>NC_137424.1:73825528-75093028 GCF_964374335.1 Astatotilapia calliptera
ACTGACTGTTCGCTTTATAAGTTCAATAAAGTTTGGAAGAAAAAAAAACAACCTCTTCGGCCGCTCCCTTCTGCCATATTTTGCGGCACAATTCTCCACACCCACCGCCGCGTTATGAATTGTGGGATATATGGGACCACGAAGTGTGCACCGGACCACGCTTGATATTTGGGGAAATCGACGGCGCATTTGGAGTATGCATTTGAAGTACACTTCGAATTGGGACAGCCGTCGTCGCGTGGCGGTGACGTAACCGCACTTGGAATGCGTACTTCAAGCGTGCAGTCCCTGAATTGGGACACAGCCTCAGAGAGGCTTTCAGTTTCATTTCACAGGAACAGCTTTGCTTCTGTTTTACATGCAGGTGCTGCACAGAACACACCCTGTTCAGTCTGTTTGTGTGACTGACTCCAGCTCAGACAAAAGGCTGGGTCGCCAGTTCAACAGGTCAGCAGTTTGTATCTTTTTCATCTATGCAAAATCCAAACAAAGTCCTGTACATAGTGTTTTTAGTACTGAGAGGTGAGTCCATGTTTGGGCTTTTCATTCATTTCTACAGCATTTTACATCCCTGATAACTTCATAAAGCACAGAGACAAAGAAAAAACACTTTGAACAACTAAAAATAAAAGTTAATGACACATCAAAATAAAATAAATAAATAATAATCATTAAACAGGAAGCAGACTTTGGAAACGCTCTGAAGTTTCTAAAATTTGGAATAAATCAGGGTCAGACATGTGTGAAGGTCTAATGAAGTCTTCTGGATGAAAATTGTTATGTGCAATACCAAAAAAGTAGATTCTGTTCATCTGGACTTTACATTTGCACAATAACTGAAACCAGCGCACTGTTCTTCTAGTGGCACGCATCAAGAAACATTATGTTCAATGATCCAGTTTGACCTCATGCAGGCAGTGCTGTTATACACAGACTGGACAACTTAATAACAGTGTTGGAGTATTAAAGTAAATCTACTTTAAACCATGAACTGTCTTTTTTTCTGAGCATTTCCAGAGTGATTTTTGATTAAATCAAATTGTTTGTGTCTTTTTTGTCACAGCAGCAGCCATCAGTGACACCAGCACACAAAAGCAACACAACAGCAGCTTAAAATACTCAGAGGAACAATTCATTTCTAATGTCTGAACAGTTAGTAGTTTATGTGTTTGAGCTCAGTCTAAAAACTTTAAAGTACAAATCACAAGTTTCAAACAAACAACATATAAGGACATAAGATGGAAAGGAAACAAAAACATACAGAGGTGTGAAACAATGTTTGTCGCCTTCCTGGTTTCCTATTTTTTTAATGTTGTCACACTTAAATGTTTCAGATCAAACACATTTAAATGTTAAACAAGGAAAAACCCCAAATGCAGTTTCTCAATAGAGGTGTTTGTTATTAAGGGGAACAAATCCAAATCTACATAATAAGGAATCAAAGTGTCTGCAGAGAGCCGTCATGCACTTGATAGCATGACTACAGGACGGCCCTGAGCCCTTAGGGGCCGACACAAAGCTCCGACTGTATATCTGCACATCTCAAACATTCCTCCGTTTGTCTGCAGGCTGAGTGATCTGAATGACCTCAGCCTCCATTCTCTACAGGGAGATGCTCAGAGAGGCTTTCACTTTCATTTCACAGGAACAGCTTTGCTTCTGTTTTACATGCAGGTGCTGAACAGAACACACCCTGTTCAGTCTGTTTGTGTGACTGACTCCAGCTCAGACAAAAGGCTGGATCAGCTGGTTCAACAGGTCAGCAGTTTTTATCATTTTCATCTATCCAAACATCAGACAGGGTGACACAGTGTGTTTAGTACACTGGGTGTTGTTGAAGTACGGCAACTTCACAGGTAGGTCACTCCCCATGAGGTTGACCAGGACGTTAGCCAGTATGACATAGGGATGCCGACAGTCTGTCTTCCCACCACTGTATTCAAAGGCTTAGTCAATCGCAGAGTCTGTGATACTGCAGAGAAACCCACTACTTCCACAACTTGTTGAGACAGTTCAGAATGTTGTGTCAAGGTTTGTATTGTTGAAAATGTTGCCCCAGTGTCCACTAGAAATGGCAATTCACTGTCTGCCACCCACAATGGCAACATGGGGTCTGCCTTCCCACTGCTGGCTTGGTCTCTGTGTGGGGTGTGGCATTGCTGGTTGGGTAGATAGGACTCCTAGTCCTCCCATACTGCCGTTACTGGGTATTGGTCCCTCAAGACTGAGGCTGCATGTGGATTAGGTGCCAGATGACCTCCTCTCATATGTCCACCTCTCCCCCTACCTGGTATGGACTGTCTCTCCAGGCAGTCTCGAGCCCAGGGGCTTGGGTCACATGTAACAGGCACCTGTACCAGGTGTTCCCTGTTATGGGGCACCTCTTCCTCTCCCCCTGTGGCCTCCCCTCCCCCCCTCTGAATCCTCCAAGATATCCCGCTCTTGGTGGCGGTCCCCATTCATGCCCACCAGCAGGACAGCCCATGGTGATATTGGTAGTAGTGTTCCCAAGGTGTATGAGGGCACACATTTGGATTAAGAGATGGCCAACTGGGACCTATATCCCCTTGGGTTACTAGCATTTTAGGCTGCACCTTTTCCTTCTTTTCTCATTTGCCTTTTGTCTCGCCTCTCCAAGCTGCAGTTTCAAGAGCTGCTTTTTCAATTCTCTTAATCATTTTTCCTTTCAGTCATGAATCGCTGTGCGGCAGGCAGGAGTTGGACCCAAAAGGCAGGCACTCAGGCACGAAGTTTAAACACAAAGAACTCAGCTTTATTCGCTGGCAGGAGAAAGTCAAACAAAGTAAACTAAACTGGAAACCCACAAACTAAACCCACAGAGAGACACAGGGAGATCCACACAGCATGAGGGACAACGCGACACTGACTCAGAGAAACACAGGATTTAAATACACTGGGAAGTAACGAGGGGAATGAGACACAGAAGGAGGGCACAGCTGGGAGAAATCAGGACTGACGAGACAGGCAAAGCAGGACACATTCACATAAGACACGGACCATCAAAGTAAAACAGGAAGTTTCACACAGAGACGCGAACTTGACACGGTGGAGACAGCAACTAAGAAACACAGAGACATAAACCATAAGGCAGAGGACTCTAAGAACCAAAAGACACAGAGGGGAACTCAAACATGCCGACACAGACTTACACAGAACAGAGGGGACACAGAGCAACATGAAGGGCAAGAGATCAAAACTAGAAACCATAGAATAACTCACACACAAGTACAATAATACACACATCACAAAGAACTAAAAACGCTGGGTCAGGAGACCCAGGACCGTGACACTTTCCAGCCTCGTCCTTAACCAACTGCAGGTGGTGGACCAGGTGATGCTCCCACACCAGAGACTCACTGCAGGGCAAATCAAGGTTATCGGTCCTTGATGTAAATATGTAAAAATTGTGTATGTTTCTGTTCTGTGTCTTGTGTACTATTTGTTTATGTGTCTTTCTTGCTGCTGTTACATCCAAATTTCCCCTTGTGGGACAAATAAAGGATTATTCTATTCCATTCCATTCCATTCTATTCTATTCTTCTAAAGCCTTTCTCAAGGTTTCAGGGACTCCTTCTAACCACTCCTGCTGAGTCCCTCCTCTATTGGGGTTACAACCTTTTTGTCTAATCCAGAGTCTTGCTCTAGGTACTCCCTGGGTGATTGGTGAGACTCTAGTTTAAGAACCATTGCAGAGTTTGTGGTGGGGTATTCCTCTCTCATGGCTACCACTATGTCTGTTATCATTCTGATCAGGGGCAAGTCAACAGGGCAACCATTGGTGCCTGCTCTCTGTTTGACTTCTCGAAGGCCTTGCATGGTCATCGGCTGCTACAGCCCTGAAATCTCATACAGCCAGTTGCTCTCCCGCTGTGAACTTACCTAGTTTGCTCAACCACATGGCACCTCCCTCTGAGACAGGAGGTAATTGGTCTGCCAGAGCCTTTACATCACCTGTGTTGAGGGCTTATACTGCACTCCTCCATTCTCCTGAATTAATGGCATAGAATAACTAGGTTCCCTCTGTCTCTGTGACCGAGTGCGCATGTCGTGTTGTGTGTGTGCATGTCTTCTCCCCAACTCCTGCAGTCTCAGTCAGTGACTGTTCTCTGAGGTCTGTAATGTCGTCAGTGGCTACACTAGGTGCATATGAAGCCACGCAGTTGAATTTGTGGTCCTGTTCTTCCGATTTGAGAATCCCCTGCAACCTTCCAGAAACGTCCACAAATTCACCCCCATCTGAACCGCCCATGTTGAGGTGTCAGGAGCACTTGGTCATATCTCACATTGCTGGGGCTGGGGCAGTGGTGGTTGATTGTATTTGACAAAATTTATTGGGATTAATTCTAGGTTGAAGTTCAAAGTTGTTGTGACGTATGTTTGAAGTTGGTGTGGTATGTGTGTGTGTGTGTTACGTCAACCAAGAAAAGAGATTAGATTAGGGTATTTGGATAATTGATTAGCAGAGTTGGACTCGGGCATCAGATAATTATCTGGCGGTTAGAGTCCGCAGTGATGCTTTTAAAATGATTTAAATTACTTAGAACGGGAACGGTAATTCCTAGGAGCGTGGTTGCTCAGCGTGTGGCAGCGACTGCTGATCATGGACGCGCGGTCAGCCTTGGTGGCGTCCAGTTAGCCCGGGCGTAAATCTATGATGCGGAAATTTTGCCTTGAGTCTGAAAAGGAGTGGGATGAGGGGTTTCCGCTGCTCCTTTTAGCAGTGAGGGAAAGCGTGCAGGAGTCGCTAGGATTTAGCCCTGCTGAGCTGGTGTTCGGTCACACAGTGCGTGGCCCGTTGCGACTGCTCAAGGAGAACTTCATGTCGGACACAGATGCTCCTAAGGAAAATGTGTTAGATTATGTGAGTTCTTTTAGAGAGTGTTTGCATAAAGCATGTGCAATTGCACGCGATGCGCTCGTTGCAGCGCAGGGTAAGATGAAGAGGAAGTTTGATGTGAAAGCTGTGCAGAGGAAATTTGAGGTTGGTGATAAAGTTTTAACACTTCTACCGGTCCCTGGATCTTCCCTCCAGGCAAAGTTCAGTGGTCCGTATACAGTGCAGGCGAAATTGAGTGACACGGATTATGTCATCGACACCCCAGAGCGAAGGAAAAAGTGTCGTGTGTGTCATATTAATATGATGAAGCCCTACTTTGCTGGTGGTGTGTCAACAGTTCCGAAACCCGGTATGACCCAGTAGGTGATGATTTGGTTTTCGGTTGTGCTGTGGGCTGCGCACGACTTAGGAATTCTGAAATCCTACGTGGTTTAAGGTCACATTTAACTGAGGTAGATGATGATGTCCGAAATGACGTGTGTCGGTTGATTGAGAATCATCCTAATCTTTTCTCGGACACTCCATCCTGTACCACCGTGTTGGAGCATGATATCGATGTGGGGGACCATCCTCCAATCAAACAGCATGCCTACCGGGTGAATCCCACTAAACGTGCTCTTTTCCAGACAGAAGTCTCTTATCTGTTGGAAAATTGTCTTGCTGTCCCTAGCTCTAGTGCGTGGAGTTCCCCGTGTCTCCTAGTGCCTAAAGCGGATAAGACCCCACGGTTTTGTACAGATTTTCGGAAGGTAAACAGCATGACCAAACCTGACTCCTATCCTCTTCCCAGAATGGAGGATTGTATCGATAGGGTCGGTTCTGCGACGTTCGTTACTAAGCTGGACTTGTTAAAGGGCTATTGGCAAGTTCCTCTAACATCATGTGCGGCCGAAATCTCTGCCTTTGTTACTCCTGACCATTTTCTCCAGTACACTGTCATGCCTTTCGGGTTGCGCAATGCTCCCGCCACATTCCAACGGCTCATGAATATTGTGCTGGGCGGCGTCTGCAAGTGTGAAGTGTATTTAGATGATATTGTCATCTATTCAGACACCTGGTCAGAGCATATGGAGACACTCACTGATGTGTTCCATCGCTTGGAAAGGGCATCCCTCACCCTTAACCTCGCCAAGTGTGATTTTGGTAAAGCCATGGTGACGTACTTAGGAAAACAGGTGGGTCAGGGGCAAGTGCGCCCTATCTTGGCCAAAATCCAGGCCATACTGGACTTTCCTGCCCCTCAGACTAGGCGTGAGCTCCGCCGTTTCCTCGGCATGGTGGGCTACTACCGGGGTTTCTGTCAAAACTTCGCAGAAGTGGTCGCACCCCTCACTAGCCTCACTAGTGTGTTGAAACCTTTTGTGTGGACCTCTGCGTGTCAGAGTGCGTTCCTGGCTGTTAAGACTCTCCTGTGCAGTGCGCCAGTGCTGGCTGCCCCTGATTCTGCACGCCCTTTTAAATTAGAGGTTGATGCCAGTGCAAACGGGGCAGGTGCCGTATTGCTACAGGAAGACCATCATGGTGTGGATCACCCAATCGGCTATTTCTCAAAGAAATTCAATGTCCATCAGCGAGGGTACAGCACGATTGAGAAAGAGGCCCTCTCTCTGCTGTTCGCATTGCAACATTTCGAGGTGTATGTCGGTTGCAGCCCCTCGCCTGTGATCGTTTATACTGACCACAATCCCCTGGTATTCCTAATGCGAATGCAGAACTAGAACCAAAGGCTGATGAGGTGGTCTCTTTTGGTGCAGGATTTCAACTTGGAAATCCGCCATAAAAAGGGCACAGAGAATGTGTTAGCGGATGCCCTATCCCGTGTCCAGCTACTAATCTTTTTAGTAGCTGCACCTGTGGGATGAATTTGACAATCCTACATGACTTTGTTGTTCAGTTGTCCACGCTGCCCGTGGCCTGAAGCTCCATAAAGCACCCCTCCAATAGCCAAACCCATCTGTTCTCTGATTGGATAGTTAAATTTGTGATTGACATGAGATTGGCCAATCAGATGAAAGGAAGAAAAATAGGGTCAAAGTTCGTACTTGTAACTTGAAGCTTGAGTGCAGAGTTTCACACGTATTTTTTGGCTAAGTCCACACACAAATTCTTTTTACGCATATAAATCCTGATTTACAGGCACAAAACTGATTACAAGTACAAAATATCCATGACCACAATTTGAGCCCATATGGAAGGGCAATAACACAGTGCTGAGGATCATTTGATGCATGCTTGAAAGAATGAATGAATGATCAAGAAAACATCTGGGAATTTTGAGAATACTTGGCTTGATGCATACTTTGAATTGGAACAGTTTTTGGTTTGAGACTGATGACGTAATCCAAGTCCACGGTGATGCAAGTACACACAAGTACGTTTTTTGGGAAATGGCCAGTATCTTGTATCTCACCCTCAATTTTTTTAAACACAAACAATCATAGAGGAAATGAAATGGCAAAACAGGTTTTGTTCTTTTAGAGGAAGTAAAAGAACTGGCAGAAAGAAGATGGTGTGAATTCTGCTGACACATTTTGTGTCCCAGAAGAGCAGTCTCTTTTTGTTTTATTTAGTTTATTTTAGTACTCATCATATTATCATCTATGTGGATGAATACCAGGCCTGCAAAAATCAGGAGGAAAATTTAAAAAAGAAGTGAGACAAAAAGAAAGCATAAAAAGAGGGGATGAAGCCAACAGAGATGCTGGGTCTCCAAGTTCTACATTTGTAACAAAACACACTCAATGGATGGAACTACCCCAGCAAAAGAGCAGGGGTGCCAGAGAAACAGAGGCAACTGGCAGTCCAGCATGAGCCAAGGGGCCCAGGACACAGGAAAATCTCTCTACTGTCACTGCAGCTTCCTGCAACTTCTGAATGCTGGTGGACTGTCTATTACACACTTTGCAGTGATATCGAGTTAAATCTTAAGGAACTTGTGTATTAACTCAAAAACACAGAATAGGCCTTTGTGAGGTGAGGCATGATTGAATGTGGACAAAAATCAGCTAGATGAGTCAAAAACATTACACTTGTGTGTAGTGGTGCAACGGATCAAACATCTCACGGTTTTTAACGGATCAATTTTCGGATCAGCAAAAAAAGAAAAAAAGACAAAATTTTAACATTTACTTTTTAACTTATTTAAATATATTAAATATTTTTTGCCTATTAAAAAATTCAACTCAAGACTCATTCCACGCAATTATATAAAAACAAATTAAGGTGCAATATAGGGCAGTACAGGGCTTTGTATCTACCACTGCACTGTGATATAAGGAACTCTCACGGTCACGTGGCTTTCCGTTGACCTGGAGGTCCACCCATTTGTAGTTGGGCAACAGAAGATGCCTGGGACAGTTCAGCCATAACTTTAAACTATTCCTGCTCATATACAACGGATCTTCGGATCATGTTGTAAATGGGCTGAACTGAGGGCGACTGCACAGCAGGCTGAACTGCTACAGGTAGCGGGGCTAATGGCTGAGCTATGGGCTGCAAAAGAGATTGTGAAGTTGGTCCACTCCCACCCGAGGAGTGGGTACAGGTGCGGAGGCTAGCGTTGTCCTGGCGGACCTCACCTCGGGGGTCGGTGCAGATTTTGGCAGCGACTGGACAGCTGCTGTCTACACCCAAGGAGCTGATACGGGTGCAGGGACCAGCCGGCCCCAGAAACTGAAGCAGGGACCAACTGGGCCCCAGCCCCCCTTACCTGGGAAACTGACACAGGTGCAGGGGAGTGGCGGACACCTACTCTGTATCTGGTGTGGTCTGCTAGACAGACCCATCAATGAGACTTTGTAAAAGCAGCTGGTCTGAGTGATGTGATCAGAGTGCAGTAGATAATGTCTGACAGCAGTTTGAAGAGCAAATGGATTCTGTTCTGTTCTTCACTCATCACCTACCTGACAGCTGACACCTCACACCTGTTTCTCTTTTTTTTTTTTTTTTTTTTTCTTTTTAAGTGACATCTGATACAGCAGCATGTGACATCACGTGATGGCGGAGCTTCAGTTCATCCTTTGTCATCTTTTTTTTTTTTTTTTTTTTTTTTTAATAGGACAGGGGGAAAGAATGAAAGAAAGAGGGGGAGAGAAAGAAAGAAAACTAAAGGGGAGAAGAGACGGTGAGAAGGGGGGGAAGAGAGAAAAAAAACAACAAACAACAAAAAAAACAAACTCCTGGGTCACCTGTATGGAGAAAAAAAAACAAACAAACAGAGGAGACAGCAAACAACAAAGAGCAACATAATAAATAGAAAAAAAAAAGCACCATCACAATAAACTACCTAGTCATAAATATCAATAGTTACTAAATAATAGACGATATTGTTCAGCACGCAAGATAGACAGCGCACAGTGTGCTTTGAGGCAGCAGCCAAGAAAGCTTTAGTCCGCGTCTGTGAATACCCATGTGTACACCTGTGTGCATACCTGTGTGGATCAGCATGCTTGCATTCCAAAGGTTTCTCCATGTAATGATCTGTTAGGGAGTGTGGGGAGCCACAGCCCTGTCCTTTATGGTATCAAGCGGGTATGGAGGAGATCAAAACTCCAGACATCCAGAGGCCCCCAGAACACAAGAGACCAAAGAAGACCCACAGAGGGGCAGCTGCGCCACTGTCCCAGTTAGAGCTAAGGAGAGTCCCAGATGAGGGCTCATTCAGCAGCCGCGGAGCAGAAGCCAGGGGGAGTTGCAGTGACGCGCCCGTGGGCTCTGCCGGTAGCCAGCTGTGCCTGAGTGACCGAGCCCCAGGCCGAGAGGCCGGGGGCACCCCACCTCCGAAATGGCCCGAGCGAGCCCCAATAAGCGGCCACCAAGGAGTGAGCCGGTGTGTACCCGGACGCCCACCCCCAGATACAAAGAACCACCAACGCACCGACACCTGAGGGAGTCCGCCACCGGCAGGGGAAGTGGTGGTGGGTGGAGATAGGCCTCCAAACCTTGGAAGGCCCGAGATGTCCCCAGAGAGGTGGCGTCTGATACCCAACCTGACATATAGATACAAACATACAGGCACACACAAACACAAACATCCATTCCCACCCTCATGCTCTCATGTGCACTTTACACTCAACCGACGTGGAGACAAATATAAAGAGACGCTGTATACACGATCTCACTCCCCAAGCGTACTCTACATACCGGGTCTAGGTACCCCTGCCCCTGGAGGGGGGAACTGCACCCAGACCCAGGTGGTGTTACCCTTTTCCCTGCGGTGGGGAGAGGCAGACCGCCCCGACTCCGCAGCAGCAGGGAGGCCCCACACACCAGACCGCAGCCGGACGGCCAACTCCTCCTAGCCCCCCTGCTCCAGCAGGCCGCAGAGAACGGGGGTGAGAAAAGACTCCAAACCTCCCTCCACCCGCTCATAGTAGTGTTGATGCATGTGTGTTCTAAGGTGCAATTAAAACCCAGGAGGGCATGGAGCTACCTGCCAGAGAGCAGCAGGTAAGCGCATAGTCCCTCCTGTTAGCCCTCAATGTCTACATGTATTTAAAATTGAGAGGTGGGCAACGATGCCAGGGGTGAGGCGTACACCCTGATGGTAACTTGGACTCCGTGTATTGTGCCCACCCCCAAGATCCTATATGTATGTGTAATGAGGGTGTGAGTAATGTGAATGTCTAAGTTGTGGGATAAAATTGAGGCAGAGGCAGCCAGAAGGGGACGGGGGGGGGGGGGGGGTAGCCTCCTCTGCATCCTGGTGACATACCCCTACTCCAAGGCCCTGCATGTGTGGGTGGTTGTGGTGGAGCGGGAGGAGGGAGGCAGCTGGAGATGGGGAGGAAAGGAAGGGAGGGGCAGTGACCCCTCCCTGGGGCCAGCTCCCCCGCTGACCCCAGTACGCACTCCCATACTCCGCGACCCGCCAGGGAAAAGGGGGCCCAGGCCCATCCAGACCGGGGCCCAGCGCGGCAGCGCCCCCCGGCCCCACACCTGTTTCTCACCTGCAGGTCACACAGGAGGACAAGAGAAGGATGGACGCAATAAAGGACATCCTGGACTGAGAGCAAGTCTCTCTGTTTTGTTTTGGTTTTTGCTCATTTTTAAAAGAATATTTTAATTTGAAAATCTGAGTTCACTCTGCTGAGCTCACAGATCTCAGTGTCATGAATGACGTCTATTTACTGCTGCTATGAAAGTTAAATTATTTCACAATGAAACAGCAAAATGAAATGTTTAGAACAAACACAACATCCTGTAAAAACTGTCATTGTTCTTTTTGTACAGAGAGCTTCCTCTTCACCTCCATAATTCTTTCAGTTCATTCACGAAAAAAAGCCCAGACAAAACACACAATAGAGTAAATCCACCTGTGATCAACAGTGGTATTTTTCTTTCTTTGTTTATCAAATCTTCTCCTAATATGTTAATAATGTCAATAAACCTTATTCATTACAACTGCTGAAACCTTAGTCCCACCTTGCAGTTTGTATTTGTGCTTCAATCCCTTTTCTTCATTTTAACAGGTGTGTTTGAATTTGTGTTAGCAGTGAGAATGTGGACATTCTTTTCTTTGGAAATAAAACCATTCCTATTGCAAAACTCTGACAGTGTGACAGTGGTGGAAAGCAAAGAAAAAAAAATCACCATGTAAAGAAAAGGGTGATGATGACCAGTTTTGCATAACCCAGAATTCAAAATGTACAATAAGCCTGTGGGTTCAGTGGGAACCAGGGGCGATTCTAGGATCAGAGCTTTGGGGGCGCTGAGCACCCAGAGAGCTGCCCATCCAGGCAAGGTGGAGTGGATTTCTGTTGTGCCTGTCACTATTACCTGTCTGTTTTCTTATCTGGTTCTTCCTGACCTTGTACTTCCTCCTCAGGTTCCTTTCCTCTCTCCCTCTTTGGACTGACAATCATACACAAATAGATTCAATTAGATGAAAAAATTACATTAATATGAAAAAACAAATGCTATTAAGATCACTAACAAAAAGTCCTCTCTCAGTGTACTTTCAACCAAAAGGCAAATAACCAAACCACATGTAAGCTATAAATATTGAAACACCGATCCAACATTATCCTTTATTGACAGATCAGTTGATCTTACACTTTTACCTGAATGTTGTTCCTGGGTTTAATCTTGGCACATGCACATATGACAAAATAACCAACTTCTCTCATTACATTTCAAACAGGACAAAACAAAAACAGGACAGTGATTAATGTTAGGTTTATAGCATAAACCTATTCGCTGGAACGTTGAAGACAATATAATTACACTGCAAAGCAAGACACGAAGTAGGCAAGGTTCTTCATATTTACTCATGCATGAGGGAGACCTGGCTGGAGCCAAGTGTCGTTCCACCACTTGACCTCCATCAGACTCTCAGCCAGGCTCCCCATAGCACTCCTTTTATTGTGGTTACATGAATATGCATAGGTTCACTAACATGTGACGTCTATATACACACAAAGAGTACCTTGCCTGTGTGTGTGTGTGTGTGTGTGTGTGTGTGTGTGTGTGTGTGTGTGTGTGTGTGTGTGTGTGTGTGGGATCTGTGTGAGGTCAAGATGTGACCCTGTGAAGCCTCCCCAAGGCTGGCGCCTAGAAGTCTAACAGATTTATCTAAACAAAAGGCTCTTATACTTAAACAGATATACGTATGCTTGCTATACCATAAATCAAAGAAACTCTCCTAGGGAGTGTGATCTATGCCAGAACACACTCTGTACAGAGGAGTGAACGCATCCCCTCTTCAGCTACACAGAGTTGTTACAGACCTCTTAGGATGAAACATTCTTTCAAGCTACAAATAATTATACACTTCTAAGCATCTATGGTTAAATGTTTCTAAGCATAAATGACAATCAACAATACAAACCCTAACAGTAACAACAGCAGGCTACAGACAATTTTAAGTTTTAGATTTTAAATAGGCTGTATAAATTTCAATGGGAGCAACAGGACGGCCAAATGTCGCTGAATTTACTACAGAGCAGGACGGATTGTAGGGTAGCAAACATCGTCGGAAAACACGTTTCCAACACTGCAGGTTACCTGGTGTAATGTTTTTCAGCTAAAAAGGCACATGGTCTGAGTCCTACCTAACTATATAAAGAGTAACTGAAGGTTAAATGCAGCTAATAGGTCCTGTTTTAAGCCAGGCTCTCACACACACGTCTCAGTCACTATCGCTCTGGCAGCAACGGCGCTAGAGCCAGAGCAGAGTGCTTCAGCACCCCCAAAAAATGGGCTAAAATCGCCACTGGTGGGAACAGATAGGAATCAAGATCATCTTTTCTAGACTAATGAATTTATGTCCTGTAGTCCAGGAGGACAGTGTGAGTTTGGGGAAGAACAGTTCCTCCAGCAACAATAATTAAAGTCTATAATTAGATCAAAGATCAACATAATAACAGTCCACTGCCTTCCTCTAGATTAGCTGAAATAATGAAAACCACACGTGCCAGAAAAATAACCTCTAAACTTTATAAGTTCATTTAAATAATATAATAATAACAAAACTACAGATAGAAAAGTGGGAAAAAGGCTGTACCCCATCTCTGACTTCTGTACAGAAATCTGTAACAATATGTTCGAAACACAAATAATGCAAACTTACAAGTATAAAAGTACAGGTATAAACAGTATAAAACAGCTCATAGGACACACCTCACTCAGAAAACTGTTTAAGCTGAGCCTATCACCAAGAAAACTGGAAATAATCACTCCACCTTAAACACTTGTTTAATATATAGTATTGCTGCGCCACATGGTGGCAGTCAAGTCAAAGTAAACTTTATTGTCATCTCTGCTATACACAGTACAGAGAGATGAGACGAAGAGGCTCCAGTTACATCAGTGCAAAAAAACCAAACAATAAATATAAGAAGAGTCGGAAATAAATATACACTTTAGGACTCGGGGTAAAGGGATCAATAACAATTTAAAATTTATAATTTACAGTTTGATGATTTAAAGTCTCACACACAACCCGTCGAAAGGGGAGGGGCCAGCTGCTTCCAAATAGAGCACATTTCATTTATAATGTTGTAAATCCAAGCCCATTATCTATTCATGATTTGAATCCTGGGTTGTGTGAAATCCCAGAAATAAACCTTAGACAAAGCAAATCTTTGAACTAAGGTGTAGGTCTATTAGATCATGTTGTGGTGATCCTCGGGTTGAGGGATTTGTGTTCATACTGGAGTGCAAAATTAAAACCAATGTAAGATGGACAAGAAAAGTTCAAAGCCATCAGGTGCTCAGTTTAGAAAAAAGAGAAAAGAAGAGGAGGAGAAACGAGCAAAAGATGCAGGTAAGCAGATGTGTCATTGGATAATGGCAGGTCATCCTGAAACAATCAGAATCAGAAAACTTTATTAATCCCTAAGGAAATTATGTGCGTTACAGTTGCTCCAAGAAGAAATGGTAAAAATAGTTAGAGAACACCTTCATTCATGGCTGTCTGTGAGCTCTGACTGACCTCAGCCTCCATTTTTTACAGGGAGACGCTCAGAGAGGCTTTCGGTTTCATTTCACAGGAACAGCTTTGCTTCTGTTTTACATGCAGGTGCTGCACAGAACACACCCTGTTCAACCTGTTTGTGTGACTGACTGCAGCTCAGACTAAAGGCTGGGTCAGCTGGTTCAACAGCTCAGCAGTTTGTAGTTTGTTTTCATTTTGCCTCTGTCAGTGCGCCCCAGGGCCGCTGTGGCTACAATGTATGTCTGCCTTGCCATCACCAGTGTGTGAATGGGTGGATGACTGAATATAGTGTAAAGCGCTTTGGGGTCCATAGGGACTAGTAAAGCGCTATAGAATTTCAGACCATTTACCGTTTATGTAAACACCAAACAAAGTCCTGCTCACAGTGAGTTTAGTGCACTGGGTGTGTTATCTGTTAGTAATCGTGTTGAACATTATAAAAGTGTCACAAAAGGTTGATTCTGTTTATCTGGACGCATTCAATTGGAGAAATGCTTTGTCACTCTTCCAAGTGATTTCTTCAGTTCCATTCGATTCCTTCTTGTGGGACATGCATGGAACAATTCACCCAGGAGGCATCCTCGTCAGATGCCCAAACCACCTCAACTGGTTTCTTTCGATGTGAAGGAGCAGCAGCTCTACCCTGAGCCCCTCCAATAGCCAAACTGCTCACCCTATCTCTAAGGCAGAGGCCAACCACTCTTTGGAGGAAGCCCATTTCTGCCACTTCTATCCGCAATCTCAATCGCTATCCGAAAGAATAATGATCATTGATCAATGACCATTTAATCAGTGTCCATGTGTACCATTAACAGAGAGAGTTGTGGAATAGCTGCAATCACAGCATTGTAAAATCAACAAATCAGTTTATTTCTAAGATCAGTTGATCTGACTGAGTGATCTGAGTGAGCTCAGCCTTCACTTTCTACAGGGAGATGTTGTTTTCAGGCACAGAAGTAAAGACATGTTTACCCACAGCATTCAGTTACAGAGGAAGACGTTGCTCTAAGGCACTTCAGAAACAGAGGTTTGTCTGTTATTGGAGGGACAAAAACAATGAAAAGAGAATTCAACAGGTACATGTAAATCTTTATTAACACTTACACACTTACATAGTGCTCATATTTCATTCAATCACAGAAGGAATTCACTGATTGTCATTGTCTTTAAAAAACAAACTCTTATAAGGCACACATGAACTGAGAAAAACCCCACAAACACCAAGAGGCTGTTTCAAGAAGGCCACAGAGAGAAGAGTACAGAAGTGGAGCAGTTCAGTGATGTAGGTGGAGGCGTCACACCATCAGGCCATGAAAGTATGAACCATGATTTGAACCTGAAACAGTGCAGAAGCTCTAACAGTGGAGAGATGTTTGGAGTTAAAGCTTTGGTCAGACCAGAGATCAGAGCATCAGTTCATCACACTGTCCTCACTGCTGTAATATTAATGCCACACTGTTGTTCTTTCATGTGCTGATGTGATGTACTCATGTTTACATGTTAGTGTTACTGACCATTAAGTTCTGTAGGAACCACACATTCACACACAGCATACACGGATAAATAAAAAACACCCGTTGATGTCTTTGGACTGTGGGAGGAAGTCAGAGACCCAGAATCTACTTCAGGAGATACATGTATGACCTTTGTTCCTCATGCGCTCCATGTGTTACTTTACTAATTCACAGTCTGTTTCTGTGGGCAACAGGATGACTGTGTCCTCCGACACTGCTGTCTCATTACAAATCCACACAAACATGACGTCTATATTTATACGTTATGAGTGGCAATTTTCCCTAAAATCACAATGTTTCTAACTTGAGCCAAACTGGTGGATCTGAAAATCCATCTAAACAAATGAGTCAAACTTCACCCAAAAGAGCATCAGTGTACAAAAGTTTGCATCATCTATACAACAGTATAAATGTGAAAATATGTTTCATATTTTTGAGTCTTATGGGTCTGTTTATGAAAAGTAATCAGGTTTCAACCCAGCAAAGTTGTTCAGGATGTTTTGCTGGTGTCAAAGGTCAAAGCAGTTTAAATCTGACCTGAACAGTGTGTCATGTTAAAGAAAAGTTGAAGAGGTTGTCAAACTTCTCAGTGCAGGATCAGAGAGAGACGTTAACAGTTTGTACAATCTGTTAAATTGGGTAAGATTGGTTTACAAACTAAAAACAATGTCAGCCAAAGAGATGATTTTTATACAAAGTGTTTTCCAGTGGACTGTACTTAAAGAAGAAAAAGTCACATGAAGCTAATAAACAATCACACCAACATAAAATAGTTAATTTGTCTAACCTGAAGCTCCAACACTCACTGACTCTGAGATCAGAAATTCATGTGTGTTTGTAACACAGTTTGACTTTGTGTCAGTAAATCTCATGAACAAGATGAATAAACTGTAGTTCAGAGTCACTGACAGCACAGACACACACTGTTGGTCCGAGTCTGAACATGATGATCATCAGAGTCGACTGCTGGATGTTCAGGAGAGTTTCTGTCTGTCCTCAGATTGTCCGACTCACAGTTCATCTCTGTGTCCTCCTGGCTGACCTGCAGGTGAGAAACAGCTGTGAGGTGTCCTCTTCTAGTTCAGGAGATTAGATGAAAAAATCATTCATAATATTTATAAAGTGAGAAAATGTTAATGTTGATTTTTCTGCTTTTTATTTAAAAACATGATCTGACCAAAACTGCAGTCTGGAATCTTGCTTTCACCATAAAAAAAATCATAATTTTTTTTAAATACACAGGTCTAACAGCTGCTTCGGGGTCAGAGGTCATGTTGGGTTGATCCAGCTGTTCTTTATAATTTGACCTGTTTGGCTGCAGACTGTGAGAGCTCATTAAAACATGTCTGAGACTTTTGGAAGGTCAAATCCTCGAATCTCTGAAAATGTGTTTGTTTATTATGAGGCTGAAACATCTGAACCTGTGATTCAGTGACAACAGCTCTGTCACACCAAACACTGTGTACACAGTTTACTACTTTTATATACGAAGCACTTCAAACAGTGCAATATATCAATACCATGCAATATATAATACTATATACCAAACATCATACTTACAGTTTGATATAATTGTTCAAAACAACCAAACATCTAAAAAAAAACCTGACTTTTTAGGTTTCTACACTAAATAAATATCCAAAAACATTTTGACTGGTTAAAATCACGTTTGCAGAAGATTTGGTGGTTTCCTGGTGTAGAGTTACTAGAGTTAGAATAGAGTTAATATTCCTTCTTTAATAATCCTTTGTTGTGCTCACTGCTTGTTTTATTCCTGTGTTTGATGTTCAGAGTCTCTGTAAGTCATGAGTGTCAATGAACGATCAAATGAGAAACTCCAGGAAGTGCTGAGTGGACTGTGCCATGGGGGAAATATGATGTTGTTTATGTTTAATATTTATGCTGTTTAGCTTATATTTGAGTTATTCTGGATTTGATTAATTGACCTGTTAACATACACCAGGTCACCAGTGCATTACTTAAAGCTTTAGCAACATGCTAATTAAACATATGTTCAAGAAATAAAAAATATTAACTTCATCTGATCCAACATTCAGATTATTTTAAATGTGCGAGTCTGTAATCTCAGTGACTAACAGAGAACCTGAGTGTAAATGTGACCAGATGAAGTGTGAGGTTGTGAGAAAGTCTCTGACTGCATTCATAGATGTGTCCTTTCAGCTGCTCGCTCTGATCCAACCTTTGGTCTCTAAGAAGAGGCTTCAGGGAGACGTTTGCTACGTTGGACTGTAGGACCATCAGAAATGTGTGCAGTAACAAAACAGGCAGCACTGAAAGCAGCTCTAAGTGTTTGTGTTGTTCAATGATTTGTGCACAACAACAACAATGGGACCTCTCTCATCCATCAGTCACCATGTGGACATTTTTCTGACACACTTTGAAGCTGATGGACGTTTTGTGTCTGCACTAAGTACGTTTTCAGCAGCTATGGCACCGGCAGGATTCACTTTCACAGACTCACAACCACCAGCTTCACCCCTCCCCTCCCCCTCCAGCTGTAGGCTTTAACATTGAGTTTCCCCACACATGTTTACAGACGAGTTAGAGAGCAAGAGAAGAAGAGACGGATTCATAAATGTCTTTGTTTCTGCTCTAACCAAACAATGCTGCTCTACAACTCTAGACTACCAGCCACAAAGACAACAGCTGGAGAAACATCTGTCTACCTCTGACATCCACCAGCTCATCCATACAACAAACACACATCAACAACCAGGAAGCAGCTTCACCTCTGATCACACACACACTCAACTCTACTCACTCACCTGGAGGAACAACAACCAGTTTGATGAAGCTGTGTTTGAATGAGTGTGCTTCTACCATGAGGAAATGACACTCGTATGTTCCAGCATCATTAATTGTCACATCCTTCAGAATCAAAGACACGTCTCCATCCTTCATCTCTTTGTCCTGCAGATCCACCCGGTTCTTAAAAGATGGATGCTGGTCATCTAGAATAATATCACAACCAACTCGGAAAAGAACATTTCCTGACTTCAGGTCAGCTCTCTCCCACTCTAGAGTGAAGATGTTGTTGTTTGGAGCTCGACATGGCAGAATTACATCCTGTCCAGACTCAGCTGTGATGGTTTTCTGATCTGAAAGAGGAAACAACACAGAGCAGAGAGGTTAAAGGTCAAAGTGCAATTATGATCAGAATGATTGACTTTAAATATTTTGTTTATTTCCTTTGACATTTGAGTTTTATTTATTTTTTTCATTTTATTTTCAGTTACAGCAGCATGTTAATAGCAAAACTTTGAACATACAGTAGTTTGCTGTTCAGTTTTTACAATACCCCAAAAGATAACAGAAAGAAAACAAACAAACAAACTAAAGAAACCCCTACAAAACAAAAAACAAACAAACAACAACAACAAAAATAAAATGGATGGATGGTATCTGGTCATGACAATGTGGTCATTTTAAATGTTTCCATGTACATTAGAAAAGGCTGCCATGCCTCGAGAAATTTGGTGGTTGAACCTACCAGTGTATATCTCATCTTTTCTAAATGCAAAAACTTCATGAGCTCTGCAAGCCTCTGTTCATGTGTGGGAGGAGCTTCCTGCTTCCATCTTAAAAGTATAAGGCGCCTTGCAATGAGTGAAGCAAAGGCAATAGAATTTGAATAGTATTTTGGCAAAGTGATGTTTTGAGGTATCACCCCAAAGATTAGAGCAGAGGGATCATAATTAACGTTATATATCTCTGAAAAGGTGTTAAATATACCCATATGGAAAAGAAATAGAAAAAACTTATAAGACTTGCATAAGATGTGGCCTACTTCATACAGTCAATCATATAAGGCTTATATGATTTACTCATGAAAGTGGCCACTTTCTCATTACTTTCTTATATTGTTTTAGTAAATATCCAAAACATACAAGTTTCATTTATAATTTTCAAGGGATCTTAATCTGTTTTCACTCTTGTATGCTTTTCATACAAGTTTCACACAAGACAGATACAAACTTTATAAGATTTATATGTATCTTTTCCATATGGGTAGACACCCAATAGCTATGAAGATTGGGGCCAAAAACTATGAAGGAGTGAATATGTCTGTGAAGGTTCTCAGTCATCCAGGTCATCGTAGTCAAAGGAGGTTGAAAAGAAAAGCGTCTGGACTTCTTTAAGTTACTTGAAGACGTTTCACCTCTCATCCGAGAAGCTTCTTCAGTTCTAAGGTCAAATGGTGGAGAGTCCCAGATATATACCTAGTGGGAGTAACCCCCCACAGAGGGACAAAAGGACCCCCTGGTGATCCTCTAATCGCCTGAGACAAGGTGTGAAAGACCAGACACCAGCGAGGGAGGATAAGAAAGACAGACGCAACAACATTGTCATCCCCTATGTAGCCGGTGTATCAGAAAAACTCAGGAGAGTTTTCTCCAAGCATGACATCCCGGTGCATTTCAGACCCAGCAACACGCTCAGACAAAAACTGGTTCACCCGAAAGATAAAACGCCAAAACACAGACTTAACAATGTGGTGTATGCTGTACAGTGCAGCGAGGAATGCCCAGACCTCTACATTAGAGAGACCAAACAGCCACTTCACAAGCGCATGGCACAACACAGAAGAGCCACCTCCACAGGACAAGACTCAGCAGTCCATCTGCATCTTAAGGATAAAGGACACTCTTTCGAGGATGCCAATGTTCACATTTTGGACAGAGAGGACAGATGGTTTGAAAGAGGAGTGAAAGAAGCCATCTATGTCCACTGTGACCGACCATCTTTGAACAGAGGCGGGGGTTTACGACACCAACTCTCTGCCATCTATAATCCAGTTTTGAGATCCCTTCCCAGACGCCTTAACACCCACTCACATCCTGGGCCATCTGATCTCAGGAATTCGCATGATAAGGTGGGGCCAGGTTTCACAATGAACTCACCCGAAACTCTGGCTGATTGGGACCCACACCCAGTTTCACACCTTGGCTCAGGCGATTAGAGGATCATCAGGGGGTCCTTTTGTCCCTCTGTGGGGGGTCACTCCCACTAGGTTTATATCTGGGACTCTCCACCATTTGACCTTAGAACTGAAGAAGCTTCTCGGATGAGAGGTGAAACGTCTTCAAGTAACTTAAAGAAGTCCAGACGCTTTTCTTTGCAAGCTCCTTTGACGATGAAGGAGTGAACCTGTTTCTGCTTTACATCTGTTACACAGGGGGTCAGCCCATGTCTGGCACATATAGAAGAAGAGTGTACCCTATGGAGAAAACATAGAGTTCATCTGTTAAAGTCATCCCAAGGTCTTTCTCCCACTGTGCTTTAAGGATGTAGAGAGAAGGAGATTGAAGATCTAATAATATAGCATACATTTCTTTAATCGCCCCTCTCTTATGAGTGTTTATATTAATAATTTTATCCAAAGAAGTTTCCTCAGGTACTTCTGGAAATGAAGGAAATCGACTCTTTACAAAGTGGTGAACTTGTAAATAGCGGAAAAAATGTTTCCGAGGAACATTAAACTGCTTCAGGAGCTGCGTGAATGAGAAAAATTCCATCTGCAAAAAGGTCTTTGATATTTCTAAGTCCATTACTTTCCCATATTTTAAAGGCAGAATCCATCATGGAGGGAGGGAACATATGATTTGAGCTGATAGGTGCTTTAATTGACATTAAGTGTAACCCAAACCTTACATTGCACCCAAATTCTGAGCGAGTCATACAACAAAGGGTTACATTTATAGGTGTATAGTTCTAATGGGAGAGCTGAACTCAACAAAGCTGATAGGCACATTTTGCCACAATTGGATGAGTCAATTTGGAGCCAAGCTGGAGTCTCTGTGGTAAAATTACTGATCCAGTACAGCATATTTTGAATATTTGCTGCCCAATAATAAGACTGAAAAATTGGCAAGGCTAATCCACCCATTGGCCTAGTTCTCTGCATGAAATCTTTACGAATTCATGGACTTTTGCCGTTCCAAATAAATGCAGGGATATACTTATTCAGTGTTATAAAGGCTCTGACATATGCAGCAGGAGATCGTCAGCATATAAGGATATTTTGTGCTCCTGGTCACCTCTGAAGATGCCCTTAATGCAACTGTCAGCTCGCAGTTTAATCGCCAATGGTTCAATTGATAACGCAAAAGAAGAGGGGATAAGGGACATCCTTGTCTCGTACCACGGAGAAGTGGGAAATAAGAAGAGAATAACAAATTTGTTCTAACACGTGCCATAGGTGAGGAGTCAAGTAACTGAATCCATGAAATGAAATTAGGGCCAAATCCAAATTTATTTAGAGTATAAAACAGATAATCCCACTCCACCCGTTCGAATGCTTTCTCAGCATCGAGTAATAAGGCAATTTAAGGGGCTGTAGTTGACTGTGATTCACTTTCACAGACTTACCACCAGCTCCACCCCTCCCCTCCCCCTCCAGCTGTAGGCTTTAACATTGAGTTTCCCCACACATGTTTACAGACGAGTTAGAGAGCAAGAGAAGAAGAGACGGATTCATAAATGTCTTTGTTTCTGCTCTAACCAAACAATGCTGCTCTACAACTCTAGACTACCAGCCACAAAGACAACAGCTGGAGAAACATCTGTCTACCTCTGACATCCACCAGCTCATCCATACAACAAACACACATCAGCAACCAGGAAGCAGCTTCACCTCTGATCACACACCTGGAGGAACAATCAGGTTGAGGCTGCTGATTAACTTCCATGAGCGAGTTTCTTCCATGAAGAAATGACACTCGTATGCTCCAGCGTCATGAACTGTCACATCCTTCAGAATCAAAGACACGTCTCCATCCTTCATCTGTCTGTCCTGCAGATCCACCCGGTTCTTAAAAGATGGATGCTGGTGTGTTGAATCAGAGAGACCATCCTGGTACAAAAGCACATAATCTGGCTTCAGGTCAGATCTCTCCCACTTTATTACTCTAATGTTGTTGTTTGGAGCTCGACATGTCAGAGTGACGTCCTGTCCAGACTCAGCTGAGATGGTTTTCTGGTCTGAAAGAGAAAACAACACTTTGACATTTGAGTTTTTAGTCATGTTGGATTTAATGAACCTCTGAACATCCACCAGGTCACCAGTGACCCACTGAGGGGGGATTTTAGCCTCATGCTAAACATGCAAAGTGTCAGAAACTACAAGATGTTAGCTTCCACAGAACAACAACATGTGCTGATAATAAGTGAACATAATGTGTGAGAGAAAGCAGCCTCTCATTATAAGACACTGTGAGTCTCTGCATGCTGCCTTTATGGAGCTACAGCTGTTTGTATACACTGAACAAAAAGCTTTGTAGCTGCATACTGACTCCTGACACTACAACACATCACACTGACACACACATTACACTTCTTTGTCTCTGTCAAGCTGGATTACAGATGTTACGTGTCCACCCAGCCTCGTGTCTCCTTCACACACAGACAAACTGAATCCAGATGAAAATAATCCTCCTGTACTTCTTGTTATCTCAGAGAGAAACTCAGTTTAGTTCAATCTCACCTGCAGAGACGAAGACAAGGACAAACAGCAAAGTGCAGCAGAGCAGCGCAGTGCCAGCAGCCATCTCTGTGTCAGTATTTGTGCTGATCCGACTCTTAGTTTGTAATAAAGCTGAAAGTCTGCTTTGAAGAACAGATCTGACTTTCAGCAGCTCACTCTTACCCTGTAGTTTGTGGTTCATTTAAGAGCCTTGGAAACCTTGGCTGTTAAGTTGAATCAACAGGTATTATCAGGCTGACGTCAGCATGATGTCATAAACACATGATAAAACATCAGAGTTTTAGTACAGCCTCTTGTTCTCTCCTGTAGTCTGAGTGTAGCCATTATAACAGTGAGACGGCACTGCCACCATGAGGTCAAACTGGAGCGTTGCAGGTAATAATTCTCATCCTGAACACTGTTGGAACATCAGACCTCCTCACGCTTTGAACTCATTGTTATTCTAAATATTTCTAGTTTCACTTTGACCCAAACCCTAACCCTGAAATGGGCTGTACAGCTTTTATACTTTGACAATGACAAAATATTATTATCTTCTCCCAAATCCAACGTGGCAGTCTGCTGCGAATCCTCCCCGTCCACATCCGACCTCACCTGGTATCTGCTCCTCCTGGAATCAGAAACACATGGACACAAAAACACATCCTGTATAGCCTTGATTATCTAATGCTATCCTTCATCGTATTCTAAGGCCCAGTTCAGGACATCATGTTTGGACTTCCTGACCCAGAGACTTATAGAAAACAATTATCAGTGTATGTGTAAGCATGCGGCTAAAAATCCTCTGCACTCTGCGTGTACCTGCAATATTTCAGATCCAGACAATAACGCTGAATGAATCTGTTAACTCTGAAAACACAGAGTCAACTCATTTATGAGCACATTTGCATTATGTATATATTAATTTAATAAAACAGCTTTATTTAATTATTTTTAGAAACAATTTATAATTTTGCCTTTCACACCTATTTTACGTGTGAACAAAAGATTGTTCAGCTGTTATCAGGTTCCTTTCCTGTCTCGGTTGTGGAGTGTATGTAGAGGACCCACGAACAGACATAGGCAGAGAGATGGAACTTGAAACCAAAAGCGAGCCTTTATTTGGCTGGTGACAGGAGAACTAAGAAACCTATGAACAACTATGACATACTGTGATAATATGAGGGCACTATGACACACATTATGACTCTATGACTATGAGGACATGGGAACACAGACAAAGCAACAATGAACAAAGGGAGACAGAAGACTTACATACACATATGAGGTGATCGGGGAAGTGGCGCGGTTCATCCTTCAAGCTCGGGTCCTCTACCAGAGGCCTGGGAGCTTGAGGGTCCTGCGCAGTATCTTAGCTGTTCCCAGGACTGCGCTCTTCTGGACAGAGATCTCCGATGTTATTCCCGGGATCTGCTGGAGCCACTCGCCTAGCTTGGGAGTCACCGCACCTAGTGCTCCGATTACCACGGGGACCACCGTTACCTTCACCCTCCACATCCTCTCGAGCTCTTCTCTGAGCCCTTGGTATTTCTCCAGCTTCTCGTGTTCCTTCTTCCTGATATTGCTGTCATTCGGAACCGCTATGGCCGTCTTCTTCTGTTTGTCTACCACCACTATGTCCGGTTGGTTAGTCACCACCATTTTGTCCGTCTGTATCTGGAAGTCCCACAGGATCTTAGCTCGGTCATTCTCCACCACCCTTGGGGGTATCTCCCATTTTGACCTCGGGACTTACAGGTTATAGTCAGCAAAGATGTTCCTGTACACTATGCCGGCCACTTGGTTATGGTGTTCCATGTATGCCTTGATCAGATTACATCATATTGCCAGTCAGTATGCCAGTCAGATTAGATGGACAGGGTTTGTGAACAGCAGTTTTCAGATCTTGCCACAGATTCTCGATTGGATTTAGATCTGGACTTCGACTGGGCCAGTATAACACATGGATATGTTTTGTTTTACACCTTTCCATTGTTGCCCTGGATTTATGTTTAGGGTCGTTGTCCTGCTGGAAGGTGAACCTCCGCCCCAGTCTCAAGTCTTTTGCAGACTTCAAGAGGTTTTCTTCCTAGGTTGCCCTGTATTTGGCTCCATCCATCTTCCCATCAACTCTGACCAGCTTCCCTGTCCCTGCTGAAGAGAAGCACCCCCAGAGCATGATGCTGCCACCACCATATTTGACAGTGGGGATGGTGTGTTCAGAGTGATGTGCAGGGTTAGTTTTCTGCCACACATAGCGTTTTGCATTTTGGTCTCATCTGACCAGAGCAGCTTCTTCCACATGTTTGCTGTGTCCCCCACGTGGCTTGTGGCAAACTGCAAACTGGACTTCTTATGGTTTTCTGTTAACAATGGCTTTCTTCTTGCCACTCTTCCATAAAGGCCAACTTTGTGCAGTGCACGACTAATAGTTGTCCCATGGAGAGATTCCCCCACCTGAGCTGTAGATCTCTGCAGCTCGTCCAGAGTCACCATGGGCCTCTTGGCTGCATTTCTGATCAGCGCTCTCCTTGTTCGGCCTGTGAGTTTAGGTGGACGGCCTTGTCTTGGTAGGTTTACAGTTGTGCCATACTCCTTCCATTTCTGAATGATGGCTTGAACAGTGCTCCGTGGGATGTTCAAGGCTTGGGAAATCTTTTTGTAGCCTAAGCCTACTTTAAATTTCTCATTAACTTTATCCCTGACCTGTCTGGTGTGTCCTTTGGACTTCATGGTGTTGTTGCTCCCAATATTCTCTTGCCGTCACAGAGCAGCTGTATTTGTACTGACATTAGATTACACACAGGTGCAGGTCGTTTAGAGTATTTTTGCTCTGAGTTATTAGAGGAATTCCATAATCAAAGGCAATTACTTCCTCAGTGCCAAAAACTTCCAGATATGTTCTTTCACAGCTGCTTAAACATCTGTATCTGAGCACACATTTTGATATTTGTCCTCTAAGCTCTGGTCAGTTGGTGGAAACACACATGCTCATGTTTTACTATCAGTTGACAATCATTGATACTCACTTGTTCTTCTCCTTGTACTGCATCTGAAAGTCATAAAGATTACATTAGTCACTGATTCACTAGAATAAGGTTGAATCTAATGCTACAGTGACCTCCCCTTTGTACTGTGTAATATAAAAGTCAGTCAGGTTTGCAGATGACACACAGATACTGTTGAGTTTTCACTGACAGAATGGAGATCACGCTGAAGTTCTTGCTGTTGCTTCTGGTCTGCTCTGTTTCCACAAATCAGACAGAGGCAGATAATGAAATTCTTGACCAGCAGATTTCAAACCAGCAACCCTGTCCACAGGAAATCCATGCTGTGCTCAGAGAGCTGACTGCCTCAGTGGCTGAACAGAAAGTGGAAATCAGGACCTTAAAACAAGAGAATAAAGGTAGAGTATGATGTCAGGTAGTGAGAAAAATGACAGCATGAGGAAACCTTCATATGAGCCCCTGTTGCGTTACAGAGATATCAATGTCACTTCATGAATCTATCACTAACGTTTCTCATTAATCTTTTTATTTTTATTATTTATTCATTATTTATTCAATAATCTAGCCTACGAAAAATGAAAAGGGATTCAAATGATGCAGATAAATAAAATTCATATTGACTTATTTATGTTCTTTTCTGTCAGACCATGTCGCAAAACTGAAAGACCTGGAAATGCAGAACGTTGAACTTCAGAGACAGAGGTCTGAAATTGACAAGCTTAAACAGCAACAACAAGGTACTGTATGTACACATGTTTCATTGTATAACAGAATATTAGTGATTCATTATTATTTGTTAGAGTTCATTTATTCCAATGTGTGAGATTAATAATTATAGGTTAAAGTATATGAAATCATCAAAATTTGTGCTTTTTATGGGTTCAGTGGGGAAAATGTAATATGTACTAATTTGTGCAAAGTATAATTTATCTAAGGGTAGTTTCAACCCAACCATACATCTTCCACTTATCCAAGGCTGGGTCGCAGGGGCGGCAGCTTAAGCACAGAAGCCTAGACATTCCCCTCCACCTGCAGCTCATCCGGGGGAACACCAAGGCATTCCCAGGCTTGAGAAAGCTCTTTTCCACTGTTTTTATCCAGAATCTGATTCTTTTGGTTATTACCCAAAGCTCGTGACCATAGGTGAAGGTGGGGACAAACTGATAGGACAGCCCGTTCTCACTCCCGAGGCGTAACATGTCGACGTTTTGTCACGTCCCGCGGCGTTCCTGAGGAACGCGAAAGGAGACCTTCGGCGTTCTTATGGTACGCGGTGGGTCATGTCTGGAATCCAGTGCAATGACGCTCCCGCGGTAATAGACGTTCCAGCCCTGTATTCCAGCCGTAAACCTAACCTTATCCCTAGCCCTGACCATAACCTTATTCCTGACCTTAACCAGGATTATAATGATGTTAAATAGCGTGTTTCTAAGCGATTTGAAGAAAAAGAGCGAAAACGTGTAGATGGAGTCCAGACGGTTCTCATATTTCCTCTTTTTTCCGAGGTCGTCATTTAGGAACGTTGTGGGTAGCCGAAAACGTAATATGTTGACGATTTGTCACCTAGCGTAAAATGTTATGCTTTGGGAGTGAGAACGTGTTGCAACGTGTTGGATAGGAAAGAGCTTTACTTTTTCACTCAGCTGTCTCTTCACCATGATGGACCGCTACAGTGTCCACATCACTGCAGCCACAGCACCAATCTGTCTGTTGATCTCCCACTCTCCTCACTCTTAAACAAGATCCTGAGATAGTTAAACTCCTCCACTTTGTGCAGGAACACGTCCCCGACACGGAGTGGGCGCTCTACCCTTTTCCACTGAGGACCATGGCTGCGTACTGCTCCAGTGGGAGCTGGATGCCAGGACCTGTTGAAGGTCAACATTTTAGACGCATGTCAACCAAGACAGCTCAACAACATTCAGACCCTTCAAGAACTCAGGACGAACCTCATGCACCCCAGGGGCCTTGCCACCAAGGAGCTGTGTAACTGCCTCAGTGACCCCGCCCCCGGTGATAGACGAGCCATCCTCCTTGTCCACAGACTCATCTCCCTCAATGGAAGACATGTCAGTGGGATTAAGGAGGTCCTCGAATTATTTCTTCCACCACCCGACGATGTCCTCAGTAGCACTCTGTAGTTAGAACAATAATTAAAACTCCTAACACACACACAGGGTATTTATACATTTTTAGAGAATGTTATTTTTTAAACCTTTTTTTTTTCAGACAATGCAGCAAAGTTGGAGGAAGTGGATAAGCAGAGGACTGTAATTGAAAATCTTAATCAACAGCTACTAGGTAATGTGATGAAGTCAACATGGCTCTGATTATTTTCATCTTAAAATATCTGTGTATTTTTTTGTGTATTAAGGCTGCAATCCAGTTACCAAGAAGACTGCTACACACTGTGTGGCAAAACATATCTACAACCTTTTCTTTAAATGTATTTATCTCAGCACTCCTCCTCCAAATTGTCTGTGGACAGCTACCACACTGCAGCTGTTCTTAGTTGGTTTTGGCTTCTGTAAGAATGAAATCTATCAAATGCTTTCACTAAAACTTTTTCATTTCGTCTTTTGGGGAGGGGGGGACACCGCAGCAAAAATTTTAAATTCATGACATTTCTCTCTTTCTTAGTCAAACAGGTGGCTTTTTCAGCTTCTTTACTGGCTGAAGGTGGTGGAATTACTGGCCCATTTAACACACACACTACGCTTGTCTTTAAACATCTTGTCACAAACATTGGAAATGCCTACAACCCACACACAGGTAATAAGACTGAATGTCACTTCTCAGCTATGTTGATGTCAGACTGATGTTCACGATGTTCGAACATCTGATTTTCCACTTAACAAATGTCCCACAGGTATTTTCACTGCACCAGTGAGAGGAGCCTACCACTTTGAGTGGTACGTATGTGGACCTGGAGATCCTGTTTATGGTGTAGCTGTTGTGTTGTTTAAGAATGGAGAACGCATTTTTTCAGCGTGGGAGCGTCAGGCCTCACATTTCGGAACAGCTTCTAATGGAGCCTCACTGCGTCTAGAGACTGGAGATCAGGTGTTTTTATGTCTCTGGGTTAGTTTTAAAATATATGACAATTGATAGGTTTGTAGCAGAAACCTATTCGCTGGAACGTTGAAGGCAATATAATTACACCGCAAAGCAAGACACGAAGTAGGCAAGTTCTTCATGTTACTCGTGCACGGGAGAGACTGGACAGAGCGCCGTCCCTTCGCTTGACCCCAGTTGCTCTCGTCCGTTCTCCCGTACCACTGTCCTTTTATTGAGGTTACATGAATATGCATAAGTTCATTAACATATGACGTCTACATTCACACAAAGAGTACCTTGCCTGTGTGTGTGTGTGTGTGTGTGTGTGTGTGTGTGTGTGTGTGTGTGTGTGTGTGTGAGATCTGTGTGAGGTCAAGATGTGACCCTGTGAAGCCTCCCCAAGGCTGGCGCCTAGAAGTCTAACAGATTTATCTAAACAAAAGGCTCTTATACTTAAACAGATATACGTGTGTTTGCTATACCATAAATCAGCAAAGGAAGATACGATCTCTCCTCTGTAGGGGAGTGAACTCGTTACAGACCTCTTAGGATGAGACATTCTTTCAATCTACAAATAATTATACACTTCTAAGCATATATGAGTAAATGTTTCTAAGCATAAATGACAATCAACAATACAAAACCTATCATTCCCCCCTTTTTGACCTTTATGCTAGAAAAGTTCCCAGTTATGAATACCTCATGTCTGACAGTTTCAATGCAAACATTTCTATATTCAGCATATGTCAAATCACCCTAAATTACTGAAAAAGTACACAGTTTAACAAATGTATTAGCAGTTATCCCATTCATTGATCTCATCTCATGGCAAACAGCATCCTACAAGCAAACAAAGAAATTGTTAATTTAATAGTGAAACTAAGAAAGTAACATTTTCAAACAAATAATGGAATGATATTTTGTAATGATTGTGAAGGCACATGTTTGAAATGTTTGAAATAAAAATGAACTGAACTGAACTGAACTGAACATTTTCAAAAACATCTCAGCTTGGTAATGCTTCCTCCGGGTGTACACATCACATGTCTCTCTGCAGAGTGGTTTGAGTTCTGCAGGGCGACATAAATGTCTCTTCCAGTTGTTCCATCATTGTCCATAGGACCAGAGTCCAAATGTATGTAGGATAAACATACATATTCAAACATACCAGTTGGTTTTGTTGTTTGTCAACATGGGTCTCAGCTATTTCCAAAGCTGCAGACCTCGCAGCACTCTAGTTTTATGGCCTCTCATTACCCCATTCAAGCCTTCATCCTGTGAGGGGGATATTTATGACTCCTTAATTGTCCACGCTCTGCAGAGAAACACCTCTGTGAAAAGGGTGCAGGGTTGTCTTACTGCTGTTATGATCCCAGCAGCCTTCAGAGTGTCATCGTATGCACATAGTAAACTGCTGTCATCACCACCATAGCTTCTGGTTCCTGTGCTTTTCACAGAACCATGATGTCATCCTCGAACTCCTTCTGCGCTGTCGGTGGAGCTTGGCACGCTCCTCATCCCTCGAGTTTTCGTGTTCCCACGCTGCTGAAGGTTTAAGGCAGAGCACGTCGTACACCTTAGTTGTCTTCCTCAGCGTCAATATTGAATATTTCATTTTATTTAAAATCTCCTGGAAGCTCAGTAGCACAGCTCTCTGTGTCATGTCTGCTGTGCTGAAGATGATCTCTGATCCTCCTGAAGCCTCTCCTGGCCTCAGCTCCCATCTTGTGGACGATCCTCTCCTCTATTTTACAGGCAGTTTCGTGGTCCTTGCTGTGGCTCCAAGGTCTGATTTCATGATGGGCCCCAACCAGCTTGATCTTTGACCTCAACCACTGCCTGGGCTATGCCTGGAATGTTTCTGCTTCTCACTGCTGCACTTGTCCGAAAGACTTCTATTTGGAGAGCATGTCAACAATCATCAAACCACATTCTTTAGTTCAGTGAACTTCACTTATAGGCCATCAAAGCCTCATCTGAACATGGATGCACCACTTGCATAGATTTAATACTTGTAAATAAACGGCTAATCACACAAATCACTGCAACAATAATAGTAAACATTGTTTAATATTAATTCTGGACCCCACCTCTTGACGCATGGACACGCTCATGCGTCAACTCACCAAACCTGGATCCCTGTCTTAAAAACTGGCTCCACCAGGAGCCTGCATACACAAGATCTGGAAATAAAATCAAACTTCACACGTATAAACAATTATATCAAAAGAGTAACAAGCATTCAGCACGGGCAAGACAAGTGTCATGTGCAGGTTTTCTCAAATCATTAAATCACTATTGTTACCATAATTCGCCTCAAACATGGATCATCCCATGTGCTCAGTTAACATTAATGTAATCGGTGACTTATCTTAAGCAAAGTCACTCCACTCATATATTTATTATGGGTTCAAAGTGGCCAGCTAAGAGCCCATATTAAACTTTTCCATAAACACCGTAATCTCTTATTTGTTTTACTCATGTCACTTGCCCGTTTCAGCTGAATCTTCCACCGCATTCTCAAAGAAACTAACATTAGCAATACACATTGACTGTGGTCAGACGGAGGTCAGACACAGGTCAACAGGTTCCAGAGGTGCCATAAAAACACCATAAAAATCAACCATCCATTGCTGTGGAAAATATGTTATTCATATCATCAAAGTAACGTCACATTTTCCCAAAAACACAATGTAACAGCATCACCACTCATAACCTGTAAACACAGTTTTCCTCACACATAAACCCAAAAATCCTGTAGTAGGAAAAAACATCTCCCAGTTGTCCTTGTCATGGATCGCTGTGTGGCAGGCAGGATGAGGACCCAATCGCAAAACTCACAGACACAGGGGATGAACTCAAAAAACAGCTTTATTGCTGAAGAGGCAGAACGTAGGAAAATACAAAACTAAACTGGGAAAAGTAAACTAACACTCGGAGAGAGACACAGGGAAATCCACACAGCATGAGGGAGAACGCGACACAGAACTGAGGGAGACGCAGACATAAATACACAGAGGGTTAACGAGGGAAGTGGGAGCACACGGGGAACACAGGTGACACAGATAATAATCACGAGACATGGCAGGAGTGAACACAACACTGACGGGAGACGGGCGAGGTGAAACAGGAAGTACAGAGGTTCAGACAGGAGGAGAGAGAGCACGAGTAGAACACCAACATAACGGGCAGGGGAAACATGGAATAAACACAAAGAGAGACGAGGGCTCATGAATACACAGGGGGGCACACAGGGGGTGAAAGTCAGAAAGGGAAAGCACTCAGGGAACAACACAACAGGGCAACTCAGGAAACAGAGCCTAAACAGGGAACTGAATACAAAGACACATGAGAACTAAGAATACCGGGCCAACATGGCCCAGGATCATGACAGTCCTGGTATAAATCATGTGATCAAACCACATGAAGAACTGTAATGCTGTAGAAAAGAAAATGCAAATGTTAGCGCTGCGCAGATGTATACAATTTCTCACAGTTTCTTTCACCAGTCAGTCAGTTTTCTTTTTTTATTTCCATTCATACATTCATTCATTCTTTCTTTGTTTCTTTCTTTGCTGATGGTGGAACCTGTCGTCGCATTTAGTTTCCACTCTCAGCAAAATGACGTCATTTCAAAAAAGAAAAAGAAGAACTTTAGATCGGATTACATCGCTGAATCCTTTTTAGGCCAGGGACTTTCATTTAATAATTGTCCCAAATGAGTGGCTTTCTCGATCGGTCGTATAGCACTTTCAATTCCCGACGTGCAGATCTGCTTAAAGAAAAGAAATAGACAAACAAAATCAGTGCCTGTTCAAAAGATAAAAATGAAAAATAACAGAGATTATCAAACAAAACTCTCAGTGCACTGTAAAAGTATCAAAATAAAAAGGCCTTGTTAAGTCATGACACAAACTCCTCATCTCAGGTAAATCATACCATTAGCATGGTTCATCATACCATCATACTAATCGGCAGGCTCGACTTCACAACAGAAGAAAACATCATCAGCTAGATTCACTCCAAACCAACCATCAGCTGCACAACACACAACAGTCTAACCCTAATGTCATATTAGCTATGAGTTTAATCACCAGGTCTGTGCTCTTCACTCATTTAGGCCACAGATCTATTTTATTCAATTTTCCTTTTTTCCTTCATCATAAAACATGTGACATGCTGTCATGCACTTCACAAAAGACGTTTGTTCTGACGTATTCAGAGTTGTGTATCTAAATACAGAATTCACTCGCACATCAAAGCAGGAAACTCAGTGTTTTAGAGTTTCCACTCAAACACATCTCATTCACTCGTGCTAGAATTCAGTCACCTTTCATTAATCTAAAACCGATCAACTAATTTGCATATCAACTATTAACCCACTAAGTTGACAGGACAACAGGAAAGCATGTTCAAAATATTATCACAAAAGACAATTTCCCTCATACAGTAAATCACTTGCTGCATCAATCAGGCAGGAAGCTTCTCCCAATTTACCATTTTAACACTAAATTTATTGTCTGATCGCTGGTTAGTCAAACCAGGATCTTTTTTTTTTCTTTTTCTTTTTTTCACAAAAGTTAAATTGTTATCCTGCAACCTAGAGAGTCAAAAAATTTTCTTTTGGATAAATTCAGTATTTGATAACAAGTGTCTGCTAAATTGACACTATTTTAACACTGATGAAAGATAACAAGCTAATTTTCATTGCATGTGTGTTTGTGTTATTAGGCAGGTCTAATGCATGTTTGTGGAGCTGCATATCCAGCAGAGCATGTTCTTAAAGCTGCCTTTCCTACACATTTCTCTGCTATTATTTGATCATTTCTTAACTAATGTGCTATGAGTCTTCATGAGTCATTTTGTGTTTGGAATTGTTAGTAGGGTTAATTCATGTTCTGCTTGTTTGTGTGATTTTGTATGTTTCTATTTGTTTCAGACTCCTTCACAATTTTCCAACTTAAGCAGTCAGTTTTCTTTTCCCCAGATTTGCTAACCCAAATTTTGATTTCCCACATTTAATAACAGCATTCCTCTGTGTTTCCACTTACTCTCACTCTGTTGTCATCTCACTCTGTTGTCCTCTCCCACTTGCAACAGTCCACAGCCGGCAGTTCTCCTTCAGCTTTGTCCTGTGTTCCACTGTCTCTTCTTGCCATTTTACTCCACAGGTGGCAAATGTCAAACTCCAACAGTCTCCTCAGTTCTCCTCAAAAGTTTTCTTCACATGCATAGTGAAGTTGCAGCTTGTTGTAAACACAGTGCCAATCATCCGATCAGTCAGGATGATGGGTTTGTTCTTCTTCTCTGGTGCTGTTTGTCCACATTGCTGCTGCTCGCTGAGACTTTTTGCTCAGGACTTGATGCTGTCTCTTTATCTGCCATGTTACTGCTTTGGAGCTGCATTCTTCAGGGAGGAGTGAGCACTTGCTTGTGAGGTTGAGAGACACATACACATTGCACTGTAAATAAGTTAGCCAGAACTTGGCCTGCATGTTTCCAATGATGTTAAACTATAAATTTCTTCCGTTCGACCGCTGCATGTGGAAAATTGATACAGGTCTGCTTTTCACCTGAAAGTGACAAACTAAGACATGTTCATTATTCTCATCACTGCTTAATCAACACACATCTCTCTCTCTCTGTGTTTGTGTGAACAATCCTTTCTTAAAAGCAGAAAATGACATTGTAGTTGTTTTTCGGCTGATCAACACAAAACCTTTTTCCTATGATTATTTTTCTTCGTCTACAATGTAATTGTAAATAAATCATATGGCTGGAGATATGTGCCATGGTGATCCATAAATATGATCACAACCCAACAAAACAAATAAACAAAAACATGATGCTGATGCTACACACACACACACGAGTCAAAATGCAGGAAAACTGCTCATGGAAACGCCAGTTATCATAGTTATCATAACTCTGTTTCCCTCTCTTTGAGTAGTCCTCAGACAGCTCTCGATCTGATAATGTGTAGCTTGCTCATCAGCTCAGAAAAAAAACTGCAACACAACATCACACAGTGGTTGCATGCTCTGCCCACAGTGGCAAAGTCTTACACTTTCATATTCAACACAGCTTCTCCATCTTGTATTTTTAGATGTTTCATACAGGGTTCAGCATATTAGTTGTTTTCACAGATGTGCTCTATATCTCAACAATGGCTCATAATAAGATGACAGTCTTTCACACAGGTCAAGTGCCTCTATGCACTTCATTAGTTTAAATATTTGCCTATATCACTTCACCTCACATGTCATTGTACTGAATTTGAGCAACCACAAGCTTAATGTAGATTACTTTTAACAACTATCCACCTCAATTACGTCTATGGTCTGGCTCACAGGCTGTTAACATTTTGTGTCAGGAAGGGGTGGGGGGAAAGCCACCCACCAGAGCACAGCTGCTGATGTGGGCTGGCCTTCTCCACACACTCCTCAAGGCTGGTGTGTTTTCTGAAAACTTCTAACATTTGAATCTCTTCCATTCAGAAGCCTGCGATTAACCGCACGGCTCAGGTCCGCGTGAAACCCGCGCGACCGCATTCACGTGCACCCACGCAGCTGTGGAGCCTTCGCTCTCTCTCTTTTTTACATAAATACTTTGTGCTGCCAGGAGCAAAGTCCAGCACAAACGTCTTTCTCCCTCCAACTCACTCTTGGTTGCTTAGAAACCCATAATAACAACAACAGCTGCTGACGTCACACACCACGCGGTCTGCTCCGCACACACAACAACAATGAGGACGAAAATAACAATAACACAAAATAGGCCTACTGTCCAGCACAATCTGGACCCCGCAGAACTTCTCAACACCCCACAAAGCGGCGGAGAACCAAAAAAAAGTTCGAACTGCGCAACTCTGCGACTTAATGCTTCTGTACAAAAAAACCCCACTGAGCGGCTTTGTACATCGCCCCACTTAGACGGCGAATTTTAGCGCCACTGAGCGGCCACGGACAACACCCCACTGAGCGGTGAAGACGTAATTTTACCCCACTAAGCGGTAAGGAACCTCTTGCTGCACACAGTAGCAAGGAACCTGGGTTTCGCTCCACAAAGCAGCGAACTTCTCAACACCTCACAAAATGGCGGAGACTGCACAACGACACGGTTATAGAGTCGGCCTCTTTAAACTTACTTGGCGTTGCTTAGCGTGTAATATCAGCCTGAATCCCGCCGATCGCCATTCATCGAGGAGAAGGACAGACAGCGAATCCACAGGAACTTCCTGGCTGACGTCAGTCTTTCAGCGTGCCTCTCCCCCCCCCTCGGTGAATGCGATCCCAGGGATCCGGCATCGAAGGACCAATTAATGTTAGGTTTGTAGCAGAAACCTATTCGCTGGAACGTTGAAGGCAATATAATTACACCGCAAAGCAAGACACGAAGTAGGCAAACTTCTTCATGGTACTCGTGCACGGGAGAGACTGGACAGAGCGCCGTCCCTTCGCTTGACCCCAGTTGCTCTCGTCCGTTCTCCCGTACCACTGTCCTTTTATTGAGGTTACATGAATATGCATAAGTTCACTAACATGTGACGTCTACATACACACAAAGAGTACCTTGCCTATGTATGTGGGTGTGTGTATGTGTGTGTGTATGTGGCTGTGTGTGTGTGTGTGTGTGTGTATGTGTGTGTATGTGGGTGTGTGTGAGATCTGTGTGAGGTCAAGATGTGACCCTGTGAAGCCTCCCCAAGGCTGGCGCCTAGAAGTCTAACAGATTTATCTAAACAAAAGGCTCTTATACTTAAACAGATATACGTGTATTTGCTATACCATAAATCAGCAAAGGAAGATACGATCTCTCCTCTGTAGGGGAGTGAACTCGTTACAGACCTCTTAGGATGAGACATTCTTTCAATCTACAAATAATTATACACTTCTAAGCATATATGAGTAAATGTTTCTAAGCATAAATGACAATCAACAATACAAAACCTATCAACAATCATTTTCACCATTCCACCTTCAGTGGTCATCTTCTTTTCACCATGTAAAAATGGAAACGCTTCCTTAAGTTGTCTTCTATTATCCACCAGCTTCTGATGTTTTAAAATGTGCATTCATTCAATAGGTGGCAATCTAGTTATCTTAAATATCTAAAACCTCATAAATCATTTCTACTTCTAAAAGCAGTTAATAATATTTTTATGTAACGATTTGCAAATCTGTTAGTAAAATAATGATAAATTTGATTTTAAAAAATCAAAGTGACTGTCTGATTATTTATTTGCTGTGTGTGTGTTGGAGAGCTGTATTAAAGACTAACACATAACATGTGTAGTTATTATTTTATTGTATTTGCATCAATTGTCAACATCAGGATATTAAAACCTATGAAAGTTGGTTACACACATGTTCCATATCTTAACTGTGTGTAGCAACAACAGATAACACACATGTGTGGGCCTCATCTGAGCTCTGACACATGTAGCTCAGTGACAGCACTGTCTCTCTCTGCCTCTCTGTCTACATGGCTGTGAACAAAAATATAAACACTGAGGCTTCAAAATGCAGCATCTACAACACTGTTACTCTGCCTCCACCATGGAGACAGTCTCCATGGTGATGAGTACAATTGGCAGCTGAAACTGTTGTGAACTTCTCCATGAGTCATATTTCCTGTTTCAGAGCTGCTGATTGGCTCTTTGGGCCCTTTACCTTCAGGAGGTCATGGACGAAGCACTGAAGTCGTTTATCACGTAAAATATATTTTTAGTTTATAATAATTTAATAAATAATAAAATATTAATAAAAACTGGAGGTTTTTTTAGAACTTAGATTTTAAGCTATTTATGCCTTTTTTGCTGCTCTTTTTTAAACTTATTCCCTTTAAACTGTATTTATTCTTTTTAAAATATATTGGTTATTGCACTGTAGAGGCTGCTGAGGAACAGTATTTCGTTTCAGGCTGTGTAACACGAAATGACAATAACCAATAAAGTCTTGAGAGCTGCCATCATTGTTCCAGCAGGAGGCAGTAAAACACCAAACTGCACCTGTTGTGCTGAAAAGGTGTGAGCATGTGCAGTAACCCAGTAAGTTACCTGAATATCTCTCTCTCTCTCTCTCTCTCTCTCTCTCACACACACACACACACACACACACACACACACACACACACACACACACACAGTACTGATACTAATGACTCGCTCTCACATCTATTTGGGTTTAATGTCAGGGTATATTTGTGGATGAAAGTTTTGGTAGGACACATGATGTGGACAGTCTGGTAATCCCAGAATATTTTAATGTAAGAAAACTCCAGACAGCTCTGGAGAAAGTTTCAGAGTAAAAGCCCTGGAGTGTTTTACATGTTATTCTGTTGGATTAAATCTGACGGAGCTGATCCATAAACACTTCACTGCCAGGTATCAGGTGACCTGCAGAGACTGATCCTACAAACACTCAGAAACAGAGTAAACCAAACTGCACCACAGTGATCAGACGAAACCTTCCTGACATGAACACAGCTCCTCAGTAAAAACTGTGAACCAGCAGAGAGACTACACCCAGCACCATACACCACCTCTCTGACACAGTACACCCTCGAGCAGGTGGTGTCCCCATAAACAGTCTGAGAAGCTCTGATTATTTACTATGTTCAAACAAACTGAGTGTCCACAAACGTCTGAGCTCACAGTGAGAGCTGCTGGCACAGTTTGGAGGTGTTCTGCCCCCTGCTGGACACACAGAGCTACAAGCTATTCTATTACAGTTTTTCTTGATTGCTAAAACACATTTCTTGAAACTACGCCTCATATCCTCATAACAGTAAACACAAATCCATAACATCTCACTCAATTTCCCAAACATCCTATTTCCAGGTCAAAATGAAGCTCTACACCCAAAACTATTCACTCCTGCTGAAAAACCAAACTTTGCCCTCAGACATCAAACACAAGCCCTCAAAAACACATACACTACAACAGAGTTTTGCACACTGGTACAATTAATTCAAAACAATAGTTCCAAAACAATTAGGTTGCCTATGGTTCTCCGCTTCAAAACCCTTGTCACATGATAAACACAAAAGACGCAACCAATGTATGTACAGTGGCACATTGTCATTCATGTACTATACAGTACAACACACACCAGAAACATTATCCCACCTCAGCATCTTGTCTTTGGTCTGGGTCAGGCCAGAGAATCTCATCCACATCACAGGCTATATTGGCCCCAGCCAGGCAGCGGGGGTAAAATCCTCTTGCATGCCTGATCCACCCCTGGCATGCATCTACTGATATGTCTAGGCAGGCCTCTTCCATGGCCTGAAGGAGGTGAACACGGACATAAGGTTCTCGGTCATACACTTTCCACCGCCATGCCGAAAATAACTCCTCTATCGGGTTTAGAAAGGGAGAGTATGCAGGCAGAAAGATATTAGAAAACCTTGGGTTATTGGTAAACCAGTCACGAACCAGAGCAGCGCGATGGAAGCTGACGTTATCCCACACAACAACGTAGTGAGGCTGCTCTGGCTGTGCTGGTTCCCTGTAGTCCAGCTGGAACATATGTTGTCTTAAACCATCAAGAAAAGCACGGAGAAGCATAGTGTTATAGGGTCCTAGTACGGCATGGCGGTGGAGTACCCCTCGTTGGCTGATGGCTGCGCACATAGTGACATTCCCCCCACGCTGACCAGGGACATTTACAATAGCCCGATGGCCAATTATGTTCCTCCCCCTTTTCCTTCTTTTGGTCAGGTTAAAACCTGCCTCATCCACAAAGATCATTTCATGGGGAACAGGCCGTCCTTCAATCTCAAAGATTCTCTGCAAAACACATAACACAGTAGAGTCAATCGGTACCCTGAACCACAGTTCAAGAGTGCTGAAATGGCAGCATAAACTGCCATGCTGTGATGGTACACAATACTTTATACAGTATCAAAACTCATACCTGAACATATTCCACACGTTGGTTTTTCACTCTGTCAGAGTTTCGTTCGAAAAGGGACTCGGTATGCCTGTTTCATCCGGAATTGATTCTTTCGGAGGATGCGGTCAATTGTGGAGAGGCTGATGGCATTTATGCCTCGAGAAAGATGATCATCCTCAATCACTCTCCTTTGAATCTCTTGCAGGCGGATTACATTATTTGCAATTACCATGTTTACAAGTTCCCTCTCTTGCTCCTCCGACAAAAGCCTTAACCTGCCTCCACCAGGTGGTCGTCTCTGTGTCCTACAAAAATAGAAGCACTCATTACTGTAACTGTCACACATTCATTTTACAGGAAAATAATGGAAACATACTGAAACTCAAGACACATAAGTTCAGTAACTTAAACGTTACTGTACAAAGCAGTCTTACTGCAAGTACACCTACCTGTTTTCCTCCCTGAAGGTTCTGATGATGGAGACAACAGTGAAGCGACTCAAATTTGGTTGTACTCGTTGCCCAGCCTCCCTCATAGTCATCCCATGGACAAGGACATGGTCAACTAAAGTGGCTCGAATTTCATACGAGACTGACTGTCTTCATGCCCTTGCTCTTCCCCTTCCTTGTCGCCGTCGTTCTCCACCTCCACCTCCTTCACCACGTCCTCCTCCTCCTCCACCTCTCCCTCCTCCTCCACCACCTTCCTGTTGTCCTAGACCACCTCCTCCTCCTCTTCCACCATGTCCTCCTCTTTCACCATGTCATGTCCTCTTCCTCCACCACGTCCTCCTCCTTCACCACGTCCTCTTCCTCCACCACGTCCTCCTCCTTCAACACGTCCTCTTTCTCCACCACGTCCTCTTCCTTTGCATCTCTTTGGATCCATTGTTTCAAACCTGAATGAGCTGACTTTGGCCCTTTTATCTATCCATCGCAGGTTCTGATTGGTGTGTGCTAAATTTTGACTCCTAGTGTTTCCACCTGGTTAATTGTGTGCTAATTGAGCTCAAGCTATGCTGACTTAAGTTAACATTATTGCATGCTAGTGCTTTCTAAATGACTACATGGTGTAAGCACTGTAAAATGTAGGGATTTGCAGTAACAGTTCACCAAATTTGAGTTATGTGTCAAAGCAGGGAATAGTGTTTATAGTTCAGGGAAATGGGTGAGCTTTTTGAACAATAGCGTTACGGTTTTGAAATTTTAGTTTAGAGGCCTGGTTATAGTGTTTAAGCAATCGAGAAAAACTGTAATACACTGAAATCTCATTTGTGTCATGAAGAAAGTCTTTAATCAAACAGAATTCAAAGATCAGAAACATTTCATATATGGAGTTAAACATGAATCATTGTTTCAACAACATATTTATTGTTGTCATAAACAGACAAGAAGACAACAACAAACTGCTCCTCCCATTCAACACATGTCAGTCCATATCCCAGCAAACTAAATCATCTCCATTTACACAATTCTAGTTTGGGGAGTCATTCAGTGAGAAACAGTGAAATGATTTTCCATGTGAAAAGGTGGACAGCAGAAACAGAAAGAAACAGTGAAACTAAAAGAGAAACAAAGAGCTTTGGAACAACGAGGCAGCAGGAGGACAGCTGCAGTTTAACAGCTTCAACTCACTGACAGGAAACAACATTAGAAACATCATCATCCTCAACTCATCTGCTGCACTGACACTGACACCTTCAACGGACACACCTTCACTTTACCACCATCATCAGTGCTAATGTATGGAAACATCCTGTGAGTGAAAGTGTGTGTGAAGGTGTGTATGTGTGAGTTAGTATCAGGATCAGAGAACGACAGCTTTCCTCTGTTCCAGTCCAGATTCACTCTGATCCTCTGGAGCTTCTTCTGGACTGGGAGAGCAGTGACAGCTGATGGTGAGTGTGTGTAGTAAATACCTTCATGGAAAAATATTGTCCATAATCCAGACAGTATGACTCCCTTCCTCTGTACAGACTCTGCTGACACACCCAGTACCCACCATGTACTGTCTCCAACCTCAACATCCCAGCTGTGAGTCCCTGAGTTAAAGCCCTCAGAGCCCAGGACAGAGCAGTAATAATCAATCCTCTCTGGATTATCAGGAAGCTGCTGCCTCTCTCCTCCTCTCACACTGGTCAGATCTTCAGACAGGATGAGTTTTGGATGAGCAGTGTTTGGGTCCAGAATGAGAGGAGTGTAGGAGACCATGTCCTTCATGTTGTTCCAGATGTTGAAGGTCAGGTTGCCCAGGTGTTTGGCCTGGTCTATCAGAGCTCCTGAGGGCAGCTGTGGATCATCCAGCAGGGGGCAGCGCTGGACTCTTTCCACTGCAGCCTTGTAGTTGTGCAGGAATGAGACGTCTTCAGCTCTCAGCTCCTCCTCTGTGGCTCTGACTGTGTCTGAAAGAGCTGCTATCTCTCTGCTCAGAGCCTCCATCTTCTCCTTCATCATCCCACTCTTCTGCTCCTCTTCCTCCCTCAGTGCAGCCAGCCTGGCCTCCTCTTCCTCTGCTAGAAACTGCTGAAGCTTCTTAAACTGCTGCTTAATCTGCCTCTCTGTGTGTCGGGCCTGGACCTTAATGTGTTCTGCTGTTTGATCAAACTTCACTTGAACTTCTTCACAAACCTTTAACTTCTTCTTTAAGGGCTCCAGAGTTTCCTGAAGTTCCTTCTTGTGTTGTTGTGCAGCTTCATCGATGGGTCTGAATCTGTGATTGGTGTGTTTTTCTGAGTCTCTGCAGATGTGACACACTGGCTGCTGATGGTCCAGACAGAAGAGTCTGAGTTTTTCAGAGTGCAGACTGCAGAGAGCCTCTGAAGCTCTCTGATCTCTCTCCTGTAAGAACGACTCACACAGGTTCTTTAAAGCCAGATTTAAAGGTGGATCAGACTTTGAAGATCTTCTCTTACAAACTGGACACTCGTGTGTTGGTCTCTCTCTCCACCATCTCTTCAGACAGTCTTTACAGAAGCTGTGGCTACATGACAGAATAACAGGATCTCTGAAGACCTCCTGACAGACCGGACAGCAGAGATCCTCCTCTGATCTGGAAGCCATTGAGTCTGTGAGTGAAGCTGAAAACAGCAGACAGGAAGTACAGTCAGTCCTGGCTCCCCTCCCTCCTCTACCACCTTCACTGAAACTTCCTTTGAGTCGTGTTTTTGCTCAAACTCACATTCAGTGTGTGGAGCGTCAGCAGCTTGAAGCAGCAGTGTTGGAGTTTTCCACTTTTCTCTCCTGTAGCTGGACTCACTCAGAGGAAGCTGCTAGTTTGGTCTGAGCTCAGTCTGATCGTCTGTGCGTCTCTCTTTACTGAGGACGAAGAACTTCCTGTTTCCTGGTTTGTCACATTTGAGTGACGTGAGGGGAGGAGAAAATGTTGCTGTTTGACTTTTAACTAAGGGTGTGTTTCACTCCAAAGTTCAGACATTAACCTGCCAGAAGTTGTAAAAGTTACTAATAAAGAGCTTTTCTCTCATTTCACATGTTGTCCACAATCTCCTCGTGATTACCTCTGGAAAGCCCCGTGGCACAGCTCTCCATCCAGTGCAGCTTTATGGTTATTGCTGTGGTTCCAGAATCTTCTCATGATGACCAGTAGGTCCCCAAACAGCATGACCTTTGACCTCAACCCCTGCCTGGGCTGTCAGCTATGGTCCCTACTTCTCGCTGGGTCTCTGAAGGTTTCTCAGGAGATTCCACCCTTGGGATCATTTCTTCCAGCAATGCTCTGCTGCACCTGCATCTCCTCACTAGAGGAAAAACTTCTATTTGGAAAACATGTCAACCATCATCAAACCAAAATTTCCTTTCAGTTCAGTGAACTTCACTTATCAAAAAATATAATTATTTATTATTTATTAATTATATTATTGGTTTATCACGTTTTCACTTTCACTTATAGGCCATCAAAGTGTTTATTATCTTTACCCAAATAATTGGAGCAGAACTTGTTCCATATTCAGTTTTTCAGCAAAACATGTTTGAGAAAAGATTCATTCTTATATCTGGAGGAATAAATATATTTCAATAAATATTAACGTTAGCCTGCGACTTTGTTCCAGTTTTGAATTTTGGCCCACTGTGTATTTGAGTTTGACACCCCTGCCAGAGAAACAGAGGCAACTGGCAGTCCAGCATGAGCCAAGGGGCCCAGGACACAGGAAAATCTCTCTACTGTCACTGCAGCTTCCTGCAACTTCTGAATGCTGGTGGACTGTCTATTACACACTTTGCAGTGATATCGAGTTAAATCTTAAGGAACTTGTGTATTAACTCAAAAACACAGAATAGGCCTTTGTGAGGTGAGGCATGATTGAATGTGGACAAAAATCAGCTAGATGAGTCAAAAACATTACACTTGTGTGTAGTGGTGCAACGGATCAAACATCTCACGGTTCGGATCAATTTTCGGATCAGCGAAAAAAGAAAAAAAGAAAAAATTTTAACATTTACTTATTAACTTATTTAAATATATTAAATATTTTTTGCCTATTAAAAAATTCAGCTCAAGACTCATTCCACGCAATTATATAAAAACAAATTAAGGTGCAATATAGGGCAGTACAGGGCTTTGTATCTACCACTGCACTGTGATATAAGGAACTCTCACGGTCACGTGGCTTTCCGTTGACCTGGAGGTCCACCCATTTGTAGTTGGGCAACAGAAGATGCCTGGGACAGTTCAGCCATAACTTTAAACTATTCCTGCTCATATACAACGGATCTTCGGATCATGTTGTAAATGGGCTGAACTGAGGGCGACTGCACAGCAGGCTGAACTGCTACAGGTAGCGGGGCTAATGGCTGAGCTATGGGCTGCAAAAGAGATTGTGAAGTTGGTCCACTCCCACCCGAGGAGTGGGTACAGGTGCGGAGGTTAGCGTTGTCCTGGCGGACCTCACCTCGGGGGTCGGTGCAGATTTTGGCAGCGACTGGACAGCTGCTGTCCACACCCGAGGAGCTGATACGGGTGCAGGGACCAGCCGGCCCCAGAAACTGAAGCAGGGACCAACTGGGCCCCAGCCCCCCTTACCTAGGAAACTGACACAGGTGCAGGGGAGTGGCGGACACCTACTCTGTATCTGGTCTGCTAGACAGACCCATCAATGAGACTTTGTAAAAGCAGCTGGTCTGAGTGATGTGATCAGAGTGCAGTAGATAATGTCTGACAGCAGTTTGAAGAGCAAACGGATTCTGTTCTGTTCTTCACTCATCACCTACCTGACAGCTGACACCTCACACCTGTTTCTCACCTGCAGGTCACACAGGAGGACAAGAGAAGGATGGACGCAATAAAGGACATCCTGGACTGAGAGCAAGTCTCTCTGTTTTGTTTTGTTTTTTGCTCATTTTTATATGAATATTTTAATTTGAAAATCTGAGTTCACTCTGCTGAGCTCACAGATCTCAGTGTCATGAATGACGTCTATTTACTGCTGCTATGAAAGTTAAATTATTTCACAATGAAACAGCAAAATGAAATGTTTAGAACAAACACAACATCCTGTAAAAACTGTCATTGTTCTTTTTGTACAGAGAGCTTCCTCTTCACCTCCATAATTTATTCAGTTCATTCACGAAAAAAAGCCCAGACAAAACACACAATAGAGTAAATCCACCTGTGATCAACAGTGGTATTTTTCTTTCTTTGTTTATCAAATCTTCTCCTAATATGTTAATAATGTCAATAAACCTTATTCATTACAACTGCTGAAACCTTAGTATGGGCCACCTCTGATCAGCACATAGCCCAGAAACAAAGACATTTATGAATCCGTCTCTTCTTCTCTTGCTCTCTAACTCGTCTGTAAACATGTGTGGGGAAACTCAATGTTAAAGCCTACAGCTGGAGGGGGAGGGGAGGGGTGAAGCTGGTGCTTGTGAGTCTGTGAAAGTGAATCCTGCCGGTGCCATAGCTGCTGAAAACGTACTTGGTGCAGACACAAAACGTCCATCAGCTTCAAAGTGTGTCAGAAAAATGTCAACATGGTGACTGATGGATGAGAGAGGTCCCATTGTTGTTGTTGTGCACAAATCATTGAACAACACAAACACTTAGAGCTGCTTTCAGTGCTGCCTGTTTTGTTACTGCACACATTTCTGATGGTCCTACAGTCCAACGTAGCAAACGTCTCCCTGAAGCCTCTTCTTAGAGACCAAAGGTTGGATCAGAGCGAGCAGCTGAAAGGACACATCTATGAATGCAGTCAGAGACTTTCTCACAACCTCACACTTCATCAGATCACATTTAGGGGGTTTCCAAATTCATTGGCTCCATCCTCCTGAGTTCTTTAAAGCAGCCGTCCCCAACCCCCGGGCTTCGGACCGGTACCGGTCCGTGAGTCGTTTGGTTCCGGGCCGCAAGAGTTGAGCGTCAGGTGTGAAATGTATGGTTTTCAGGGTTTTTTATCGGTTTTCAGCATTATTTTGTTATCATTTTTATCGTTTTTATCGTTTACTCAGTTTTCCTGGGTCTTTTCACGTGTGTTATGAATAAATCTTCTTTTTTTCAGTACCGGTACTAGTTTTATTTTGTTGTATTTATCTGCGACACCTTAAAGGCCGGTCCATGAAAATATTGTCGAGCATAAACCGGTCCATGGCGCAAAAAAGGTTGGGGACCGCTGGGTTGGGAACCATTTCAAATCTTTCAAAATAAAATGTATCATAAATTGAAGTTGAGTAGGCTAAAATAAATACGAGCACAGCATAGACATATATTAATGGTTTATTGCCATTTCGTAGTTACCAAAAGACAAAAAGGCATTTTAACCCTCAGCACAACATCACAACTAATACATGTCACTTATCAGTCATTTAAACAGTGATAATAATATTTTTTACTATACTATAAATAAATATATATCAATACTATATCTATAGATAACACAACAATTAATACATGTATTGTTTAATTAACAAAACATCAGAAAGTGATAAAAACACATTAGAAATAGCAATAGCTTCATAACAGACCAATAAAGACATTGTCATCAGCAGATGTTTGCATGTTCAGTAAAAATATTTAAACAACAAGTTTTTGATTAAAATTATCAATGAACTGCAGTGTTATGTAAGGTAAGTTTCATGTTGGACTCATGGTCCTTTGTTAGTCCAGTTTAGGACAATATCTTGACGTATGTATCATATCAAATATATGTCATATCAAAACAAGCCCACACCTGCAGTTGTTTCAGTTTTTCACAGGTGTTTCCTGTCAGCTGGTCAACCTCACTCAGGTGGACATCCATATCAGCCAACCAAACGACAAGCTCCTCCCTTTGTGCTTCAAATCCCTCCCACTCTGAGACAAGAAGTTTAAAGAGAAAGAAAAGAGTCAATTATAGAGAAAAGAGAAAAGTGAAACCCTCCTCAGAAGGTCTGACTCGCATACCTGCAGTCGATCTGTGATAGATGCCAGTTTGGCATTCACGTCATCCCAGTGGCGGCCGCACTCCCTCGCCAATGCCAGCAGCCGAGTCTGCAGGGTGCCCTGGAAGAGCTGAGTTAATGTTCGACTCCTCCTGGTCAGGCTCTCCAGTTGGATGAGCCGAGGTCTCCCCAACCGCCGCTGTCTTTCAACACAGAAACACAACTTGCATCTGAAGCAGGAGGTGCAGATTGTTTTTGCTATTCTTTTCTAAATCCAGGCTTGATCACGTGGAGGTATTTGGAAAACTTATTTGGCCAGCAGATGACTGTTGTCTCACAGAAAGTCAAATCAAATGTATGAGGTACACAATCAATTCACAAGAACACATTTAAAAAGAAAGTCCCGTTCTTCCCTGATTTCAAGTGAATTCTGCATCAAAACAGGGTGACAGAAGTAAAACGAGTGTTTGCAGCAAATGTGAGCACAAAGCCTCACTTTATACAAGCCTGCTATTAAAGTTCTCCTCTATGCAGATGACTTTCCTGTTTTCAAGGCACAACTTGAATCTGCTGTACAAATCTTATGGATACACACTAAAAGAAACAGTAGTGTGCACAACTCCAGATTCTGATCCCTCGTCCTCATATGGTCCCAAAAGGCTCACAAAAACCCACATAGCGATAGCAATAAAGCAAATGTTGAGGCTTCAAAATACAAAGTCCATAAACCAATGTCTGACATAGGTTTTTAAGGGTGATAAATATACAATAAATATACAACATATGGTCATAAGACTAAAAGTAAAGAATGCCATTTGTGTGTGAATGAGACATGAACCTGGGTGGACACTTAACATCTGTAATCCAGCTGTGACAGAGACAAAGAAGTGTAATGTGTGTGTCAGTGTGGTGTGTTGTAGTGTCAGGAGTCAGGATGCAGCTACAAAGCTTTTTGTTCAGTGTATACAAACAGCTGTAGCTCCATAAAGGCAGCATGCAGAGACTCACAGTGTCTTATAATGAGAGGCTGCTTTCTCTCACACATTCTGTTCACTTATTATCAGCACATGTTGTTGTTCTGTGGAAGCTAACATCTTGTAGTTTCTGACACTTTGCATGTTTAGCATGAGGCTAAAATTCCCCCTCAGTGGGTCACTGGTGACCTGCTGGATGTTCAGAGGTTCATTAAATCCAACATGACTAAAAACTCAAATGTCAAAGGAAATAAACAAAATATTTAAAGTCAATCATTCTGATCATAATTGTACTTTGACCTTTAACCTCTCTGCTCTGTGTTGTTTCCTCTTTCAGAGCGGAAAATCATCATAGCTGAGTCTGGACAGGACGTCACTCTGACATGTCGATCTCCAAACATCAGACGTGTGTATTGGAGCAGAGCTGACCTGTTGCCAGAAAATGTGTTTTTGTACCAGCATGGTCGTTTCGATCCAGACGACCAGCATCCATCTTTTAAGAACCGGGTGGATCTGCAGGACAGACAGATGAAGGATGGAGATGCGTCTTTGATTCTGAAGGATGTGATGATTAATGATGCTGAAACATATGAGTGTCATGTCTACATGGAAGAAACTCACTCATGGGAGCTCATCAGCATCATCTACCTCAGGGTTTCTCCAGGTGAGTGAGTAGAGGTGAAGTTGCTTCCTGGTTGTTGATGTGTGTTTGTTGTATGGATGACCTGCTGGATGTTCAGAGGTTCATTAAATCCAACATGACTAAAAACTCAAATGTCAAAGGAAATAAACAAAATATTTAAAGTCAATCATTCTGATCATAATTGTACTTTGACCTTTAACCTCTCTGCTCTGTGTTGTTTCCTCTTTCAGTCCAGAAAACCATCAGAGCTGAGTCTGGACAGGACGTCACTCTGACATGTCGAGCTCCACACAACGACATCAGAGCTGTAGAGTGGAGCAGAGATGACCTGAAGAAAGAATATGTGCTTTTGTACCGAGATGGTTACTTTGTTCCAGACAGCCAGCATCCATCTTTTAAGGACCGGGTGGATCTGCAGGACAGACAGATGAAGGATGGAGACGTGTCTTTGATTTTGAAGGATGTGACGATTAATGATGCTGAAACATACAAGTGTTATGGCTTCATGGCAGAAACAAACTCATGGAAACTCATCAGCTCCATCTCCCTGACTGTTGTTGATCCTCCAGGTGAGTGAGTAGAGTTGTTTGGGCTCAAAATGTGGTCATAAATATTTTGTACTTGTAAAAAAGATTTGTATGTGTAAAAAAGATTTGTGTGTGGACTTAGCCCAAAAACCCCTGCAAGTTACAACTACGAATTTTGACCCTATTTTTCTTCCTTTCATCTGATTGGTGAATGTCATGTCAATCACAAATGTAACAATCCAATCAGAGAACAGATGGGTTTGGCTGTCGGAGGGGCGCTTTTTTTTGAACTGCAGGTCTTTGAAGGGAATAAATGCCCTTTTACATGCCAACCCAGCGTTTTCCTTCATCACCACGAAGGAAAACAATCTGTGGTCGTCCGAGTTTGGTGATTTTGTGTCACAGGACTACGTGTTCAATACAGGGACTTCCACAGCCTTTTCAACAGCGCTGGAGATGCAGGGTGGGGGGGGGGGCAGTGCTTTGGAAATGACAGTCTTCATTACAAAGCTTTCTTCGTTATGAATTAGCATACATGTTTTTATTGAACATTTGAAGAACTAGCAAAAAGAAAAGAAGCTCTTGTAGAGGACATAAAGTCAGAGATAGAAAAGACAAGGAGCAGGTGCATCTAGTACAGGTAGAGCTGCTGCAAAAACCCACAGAGCCCAGCAGCCAGCAACAAATTCTGGATCCTTTGCTTTTAGTTAGCAGTTAGCATTAGCAGCACATCCTGCATCCGATGTGAAAGGACTTTTATGCTGCGCACTGTGACTCACAGCAATGGTCCCGGGTCAGCCCTGACGTTGTGTTAAACTAATCCTAAAGTAATAATGGTATTTCTAACCACTGATATACCACAACTTTATCCTTTCAACAGCTGCTGAAAGTTAGGGGACCTAGCTGCTATCGGATATTTATATAGAGATCGTCCAGCTTCAAACTGTATTACCCTTCAAAGACCTGCAGTTCAAAAAAGCGCCCCTCTGACAGCCAAACCCATCTGTTCTCTGATTGGATTGTTACATTTGTGATTGACATGACATTGACCAATCAGATGACAGGAAGAAAAATAAGGTCAAAATTCGTAGTTGTAACTTGCAGGGGTTTGTTTTGGCTAAGTCCACGCACAAATCTTTTTTACGCACGCACAAATCTATTTATGACCACATTTTGAGCCCATAGAGTTGAGTGTGTGTGTGATCAGAGGTGAAGCTGCTTCCTGGTTGTTGATGTGTGTTTGTTGTCAGTCTGCCATGTTTAAATCAAGGCAAAATACTGTAGCTGTGTTTCTGCTAGAGCTGGGTGATAGAACGATAACGATATGTATTGCAAAATAACGTTTTCTCGATAGAAAAGTTAAACTATTGCGATAGGCCTCATCTCTCTTGTCCTCTTTTTAAAAAAAAAAAAAAAGAACAGCCAATCTAAATTAAGTAGCGCAGAGCCGAACCAATCACAGCCGCAGCATCACATCACGTGACTTGTTACGTACAGCCCAAGTGCCAAGCCGCACATGTGTATTTGTTTGGGAAGCAGCCAGCCGCCGTGCCGCCCGGGTAATGGAGGAAATGAGTGCGCCGACTAGAGAAAAATCAACCGAGAGCGTGACCGAAGGTTACCGAAGAGAAAACAGATGATGGTTCCAATTGTCGAACGGAAGAGCCATAGAAGTTCCGTAGTGTGAAGGTATTTCGGCTTTTTCAAGTCTGACAAAAAACAGTAGCATAGTAGTAGTAGCATAGTAGTTTAGTAGTAAACCGGTGCATGCTCATCTCTGACTGGAAGCGCTAATTCGTCATTGGGATTTTGTCAGACTAAAGTAATTGTTAAAACTGTTTGAAAAGCTAAGCTATACAACAAGGAGAGATTGAGAATTTCCTTTTAGTTCTCAGTTGATTTGATATTGACAAAACTTAGTCAATTTTGTCTGTGTTACGCCCCACTTACAAATGAAGTGTTGACTGGGGTGAGGGGTAACACAAAGTGAAAGAGAACACATGAACTACTGGAGAATAGATGTCATTAAACATGATTTATTGCCCAAAACTACTACAGTAAAAATAAACACAGGGAAGCTCTTTTCTTCAGGGTCTCCAAGGCCAAAACAAACAAAACACCCCCTTTAGCTAGAAATCAAACCAAGTACTCACTAACCAAAACAAGATACAATGGCTGAGCTCCCTGTCTAACCAAAAACAGGAGAAAACAGTTGAAACTAAAATGGCAGAGAACCCCTACCTGCTTCCACAACAATGAACTAATTAACACAATAACACAATCGCACAACCTTTGCTTACAATGAAAGAAAGAAAACCAAAGTTCCACAGAGTTTAAGGTCTCACACACATACACACTAAGGCCCGCTGCCCAAAACACAACAGCTCACAGCTCCGGCAAAAATGGGGGAAGTGGCAGCGGTGTGGCAGTTTAGGATGGCAGACTATATGCCGTGGCTGACGAACACACCTCAGCTGTGGCTCATGAGGCAGACCTGCAACACAAGAAAAGGAGAAAAGACACTCCTCTACAGAGGGAGAGCCACTAGAGGTCAGCGACCGTAACAGTCTGTTCTTCTGTAAAACAAACTAAGATTTATTTTTAGAATTAATATTTTGTTTCTAAGTGGAATTGACAATTTAGTAGTCTGTTTTGTTTGTTCTATTTTGAAACTTAAACGCTTTAGCGGCTGCCTTTTGTGTAGTTTGCAATATTTGCCTTTATTTATCTGAAAAAGTCTCATGTTCCTTAAGTACATCTACCCTGTTAAACTTATTATGAGAAATAAATATTTAAATCCAAACAAGCTGCTGATTATTTCACATTTTAATTGTGAGCAACGGCACATTTAAATCTTACAAATATAGTTATTTGGCTTGTATCGTGATATATATCGTTATCGCCTGAAATGAAAAAAACATATCGTGATATGAAAAAATTTATATCGCCCAGCTCTAGTTTCTGCCCTCTTGCTGTAATGTTCCTGAGACCAGCTGAGCAGAGTTACTAATCTGTAAGCAGTTTCCAAATTCCAGAATCACTGCCTGGATCGTTCTACAAACTTTGGAGGAGACTGATCACATTATAAATTTGAACCTCTCATGCTGAAATCATCAGTGATCCCTGACACATCTGGACCAGCTGTGATAAATTGTTGTTCTCTTACATCATCATCTCCTCTGGATTTTGGTTAAAATTAATTCATTCATGGTTGAGAACATACGAGCTGAGCTTTGTACACTGACAAACCCCAGTTTGCCTGTGTAACAACTGTATTAGGAAATTAAAGATAATTAATTCAATAATTATCAGGGTTAATGACACAATCACACTGAGCTCACTGAGGTGTTAAAAGAATCCTTTTTCAGTTTGCACTTTTAGTATTATTATCCTAGTATTTGAAGTGCTTCATATATAAACATTGTAAATTATGTAAACAGTGTAGTTTGTTTGGTGTGACAGAGCTGTTGTCACTGAATCAAAGGTTCAGATGTTCCAGCCTCATAATAAACAAACACATTTTCAGAAATTCGAGGATTTGACCTTCCAAAAGTCTCAGGCATGTTTCAATGATAGTGATGTGTCGGTTGTGAACGAAACGGCTCTTAGAGCCGGGTCTTTGAAGTGAACGACGCGAGCCGGCTCATTATTGGGAGCCATGGTTTTTTATTTCTTCTTTCTCTCACCCTTTCTCTCGCACTTTTTTTCCGCTTCACTCCACATGCGAGCCTTGTGCTTTGCGCTGGGCAGAGGGGGGAGGGGCAGTAGTTACACTCAAGTAGCACAGGAACAGAGCGGGAGGGAGAGAGAGAGAAAGAGAGCCAGGGACAACAACATCACATTAGAAAGGTATAGTAATCATCCACAACTATTTTCAGTTGCGGATGATAAAGGATTCAGAAAGTTTATTCATGCAGGTCCATATGACAGAGAATGTGCATCTTTTTGTTTTCATATTTTAATTTATATTTTATTGTGTTGTGGTTTGCAGTGTTTTGTGTTGTTTCACTTTAAATTTGTTTAAAAAGAAAAAGCTGAAAATTTAAAGTTAAAAGTTGAAATGTGAATAGTTGGTTTTTGTATTATATGATATATTTATTACATTTTATGTGGAGTGAATAAATCAAAGTATATTTACGGTGGCTGCTAGAGACAAAGCACGTACAAACCCCGAAGCACGTAAAAACTCCAAAACACATTAAAACTCAGAAGCACATAAAAACTCAAAACACGTACAAATCACAAACAGAGGTGCTCCAGGACGCTAGGCGCAGTGTTGAGCTTTTGTTACCTAGTGGCTACACAAGCCAGGATGTACCAATGACCGGATTTGGTGTGTTGTAGTAACAGGTAAATGAACAATATATTATTTGTGTATAAATACACAAACAATACACGCTTTCAATTGTGTAATTTAAGTGATCTAGGTAGCTCTGTTTTGGAAGTTCAGTTAACGCTAGAAATGTGTTTTGGAGTTTGTACGTGCTTTGTCTGTAGGGGCCACTGTATATATTTATATATAAACATATATAAATAAAACCACCTTTTTAACATTAGTTATCCCTTTTGTGCATAATTTTATATTGTTGTTAATTATAAATTAATTAAAGCAACAAAACAACCTGAAGAGCCGTTTGGGAGCCGAAAGAGTCGGCTCTCTAAAAAGAGCCGGAAATCCCATCACTATTTAATGAGCTCTCACAGATCTGCATATCAGCTGGATGAAACCAACATGACCTCCGACCCTGAACGAACTGTTAGACCTGTTATCCACATAGCAAAATTGGCATGGCCCGAATCTGGGCCACACAATGTGCTTACACATGTTCCACATACCACAAAGAATGACGACCCTTTGGTGACCCACACATGGGCCAGCACAAGGCCAGTTGCAGACACACTGCTGGCCCTGTGCTGTCCCAGAACACTTTCAGCTCTGGTCCCAGAATTCAGCCTAATGTGTACCTTAATTAAGCCATGTAATAACAACATGTGCATAATAGTGCAAAAGCAACATGACAAATTTTGTTCAGACAGTGAATGGAATGATTCTTATACAGCATTTTTCAACTCTCCCAGATTACTCAAAGTGCTCTATGCAACATGCTACATTCACACACTTTCTCTTAACTGAGTGCTTCCTAACTACATTCATATATGCTCGCACTCATGACATGCAGACTGGAGAAGCCAGGGATCGAACCACTAACTTTCCGATCAATAGGTGACCTGCTCTACCGCCTGAGCTACATCCACTCACTGGCAAAGATGAGTAAACCCTCACTAGGTTTTGGATAAAGTGTACACTCACAAACCTGTCAAACGTGCACTTGAAACATTGGCTACCATTGCGGTATAGTATTGCAACATGGCATTTGGGTCTTCTAACTAAAATAGGAAAATAGGAACATAAATAGTGCCGCATTGCCAGACCTGGCCCGCATCTGGTTGACATACACTCTGCCATGACACCAGTCAGTCAGAAGTGCCAGCTTGATGCTGGATCCCGGCCAGGCCTGTTTTCTATGAGCCTGGGCCACATAAACCAAACCACAATCGAGCCAGATATGGCATGACATCACATAGACAGTGCCATCTATGGCAGGCCTGGCCCATATCTGGATGACAAACGTCTTATCGTGCCAGAAGTCAGCCAGCAGTGCCGGCTTGATACCAGATCCGGGCCAGACCTGCTTGCTATGAGGGAAAAGGGGATGGATTCTGTTCTGTTCTTCACTGACAGCTGACACCTCACACCTGTTTCTCACCTGCAGGTCAGACAGGAGGAGACAGAAATGAACTGTGAGTCAGACGATCTAAGGACAGACACCAATGAACTTTCCTGAACATCCAGCAGACATCTCTGATGATCATCATGCTCACACTCAGACCAACAGTGTGTGTCTGTGCTGTCAGTGACTCTGAACTACAGTTTATTCATCTTCAGGCTGTTCATGAGATTTACTGACACAAAGTCAAACCGTGTTACAAACATACATGAATTTTTGTGAGCTCTAATGTCAGGATCAGTGAGTGTTTTTGTGTTGGTTTAGGTTAGGCAAATTAATTATTTTATGTTGGTGTGATTGTTTATTAGCTTCATGTGACTTTTTCCTCCTTAAGTACAGCCCACTGGAAAACACTTTGTATAAAAAAAAATCTTCTCTTTGCCTGACATTTTTTTAGTTTGTAAATCCATCTCATCAGACTTAAGAGGTTTTACAAACTGTTATAGGGGGTGTCCAAATTCATGGGCTGCATCCTCTTGAGGCTGCATTTGTAGGCCGATTATGTCACAGCGACGTGACGAAGGCTGTCCAAATTCGTAGACTTCTCCGAATGCAGCTGACAAATCTCTTCTCCTTTTCCCCGAATTTGAAGGATGGGTCGGGTGTGTCCTTCGTGGCCCACCGTATCCCAGAATTCATAGCACGGCCCAGCCAATTCCAGTTTTCAACAATGTCGGCAGCTACTAAGTTTTTAATATCACTCTTATTACTCTTTCTGGGTCACAAAATAAACTTTTAACATATTTTCAGGCGAGAATGTAGCTGTGGAAAGTTCAAATATCTGCTCGGTTTATCAAGATATCACATATTTGCAAATGTTTGAATGTGTGGTTCATACAGAACTTGGTCAGTGACACTCACATAAACACATGAGTACATTACATTAACACATGAAAGAACAACAGTGTGGCATTAATCATTACAGCAGTAAGGACCATTTTTAATCAGCAGCCAGTTTGATGAACTGATGCTCTGTTGTCTGGTCTGACCAAAGCTCTAACTCCAAACATCACTCCACTGTTAAAGCTTCTGCACTGACTGTTTCAGGTTCAGTTCAAATCATGGTTCTTATTTTTATGGCCTGACGGTGTGAAGCCTCCACCTACATGACTGAAGTGCTCCACCCTGCTCGACTTTTTTTACTCCTCTCTCTGTGGCCTTCTTTAAACAGCCTCTTGGTGTTTTCAGTGTTGTTTGGTTCATGTGTCCACTGTGCCTTTATGAACACTGTTATATCTCTGCAAAGGAAAGGGCATTTTTTTAAAGACAATGATAAGGAGGGAATTTGTCAGGTTTATATAGTGGATTGTCATTTATGCTTAGAAATATCTACTCATATATGCTTAGAGTTTTATAATCAATGGTAGAGGTTTGATCCTTAATAGTCTGCAAAAACTTTGTGTGCATTCCAGAGTGTTCTGGCATTCACACCTACGTCCTGGGAGCATGGGAGAGGTCGTTCCTTCTCTTATTGTTTTATGGTAGGATAAACGTATCTATGTGTGTTTTAGGCTAAGTGCCTTTTGTTTAGATGAACTGCTGGACTTCCAGACCAGCAGGTTTAGCGAAGTTGTTTATGGGGTCACACACTGACACCCCCCCCCCCCCCCCACACACACACACACACACACACACACACACACACACAACACACAGGCAAGGTACTCTTTGTGTGTATGTATACGTCATATGTTAATGAACCTTCAACGCTCCAGCGAATAGGTTTAAGCTACAAACCTATCAGAATTCTTTCTGTGAATGAATGAAATATGAGCAGAATGTAAGGGCTAATAAAGCCCTTGAGGTGACTTTTGTTGTGATTTGGTGATATATGAATAAAATTGAATTGAATTGAATAAAGATTTACACATATACCTGTTGAATGCGTTTTTTTTCATTGTTTTTGTCCCTGCAATCACAGACAAACCTCTATTTTTGAAGTGCCTTTGAGCAACTAATATACATCTTCCTCTGTAATATAATGCGGTGGGTAAACATGGCTGCTCTGGATTTACATCTGTGGATGGATGTGTTGATAAAATTATGAACCTGTATCTGCTGTGCGGACAGACCGATCACTGGAGTATTAAAGCTGCTCTTGAGTTTAAATTTATCCCCAGAATACTGAGTTTAGCCTCCATCTCCTATCTGTCAAACAGTCTTCGACAAAAACTTGACTGGATTAGTGAGAATGACAGTTTTAGAATAAAGCCAAGAGTCACTGACTGCATGAACACATCAGGTATTCAGCAACTTCCTGTAAATTACAAGAAATCAGAGTAGAGGAGAGTAACTGAGTACACTTCCTCTTTGTGAGGATAAAGATAAAGCCTGACAGCTTCTCTTGAATTCATTTCATATGCTGTTTTTTCACAGATGAAACCAGCCAACAGTAAACCAGATGCTTTACACCTACCTTCACATGACCTTCATCTGTAAGTGTTGGGTCTGTGTTTCCACAAGCCCTGCTGGTTTAGAAACGTATTCTTGTTAACGACAAAAACAAGATGAACATCTTTTACTTGCTAGCACAATACACACAATACACATCACAGCACCTCCCACGTAAAACCCCCCAAATGGTTCTAAGACAAGGCACTATGTGTGTGTATGTGTAAACATCTGTATGCATGTGAGAATGTGTGTGTGTGTGTGTGTGTGTGTGTGTGTGTGTGTGTGTGTGTGTGTGTGTGTGTGTGTGTGTGTGTGACCTCCTGCTGACCAAAAGGGTCATATAAGCAGGCAGCAACATCACAAGAAACAGATTTTCCAGATAGGATGTATCTGCAATAAAAGCCTCTCCCAGCACAGTGGTCAGAGACAAAGGAATGTCTTGATCCTATAGATTGAACTCAGACCTTACAAATTTAAGAAGCATAATGATAACATTCAACAATTAGACTTAACACAAAGGATCTCTGAAATTCTCAGAAACTCATAATCCATCTCCCAGTGGGTGCAGCAACCATGTGTCAAAAGTGGTCAATTGAGAAATGCTAAAAAGCGTGTTCATGTAAACATCGTCGGGTCTGCCCTGGTACAATGGGACTTCTGCTCCTGAACCTCTGCGCACAGCGTCTGCAAATCGGGGCTGTACGAAGTCACTTCATCTTTACGCAAGACTGCAGTATATTTTGGTGATCATAACGGTTATACCTTTTGAAATATTAAGCTGTTTTTGCAATTTTTTGGCCCATTGAAATTAATGGACCACATGACAAGTGTGATCACTGATTTTTCTTGCATGGTGAGCTGTGTCTTAGCTCAGTGAGATGAGCAGCCATTCTCAGAGTGGGGGGCCTGGGTTTTAAGTCCCGCTGATGGCAACATTTCTTTTTCAGTTTGCAGTTAAACTTTTTTAAAAGTCTTTTCAACACAAATTTCAGCTTCTTCAGCTGTTGTCAGCAGAAACTTCAGCTTTGTGACCTCTTTTCTGCGCAAGGTTCTGCTTATTTACAACTTTTCAGTAGCATTGTTCTGCTTCTTCACCCATTTTCAACAGAATTTTCATCTTCTTGGCCTGGTTTCAGCTGAATTTTTAATTTCAGCTGACCATGTCATTCTCATCTATTGTACATCCTAAATGTGTATAAATGGGATCGGATGATGTCCAATAAAAGTAATAAACAATAAATGTAAATCTCTTTTTTTAACTTTGCAGACTCATTTTACCCACTCCAGTGAAAGCGATAAGAAAAGGATCATGGCTTTAAATAGACTATGAACAAAATGAAATACATTTTGTTTATGCAACATAAAAAAATTCTACCTTTTCCAACTCGGATTTTCTGCAGGACCAACACGGACATCAGTTCAGACTGAAATCCAGTTCAGATGGCACACACAACACTAACTGTGTTCAACCTTGCACGGAGGCCTTTCAATAAATATAAGAAGATGGTTAAGGTGAGAGATTACTATTCTGTCTTTTACAGAAGGGGGGACTAAATGCCAAAAAAGAGAGAAGTTGTTTTTTTTTTAAATGACGCTTTAAAACAGTTCAAGTATCTTTGTGGGAGAAGGGACTAACTGCGGCCGAGGTTCTGAAAGAGACGGTCGCTTCACCGATGACCCTGGGCTACTTTGAGCTGGTTAACATCAATGACGAAGACTGACTGAGTGCAGAGACATAATTGATCATCTGGACAATAACAAAATCCAAAATATGTTTTCCACAAGGAGCAGATACAGAAATAAAAGATGTAGCCATCCCATGGTAGCAGAAACCTCCACCCACATGCATCAAATAATGCAAAGCGCAGAGGTGCAATGACGGTCTTAGATGTAGCACAGCAGAACGGATTGTGTTTAAAAACCCTAATCAAAGAAACGGCAGCAACATTGACCGTAAGGAGGTTTACGATCTACTTTGTCAGCAGTGTCCGCGTCTGAAACAATGGATGGAGAGTAGATTCCCCAGAAATTCTTTCCAGGAAGCAGTGAAATACAGAAAGGAGAACTTTGGAAAGAGCCGACAGTCTTTTACTGAAATTAAGCCAGTGTTATGTTGCTGCTCGAACTGAGCGAGTCAGTTTGTCTCATAACTGGTTCCTTCATAAAGCAAGGCACAGGCTTTGTGCTATTTGACAACTTTGTCTTGACCAACGCCCACTTATTCAACTACTGGGTTAAATCAAACACACCTAACTGGCGTGAATTTGTAAACATTACCGTGGTCTTAAACTTTGAAGACCAAGAATTGGACAAGAACAACCTTAACGCTAAGGTGTACTTTATTAAAGAAGGCACATGTTAACAGCACAAACACCAACTGACTAAAAACAAAATGGCTTTCTTTTATACTCTACCTATTCAGGTGAGCATCCGGACTAGCCCAAGTATGGGGGTTAACTAATCAAAATGAAAACACAACCCTCCACACAAACAAACATACAATAACATTAGAGCACATAACAAACATATACATATTTCCAAAACGTACTATAAACGAGTCAGTAACACAAGCTTTAACCATTACTATCTAAATTAAAACCCTATCTAAATCAAATCACAACAACAGTTGCCTCAAGGCGCTTTATATTATGAAGTAGATCATACAATAATAGATACAGAGGGAAACCCAACAATCATATGACCCCCTATGAGCAAGCACTTTGGCAACAGTGGGAAGGAAAAACTCCCTTTTAACAGGAAGAAACCTCCGGCAGAACCAGGCTCAGGGAGGGGCGGGGCCATCTGCTGTGACTGGTTGGGGTGAGAGAAGGAAGACAGGATAAAGACATGCTGTGGAAGAGAGACAGAGGTTAATAACAGATATGATTCAATGCAGAGAGGTCTGTTAACCCGTTAAAGCCGGTCGGAGCGGGCATGCTCCATTTTTTTTTTTTTTTTTTGCCTGTCCCATTTGGTTCTTTAGCCATCAGAATTGTTGTCTGAAGACCAACAAGGAAGACCTGTTAATCTTCACCAGGTAGTGACAAAGAATTAACATCCACCTTCTTTTTCTTTTGTGGCCTATTTCTGGCTTTCTCAAGTGGAAAACCTCATGAGAGCAGGACCTAGATGCACACATTGATAGATATAAAAAATATAGCAAGTGGATGAAACTAACCCTGGCCATAAATGGGTCCCCGAAGACCAGGTGAACATTAAGAGTTTAAACGTTTTTGGGTGGGATTGATGATCTGAAGTAGATCAACAACAGTCTCACAGAGAAAGAGTGAAGAGAAAAGAGCGGGTTGTAGTGTTGCAGAAGTTCACTACTTCTGCTTTTTCCAAGTGTGAAAAATCTAAATAACGTGACTGTTACCTCCTTTCAGTTCCCACTTTATTGCTGAGCGTCACAGGATACGGAGGTCAGTAACTTTCTTCTGTCAAACTTTGAAACTTATGAAATTTCAAGGCAACAGAAGGACTGTATGAATATAATTACGATTTAACAGTTCAGTGCTGGTCCAGCCTTGATGCAGCTCAAAGATGTCACTCCTCTCGTTTAATCAGAAATGCAGGATAACGGCCCATAGCTTTCAGGAGAAATTCCCCACAATCACACAATCATCTTTAAGTAAACACTGGTGACAGTGGGTAAAGGAAACTCTTTTATAACATTAAGAAACCTGCAACAGAACCAGGTTAAGGGAGGGACAGCCATCTGCAGTGACCAGCTGGGAGCTGGAGGCTGCATGCCCATTGGAAGGCTTTAAGTCATTTTCTTTGCGTTTGTTTAACCTGAAAATAAAAATAATCACAATAAAAGTGAAACTTCAGCATATAAAAAGTGAAACTTCAGCATATAAAAAGTGAAACTTCAGCTCCACATGAGGCAGACGTACTGGAGCCATACTTTCCGAGAGAATCAGGTGCTTCTCCACACAGCACCCAGTCTGGACTGAGAAGCCTTTAGACTGACAGTTCAAATTCCCAGCATCGGGATCCTCACTGACCTGTTAATAAACCAGGAAACTGGAGACTGCATCTGATTGGGCAGTTCTGAGTCTAATCGTCACCTCCAAGCTGCACAGAAGCCTGCAAGAGACACGTCAGACATCAGGATGAGAAATCCACTTACACAGACTCACTATCCCTCTGTGAAAGAGGAAGATCAACATCAGCCTTTAAATCTAATTAAAAGAGTTATAACCTATGGCCCTGGGAAATAGAAGTGCTGCCTTCTGCAAATGGGACTGCAGAGTCTCCATCAGATTACAGAGGACAGCGCTAATGCAGACGAGTTCATCAGCAGCCCTGTTTCATACGGTAATCCTTAATGTAAAGCATTAAAGTCTTCCTCATTTACGACATCTGACTTACACCTTGAAGATTCTTGTTTAATATCACTCTCTCTGTCCAAATGCTGTACGTCCACGATTTTAGCTACTTTGTTAGGCTACTTTACTTTTCTAACGCTTAAGTAAATTCAGGAGTGATCCCCAACAATGTCAGAGCTCTATGTTTGTTTCTATGGTTACAGTGCCCCTCCTGGTAGTTCCTCTCAGTGCATATTTGACAGAGCGTAAACATTTCCCTGATTTAGTTTTAGACGGTAGGGGGGAAATGCGACTGCTTCAGTAAAGCCAAAGTAGTTTTTTGGATCCTTAAAATCATGAAAAATAATTTCAGGATGACCAAAATGACAGGTACTGCTGACGTACTGATATATAGCATTTGTGTAGCACTGCTGCTATATTTGTATTGCAGCAGCGCTACACAAATACATTCTTTAAAAATCATACAATGTGATTTCCAGAATTGTTTCTTCAAAGCTGTCTATCACAGTGGGAATGCATCTACTCCATGATTTCTAACTGGGAGAACTTGCAAAATCGCAGGGAGTTCAAATACTTATGTTCCTCACTAGTCTCACTTTTATTGTGATTATTTTTTTCCTGTTAAACAAACACAGATAAAATGAATTAAAGCCTTCCAACGGGGCATGCAGCCTCCAGCTCCAGTTCCTCACAGCGTTACTGGAGGCCAAGGTAATGCCATCCAGAGTAAGAATCTGCTTAGATACGATATTACTAAGATTTTCAGGGCCGAGTACAATAACCTCAGTTTTATCTGAATTAAGAAGCAGAAAGTTAGCGGCCAACCAGGTCTTTATGTCTTTAAGACATGTGTGTTATCTAGCTAACATGTAGTGAGTCGTTTAATCTTTAAATGACATTTGTAGAATTTGCCCACTTCCTCTCACCCACCAGTGAAAGGAGAGGAAAGGGAGAGAATCCTGTGCATACACAGAAATGAACAGCTGGCAGAATTCAATTCAATTCAATTTTATTTATATAGCGCCAAATCAAAACAAAAGTCGCCTCAAGGCGCTTCATAGATACAGAGAAAAACCCAACAATCATATGACCCCCTATGAGCAAGCACTTTGGCAACAGTGCACTGAAAAAAAGGGATTGGCCAACTCTTGGATTTACATAAGCATCTTGCGTGTATTTAACATAAGTGCCTCATGCTTTAAAGTTAAGTGTAACTATATAGTGTAGAAACTACATGATATGCAGAGAGGCTAGATTAAATTGTTCATATCATGTTTGAGTGAAGTAAGTCAATAATTTACTGCGTCACCGCACGGGATTTCAGTCTTGCACGCTTTGGAATTCCAATAAAACTGATCCATGTTTGTGGCTGTAATGTGACAAAATGTGGAAAAATTCAAGGGGCCCGAATACTTTTGCTGTATTTAGCAACCAAGACTCTTCAGCATGCTCTTGTATTGCTTATAAGACTGTTCACTGCATCTGGAGGAGTGCTTGGAGTGGAAGGGTCAGAGATTAATTCATTCTCTGAAAAGCATTGAACACTAGCTTTCTCACCTAAGTGGTCAGAGAAGAAAGAAACAAAAAAGGACAGCTGTGGTTTTATTGAACTGGAGTGGGAAGGGTGGTCAACCAAGTGTCATGTTACACATGAAGAGTAGAAGTTCATCTTCAAGTTATACCATGTCAGTGACCTTCATGGTTCCTACATTCACATTGGATTTTCTAAAACAACACGTGCTGATTAATTTTATGAACGGCTGATAATCATTGACATTCACTTGTTTATCTCTTTGTAGTCTTGTACCTTGTAAAAGTTGTAAAGATTACTTTATGCATTTTGTCGCTTAGAGTATTTTTGCTCTGAGTTATTAGAGGAATTCCATAATCAAAGGCAATTACTTCCTCAGTGCCAAAAACTTCCAGATATGTTCTTTCACAGCTGCTTAAACATCTGTATCTGAGCACACATTTTGATATTTGTCCTCTAAGCTCTGGTCAGTTGGTGGAAACACACATGCTCATGTTTTACTATCAGTTGACAATCATTGATACTCACTTGTTCTTCTCCTTGTACTGCATCTGAAGTCATAAAGATTACATTAGTCACTGATTCACTAGAATAAGGTTGAATCTAATGCTACAGTGACCTCCCCTCTGTACTGTGTAATATAAAAGTCAGTCAGGTTTGCAGATGACACACAGATACTGTTGAGTTTTCACTGACAGAATGGAGATCACGCTGAAGTTCTCGCTGTTGCTTCTGGTCTGCTCTGTTTCCACAAATCAGACAGAGCCAGATAATGAAATTCAATCAATGTCACTTCATGAATCTATCACTAACGTTTCTCATTAATCTTTTTATTTTTATTATTTATTCATTATTTATTCAATAATCTAACCTACTAAAAATGAAAAGATTCAAATGATGCAGATAAATAAAATTCATATTGACTTATTTATGTTCTTTTCTGTCAGACCATGTCGCAAAACTGAAAGACCTGGAAATGCAGAACGTTGAACTTCAGAGACAGAGGTCTGAAATTGACAAGCTTAAACAGCAACAACAAGGTACTGTATGTACACATGTTTCATTGTATAACAGAATATTAGTGATTCATTATTATTTGTTAGAGTTCATTTATTCCAATGTGTGAGATTAATAATTATAGGTTAAAGTATATGAAATCATCAAAATTTGTGCTTTTTATGGGTTCAGTGGGGAAAATGTAATATGTACTAATATGTGCAAAGTATAATTTATCTAAGGGTAGTTTCAACCCAACCATACATCTTCCACTTATCCAAGGCTGGGTCGCAGGGGCGGCAGCTTAAGCACAGAAGCCTAGACATTCCCCTCCCCGGCCCCCACCTGCAGCTCATCCGGGGGAACACCAAGGCATTCCCAGGCTTGAGAAAGCTCTTTTCCACTGTTTTTATCCAGAATCTGATTCTTTTGGTTATTACCCAAAGCTCGTGACCATAGGTCAAGGTGGGGACAAACTGATAGGACAGCCCGTTCTCACTCCCGAGGCGTAACATGTCGACGTTTTGTCACGTCCCGCGGCGTTCCTGAGGAACGCGAAAGGAGACCTTCGGCGTTCTTATGGTACGCGGCGGGTTATGGCTGGAATCCAGTGCAATGACGCTCCCGCGGTAACAGACGTTCCAGCCCTGTATTCCAGCCGTAAACCTGACCTTATCCCTAGCCCTGACCATAACCTTATTCCTGACCTCATCCAGGACTATAATGATGTTAAATAACGTGTTTCTAAGCGATTTGAAGAAAAAGAGCGAAAACGTTGTAGATGGAGTCCAGACGGTTCTCATATTTCCTCTTTTTTCCGAGGTCGTCATCTAGGAACGTTGTGGGTAGCCGAAAACGTAATATGTTGACGATTTGTCACCTAGCGTAAAATGTTACGCTTTGGGAGTGAGAACGTGTTGCAACGTGTTGGATAGGAAAGAGCTTTACTTTTTCACTCAGCTGTCTCTTCACCATGATGGACCGATACAGAGTCCACATCACTGCAGCCACAGCACCAATCTGTCTGTTGATCTCCCACACTCTCCTCACACTTAAACAAGATCCTGAGATAGTTAAACTCCTCCACTTTGTGCAGGAACACGTCCCTGACACGGAGTGGGCGCTCTACCCTTTTCCACTGAGGACCATGGCTGCGTACTGCTCCAGTGGGAGCTGGATGCCAGGACCTGTTGAAGGTCAACATTTTAGACACATGTCAACCAAGACAGCTCAACAACATTCAGACCCTTCAGGAACTCAGGACGAACCTCATGCACCCCAGGGGCCTTGCCACCAAGGAGCTGTGTAACTGCCTCAGTGACCCCGCCCCCGGTGATAGACGAGCCATCCTCCTTGTCCACAGACTCATCTCCCTCAATGGAAGACATGTCAGTGGGATTAAGGAGGTCCTCGAACTATTTCTTCCACCACCCGACGATATCCTCAGTAGCACTCTGTAGTTAGAACAATAATTAAAACTCCTAACACACACACAGGGTATTTATACATTTTTAGAGAATGTTATTTTTTAAACCTTTTTTTTTTCAGACAATGCAGCAAAGTTGGAGGAAGTGGATAAGCAGAGGACTGCAATTGAAAATCTTAATCAACAGCTACTAGGTAATGTGATGAAGTCAACATGGCTCTGATTATTTTCATCTTAAAATATCTGTGTATTTTTTTGTGTATTAAGGCTGCAATCCAGTTACCAAGAAGACTGCTACACACTGTGTGGCAAAACATATCTACAACCTTTTCTTTAAATGTATTTATCTCAGCACTCCTCCTCCAAATTGTCTGTGGACAGCTACCACACTGCAGCTGTTCTTAGTTGGTTTTGGCTTCTGTAAGAATGAAATCTATCAAATGCTTTCACTAAAACTTTTTCATTTCGTCTTTTGGGGAGGGGGGGACACCGCAGCAAAAATTTTAAATTTATGACATTTCTCTCTTTCTTAGTCAAACAGGTGGCTTTTTCAGCTTCTTTACTGGCTGAAGGTGGTGGAATTACTGGCCCATTTAACACACACACTACGCTTGTCTTTAAACATCTTGTCACAAACATTGGAAATGCCTACAACCCACACACAGGTAATAAGACTGAATGTCACTTCTCAGCTATGTTGATGTCAGACTGATGTTCACGATGTTCGAACATCTGATTTTCCACTTAACAAATGTCCCACAGGTATTTTCACTGCACCAGTGAGAGGAGCCTACCACTTTGAGTGGTACGTATGTGGACCTGGAGATCCTGTTTATGGTGTAGCTGTTGTGTTGTTTAAGAATGGAGAACGCATTTTTCAGCGTGGGAGCGTCAGGCCTCACATTTCGGAACAGCTTCTAATGGAGCCTCACTGCGTCTAGAGACTGGAGATCAGGTGTTTTTATGTCTCTGGGTTAGTTTTAAAATATATGACAATCATTTTCACCATTCCACCTTCAGTGGTCATCTTCTTTTCACCATGTAAAAAGGGAAACGCTTCCTTAAGTTGTCTTCTATTATCCACCAGCTTCTGATGTTTTAAAATGTGCATTAATTCAATAGGTGGCAATCTAGTTATCTTAAATATCTAAAACCTCATAAATCATTTCTACTTCTAAAAGCAGTTAATAATATTTTTATGTAACGATTTGCAAATCTGTTAGTAAAATAATGATAAATTTGATTTTAAAAAATCAAAGTGACTGATTATTTATTTGTTGTGTGTGTGTTGGAGAGCTGTATTAAAGACTAACACATAACATGTGTAGTTATTATTTTATTGTATTTGCATCAATTGTCAACATCAGGATATTAAAACCTATGAAAGTTGGTTACACACATGTTCCATATCTTAACTGTGTGTAGCAACAACAGATAACACACATGTGTGTGCCTCATCTGAGCTCTGACACATGTAGCTCAGTGACAGCACTGTCTCTCTCTGCCTCTCTGTCTACATGGCTGTGAACAAAAATATAAACACTGAGGCTTCAAAATGCAGCATCTACAACACTGTCACTCTGCCTCCACCAGAATATTTTAATGTAAGAAAACTCCAGACAGCTCTGGAGAAAGTTTCAGAGTAAAAGCCCTGGAGTGTTTTACATGTTATTCTGTTGGATTAAATCTGACGGAGCTGATTCATAAACACTTCACTGCCAGGTATCAGGTGACCTGCAGAGACTGATCCTACAAACACTCAGAAACAGAGTAAACCAAACTGCACCACAGTGATCAGACGAAACCTTCCTGACATGAACACAGCTCCTCAGTAAAAACTGTGAACCAGCAGAGAGACTACACCCAGCACCATACACCACCTCTCTGACACAGTACACCCTCGGGCAGGTGGTGTCCCCATAAACAGTCTGAGAAGCTCTGATTATTTACTATGTTCAAACAAACTGAGTGTCCACAAACGTCTGAGCTCACAGTGAGAGCTGCTGGCACAGTTTGGAGGTGTTCTGCCCCCTGCTGGACACACAGAGCTACAACATGAGGATCAGAGGAGGCTGGTGCTGCTTCACCTTTAGACACAAGAAGGAGGTCAAAAAATGTAGAAACAGAGATTGTTTTTAAACCTGTAAAGGAGGAAATCCTGACGAACCAATCCACAGCCAGAAAAGAAGTCTAACTCTGTGCTGCTCCAATCAGGAATCAGCTCTGTTACTGTGTGAGTGTGTAAAGTCACAGAGTAGCTGGTTTCAAATGTATCTATAAAGTTTATTCACATTTTATTTAGGCTTCAAAAAACAGTCCAAGTTTATTTCTTTGGACTTTGTTCACTTAGCGCCACCTGGAGGACAGTCAGCTCCCTGCAGCAGCTCTGGAGGACTGTTAACTGATGAAGAGCTCGGACTGCACAGCCTGCTTCATCACCGACTTCTTTAAATAAACATGACCACGATCAGTCGCAGCACCTCAGACAAACACTTGTTACACAGCAGCCGCCTTCACACCGACTGAGCTCCATCACAGCTTCAGAGCTCAGCTTACTAAAGTCAAAGTTTATTTCCTCTCAGGTTTCTTACTTTCAGTAAAGTTTCACTGTTAGAGCCCTGACCAGCATCCTGCAGCATCTGGAGCAGCTGTGTGGTGCTGTCATGGCAATAAGGATCCAAATCTGTGGGGATGTTTCCAGCAGGGGTTATAACCTGCAGTCAGCAAGGTGTGCCTAATAAAGTGGCCGTGTTTATGTCCCAGTGCAGCAGCATCAGAAAACGGTGGTTTACATCTCTGTTACAGGAAACCTGAAGAGTTAAAACACAAGAGAAGAAAATCTAAACGTTACACAAAGAACAAAAAAGAAGTAAACTTCATAAAAACTTCACAAATGATGCTTTAAATGAAAAATAAATCCCTGTAAATAATTCAACAGGTCACATCTTAGAACCACCTTAACTAAACTCTGTAGCCGGTCACTGTGGTTTGTCCCAGCAGCTCTTAGGAAACAAACTGCTAACTTCAGTGTCAGCACACACTGTTAGTAAACTATGCAACACTGAATTCAGCTTTCAGTTGTGTTAAGTTGTGAAGTTGTGATGAAAGTCTTCTTACTGACACAGGTAGGATGGTCAGGCGTCCTCTGTTCCTTCACCGTTCATGAACTGTCACTTATAAAATGCTGCCAAACATCAACTACACTCAATAACTAAACGTGTGCAGGTTAAAGTGATGGACGCCCAGATCTGCACTCCAAATACAAACAGACTAAAGGTGTTTCCTCCAGAAACAAATACAATATTTACAAAGGTCTCACAGGTAAATTGTGAGCGATCACAGCAGCATCTCATCCTGACTAACAGCTTTTAGATGCAGGGAGAGCGTCGTGGTTCAGAGGTGGTTCAGCAGATGATGAAGGCCTTTCTGTTGCATTGTGTAGTGCTGTGGAGGCCATGATGGTCGACTGGGTCTGCTTCTACTGAACTCACAAACACTTCTGAGGTATTTACACCTGAAGCCTCATTGAATGTGAGTCAGAAACAAACGGCTCAGCTGTGATTAATGGATGTTTCCCTGCATTTCTATTTTCACACAGTTTATTTCTTACAGCAGGAAAACTGAACAGAATGTATGTAAGAGGTCAGAGTGAGGATGACGTCACTTAATACAGGAAATACATGTTTGTCTGTTTTGATGATGAAGGACTTCTTCAGCTCTGTAAACAGCTACACTTGAGAGGACAGAGGTGATTTCATGGATCAATAACAATGTGTTTATCAGCTTTCATCATCGCAGTGCAGACATGACGTCAGATCTATCAGAGTGAAGGCCGTCTCTCTGATGACGTCACAGAGCAGAGTCCTTCTGTCCAATAAAGGATCTCAGATCAGCTGCTGCCATCTTGTGGCCACAGTTGGTTACTGTCTCTGAAAGTTGTCTCATGTTTCCTGTTGTCCTGCTAACAAAGGCTGGAGCTCATCATGCTGAGAGGGCAGCAGCATTTTGTGGCTCTTCACACATGTTCATTATATTCTCATGATCCTGGATGGAGACAAACTACAGATAAGTGTGTTCAGCCCAACTAGTTTATCTCATTACAGCAGTTTGATGTTTCCCTTTGAATCCCCCTGAAGATCCTGACAGTGAAGCACGTACATAATACTCCAGCCTTTCAACTCTGAGCTTATTTAGTTCTATTAATACACTGAAATCTCATTTGTGTCATGAAGAAAGTCTTTAATCAAACAGAATTCAAAGATCAGAAACATTTCATATATGGAGTTAAACATGAATCATTGTTTCAACAACATATTTATTGTTGTCATAAACAGACAAGAAGACAACAACAAACTGCTCCTCCCATTCAACACATGTCAGTCCATATCCCAGCAAACTAAATCATCTCCATTTACACATCAAATAGAAACATGAATCACTTGTAATGATTAGAAACTTGATAGAATTTCAAATCTAGTTTGGGGAGTCATTCAGTGAGAAACAGTGAAATGATTTTCCATGTGAAAAGGTGGACAGCAGAAACAGAAAGAAAGAGTGAAACTAAAAGAGAAACAAAGAGCTTTGGAACAACGAGGCAGCAGGAGGACAGCTGCAGTTTAACAGCTTCAACTCACTGACAGGAAACAACATTAGAAACATCATCATCCTCAACTCATCTGCTGCACTGACACTGACACCTTCAACGGACACACCTTCAGTTTATCAACTGTTTCAATGTATGGAAACATCCTGTGAGTGAAAGTGTGTGTGAAGGTGTGTATGTGTGTGTTAGTATCAGGATCAGAGAATGACAGCTTTCCTCTGTTCCAGTCCAGATTCACTCTGATCCTCTGGAGCTTCTTCTCTACTGAGAGAGCAATGAGAGGAGCTGATGGTGAGCGTGTGTAGTATGTACCTTTATATAACAATATAGTCCATAATCCAGACAGTATGTTTCCCTTCCTCTGCACAGACTCTGCTAACACACCCAGTACCCACCATGTACTGTCTCCAACTTCAACATCCCAGCTGTGAGTCCCTGAGTTAAAGCCCTCAGAGCCCAGGACAGAGATGTAATAATCAAACCTCTCTGGATTATCAGGAAGCTGCTGCTTCTCTCCTCCTCTCACACTGATCAGATCTTCAGACAGGATGAGGTTTGGATGAGCAGTGTTTGGGTCCAGAATGAGAGGAGTGTAGGAGACCATGTCCTTCATGTTGTTCCAGATGTTGAAGGTCAGGTTGCCCAGGTGTTTGGCCTGGTCTATCAGAGCTCCTGAGGGCAGCTGTGGATCATCCAGCAGGGGGCAGCGCTGGACTCTTTCCACTGCAGCCTTGTAGTTGTGCAGGAATGAGACGTCTTCAGCTCTCAGCTCCTCCTCTGTGGCTCTGACTGTGTCTGAAAGAGCTGCTATCTCTCTGCTCAGAGCCTCCATCTTCTCCTTCATCATCCCACTCTTCTGCTCCTCTTCCTCCCTCAGTGCAGCCAGCCTGGCCTCCTCTTCCTCTGCTAGAAACTGGTGAAGCTTCTTAAACTGCTCCTTAATCTGCCTCTCTGTGTGTCGGGCCTGGACCTTAATGTGTTCTGCTGTTTGATCAAACTTCACTTGAACTTCTTCACAAACCTTTAACTTCTTCTTTAAGGGCTCCAGAGTTTCCTGAAGTTCCTTCTTGTGTTGTTGTGCAGCTTCATCGATGGGTCTGAATCTGTGATTGGTGTGTTTTTCTGAGTCTCTGCAGACGACACACACTGGCTGCTGATGGTCCAGACAGAAGAGTTTGAGTTTCTCAGAGTGCAGACTGCAGAGATCCTCTGAAGCTCTCTGATCTCTCTCCTGTAAGAACGACTCACACAGGTTTCTTAAAGCCAGATTTAAAGGTGGATCATTCTTTGAAGATCTTCTCTTACAAACTGGACACTCACGTTCCCTTTTTTTTCTCCACCATCTCTTCAGACAGTCTTTACAGAAGCTGTGGCTACATGACAGAATAACAGGATCTCTGAAGACCTCCTGACAGACCGGACAGCAGAGATCCTCCTCTGATCTGGAAGCCATTGAGTCTGTGAGTGAAGCTGAAAACAGCAGACAGGAAGTACAGTCAGTCCTGGCTCCCCTCCCTCCTCTACCACCTTCACTGAAACTTCCTTTGAGTCGTGTTTTTGCTCAAACTCACATTCAGTGTGTGGAGCGTCAGCAGCTTGAAGCAGCAGTGTTGGAGTTTTCCACTTTTCTCTCCTGTAGCTGGACTCACTCAGAGGAAGCTGCTAGTTTGGTCTGAGCTCAGTCTGATCGTCTGTGCGTCTCTCTTTACTGAGGACGAAGAACTTCCTGTTTCCTGGTTTGTCACATTTGAGTGACGTGAGGGGAGGAGAAAATGTTGCTGTTTGACTTTTAACTAAGGGTGTGTTTCACTCCAAAGTTCAGACATTAACCTGCCAGAAGTTGTAAAAGTTACTGATAAAGAGCTTTTCTCTCATTTCACATGTTGTCCACAATCTCCTCGTGATTACCTCTGGAAAGCCCCGTGGCACAGCTCTCCATCCAGTGCAGCTTTATGGTCATTGCTGTGGTTCCAGAATCTTCTCATGATGACCAGTAGGTCCCCAAACAGCATGACCTTTGAGCTCAACCCCTGCCTGGGCTGTCAGCTATGGTCCCTACTTCTCGCTGGGTCTCTGAAGGTTTCTCAGGAGATTCCACCCTTGGGATCATTTCTTCCAGCAATGCTCTGCTGCACCTGCATCTCCTCACTAGAGGAAAAACTTCTATTTGGAAAACATGTCAACCATCATCAAACCAAAATTTCCTTTCAGTTCAGTGAACTTCACTTATCAAAAAATATAATTATTTATTATTTATTAATTATATTATTGGTTTATCACGTTTTCACTTTCACTTATAGGCCATCAAAGTGTTTATTATCTTTACCCAAATAATTGGAGCAGAACTTGTTCCATATTCAGTTCTTCAGCAAAACGTGTTTGAGAAAAGATTCATTCTTATATCTGGAGGAATAAATATATTTCAATAAATATTAACGTTAGCCTGTGACTTTGTTCCAGTTTTGAATTTTGGCCCACTGTGTATTTGAGTTTGACACCCCTGATCCATAGCTGGCGATTTTTTGTTTTTATGGGCCGATGAATTTTTTTTTTTTTAGGAAGGGTATATATAATGAAAGGTGTTGATTGGCCAATTGGTCATGATCGACTCTGGGCTGGACCAATTATAGCCGAGGAGGCCGGATGCACCCGCCCCCTTGTTTAGCAATCACGTGATTTTCGCGCATTGCATGCCGGGAACTCGTGGCAAAACAATCCAAGTACCGCATCAAATGCAAGCATTTGCAGCACCGCAAAACGTTCATTCTCCGGTTCCAATACCTTCTTGTTTTTTCTTTGCCGCACAAAAAAGTCTCGACGAAAAGACAAAGAAAAGATACGAGGAAAAAATCAAAGGAGTGAAAGGGTCAGACCCTTATGAGCACACAGAGGGACCAAAGACGTCAGCGTGCTGCCCAACTTTCACCACGCTCATATTTATAATCATACGGTTCTTGGAGTGAGTGCATACACTCATGAAGTTTAGTAACTTCAGGTCACTGCAACAAGCCCAGGTACAGTTTACCGACGGATGGGTGCAGGACCTTGAAATGCACCGTGTAGAACGAAAGACCATCGTACGAACAAAGGTAAGTTTACCAGTCTCACAAATCGTCGTCATAAATACACATTCGTTAACCGTTTATTAATATAACCTTTGAGCTCAACCGTAATTAATTAGAAGTGGAAATAATTTCTGGTTCATCACAGAAATGTAGCAGTGACAATAATATTGTATGCTGTAATCGTACTGGACAATTAGTGATACAAAACACCTGTTTTACCCTGTGAATAAAAGTATATGTTTCTGTCAATGTACCATAATAACAGAAGCGAAACACAATATTGTGTCAGGACAATTCACTATTTATGCACAATAAACAAAGGAGCAATTTCTGTTCAGCGCCAGACTTGCTTGTAACCTATATCACCAATTATGTTAAGAAAAATGACGTATTAACTACAACAAAACTCTGACCTTTGTGGGAATGCTTGGAGCAGACTAACATGTGAGCTGGAGTGTTCTGGGACGTTATATTTGGTATATCCAGACCATCCGTCGGCTCTTACTTCGGAAACATGGCTTAAAAATGTCTCTTCAACGACGTAATCCGATAAAAAAAAAAACGATCTCTTTACCCGTTGGCTTCCCGTGGCTGTCATGCGACCGGCTGTTGCAGTCAATAATACAACAGCTTCTTGCCATTTTTGTGTTTCTTTTTATCGCTGTGTAACTGAGTTCAATTGAAAGCCTGCGTGCGCTAGTACCTCTTGCCACAAGTTCCCAGAATCCTTTGCGGTTTTACCCCTGAATGACGTCACATTTTCAATCTTCATCCCGACTTTTTGTCCCAGTCCAGCCTTGCCCTGATCTAACCTCTCCTCTTCCTCACAGCTCTGATGTCTCTGAGGGAGATGTTGTGACTGTAATCTGTGAGGAGGACCAAAGCTTTTCTGATTGGACTGTGAGGAGAAACACAAGCAAACTGCAGAGGGCTGAGTGTGGAGATGGGCGGGGACAACAGCAACGTGATCAATCATGTTCAATCAGTACGCTGGTGCCTCACGACACCGGAGTTTACTGGTGTGAGTCCAGTAATGGTGCCATCAGTAACCTGGTTAATATCACAGTCACTGGTAAGCTGATCACTCTCACTTTACTTCTTATTGCATCCACAAATTGAGCTGAACATGCAGGTACATAGATTCTGTGCTGTTCTTCACTGATCACCTACCTGACTGACAGAGTAATGAAGGACTTCCCTCCCTCGGTGCTTCTTAATGTGTGAGGATATTCTCCATTACTGAGTTAAGACTTCCTTATTTAGATCTAAGCTCTGGATTATCTTGCACGTCTCGTGGCTCCCAAATGTCTCTTAAGTTATTATCCTCTGTAGCCTCATACTTTAGCTTTACTTGGCAAATGTGAATGCTTTGTGTGCTGACAAACCCTTTTGCATGTAGTGTTTTTATGAAAAGCCTTATAATTGCCTAATTCTGTGTTTTTGTTCTGTTACAAAAGCAGGCATTCTTACTGTTGTTTAATATTTTAATCAAACCTTTAAGTTTAATTCAGCACAAAAAGCCCCACTGTAAACAAATCCACAGTACAGAACCAAACTCAGCAGCCAAACAGTTTGTCCTCAGTGCAGGTCGACATTCAGAAAAATCAGCTGCCTCAGCTTGGATGGGCTGATGTGGTTTCTCCTTAGTATCTGCCCAGTTTTTGAGAAGACCCTCCAAAGGAACAGATGTTGCCACAATGCACAGTCTCCCCTCCATCACCTTCAACAGGTAGGGAAAGACTGTGGCCTTGGCCTCCCACCAGCTCTGTGGGCCTTCTCCTTGTTGGATGAGGGGCTCCTCAAGATAACATTTCATCTCCATCATAACATCAGCTGTAGTATTTCTCTTTGCAGCATCTCCTGCAGCTCTTTCATCAAAGAGGCTCCACACAGCAGACGTCTGTGGCTCCTCCTTCACTTGGCCCTGTAATGGTGGAGCTGGGTGGGAGTGCACTTTGCTGCTGCAGTTATTCTCTGAAGTGCCTCATCAACAGCTCTGTTGTCACTGAATGCAAGCTTTTTAAATCTACCATCCAGTGATGCAGCTTCTGAGTGGACGGTGTTGAAGTCCACACACAGAAATTTTCACACTCACTGCTAATTTTGTTTTACAGTGAAGCCACTCTGCTCTGCTAGTCCCAATATCTTTCACTTGCAGCAGATGCTGCTTCGTTTGCAGCTGTCAGTCATATTTCTGTGTTTTTGTGTCACACTCTCCTCCACACTGCTGTCTGTCATCTCACAGGTATGATGTGCGGAGCGATGCTGAACTTCCAATCCCAGCGTTTCATGTTGCAGGATCAATTCCCATATGAAAATATCAATATCTAATTTGATTACATTTGTTTTTCATCATAAATATGACAGACAAAAGTAAATTCAGCAATTAGCGGGATGGTCTGCAATACCCTGTCAATAGGAACTACACTCACCACCTCTCATTCATGTGCGTGTTACGGCTCTGCAAGAGTGTGAGCCAATGAGAAACCAGAGGCACAAAACTTTAGACCACAAAACACACAATCTGATGTTGGTTTGTAAAGATGTTGCTGATGAGACTTTGTAGAAAGCAGCTGGTCTGAGTGATGTGATCAGAGTGCAGCAGATAATGTCTGACAGCAGTTTGAAGAGCAAATGGATTCTGTTCTGTTCTTCATCATCACCTACCTGACACCTCACACCTGTTTCTCACCTGCAGGTCACACAGGAGGATCTGTTGGACTGAAGGTCAGCCTGTCAGTTCCTGCTGTGCTTCTTGTTGCTGCTGTTTTCTTGATGTAGAGAAAACAAAAACAACAAAGAATCAGGATCCAGCCTCATGTTGAGCTGCAGCAAAATAAAATGTCTGAATCTTTTTAAAGCAGCACTCTTAGTCTCCCGCTGGTGGTTTCAGCGTTGTCAGTAAACCTGGGGAACATGAGATGATGCTGGTAACAGAAATCAAAGGTAGTGAACAGCAGACAGGGATCAGCTGCAGGTTTAATACACGTCCTGAATTTGGTTTAGTTTGAAGTTTCTGTAAAATAAAACCAAACGTTGTGATTTGTCTCTTTATGAATAAAGTTGAATTGAATTTCTCTCTGAGCTCCTGCTTCTGTTGTCTGTCAGTGATTTTATCAGTTGGACATCAAGTAAAACTTTGGATAAAATGAAAACTGTTCACACAGTGTCTGTAAATCCACGGGTGAAAATAACACATGTAACATTCATACAAGTCCACGAGTGATTGAATGAAATGTGATCATGGAAAAATAAATTCAAAACTATTCAAGACTTTTACCATTAACTGTCATTCTATTATGAAGTAACAGGAAGGTAATAACACTATAATATAATAATAATAAAGAAAATTAAAAAATATGGTATAACAGAGCTCACTGCCTCACACTGTCGATAGCAGCATTTCTTTTTAACCTTATTTCATTTAAAGCTCAGACGATCATCTGTTTTCACTTAAAGTAGTCTAGCTCTGATATCACTTTAGCCTCTGGATGGAGGATTTGCTATGTTAACTTATAGATAATAAACTCAACGTATTACAGACCAAAACCAAACACGTCCGTAGTATAAGACTGGATTTAACTCCCTTCACACCTGTCTCGACACAACAGTCAGGTCAGTCCCTTCCCTTTTAAGAAATCCACCTTAAATGTATTTTAAATGTAAGTGATGCAAAATGAATTTAATATTTTATCTTTAGTTTGTCAGGTAGCATCAGGTCAGATGGATGATGTTGGGTGAGATGGAGCAGACAGAGATGTCATCACAGCTGAGAGGAAGCAAAAGCCTCAACATCCAGGCTTAAAAGTGATGTAGGGAGCTAAAGCTAAAGCTCTGCTTTCTTTGTGTGCCTGTGCTAACAGCAACTAATGAGAAATGTGATGACAATTGTCCAGCTTTGTCCTTTTATATTCTACCAAATGTGAAGTGAACCTGTGGTTATACAGTAACGATAAGAGCATCTTTATTAGTCCCACATGTGGGAAATTTGTTTTGTTACAGCAGGAAGTGGACAGTGCAGTTACATAGCAAACATGAGAGAACACTGGAATAGAATAAGAAACTGTACACAACTGTACCCAATAGAATAGAATAGAATGATAGGATAAAAATAGAATACACATGCTACATACAACTGAGTACAAATACAACGTTGTCAGAAAAAGAGTGTTACACTTAGTCCTATTGCACATGTGTGTGTTTGATCAGCTGCAAAGTCTTTGTGGTGGAGTCTGACAGCAGAGGGGAGGAAATCTCTCCGCCCACATCGTGGGTGCTGCAGCCACTGAAGGAGCTGCTCTGAAGCGCTATAAAGGTTTGTGATGATCAATACAGGTTTACAGCTCAGATCATACTGAGTTCATTATGACTGATATAAATATGTGATAGAATAATAATAAATCGAGTAAATTGTGATTGACAAACAGTTTTAAAGAGAAAGTTTGTTAGTTTAAATTGTGTGAAAGGTCAGAGATGGAGAGAACACCAGGCTGGGGCTGAATATCAGTGTATTACATGCAAATCTGATTGGATGACAGGACAGAGCATAAACTGAAGCTGGCATGGATGTTCTGGGTCTCCTGCCTCTGTGAGATCAGCAGGTCAAAGATTCAATAGCAAAACTTGGTTGTTCCAGCAGCGACGCCGAGGGCAGTGAGCTCTAAAAGCCTCCCAGATGAAAACGTGCCCGATCGAGAGGTGATCTGCTGCTGATGGGTGACGAACCTACTCAGGTCTCCAGCTCTTATCAGAGGAGGCAGTGAAGACACCTGAGCTTCAAGGCAGTCGGGCTGGGCCAGTCTGTGATTACATACTTTTATCTAAGTACAATCTGAGTATTTTACCTGTAAGTAATCTTACAGTATTAGGTTATATTGTGAGTCCTTCTTACAGATCTTCCTAGGTTGAAAATTAAACAGTACTAAATGTAACAAGTAGACAGCAGCACTAAAGTCATCAGTTTAATGGACACAGAGGAAGCTTTTCAACGGCTTAAGAAGAAGAACATGATGCTAGAACATCACATTTTATAATATGACAGTAAAAATAACTCACAGAGATCATCTTCTATGTTTTCCTCCATAAGGGCGGCGAGCCTGGTTCCAGCTATTTGAGTGGTGCCTTGTTTTGGTGAAGCTTTTGAATTGCTTGGCCTTTGAGGCCTGCATGGAGCTCAGGCTGACACTAAGCACAGAAAAGGCCCACAGTGGGTGCACACACAGGATACAGATCTGTCAGGTCATGATCAACAACCACTGACCAAAGCCCACTGATCTCTGACCTCCCAGCCCATTCTTCCTTCAGTGGGCTGCTTTCAGTCATTATGCAAATGTTCTGTTTATAAGATTGAGGAAACCTGCAGTCAGCTGAGACTGAAGAAGTCACCTGGATGAGTGACGAAACGTTTCTCCCACAAAACGCTGCGTCCAGATGAACAGAATCAACTTTTGGAGATTTACTTACCTGGATGATTGAGCATGCATCAAGACGTTTGGCAGCTGTAGCAGTCGTGGAAAATTCCCTCTGTGGCAGAAAATCCTCACAGATGCAGTCTTGATACCAATAGATGGATAAAAACTGGAGGAAATCCTCAGAGGCCTTGAAAACTCCTAAATGGAAGTAGCTTCTTCTGCTGGGTCTATTCTGTTGGTCTGACACTGGCTTCCCTTCATTGGCTTCCTGTTAAATCCAGAATTCAAAATCCTGCTCCTCACATACAAGGTCTTAAATAATCAGGCCCCATCTTATCTTAATGACCTTGTAGTACCATATCACCCTATTAGAGCACTTCGCTCTCGCTCTGCAGGCCTACTTGTTGTTCCTAGAGTATTTAAAAGTAGAATGGGAGGCAGAGCCTTCAGTTTTCAGGCCCCTCTTCTGTGGAACCAGCTTCTAGTTTGGATTCGGGAGACAGACACTATCTCTACTTTTAAGATTAGGCTTAAAAGGCAGACAGAAACCCTTTTCCCTTGTTGATAAAGCATATAGTTAGGGCTGGATCATCTCATCCAATGATGAAATTAGTTCTTTTTATTTTTGCCTGTCCTGATTGGTTCTTTAGCCTTTACCAAGTGGATCATCCATTTGATTGACCTTTGTTTGTTTGCAGAACCAGGAAAAGGGAGGAGACAAGACAAGATGTGGAAGAGAGCCAGAGATTAATAATAACTAATGATTAAATACAGAGGTGACCACCTCTGTATTTATTTCACTCACCACGTGATCCCATCTGCCTGGACTGTCTCTCTAATCTGTTTAAAGCTTTAAACAGTGAAATCAATAACCAACGTGTCCCAGCTGTGTCCCGATTCATTAAAAACTATCACAAAAAAGGAGGTAGACTTTAGAAACACTGAAATTTCTAAAGTCTCCACTAAATCAGGGTCAGATGTGTGTGAAGGTCCAAGACGTTTGCTGGATGTGAATTATCATGTGCAATGCTCCAGTTTGACCTCACGGGGGCAGTGTTGTTTTACACTCAGACTGCAGGACATAATAACAGTGTTGGAGTGTGAAAGTAAAGCAGCTTTTCTCTCAGTGTATGCAGAGGGATTTCTGATGACATCAAACTGTTTGTGTGTCTGTTGTCACAGCAGCAGCCATCAGTGACACCAGCACACAAAAGCAACACAACAGCAGGTTCAGATACTCAGAGGAACAATTCATTTCAATGTCTGACCAGTTTGTAGTTTGTGTCTGAGTTCAGTTTAAAAAGTTTAAAATACTGATCACAAGTTTCAAACAAACAACATATAAGAACATAAGATGGAAACAAACAGAGTGAAACAGAGTTTGTTTCCTTCCTGGTTTCCTGGTTTTTGTATGTTTGTCACACTTAAATGTTTCAGATCAAACACATTAAAATATTAAACAAAGAAAACACAAACTGAAGTTTGTAAATGAAGATGTTTGTTATTAAGGGAACAAATCCAAAGCTACATCATCCTGATCTGAAACATTTAATAAGTGTGACAAACATACAAAGAACAGGAAATCAGTTTGAGCAGCTGTAATCAAACTGTCAACCTTCACACTTTTTACTAAAACCTTTAATTCTCCACTAACATCACTTTGTATCCACGGTCACTCTAATGGACCCTAGAAAATAAGATAAAACACATTCAAAGACTATTTTGTGTTGAGAAGAAGTTTCTGGCTCTTATTCTATTTTCTAAAGGAGGCAAACAGCAAACAGGACTCTCCAGCTGCCCCGGAGCAGATTGTAATCATTGCTCTAGACGAGCTTCATCATGTTGCAGACACACCTTCATGCTCAGGGCAGCCGTTACCTGTGTGCTCTAAGAGAAGCAGGAAGATTTAGGGTCAGATTTACTAACATGTGGAGCAGCAGCAGCCGCATCACAAAGTTTAGTATGTTATGTATTTATAATTTTGAGTTTTACATGTCTTGGAGAGAGATATCTTTTGCATACTTATAAATGCACCATGTGGTAAGCTGTATACTGTGTCTACTGCTGTACTGACAATAAAGCTCTTGAGTCTTGAATGTGTATCTGTAAGAGTGTCACTGTCAGGAGACGTGTCTGTCATAGTTGCTGCTGGGAGGTTATTACTGGGAGGGAGATGTTATCAGAGTCATCAGAGCTTCATCGGCTCAGAGTCGTTATCGCAGCACCAAAACTTTGTCAGTGAACTGGAATGAGCTGGATCTGAAACAAAGGCAGCTGTTACTGTGTTAGATTCACGTCTGCATGTTGAAACGTCTTATTAAAAGTAAAGATGTGCACATACAGGCACGTGTCACAGTGACGCTGAGGATCCTCAGAGAGAGATTTCACTCATTTTCTTTGTCTTTACAAACCAAACTTTTATTTCCAGAGATATAAAAAAAACAAAGTTAAACACAACAGTGTTAAAAAGGGCACAGCCGAGCAAAACACCACAAACACAAAAACAAGCTGTTTAAAGAAGGTCACAGACTCAAGAGTGCAGAAGTGGAGCAAGGCGGAGCAGTTCGGTGATGTAGGTGGAGGCTTCACACTGTCAGGCCATAAAAAACTGATCCTCTAACAGTGGAGAGATGTTTGGAGTTAAAGCTTTGTCAGGCCAGAGAACAGAGCATCAGTTTGTCACACTGACCTCACTGCTGTAGTGATTAAGGACGTCAGAAATCCAGAATCCACTTCAGGACATGTAGGACATCATGTCACCCATAAAGGCTTCAGCCATGAACTGGGTCTCGTGTGAGCCATATGAGACCCAGTTCTGTCTCATTACAGATACACAAACATGCGTGTGTACATCATGTTTGTGAGTTTGTATGAAAATGTTTTCACAGTGTCAACTTCCCCTAAAATCACAATGTTCCTTAATTTTAGCCAAACTGGTGGATCTGAAAATCCATCTGAACAGACACGAGTCAAACTTGTCCCGAAACACTGTCAGTGTACGAACGTCTGCATCATCTGTACAACAGCAGAAAATATTTCAATCCATTCATTGTCGTGTATTTTGGGTCATTTTAGGAAAAGTCACCAAGTTTCAGCCCAAACTGAGTCTATAACAGTTTGTAAACTCTGTCAAATTTGATACGATGGATTTACAAACCACGGAGAACAAAGTACAAGCTGTCTCCCAGTGGGCTGGGCTTAAGGAGGAAAAGTCACATGAGGCATCATCAGTTTCTTTCTGTCCTTGATCATCTGTTTTTCGTCATGCTGGGTAACAGTGACTTCATGGAACATCAGGCTCAGAGTTCAGCTTTGAATACTTTGCAGCCCTTTCAATTGTTTTTTTTACGTTTTTTTCTCTGGTTTAGTTTTCTTGTGCTAAAACCCCTCTCATATTTTCTGCAGATCAGATTAACACAGAGGTCACATTATGAGTGACTTTGTGTTACACAAATAAAACATGGATAATGTCCACATGAAGAATTCTTTAAAATGTCATATGTTACACACTTTGATTAAAAAGAATTAGGCAGCTTTGTGAGTCTGCCTTTACTGTATCTTCTGAAATATATAAAAACACTTTTATACACTTGTACACAGTTTCTTAGGTGCACTGCATTATGGTGAGTGGCCTGGCTTGTTTCAAACTCAAAACACCGATACTTCTTACAGTAGCATAGATGAAATAAACATACACAGAAGATGTGATTCCCAGGTCTGAATCCACTGTGATTACAGCCCAGTACAGGTGGAGATCCACCACAGCGCCACGAGGTTTCCACACGAACGGGCAAATTAGCTCCAGCTGCTAATCTGTAGCATCATGGCTAATCTACATCACTACCAGTAATATACAGTAACCACACATAATGGGAATTAACAGCCAACTTTCACACATTCCCTGCAACCGTGTGGACTTTAGACCAAGGTCAAACTATTTACTGTTTTTATCTCTTTACCTGCAAATATATGGACATAGTATATTGTTACACACTTGTAAATGTCTCATTGGAGACTGGCACACACATTATTTTGCAACAACTAAAGAAAAGAAAATATTTGAACCATCAGAACATTTTAACCAAATACAATATTATAAATAAAAGATTACAGGGGCAGCGTTTCTTGTTTTTGTCAATAAAGCTTTTCATGTCCTTACAAGTATTTTTTCTCCTGCTTAAAAATTTGGTTAGTGACAGTCCCTGGATAAGCAGAGGAAGATGGATGGACTAAATTTGCTTAGTCCATCCATCTTCTATAGAGCTGAGGTGTCAGATTCTGTGTAATATTATGCCACAATCCTGTGAGGAATCAGGATGATTTTGTTGTGTTTTACGCTTTGGAGGGACAAAATAACGTCAGGTCTGCTGGATTAAAATATTATTTTGTGAGATCATGCTTATGTGAAACTAGTGGAGACGTTTCTACATAATACACACAGTTTGGACACAGCTTTTCATTTTTACTTCTTTTTACTTTATTTTTACTTCTTTATTTTGTACATTGTTACTGAAGGCACCAAAACTCTAAATGAACACATGTGTAATTTTGTAGTAAAGAAAAAAGAATGAAATAACTCAAATATGTTTGTTATGTTTATGTTATATTTTTTAAAATAGTCGACCTTTGCTTTGATTACTGCTTTGCACACTCTTGGCACTCTGTTGAGGAACTTCATGAGGTATTCACCTGAAATATTATTGTTATTATTATCTTAAAGTAATATTATTATTGCTTCTAGGCTGGACTAATGTAGTTCATTATTATCAGGATGTCCTAAAAACTAACTCCAAAGGCTGAGTGAGTTCTGAACAACCAAAAAGCTCAATCAGACCAATGTTTTGCCACTAAGCAACATCCTCCAGCAGAACTCTATGTATCAGGTTGGTCCTGATGCACAAACATGTTTTAGATGGTTTAACATTAAGATGTTATTATGAAAGAAAAAAAGTTTTGCTCTGACAGCTTTTCTGAGAGATCTAATAAGATCCCAAACACATTGACCTCTTTGTAGAACATTATTAAATAAGCATATTATTTAACCTTTTGAACATTTTAAACACTGGGTTGTGAATAGAAGATGGAAAAACAAAACAACTAAAACAAAGAGAAAAAAGCTACGCAGCACACAAACTCTGGAAAGGGGACCTTTATGTCACTGAGCACATTATTATGTATGCATTAATAAATAACAACTTAATAAAGATATTACACTCTTAATTTGTTAAGAAGCATGAAGATCGAGTGATCTTTATCCAGAAGTGGAAATTATGCTTGTGGCTAAACCATTGTACAAAAACTTCAACCATCCAGCATTAAACGTATTTACAATGTGTCAGTAAAGAGTGACTTGCACTTCTAGCCTGTGTGTAATGACCCCACAACACTGGACATTATATTTCTTCATTTCCACTTAATACTGTACAGCTGCTGTTATTGTACATATATATTTATATTTCTTCATGCATTCTTATATATTTCTATATTGTGTATTTTGTTGTACAGTTATTTTATTTTCAACTTTAATTCATATTTTTTATCTTGACCCTTTTAAATTTTCATATTTATTTCCTATCTTATTCATAGCCTTTTTTTTCTTTAGGTCACGAGCAGTCGTGTAAGCATTTCACTGCATATCGTACTGTGTATGACTGTGTATGTGACAAATAAAATTTGAATTTCAATTTGAATTCGTTTTACATATTCCTCATGTTCTTTAGTTTAGCTTTCCCAGTTTATGTTTTGTTAGTTCCTTCCTGTTCCTTGCCTTCTATTTATGTTTTGTTAAGCCTTCAAAATAAAGGCTCTCCATTTGTTATTCATCTGCCCTTGCTGCTGTGCCTGCATTTGGGTCCAGAATCTCCTCACGCTGTGACTATATGTTTTGGCTGTATCAGTAGATCTAATAAATAAACACATTTATTAGGAGCACGAGCCAAAGAATTTCATAATGGGTAAATGTCACTACGCTTTTTATCTGTACATGACAATAAAACTTGAAACTTAAACCTGATATGAAATTTTAAATTAGGAAAAAAAAAACTGAAGTTAACTGAAGTGCAGCCAGCCTGACCAGGAACTACAGTCAGCTTTATAGTGACATGCTGATATTCTCTGAGTGTATTTGCTGTCTCTAACAACCAGTTAGCAGTTTGCAGATCAGTAGTAATTACTCTTGCGTAGGTTTTTTCCTTGTTTTAAATTTTTCCACTACTTATTTATTTGTGTATTTTTCTAATATATCTCTGTTTCACGTTTTCTTGCTGACCCTTGTGCTGCTGTAACGTGAATTTCCCCAGTGTGGGATTACTAAAGTCTGTGGCTATGCCAAACCAGAATTTAAAACTGCTTTTCCAATTCGCCTCTCAAAATTTCTGATTCACAGTTAAGAGTGTGGCATGTGCACATGACATGTTTTCACCATTTGTAAGCCAGAAGAGTGACTGCTCTTGAAGCCTGGTTGTTGCACAATACTAGTACTCTTACTGCCACTACTTCTTGTACTACTAGTACAGCTACTGCTACTGCACAAGGACCTCAGAGGGACATATGGCAACAAGGCTTGGAGGTCAGACACGTAGGGCCTGCAGGGTGGGTATTGGTGCCACGTGGTGTTGCAGCTGATAAAGCCATAAACTATGCCCATTATGTTGAAGTGATCACCAGTTTGCTGGGTTTTTTAGAGACACAGAGTGAGAGCGATCATGTTCTACATTATTGCTTTTTAATGGATTTTCAGAGCTGTTGATTTATGAAGCAGTCTTCATGGAAACATGTCAAGTCTGTTTTTGGGATTGAGTGTTAAATTGTCAGTTTTAATAAAACCTGCATTTTCCTGCAATGATACTGGAGAGCAAAGAAAAGTTAGACGATGTTTATCCAGCTCTTCCAAAATGTACCTCACAAACATCTGCTGGATCCTGAATTCAACATTCTAGGGCCTATGAACAGGTTAACACTGAATGTTCTACGAATACTGGCCCAAAGGTAAAAGGTGAGAATTCCTCCGGTAAAATCTTTTCTTTTTCTTTTTAAATTGTAAGAGCCTTCAGGCACTATGGCAACAGGAATGCAAATATTAAAATGTGACGAAGAAAAGCTTGAAAATAACATTTTCACCCACAAGCACAAAACCAAGAGCCCTAACATGTGATTAGTTTTGACTTGCTGCTATAACTAAAACATGGTGCAGCTGTTGTGTTGTTTAAGAATGGAGAACGCATTTTTCAGCGTGGGAGCGTCAGGCCTCACATTTCGGAACAGCTTCTAATGGAGCCTCACTGCGTCTAGAGACTGGAGATCAGGTGTTTTTATGTCTCTGGGTTAATTTCAAATATATGACAATCATTTTCACCATTCCACCTTCAGTGGTCATCTTCTTTTTACCATGTAAAAAGGGAAACGCTTCCTTAAGTTGTCTTCTATTATCCACCAGCTTCTGATGTTTTAAAATGTGCATTAATTCAATCTAGTTATCTTAAATATCTAAAACCTCATAAATCATTTCTACTTCTAAAAGCAGTTAATAATATTTTTATGTAACGATTTGCAAATCTATTAGTAAAATAATGATTGTTAAAGACTAACACATAACATGTGTAGTTATTATTTTATTGTATTTGCTTCAACTGTCAACATCAGGATATTAAAACCTATGAAAGTTGGTTACATTTGTGTACATACAGTTGTGATTACTTACTAAATAAATTACTTTTTAAATGAATTACTGATCACCAGTGTGGGGCAAGTTACTTTGAAAAAGTAATTAATTATAGTTACTAATGAATTCTTCAAAAAATTAACTGAGTAATTGAGTTACACGATTCTAAAAGTAATTAATTACTAGGAAAAGTAACTATTGCGTTACTTAATAAAAAATGTTTAACCCTCTGGTGTCCAGGGTATAATTGATCATTTTTGACTACTTTTAATTTTACCTCCACATTTCACCTTTAAAACTATTTACTTTGCCTTGTTTGGTGTCATTCTTTTCAGCACAACCTCACATGTCTGAATTTACAGTCATGTTTTCATTTTGAGTTTGCAGCAGGCAACGCGACTGAGTATTGTGTCAAGATCTCCCTGTACAACGCATCCACTTAACACACTGTTTGCTGCTACAGCTACACATGTTTCTTTTCCAACTATTTATTTATAAGTGACTTATGTATGTATGTATGTATATATATGTATATATTGTACTATTCTTAGTTAGCGTATTGTCTGTCTTGTCTTAATGTTGGTTTAAAATGGAGCACTGTAACAAAAAATAATTTCCCCCAGGGATCAATAAAGTATTCTGAAGATAAGTAGGAAGACCACGCTATAATGGACAGTTTAAGGAAATGGTCAAATTTACAGGGAATCTTTTTGTTTTGTTTTTTGACAGAAAGATGAAAGTTTGATGTCTTTGAAGTCTGAGCTCTGGGCTTGAGTCCCAATGTGGTTTGGTTAGCTTAGCTTAGCATGATGGCTGTAAACAACGTGAGCAGCGAGCTCGTCTCTGTCCACAGTCAAAGATAAAGAGCAGCTGTACCTGGGCCTCCTTGTTCTGATGGTTGTTTGTCCATAACGGACGTCTTCAGTTCTCACTGCTGAGTAGATCACAGCTGAATCAGTCTCTGTACAATAAACACATTAAAATTACTGCAACAGTGCTGTGATATTATTACACTACAGCGATGGAGACATTTCATTCTGTTCTTTTAAGCTTATTAAAAGCATTAAATGGTGTCTTTATATAAACTGCAGCAGCTTTTCACAGTTTTTATTTTATTTTAACACCTCTGCTGCAAAACAGTGAGAACAAAGGAATGAGGATGTTTCTGAGAAAAAGAAGAAGGGCGGCCACAGAGCTGCAGACTGATGCACTTTTACCACAGAGCATGAAGGAAACATGCATGACCAGTGTTATCAGCCAAACCCAAACACACTGCAGCAAGAAGCTCCATCAGTGTCACACTAACTCGAGTCAAAAAGAAGCAGCACAAGTTTAAAAGAATAAAAAGTCACTGATGGATATAAAGGACATTTTATCTGCTCAGTCTCTTCATATGTCTCATGTTCACATGTTCCATATCTTAACTGTGTGTAGCAACAACAGATAACACACATGTGTGGGCCTCATCTGAGCTCTGACACATGTAGCTCAGTGACAGCACTGTCTCTCTCTGCCTCTCTGTCTACATGGCTGTGAACAAAAATATAAACACTGAGGCTTCAAAATGCAGCATCTACAACACTGTCACTCTGCCTCCACCATGGAGACAGTCTCCATGGTGATGAGTACAATTGGCAGCTGAAACTGTTGTGAACTTCTCCATGAGTCATATTTCCTGTTTCAGAGCTGCTGATTGGCTCTTTGGGCCCTTTACCTTCAGGAGGTCATGGACGAAGCACTGAAGTCGTTTATCACGTAAAAAATATTTTTAGTTTATAATAATTTGATAAATAATAAAATATTAATAAAAACTGGAGGTTTTTTTAGAACTTAGATTTTAAGCTATTTATGCCTTTTTTGCTGCTCTTTTTTAAACTTATTCCCTTTAAACTGTATTTATTCTTTTTAAAATATATTGGTTATTGCACTGTAGAGGCTGCTGAGGAACAGTATTTCGTTTCAGGCTGTGTAACACGAAATGACAATAACCAATAAAGTCTTGAGAGCTGCCATCATTGTTCCAGCAGGAGGCAGTAAAACACCAAACTGCACCTGTTGTGCTGAAAAGGTGTGAGCATGTGCAGCAACCCGGTAAGTTACCTGAATATCTCTCTCTCACACACACACACACACACACACACACACACACACACACACACACACACACACACACACACACACACACACACACACACACAAACACAGTACTGATACTAATGACTCGCTCTCAGATCTATTTGGGTTTAATGTCAGGGTATATTTGTGGATGAAAGTTTTGTAGGACACATGATGTGGACAGTCTGGTAATCCCAGAATATTTTAATGTAAGAAAACTCCAGACAGCTCTGGAGAAAGTTTCAGAGTAAAAGCCCTGGAGTGTTTTACATGCTATTCTGTTGGATTAAATCTGACGGAGCTGATTCATAAACACTTCACTGCCAGGTATCAGGTGACCTGCAGAGACTGATCCTACAAACACTCAGAAACAGAGTAAACCAAACTGCACCACAGTGATCAGACGAAACCTTCCTGACATGAACACAGCTCCTCAGTAAAAACTGTGAACCAGCAGAGAGACTACACCCAGCACCATACACCACCTCTCTGACACAGTACACCCTCGGGCAGGTGGTGTCCCCATAAACAGCCTGAGAAGCTCTGATTATTTACTATGTTCAAACAAACTGAGTGTCCACAAACGTCTGAGCTCACAGTGAGAGCTGCTGGCACAGTTTGGAGGTGTTCTGCCCCCTGCTGGACACACAGAGCTACAACATGAGGATCAGGGGAGGCTGGTGCTGCTTCACCTTTAGACACAAGAAGGAGGTCAAAAAATGTAAAAACAGAGATTTTTTTTAAACCAGTAAAGGGGGAAATCCTGACGAACCAATCCACAGCCAGAAAAGAAGTCTAACTCTGTGCTGCTCCAATCAGGAATCAGCTCTGTTACTGTGTGAGTGTGTAAAGTCACAGAGTAGCTGGTTTCAAATGTATCTATAAAGTTTATTTACATTTTATTTAGGCTTCAAAAAACAGTCCAAGTTTATTTCTTTGGACTTTGTTCACTTAATGGATGTTTCCCTGCATTTCTATTTTCACACAGTTTATCTCATTACAGCAGTTTGATGTTTCCCTTTGAATCCCCCTGAAGATCCTGACAGTGAAGCACGTACATAATACTCCAGCCTTTCAACTCTGAGCTTATTTAGTTCTATTAATACACTGAAATCTCATTTGTGTCATGAAGAAAGTCTTTAATCAAACAGAATTCAAAGATCAGAAACATTTCATATATGGAGTTAAACATGAATCATTGTTTCAACAACATATTTATTGTCAGTGGCGTGCACAGACATTTTGGGGGGCAAGTGCTCCAGGGGGAAAAAAGGGCACTTTTTGCATATGTGGAAAACCTTTTCTTTTGATAATAAAAAAATCGCACAGGTTAAATGCAATTTGACTTTTATTTCAAAACATTCTCTAAAAATCAAAAATCACACCACAAAAAGATAAAATCTGTATCCAACTCTAAACTATATACATACATATTCTCAAGTGTCCATTAAATGGAGTGTACTGCTCTAAAGAAGCATCCTTCTTGGTGCCATGTCTTTGTAGATGTTGATGACCTCGTTGTAATTGATCTCCACATCTTTCTCAATGGCCAACAAGAGGAGATCAGACAACCTTTCTTCTCCACACAAACTTCTTAGTTTATTTTTGATTATTTTTAGCTTTGAAAAGGATCTTTCAACTGTCGCAGTTGTCACTGGTAGTGTTGCGTAGATCTGAATCATTTTGACAAAGGCAGGAAAGATCAGCTGGCCATTGTTTTCCCTCAGTATCAGAAATATTTCTCTGAGGTCTTTTGAACTAAAGCTGGAGTGGAAGACCTTTAATTCTGTTTTGAGCTGGTCCTCATCTTCTCCATAGAATTCACAGAGGATGTGGACAGCTTCAATGGCTTCTGGGTTTGGTGGGCCTACCCAGTTAGCATGCACAGTTAAGGGCTGGAAGGACTGAATGATTCTGGCCGTTGGGCTTCCAGTATTGTCCCCTTTGAACCTCCTGTTCAGTTCCCCAGTCATGATGTCCAGAAAGGTGAAATATACACCACTCCTGAAATATGCCTCCACTGACTCAAACACAGCACCTACTTGAGACACTGTGGTGCTGTGTTGGAAACGCACTGGAACTTTCCACTTTCTCTCCTGACCAGGCACCACGGTAGGTACTGGAATGTTGAAACTCTCTGCTGATGCACATCTAAATATCTCTCCAAATTTCTCCTCAGACCTCATGGTTTGCAATGTGTGAAGCACACCATCAATTACCTTGTAGGCAGTGGAATGGTCCAACCCTTCTTCCTGCAGAGAATCTGATGCCAAAGCAGTGACTTCGAATACTGGTGTGGTGATTTCCATGCAGAGAATGAACATAAAATTAATGGCATTTCTGTACATCTGAGCATCACCTTGGGCCAGGTTAGGTGGGTCACTGTCACTGATGTCATCAAGGAGCATCAAAATGGCTTTCAAATTTCTCTGAAGTGCCTTCAGTGCTTTTTCCCTGCAAGCCCATCGAGTATCTGACAGCTGCTGGAGCTCCATAACACGTTGTCCAGGAAAGAGGGACTCCTGAAATTTGACCAAGGCAGCATGACGCTTTGGGGAGCCTGAGCAAAAGGCATACAATTTCTCCACCAAGTTGAAAATTGTCACAAAATGCTTGCTGGACTTTGATGCCTCCACTAGTACCAAATTGAGGCAATGGGCTTTGCAGTGCACATAGAGGGCCTTCTCATTGTGTGCACGGATTCTAGCTTGGAGACCTTTATACATGCCACTCATGTTGGCTGCTCCATCATAGCCTTGACCATACATGTTCTTCATCTCTAGGCCATTCTTTTGCAGAAGCAAGAACACTGTATTCTCCAGCTCCTGGCCTGTAGTTGTATCAACATTGCACACTTCGATGAATCTCTCCTTTATTTGCATATGATGAAAATATCGCACAACAAATGACACTTGCTCTTTGTGTGAAACATCAGAGGTTTCATCAAGTAGAATGGAATACATTTCAGCCTCTTTTATTTCACGTTGTATCTCCTTCCTGATGTAAGTTCCTAGTGCTGCAATGATGTCATTTTGACTTCTGTTGGAAAGCAGTGACACCTGGGGCCTTGTCTTGGTGGCTTTAACTGTGGCAATTTTTTCCAAATGCATTTTCAGCACACTATCGTAGCGGGAAAATACATTGACTAATTCACGAAAATTGCCACGGTTATCACTGGACTCACTCTCATCATGACCTCGGAATGCTTGTCCCTGACGTGCAAGATACACTGTTAGGTCAATTAATCTTGTCAGGATTTCTTTGTTTGTCTGCCTCTCTCGCTCTCTAACTTCCACCCCTTTTACGTCTGAAACATCAAATGCAGACTGAAGGGCCTTTTTCTGGAAATTGATCCATCTAACCATGCTTGTCATGTGCATCTCTGCGCTGGAGTGTTGTTTGATTTTTTCAAGAGCAGTACTCCACTTTCTGATGCCATCAGTTGTCCAGGCTGTTCTGCTTTTATATTTTTCATCCGAGAGGAAAAGCCGACAACTAAAACAATGCATTGAATTAGCAGTGGGTGAGTATTCCAGCCACACATTAGCAGAAAACCACTGTTTCTGGAATGATCTCCCCTCAGTTTTTGGGTAAGGTATATCAGGCTGACATGGGCCCACATTGCAGCACATTGAAACGTATCTGTCATTGCGCTTTATTTTAAATGTATGGATGTGTGTTGGATCTGTTGGGTATTGTAAAGCTGCTAACTTTGACATTATGTGATCGATCTGTTCTTCCTCATTGTGGTCTTCAGAGAGCACTACATCAGTGTCTGTAGGCCTAACTGAACCTGTTGCTGCATTGGTCGCGGCTTCATCTGTTTCTATATCTCCCTCTTCTGCTATGCTGGTAGATGGCATAGAGCTGCTTCCCTGCTGTGACTGACTACAATGGAACAATAATAATAATAATAGTATTATTATTTATCATAATAATAAGCTTAAACAGATAGTTTTAATAATAACCCATACTGCAAGTCTTGTAACATAGAAATAACTTTCGTAGGTACAAAATAATAGTTAGCTCAATGCCTGCTGATTAAGTTCATTAAAAACTAAGTGTGAACAGCTTTTAAGATTTTTCAATAGAATTAACTGCAAGGAGCAGGTTACATTAAAACATTAAAATAGAACCTGACTCTGCCCTTGACTCTTACCTTTCATCTTCATTTTCCTTTGCTTTCATCCAGGAGAGCAGAGAACTGCTTCCCTGGGCTGCCTGTTGTAGATCCCTTTCTTTCTCCTTTCTCAGCATCTCTTTCCTAGGCATTATGCTTGCTGAAATTAGTAAATAAATAGACCAAAATGTATGAGAACGAATAAGACTGACTGTGGTCATTACAAGAACAGGGCAGAATGGTCGTTTTCACAGGCAATTGGGAACTGCCTATTTTTCCTTTAGCAAATTAATGTGTTAATGTTGCCAATATGTTACACCAAAAAAAATTAACATGTCTAACCAGTGCTTCTCAAAACTTTTAACATGCACCACCCCCAACACCGTACCCTTCAAACTACCAATAACAACGTCACTGTTCTGTCACAATCAGGTCACAACACAGTGCGTAAATGTCTGCGAGCATCGCTGAGTCAGTAACAACCAGTTAGGCTAAAGACTGCATCTTTAGACAGTTGGACGGTGTTCTAACTTTCTCACAGGAGACACCTACTAAAGACAGTCAAAGACATTAATTTCAATCTTACCAAAGTAGGACAGTAGTTGACGTTAGTTATGGAAAGGCTAATCCACAAAAACGGAGAAACGTCCATAATTCTATTATTCATAATCATGTCAAGGTTTTAGGTTTTTCTGCAGTTCCATCTCTAAAAAGTGTGATGTCTTCCCGTCACTGACTTCAGTTTGAAAACTTTGTATTTATTCACAGATTTCCGTGAGATCATCCTAAAATTTGTAACGAAAAATGGGCTCAAAAGAGCCCTCTGCCTAACGGCATGTAGCCTATAGCATAATATTTTCAATAGTGTATGCAAAAAGGTCGGAATTGATGGAGAGTGGGGGTTGCCTAAATGGTTTAGGTTACATTTTAAATGTGTCGTTTTTTTGTTTATCCATATGGATGGATGGAGGGGGCAAGCTGGCAAAGTTTGTCATGTGCAGTTTCTGACAGTCTACTTCACAACAAAACAATTGCAGGTTGGTCTTAGAGGGCAAACAGAATAATTTCACTCGATTCATGGGTTACCTGACTGGTTGGGAAGGGAAAGAGCTGCCGTGTTGTCCGCCGTGGCTCCCAGTCGCTATAGTTAGCCTACTATGCCTACTCCAAGTAGTCCTATGTCATGCCGCTGCTACACGCCTCACAACAAATGAACTGCAAGCGTGTTCACGTGACACGGTGACAGTGAAAAAGCGACAGGGTTCGGGTGTCTTTGAAGAAGGGGCACAAATCAAGCCATTATTTTCACACCTTTTTAAATCGCGCAGCTTTAAAAAAAAAATCACGTCTTTCAAAAGGGCACTTTTTTGGACTGAGGGCAAAAGGGCAAGTGCTTCAGCACCACCTCGTCTCTATCTGTGCACGCCAGTGCTGCCGGGGGATTCCCATGATGCATTGAGTTTTTCCTTTCCTTTATGTTTATGTAAGTTGCAGCTGGAAGGTGATCATTGGTTGGAGAGTGAATGGGGACGACTACAAGACAGGTTGTTCCTACCTATGCCGCATTTCCAATCAGGCTGTGTTTACTTGTGTGATGAAGTTTATGCATCTAGAAGAGCTAAAGTAGTTTTTTGTAGAAATTATTAATATTGTTAGTTATTAGTTAGTTGGTTATTAGATGCAGCTCCAGCCAGAGAATCCCCCGCCCTCTCCGCACTCTCCTCCCTGTGCTGCAAGCAGCAGGCGCAGCTCGCAAACGGAGGGCGCCCTTACTCCCAGCAAATGGCTGATAGAAAACCGATTGGTGCCTATGCCATTCACAATATGCGCTGGCTAATGTCAGGGCAGCATGAGTACGAGCAATTTTTTATTTTTATTTTTTTTGCCGATGCCCGTGATGCCGCCTGGGCAACCGCCCATGTCGCCTGTATCAAAAACCGCTACTGTGTGTAACGTTGGTACCCAGTCTGGATTTGTGTGATTCATTTCATAGGCAGGCTTCCCTACAGTTGTGCGAAAGAATTAGCGAATCGTTACATAGCACGTATGTCTGCACAGTCACTTAATTCTATGTTTGTTCGCAATTTCTACAACCTCCGAGAGCCCCAACGATAATATTATTAAGCTATAAAGAGTTATATGAACATATATAGAACTTACCGGAGTGAAAATGTCTGGAGCACCAACAGATATCTGGAGATGGAAGAGAACTGGATATCAGCTCGTCTCACAGCTGCTATCCAGGCTAGACGCCTTCGTTTTGTAAGGTCCGCCATGTAGTATTTTTACTCAGTTGTATAAAGCATTTGTATTCTATTTTTATCCTATTGTATATTTTATTCTATTTATTCTACTGTATATAGTATTTTATTTTATTCTATTCTGTACAGTTGGGTACAGTATTTTATTCTTGTCGTATTCTAATTTTTGCTATATAAATTTTAGACTGTCCACTTCCTGCTGTGACAAAACAAATTTCCCACGTGTGGGACTAATAAAGGTTATCTTATCTCATCATGTTGCTTCCAGGTTGGGAAAGAATAAAAAGACAAAACCTTTTTAGGCTTATTCCTGTGCCGGTCGTGTGATCGAACATTACAGCCAGCATTGAAGAACCATAGCTGTGTGCTCCTTTTTCGCTTGCGCTTTGTTTGGTCCTGGAAAATGGCGCATCAGGCCAAAATCCTTTCCACGCCCACCCCTGTGACATCACGCTGGTTTAGACCGCCATTTTGGGGGTCTAAACAAAGCGCAAGTGAAAAGGGAGCGAAGGCACACACAACAGGGTTTATCTTTTCATTCTTTCCCAACCTGGAAGCAACACGAGCAGCTCGTGTATCGATGTTACCAAACGAAGGCGTCCAGCCTGGAGAGCAGCTGTGAGACGAGCTGACGTGCAGCTCTCTTCCATCTCCAGATATCTGTTGGTGCTCCAGACATTTTCATTCCGGTAAGTTCTAAATATGTTCATATCTTTATAACCTATTAGTTTTATTTTCGATGCGCTCTGAGCTCATAGCAAATGACAAAAAACATTCTACTGAGTGATTTTGCAGAACTACCTTCTATTTATAGAGTTGCTAATTATTTGGCATTATTGCAGCAAACCAGCCTATTAAATGGATGAAACATCATGACTGGGTTCCAGCGCTACTCAAGGGACCTGCTTCCAACATACCACCATGCCAATCAGATTACTTCTTCCATGTGAGAGTGAAGAGGTGACCCTCCTGGATAAGATGGTGAAGGTTTGCTGCGTTTGGTGAACAGTGTGATAATAAAACCAGAGAAGAATGAAACCTGCTCCTGTTAAATATTCTTAAGTCTTGTGCTGTTATTTTTTCAAAAGATACAGTAAATAAACTAATGTTAGTAGTGGGTGATACCATGTAAACACTCATGATTTTGTGTAAACATTTTGTCATTTGTAAACTATAAATGACATCATCACTGTAACTGATGTGATGCTCTATAAAGTGGTTTTAATAAAAAAAGAGGCAAAAATTAGTTTGTTTCTTTATTCAACTTTTGAACAGTGGGACTCAGTCAGTATATATTCAGTAAATGCAAATTATTTACACGGCAGTGCACTACAGGCATAAATCTAGACCCCTAGATAAAACATTATGGGTCATTCCCACAACCCACAGCTTTACTGTGTTCCAGCAAAGTATCCAATAGCAGTGACAACTCCTCCACAGTAGCAGGTGGGATTTTTCTGTTTTGAGGACGGCTCCTTTTACCTGTCACTACAGATGGTCTGTTTATGTTTTGATCAAGAGCCTTTTTTTGGGCAGCTGAAGAGGAGAAGTCCATCTTATGGCCAACCTCTGGCTCTATCTTGGTCATATTACCCAGCAAAACCCAGTATGTAGGTTCATCTGTAACAGTCCTTGTGCCACAGATCAACACTGTTGCTTCTACATTAAACAGAAGAGCAGCGACATGGCTGCAGGTCTCTGCGACTCCGGTCATACAGCTGCAGTGGGCGGCTTCAACCTTCCCTGTGATGCTCACAGTGACCCATGGCTGCGATGCTGGTTCATTCAGTCTTAGAGTGCAGGACCTGAAGCACACACAAAGTTCTGAAACCTGCCTGCAGAAAATGAACCTAAAGTATGTAATGCAAGGATGTCATCACTTTAGAGATGGAGAAAGCATAAAGTGACAATTATGAATCACTTAATATGATAAGGAGATTCTGCAGGTCATTGATCAAAGTATAAAACTAAAATAAAATGTATTTTTAGTGACACAGGATACAAACATGGAAGCAAGATGTGTAATTAGGATTATTTATAATAAACATTAATAAATCATTGCAATTTCTTTAACCATAAAGAATAACTAAATCCTTCAGGACAATGTCACATCAATGCACTGAACTCACTATGTTATCCCTCTAACAGTCTCCACATGTTCTCACTGTAATTTCCCCTCATGAATGAATTTATGCTGCACTAATCTGAATGTTTGCAGGGAAATCAAACGCGTTTCACTCGCAGTACTCGAGCTGACTTACCTTTGTTTGAATGACGACTTGTACGCGCTGACTCCACAGACAAGGTCCGAAAATATGTCAGGCTACGTCAGTAGCGGTTGGTCTTCAGGGTTTCTACTCCACGGCCGTATTTCATACGGGTCCACATTTCCAATGCACGCTATTTTCTGCAAGTACCGCTGCTTCGCCTCTGGACGCAATCGGTCTCTATACAGTCCATTCTCTTTTGAGCTGCTTTTAAGCATCTTGTAATCGTCGTTCCAACACTGTGTGTTTGTGTGTGCCCTATAGGGCTTTAGAGTTAATGTCACGCCGCAGTGCATTGTGGGATCACGGCGCCATGTTAGAAAGCCACAAATAAAAACAAACACACTGTGTTGGAAGCAGGTCTGCCAGAACCATGCTTAAAATCAGCACAAAAGACAAAGAGACTGCTTGCGCCTGGATGCCAAGAGACGTTAGGCTGTTTGTTCTAATTTTCTATGACCTCAGCGCATTGAAAATAAAACTAGAAGCCTATAAAGAGCAATACGAATTTCTTTAGAACTTATTGGAATGAAGATGTGGAGAACACACCAACAAAAAATGATGACAGAGAACTCGATATCAGCTCGTCTCACCGCTGCTCTCCAAGCCCGACATCTTCGTTTGGTAACATCAGATACATGAGATCCCTCACGTTGCTTCCAGGAGGGGAAACGGTAAAAATAGAGCCCGTTTTCCAGCTTATTTCTTTCCCTATCGTGCGATCTAACACTGCAATCGACAACACAGCAAGTACAAGCCATAGCTGATGTTTCCATCTGCTTTTGCTCCTGTAGCCCTTTGTTTGGCCTACTAACATGGCGGCTCGACCAAAAATCGTGACCACGCCTCCTCCCATGACATCACGCTCTAAAGCCCTATCGAGCTGGTGGGTAAGAGACGTCTCCAAAAACATCAGCGGACTTTTGCAAATATGTGATGTCTTGATAAACCAGATATTTGAAATTTACACGGCTACTTTCTCACCTGAAAATATGTTAAAAGTTTATTTTGTGACCAAGAAAGATTAATAAAAGTAATTTAAAACCTTAGTAGTGGCCGCCAGTGTTGGAAACTGAAATTGGCTGGGCCACGCTTTGAGTTCTGGGATATGGTGGACCACAAAGGACACACCCAACCCATCCTTCAAATTGTGAAGGACGCATTTGAAGGAGTCGATGGATTGGGACAGCCTTCGTCGCCTGACTATAACTTAATCGGCCTTCAAATGCAGCCTCCGGTGGATGCAGCCGACGTTTTGGGACACAGCTGCTGAGAGTGCCAGCAACACATAGCGAGCAGGTCCGCAGAGATCTGAGCACGAGCAAATGCAAAAACTGAGCCATATGGGCTGTTATTGTGTGTGTATATGGATAATAGCAGACACTGAAATACATTTTTTGCACGCAGCAATGAATTTTCTTTGCTCAAAATAAATCTCTCCTAAAAATGCAACACATATTTTTTTTTTTTTTACGTGCGCTCAAATGTTTCATGTGCCCTCAGAATAGTGGTACAAAAATAACACTGTACTGCACAGCAAAAAGAGGACGGTCACGTGACTGCAGTTAACCTCTCTGCCACCAGGTGTCATTGCTGGGCTTTACAGACCTGAGTACATACAGGAGGGTCTAAGTTTGAGCTTTTTATTCATTTTTACAGCATTTTTGATCCCTCATTAGTTCATAAAGTACAGATACAAAGAATAAAACATTTTGAAACAACTACAAAATAAAAGATTATGACACATAAAATAACAAAAACAAATAATAGTAATTAAAATTATCATAAGAAAGGAAATAGACTTTAGAAACACTGAAATTTCTAAAGACTCCACTGAATCAGGGTCAGATGTGTGTGGAGGTCTAAAAAGGTTGGTGGATGAGAATTATCATGTGCAATGCTCCAGTTTGACCACACGGGGGCAGTGCTGTTACACACTCAAACTGTAGGACATAATAACAGTGTTGGAGCGTGAAAGTAAATCAGCTTTTCTCTCAGTGTTTCCAGATGATGACCATGATTTCTGATGACATCAAATTGTTTGTGTGTCTGTTGTCACAGCAGCAGCAGCCATCAGTGACAGCAGCACACAAAAGCAACACAACAGCAGGTTGTATGTTTGTCACACTTAAATGTTTCAGATCAAACACAAAATAAAGATTGTAAATGGAGGCGTTTGTTATTAAGGGAACAAATCCAAAGCTACATCTTCCTGATCTGAAACATGTAAGTGTGACAAACATACAAGGAACAGGAAATCAGTTTGAACAGCTGTAATCAAAATATCAACCTTTTTTAATAAACAGTCCGAAAGTCCGAAAACACCAATGAGGTGAAGGAAAGGTCACTAGGAGAACTGATAAGGAGTTAGGAAATAACAGAGCCATGTGCTGAGAATGACCTTACACTCTGTCTCATTAACAACGTGATGCTGGACGTCTACAGGGTAAAAACTACAATGACCAGAAGATGGACTACAAAACGTGCATCTTACTTTTCCACAGTGTGTCTGACCCTGCTGTTTGAAAAATACGTGCTCACAACAAAGGCTGAAATTTTAAAGAAGATTTAGGGTCAGATTTACTAACATGCGCAGCAGCCTCGTCACATCTGTATCTGTAAGAGTTTCACTGTCACGACAAAAAACTTAAACGAGTCACACAGATGTGAATTACAAAGACTGTTTTACTGTAACTGCAGGAAGTGAAACTATCCTTCCTCATGCCCATTTGCCTGTGGCAGTTGCTGCTGGGAGGTTATTACTGGGAGGGAGATGTTATCAGAGTCATCAGAGCTTCATCGGCTCAGAGTCGTTATCGCAGCACCAAAACTTTGTCTCTGTCAGTGAACTGGAATGAGCTGGATCTGAAACAAAGGCAGCTGTTACTGTGTTAGATTCTGTCTGCATGTTGAAACATCTTATTAAAAGTAAAGATGTGCACATACAGACACGTATCACAGTGACGGCTGAGGATCCTCAGAGTCCTCTGAGGGATTTCCTCATCTTTCATGTTGTCTGTCTGTTTGAATTCAAGCACTATTGTCTATAACTGAGCCTCAAACAGCCTCAAACAACCAGAGCCTGAAAATGAGACATAAAAAGGCTTTTTGGTGAAATTATGCTCACATTTAAAATTGATGTCATTTGCTTCATTTTGAGCTTGATTCTTTTTTCTTTTCTGTAATTAGTTTCCAAACCTGTAAATGGTTGAGTGCAGGGGTGTCAAACATAAGGCCCGGGGCCCAGAATTGGCCCAGCAAAGAGTCCAAATCGGCCAAATGGAAGTTTTTGGAGAATGTGAAGGAGGAACTTCTCCTCCGCCGTGACCACTCATACAAAACTAAATGAATGAAGTAACAGAGAAACAATTAAATGACAGAAAATTCCTGTTTTTCACTGTTTATAGAAATAAAAAAAATACATTTTCTGTTCATTAACAAAAACTTTTTTACAGATTTTTAGATGAGCTACATTCCTCTGAACCTTCAGTTTGGTTATTTGTTTATTTCCATCCTTGTTCTTAATGTTTTGACCATCACAGGTCCAAGTCACCAAGCGTCGGTTCAGATTTGCCGGTCACATCCTTCGGCTACCAGACCCGAGACCTGCCCGTGTCGCGGTTCTATGGAACCTGAAGAATGGAAAGAGACGGCGAGGAAGACCTAAAATAACATGGAGGAGGACTTTCCTTGAAGATTTACGTTCAGTCGAACTGTCATGGGATGAAGCAACAACTGCCGCGATAGACCGAGTTCGATGGCGTTCTCTTGTCGCCCGATGCGCCGATCGGCGCGGGAGGATCTAAGTCTAAGTAAGTCATCACAGCACTATGAACTGTGGGTAATCCCTCAGGTCCACGGAGATGAGGACTTATAGAAAATGTGCATAAGGACTCAAAGTGTGTGCAGAGAGCCGTCGTGCACTTGATACCATGACAACAGGACGGCCCTGAGCCCTCAGAGGCCGACACTAAGCTGTGACTGTTTATCTGCACGTCTCAAACACGCCTCCATTTGTCTGCAGGCTGAGTGATCTGACTGAGCTCAGCCTCCATTTTCTACAGGGGGACGCTCAGAGAGGCTTTCAGTTTCATTTCACAGGAACAGCTTTGCTTCTGTTTTACATGCAGGTGCTGCACAGAACACATCCTGTTCAACCTGTTTGTGTGACTGACTCCAGCTCAGATAAAAGGCTGGATCAGCTGATTCAACTGGTCAGCAGTTTGCATCCTTTTCATCTCTGCAAACACCAATCAAAGTCCTGTACACAGTGTGTTTAGTTCTCTGAGTGTGTAATCGTGTTAAAAGGCTCTGATTTTATAGCTGTAAACAAACCCTAGATTTATCCCCACCATCGAAGCTGCTGACATCCACCTAGCTGCTGTTGAACGATGATTTGGACATATGGTACTTTGAGGTCAACGAAATAAGATAGGCCTGATTAAAGTTCTTGTATGTGAGGAGCAGGATTTTAAATTGTGGATTTAACAGGAAGCCAAAGACGAGAAACCAGAATAGGAGGAAGCTGCTCTGTCCTTCTAGGTCTCCTAGTCCCTGTCAGGACTCGACTGCAGCATTTTGCGTCAGCTGAAGGTTTGTGGGAGCTTTTAAGATAATAAAATAATAACCGATTACACATTATCTGTGAAATGTTCATACTTGTTGCTGCTGACATAACCTCAGCTTCCTATCTGTGTGTTTCTTCAAGACTCATGTTAGGAAGCTGATTCTCACGCAGGTCACAGATCCACACTCTCAACCCACTGTGGACTGTCCCATACCTCGGAAAATGTTAGAGCACTTTTGCAAATATGTGATGTCTTGAGTTACTTTATGTAACTTTTCAGATAAAAAGGTGATAAAGTCATAATGGTTTTAGGAGACTTACTTTTTTTTCATATAAGCATCAGGGACAAGGCTGTCTTGTAATTGTTGAGGTCACTAGTGTGCGCCCTATTTCTTCCAGGGCTTCTGGAACATCCAGAGTCCACTAAAACCTTCATTTGTAGGTTTTAGTGGACTCCTACTACTCTGAAGTGGTTTTCATGGGACAGAGGCATTGTATTCCAAGATCTGGGAGATTGTAGAAATGAGCAGTAATGCCCTTCTTACCATCTTTCCAGATAAATAAGAGATCTGGAAGCTGTTAGGCTGCACTTTCTGCACCTGCATAAGCTCCAGGACACATTTACTGCAGCCTGCGTAATATTCATCTGTCCATTAAATGTCAAACATCGCATTGACCCGTAGTCCCTGCTCGTCAGCACATGCTTTTAAAAAGAGCTCCATGTCCTCTGCAAAATGAAAAACAAAGAGGAAGAAGTCCCTCTACACAAAAACACTGCAGATGACAGGCCAGGCAAACATCTATTGATCTCTTGGAATGCCTCCTCATGTGAGCCTTAAAGTTTTTTGTAAGAAGACTAAGACCACAGTGAGGACATTTCATTTTCATGGACTTTCCACAAGCCACAGTTTCATTGAGCACAGAGGGAAGAGCACATGAATGTTCTGCCAAAGATTCAGAAAATGGTTTAGATGCTGGAGACAAGACATCGAGAGGGAGATGGGGCTCCACGGAGAGTGCAGCGGGAGAGAGGCGGGGCTCCTCAGAGAGTTCAGTGGGGAGCAGTCCTGAATGCTGACATGACAATAATTGACTTGCCATATCCCCACGCTGTATGATTGTCATGTTGCAGACAGGGCAGTGAAAGTGTACCGGCATATCATTTTGTCTGTAAGAGAGGAAAAAACCCCACATGTAATTTAAATGTAGTTGTATAGAATGCAATAAGTTTATCTAAGAATCAGATTGTACATATTAACAAAAATATCCAAGCCATCCTCAATAATGAAAGCAAAATGGTGAGGATCGCAAAAGCTGTCAGGAAATGTGGTGAACAGGAAAAAATTTTTTTAATGAAAACACTTTTTTCTCTTGCTGATGAATGCACTGAACTGTACAATATGAAATATTTAAACCATATTTAACAATATTTAAACCCTCTGTTTTCCTCTGCCCAGCATTGTGTCCTCCCTCATGCAGTGAGTTCCTCCTTGTGTTTAGTTTTGTGTTTCTCAGAGATTTCCTTACTGTGAGTTCCTTAATCTTAAATGTTTGGTGATTCAGTAATAAAGCTGCATTTAACTTCAGTTTCATCTGCCAGTCTACAGTCCTTGGGTCCAATCCTGCCTGCTGCACACAGCTGGTTTATGACACTAACAGGCACACACCTCCCTCTAGTGGTCACATTAAGTTCAAACATAGAAAAAGTGTTGGACACCTATAACATAGTCGCTGGGGAGTTATGGGGAGTCGCTGGGGAGACTATGTTATAGGGGAGCTCTGGTCCAGATGCCTCATTATCAAAGGCATCATTATGTGCAGCATCTTTATGGATTTATTTCCTTTTCTGGTTTAAATGATTGTTTATGCTCTTGAACTGTGGACACAGAGTCAGAATCCAGTGAGATAACTGTGCCATCATCACAATACTTCTACAAGGATTATTGATTTATTAAACTTTTATTTAAACAGGAAGTTAAACACTCTTTCTTGCGTGTGTCCTCGGCCAACTGAGTCAGCTTTAATCTGCTATCTTTTCAACAGCAGGAGAAACTGGATGTTCCAGAAGTTAAACTCAACATAAAATTGTTCACACTTGTTGCCACTGATGTAATTTTACTGTATCTTCCATCAGGTGGAAGAACTGTAGGCTGTCATTGCTGCTGTGAATCCTGCTGTCATCTGAGAGCAAAACAGAAGTTCAAGCTGTCTGTCCGGTCAGTAAAACATCCAACATTGATAAGAGCGTCCTCCATGCTGTATCAGGGGACCGCAGCTGATCCCAGTTTGGTTCTCACTTCATCCAACTACACAACCATGACTGGAGACTCCATCACCTGGAATACTGGGATGGAGTCAGTGAAAACATGCTGCTTTCCTGGAACTTAAATTCTGGAATTATCTGTTAAAATCCCAGCGACTATATGGGAACAGATGATGTCAGCTTTAACACAATAAAGTTTCTGTGTCCATGTTATACAATGGCAAGGTAGCCTCTCCTATCTTAGTCAACCCTTTACACCGTGGGGTTATTGCTTGTGTCCTTTTAACGGGTTATGAGCATATATTGCGATTAATGTTAAAACAAACTTTATCAATAAAATTATTTCAAATTTTTCAAATGTTAAATACTTAGTTCTGCTGTCTTGTAAGCTCTCATGAAATTTGGACTTTCAATGAAGTTAGCTCAAGTGGGCAGATTAGATATCAATGGCTGTCTGAGCTCCGTGTGTTTGTGTATAAAATCACAGCATTGAAGGCAGAGAAAACTTGCAAAATCGGAAAAAGGCATTAGTGTGGATACAGATCCCCTGAATCAGGATCGGTACAGCTGTGGTGTTCTGCCTACAGTAGAGCTGTCCCGCTTATTGATTGTGATGACAGCTCAGGAACCTCCTCAGATGAACTTTTTTCGAAATGGGAACAGAACTTTGGAAGGTGATGATTTTTACTCTAATTTGGGATTTGGGATTCAGCTGAGTATGTAGAAACTCACCCGCCACAGTTTCTAGGTCTTCTTTATCTGGGATGCCTGAAAACATGTTATCCGTCACGCTGAGGGCCTAAAGGTTGATAACGGTTTCTGAAAATGTTTTTTCTTCATCCCCCTTATGAAGGATGTCACAGACTCTCTGAGGGCTGTGTTTTCTACAGTGAGTGTTTCTGCTGGCTGAACTCCACTGACTTATGCAGAGCTGCAAAATCTTTGTGGAAGATTTCTACCATGCATCTAAATTATACAGTTTACTTGAAGACTCCAAAATGGTCTGGAGAATTTAAAACTGATGTTTCATAGCAAAGTCCAAACTGGTTCTTCATAAAGAACAAAGATTTGCTTTCTGTTGGTCCAACACAACTAAAAGTGAACAAAGTTCACTGTAGTTTTATGGAGGCTACAGCTAAATGCTGCCTCCTCCATAGTCCAATATACATGTTTATACAGTGACATAATTTTGAAGTCCTTTGGCTGATGGTGGTCTTTAGTGAACAGATAAAAAGTGAGACCTAAGGGGTATATAGAGCTCCCTCACTCGTTGTTTCGCAGATTTTTTAATGTCATTTTGCATGCTGGTTTTTTTTGTTTGTTTGTTTTTTACAGTGCATTGTGTGTTCTGCGTCCGGATTGGCTCTACAGACCAGGGGTCCCCAATCCCGGTTCACGAAGGCCAGTGTCCCTGCAGGCTTTAGATGTGTCCTTGATCCATCACAGCTGATTTAAATGGATAAATTACCTTCTCAACGGCTGTATCCTAATTCAGGTTCTGCAGCCTTAAAGTACGCAGCCTTAACGGTGCTCAAGGGCCGTGTACTCAAAGACCGCTAAGGCCGGAAGAGCACAGCTTGTAGGCTTGTGAAATGGGACGGTCTAGCCTCCGTCGCCCTGCCCAGGTTGCCTAGCAACCATTATACTAACAGCTGGAAACGTTTCATACAGCTTTGTTTGACAGAAATGAAGGAGAACATATTTTGTTCATTTGTTTCTACGTAAGCTCTGTGTGATTTAACTCTGTAAAATCTAATTAGTTCCCAGAACTCAAACAAATTGGATCAAGTTTACTTAAGATGACCAAGTTAGGGCACATTACTCATTTTGAGTACACTGTGCAGCCTTGTTAGTTCCCAGAACTCAAAAAAAAAAAAATGCAAACTCGTTGCCTCAAAAAAACCAAGTAAAGCTTACTTAAGATGACTGTTAGGAAAACGTATACATTGTAAGTCTGCAGTATTAAGAATAACTTGATATTTCTGACTGTACAATACTAATTGTTTACCTACTGACAAACATTTCAAGTTCAATTAAATGTGATTAAAAATAATTAACAACACTTTTTGTAATGATGTTAAAATCAGCCCAACTTTTATTTTCAAACACAACAAAGTCTAACAGCCAACATACTGGACACTGTTCTGCTGAACAACAAACAATTATATTTTTTGGAACATGAACTTAATTGCTTTCTTAAAACATTTTTTTTCTGCATTTGGTATAAAACAGACTCCAATTTAGACAATCTCAGGCTCCCTCCCCACCGGAGAGGTGCCATTCAATGTCCCAATTGTCAGTCTGGATAGCCGTGACCACCACCCCAGAAAAAGTAATAAGTCTTTTAGCTGCGCTCCTCCGCCATTGCCGCCCTTACAAGTACGCACAGGCTCCGACAACCGGCTGACAAATGGGATCCTCCTTTTCCCCAGACCCCTTTCTGGGTCACGAAATAACCTTTTAAGATATTTTCAGGCGAGAATGTAGCTGTGTAATGCTCAAATGTCTACTTAATATAATAATAAAGTAAAGTGTGTGTGTTAGTCCCCATGGGGAAATAGTTCCTCTGCATTTAACCCATTCACCCAGTGAAGCAGTGGGCAGCCACCAATGCAGCGCCCGGGGAGCAGTGTGTAGGGACGGTACCTTGCTCAGGGGTACCTCAGGGTAGCCGTTCAGTGGAGTCGAACCCCCGACCTTCCGATCATGGGGCCACCACTCCACCTACTGAACTATCCATGCCCAGTAATATAATAGTTAATGCAGAGTTATTAATACTTATTAAGGTTATTAAGGTCAGCATTATGTTGCTCGGCCTCACTTTTCATTCGGGCTTAATGGGCGTCTTGTCACAGCTCTGTCAGCTGAAGCTGTCTGGGAAATTTCCCAAGTGTAGTGAAACGGGCCTTGGGTTTAGCGCTCTCCGTCTCTGCTGCATGAGATCCTTTCTGCAGCACTGTTGACATTTTCAGGTTGTTGTTGTGGGTTCAGCTGCTGCAGCGTTTGGTCAGGGTCACGTCGAAGATGGTAGAGGGGAGAGCAGGAGTCCAGGTCAGCCTCGGCTCCTTGATTACAGGGCCGGCAAAGCAGCCTGTAATCAAGCATAAAGAGAAAAAACAAAACAAAAACAGACGAACAGGAAAATGATGTTGTGTTGGCTGTGTTATTCAGAGAGGGGAGACTCACCGGGCCAGGCCCTGTGTCAGCCTTCTCTCCCCCTTTTTTGTTTTTTCCCACAATATAAACACTCATAGCCCACCAAGTTGACAGGACAACACAGGTACATGTTGAAATTCTGAAGATCATGATTAAACTCACAAAAGAGAATTTTCCTTCCTGCAGTAACTCACTTGTGTTGTTCAATCAGCAGAAAACATCTCACAATTTGACTCTTAACCACTAAATTTGTTGATTCCTCACTGGTTGGTCATACCAGTCTCTTTAATTTCTTTTTGAAGTTAAATTGTTGTCCTGCAACCCAGAGAGTTGATTTGTTAGTAATGGATAAACTTCATCATTTAAAAACAGGTGTATGTTAAATTTCCCTGCTTTAACCTTGCTGAATAATCTTCACGTGTTCATGAGTGTAAGCTGCTTTTCATTGCGTGTGTGTGCGTTTGTAGGTGAGTTAATTTCATGTGTGTTCAGTGAAGCTGCAGATCAGCAAAGCCTCTCTCTGCCTTAGCTTTTTGCTTGTTTTCCAACAAGGCGTTTCCTTAAAAGGAGCCTTTCTCTCACATTTCTCTGCTTGTGTGTGTTTTTGTTTCACCTTTTGTTGCGATGCCCCGGACGCCTTCCCAACCTCCACAAGTCCGTTGGCCCCAAATTCCAACCCCAATTTTATGTGTTAAAACTTTTCTTAATTTCTCCTCTAATTCTGGCTGCTGTCTTTTCCACAGCTGCTGATTCTTGCTGAGTGTGGTTCCCATTACTATAATTTTGCTCTGGCCGCTGTGCTTGTGGTGGGCGGTTGGTCCAGGTCCATAGCCCCCTGTATTAACACACTAAGAGATTTATTTAATATCATTTTCATCACTGTGAAATAGACCAGCAGGCAACATGCCCACCTTTACAGCGCAAACTGCACACCAGTCTCACAACACATTCCTCTCTCTGCTTCTCCATAATTCTCCACTCTCGCTTTATTTCTCCTTTCTCTACTCCAGACTCAAAACCCAGCATATTTCACTTCACTACTCACCTCTTACTGCTTTTTTCACACCACAGAGTATTACACCCAATCACGCCTGTCAATCTCTATGTGGCTCCAAATTGCCCTCTTTTCCTCTTTCTTATTTAATTTTCACACACTCGTCAGGGGACAGGCACAAAGCAATCAACAATTTCAACCACTGAAACGAGGAATCCAACCTTTTTACTAATATAGAACTTTGATCCCAAAATGTGTCTTGTTCTAGTCCAGAATAAATGTGAACCTGTGATTACACAGCGGTTCCAGTGTAATTCTGTTATCGTTTGAGGGCCCGCAGCTCTCAGGTGATAAGCCTGGACCTCCAGACGCCGCTGGTCCGTACCCTGCATCCAACGTACGGTGGTGGAGCCAACCCCAGGGCAAAATTAATTTCCACAGGTCCACTAGGCGTCAACCTTGGATCCTAAAATGTGTCTCCATGTTCATATTTCATCCAATGAAACACACAAAAAGCGCATCTCACCCACAGAAACACACACAGAGCCCTTTGAGCTCAACTTAGAAATAATTCAAAGCGTAACCGCACCACAAGCCAGCCTCTATTTCACCTCTATTTCATATGCTGACCTTTTGGCTGCAACTTAGAAATTTTCTACTATCTTATTGCCACAGAAGCCAGTCTTAAACAAAGTTAAATGTGGAAGGTAACGTGGGCTGCACCTCTAGAATCAACGTAGAATGTTTTTAGTATCTTGCTAGAGGCAGTTCCTATGACGCACTGGAATTCAGCCTCAACTTATGTTAGTATCTTGTGCCGAAAACCAGACACCGACCAATTTAATGTGAAAATACATGTAACAGATTAATTTAGAATACTCAGTATGCACATTTGGTATTTATAATACACTGGGCATTCATACACATGTGCTGTATTATATCAAATATATAAACTATATAGGGGCGATCGTGGCTCAAGAGTTGGGAGTTTGCCTTGTAAGCGGAAGGTTGAAGGTTGCCGGTTCGAGCCCCGGACAGTCTCGGTCGTTGTGTCCTTGGGCAAGACACTTCACCCGTTGCCTACTGGTGGTGGTCAGAGGGCCCGGTGGCGCCAGTGTCCGGCAGCCTTGCCTCTGTCAGTGCGCCCCAGGGTGGCTGTGGCTACAATGTAGCTTCCCATCACCAGTGTGTGAATGTGTGTGTGAATGACTGGATATGTAAAGCGCTTTGGGATCCTTAGGGACTAGTAAAAGCGCTATATAAATACAGGCCATTTAAACTAAATATCTTTGAAACGTATAGAAAGCACTTTATCAAACTGTTGTCTGCTACAGAGTTACAAGTATTATACTAGTAGTAATATAGCATCCACCATCGCCTGCTTACATATTTCTGAAAACATCTTAGTGGTGTAGCAGCTGTCGATTGAGCCAGCCCTGCAAACCCTGTGGATGGCTGATGCAGTGAACAGTGGGAGGAGGCATCCTAAAGCTCTTTGCAGACCACCCTGTGTGATTCTCCACTCGCCAACCAGAAAAGAAAAACCGCAGGTCTCAGTTGAAGCACTCCATCCATGTCTGATCTTGCTCAGGCAGATTCAGCAACACTGCCAGAGACTTCCTGTAATCTATAACAGTTGTTAAAGAAACGGACCAGGAACAGGTCACTCAGGTTAATCCTGTGTGAACAACTGTAAATATAGTTTTTTTTTATTACCTTTAAATATCATTGGTGTGATAGAAATATTCCTGTTTAATTGTTATTTTCTTTATTCTCATTGCTGCTATTATATGCAATGTGTTTGAGGCCTGTTGCTAGCTAGTTAGCGATGCTACAAACCTGTTACTCTAATAGTCTGTGTTATTGAAGGATTCAGCACCTCTTAGGGGGTTTTTTTGCACACGCCACAGAAGCCCAGAGTTATTGTTAATATCAAAAATATAACGCTGTCCTTTGAGATTTTAACATAAGACTGTGAGTGTAATGGATCTAAAACTGTTTAAATCTCTACAGCCTGGTAACATGGAGACTTTAAAAACAGCAGCAGAAGGTTTCAGTAGTGTAGTCTAATTTGTTCTTTTCATTTAATATCCATCCATCCATCCATCTTCATCCGCTTATCCGAGGTCGGGTCGCGGGGGTAGCAGCCTAAGCAAAGAGGTCCAGACCTCCCTCTCCCCAGCCACCTCCTCCAGCTTGTCCGGGGGAATACCAAGGCGTTCCCAGGCCAGCCGAGAGATATAATCTCTCCAGCGTGTCCTGGGTCTGCCCCGGGGCCTCCTCCCGGTGGGACATGCCTGGAACACCTCGCCCAGGAGGCGCCCAGGGGGCATCCTTGCCAGATGCCCGAACCACCTCAGCTGGCTCCTTTCGATGTGGAGCAGCAGCTGCTCTACTCTAAGCCCCTCCCGGATGGCCGAACTTCTCACCCTATCTCTAAGGGAGAGGCCAGCCACCCTTCGGAGGAAGCTCATTTCCGCCGCTTGTATCCGCGATCTCGTTCTTTCGGTCACTACCCACAGCTCGTGGCCATAGGTGAGGGTAGGGACGTAGATCGACCGGTAAATTGAGAGCTTCGCTTTTACACTCAGCTCCCTCTTCACCACGACTGACCGGTGCAGCGTCCGCATTACTGCAGCCGCAGCCCCAATCCGTCTGTCGATCTCCAGCTCCCTTCTCCCATCACTCGCGAACAAGACCCCGAGATACTTGAACTCCTCCACTTGGGGCAGGAACTCATCCCCGACCCGGAGTGGGCACTCCACCCTTTTCCGGCTGAGAACCATGGCCTCAGATTTGGAGGTGCTGATCCTCATTCCCGCTGCGTTACACTCGGCTGCGAACCGCTCCAGTGCGAGCTGGAGGCCCTCACCCGATGAAGCCAACAGAACCACATCATCCGCAAAAATCAGAGATGAGATTCTGAGGCCACCAAAGCGAAAGCCCTCCGCCACTTGGCTGCGCCTAGAAATCCTGTCCATAAAAATTATGAACAGAACCGGAGACAAAGGGCAGCCCTGGCGGAGCCCATCACCCACCGGGAACGAGTCCGACTTATTGCCGGCAATGCGAACCAAGCTCTTGCAACGGTTGTATAGGGATTGAATGGCCCGTAGCAATGGGCCAGACACCCCATACTCGCGCAACACCTCCCACAGGACGCCCCGAGGGACACGGTCGAATGCCTTCTCCAGGTCCACAAAACACATGTAGACTGGTTGGGCAAACTCCCATGCACCCTCAAGTATCCTCGAGAGGACAAAGAGCTGGTCCAGTGTTCCGCGACCAGGACGAAAACCGCATTGTTCCTCCTGTATCCGAGGTTCGACTAGCGGACGAACCCTCCTCTCCAGCACCCTGGCATAGACTTTCCCGGGGAGGCTGAGGAGTGTGATCCCCCTGTAGTTGGAACACACCCTCCGGTCCCCCTTCTTGAAGATGGGGACCACCACCCCGGTCTGCCAGTCCACAGGTACTGCCCCTGATCTCCACGCAACATTGCAGAGACGTGTCAACCAAGACAGCCCTACAACGTCCAGAGCCTTCAGGAACTCGGGGCGGACCTCATCGACACCAGGGGCTCTGCCACCAAGGAGTTGTTTAACTGCCTCAGTGACCTCGCCCCCGGAAATTGGTGGGTCACACCCCTCATCCCCAGACTCTGCTTCCTCCCCGGAAGACGTGTCAGTGGGATTAAGGAGGTCCTCGAAGTATTCCTTCCACCGCCCGACAATTTTCTCAGTCGACGTCAACAGCGCTCCGCCAGCACTATACACAGTGCAGGTAGAGCACCGCTTTCCCCTCCTGAGACGCCTGACGGTTTGCCAGAATCTCTTCGAGGCAGTCCGAAAGTCTTTTTCCATGGCCTCTCCGAACTCCTCCCACACCCGAGTTTTTGCTTCAGCCACTGCCCGAGCCGCATTCCGCTTGGCCTGTCGATACCTGTCGGCTGCCTCCGGAGTCCCACAGGCTAACCAAGCCCGATAGGCCTCCTTCTTCAGCCTGGTGGCTCCCTTCACCTCTGGTGTCCACCATTTGGTTCGGGGATTACCACCACGGCAGGCACCAACCACCTTGCGGCCGCAGCTCAATGCAGCAGCTTCGGCAATGGAGACGCTGAACATGGTCCATTCGGACTCAATGTCCCCAGTCTCCCTCGGAATGCTGTTGAAGCTCTGCCGGAGGTGTGCGTTGAAGATCTCGCGGACTGTTGCCTCTGCTAGACGTTCCCAGCACACCCTCACTACGCGTTTAGGTGCACCAGGTCTGTCCAGCGTCCTCCCCCGCCACCTGATCCAACTCACCACCAGGTGGTGATCAGTTGACAGCTCAGCCCCTCTCTTTACCCGAGTGTCCAGAACATATGGTCGCAGGTCTGGTGATACGATTACAAAATCGATCATCGACCTACGGCCTAGAGCATCCTGGTGCCACGTGCACTTATGGACACTCTTATGTTCGAACAGGGTGTTCGTTATGGCCAAACTGTGATTAGCACAGAAGTCCAATAACAAAGCACCGCTCGGGTTCAGATCAGGGAGGCCGTTCCTCCCAATCACGCCCCTCCAGGTCTCGCTGTCGTTACCCACGTGAGCATTGAAGTCTCCCAGCAGGACAACAGAGTCTCCAGGTGGAGCACCTTCCAGCACCCCCCCCAGGGACTCTAAGAAGGCTGGGTACTCCGAACTGCCACTCGGCGCATAAGCGCAGATGACAGTCAGGACCCGTTCCCCGACCCTAAGGCGCAGGGAACAAACCCTCTCGTCCACCGGGAAAAACCCCAACGTACCGGCAGCAAGCCGAGGGGATATAAGAATACCCACCCCAGCCCGCCGCCTCTCACCAGGGGCAACTCCAGACTGAGACAGAGTCCAGCCCCTCTCCAGGAGACTGGTTCCAGAGCCCAGACAATGCGTAGAGGTGAGCCCAACTATATCTAGCCGGTACCTCTCAACCTCACGCACCAACTCAGGCTCCTTCCCCACCAGAGAGGTGACATTCCATGTCCCTATTGCCAGTCTTGGCAGCCGGGGGTCGGTCCGCCAGGGCCTCCGCTCCTGGCCGCCACCCGGCTCACAATGCACCCGACCCCTATGGCGCCTCCTGCGGGTGGTGGGCCTGCGGGAGGATGGGCCCATGTCTCCTCTTCGGGCTGTGCCCGGCCGGGCCCCATGGACTAAGGCCCGGCCACCAGACGCTCGCCCTCGGGCACCCTCCCCGGGCCTGGCTCCAGGGCGGGGCCCCGGTAACCCTATCCCGGGCAGGGTAAACTGTTCCCTCGATATTCTTTTCATGGGGGTCTTTCATTTAATAATAGAGTCCATATTATATCAACAGCTACATTCACCCTGGAGAGAAACTAGTGAGGGAGACCATCAGGACCAAGCTGGGTTTCTGGGTCCAGAGGTTTGGAGAAACTTCTTCCCTTTCTTTCATCACAGCTGTCCTGTGCCAGAAGTTCTGTTGACCCACTGAAAGAGGCTTCATTTAAGAAACACCAGGAAGACTGAAACTCTTCGCATTGATCAAGCAGGACTCATGATCTTCACCAGCAGCTCCCTCACAGGGACATCTTCAGCACTCCTCTGTAGGCCCGCCCCAGGAGATGGATAAACCCAGCATTTCATGAACACTGTGATGGAGACCTTTGCTTTGTGTAATGTTATAAATACTCGGATACTCCCCAGAGGCTCCAGACTTTTACATAAACATAATATATTCAGTCCTGTAGAAAGTTATACATTTAAAAATATATGATCCTCTCTGGTTACTCTGGTATGAATAACTCTGCATCACTTTATGGTAAATAACACACTATCTGCAAAAAACTGTGAAAGAATTCCAGATGACAAGTTTGTAGTTTGCAGTTAAACATACAAGTGATGACCTTTGACCTTCATCAGGTTTTATTTAATTGTGTCAGAGAAACTCAAATGTGCTCTTCATGCAGCTGAGTACATCAAGTGTTTAAAACGGAAGCTGTGCAGGTCTGAGATCAGCAGCTTTGTGAAACACCAAACTGAGGTCCTGTTAATGCTGATATATAGTGAGACAGTTACATGCGTGATTAATCCTTTTGACTTTGTGTTTAACTTTATCACTAAAACAGCTGCAGCTTTCACTGACAGCACATGTGGTACTTTAACCTTTGTACTGTTTTCATCAGTTCATTTTGCAGTTAACATGTGAACATGTTGGATGATCTGTCTGCTGTCACTGGGTGGTGCTGAGGTCTGAATCTGAGGGCAGCTCCTGTAATCACAAAGAGAACAGAACCATCACAAACTGAAATATAAATTTTATCTCTCAAGTCTGAAATGAAGCTGATCCTTCTTTGTCCCACACACTCAGGATCTGAAGTTCTTCTCCTACATTTTTTCAGTTCTAGAGTTTAATCCATAGTTCCTGATTAATGAGGAGTTACTGAAGTACAAGCTTAAAAAATGGTGTTACTGTCTTTACAGATGTGGCAAGAGCAGTGTTGGGTAAGTTACTTTAAATTAGTAACTTAGTTACATTACTAGTTACTTCCATCAAAAGTTACTCAGTTACTTGAAGTTACTCGTTACTTTCAAAGTAACTAGTTACTAGGGAACGTAACTTTGGTTTTACTCAGAATTCTCTTGTTAATGTGTTGCTTCCATAACTTTGCCAGTCTTCTAGCTTGCTTACTTGCCACAAGTGCACTGTGCCACCTACCAATAGAAAGGAAAAAATAATGTGCACATTTCCACGAGAGAAATCCCACGCCTGGACCGTCATTGACCACCGCCATGATTCTAGCCTACATTACAGCGTGATGTGCGCTTTTTACATCCAACACAAAAACTGCAGTCATGGTGCTTTCGATTGTACTCAGAACTCGGAAATTCTGCCTTCTGAATAGGAAGATGTAGGTAACACCAGACTGCAGATGAGCTGCATACAGGGCTGGACTGGGACAAAAAAATTAGCCCGGGCGTTTTGACTAGAGACCGGCCCACCATTATAGGAAAAACCATAAAGCCTTTGAATGAAAACAAACACTGTTGTGACAGTGATGTACACTGTCTTGATGGTATATATGTATCAATCTATCAATCATTTGTTGTAAGAATCAGATAATTATTTTTTAAAAGCTAGACATTTTAAATGAGAATAAGAAAGTATTTCTTAGCACCCACCCAGCTGTATAGAAACTCCTTCATGCTAGCTAGCATGCAGTATGAAAAAGTCAGCATAACGAAAATAAGCTCCAACTAAACTGGGTTCATATCTGACCCAGATGGACTGCAGGTTATAACTTCTTACCTGAAGTTCAGTTCACCTGACACTCGGACAGGCGGCCGCTTCGGGTCTCTTAGGGTTGCCAACCGTCCCTTAAAAAACGGAATCGTCCCGTATTTAGAAACAAAAGTACACGTCCCGTATTGAGCTAATAAGGGACGCACTTTGTCCCGTAATACAGTGAGAATCAAAAGTAGTCTATAACTTTTAATGGAATTAACGCTTTGTTTGAAAACATAATTCCCAGCCCCTCTCCTGCTTTGTGACCAATGAGCTGACAGCACACTTATGACAATTCGAGTATGACAAGTCAGATTACCGCTCATCTCATTGGTCGAGGAAAGGTCGCTTACAGAGAAAATACCGGAAGACAACAGATGACCACAACAAGAAGCATGGCCAACAGGGAAACAAACGCCGACACTGCGGTGCAAGTCTCGGACGACAGTACACCTAAAGCTGGGCAGACACTGCAATTTTCAAACTGCACGATTGACTCGCAGGGGTTAGAAGTTGGTAGGTCACGATGCAGGGTCTCACCCGATGCTCTGATGCGACCTGAGTGCTCACACTGTGCCTCCATAAAATTAAGGTTATAACAGAAAATCTGTTGCTCTCTCTCTCTGTCTTTCACTCACACAGACACACCACCACCATCAACTTTGCTAAATTGCTAATGAAAAACATTAATCAGGCAGCTGTGATTGAGCAGCAGTGTAAATCCAACTATTTTCACGGTTGTTGTGGTCGTGATAATTTTGTGAGGCCACATCGAAAAGGCTCGGATGAGCTTTCCAAAGTTCTACAAGTTGTGCCTCCATCGCTTGTGTCCAGATCACACGCCGCACAGCCGAGCTGCTCCATCTTTTTCACCGACATTTACGTGTTTGCGCGTGAGCAGTGTGAGCGGCTCAAAATGGGCCAAAACTCGCACAGTGTAAGCCCAGCATTAGAGCAGCAATGTTTGTTCCCCTCAGAGAAAGAAAAATAGGCTGCAAAAGTACAGGGAGGAATGGGAAAAGGAAAACACCTGGCTGGAAAAGGTCACCATAACACCTATAAAGCGCACTGCACTGTGTGCCGGCGCACTTTTTCCATAGGCATGCTTCTAATGGTGGGCACAAGAAGAACATGAGGGGCGTGAAAGCTCGGGGAACCCTTAACCAATTTTTTGTCCACCAGGCCATGGCAGAAGCAGATATGGTATGTAAACACTGGTTTGTTTTTTTTAAACCCTCTGGTTAAGGTCAATATGGGCATGTGCAGTGAATATCAGCGCTATGTGGCCAGAAGTGTGATAATATAATTTATTTTGTGTAATAAACAACTGCAAGGATAGATGATTACAACAAATAAATCACTAATACATAAAAGTAATACATAGATGAATAATGATGATGAGTTAAGATGCGTAATCATGGGAACAAGCGGGTTTACAAACAGGAGCAGCTGATTAGCTTTAGAAAAGCTGAAATAATACCTCAACTGAAGCCAATTGTACTAAATGCACTATATGTGCACTGTTACAAGAATATTTTTGTTCTATTGCTTTCTATTAATTTATATAATTTTAAGTTAAGCAGGACAGAGTTCTTTTAAAGAAAGATTTACTTATATTCTCAAAAGTTAAGCATGACAGGCTTCTGTTTAAGAAAGAGACCTGTTTTACTGTGTTAATGTTGTCATTTTGAGCTAAAAATAAATGATCATTTGTTTCCCATATGGTCATATCACAAAGAATATGCATCTGCTTAAATCAAATTCAAGTCAAATGGTTAAAAAATAATTTCACACACAAAAAAAAGAGCTACCACACTGGGAAGGGTGAAGACAACTGGGTTGCCCGGCCCTGGCCACGAGGTGTCCCTTATTTATTTTTCAGGGAGTTGGCAACCCTAGGGTCTCTCCTCTTGCCTCCACTTTCCCTCATCCACCTGCTGGCCTCCACCACTTGCTAATGTTATTGAATCTGTGGAAGCTCCAAGATAGCCACCACACGAAGTAACGAATAACGACCCTATCTAAATCCCAGTAACGAGTAACGCGTTCCTGGTTTTGGCATAATAACTAGTTACCGTGCTCGTTACCACAATAATAACGTAGTTACTGTAACGCGTTACTTAATAACGCGTTAGTCCCAACACTGGGCAAGAGACTGAAAACATGCTGTTGTTTGCACATATTTAATATTCAGCTCTGCAAAGGAGCTGAAGCAGAGTCCAGCCTGTTGCCTTTACAGTATAATACTTGTATTAAAAGTACAGTAACGATAATTAGTGACTGAGCAGCCGTTTCGCTTGATTTCTTTAGTCAGGGTTCATTCACCTAAACGACCTTTACAAAACAAGTTTTCTCCCGATAACCGAGTGCTCATCTTAGATAGCTAGCTACCTAGCTAAGGACGGTAATTAATTTATTTTAGCTTGACCGCAAGTCCATCTGCCAACATGGAGGAGGCGGGGTTTATGACCCATACTTCAGCCAGAAAAGAGAAGGTGATAGAGATGTTTTGGCTTCATTTTTGGGCAGCTGTGGCATCGTCCATGTTTTCTACAGTCACTGATTTATAACTAAAACTATTTTAGACACAGAAGTAAAGCCCAAGAGTCGCCATCAATTTACCTACAACATTTATTTAAGCAAGACAGCATCAGACTGTCAATGTGATTCCAACAGCATCTTAAGCTTGTGTATAATTTTTAAAGAAAAAAAGCCCTACACATCACAAAAACACAGGAAGAAAAAAACTCAGGAGGTTAGGTGTGAGTCTTAGAAAGAAAAGTTTAAAAGAAGCCATAAAAATACAGAACTGTCAGAATTCTGTAGAGAAAAAGAGACGGATTCATAAATGTCTTTGTTTCTGCTCTAACCTTACCCAAACAATGCTGCTCTACAACTCTAGACTACCAGCCACAAAGACAACAGCTGGAGAAACATCTGTCTACCTCTGACATCCACCAGCTCATCCATACAACAAACAAACATCAACAACCAGGAAGCAGCTTCACCTCTGATCACACACACACTCAACTCTACTCACTCACCTGGAGGATCAACATGAAGGTAAATGCTGATGGTCTCCCACGATTGTTCTACTTCCACGAAGAGCTCAGTTTGACTTGGACAACATTTCTACATCCAAACTGAGTCAAAGCTCGTTCATTTGTAACTGATCAATGATTCTGAACACAAGCAGGCAGATTATTGATCGTCTATAATCCACAGACCTTCATCTACACTCAGATCATCACACAGCGTTTGTGTTGTCACTTCATTCATTGTGTGTAGCAGCTGATCTCAGGTCTGTGTTGTTCATCTCTCACAGAACAACTTCTTACAAACAGCTGAACCTGAAGCTCCAACACAAAAACACTCACTGACTCTGAGATCAGAAATTCATGTGTGTTTGTAACACAGTTTGACTTTGTGTCAGTAAATCTCATGAACAGTCTGAAGATGAATAAACTGTAGTTCAGAGTCACTGACAGACAGCACAGACACACACTGTTGGTCTGAGTCTGAACATGATGATCAGCAGAGAAATAACATCAGACTCTGAACATCCAGCTTTCTACAGCGTCTGCTGGATGTTCACCATCATTTATTTATCTTTCTTTGTGTTTGTCATCTGACTCACATTCATGCTGTGGAGGCTGAAGATGCTGCTTAATGTGGATCAGCAGGATTCAGTTTACAGCTTCTGTAGATCAGGAAACCAACAACAGAAACAAGAAGAAGTACTGCAGGAACTGTCAGACCAACGATCAGTCCAACAGATCCATCCTCCTTCCCTCCATCTTTGTTGTCTTCATCTTGTCCTCTTGTCTGACCTGCAGGTGAGAAACAGGTGTGAGGTGTCAGCTGTCAGGTAGGTAATGGTAAATGGCCTGTATTTATATAGCACTTTACTAGTCCCTAAGGACCCCAAAGCGCTTTACATATCCAGTCATCCACCCATTCACGCACACATTCACACATGATGAGTGAAGAACAGAACAGAATCCATTTCCTCTTCAAACTGCTGTCAGACATTATCTACTGCACTCTGATCACATCACTCAGACCAGCTGCTTTCTACAAAGTCTCATCAGCAACATCTTTAGAAACAAACATCAACAACCAGGAAGCAGCTTCACCTCTGATCACACACACACTCAACTCTACTCACTCACCTGGAGGAACAACAACTGTCAGGTTGGTGCTGTTGATTAGAGTCATAGGTCCTCTCACTCGCTGGACAACACAACACTCGTATGTTCCAGTATCATTAATCGTCACATCCTTCAAGATCAAAGACGCGTCTCCATCCTTCATCTGTCTGTCCTGCAGATCCACCCGGTCCTTAAAAGATGGATGCTGGTTGTCTGGAACAAAGTGACCGTCCCGGTACAAAAACACATATTCATCTCCCAGGTCAGCTCTGCTCCACTTTACAACTATGATGTTGTTGTTTGCAGCTCGACATGTCAGAGTGACGTCCTGTCCAGACTCAGCTGTGATGTTTTTCTGGTCTGAAAGAGGAAACAGCACAGAGCAGAGAGGTTAAAGGTCAAAGTACAACTGTTCACTTCTACAGCAGCCAATCAGAAACACACAATAAAAGATTGTCTTCTGTTATTAGATGATGATCTTTGATTGTGTTTCTTCTTGTGTCCCTTCAGGCGTCACCACAGCGAGTCTTCTCCTCCTCCTCACCTGATCCCGAGCATCTTCATCAGGGCTGATTTGTGACAGAAGGACAGCAGCAAGAGTGAAAGGGAAGGTTTGAAGATGGCAGTGAGCTGCTGTCATGTTTGCTTTGGAGACTCTGACACAAAGACAGGAGGCCGAGCTGAACATGTTCAGATTTTCATTGTTTCATTTATATCATTAGAAATGAAGCCAAAGTTAGAGAGGAGATGAACTTTGAAAATGAAACAAACACAAATAAAAATATATCTGTTAGTTTGATAAAATGTTGTTGATGGACGAGTTCATTGAGACTCTGGACGTCTGTCAGACTGAGTCACTGCTTTTTATTGTAACAGCTGTACTGATGCTCCTGAATCTGGCCTCTGACACAAACCTCCAAACAGTAAGAATGAAAAAAGAATAAAACTATTAAAACTCTTCAAGCAATAAATAATCAAACCTGAAAAAGAAGAAAATCATCTGGAAACTAAACTGAACTAAACACAAAAAGTCCAAATGGAATAAAAACTCAAACTAATGAGAAAAAACTACAATAACTCTGTTCCACAAACAACAACATGTGCTGATAATAAGTGAACATAATGTGTGAGAGAAAGCAGCCTCTCATTATAAGACACTGTGAGTCTCTGCATGCTGCCTTTATGGAGCTACAGCTGTTTGTATACACTGAACAAGAAGCTTTGTAGCTGCATCCTGACTCCTGACACTACAACACATCACACTGACACACACATTACACTTCTTTGTGTCTGTGCTGCAAACTGCACCAACACACAGACTCCACCCAGCTTTGTGTCGATCGCAACACTGAATGAGTAATAAACTACTTCTTAGAGAAATATAATCAGCATGTAAACCAGACTGAGACTCTTTATCTCAGAAATAAACTCAGTTTAGTTTCTAACAGTTAAATCTCACCTGCAGAGACGAACAGGACAAACATCAGCGTGGAGCAGAGTGACGCAGTTACAGCAGACATGTCCGTGTTCTCTGTTTCTGCTGATCTGACTCTTAGTTTGTCCTAAATGTCTGAGTCTGTTGGTATTTTCACTGAATAACTGGACCTGAGCTTAAACCTGAACACATCAGATTAAATTTAAGGTTCAAATAAAGTTAAAGCTGCGGTTCAAACTCTTCCGTGTCTCGTGAGGACGTGGCGTTAGAGTGACGTTTGGTAGGTTGGACTGAGGATGCGCAGAAATAAGTGCGTCACAACAAACGAAGTAGAAAAGTTTTAGTGTTCAGCTGTTGAACGATCTCCACAGAACAAAATCAGAACCTCTCATGTGTCGTCATGTATGAACAGTTTGTGTTTCAGTCGCTGAAGCACAAGAACGTTTTGTTTCTGACGGCAGTTTGATTCTTGTTTCATCGTCACAAACAGAAAAACTGAAATAATATGAAAATAAGTCTCAGGGAAATATTTTTACTATACAGCCAAAACTTCCTGTTTTATCTCAGAGTTAAATCTCACCTGCAGAGACGAACAGGACAAACATCAAAGTGGAGCAGAGTGACGCAGTTACAGCAGACATGTCCGTGTTCTCTGTTTCTGCTGATCTGACTCTTAGTTTGTTCTGAGTCTGTTGGTATTTTCACTGAACAACTATACCTGAGTTTAAACCTGAACACATCAGATTAAATTTAAGGTTTAAATAAAGATCAAAATTTGTTCTTCAACGATTTGCTCGATCTCAAAATGTCCTACAGGTCCTACAAATGTCCTACACGTGACCTACAGGTCACGTGGAATATTGTTCCACGTGACCTGTTGTTCAGCTGCGTGTTCAAACTCAACTCTTCAATCTCAGATTCAACACCTGATACAGAAGAAGAAGAAGTCGTGTTGGTTCGACGTTTGTTTTTGAAACAGTTTTTCTGTTCAAACATTTTTGTGGGTGGAAGTTAACTGAACTGTAACCATGACAACTGAAACTTTTTACCTAAAAAGTTTGACTGAAGATGATTTTAGAAAAAGACAGCAAACACTTACTGTTGTTCTTAAGAGCTCTGTCAAATCCTCAAACACTCTTCTGATCATCAGGATGAACAAACATCCATATGAAGATAAAAAGTGTGAGATTGGTGTAATCCATCGGCTTCCTCTGTAGGTCAAAAGGAACCTACTGCTTTTACAAAGCAATTTGTAAGAAGTCAATCTGTTGGTGAACTGACCTCTGTGCCAGACAGCTCAACAACTGACTTATGTTTCACTTTGACGTGCCATTTAACAGGTAAAGCAGGTTTTACAGTAACAGGAAATGAACTTTTCCGAGGAAACAGGGAAATGTAGAGACAACCCTCCACTCTGAGAATTGAGATAAACTTGATCTTAATGAATAAAGTCAAAGGTCATGAGCTCCTGTGCAGCTGTTCTGCAGAACTTTGTCCACCTTTGCTTTATTGATTGATTTGCCAGTGTGTCTCAGTGAGTTGAGATAATGGTAACTTTATTGTAACAATATGGGAAATTGATTTGATCTGTCCACAGAGAAACAAAAACAAAACAGACCGTAAAAAAAAAGGTCTTTAAGTTGTGTTGCAGCCACAGAGAGCAAATCTTTGTTCTTTATGTAGAACCATTGAGTTTGTTTGGACAAAGAAGCAGCACAAACACACACAGAGAAAACATACATGACTGTAATCAGAGTACAGGAGAGTAACTGACTAAATTTCCTCTTTGTGATTTAGGTGATTTTCTTCTTTATATTGTGCCAGATAAAGTCTGACAGCTTTTAACAATAACAAAAATCACCCAACTGTTTTTCTTTTTTTCAAGAATAATTTTGTGTGCATGTTTCTTTTCTTTCTTGTCTGCCATGTGATCTCACTGTTGTATGTGCATGCGTGGCCACTTTGTTGAAACATGAAGGGCTCTAATGATGCAGTACATTCATCGTTAGTGGAAGTGAGCAGCATGCAGTGTATTGTGGACACAGTCACTGGTGGGGATGTTCAGTGGTGAGTCTGTGTTTTTGTGTTCTGTTCCTTTTGTGAAACACGTGATCAAAGAGTTTATGAGAGGCTGTGTTTGTCCACAGTCACAACCTCAGCACATGTGATTGGATCAGTAATGGCAGCTTTGAGTCTCACATGGTTGGTGTTTCATGGGTGGCTGGAGTCACAGTTTTACTCCAATGCTAAAAAACCTTTAAATACTCTTCATAGTATAAATACTATATATAAATATTAAGATGTTCTCCCAAACTCAAGGAACGTTCTTTTCTCTGATTGTGCATGAAAACAGGAAGTTATGTCAAAGTGAAACTAAAAACCTGTCTGTTTTTAAATCAGTTTGTTTATGTAACATCAGCTGATCGAAACTTCAGATGAAGCTTATCAAAGAAACAAAACAGAAACAATAAGAGAAGAGGAATCTGTGATGTCAGAGGTGGTGTACTCAGAAACAGTGGACCTTTGTGTTCATGGGAGGAAGTGTGACTGAGTAAATTTCCTCCAGTTGAAATGAGTTAATAAGTTCAGACTTAATGTTTTATTCTGTTTTACACTTTGGTGACTTTACACACTTTATGTTCTACAAACTAAACATGTGAAGAGCTCATGATCCTGTTAGCGTCTCTGGGTCTGTTCCCACTGTTCTGTTTCTTGGACTTGGATCTAGGTTGTGTTTTGACAAGTGAGTTCTCTTATAAAGTGAGACACACAGAGACCGAGTTCCAAAGCATACACAGATTTCTATGCGAGGCAAATTTCTCTCCATGTGTGAACCTGCAGGTAAAACAGAGGCAAAGCTGTTCCTATGAAATGAAACTGAAAGCCTCGAATTGGATTTGTTCCCCTTAATTACAAACACCTCCATTTAGAAACTGGATTTTGTGTTTTCTTTGTTTGATATTTAAATCTGTTTGATCTTGTGGTATTGTAAAGAATTATTTGTTTATATAAATATATTTATTTGCGTATGCATAGCGGTTATTAATTACAAGTACAGACATCTGAAGTTCATGTTATTCATCTGAAGAACACACAGAATGAGTGTGATAATAGTGTGTTGCTATACTAGTAATGCCAGGTGAGGCAGCATCGGTGCTGCGTTACGTGAATGTCCTGTACAAAGGTGGAAGAAGAGAGTGTCCTGTAGGAGGCAGTGAATGGACACTGGTGTTGTGAACATGTGACTAAAAAGAAGGTTCAGTAAAACAAGTAGCAACAATATTCCTGTGTGTTCCTGTGTCAGTGATTTCATTTTGGTTTTTGAAGACGCAACAGATCTGAAACATTTAAGTTTCAGCTCCTAACTTTTTTTCTTAGGTGTATCAACACAAAAATTAGGTGCAACCAAATTTTTCAACCACATTTTTTTTAACACTGCAGCTGAAGATGTTCACTTTTTAAAAAATACATGCACAATCCAAAATGCTGCAGCAAGAGTCCTGACAGGGACTAGAAAGAGAGAGCATGTTTCTCCTGTTTTGGCTTCCCTTCATTGGCTTCCTGTTAAATCCAGAATTGAATTCAAAATCCTGCTCCTCACATACAAGGTCTTAAATAATCAGGCCCCATCTGATCTTAATGACCTTGTAGTACCATATCACCCCATTAGAGCACTTCGCTCTCGCTCTGCAGGCCTACTTGTTGTTCCTAGAGTATTTAAAAGTAGAATGGGAGGGAGAGCCTTCAGTTTTCAGGCCCCTCTTCTGTGGAACCAGCTTCCAGTTTGGATTCGGGAGACAGACACTATCTCTACTTTTAAGATTAGGCTTCAAACTTTCCTTTTTGCTAAAGCATATAGTTAGGGCTGGACCAGGTGACCCTGGATCCTCCCTTAGTTATGCTGCAATAGACGTAGGCTGCCGGGGGATTCCCATGATGCATTGAGTTTTTCCTTTCCTTTATGTTTATGTAAGTTCCAGCTGGAAGGTGATCATTGGTTGGAGAGTGAATGGGGACGACTACAAGACTGGTTGTCCCTACCTATGCCGCATTTCCAATCAGGCTGTGCTTACTTGTGTGATGAAGTTTCTGCATCTAGAAGAGCTAAATTAGTTTTTTGTAGAAATTATTAATATTGTTAGTTAGTTGGTTATTAGATGCAGCTCCAGCCAGAGAATCCCCCGCCCTCTCCGCACTCTCCTCCCTGTGCTGCAAGCAGCAGGCGCAGCTCGCAAACGGAGGGCGCCCTTACTCCCAGCAAATGGCCGATAGAAAACCGATTGGTGCCTATGCCATTCCCAATATGCGCTGGCTAATGTCGGGGCAGCATGAGTACGAGCAATTTTTTATTTTTATTTTTTTTGCCGATGCCCGTGATGCCGCCCCGGGCAACCGCCCATGTCGCCTGTATCAAAAACCGCTAATGTGTGTAACGTTGGTACCCAGTCTGGATTTGTTGGATTCATTTCATAGGCAGGCTTCCCTACAGTTGTGCGAAAGAATTAGCGAATCGTTACATAGCACGTATGTCTGCACAGTCACTTAATTCTATGTTTGTTCGCAATTTCTACAACCTCCGAGAGCCCCAACGATAATATTATTAAGCTATAAAGAGTGATATGAACATATATAGAACTTACCGGAGTGAAAATGTCTGGAGCACCAACAGATATCTGGAGATGGAAGAGAACTGGATATCAGCTCGTCTCACAGCTGCTCTCCAGGCTAGACGCCTTCGTTTTGTAAGGTCCGCCATGTAGTATTTTTACTCAGTTGTATAAAGCATTTGTATTCTATTTTTATCCTATTGTATATTTTATTCTATTTATTCTACTGTATATAGTATTTTATTTTATTCTATTCTGTACAGTTGGGTACAGTATTTTATTCTTGTTGTATTCTAATTTTTGCTATATAAATTTTAGACTGTCCACTTCCTGCTGTGACAAAACAAATTTCCCACATGTGGGACTAATAAAGGTTATCTTATCTTATCATGTTGCTTCCAGGTTGGGAAAGAATAAAAAGACAAAACCTTTTTAGGCTTATTCCTGTGCCGGTCGTGTGATCGAACATTACAGCCAGCATTGAAGAACCATAGCTGTGTGCTCCTTTTTCGCTTGCGCTTTGTTTGGTCCTGGAAAATGGCGCATCAGGCCAAAATCCTTTCCACGCCCACCCCTGTGACATCACGCTGGTTTAGGCCGCCATTTTGGGGGTCTAAACAAAGCGCAAGCGAAAAGGGAGCGAAGGCACACACAACAGGGTTTATCTTTTCATTCTTTCCCAACCTGGAAGCAACACGAGCAGCTCGTGTATCGATGTTAGCAAACGAAGGCGTCTAGCCTGGATAGCAGCTGTGAGACGAGCTGACGTGCAGCTCTCTTCCATCTCCAGATATCTGTTGGTGCTCCAGACATTTTCATTCCGGTAAGTTCTAAATATGTTCATATCACTCTTTATAGCCTATTAGTTTCATTTTCTATGCGCTCTGAGCTCATAACAAATTAGAACAAACATCCTACTGAGTGATTTTGCAGAACTACCTTCTATTTATAGAGTTGCTAATTATTTGGCATTATTGCAGCAAACCAGCCTATTAAATGGATGAAACATCGTGACTGAGTTCCAGCGCTACTCAAGGGACCTGCTTCAAACATACCACCATGCCAATCAGATTACTTCTTCCATGTGAGGGTGAAGAGGTGACCCTCCTGGATAAGATGGTGAAGGTTTGCTGCGTTTGGTGAACAGTGTGATAATAAAACCAGGGAAGAATGAAACCTGCTCCTGTTAAATGTTCTTAAGTCTTGTGCTGTATTTTTTCAAAAGATACAGTAAATAAAGTAATGTTAGTAGTGGGTGATATCATGTAAACACTCATGATTTGGTGTAAACATTTTGTCATTTGTAAACTATAAAGAACATGGATTCTACACTGTAACTGATGTGATGTTCTATAAAGTGGTTTTAATAAAAAAAGAGGCAAAAATTAGTTTGTTTCTTTATTCAACTTTTGAACAGTGGGACTCAGTCAGTACATATTCAGTAAATGCAAATTATTTACACGGCAGTGCACTACAGGCATAAATCTAGACCCCTAGATAAAACATTATGGGTCATTCCCACAACCCACAGCTTTACTGTGTTCCAGCAAAGTATCCAATAGCAGTGACAACTCCTCCACAGTAGCAGGTGGGATTTTTCTGTTTTGAGGACGGCTCCTTTTACCTGTCACTACAGATGGTCTGTTTATGTTTTGATCAAGAGCCTTTTTTGGGCAGCTAAAGAGAAGTCCATCTTATGGCCAACCTCTGGCTGTATCTTGGTCACATTACCCAGCAAAACCCAGTATGCAGGTTCATCTGTAACAGTCCTTGTGCCACAGATCAACACTGTTGCTTCGAAATTAAACAGAAGAGCAGCGACATGGCTGCAGGTCTCTGCGACTCCGGCCATACAGCTGCAGTGGGCGGCTTCAACCTTCCCTGTGATGCTCACAGTGACCCATGGCTGCGATGCTGGTTCATTCAGTCTTTGAGAGTGCAGGACCTGAAACACACACAGACAAAGTTCATTTAAAGACAAGAACTATGAGCCAAGGCCGACATAAATGTGTTTTATCTACTTTATCATAAATGTAACAAAGTGTTTAGAAAGTTAGCACATACATGTAATTATGCATTTCTTTATGTGTCCATCTATAGAACGCTGCATGTTATATTCTAAATCTGCCTGTTCTGTCAGAAACCTGCCTGCAGAAAATGAACCTAAAGTATGTAATGCAAGGATGTCATCACTTTAGAGATGGAGAAAGCATAAAGTGACAATTATGAATCACTTAATATGATAAGGAGATTCTGCAGGTCATTAATCAATGTATAAAACTAAAATAAAATGTATTTTTAGTGACACAGGATACAAACATGGAAGCAAGATGTATAATTAGGATTATTTATAATAAATATGAATAGTGCAATTTCTTCAACCATAAAGAATAACAATCCTTCAGGACAATGTCACATCAATGCACTGAACTCACTATGTTATCCCTCTAACAGTCTCCACATGTTCTCACTGTAATTTCCCCTCATGAATGAATTTATGCTGCACTAATCTGAATGTTTGCAGGGAAATCAAACGCGTTTCACTCGCAGTACTCGAGCTGACTTACCTTTGTTTGAATGACCACTTGTATGCGCTGACTCCACAGACAAGGTACGAAAATATGTCAGGCTACGTCAGTAGCGGTTGGTCTTCAGGGTTTCTACTCCACGGCCGTATTTCATACGGGTCCACATTTCCAATGCACGCTATTTTCTGCAAGTACCGCCGCTTCGCCTCTGGACGCAATCGGTCTCTATACAGTTCACTCTCTTTTGAGCTTCTTTTAAGCATCTTGTAATCGTCGTTCCAACACTGTGTGTTTGTGTGTGCCCTATAGGGCTTTAGAGTTGACGTCACGCCGCAGTGCATTGTGGGATCGCAGCGCCATGTTAGAAAGCCACAAATCAAAACAAACACACTGTTGGAAGCAGGTCTGCCAGAACCATGCGTAAAATCAGCACAAAAGACAAAGAGACTGCTTGCGCCTGGATGCCAAGAGACGTTAGGCTGTTTGTTCTAATTTTCTATGACCTCAGCACATTGAAAATAAAACTAAAAGCCTATAAAGAGCAATACGAATTTCTTTAGAACTTATCGGAATGAAGATGTGGAGAACACACCAACAAAAAATGATGACAGAGAACTCGATATCAGCTCGTCTCACCGCTGCTCTCCAAGCCCGACATCTTCGTTTGGTAACATCAGATACATGAGATCCCTCACGTTGCTTCCCGGAGGGGAAACGGTAAAAATAGAGCCCATTTTCCAGCTTATTTCTTTCCCTATCGTGCGATCTAACACTGCAATCGACAACACAGCAAGTACAAGCCATAGCTGATGTTTCCATCTGCTTTTGCTCCTGTAGCCCTTTGTTTGGCCTACTAACATGGCGGCTCGACCAAAAATCGTGACCACGCCTCCTCCCATGACATCACGCTCTAAAGCCCTATCAAGCTGGTGGGTAAGAGACGTCTCCGAAAACATCAGCGGACTTTTGCAAATATGTGATGTCTTGATAAACCAGATATTTGAAATTTACACGACTACTTTCTCACCTGAAAATATGTTAAAAGTTTATTTTGTGACCAAGAAAGATTAATAAAAGTAATTTAAAACCTTAGTAGTGGCCGCCAGTGTTGGAAACTGAAATTGGCTGGGCCACGCTTTGAATTCTGGGATATGGTGGGCCACGAAGGACACACCCAACCCATCCTTCAAATTGTGAAGGACGCATTTGAAGGAGTCTATGGATTGGGACAGCCTTCGTCGCCTGACTATAACTTAATCGGCCTTCAAATGCAGCCTCCGGTGGATGCAGCCGACGTTTTGGGACACAGCTGCTGAGAGTGCCAGCAACACATAGCGAGCAGGTCCGCAGAGATCTGAGCAAGAGCAAATGCAAAAACTGAGCGATATGGGCTGTTATTGTGTGTGTATATGGATAATAGCAGACACTGAAATACATTTTTTGCACGCAGCAATGAATTTTCTTTGCTCAAAATAAATCTCTCCTCAAAATGCAACACATATTTATTTATTTATTTTTTTTACATGCGCTCAAATGTTTCATGTGCCCTCAGAATAGTGGTACAAAAATAACACTGTACTGCACAGCAAAAAGAGGACGGTCACGTGACTGCAGTTAACCTCTCTGCCACCAGGTGTCATTGCTGGGCTTTACAGACCTGAGTACATACAGGAGGGTCTAAGTTTGAGCTTTTTATTCATTTTTACAGCATTTTTGATCCCTCATTAGTTCATAAAGTACAGATACAAAGAATAAAACATTTTGAAACAACTACAAAATAAAAGATTATGACACATAAAATAACAAAAACAAATAATAATAATTAAAATTATCATAAGAAAGGAAATAGACTTTAGAAACACTGAAATTTCTAAAGACTCCACTAAATCAGGGTCAGATGTGTGTGGAGGTCTAAAAAGGTTGGTGGATGAGAATTATCATGTGCAATGCTCCAGTTTGACCACACGGGGGCAGTGTTGTTACACACTCAAACTGTAGGACATAATAACAGTGTTGGAGTGTGAAAGTAAATCAGCTTTTCTCTCAGTGTTTCCAGAGTGATTTCTGATGACATCAAATTGTTTGTGTGTCTGTTGTCACAGCAGCAGCAGCCATCAGTGACAGCAGCACACAAAAGCAACACAACAGCAGGTTGTATGTTTGTCACACTTAAATGTTTCAGATCAAACACAAAATAAAGATTGTAAATGAAGGCGTTTGTTATTAAGGGAACAAATCCAAAGCTACATCTTCCTGATCTGAAACATGTAAGTGTGACAAATATACAAGGAACAGGAAATCAGTTTGAACAGCTGTAATCAAACTGTCAACCTTTTTTAATAAACAGTCCGAAAACACCAATGAGGTGAAGGAAAGGTCACTAGGAGAACTGATAAGTAGTTAGGAAATAACAGAGCCGTGTGCTGAGAATGACCTTACACTCTGTCTCATTAACAACGTGATGCTGGACGTCTACAGGGTTAAAACTACAATTACCAGAAGATGGACTACAAAACGTGCATCTTACTTTTCCACAGTGTGTCTGACCCTGCTGTTTGAAAAATACGTGTTCACAACAAAGGCTGAAATTATAAAGCAGATTTAGAGACAGATTTACTAACATGTGCAGCAGCCTCGTCACATCTGTATCTGTAAGAGTTTCACTGTCAGGACAAAAAACTTAAACGAGTCACACAGATGTGAATTACAAAGACTGTTTTACTGTAACTGCAGGTGTTGTGCCCTTAAACAGGGGAAATAGTGAGGAGAGGTGAAAGAGCGGCACAGACGCGCAGCTCTCACTCTCACTCGTCTGTATTGAGTTTCAGAAGCAATACAACCAAAACAATATTCTTATGGATGCACTCAGTCTCAGGACAACTGTATCCAAACTAAGTCACTATTGTTCGCTGCATTAGCTGATGAGAATACTTTAGATAACATGAACTGTAGCATTAGACAAAAACATCTTTTTAACTCACACATGTTAGCTGATACAGTCACTAACTTTCCACAGCAATGAAATAATACTTTAAGTACTGCATGTCTTTCAGTAGTTAACTTATACAGATAGTAACAGAAAAATCTTCACACAATATGGCGGAGCAATAGCAAAAACTAGCATACGCAGCAACAGAGATTAACTGGAACTTCTCAGCAAAATAGTCCGCAATTCACATCTTCCGCTACAATGAACAATGATAACAATGTAATAATCAACAGTAACACACATTTATACAGATTTGTGCATGACAGTTACCTTAAACAGGGGAAATAGTGAGGAGAGGTGAAAGAGCGGCACAGACACGCAGCTCTCACTCTCACTCGTCTGTATTGAGTGAAGGAGGAAGCGCGCGAACCCACCTACTGGAGCCCTGAGGCATTAACAATGGATCGACGCGCAATCAACCCAGGCAAAACTTTCACTACTTATCTCCCTCTATATTCCCACTGCATATTCTATTCGAAAACAGTCAAAGCAACAAATAAAACATTAATAAGGGCATGACATGAAATGTAAGGAACAGAGATGTACAACTTCAAAACTAATCAAATTTATGATCCACCACACAGGAAGTGAAACTACCCTGCCTCATGCCCATTTGCCTGTGGCAGTTGCTGCTGGGAGTTTATTACTGGGAGGGAGATGTTATCAGAGTTATCAGAGCTTCATCGGCTCAGAGTCGTTATCGCAGCACCAAAACTTTGTCTCTGTCAGTGAACTGGAATGAGCTGGATCTGAAACAAAGGCAGCTGTTACTGTGTTAGATTAACGTCTGCATGTTGAAACATCTTATTAAAAGTAAAGATGTGCACATACAGGCACGTGTCACAGTGATGGCTGAGGATCCTCAGAGTAAAGAGCATTTACATGCAAATCTTTATTAAAACTTACATACTGCTCATGTTTCATTCATTCACAGAAGGAATTCACTCATTATCATTGTTTCTTTCATTTAAATAAACAACAACAACCAAAACTCTTATTTACAGACATACAAACACAGTGTTGATGAAGGCAACACATGAACCAAGCTGTTTAAAGAAGGTCACAGAGTGAAGAGTACAGAAGTCGAACAGGGTGGAGCAGTTCAGTGATGTAGGTGGAGGCTTCACACTGTCAGGCCATGAAAATAGGAACTGTTGTGGCCATTTTAGAGATAAAGTTTCTCCGTGACTGCAGCTGCTACATCTGTTAGGTCGTCCATGTTTTCTACGGTCATCGTTCAGTACTATTGTTGGCCTCTATAATATATGCAAATATATGTGGGTTTTTAACCTTTTCGATTAAATAATATACAATGCTCTGATTGAGTACAGCTCTGCTATCACGTGCTTTAGATAATAAGACTGTTTGTTGTGACTCTCTTTCCCCTCATTCAAGGCCGCGTTGATCAAAGATTGTTGACTTTTGCTTAACTGGGTGAAGGGACACTTTCTCGTGATTGTGCACAGAACACACACAACCAGTGTTTGGTAAGTTACTTTAAATTAGTAACTTAGTTACATTACTAGTTACTTCTATCAAAAGTAACTCAGTTACTTCAAGTTACTCATTACTTTCAAAGTACCTAGTTACTAGGGAATGTAACTTTGGTTTTACTCAGAATTCTCTTGTTAATGTGTTGCTTCCGTAACTGAATACCAGCCAGACTGCCAGTCTTCTAACTTGCTTACTTGCCACAAGTGCACTGTGCCACCTACCAATAGAAAGGAAAAAATAATGTGCACATTTCCACGAGAGAAATCCCACGCCTGGACCGTTGTTGACCGCCGCCATGATTCTAGCCTGCTTTTTACAACCAACACAAAAACTGCAGTCGTGGTGCTTTGATTGTACTCAGAACTCGGAAATTCTGCTTCTGAATAGGAAGATGTAGGTAACACCAGACTGCAGATCAGCTGCATACAGAGCTGGACTGCGACAAAAAAAATCAGCCCGGGCATTTAGACTAGAGACCGGCCCACCATTATAGGAAAAATCATAAAGCCTTTGAATGAAAACAAACACTGTTGTGACAGTGATGTACACTGTTCTGATGGTATATATGTATCAATCTATCAATCGTTTGTTGTAAGATTCAGATAATTATTTTTTTTAATGCTAGATATTTTAAATGAGAATAAGAAAGAAAAGTATTTCTTTGTGCCCCCCTTTCCCTGTTAATGCCCTACCTGGACCCCTGGCAACACTTTGCTAGACCCGCCCCTGCACAGTTACCAGCTGTCAGCTACTTAGAAAAGTACGAACGAATAACGAGCCTATCTAAATCCCAGTAATGATTAACGCGTTCCTGATTTTGGTATAATAACTAGTTACCGTGCTCGTTACCACAATAATAACGTAGTTACTGTAACGCGTTAGTCCCAACACTGCACACAACACACACACACACACATACACATGTACACTGACACAGACCTGCACTCACCCCCTCCAAACATCTTCCTTTGCAAGTTAACATGAGGGTTCCCGATGGTCAGGGACAAATGCAATCACATGGCAGGTGCTGTAAATGGACCAAACTTCAGTCACGAGAACAACTGAGATAATCCATCCACAATACGACGAGTCTAGTCTTTAATTTACTGCTGTATGTGTTGGCTGTAGTTACATCATGAGGTTTTAAAAACTGAGCTTCAAAACGAACGATGGAAACAAAGACCAAGAGAGTCTGACAGTGATCACTGCCTCGTTTTAGGGGCCTGTTCAGATTAAAAAGAGCAAGATACAAAGAATTTAAACATGTTAAAAACACAACAGCCTTGATAAACACAGAGTAGTTTGGACCTGGACGGAGGGTTCATCACTTAATGACTGGATATCCAACCTGCTGTGAATGTTTTAATGCAGTACAGTTGTTATTATTATCACGTGTCACATCCTGTTTATGACAGTTAAATTAAATATAATTAGTATAAGAAATAAAAACTTCTCATGTAAACTGTATATGGTGTTAAATACTACTATAATGTCGGTCATAAGGTGGTACTTTAAGAGCCATATATTTTATAAGGTGGTACTTATTGTGAAAAGTTTGAAGACCACCGCTGTAAACAAAGCAGCACGTCTGAGGTGCAGGCCACACCTTTTCTTATTCTATAACACGTGTTTTTTTCTCAGAAACTTATTATTATTGCATGCAATAATAATAAGTATAACATAATAATAATAACATGCAATTATTTTTGCATGTTGGGTCAGGAGCATACCCACTGTTCTCTCTGCTCCCCGGCTATAGAGGAAACCCTGCATCCTCCACCATGGTTTCAAAGCTCCAGCCGAATACTGACCATGCCGCTGTCAGCTGTCACACACTATTCTCACTGAGAAAAACTGGTAAACATTATAAACTTCTATTCACATTTAGAATAACTGATTAGGCCATTTTATTCATTTGCTACCATTAAAAATCCATGAATTAAAAAAAACAGGACCACCAACATGAATGTAGAAAGACGTTCTTTCATGTTTACCTTTTAAATAGGTTTGCTTACAAAGACATCATGAACGTCTTTAAACATTGAGCTCCCACATAAACCATCGCTAATCCCCGTGTGTTGCACCCTCTTCCCTGTCAAATTCCAGTGTTAGTTTCCATGTTTATTTTGTGGCTTTTGAGCCCGGTCGTAACACTGTGGAACAAGTGCAACATTTTCAGTGTAGAGGGTGGGGTCTCTCTCCTCCCATTTACTTTTATACAGCAGCGACAGCAGGAAGTGCGACCTTTGATGCAACTAGTCCACTAGTAAACTAGTAATATTTGTACAGTATTTTTGCACAAGAGTTTTGTACCTGGATTTTAACTGATTACATTTCATTAGTGGCTTTTCCCAAAGCTAGTCACCGATTGAACCAAATCATTTTCAAATTATTCAAGGTGTTAATGTTGAACTAGCCTTTTCTTTGAACTGATTATTTACGAGCTTTCATAGGATCTCAGAAGCATCTAAAAGTTCAAAGATCTTTTCAAATAACGTGTTTGCCAGTATGATTGTTAATTTACAAATTGAAGAAAGGCTAATATTTGCTGTGCAAATAAACATTTGTGATAGTCAGGCTCCTTCACTGTCAAAGGAAGAGTTAAGGAGTGGTCAGAGAGAGGAGACCACTCCCCCAATAAGAATTACTTATAACCTGAACAGAAACTAAACTAAACTTCACTTCTGTCTGATCATCTCACGATGCAGATCCTTGTGCTGATCCTTGGGATCGTGCTGCTCCCTAAAGGCAAGTTTTTGTTCAGTTATCTGTACTTTTAAAGGAAGTGTGTACTCTAATTTTCAATGAAACTTTTTTAAATTGCTTTTACAACATGTACAACCCAGCAATGTGTCTACTTCCTGTAAAGGATTTTTTTTGTTCTTTGTTTGAATCTATTTTAGTCAGTGTTTCATAATTTATCCACACAGTTAATGCAAGAAAACATGATTTAACTCTCTTTTTAAAAATATTTTGTGGTTTTTCAGCCTGCCCATTGAAATGCTATGATTGCATACCTGGAACATCTGGAGTCTGCATTGGGACAAGAGATTGTCCTTCGTCCTATACTCGCTGTGGTTCATCCAGAATGAATTCAAAAATGGGTGAGATTTTATTTTATAGTTCTTCTTCTTTTCTTTTTTGACCTTACTGAGCTGACAGTGGTTCCTCTTTGGTTTCAGGTGTTTTGGAAAATAAACGTGTGTTGAGAACCTGTTTTACACCTGATCAGTGCTTCAATGGCTCACTCAACCTTGGATTTTCCCAAGCTGTAATTAACACCATGTGTTGCACCTCTGATCTTTGCAACTCTCAAGATGTCCCTGGTAATTCACACCATGTTTCTTGGTATTGTGGAATAGTATTCCCTGTTGTGATAAATAACTAGATTTTATTAATTATGTGAAAAAAGTTACAAAATGAGGTTTAAGACAATTTATTTTTTCACTCACCAAGTTCACTTGATGAGAAAGAATCCAGTATTTGCGTATCTGAAGTTTTTTGGCACTTGATGGAATAATCAATGAAAGAAATATGACATATATTTTTGTGCTTCATAGATTGGAGCATCTCCTCTCCAAATGGGAAAAAGTGCTTCCAGTGTGATGAAAAGGACTGCACCAAAACTCTCAGCTGCAATGGAAATGAGGACTACTGCATCTCAGCAGCAGGTAATGGGCCTACAGCATTACGTTTCTGCATGTTTCTTCTTTTCTGCTTAGAGGAACATTCAGTGATTCTTTTTTCAAACTTGTAGTTGAATAATTTCTGTTTTCTCAGTGAAAGCAGGAGTGACAACTACTAAAGTAAAGGGCTGTGCCTCCAAGACGATTTGTTCACATTCAGCAACTGAACAGCTCTCAGCAGTCATTGGAGGAGAAATCAGCTGCTGCCAGGGTGACCTCTGCAACAGAGCCAGCAGTACAACAGCCCACCTCCTGCTTTTTGTGGCCCCGCTGATCTCTTTGGTCTTTTTCTCTTAGCTGACGGGAAAAAAGATCACAGTCCAGTTTTGCTTTAAACCACTTATTTACCAAGAGTTGGATGAAAATATAGTTTCATGAATAACAGTCTTTACTTTTTATCCTTCCTCAAATATTTTAAAATTTGCTCCTTTAATTTCTTTAAGTCCTTTATACATTTATACTGTTTTCTTTAACATTTCTAAAACATTTTGACGTACAAAGTGTGTATACTCATTATTATGTTACTTGAACTCTCCCAGCAGCTTCTATGAATGACACGCACGCTGATGATGTAGATGTAGAGTCAATGTTCATTTGAATGTGGCAGCTTCAGTCTTGGTGACACATCAGATTAACCTGTACTGACACACAACTGTTTTAGCAGATCTTGGCTCTGTAGAAGCTTTAGCACCACTTCTTAAAAGATTTCAGTGAGTCTATGTAGATATTTAAGCCTGAAGAATTTTTGTGCCTTGTGGATTAGAGAAAATCTCAAATAAATGTATACCTGTGCACCCAAGTCTTGTTCTTTTAAGAATCTAAATATATATGTTGTACAATCATTCAATTCTGGAAAATATCAGCGAGATAATTACAAATCTTCAAACATCATCTGGTTCCAGTTGCACAACATGTGTACATAATTATACGTACAGTACAAGCCAAGCAGGGAAACATAGAGAGAGAGGGAAAAAAGACGTTTCCACCTCTGCCAAGAGAGAAATTTTAATGAAGCTGAAATATCAATCAAATGAACGCAATTAATAAGACAACAATTCAGTTCTTTAAAGAAGTTTTAACACAGTCGCTCAGCAAGATCAGGATTAAAAGAATAATGCAACACGGCTGTTATTCTTCTTTAATTGTGGAGATTTCTGAGATGAAAACTACACTGCTACATTTAACACAGAGGTCACATTATGAGTGACTTTGTGTTACACAAATAAAACATGGATAATGTCCACATGAAGAATTCTTTAAAATGTCATATGTTACACACTTTGATTAAAAAGAATTAGGCAGCTTTGTGAGTCTGCCTTTACTGTATCTTCTGCAATATATAAAAACACTTTTATACACTGGTACACAGTTTCTTAGGTGCACTGCATTATGGTGAGTGGCCCGGCTTGTTTCAAACTCAAAACACCGATACTTCTTACAGTAGCATAGATGAAATAAACATAAACAGAAGATGTGATTCCCAGGTCTGAATCCACTGTGATTACAGCCCAGTACAGGTGGAGATCCACCACAGCGCCACGAGGTTTCCACACGAACGGGCAAATTAGCTCCAGCTGCTAATCGGTAGCATCATGGCTAATCTACATCACTACCAGTAATATACAGTAACCACACATAATGGGAATTAACAGCCAACTTTCACACATTCCCTGCAACCGTGTGGACTTATCTTTAGACCAAGGTCAAACTATTTACTGTTTTTACCTCTTTACCTGCAAATATATAGACATAGTATATTGTTACACACTTGTAAATGTCTCATTGGAGACTGGCACACACATTATTTTGCAACAACTAAATAATATAAAATATTTGAACCATCAGAACATTTTAACCAAATACAATATTGTAAATAAAAGATTACAGGGGCAGCGTTTCTTGTTTTTGTCAATAAAGCTTTTCATGTCCTTAAAAGTGCTATTTTTTCTCCTGCTTAAAAATTTGGTTAGTGACAGTCCCTGGATAAGCAGAGGAAGATGGATGGATTAAATTTGCTTGGTAACTTATCCACAAGGCACTCAGTCATTCAAGTTAGCCAAATCACATTCAAAATATGCAAAGGTGTGTGATCGTGTGTACAGCGTCTCTTTATGTCTGTCTCCACGTTGGTTGAGTGTGGAGTGAGTGCACATGAGAGCATGAGGGTGGGAATGGATGTTAGTATCTGTGTGTGCCTGTATGTCTGTGTCTATATGTCAGGTTGGGTGTCAGGCGCCACCTCTCTGGGGACATCTCGGGCCCTCCAAGGTTTGGAGGCCTATCTCCCCCCACCACCACTTCCCCTGCCAGTGGCGGACTCCCTCAGACATCGGTGCGTTGGTGGTTCTTTGTGTCTGGGGATGGGCGTCCAGGTACACACCGGCTCACTCCTTGGCGGCCGCTTATCGGGGCCTGGAGCCTGGGGCTCGCTCGGGCCACTTCGGAGGTGGGGTGCCCCCGGCCTCTCGGCCTGGGGCTCGGTCACTCAGGCACAGCTGGCTGCCGGCGGAGCTCACGGGCGCGTCACTGCAACTCCCCTGTGGCTGCTGAGTGAGCCCTCATCTGGGACTCTCCTCAGCTCTTTCTGGGACAGTGGCGCAGCTGCCCCTCTGTTGGTCTTCCTTGGTCTCTTGTGTTCTGGGGGCCTCTGGATGTCTGGAGTTTTGATCTCCTCCACACCTGCTTCACGCCCTGGAGGACGGGGCTGTGGCCCCCCCACACCCTCTAGCAGATTATTACATGAAGGAACCTTTTAAAAAAACAAAAAACAAGCGCGTCCATGCTCACAGGTGTACACACGGGTGATCACACCCACAAACTACACCCTTTTGGCTCCTACCTCAAAGCACACTGTGTTCTGTTGATCTTATGTGCTGCACAATAATGTTTAACATTTAGTATTTACTGTCATATTCCCATATATCATTGTGATGTTGTTTATTCTATTACTCTTGTTCTCTTCTGCTTGTTTTTCTTTTTTCTTTCTCAACAGGTGATCCAGGTGATCGATATATGCATTTTTTTTCTTTTTCTTTTGTTTTTTCTGCCCATTCTGTTGGTTTTTGTTTTTTGCCCTTCTCCCCCGTCCCTCTTCTCAGCTGTTTCTCTTTCTTTCTCGCCTTCTTTCCCCCAGTCAAGTCTGTCCCGTATTCAGCAAGTGAAAATAAAATAAACAATAAAGGGTGAATCAAATGGACCATTACGGCAAGGCTGGGATGGTCAGTTTGGTAAAGTAAATCCGTTGGGCATCTTTCTTTGCCTTTAGACAACAATTCTGATGCAAAAGAGCCAAACGGGACAGGCAAAAAAAATAAAAAATAAATAACAATAATAATAATTTGATAAATAATAAAATATTAATAAAAACTGGAAGTTTTTTTAGAACTTAGATTTTAAGCTATTTATGCCTTTTTTGCTGCTCTTTTTTAAACTTATTCCCTTTAAACTGTATTTATTCTTTTTAAAATATATTGGTTATTGCACTGTAGAGGCTGCTGAGGAACAGTATTTCGTTTCAGGCTGTGTAACACGAAATGACAATAACCAATAAAGTCTTGAGAGCTGCCATCATTGTTCCAGCAGGAGGCAGTAAAACACCAAACTGCACCTGTTGTGCTGAAAAGGTGTGAGCATGTGCAGTAACCCAGTAAGTTACCTGACTATCTCTCTCACACACACACACACACACACACACACACACACACACACACACACACACACACACACACACACACACACACACACACAGTACTGATACTAATGACTCGCTCTCACATCTATTTGGGTTTAATGTCAGGGTATATTTGTGGATGAAAGTTTTGTAGGACACATGATGTGGACAGTCTGGTAATCCCAGAATATTTTAATGTAAGAAAACTCCAGACAGCTCTGGAGAAAGTTTCAGAGTAAAAGCCCTGGAGTGTTTTACATGTTATTCTGTTGGATTAAATCTGACGGAGCTGATTCATAAACACTTCACTGCCAGGTATCAGGTGACCTGCAGAGACTGATCCTACAAACACTCAGAAACAGAGTAAACCAAACTGCACCACAGTGATCAGACGAAACCTTCCTGACATGAACACAGCTCCTCAGTAAAAACTGTGAACCAGCAGAGAGACTACACCCAGCACCATACACCACCTCTCTGACACAGTACACCCTCGGGCAGGTGGTGTCCCCATAAACAGTGTGAGAAGCTCTGATTATTTACTATGTTCAAACAAACTGAGTGTCCACAAACGTCTGAGCTCACAGTGAGAGCTGCTGGCACAGTTTGGAGGTGTTCTGCCCCCTGCTGGACACACAGAGCTACAACATGAGGATCAGAGGAGGCTGGTGCTGCTTCACCTTTAGACACAAGAAGGAGGTCAAAAAATGTAGAAACAGAGATTGTTTTTAAACCTGTAAAGGAGGAAATCCTGACGAACCAATCCACAGCCAGAAAAGAAGTCTAACTCTGTGCTGCTCCAATCAGGAATCAGCTCTGTTACTGTGTGAGTGTGTAAAGTCACAGAGTAGCTGGTTTCAAATGTATCTATAAAGTTTATTCACATTTTATTTAGGCTTCAAAAAACAGTCCAAGTTTATTTCTTTGGACTTTGTTCACTTAATGGATGTTTCCCTGCATTTCTATTTTCACACAGTTTATTTCTTACAGCAGGAAAACTGAACAGAATGTATGTAAGAGGTCAGAGTGAGGATGACGTCACTTAATACAGGAAATACATGTTTGTCTGTTTTGATGATGAAGGACTTCTTCAGCTCTGTAAACAGCTACACTTGAGAGGACAGAGGTGATTTCATGGATCAATAACAATGTGTTTATCAGCTTTCATCATCGCAGTGCAGACATGACGTCAGATCTATCAGAGTGAAGGCCGTCTCTCTGATGACGTCACAGAGCAGAGTCCTTCTGTCCAATAAAGGATCTCAGATCAGCTGCTGCCATCTTGTGGCCACAGTTGGTTACTGTCTCTGAAAGTTGTCTCATGTTTCCTGTTGTCCTGCTAACAAAGGCTGGAGCTCATCATGCTGAGAGGGCAGCAGCATTTTGTGGCTCTTCACACATGTTCATTATATTCTGATGATCCTGGATGGAGACAAACTACAGATAAGTGTGTTCAGCCCAACTAGTTTATCTCATTACAGCAGTTTGATGTTTCCCTTTGAATCCCCCTGAAGATCCTGACAGTGAAGCACGTACATAATACTCCAGCCTTTCAACTCTGAGCTTATTTAGTTCTATTAATACACTGAAATCTCATTTGTGTCATGAAGAAAGTCTTTAATCAAACAGAATTCAAAGATCAGAAACATTTCATATATGGAGTTAAACATGAATCATTGTTTCAACAACATATTTATTGTTGTCATAAACAGACAAGAAGACAACAACAAACTGCTCCTCCCATTCAACACATGTCAGTCCATATCCCAGCAAACTAAATCATTTCCATTTACACATCAAATAGAAACATGAATTGATTGATTGATTGGTAATTTATTTCAACATGTGAACAATATACAAGTACATTTAGAAAAGAAATAAGAGAGAAAAAAATACTATACAAATTACATACAAAAAACATTCTGATTAATTTACATGTTGAAAGGGAGTGGGAAGAAGTATACACTTATTTAATCCCACCCCTGTCCCATAAATTATCAGTGAATATTTAGTCAGCTTCCTTACTGATATAATTTGTAATAAAGATAGTGAACAGATTTCTGATATACTATATACTATAATATCACATCATGAATTTATTGTTTGTTTGTTTGTTTTTAAATAGAGACATTCACATAATTTAAATATTTTCCTTTTCTTTATAGATCGAGAAGATCATATTTTTATAACTCTTTTTGAACAGTTTTATGTTTGGACATTGCTTTAATTCCATATTCAGTTTGTTCCATAGTTTCACTCCTTGAACAGAAACGCAAAAGCCTTTTCTTGTAGTACGTACCTTCATTGTTTTGAAGTTACAAAAACCCCTTAAATTATAACTTCCTTCTTTCAAAAAAAAAAAAACTCTGAATATTACCTGGCAGTTCTTTATTTTTTGCTTTGAATAGAATTTGTGCTGTTTGGAATTTCACTATATCGTCAATTTTCAATATTTCAGACTGCAAAAATAGTGAGTTTGTATGTTCCCTATAACCTGCATTGTGGATGATTCGAATTGCTTTTTTTTGAAGAGTAAAAAGTGAATGTAATGTGGTTTTATAGTTATTGCCCCAGACCTCTGCACAATAGCTTAAGTATGGTGAAACCAGTGAACAGTAGAGAATATGAAGTGATGTTCTGTCGAATACCTGTTTTGCCTTGTTTAGTACTGCAATGCTTCGTGATACTTTGGAATGAATATATCTTACGTGAGCTCTCCAGTTAAGTTTTTCATCTATTATTACCCCCAGAAATTTATTTTCACTGACTCTTTCAATATCAACACCATTTATTTGAATCTTTGCATTTGTATTTAAACTACTATTTCCAAATAACATCAGTTTAGATTTATTCAAATTTAATGATAATTTGTTTTTATCAAGCCAGAACTTCACTTTACTTATTTCATTTGTCATATCCTCCAATAAATTCTGCAGATCATCACCAGAGCAAAAAATGTTTGTATCGTCAGCAAAGAGAACCATTTTTAATACTTTGGACACTTTACAGATGTCGTTAATGTACAAGTTGAAGAATTTTGGACCCAAAACTGACCCTTGGGGTACTGTTGAATTCTCCCAATTCTTTGAATCTTTGGGCTGAAGGAGGGACAATACTCGGTGTATAAATGCTCAATCAACAATCATTTATTTCCATACAATTCAACAGTCAGAGCATTACAACGTCCGGACGGGAGAGATGCTACCAGAGGGTCAGGCACATGTCTCAAAATGGTGACGGGTTGCTCAGCTTTTTATAGTCTCTAGTGGCCCCCAGCTAGTCGTAAAAGCCAAAACATCACATTTTTTCTCTGTTACAGCGCCTAAGTTATGACCTCGGCAGTTGTTTCTCTGCTTTCTGTAAGGTGGGGGTGTGGAATGTGGTCTATCTATCGCCCCTGTCTTTAGACACAGAGTCTCCTGCTTACAACCTTCTCTTCATGATTCAACAATTAAGCATGTCAAGAAAACAGTGTAACACATTCCCAGCAGATCAAGGATACAGAGTGATGCACATTTATCTAATGAACTAATATGTGAATATGTTCTGTTAACTCAAAAGTATAATGAGAACTACACTACATACAGCTCACACACTCTATATTAAAGGGTATAATGTGATCTACAGCAGTATTCTAATTCAACTACTTTGATTACATATATAAGGTAACATATAATAACAGAATAATCTAATAATTCCCCCTTTTGATCTCTGAAAGAGATCACTTACAACATGCACTCCAGGGTTGCAAGGTCCAGGTTTTCTTGATCCTGAGGCCCTCTGTCCCCCTTTAACGGGTGGACCATATGGGGGATGACCTCTGTGTTCACGCAGTTCAGATGCAAGCAAAGTTAGATTTACAACCATAACAGCAGTTACAGATGACTCTCCCATCACTCCCCAATTCTCCCACAGCTTTATTTTGGTGCTCCAGTTTTCCACTCACATTTTAATGCCCCCTTATACCTTACAAATGTACTTAGACTAGAACCTCTGTCTAAGGAGCTTTTAACCTTTATTTTTATTGCTGCAGCTACCAGTGTCTTCCAGTTGGGTGATTCTCAGCTTCTTTCTTCGACCTCCGGGGTTAGACCACCCTTTAGTCATTGCACAGTTCTGGGGATTATTCTGCCCCGATTTCAAACAAGGATCTGTGTGTTTTGGGTTCACCGGCGTGTCCCCCTTTTTGCCAAGAGCCTCTTGAACCTCGTTGGTCTGGTGTTCCTGGTTTTCGCCAACCCCTTCATGGTTATTGCTGTGTTTGTGGGATCCATCTTCTCCAGGAGCCCAAACGTCATGACACTTGACCCCAGTTGCTGTCTCGGCAGTCCCTACATCTGTCCCTGCTGTGAAGGGTCCTCACATCTCCGGGTCCCCGTCTGGTGTCTGTTCCTTTCTCTGCAAGAGACAGAAAACCAAAACACCTCTCTCCCTAGCCTTGATAATCTAATATTGTTATCCATTGTTCTTCTAATGATTCAAATTTGGTTTAAAATATTATGTTCAGGACCTATTCTAATCATAATCTATGTGTGTGTAAAAGAAATCAAAAAATTAGTGAACCCTTTCTAAGTCTACCACATTATAAGCTTAAGTTTTACCATAGCTAAATTATTAAACACACAAATAAAGTCATAAAATGTTCATAACACCATTGTTTGATGTTCGGACTCAACTCCCCCTTTTTGACACACTCCCATGTGTCAATTCATTGGAGCTAGACACTTAAAAGAGAAGGTTAGTGACATCATATCTGGTAACTGGTCCATCCAGAGCTGTAACATTTTGAAATGTACATACAACAAGCCAAACCACACCCTGGTCACACCAACCCTTTTCCGCCCCGAAGATGTCCAATGCCATCCTAGTATGGACTGTCAAAAGTGGCTTTAACGCTGACTATCCTGACAATCCTTTTTATAACGTTTCCTGGTCAGATTTGCCAATCTCTGCACCAGGGTTTTAAACTTTTCGCCATTTCCATTAGTTGTTATTTTTATTTAGTTTCGACTCCAGATTTTCAATTTTTACCAGTTGTAATTAGTTTTTACCAATTCTTTGCTAGTTTAGTGTAGTTTTTATTTTCTGAAAATCCTTAGTTTCAATTTAGTTTTATTTGTGTTTTGCAAAAATTAAGTGTAACAAAATCCCAGTTCCATCATATCAGTCATGCTCTTCTGGTTATCCTTGGGTGTTGAGACTAATAACTATTAACTCTTGCCGCACCGAGTGTTCCTAATTTTGGTTGAAGTGAATTGATAACCTTTTGAAGGCGATTGTTTCACACCTTTATTTAGATGTCCCAGTCCTGTTGTCTCGGGATACATCACGCTGCCTTATCTGGGGTTAGCTGTTTTCTGGGGATGCGGGTTGAGTGGGTGAGCTCTTCAAGGAGGGGGAGTGTGCTCCCCCTGATGAGGTCTTCTAGGTAAGCTAGGTTAGCCTTCTTGTGTGGGCTTTTCAAGTGCACTTTAAGGTTAGTGGGACTTTTAGTTTTATAAATGTCCCTCATGACCCCCTGATGACCCAGTATTTCATTTTTGCACACTGTAGTACACATTTTAGTTTTTGCTTGTAGCTCGCATACTCTACTTGCCACTCCTCTAATTCCTGATGTTTCTTAGAGAGGACAACAGTACCTTTAAAATTATATCACATGTGTGGGGGTGTGGCCTTGCCAATTGTTTTGCCCACCTTTTCAAAATGGCTGGCGTGCCCACAAGCACATTTCATGGAAAAAGAAAGGTAAGCTTGATATTTACATTTAAAATGTTTTGTTAAACTCAGATTTTTATTTTATTCTTTTTGCAAGTACCCCTCCTCGGTGGCGAGAAACTGTTGGTGTGGTCAAGTGGGTGCTCTAGAAACAAACGCTCAGGACAGAACAGTTATCAGTCATGTACTTCCTACAAATTTTGCATATGTTTTATTCCATATTGATCCTCTGAGTGTAATGGTACATTTTAATTCGAATTTATCCAAACTAAACACAATATTTTCTTTATTTACTTTGCTCTTGTTCTTTTTCAGTACCACATCCTATCAAATGTCCCTGTCGATTATATTCTACATTTAATAACTTACTATTTCAAGTGAGAACCTAAATCATGTGGACCAATGTTTATTATTGCATATCTCTATTCTGAATGTGGCCAGTCATTCATAGGTATTGTTCAATTTTGGCGATTTTCCTCTATAAAATTTAATTGACTTTTTTACAGTGGCCTGCTGTGGTTAATAGTAACATATTCCAGTCATGAGTGATATCAAAAGTCTTCTCCACTGTAGCATTTGGCATTCCCAATAATATAACATGATACCTTAATCAAAACACAGCTAATATAGCACAGTTTTCTTAATGCAAACATCGGTAACTCAAAATCAGCAACCACAGTGTTAAGTCTGCAGTTCATACTTATGTGAAGCTAGAGTCTCCTCCTCCAGTCTCTCTTATCCTCCTGCTCCTGAAAAAACAAAACAAAGCGAAGCGAAGCATCCACCCTTCTCTTGTCGGCTGGGTGAATTGTTTATGAATTGTTTATTGGCATTTACTAATCCTAAAGTGGGTGCAGTCCTTGTCTCAGTATCAAGTCAGTCAAAGCTTTTAGTCGTCAGTCCATCACAGTCCATTCACATGCATACCTCCATACACATTCATACCAGATGTTGCTGATAATGGAGTCTCCCGCGCAACCTATTCGAGCCTCCATCACCAGCAAGATGACGTCATCATTTTAAAGGAAAACAATTCCTTGTTGTTTTTTGGGCCGGATTGACTCGGTGCAATCCTTTTAGATCAGTGTTCCCTATAAGTGAATTTCTCCCAAGCCAATTACAATCATGGAGAAGCACACTTTGCAACTGTTTACAGTAATAATATTTTATAGTGCTTTAAATTTCAATCTTTCAGGCCTTGTTTAAAGAGCTGATTGTTAAATCATGAACTCACAAAATATCAACATATCACCACCGGTGGATCACACCTCTCAGATTTTCTTATCTCAGTGCACTGTAACAAAACGAAAACAGACATAACCAACAAAATACTACTAAAATAACACAAACTAGGGCCCGTTGCAGACATGTCCAAGCATAAAATTATCCTCTCTCGCTTACGAGAAAGAACACAAGCCAAAGCTCACTGATAACATCAAACTAGCGCTAAACAAAACCAAACAATCAACCAGAAATTCACAGGAACATTTTGCTTCCTGCCGGGACAATATTGTGTGGGAATGAGAACCTCAGGTGCCGTAACACCTTTTGTTCCTCCTTGAATTAAAACTCAATCACAGAAAATGCCGTACTCCAACCTAAACTTACACTATTAATTCATCATTTTCACTCTGTGCCACTGTTCCTCATCAGGGCTGTGTGAAGCACAGCAAAGAATTCAGTCAAGGCCTTGAGCCATAAACAGACATCACGCACAGACATTGTTTTCATAACCAAACTTTTTTAGACCTTATTCCTAAAATCTACATAAATGCCCTCTGGGTGACATATAACACATTCTAAGTATTTAATGGTAATCAATGGCTCCTCATAAAAATTATGCATTGGGATGTTTGTGTGCAGCATTTTGCATATCAGCATAAGCAAAGCATTCTTCATTGCATCAGCGTGTGTGTGTGTGTGCGTGTGGATCACTCTTCATTGCACAAGCGTGTGCATGTGTATGTGTGTGCATCACTTCTCAGTGAATCAGCATTCCCGTGTGTGTGTGTGTGTGTGTGTGTGTGTGTGTGTGTGTGTGTGTGTGTGTGTGTGTCATTTCTCACTCACTCAACGAGTGCACGTGTTCATGTGTGTATTTCACTTCATTCTGAATCTGTGTGTTTGGAGACGTGTGTGTGTGTGTGTGTGTGTGTGTGTTTGTTCATCACTTTCCTGTTCTGGTGTTCTGGGTAAACCACGGCCTGAAGCGTGCCCTGGGGTCCTGCCCCCCCTCCTTTTCAGTTTGTTTGTGACCATTGCTGCTGCTGCTGCTCAAAATTCAGTCCATCCTGGTTCTGACCCCAATTGGGGCAGTCCTTTCTCCAGTGTCGATGTTCACCGCAGGTGAAACCTGCATCTTCTTCTGTGTTTTTGTCCATTCTGAGGTGCCTTCTGACCTCAGTTACTCCTCCTGTCTCGGTCACGCCCTTTTTTCGCCACCCGATCATCCGTGTTGGTCCATCACTGTCCTGCACAGTGTGAATGCAAAGTTATCAAGGTCAGCATTCTTTCGCTCGGCCTTACTTTTCATTCGGGCTTGGCGGGCGTCTCGTCACAGCTCTGTCAGCTGACACAGTCTGGGAATTTTCCCCCGTGTAGTGAAACGGGCCTTAGGTTTAGTGCTCTCCGTCTCGGCTGCATGAGATCACATTCCTGCAGGTCTGTTGACATTCTCAGGTCGTTGTTGTGGGTCCAGCTGTTGCAGCATTTGGTCAGTGTCACGTATGGGGGAGAGCAGGAGTCCAGTCAGCCTCGGCTTTCAGGGCCGGCAAAGCAGCCTGTAATTAAATATGTATAGAAAAAACAAAAACAAAACAAAACAAAAACAAACAAAAAACAAAAACAAACGAACAGGAAAATGATGTTGTGTTGGCTGTGTTATTCAGAGGGGAGACAATGGGGCCAGGCCCTGTGTCAGCCTTCTCTCCCCCTTTTTTTTGTTTTTTGTCTCCCGATATAATCAACTCCTAACCCACCAAGTTGACAGGACAACACCGGTATATGTTAAAATTCTTAAGATCATGTTTAAAAGCCCAAAAAAGGAACTTTCTTTCATTCAGTAATCACTTTTATTAATCAATCAACAGAAAACATGTCACAATTTGAATCTTTTAACCACTAAATTTGTTGTGTCTTGCCTGGTTGGTTAGACCAGTGTTCCTTTTTTTTTTTTTTTAGTTAAATTGTTGTCCTGCAACCCAGAGGGTTTCTTTGTCAGTAATGTATAGACTTCATCATTTAAGTATGTTAATTTTTCTTTAACCTTGCTGGAAAATCTTCACGTGTTCATGAGTGTAAGCTGTTTCTTCATTGCGTGTATGTGCATTTGTATAAAAGCAGGTTAATTTTAACTTTTCTCAAACTAGGCGTTACCTTAAAAGGAGCCTTTCTCTCAGATTTCTCTGCTTGTGTGTGTTTTTGTTTCACCTTTTTGTTGTGATGCTCCGGACGCCTTCCCAACCTCCACAAGTCCGTTGGCCCCAATTTTATGTGTTAAAACTTCTCTTAATTTCTCCTCTAATTCTCTCCTCGCTGCTGTCTTTTTCACAGCTGCTGATTTGTGCTGGGTGTGGTTCCCATTACCTATAATTTTGCTTCGGCCGTTGTGCTTGTGGGGGCAGTTGGTCCAGGTCCGCAGCTTCCTGTATTAACACACTAAGAGATTTATTTTAATTTCATTTTCATCACATGTTAAACAGATAAGCAGGCAACACGCCTACCTTGACAGCGTAAACTGTACGCCAGTCTCCCAACACATTCCTCTCTCTACTCCTCCATAATTCTCCACTGCACACCTCTTACTATCTCGGCACCCGGACGCCGCCGGTCCTGCCCGCGCGTCCACGGACAGGAGGGTCGCCACTCCTAGGGCAAAGTTCCACAGGTACACTAGGCATCAACCTTTGATCCTAAAATGTGTATTTGCTCTAATGTCCTCCTAATCAAACACATCAACCGTCACTGTCACTGTGTTCACGCTTCACACTCCACACAAAAAACACACTCAGAGCGCGCCTCACTCACACTCTCACTCAGTGCGCGCTTTACCCACAAGACAGCACCCAGAGCGCGCTTCGCAGCTTCACACACACACTCTCACCCAGAGCGCGCCTTCACACTCACACACAACACTTTTCCTCAGCGGGAATTTTACACGGAAACCTCTGAGCTCAACTATTAGATCTTCTTAAAGCACACTGCACCATAGACCAAAATACCCCTTTCTCTGCGCTTATGACCGCCACAACGGGGCAAAGTCGCATCATAAAAGTGATGCTTGCATCCCCGAAGTTATACCTGACATCATAAACCAGGTGTTGCTATGTACTAAATTTTTACTTTGTATTATGACCGCAGCCCTTTATACTCGACTGACGCCACAAACCACCCTCAAAACCTCTATCAAATGTACTAAAACTAGCACCAACCACTACTGCACTTCACGGCCGCACCACCGGAACACGCCGTATCATAAACCAAACCTAAAGACGTGTTTCGCTCTCGCGTTGCCAGCGTTCAACTGCACCGTGAAGCCAGCATCTGCTTTTCCTTAAATCAACTTCTATTTCATAGCCGGCAAAAGCCAGGAGGTCACTGACACCATAAACAAAATAAACAACCTCGACTTCTATGTACTGGACTAATGGCCGCGTCTTCAGAATAAATTCTAATGTATTATTGCTACAGAAGCCAGTATTAGACAAAATTAAATGTGGAAGGTAAAGTGGCTGCAACTAGTCCAACGTAGTATGTTATTAGTATCTCGGTAGAAGCAGTTTATTTAACACACTGGAATTCAGCCTCAACTTATGTTGTTAGTATCTTGCGCCAAAAACCAGACACCGACAAATTTACCCCTTGGAGATCCCTAAAAAAGACATCCACCTTGGTCCCTAATGGACATAAATGTCCATTCCCCAAAAAGTGCAATAAAAATATTATATATTAATATTTTTTTCCACTTTAAATTGGTCAGTCTTTTAAAACTACTTCTCCCTGAAATATTCATATAAAGTTTTAATTATATTTTCGTTGTTTTAACCCTTTAAATCCCAGTTTTACTTCATGAGCGCCCTGTTTTTTAGCCCCCAAAAACAAAAAAACTCAATATTTAAAAAAAAAAACATTTGAAGTAATATTTGATTGTTATTATAATTAGGCCTTTAGATGGACTAAAGATTGGCACCAAGAGTCATTTCGATCGCCTTTTATTTTTTTTCCAGGAGCGCATTTCATAAAATGCACACTATCGACCACGCCCAAAAAGTGCAATAAAAATATTAAATATTAATTTTTTTTTTCACTTTAAATTGGTCAGTCTTTTAAAACTACTTCTCCCTGAAATATTCATATAAAGTTTTAATTATATTTTCGTTGTTTTAACCCTTTAAATTACAAAAAAACTAAAAAAAAAAACTAAAAAACTAAATATTTTCCCAAAAAAACATTTGAAGTAATATTTGATTGTTATTATAATTAGGCCTTTAGATGGACTAAAGATTGGCACCAAGAGTCATTTCGATCGCCTTTTATTTTTTTTCCAGAACCAGAAAATGGTCTCCAGGCGGCAAATGCTGCTCGTCGAGGCCGAAATGAGTGCATTCTCCCGGGTTAACTCGCGACGATGATCGGGGCATGTTGCGTCGGACTCCTTTTTCCAGCGCACACTTCCGGTACCACGTGACAACAAATACGTCATTTCCTGTTGACTAAAAAAAAAAATGCACCCTCTCATGGTCCTAGGGACCAAAAAATGGTCCGCCCGATCAGCGGGCGAAGCCGCTGCTGCACGCCGGAAAAGAGGCGTCATTTCCGGCAGGCCTGTCCAAGCAGCCCGCTGTTTTCCAGCAGAGGTCAAATGTGAAGCAAGGGCGCCACCCGGTGGACAAATAAAAAAATTACAACTCTAAGGCCTGTAGTCCAAAACGAAACCTAAGCTGGAAACCTGACGATCCCTTTGACCGTAATTTTTCTGGCGTGAAAAATAGCGTTTATAATGGGTTTCAATGTGGACATTTTTGTCCAAAGGGACTAAGGTGGATGGATTGCTGTAACTTAGCCATTTTAGGCTGATTTAATGAATTGACACCACAATTAAAAAAAATAAGTAAAAAAAAACATTCTTTGACAAATTTGGCTATATTCCACTCAACACAGTGAAGATGGTTTAAAACTAAAAATGAAAAAGACAATAAATGTCCTTAAGACCCTCCAAGTGAAAATACGTGTAACTCAGTGAACAGATTAATTTGGAAAGCCCAATATGCACATTTGGTATTTATAATACAACAGACTGTGCTTACCTTTTTATTTTTGGACCGGTCCTCTGTTCACCTCGCCTCACGATCTCACCAAAGGTCAAATCTGCACCTCCTCAGCACACCAAAGATCCGGGTCACGGCACCAAGTTGTTGTGTTCTCCCAATTCTTTGAATCTTTGGGCTGAAGGAAGGACAATACTCGGTGTATAAATGCTCAATCAACAATCATTTATTTCCATACAATTCAACAATAAGAGCATTACAACGTCCGGACGGGAGAGATGCTACCAGAGGGTCAGGCACATGTCTCAAAATGGTGACGGGTTGCTCAGCTTTTTATAGTCTCTAGTGGCCCCCAGCTAGTCGTAAAAGCCAAAACATCACTTTTTTTCTGTTACAGCGCCTAAGTTATGACCTCGGCAGTTGTTTCTCTGCTTTCTGTAAGGTGGGGGTGTGGAATGTGGTCTGTCTATCTCCCCTGTCTTTAGACACAGAGTCTCCTGCTTACAACCTTCTCTTCATGATTCAACAATTAAGCATGTCAAGAAAACAGTGTAACACATTCCCAGCAGATCAAGGATACAGAGTGATGCACATTTATCTAATGAACTAATATGTGAATATGTTCTGTTAACTCAAAAGTATAATGAGAACTAAACTACATACAGCTCACACACTCTATATTAAAGGGTATAATGTGATCTACAGCAGTATTCTAATTCAACTACTTTGATTACATATATAAGGTAACATATAATAACAGAATAATCTAATAGTACACCACAAGCAATGTCCATACATAAGGAGCAACCACCATTTATTTTCACAAACTGCTTTCTGTCACTTAAATAACTCCGGACCCAATCTAAAACTACCCCTCTGACACCATAACGTTCCAGTTTTCTTATTAATATATCATGATCTATAGTGTCAAATGCCTTTGTCAAGTCTATGAATAACCCAGCCACATATTGCTTTTTGTCTATGGAATTTGTGATGTATTCTATTGAATCTAATAGTGCCGATGATGTTGATCTGCTTGATCTGAATCCGTACTGACTCTCAGTGAGTAGTTTAATCAAATCAAATCAAATCACTTTTATTGTCACATCGCATGTGCAGGCACACTGGCACAGCACATGCGAGTGAAATTCTTGTGTGCGAGCCCCACAAGCAACAGAGATGTGCAAAACACAACAACACAAACGAGCAAAATACAAGAATGGCTACATCTGAAACTAATAAATATATGTACAATATATAATAGTGTATGCATTTCTGGATGTGTATACTAAATATTATCCTACGTGTGTGTGTGTGTGTGTGTGTGTGTGTGTGTGTGTGTGTGTGTGTGTGTGTATACACATTTTTACAAATTAAATAGTAAAAAAAAAATAATAATAATAATAAATAAAATATATAAAATATACAGAGTTGAATATGTGCAAAACAAGTGGCATTTATATACAGTGTGGAGTGCATAGTGTTGCAGTTCCAGTAGTGAAGCTGAGGTGTCTATGAAGTGTTCAGCAGTCTGATGGCCTGGTGGAAGAAGCTGTCTCTCAGTCTGCTGGTACGGGACCGGATGCTGCAGAACCTCCTTCCTGAGGGAAGTAGTCTGAACAATTTATGGCTGGGGTGACTGGAGTCCTTGATGATCCTCCCCGCTTTCCTCAGGCAGCGCTTCCTGTAGATGTCTTGGAGGGAGGGAAGCTCACCTCCAATTATCCGTTCAGAGCACCGCACTACTCGCTGGAGAGCTTTGCAGTTGTAGGCGGTGCTGTTGCCATACCAGGTGGTGATGCATCCAGTGAGGATGCTCTCAATGGCACAGTGATAGAAGGTCCTGAGGATGCGGGGGCTCATGCCGAATCTTTTCAGTCTCCTGAGAAAGAAGAGGCGCTGCTGCGCCTTCTTCACTGTTTTGTTTGTGTGTACTGACCACGTAAGATCCTCAGCCAGATGTACTCCAAGGAAGCGGAAGCTGCTCACTCTCTCCACAGCAGCGCCGTTGATGGTGATGGGGGTGTGTACTTCTCTGCACCTCCGGAAGTCCACTATCAACTCCTTTGTCTTTGCGACGTTGAGGGTGAGATGGTTGTCTTGACACCAGTGGGTCAGGGCGCTGACCTCCTCCCTGTAAGCCGTCTCATCACCGTTGGTGATAAGACCCACCACTGTAGTGTCGTCCGCAAACTTCACAATGATGTTGGAGTTGTTAGTGGCTGTGCAGTCGTAGGTGTAGAGTGAGTACAGGAGAGGGCTCAGTACACACCCCTGTGGAGCACCAGTGTTCAGTGTGATGGGGGATGAGGTGATGCTGCCCAGTCTGACCACTTGGCGTCTGTCAGACAGGAAGCTAAGGATCCAGCTGCAGAGGGAGCTGCTCAGTCCTAGATCCTGCAGTTTCCTGTCCAGCTTCGAGGGAATGATGGTATTGAATGCTGAGCTGTAATCTACAAACAGCATTCTCACATACGTGTCTCTCTTCTCCAGGTGTGACAGGGCAGTGTGTAGTGTCAGGGCTATGGCGTCATCAGTGGACCTGTTGTGGCGGTATGCAAACTGTAGAGGGTCCAGTGAGTCGGGTAGTGCAGAGCGGATGAAGTCCCTGACCAGCTTCTCGAAGCATTTGCTCACGATGGGGGTCAGGGCTACAGGTCGCCAGTCGTTCAATGAGGAGATGGTGGAGGATTTGGGTACAGGGACGATGGTGGCCATTTTGAAGCAGGCTGGGACTACAGACAGAGAGAGGGAAAGGTTGAAGATGTGTGTAAACACTCCAGCCAGCTGAGCCGCGCATGACTTGAGGACGCGGCCGGGAATCCCGTCCGGACCAGTAGCTTTGCGCGCGTTCACGCGTTTATGCTTATCTATAAATTTTTCCAGTCTGTTTTTAAACAGTTTTTCAAGAACTTTTGAGAATTGAGGTAGTAAAGAGACAGGCCTGTAGTTTGTGAAATGGTGTTTGTTTCCAGATTTGTATAGAGGTATAACTTTTGCTATTTTCATTCTGTCTGGAAATCGACCAGTTTGAAATGATAAATTACAGATGTATGTAAATGGTTTTATAATAGCCTCAATGACTCTTTTAACCACTATAATATCAATATCATTACAATCCAAAGATTTGTGATTTTTACATTTTTTGACAATTTCAAGAACTTCATTTTCATCAACGGCTGTGAGAAACATAGAATATGGATTCCTGTCGATCAGTGTATCGGGTTTTTCCTGTGCTTTCCCAGGATGAGTGATTGTTCTCGCTAAATTTGGTCCAGCAGTTACAAAGAATTCATTGAGACTATTTGCCACAACATCCATATTGTATTCTTCATGGTCATTACAAATGAAATACTTGGGATAGTTCTTTTGTCCAGTCCCACATTTTATAACACTGTTCAGGATTTCCCATAATCTTTTATGGGAGCATTTTTCTTTATACATGCATTTTGCAGACCTTTTGTTATCCATGGACAGTCCATATATTTCTGTTTCCTACTATATTGCTTTATTGGACAGTTGTTATTGTACAGTAATGTAAATATTCTAAGGAATTTATTATAAGCACTATTAACGTCCTGTTCCTGATATACTTCACCCCAGTTTTCCTTCAATAAATCTTTTTTAAATGCATTCATTCTTTCTTCTGTTCTTACTCGTCTGTACTCTTTTTTACTGTCCATTTTATTGATCTTGTAATTCCTATCATAGATTGTAAAAACTGGAAGATGGTCACTTATGTCGTTAATCACTTGTAATGATTAGAAACTTGATAGAATTTCAAATCTAGTTTGGGGAGTCATTCAGTGAGAAACAGTGAAATGATTTTCCATGTGAAAAGGTGGACAGCAGAAACAGAAAGAAAGAGTGAAACTAAAAGAGAAACAAAGAGCTTTGGAACAACGAGGCAGCAGGAGGACAGCTGCAGTTTAACAGCTTCAACTCACTGACAGGAAACAACATTAGAAACATCATCATCCTCAACTCATCTGCTGCACTGACACTGACACCTTCAACGGACACACCTTCACTTTACCATCAGTCCAAATGTATGGAAACAACCTGTGAGTGAAAGTGTGTGTGAAGGTGTGTATGTGTGTGTTAGTATCAGGATCAGAGAACGACAGCTTTCCTCTGTTCCAGTCCAGATTCACTCTGATCCTCTGGAGCTTCTTCTCTACTGAGAGATCAGAATCTGATGGTGAGCATGCTGAGTATTTACTTTTAATTCCATTAAACCGTATTCTCCATAATCCAGACCGTATGTCTCCCTTCCTCTGCACAGACTCTGCTAACACACCCAGTCCCCACCATGTACTGTCTCCAACTTCAACATCCCAGCTGTGAGTCCCTGAGTTAAAGCCCTCAGAGCCCAGGACAGAGCCATAATAATCAAACCTCTCTGGATTATCAGGAAGCTGCTGCCTCTCTCCTCCTCGTCTCACACTGGTCAGATCTTCAGACAGGATGAGTTTTGGATGAGCAGTGTTTGGGTCCAGAATGAGAGGAGTGTAGGAGACCATGTCCTTCATGTTGTTCCAGATGTTGAAGGTCAGGTTGCCCAGGTGTTTGGCCTGGTCTATCAGAGCTCCTGAGGGCAGCTGTGGATCATCCAGCAGGGGGCAGCGCTGGACTCTTTCCACTGCAGCCTTGTAGTTGTGCAGGAATGAGACGTCTTCAGCTCTCAGCTCGTCCTCTGTGGCTCTGACTGTGTCTGAAAGAGCTGCTATCTCTCTGCTCAGAGCCTCCATCTTCTCCTTCATCATCCCACTCTTCTGCTCCTCTTCCTCCCTCAGTGCAGCCAGCCTGGCCTCCTCTTCCTCTGCTAGAAACTGATGAAGCTTCTTAAACTGCTCCTTAATCTGCCTCTCTGTGTGTCGGGCCTGGACCTTAATGTGTTCTGCTGTTTGATCAAACTTCACTTGAACTTCTTCACAAACCTTTAACTTCTTCTTTAAGGGCTCCAGAGTTTCCTGAAGTTCCTTCTTGTGTTGTTGTGCAGCTTCATCGATGGGTCTGAATCTGTGATTGGTGTGATTTTCTGAGTCTCTGCAGACGACACACACTGGCTGCTGATGGTCCAGACAGAAGAGTTTGAGTTTCTCAGAGTGCAGACTGCAGAGAGCCTCTGAAGCTCTCTGATCTCTCTCCTGTAAGAACGACTCACACAGGTTCTTTAAAGCTCGGTTTAAAGGTGGATCATAAACTGATATTTCCTTACAAACTGGACACTTGTGTGTTGGTCTCTCTCTCCACCATCTCTTCAGACAGTCTTTACAGAAGCTGTGGCTACATGACAGAAGAACAGGATCTCTGAAGACCTCCTGACAGACCGGACAGCAGAGATCCTCCTCTGATCTGGAAGCCATTGAGTCTGTGAGTGAAGCTGAAAACAGAAGACAGGAAGTACAGTCAGTCCTGGCTCCCCTCCCTCCTCTACCACCTTCACTGAAACGTCCTTTGAGTCGTGTTTTTGCTCAAACTCACATTCAGTGTGTGGAGCGTCAGCAGCTTGAAGCAGCAGTGTTGGAGTTTTCCACTTTTCTCTCCTGTAGCTGGACTCACTCAGAGGAAGCTGCTAGTTTGGTCTGAGCTCAGTCTGATCGTCTGTGCGTCTCTCTTTACTGAGGAGGAGGAACTTCCTGTTTCCTGGTTTGTCACATTTGAGTGACGTGAGGGGAGGAGAAAATGTTGCTGTTTGACTTTTAACTAAGGTGTGTTTCAATCCTGCCTGCAGCTCAAAAGCTGTAAAACAGGTTTTGTGTCTTTTCACCTCCACAGGTCACAACATGAAACCTGTTGTGAAGTTTATAAAATAAAGTGTCACTCGGTGGTGCAGCTGTTTGTCAGCTTCTATTTTAGACTTTGTTCTGGTTCTTGTTCAGGTTCCCAGCAGTGGGAGTGTAATGCAGTCACACACACACAGGTGGTGTTAAGGTGGATTCACTTAGTTACAGACAGTGGTGTTATTTCCTGTAACTAAGGGTGTGTTTCACTCCAAAGTTCAGACATTAACCTGCCAGAAGCTGTAAAAGTTACTGATAAAGAGCTTTTATCTCAGAAAGCAGAAAGAAAAGAAATAAGTGTAAAGAGTGCAGCAAAATGTTTTAGTGTGAGCTGGTTCATCTGATCTGGTTGTGTAAAAGTCACTGCATGACACTGAGTTTTACTTCTGTCACGATTAGTGGAGCGGACTCAGGCGCAGACCACAAGTTTCTTCAAATCAAAAGTGAATTTATTTACAGTGTTCTCCACGGTGACACACACACACACACACACACACACACACACACACAACAGTGTCTGGGAAAAAGGGGTTCCAGGGTCCGGGAGTGAAAGGGGCAGGAGTCCAGGGAGGGGAGATTTCCATACAGCCCTCGCAACCACACACAGCTCCTCTTCTTTCCTCCATCACTCTTGCTCACGCTCAGTCACCGTGCACAGGGAAAACAGGTCCAGGGGAAATCTATACACAGACAGCGAAACAGTTAGTCTCCTGGTTCAGACACGAACAAACTTTGCAGAGTGCAGGACAACTGAGCAGACTCGCCATCTTATGTAGGACTCCAATTCTCATAATCAGCGGCAGGTGTGCTAAACATCTCCAGGTGCGTGGGCCAGGAGCAGGAGCCCATACTGAGCTCCGCCCCGGCAGGAGAAAGAGAGAGTGGGAGAGGACGAGAGAGAAAGGGAGAGCAGAGGCGAGAGAGGAGAATAAACAAAACAAAGCGCCTGACTGCTGTCAGCTGGCAAGGTGCGGGGACCATGACAACTTCTGTGTTACTGACACTCATCTCTGACTCAGAGAAACGATTTCTCCCCTGTGATCTTCACACAGTGGTGAGTTACATGTGTGTGGAATTTTTCACGTTTTATAGAATTAAATTTCCTCTTACTTTCTTTTTTGTTAACCTGAGTCACTGATCATTTGCAGTATTACAGAGTCTGGCAGTCTTTGCATGATGTCCACGTCACTGTAAGTTTCTAGCTGACTCTCAGGTGTGACAGGTGTGCCAGCAGGAAAGAGTAATAATAACCTGCATCCTGAGGTTTGTCATGCAGGATTAAAGGAGCCAGGCTTTGTTCACACAGCTGGGATTGTATTTTACACTGACCCTGGGTCAGTATAAGTATCATACAGTTTAAACGAAGCACTGAAACTTGCACATATTTATTACAGATGCACTGAAGAAAAACGGGATATTTACCGTCAATCTGTGGCTGCGATTAAACACTTTACTGGAAACTTTATTAACCAGTAACTTCATCAGTCATGACAGAAGCTAATATTTCTGTGCTAACATCGTTTAAACCAGTGGTTCCCAAACTTTGTTTGCTGGGCCCCCCACCCCCCCTTGTGCGCATGAACACATCCTCCAACCACACACACCCATATTTTGCTCCATTGCATGTGGCTATTTTCACGCCACGCTGTGCGCCACGTTATTGTTGAGATGAATAGCAGAATGGCAGATAGAGACAAAATACTGTTAATCTTACCATCTTCAGGTTTTACACGCTTACATACACACACAGTTACTGTCCCTCCATTTAGAAAGGCAGAGGCGTCACGATGTGATTATTTTACTGTAGTTATTTTTTTTGATGTGTAATAATATTCAACATTACTATCAATGCATTTTCCAAAAAATGCCTCTCTGTGCAAAATGGGTTTAAAAACATAAACAACTGTAGGATCCTGTTTGTCCGTGATTTAAACAGCCCAGCGCTGCTCCTGATGAAGGGAAAACCAATCCTGCAGGGAGACCTACCTCGGCACTTGTGCAGGTGATTTTTCTCTTACTTTCTTTTTTCTGTTATTTACTAAAGAATCTGTCAAAGAAATAATGAATTCTCCACACGTGTTTGAAGGTTGCTGATACGTTCATCTAGCACAGACCTATTGCTGGAACGCCAAGACAATTCTACTACAATGGCAAAAACAAGACGCAAGTCACCAGAGCTCTTTGTGTTGCTCGTGCATGAGGGAGAGAACTGTGACGAGCATCGTTCTCTCTGTTAAGGAATATATTCTAAAATACTTCTTCAGCAAAGACTCAGAGAAGAGAAACACACAGAATTTCTTGCAAGCAAGGGCAGTCTCCGGACTGAGAGACTCGCGCCTGAGAAACTGCCCCGGTCTTTATTTTATACTTCATTGGGTGGGTGTGTGTGTGTGTGTGTGGGGGGGGGGGGGGGGGGGGTGGTCAGAGTGTGGCCCCATAAGATCTTCCCTAAACCTGCTGGTCTCAAAGTCCAGCAGTTCATCAAACCAAAGGGCACTTAGACTAAAACAGACATAGCTACGTTAATCCTACCATAAAACAATAAGACAAGGTACGACCTCTCTCATGCTCCTAGGATGTGGGGTGAACACCCTAGAATGTTACATGCAGCATTCTACCATATGCAAACTTATATCACTAAAAGATTATACTGACTACTAAATACAATTTTCCATTGACACCCTCCAAGTAAGCAAATGAATGTTAACAGTCAAACATAGAAATTAACATTTGCAAAATCATTCCAGCTTTGTGGTGCATCTCCTCCAGGTGTGTAAATCACACATGCAGAGTGGTTTGAGTTCCTCAGAGCTTCATAAATGTCTCTTCCAGTTGTTTCTATCACTGTCCATATGACCAGAGTCCAAATGCAGACATGGGTATAACAAACACACCAGTTAGTTTTGCTGTTTGTCAATGTGGCTTTCAGTTATCTTCAAGGCTGCAGGCCTTTGTCAGCACTCCTGTTTTATGGCCTCTATCAACCCTCATCACCTCATTTCATGCATTCTTCCTGTGGGGGGGTACTTATGACTCCTCTATTGTCCTTTCGTCTCTGCAGAAAACCTTTTTTGGAAAGGGTATTGGATTCAATGATTTTACTGCTGTTGTAACCCCACCTGTTGACTCACTTCAGCAGTCTTGTTCATGATGCAAATGACAACAACAATGACACAAAGGAAGACCCTCTTCAGAGTGTCAAAGCATGCATAGCACAGTGACACAGCATTAGGTGATGTTCATAGGAAACTGCTGTCAGTCATTCCCCGTCACCACCATAGATTCTGCTTTCTGTTCACAGAATCATGATGCCATCCTTGAACTTCCTCTCTGCACTGTCGATTGGAGCTTGGAACGCTCCCCTCATCCTTCAGATCTCCATCTGTTGTCCACAATCTCCTCGTGATTACCTCTGGAAAGCCCCGTGGCAGAGCTCTCCATCCAGTGCAGCTTTATGGTCATTGCTGTGGTTCCAGAATCTTCTCATGATGACCAGTAGGTCCCCAAACAGCATGACCTTTGACCTCAACCCCTGCCTGGGCTGTCAGCTATGGTCCCTACTTCTCGCTGGGTCTCTGAAGGTTTCTCAGGAGATTCCACCCTTGGGATCATTTCTTCCAGCAATGCTCTGCTGCACCTGCATCTCCTCACTAGAGGAAAAACTTCTATTTGGAAAACATGTCAACCATCATCAAACCAAAATTTCCTTTCAGTTCAGTGAACTTCACTTATCAAAAAATATAATTATTTATTATTTATTAATTATATTATTGGTTTATCACATTTTCACTTTCACTTATAGGCCATCAAAGTGTTTATTATCTTTACCCAAATGATTGGAGCAGAACTTGTTCCATATTCAGTTTTTCAGCAAAACGTGTTTGAGAAAAGATTCATTCTTATAACTGGAGGAATAAATATATTTCAATAAATATTAATGTTAGCCCGCGACTTTGTTCCAGTTTTGAATTTTGGCCCACTGTGTATTTGAGTTTGACACCCCTGCCAGAGAAACAGGGGCAACTGGCAGTCCAGCATGAGCCAAGGGGCCCAGGACACAGGAAAATCTCTCTACTGTCACTGCAGCTTCCTGCAACTTCTGAATGCTGGTGGACTGTCTATTACACACTTTGCAGTGATATCGAGTTAAATCTTAAGGAACTTGTGTATTAACTCAAAAACACAGAATAGGCCTTTGTGAGGTGAGGCATGATTGAATGTGGACAAAAATCAGCTAGATGAGTCAAAAACATTACACTTGTGTGTAGTGGTGCAACGGATCAAACATCTCACGGTTCGGATCAATTTTCGGATCAGCAAAAAAAGAAAAAAAGACAAAATTTTAACATTTACTTATTAACTTATTTAAATATATTAAATATTTTTTGCCTATTAAAAAATTCAACTCAAGACTCATTCCACGCAATTATATAAAAACAAATTAAGGTGCAATATAGGGCAGTACAGGGCTTTGTATCTACCACTGCACTGTGATATAAGGAACTCTCACGGTCACGTGGCTTTCCGTTGACCTGGAGGTCCACCCATTTGTAGTTGGGCAACAGAAGATGCCTGGGACAGTTCAGCCATAACTTTAAACTTTTCCTGCTCATATACAACGGATCTTCGGATCATGTTGTAAATGGGCTGAACTGAGGGCGACTGCACAGCAGGCTGAACTGCTACAGGTAGCGGGGCTAATGGCTGAGCTATGGGCTGCAAAAGAGATTGTAAAGTTGGTCCAGTCCCACCCGAGGAGTGGGTACAGGTGCGGAGGCTAGCGTTGTCCTGGCGGACCTCACCTCGGGGGTCGGTGCAGATTTTGGCAGCGACTGGACAGCTGCTGTCTACACCCAAGGAGCTGATACGGGTGCAGGGACCAGCCGGCCCCAGAAACTGAAGCAGGGACCAACTGGGCCCCAGCCCCCCTTACCTGGGAAACTGACACAGGTGCAGGGGAGTGGCGGACACCTACTCTGTATCTGGTCTGGTCTGCTAGACAGACCCATCAATGAGACTTTGTAAAAGCAGCTGGTCTGAGTGATGTGATCAGAGTGCAGTAGATAATGTCTGACAGCAGTTTGAAGAGCAAATGGATTCTGTTCTGTTCTTCACTCATCACCTACCTGACACCTCACACCTGTTTCTCACCTGCAGGTCACACAGGAGGACAAGAGAAGGATGGACGCAATAAAGGACATCCTGGACTGAGAGCAAGTCTCTCTGTTTTGTTTTGTTTTTTGCTCATTTTTAAAAGAATATTTTAATTTGAAAATCTGAGTTCACTCTGCTGAGCTCACAGATCTCAGTGTCATGAATGACGTCTATTTACTGCTGCTATGAAAGTTAAATTATTTCACAATGAAACAGCAAAATGAAATGTTTAGAACAAACACAACATCCTGTAAAAACTGTCATTGTTCTTTTTGTACAGAGAGCTTCCTCTTCACCTCCATAATTCATTCAGTTCATTCACGAAAAAAAGCCCAGACAAAACACACAATAGAGTAAATCCACCTGTGATCAACAGTGGTATTTTTCTTTCTTTGTTTATCAAATCTTCTCCTAATATGTTAATAATGTCAATAAACCTTATTCATTACAACTGCTGAAACCTTAGTCCCACCTTCCAGTTTGTATTTGTGCTTCAATCCCTTTTCTTCATTTTGACAGGTGTGTTTGAATTTGTGTTAGCAGTGAGAATGTGGACATTCTTTTCTTTGGAAATAAAACCATTCCTATTGCAAAACTCTGACAGTGTGACAGTGGTGGAAAGCAAAGGAAAAAAAATCACCATGTAAAGAAAAGGGTGATGATGACCAGTTTTGCATAACCCAGAATTCAAAATGTACAATAAGCCTGTGGGTTCAGTGGGAACCAGGGGCGATTCTAGGATCAGAGCTTTGGGGGCGCTGAGCACCCAGAGAGCTGCCCATCCAGGCAAGGTGGAGTGGATTTCTGTTGTGCCTGTCACTATTACCTGTCTGTTTTCTTATCTGGTTCTTCCTGACCTTGTACTTCCTCCTCAGGTTCCTTTCCTCTCTCCCTCTTTGGACTGACAATCATACACAAATAGATTCAATTAGATGAAAAAATTACATTAATATGAAAAAACAAATGCTATTAAGATCACTAACAAAAAGTCCTCTCTCAGTGTACTTTCAACCAAAAGGCAAATAACCAAACCACATGTAAGCTATAAATATTGAAACACTGATCCAACATTATCCTTTATTGACAGATCAGTTGATCTTACACTTTTACCTGAATGTTGTTCCTGGGTTTAATCTTGGCACATGCACATATGACAAAATAACCAACTTCTCTCATTACATTTCAAACAGGACAAAACAAAAACAGGACAGCGGTAACAACAGCAGGCTACAGACAGATTTTAAATAGGCTGTATACATTTCAATGGGAGCAACAGGACGGCCAAATGTCGCTGAATTTACTACAGAGCAGGACGGATTGTAGGGTAGCAAACATCGTCGGAAAACACGTTTCCAACACTGCAGGTTACCTGGTGTAATGTTTTTCAGCTAAAAAGAAACATGGTCTGAGTCCTACCTAACTATATAAAGAGTAACTGAAGGTTAAATGCAGCTAATAGGTCCTGTTTTAAGCCAGGCTCTCACACCTCCGCTCCGCTGCGTCTCAGCCACTATCGCTCTGGCAGCAACGGCGCTAGAGCCAGAGCAGAGTGCTTCAGCACCCCCAAAAAATGGGCTAAAATCGCCACTGGTGGGAACAGATAGGAATCAAGAGAATTTATGTCCTGTAGTCCAGGAGGACAGTGTGAGTTTGGGGAAGAACAGTTCCTCCAGCAACAATAATTAAAGTCTATAATTAGATCAAAGATCAACATAATAACAGTCCACTGCCTTCCTCTAGATTAGCTGAAATAATGAAAACCACACGTGCCAGAAAAATTACCTCTAAACTTTATAAGTTCATTTAAATAATATAATAATAACAAAACTACAGATAGAAAAGTGGGAAAAAGGCTGTACCCTATCTCTGACTTCTGGACAGAAATCTGTAACAATATGTTCGAAACACAAATAATGCAAACTTACAAGTATAAAAGTACAGGTATAAACAGTATAAAACAGCTCATAGGACACACCTCACTCAGAAAACTGTTTAAGCTGAGCCTATCACCAAGAAAACTGGAAATAATCACTCCACCTTAAACACTTGTTTAATATACAGTATTCCTGCGCCACATGGTGGCAGTCAAGTCAAAGTAAACTTTATTGTCATCTCTGCTATACACAGTACAGAGAGATGAGACGAAGAGGCTCCAGTTACATCAGTGCAAAAAAACCAAACAATAAATATAAGAAGAGTAGGAAAATAAATATACACTTTAGGACTCGGGGTAAAGGGATCAATAACAATTTAAAATTTATAATTTACAGTTTGATGATTTAAAGTCTCACACACAACCCGTCAAAAGGGGAGGGGCCAGCTGCTTCCAAATAGAGCACATTTCATTTATAATGTTTTAAATCCAAGCCCATTATCTATTCATGACTTGAATCCTGGGTTGTGTGAAATCCGAGAAATAAACCTTAGACAAAGCAAATCTTTGAACTAAGGTGTAGGTGTGTTAGATCATGTTGTGGTGATCCTCGGGTTGAGGGATTTGTGTTCATACTGGAGTGCAAAATTAAAACCAATGGAAGATGGACAAGAAAAGTTCAAAGCCATCAGGTGCTCAGTTGAACACCCTGTTCAACCTGTTTGTGTGACTGACTCCAGCTCAGACTAAAGGCTGGGTCGCCAGTTCAACAGGTCAGCAGTTTTTATCTTTGCATGATATGCAAAATCCAAACAAAGTCCTGTACATAGTGTTTTTAGTACTGAGGTGAGTCCATGTTTGGGCTTTTCATTCATTTCTACAGCATTTTACATCCCTGATAACTTCATAAAGCACAGAGACAAAGAAAAAACACTTTGAACAACTAAAAATAAAAGTTAATGACACATCAAAATAAAATAAATAAATAATAGTGATAACAATAATAATAATCATTAAACAGGAAGCAGACTTTGGAAACGCTCTGAAGTTTCTAAAATTTGGAATAAATCAGGGTCAGACATGTGTGAAGGTCTAATGAAGTCTTCTGGATGAAAATTGTTATGTGCAATACCAAAAAAGTAGATTCTGTTCATCTGGACTTTACATTTGCACAATAACTGAAACCAGCGCACTGTTCTTTTAGTGGCACGCATCAAGAAACATTATGTTCAATGATCCAGTTTGACCTCATGCAGGCAGTGCTGTTATACACAGACTGGACAACTTAATAACAGTGTTGGAGTATTAAAGTAAATCTACTTTAAACTAGAGATGGACCGATCCGATATTACGTATCGGTATCGGTCCGATACTGACCTAAATTACTGGATCGGATATCGGAGAAAAATAAAAAATGTAATCCGATCCATTAAATATCACGAAAGCACCTCACAAAACTTGCAACACGCCGTAACTCACCTCAGAACGTGCAGTATGCATCACGTGATAGAGCGGCTGTGGCATGCGGGACCTGTCGGTGGTCTGGATAGCATTTGGAGCTTCGCTAGCAACCCGGCATTTCATCTCCGACAAAGTTATCCAGAGAGAAGTAAAGCAAGTGTGTAAGTCCATCTCTGAATGTTTGTAAAGCATTCCCACGTTAAGCTTAACGAGCGACTGCCTCTCGCTCTCCGGCTGCTACTTCAATCATGAAACTGCTTAAATGATCAGCTGATCGGCTTTTCTGTCGCGAGTCTGTCTCTCTTGTTTGTTTTTGGTCCACTTTGCGCCAGAAAGAGCAAACCAGCAGCTGAACAACAGCAGCACGTTTAAGCTTGATAAGCTGTTGTTACAATTTATTTAATATTACTTTCTACACCAGGATCTTTTTCTACGTAGCTGACGGCTGGTAACTGTGCAGGGGCGGATCTAGCAAAGTTTAGCCAGGGGGGCCAATAGGGCATTAACAGGGAAAAGGGGGCACAAAGACATACTTTTTGTTAAGGTTCAAAATTATTGGGGGTGGAGACAAGAGAAAAACCACAATAACAACACTGGTCCGGTCGGGTTGAGTCAAACGATGATTTAATGATCACACGCGTGGGAGATGGACACTGATGCAGACAGCCTCAAAATCTCAAAATGGTGGAGCATTGCTCAAACTTTTATAGCCTCTGGTGTCTCCACCTTATCATAAAACCTAAACATTCACATGCCTTCTCACACACAGCGCCTAAGCTACGACCTTGGCTCTCCGTTTATCTGCTCCTGCTGAGATGGGGCAGAAAACTCCAGTATGTTCTGTTCTCTTCTAATCAGACAAATAAGGCGATGACTTTCTGCAAACAGTATTTCTTATAACTCAGCAGTATAATGCATCATAAAACAATATCATTCATTCACAATAAATCAACAGTTTAATATAATGCAAATCAGTTTAACTAATGCAATAGTTATCAGCTTCTTCTAATTCAGGAGAATAATGCAAACTAAAACTACATAATAATTCACAATCTTTAATTCGGGGTATAACATGGCATAAAATAATATTATAATCTAACAATTCCCCCTGATGAGGTCATTAGAATAATGAGTAAATCAGCTAGATGAGTCAAAAACATTACACTTGTGTGTAGTGGTGCAACGGATCAAACATCTCACGGTTCGGATCGGATCACGGTTTTAAGTCACGGATCGGATCAATTTTCGGATCAGCAAAAAAAGAAAAAAAGACAAAATTTTAACATTTACTTATTAACTTATTTAAATATATTAAATATTTTTTGCCTATTAAAAAAATTCAACTCAAGACTCATTCCACGCAATTATATAAAAACAAATTAAGGTGCAATAGTGTCTATAGACTGTCTCTAAGACTAATAGACTGACTCCAGCTCAGACAAAAGGCTGGATCAGCTGGTTCAACAGGTCAGCAGCGGTTGTTTGTCCCCACCCAGGTGCTCCACTGGGGCCACACTGCCCAATTCACCTGTCATCCAGGCGTCCGCCGCACCATCACCTTCCTCCTGCGGTTTTTCTGGTGGCCCTCCTTGGACAAGGACGCCAGGGAGTACGTTTTGGCGTGTGCCACGTGCTCCCGGAACAAAGTGTACATAGTGTTTTTAGTACTGAGAGGAGAGCTCCTGATGAACACATGAATGGAAACAACAGCATGAAAAATAACCTTAACATAAAAAAACATGTACAAAGTCCAGATGCAGATGAGCAAACAGTCACTGCTCAGTGTGACCAGAATAGTCTGAGCTCCATCCTATACTTCAACACCTGTTCACCAGAATCCTGATGATTACTGCTCAAAGCTGTTTTGACCTAAAAACTGGGAGATGTATTCTAAGTTTCTGAGGATTTCAGAGATGGTTTGGGAACAACAGGAAGTGGTTACAGATGGATGTCATGTGCAGTTAGTGGAAAGCATCTGATTTACTGTTGGCTGGTTTCATCTGTGAAAAAACAGCATATGAAATGAATTCAAGAGAAGCTGTCAGACTTTATCTGACACAATATAAAGAAGAAAATCACCTCCATCACAAAGAGGAAGTGTATTCAGTTGCTCTCCTCTACTTGGATTTCTTGTAATTTACAGGAAGTTGCTGAATACCTGATGTGTTCATGCAGTCAGTGACTCTTGGCTTTATTCTAAAACTGTCATTCTCACTAATCCAGTCAAGTTTTTGTCGAAGATTGTTTGACAGATAGGAGATGGAGGCTAAACTCAGTATTCTGGGGATAAAACTTAAACTCAAGAGCAGCTTTAATACTCCAGTGATCGGTCTGTCCGCACAGCAGATACAGGTTCATAATTTTATCAACACATCCATCCACAGATGTAAATCCAGAGCAGCCATGTTTACCCACAGCATTCAATTACAGAGGAAGATGTATATTAGTTGCTCAAAGACATTTCAAAAATAGAGGTTTGTCTGTGATTGCAGGGACAAAAACAATGAAAAAAACGCATTCAACAGGTATATGTGTAAATCTTTATTCAATTCAATTGTATTCATATATCACCAAATCACAACAAAAGTCACCTCAAGGCTTTATTTGCCCTTACATTCTGCTCATATTTCATTCATTCACAGAAAGAATTCCCTCATTATCATTGTCTTTAAAAAAATGCCCTTTGCTTTGCAGAGATATAACAGTGTTCATAAAGGCACAGTGGACACATGAACCAAACAACATAGAAAACACCAAGAGGCTGTTTAAAGAAGGCCACAGAGAGAATTTGCAATGCAATTTTTTGGCCCGTTGAAATTAATGGACCACATGACAAGTGTGATCACTGATTTTGCTTGCATGGTGAGCTGTGTCTTAGCTCAGTGAGATGAGCAGCCATTCTCAGAGTGGGGGGCCTGGGTTTTAAGTCCCGCTGATGGCAACATTTCTTTTTCAGTTTGCAGTTAAACTTTTTTAAAAGTCTTTTCAACACAAGTTTCAGCTTCTTCAGCTGTTGTCAGCAGAAACTTCAGCTTTGTGACCTCTTTTCTGCGCAAGGTTCTGCTTATTTACAACTTTTCAGTAGCATTGTTCTGCTTCTTCACCCATTTTCAACAGAATTTTCATCTTCTTGGCCTGGTTTCAGCTGAATTTTTAGTTTCAGCTGACCATGTCATTCTCATCTATTGTACATCCTAAATGTGTATAAATGGGATCGGATGATGTCCAATAAAAGTAATAAACAATAAATGTAAATCTCTTTTTTTAACTTTGCAGACTCATTTTACCCACTCCAGTGAAAGCGATAAGAAAAGGATCATGGCTTTAAATAGACTATGAACAAAATGAAATACATTTTGTTTATGCAACATGAAAAACTTCTACCTTTTCCAACTCGGATTTTCTGCAGGACCAACACGGACATCAGTTCAGACTGAAATCCAGTTCAGACGGCACACGCAACACTAACTGTGTTCAACCTTGCACGGAGGCCTTTCAATAAATATAAGAAGATGGTTAAGGTGAGAGATTACTATTCTGTCTTTTACAGAAGGGGGGACTAAATGCCAAAAAAGAGAGAAGTTGTTTTTTTTTAAATGACGCTTTAAAACAGTTCAAGTATCTTTGTGGGAGAAGGGACTAACTGCGGCCGAGGTTCTGAAAGAGACGGTCACTTCACCGATGACCCTGGGCTACTTTGAGCTGGTTAACATCAATGACGAACGTAAGACTGAGTGCACAGACATAATTGATCATCTGGACAATAAGAAAATCCAAAATATGTTTTCCACAAGGAGCAGATGCAGAAATAAAAGATGTAGCCATCCCATGGTAGCAGAAACCTCCACATGCATCAAATAATGCAAAGCGCAGAGGTGCAATGACGGTGTTAGATGTAGCACAGCAGAACGGATTGTGTTTAAAAACCCTAATCAAAGAAACGGCAGCAACATTGACCGTAAGGAGGTTTACGATCTACTTTGTCAGCAGTGTCCGCGTCTGAAACAATGGATGGAGAGTAGATTCCCCAGAAATTCTTTCCAGGAAGCAGTGAAATACAGAAAGGAGAACTTTGGAAAGAGCCGACAGTCTTTTACTGAAATTCGCAGTGTTATGTTGCTGCTCGAACTGAGCGAGTCAGTTTGTCTCATAACTGGTTCCTTCATAAAGCAAGGCACAGGGTTTGTGCTATTTGACAACTTTGTCTTGACCAACGCTCACTTATTCAACTACTGGGTTAAATCAAACACACCTAACTGGCGTGAATTTGTAAACATTACCGTGGTCTTAAACTTTGAAGACCAAGAATTGGACAAGAACAACCTTAACGCTAAGGTGTACTTTATTTAAGAAGGCACATGTTAACAGCACAAACACCAACTGACTAAAAACAAAATGGCTTTCTTTTATACTCTACCTATTCAGGTGAGCATCCGGACTAGCCCAAGTATGGGGGTTAACTAATCAAAATGAAAACACAACCCTCCACACAAACAAACATACAATAACATTAGATCACATAACAAACATATACATATTTCCAAAACGTACTATAAACGAGTCAGTAACACAAGCTTTAACCATTACTATCTAAATTAAAACCCTATCTAAATCAAATCACAACAACAGTTGCCTCAAGGCGCTTTATATTATGAAGTAGATCATACAATAATAGATACAGAGGGAAACCCAACAATCATATGACCCCCTATGAGCAAGCACTTTGGCAACAGTGGGAAGGAAAAACTCCCTTTTAACAGGAAGAAACCTCCGGCAGAACCAGGCTCAAGGAGGGGCGGGGCCATCTGCTGTGACTGGTTGGGGTGAGAGAAGGAAGACAGGATAAAGACATGCTGTGGAAGAGAGACAGAGGTTAATAACAGATATGATTCAATGCAGAGAGGTCTGTTAACCCGTTAAAGCCGGTCGGAGTGGGCATGCTCCATTTTTTTTTTTTTTTTTTTTGCCTGTCCCATTTGGTTCTTTAGCCATCAGAATTGTTGTCTGAAGACCAACAAGGAAGACCTGTTAATCTTCACCAGGTAGTGACAAAGAATTAACATCCACCTTCTTTTTCTTTTGTGGCCTATTTCTGGCTTTCTCAAGTGGAAAACCTCATGAGAGCAGGACCTAGATGCACACATTGATAGATATAAAAAATATAGCAAGTGGATGAAACTAACCCTGGCCATAAATGGGTCCCCGAAGACCAGGTGAACATTAAGAGTTTAAACATTTTTGGGTGGGATTGATGATCTGAAGTAGATCAACAACAGTCTCACAGAGAAAGAGTGAAGAGAAAAGAGCGGGTTGTAGTGTTGCAGAAGTTCTCAACTTCTGCTTTTTCCAAGTGTGAAAAATCTAAATAACGTGACTGTTACCTCCTTTCAGTTCCCACTTTATTGCTGAGCTGCACAGGATACGGAGGTCAGTAACTTTCTTCTGTCAAACTTTGAAACTTATGAAATTTCAAGGCAACAGAAGGACTGTATGAATATAATTACACTTTAACAGTTCAGTGCTGGTCCAGCCTTGATGCAGCTCAAAGATGTCACTCCTCTCGTTTAATCAGAAATGCAGGATAACGGCCCCATAGCTTTCAGGAGAAATTCCCCACAATCACACAATCATCTTTAAGTAAACACTGGTGACAGTGGGTAAAGGAAACTCTTTTATAACATTAAGAAACCTGCAACAGAACCAGGTTAAGGGAGGGACGGCCATCTGCAGTGACCAGCTGGGAGCTGGAGGCTGCATGCCCATTGGAAGGCTTTAAGTCATTTTCTTTGCGTTTGTTTAACCTGAGAATAAAAATAATCACAATAAAAGTGAAACTTCAGCATATAAAAAGTGAAACTTCAGCTCCACATGAGGCAGACGTACTGGAGCCATACTTTCCGAGAGAATCAGGTGCTTCTCCACACAGCACCCAGTCTGGACTGAGAAGCCTTTAGACTGACAGTTCAAATTCCCAGCATCGGGATCCTCACTGACCTGTTAATAAACCAGGAAACTGGAGACTGCATCTGATTGGGCAGTTCTGAGTCTAATCGTCACCTCCAAGCTGCACAGAAGCCTGCAAGAGACACGTCAGACATCAGGATGAGAAATCCACTTACACAGACTCACTATCCCTCTGTGAAAGAGGAAGATCAACATCAGCCTTTAAATCTAATTAAAAGAGTTATAACCTATGGCCCTGGGAAATAGAAGTGCTGCCTTCTGCAAATGGGACTGCAGAGTCTTCATCAGATTACAGAGGACAGCGCTAATGCAGACGAGTTCATCAGCAGCCCTGTTTCATACGGTAATCCTTAATGTAAAGCATTAAAGTCTTCCTCATTTACGACATCTGACTTACACCTTGAAGATTCTTGTTTAATATCACTCTGTCTGTCCAAATGCTGTACGTCCACGATTTTAGCTACTTTGTTAGGCTACTTTACTTTTCTAACGCTTAAGTAAATTCAGGAGTGATCCCCAACAATGTCAGAGCTCTATGTTTGTTTCTATGGTTACAGTGCTCCTCCTGGTAGTTCCTCTCAGTGCATATTTGACAGAGCGTAAACATTTCCCTGATTTAGTTTTAGATGGTAGGGGGGAAATGCGAGTGCTTCAGTAAAGCCAAAGTAGTTTTTTGGATCCTTAAAATCATGAAAAATAATTTCAGGATGACCAAAAGGACAGGTACTGCTGACGTACTGATATATAGCATTTGTGTAGCACTGCTGCTATATTTGTATTGCAGCAGCGTTACACAAATACATTCTTTAAAAATCATACAATGTGATTTCCAGAATTGTTTCTTCAAAGCTGTCTATCACAGTGGGAATGCACCTACTCCATGATTTCTAACTGGGAGAACTTGCAAAATCGCAGGGAGTTCAAATACTTATGTTCCTCACTAGTCTCACTTTTATTGTGATTATTTTTTCCTGTTAAACAAACACAGATGAAATGAATTAAAGCCTTCCAACGGGGCATGCAGCCTCCAGCTCCAGTTCCTCACAGTGTTACTGGAGGCCAAGGTAATGCCATCCAGAGTAAGAATCTGCTTAGATACCATATTACTAAGATTTTCAGGGCCGAGTACAATAACCTCAGTTTTATCTGAATTAAGAAGCAGAAAGTTAGCGGCCATCCAGGTCTTTATGTCTTTAAGACATGTGTGTTATCTAGCTAACATGTAGTGAGTCGTTTAATCTTTAAATGACATTTGTAGAATTTGCCCACTTCCTCTCACCCACCAGTGAAAGGAGAGGAAAGGGAGAGAATCCTGTGCATACACAGAAATGAACAGCTGGCAGAATTCAATTCAATTTTATTTATATAGCGCCAAATCAAAACAAAAGTCGCCTCAAGGCGCTTCATAGATACAGAGAAAAACCCAACAATCATATGACCCCCTATGAGCAAGCACTTTGGCAACAGTGCACTGAAAAAAAGGGATTGGCCAACTCTTGGATTTACATAAGCATCTTGCGTGTATTTAACATAAGTGCCTCATGCTTTAAAGTTAAGTGTAACTATATAGTGTAGAAACTACATGATATGCAGAGAGGCTAGATTAAATTGTTCATATCATGTTTGAGTGAAGTAAGTCAATAATTTACTGCGTCACCGCACGGGATTTCAGTCTCGCACGCTTTGGAATTCCAATAAAACTGATCCATGTTTGTGGCTGTAATGTGACAAAATGTGGAAAAGTTCAAGGGGGCCGAATACTTTTGCTGTATTTAGCAACCAAGACTCTTCGGCATGCTCTTGTATTGCTTATAAGATTGTTCACTGCATCTGGAGGAGTGCTTGGAGTGGAAGGGTCAGAGATTAATTCATTCTCTGAAAAGCATTGAACACTAGCTTTCTCACCTAAGTGGTCAGAGAAGAAAGAAACAAAAAAGGACAGCTGTGGTTTTATTGAACTGGAGTGGGAAGGGTGGTCAACCAAGTGTCATGTTACACATGAAGAGTAGAAGTTCATCTTCAAGTTATACCATGTCAGTGACCTTCATGGTTCCTACATTCACATTGGATTTTCTAAAACAACACGTGCTGATTAATTTTATGAACGGCTGATAATCATTGACATTCACTTGTTTATCTCTTTGTAGTCTTGTACCTTGTAAAAGTTGTAAAGATTACTTTATGCATTTTGTCGCTTAGAGTATTTTTGCTCTGAGTTATTAGAGGAATTCCATAATCAAAGGCAATTACTTCCTCAGTGCCAAAAACTTCCAGATATGTTCTTTCACAGCTGCTTAAACATCTGTATCTGAGCACACATTTTGATATTTGTCCTCTAAGCTCTGGTCAGTTGGTGGAAACACACATGCTCATGTTTTACTATCAGTTGACAATCATTGATACTCACTTGTTCTTCTCCTTGTACTGCATCTGAAGTCATAAAGATTACATTAGTCACTGATTCACTAGAATTACTTATGCTCTCAGTTATCATACTGAGGGATAAGGTTGAATCTAATGCTACAGTGACCTCCCCTTTGTACTGTGTAATATAAAAGTCAGTCAAGTTTGCAGATGACACACAGATACTGTTGAGTTTTCACTGACAGAATGGAGATCACGCTGAAGTTCTCGCTGTTGCTTCTGGTCTGCTCTGTTTCCACAAATCAGACAGAGGCAGATAATGAAATTCAATCAATGTCACTTCATGAATCTATCACTAACGTTTCTCATTAATCTTTTTATTTTTATTATTTATTCATTATTTATTCAATAATCTAGCCTACGAAAAATGAAAAGGGATTCAAATGATGCAGATAAATAAAATTCATATTGACTTATTTATGTTCTTTTCTGTCAGACCATGTCGCAAAACTGAAAGACCTGGAAATGCAGAACGTTGAACTTCAGCGACAGAGGTCTGAAATTGACAAGCTTAAACAGCAACAACAAGGTACTGTATGTACACATGTTTCATTGTATAACAGAATATTAGTGATTCATTATTATTTGTTAGAGTTCATTTATTCCAATGTGTGAGATTAATAATTATAGGTTAAAGTATATGAAATCATCAAAATTTGTGCTTTTTATGGGTTCAGTGGGGAAAATGTAATATGTACTAATTTGTGCAAAGTATAATTTATCTAAGGGTAGTTTCAACCCAACCATACATCTTCCACTTATCCAAGGCTGGGTCGCAGGGGCGGCAGCTTAAGCACAGAAGCCTAGACATTCCCCTTCCCGGCCCCCACCTGCAGCTCATCCGGGGGAACACCAAGGCATTCCCAGGCTTGAGAAAGCTCTTTTCCACTGTTTTTATCTGATTCTTTTGGTTATTACCCAAAGCTCGTGACCATAGGTGAAGGTGGGGACAAACTGATAGGACAGCCCGTTCTCACTCCCGAGGCGTAACATGTCGACGTTTTGTCACGTCCCGCGGCGTTCCTGAGGAACGCGAAAGGAGACCTTCGGCGTTCTTATGGTACGCGGTGGGTCATGTCTGGAATCCAGTGCAATGACGCTCCCGCGGTAACAGACGTTCCAGCCCTGTATTCCAGCCGTAAACTTAACCTTATCCCTAGCCCTGACCATAACCTTATAACCAGGACTATAATGATGTTAAATAGCGTGTTTCTAAGCGATTTGAAGAAAAAGAGCGAAAACATGTAGATGGAGTCCAGACGGTTCTCATATTTCCTCTTTTTTCCGAGGTCGTCATTTAGGAACGTTGTGGGTAGCCGAAAACGTAAGATGTTTACGATTTGTCACCTAGCGTAAAATGTTACGCTTTGGGAGTGAGAACGTGTTGCAACGTGTTGGATAGGAAAGAGCTTTACTTTTTCACTCAGCTGTCTCTTCACCATGATGGACCGATACAGAGTCCACATCACTGCAGCCACAGCACCAATCTGTCTGTTGATCTCCCACTCTCCTCACTCTTAAACAAGATCCTGAGACAGTTAAACTCCTCCACTTTGTGCAGGAACACGTCCCTGACACGGAGTGGGCACTCTACCCTTTTCCACTGAGGACCATGGCTGCATACTGCTCCAGTGGGAGCTGGATGCCAGGACGTGTTGAAGGTCAACATTTTAGACACATGTCAACCAAGACAGCTCAACAACATTCAGACCCTTCAAGAACTCAGGACGAACCTCATGCACCCCAGGGGCCTTGCCACCAAGGAGCTGTGGAACTGCCTCAGTGACCCCGCCCCCGGTGATAGACGAGCCATCCTCCTTGTCCACAGACTCATCTCCCTCAATCCCACATGTCAGTGGGATTAAGGAGGTCCTCGAATTATTTCTTCCACCACCCGACGATATCCTCAGTAGCACTCTGTAGTTAGAACAATAATTAAAACTCCTAACACACACACAGGGTATTTATACATTTTTAGAGAATGTTATTTTTTAAACTTTTTTTTTTCAGACAATGCAGCAAAGTTGGAGGAAGTGGATAAGCAGAGGACTGCAATTGAAAATCTTAATCAACAGCTACGAGGTAATGTGATGAAGTCAACATGGCTCTGATTATTTTCATCTTAAAATATCTGGCCCATTTAACACACACACTACGCTTGTCTTTAAACATCTTGTCACAAACATTGGAAATGCCTACAACCCACACACAGGTAATAAGATGGAATGTAACTTCTCAGCTATGTTGATGTCAGACTGATGTTCACGATGTTCGAACATCTGATTTTCCACTTAACAAATGTCCCACAGGTATTTTCACTGCACCAGTGAGAGGAGCCTACCACTTTGAGTGGTACGTATGTGGACCTGGAGATCCTGTTTATGGTGTAGCTGTTGTGTTGTTTAAGAATGGAGAACGCATTTTTTCAGCGTGGGAGCGTCAGGCCTCACATTTCGGAACAGCTTCTAATGGAGCCTCACTGCGTCTAGAGACTGGAGATCAGGTGTTTTTATGTCTCTGGGTTAGTTTTAAAATATATGACAATCATTTTCACCATTCCACCTTCAGTGGTCATCTTCTTTTCACCATGTAAAAAGGGAAACGCTTCCTTAAGTTGTCTTCTATTATCCACCAGCTTCTGATGTTTTAAAATGTGCATTAATTCAATAGGTGGCAATCTAGTTATCTTAAATATCTAAAACCTCATAAATCATTTCTACTTCTAAAAGCAGTTAATAATATTTTTATGTAACGATTTGCAAATCTGTTAGTAAAATAATGATAAATTTGATTTTAAAAAAATCAAAGTGACTGATTATTTATTTGCTGTGTGTGTGTTGGAGAGCTGTATTAAAGACTAACACATAACATGTGTAGTTATTATTTTATTGTATTTGCATCAATTGTCAACATCAGGATATTAAAACCTATGAAAGTTGGTTACACACATGTTCCATATCTTAACTGTGTGTAGCAACAACAGATAACACACATGTGTGGGCCTCATCTGAGCTCTGACACATGTAGCTCAGTGACAGCACTGTCTCTCTCTGCCTCTCTCTCTACATGGCTGTGAACAAAAATATAAACACTGAGGCTTCAAAATGCAGCATCTACAACACTGTCACTCTGCCTCCACCATGATATTTTAATGTAAGAAAACTCCAGACAGCTCTGGAGAAAGTTTCAGAGTAAAAGCCCTGGAGTGTTTTACATGTTATTCTGTTGGATTAAATCTGACGGAGCTGATTCATAAACACTTCACTGCCAGGTATCAGGTGACCTGCAGAGACTGATCCTACAAACACTCAGAAACAGAGTAAACCAAACTGCACCACAGTGATCAGACGAAACCTTCCTGACATGAACACAGCTCCTCAGTAAAAACTGTGAACCAGCAGAGAGACTACACCCAGCACCATACACCACCTCTCTGACACAGTACACCCTCGGGCAGGTGGTGTCCCCATAAACAGCCTGAGAAGCTCTGATTATTTACTATGTTCAAACAAACTGAGTGTCCACAAACGTCTGAGCTCACAGTGAGAGCTGCTGGCACAGTTTGGAGGTGTTCTGCCCCCTGCTGGACACACAGAGCTACAAGCTATTCTATTACAGTTTTTCTCGATTGCTAAAACACATTTCTTGAAACTACGCCTCATATCCTCATAACAGTGTTGCGAGATCGATCAACTTTAGACCAGACAACAAACGACAGAGGCTCTGGAAAAGTGCAATCAAACGATGAGTTTTATTGTCACAGGAGAACAACCAACCATCAGCATACGGAATGTGTTGCTCTGACAAGAATACATTGAGTTCTGGTTTTATAGGACAAAATATCACACCTACGTCAATACAGTTCAAAAATACATGGTGACAGACGGGCAAAAGTTCAACCCGTGCAGACAAGGGTACATCACGTACATATAACCTTACACCGACATATAACTTCTCCTTTCTTCATTACTTGCCTTTTAAGGTAATAACTTCAGGTCTTAGCATCTCTAAGAGCTAATAATTGGACCCTCGTCATTAATCACTAAGTAGAGTACTTTGCAGCCAGTCTCAAACTGAAGAAGAAGACGCTTAGGCCTTCACTCAAACCTGCCACTAGATTAATATGTGTATTGTAAGCATGCATGCAATTAACCTGCTATGTTCTCATCTTCCCTCAGCATGTATCACCTGGACAGTCACGCCAGCGAAGCTTTAGACCTTCTAGAATGGAACATCAACTCTTAACCAAGCACATTCATGCATTGTGTATAAAATGAACTCAACCTGTAAAAGTAGAAAGGTCAATGTAATGACAGACATATTCAATGCAATATAAACCCTGTAGGAAATATTACTGATAAATGATACTGTGAAACATGTTATTATTACATTCTTCATAAGGCAAATTATATGGTATCAATAAAAGAATCTCTGAATCCCAACATTCCCTCTTTTGACATTCCAACAGGAATGTCACCATACTCCATGTTGTATCACTCCCTGCCCCACTCTATGGGTTCCAGGTTCATCTGGTAGATGCCCTCAACCCAGCCAGGGTTCGTAACCCTTGCCACTATCTTTACCAACAATCCTCTGACACAAGGAATGATACAACAACCAGCGATGACCAATATTCCCAAAAATACAGCCAATGAACACATCACTGATATAGCCACATCTTTCCATTGACCAAACACGGATGTCATCCAGAATGCCAGCGGTTTTTTCAATACCTGAGTGCTCATGCATCGTTTTAGACAAATTTTCCGGCCCTCCAGAGCTCGGGTTACTGAGCCATCTGGGGCAGTATTGTTGTTCCATGGCATCCCTGGTAAGGCTAGAGAGTCTCAGCAAGTTGTAATGAACGTAGTTAATGCGGTCATCATTTTTATTAAGCATTATCCCAAGGAATATACTTTCAAACCCTGAAGCTAGTGGGTCTGCCAGCTTATACTCGTTTGGAACTCCCCTAGGCACTCCTATGGAGTCTATCCTAGTCGGAGAGTTTAACCAGGGGTCATATGCATGTATACCCTGGGTCCCTCTTTTTACCAAAACATGTCTCTTATGTCTGGCTGCTAAGGTACGTGTGTTGTGTTGCTGAATAGTCTTTACCTGATTTCCAATCAGCATGAGTGGAACTCCCAGTCGCACCATCGCACATGTCCCTACGCTTCCCATTGGGACACGAACCAAAAGGGTGCTTTGCCCACAATAATAATACAACCCACTTCTTGCCCATGTTCCCATTAATGTGCTCAGGTCACTCACATTATTCGTGGTTCTTCCCGTGGGTGTGACGGCACACCAAGTAGGGTCGATTTCTCCCACGTGGTACTTTACATTATCTGTAGAAAACCTCAAACATGTATAGTTATCTTGTTTTGGCATAAATGAATTGGCATTCTCCGCTTGCCCTATCGTGTTTGGAGCTGAGATTATTAGTTTATCAGTTAGATTTGTCATTGAGTTTTTAAGTGTTACTCAGGCTTTGGGGTAAACTAAGTGTACCCTAATTACCCCAAACGAATCTGTTCCTGACATGTCCACCCTGATTACCAGATAGAATACGCCTCCCGGGCTCTCTGCTTCAGGCAGTATGTTCCATGGACCTAAGAAGATAGTGACAGGGTTATGAAAAACACAATAAACCCTTTGAATTACTACTCCTTGCAGGCCTTCTGGCACATTTGGCTGCCATCCTACTCCTGTCCAACCTACCTCATTTTCCCAGGAGCACCACTGACCTGCTGTGTATGTATGGATGTGTTTGCCCCAGGAGGGGCTTTGCAATAAGCATAACTGGAGCATATCATAGGGTGATTACAGACCCACACATCATATGCTCTCCAGCTGCTACTAGCTCCTGCACACTTAATGACGTCACACAAATCAAACGTGAATGAGCTGGTGGACCCTTTAACATAATTTAATTCTATGCCGTTGTATGTGCTGAGACACTCATCACCTTTACCTGACACCTCGCGCTTTAGCCTTTCTACCGATCCCGTTTTAGCAACTATTGTCTCAGGAACTGCTGTGCTGGACTGGCCTCCGTGTTCAGACAAGGGGTCCGGAGTGCCTTGCAAAATACAGACAAAAGACAACAGAGCCATGGTTACTATTATTGCATACAATACACATGTAGTTGTAAGGAACATTTTAATACATTTCTTCCCATTACGTGTCTCTGATTCGTTTGTTTGCATCATGTTATATAAACTTTGTATTCTAGAATTGTTATAGATTTTAGATTCTGGACTGAAACTCCCCTCTTTGTGGAGCCTTTAACTTATCACTGCCCCTTTCTGATGGCGTGGAGACCTTCTAGGCTGCTGCTCTTCTTTCTTCAGCCTTCCAGGTGGACTACTGGATTATTAGCTCATGAAAGCACAAAACAAAATCACCTGACAGGTTTTCTTTAAGTGCACTGTTACCAAAATAATGGCCCAATTCTAGACATGTCCATGTTTAATCAAACTCCCTCTACTAAAACAACAAGAACATCTAAAGAAAACTGACCGAATCAATCCATCACCACAACAACCTCAACAACCTTAAGCACAAAAGTTTTTGCCACCTCATAATTTCACCTCCTCAATACACCGAAAGTCTCATTAAAACCACACAATTTGCACACAACAATCACCTCCTTTATGCTCTTTAACATACTTAAATTCAGCATAAGACATAACTCCCTTACGACAACATATAATCACTAAACTATAAATTTCCTACCCAAATCTGCACTTTCTCTTCTGTGGCATGCTTCCTCTCCTGAAAGCCTCAGTCACACACACACAGGAAGCTCCTTCGTCACCACTCACTCCAGCTAATTTGCATACTGAGTCATATCTCAATGATTTGCTGTAACAAGAGAACTTAGCCAGGTTTAATCAGTGTCTATGCATTAATCATCATGAGCTTGTCTTGTCTTTATAAGGTTAATGCATTTTCTGCTTGTGTGTGTGAATTTGCATATGTTGCTTCTGCAATGTGTCAGACTCCTTCATAATTTTGCCTTTAAACAGTCAATTTTCTCCTTCCCAAATTTGCTAACCCAAATTCTGATTTCCCACCTTAAATAACAGCATTCCTTGTCCTCAGCCAGAAGTTAGGGCTCCACTTGCCACTTACCACCTCCGCCTCAGCCCAGCGGCTTTACCCTTGAAGTCCCCGTCTTCTTCACTTCATCTCACCAGTGAGTCTGAGCTCACAGGGACTGAGGCGAGTAATCGTGACTGTGCCTGCCTTAGGTTGTCCCAGGGTTTCGAGGTGGGATCTTACCCGTCATGGGCTATCCAGCCTTCCATACTCGCCTGATACGGGGGCCAAGGGGGCAGGGTGCTATGAGGGGAGGGGACACGCTGGCTCTGGAGTGTAAGCTGCTTCCTTCATTGCATCTTATATTAAACTATCTCACTTCTGATTCTTTCCTAGAATAATTTCACATATGGCACTTTGTGTATGTATGTTTTCTATTCATTAATGTAATTGTCAGTTATTTTCTCTCTTTATTTTACTTTTTTATCTGTTTGTTTGTGACGTTCTACTTTAGTTCTACTAAATCTTGATGTAAAAACAATACACCCTCTTTTGACGCACACACTCTGCAGTTTGCCTACTAAATCTAAAACCAAGAAATCACCTTACATTATATCAAAGCTTTCTCCGTTTTGCACAGCCTACCACATGTTTAACAAAAATTGCTGCCCGAGAAGGCTCCCATATATCAATGTGGTCGTTCTCACAAATTTCAAGCCGACCCTCAAATAAAAGAAAACAACGACCCAGGCAGGCTTCCAGTTCAGCCTCCTCTATCTCTATGCACACTGAAAAATCATTGGGTGACTCCTCTGTCTCCCCGTGCCCCACACAATTCACCTCCAGACTATCCCCTACAATTGAAATTTCAATCTGATATGACGCCAAGATTAGCATTCCCTTATTTATGTGTAACTATATGTAACCTGAATTTTCTCTCTTTTATCAAATAACAAAGGTTATCTTTAAAATTTGTTATTGAACTACTAATTAAGTTTCATTTTATAGTATCGGTGGTAAACTACCCCTAAAAAGTCCACCTAATTGCGTGCTCATTGAGTTACTCCTATTAAGGCTATTTAACAAGTTCAATTTACATATACTCATTAATCTGTCACGCTTATTAGTGGCTCATGGTTGCTTAAAGCCTATCTGACTTGACCACAGAGTTAGAGCATCATTCGATCCTTTCAGGATGACCACTCCACTTACTCTGCATCCAGACAGCTCATAAATTAACAGCCCTTTCAGACTGTAACCCTTTTTACTAACATCACACCTTTATTTCTTGTATATACCTTCAAATCCACCTTAAATCTTCTTACCTAAACGTTGGTTTTAAACACAAACAATTCTTATATTCTACTTAGAAACGCCGTCACCATTCATATATTTACAACAATCATTCAAATCGAGTACTCACAACATTCACACACTTAGAATCACTCAAAATACGCTTTCCTAAGAGTATTTTATCAAACATGCTTTCAAGAATCAGAAAGAGGAAGTAGACAACACTCAGTAACTGTGTCTGTCCTCTTAAAAGAGAAAAGAAATAAACACATATGGGACAATTCTCCCCATCTTAGACAAAATGTGACCTTAAATGTCCTTTTCTAAGTCATGTTCTTCTCTATACACAACTCTTGGCCTCCAGGGCATAACCTTTGGACTTATAACTCTGATATGAGTCCACACAGTACAGAGAACCTGCAAGTTCAGTTTTTTCTTTTTTAAATTCTCCACACACTTGAAGAACTGTTTGTCATTTATCTGCCCAAGAACTTCATCAAATGGACCTCGCCGGGTCCAGTAGTCTTTAGCACATGTATCTCACCGCTGCCAGTGAGGATTTAAAACACTTTCTTGTCAGCATTCACTTATCAAATGGACCGCAGCCGATCCAGCAATATCGACACAATTGTGTATCCTCATGTACACAACTTAATCTTCACTTGTGTCACAGCACATCTAGTAATATCTTCAGAATTACTTCATCATAGTAAACATTGATTTTCCTTTAAAATCAATTTACCATTAGAACTCAAGATCACAGCTGACTCGATTCTCTGAATCCTGAGTCAGTTAAACACCTTGCTCAACTCACGGTGTCCTTTTCTCGGGCTTCCTTGTCTGAGCTCACTCTTTTTACCCCGGCATGCGCATTCAGAAGATCCCCTTCTCACGGTAATTCAATTCTCATAGACCCAAAAGTAAGCATATTATCTTATTATTTTTCTGGACCTCAGCGGATCCACCAAAATTCATGTAGGTATATCAACCATTCACCGATTTATTTCTTCCTCAGACCACGCCGGATCTGTTAATATCAACAAAGCTGCACACTCAGAATTGTACAGCTGATTCTTCCCATCAGACCACGCCGGATCTGTTACTTCAGCACAATAAACACTGATTTTCCTTCAAAATCAGTTTACCAAGAGCCACAAAACCATTTCTGACTTGATTTTCTGAACTTCTGTGTCACTTAAACATCCTGACAGCACCAGGTGTTTTCTGTCGGACTTCCTCTTTGAAGATCAAGTATAAAGGGTGTCCGTCCTGCAAAGTTTTTGTTGGGCAGCACATAATTTCTCCACATATTTCCTTACAGCTTTGAATTCTTTATCTGCTGCTTTAGTTGTTCTTGCACAAGACATGTGGATGGCTTTGGTCAGCTGCTCCAGCTGATCATTTAGTGGCTTATATAGCGTTGGTTCACTAGATGTCATAGTTGAGCTCTTTGTTTTGGTTCCTCTGAGATTTCCCCAAAATGGCTGCTATATGACTCCTCCTAGCAAGCTCCTTGAGGCAACTTCCCTATTTCTTTATCAGATGTCCTGCAGCCACCGAACAGTCACTTCCTCTTTTCGTACCCTGCTTGGTATAACACTCACTGACCAGCACTGGGTCAGAACAGCATTTGCTTCATAAATTCTCAAAACAGCCACAATTATCAGCGCTACAAAATAAACACACCACACCAGCTGCAACTCTTGCTCTAAAAACCAATCACAGAGCTTTTATACTTCATGCAACTTGTAGACCGATCCTCAGTAAAAAGAGGAAGTGCGGGCCAACCCAAAAACTGCGCAGTTGTATATTTCAGATACCTTAGACCTGCACAAAGTTAAAAACAATTCTCTTCTCTTTCTGTTAGAGTCAAACTCACACCGTTCAGCAAGGCCTGTTATTTTAAATCACCAAGAGACAAGCAACGTTATTTCTTTTAATCTTAAAGAGGCCTACAGTGCTGGTTTCTTCTCCTGTTAAAAGGGGAAGTAAAAAGGGGAAGTAGGCTGCACCCAAATATTAACTGCACACTTTTTCGCCAGAGAAAAGAAAGGAAAAAGAGACTTTTAAAAAGCCTCACACAGCCAGCCTGCAGGCGCTTTAAATTATGGCACTTTAAATTATTTCAGACAGTTTCTTACGTCACAACCATAGTTCAGTTCAAGCCGGATATGCACACTGCCGCTCGTCTTTCAGACGGCAATAGGAATAATCGACAAAAACACAGCTTTTCACGGACCACGGCGGGCCCAAAAATGCACAGGTAATAGCAGACTTCTCACTTTCAATAATCAGCACACTTCACTACATGAGCTTTGCCTAAGTTTCTCTTCAATCATATATCAACACCTCGGACCTTCTTGTCCGGTATTTATTCTCAACACATGTCACTTCAAACTCAATTTACTGTGCCCCTCAAGCTCACAGCTGGCTTGAGTCTCTTAAATCCTATGTCAACTCCTCGGACTTCTGTCCGGCATTTACTCTTAAAACATGTATTTATTAAGTGTCTCTCAAGATGATCACCTCTGCGATCACCAGGGCTATATCTGAGGCCACAAAGTCTCAGCGGGGCCCCACCCCTAGTTTAGTACCCAGAAAACGTCTTTCCGGGGGGTGGAATCCTTCGGTTCCGTGACTTTAGACACTTCTTAATCCCTTTATTCCTTACACACAAATCAGTCTCTCTTCTCTATTTCTTCAACAATGACGTCTCAAGTTACTTTTAGCTCAGTACTGCTTTTTCCTAGTCAACCGTGAATGCAACAATTCTCTGACCACACTGTGACTCTGCCAATTCTCTCAAATTTCACTTTCGTTGCAAATAAAGATTTCTATTTTAAACAAAACTCAAAACAGAGATCAACGGATGACCACTTGACTACTTGTTTTAGAATTATACTCCAATACAGCACAATTTCTGTTTAAGAGGTTTGTGCCTTACCTTTTTGTTCTGTGGGCCCAATAGTCAAAGTGATCACCGTGACGTCTGCCGTCTGATCCACCGATCCGGCCTCAACCTTCGCCGACAACAAACACCTGAACCTCGTTCTACTGATCCTCAGTTGCCCGCATTCTCCACCAAATGTTGCGAGATCGATCAACTTTAGACCAGACAACAAACGACAGAGGCTCTGGAAAAGTGCAATCAAACGATGAGTTTTATTGTCACAGGAGAACAACCAACCATCAGCATACGGAATGTGTTGCTCTGACAAGAATACATTGAGTTCTGGTTTTATAGGACAAAATATCACACCTACGTCAATACAGTTCAAAAATACATGGTGACAGACGGGCAAAAGTTCAACCCGTGCAGACAAGGGTACATCACATACATATAACCTTACACCGACATATAACTTCTCCTTTCTTCATTACTTGCCTTTTAAGGTAATAACTTCAGGTCTTAGCATCTCTAAGAGCTAATAATTGGACCCTCGTCATTAATCACTAAGTAGAGTACTTTGCAGCCAGTCTCAAACTGAAGAAGAAGACGCTTAGGCCTTCACTCAAACCTGCCACTAGATTAATATGTGTATTGTAAGCATGCATGCAATTAACCTGCTATGTTCTCATCTTCCCTCAGCATGTATCACCTGGACAGTCACGCCAGCGAAGCTTTAGACCTTCTAGAATGGAACATCAACTCTTAACCAAGCACATTCATGCATTGTGTATAAAATGAACTCAACCTGTAAAAGTAGAAAGGTCAATGTAATGACAGACATATTCAATGCAATATAAACCCTGTAGGAAATATTACTGATAAATGATACTGTGAAACATGTTATTAATACATTCTTCATAAGGCAAATTATATGGTATCAATAAAAGAATCTGAATCCCAACAACAGTAAACACAAACCCATAACATCTCACTCAATTTCCCAAACATCCTTTTTCCAGGTCAAAATGAAGCTCTACACCCAAAACTATTCACTCCTGCTGAAAAACCAAACTTTGCCCTCAGACATCAAACAGAAGCCCTCAAAAACACACACACTACAACAGAGTTTTGCACACTGGTACAATTAATTCAAAACAATAGTTCCAAAACAATTAGGTTGCTTATGGTTCTCCCCTTCAAAACCCTTGTCACATGATAAACACAAAAGACGCAACCAATGTATGTACAGTGGCACATTGTCATTCATGTACTATACAGTACAACACACACCAGAAACATTATCCCACCTCAGCATCTTGTCTTTGGTCTGGGTCAGGCCAGAGAATCTCATCCACATCACAGGCTATATTGGCCCCAGCCAGGCAGCGGGGGTAAAATCCTCTTGCATGCCTGATCCACCCCTGGCATGCATCTACTGATAAGTCTAGGCAGGCCTCTTCCATGGCCTGAAGGAGGTGAACACGGACATAAGGTTCTCGGTCATACACTTTCCACCGCCATGCCGAAAATAACTCCTCTATCGGGTTTAGAAAGGGAGAGTATGCAGGCAGAAAGATATTAGAAAACCTTGGGTTATTGGTAAACCAGTCACGAACCAGAGCAGCGCGATGGAAGCTGACGTTATCCCACACAACAACGTAGTGAGGCTGCTCTGGCTGTGCTGGTTCCCTGTAGTCCAGCTGGAACATATGTTGTCTTAAACCATCAAGAAAAGCAAGGAGAAGCATAGTGTTATAGGGTCCTAGTACGGCATGGCGGTGGAGTACCCCTCGTTGGCTGATGGCTGCGCACATAGTGACATTCCCCCCACGCTGACCAGGGACATTTACAATAGCCCGATGGCCAATTATGTTCCTCCCCCTTTTCCTTCTTTTGGTCAGGTTAAAACCTGCCTCATCCACAAAGATTATTTCATGGGGAACAGGCCGTCCTTCAATCTCAAAGATTCTCTGCAAAACACATAACACAGTAGAGTCAATCGGTACCCTGAACCACAGTTCAAGAGTGCTGCAATGGCAGCATAAACTGCCATGCTGTGATGGTACACAATACTTTATACAGTATCAAAACTCATACCTGAACATATTCCACACGTTGGTTTTTCACTCTGTCAGAGTTTCGTTCGAAAAGGGACTCGGTATGCCTGTTTCATCCGGAATTGATTCTTTCGGAGGATGCGGTCAATTGTGGAGAGGCTGATGGCATTTATGCCTCGAGAAAGATGATCATCCTCAATCACTCTCCTTTGAATCTCTTGCAGGCGGATTACATTATTTGCAATTACCATGTTTACAAGTTCCCTCTCTTGCTCCTCCGACAAAAGCCTTAACCTGCCTCCACCAGGTGGTCGTCTCTGTGTCCTACAAAAATAGAAGCACTCATTACTGTAACTGTCACACATTCATTTTACAGGAAAATAATGGAAACATACTGAAACTCAAGACACATAAGTTCAGTAACTTAAACGTTACTGTACAAAGCAGTCTTACTGCAAGTACACCTACCTGTTTTCCTCCCTGAAGGTTCTGATGATGGAGGCAACAGTGAAGCGACTCAAATTTGGTTGTACTCGTTGCCCAGCCTCCCTCATAGTCATCCCATGGACAAGGACATGGTCAACTAAAGTGGCTCGAATTTCATACGAGACTGACTGTCTTCATGCCCTTGCTCTTCCCCTTCCTTGTCGCCGTCGTTCTCCACCTCCACCTCCTTCACCACGTCCTCCTCCTCCTCCACTTCTCCCTCCTCCTCCACCACCTTCCTGTTGTCCTAGACCACCTCCTCCTCCTCTTCCACCATGTCCTCCTCTTTCACCATGTCATGTCCTCTTCCTCCACCACGTCCTCCTCCTTCACCACGTCCTCTTCCTCCACCACGTCCTCCTCCTTCAACATGTCCTTTTTCTCCACCACGTCCTCTTCCTTTGCATCTCTTTGGATCCATTGTTTCAAACCTGAATGAGCTGACTTTGGCCCTTTTATCTATCCATCGCAGGTTCTGATTGGTGTGTGCTAAATTTTGACTCCTAGTGTTTCCACCTGGTTAATTGTGTGCTAATTGAGCTCAAGCTATGCTGACTTAAGTTAACATTATTGCATGCTAGTGCTTTCTAAATGACTACATGGTGTAAGCACTGTAAAATGTAGGGATTTGCAGTAACAGTTCACCAAATTTGAGTTATGTGTCAAAGCAGGGAATAGTGTTTATAGTTCAGGGAAATGGGTGAGCTTTTTGAACAATTGCGTTACGGTTTTGAAATTTTAGTTTAGAGGCCTGGTTATAGTGTTTAAGCAATCGAGAAAAACTGTAATACACTGAAATCTCATTTGTGTCATGAAGAAAGTCTTTAATCAAACAGAATTCAAAGATCAGAAACATTTCATATATGGAGTTAAACATGAATCATTGTTTCAACAACATATTTATTGTTGTCATAAACAGACAAGAAGACAACAACAAACTGCTCCTCCCATTCAACACATGTCAGTCCATATCCCAGCAAACTAAATCATCTCCATTTACACAATTCTAGTTTGGGGAGTCATTCAGTGAGAAACAGTGAAATGATTTTCCATGTGAAAAGGTGGACAGCAGAAACAGAAAGAAACAGTGAAACTAAAAGAGAAACAAAGAGCTTTGGAACAACGAGGCAGCAGGAGGACAGCTGCAGTTTAACAGCTTCAACTCACTGACAGGAAACAACATTAGAAACATCATCATCCTCAACTCATCTGCTGCACTGACACTGACACCTTCAACGGACACACCTTCACTTTACCACCATCATCAGTGCTAATGTATGGAAACATCCTGTGAGTGAAAGTGTGTGTGAAGGTGTGTATGTGTGAGTTAGTATCAGGATCAGAGAACGACAGCTTTCCTCTGTTCCAGTCCAGATTCACTCTGATCCTCTGGAGCTTCTTCTGGACTGGGAGAGCAGTGACAGCTGATGGTGAGTGTGTGTAGTAAATACCTTCATGGAAAAATATTGTCCATAATCCAGACAGTATGACTCCCTTCCTCTGCACAGACTCTGCTGACACACCCAGTACCCACCATGTACTGTCTCCAACCTCAACATCCCAGCTGTGAGTCCCTGAGTTAAAGCCCTCAGAGCCCAGGACAGAGCAGTAATAATCAATCCTCTCTGGATTATCAGGAAGCTGCTGCCTCTCTCCTCCTCTCACACTGGTCAGATCTTCAGACAGGATGAGTTTTGGATTTGCAGTGTTTGGGTCCAGAATGAGAGGAGTGTAGGAGACCATGTCCTTCATGTTGTTCCAGATGTTGAAGGTCAGGTTGCCCAGGTGTTTGGCCTGGTCTATCAGAGCTCCTGAGGGCAGCTGTGGATCATCCAGCAGGGGGCAGCGCTGGACTCTTTCCACTGCAGCCTTGTAGTTGTGCAGGAATGAGACGTCTTCAGCTCTCAGCTCCTCCTCTGTGGCTCTGACTGTGTCTGAAAGAGCTGCTATCTCTCTGCTCAGAGCCTCCATCTTCTCCTTCATCATCCCACTCTTCTGCTCCTCTTCCTCCCTCAGTGCAGCCAGCCTGGCCTCCTCTTCCTCTGCTAGAAACTGCTGAAGCTTCTTAAACTGCTGCTTAATCTGCCTCTCTGTGTGTCGGGCCTGGACCTTAATGTGTTCTGCTGTTTGATCAAACTTCACTTGAACTTCTTCACAAACCTTTAACTTCTTCTTTAAGGGCTCCAGAGTTTCCTGAAGTTCCTTCTTGTGTTGTTGTGCAGCTTCATCGATGGGTCTGAATCTGTGATTGGTGTGTTTTTCTGAGTCTCTGCAGATGTGACACACTGGCTGCTGATGGTCCAGACAGAAGAGTCTGAGTTTTTCAGAGTGCAGACTGCAGAGAGCCTCTGAAGCTCTCTGATCTCTCTCCTGTAAGAACGACTCACACAGGTTCTTTAATGCCAGATTTAAAGGTGGATCAGACTTTGAAGATCTTCTCTTACAAACTGGACACTCGTGTGTTGGTCTCTCTATCCACCATCTCTTCAGACAGTCTTTACAGAAGCTGTGGCTACATGACAGAAGAACAGGATCTCTGAAGACCTCCTGACAGACCGGACAGCAGAGATCCTCCTCTGATCTGGAAGCCATTGAGTCTGTGAGTGAAGCTGAAAACAGCAGACAGGAAGTACAGTCAGTCCTGGCTCCCCTCCCTCCTCTACCACCTTCACTGAAACTTCCTTTGAGTCGTGTTTTTGCTCAAACTCACATTCAGTGTGTGGAGCGTCAGCAGCTTGAAGCAGCAGTGTTGGAGTTTTCCACTTTTCTCTCCTGTAGCTGGACTCACTCAGAGGAAGCTGCTAGTTTGGTCTGAGCTCAGTCTGATCGTCTGTGCGTCTCTCTTTACTGAGGATGAAGAACTTCCTGTTTCCTGGTTTGTCACATTTGAGTGACGTGAGGGGAGGAGACAAATGTTGCTGTTTGACTTTTAACTAAGGTGTGTTTCAATCCTGCCTGCAGCTCAAAAGCTGTAAAACAGGTTTTGTGTCTTTTCACCTCCACAGGTCACAACATGAAACCTGTTGTGAAGGTTATAAAATAAAGTGTCACTCGGTGGTGCAGCTGTTTGTCAGCTTCTATTTTAGACTTTGTTCTGGTTCTTCTTCAGGTTCCCAGCAGTGGGAGTGTAATGCAGTCACACACACACAGGTGGTGTTAAGGTGGACTCACTTAGTTACAGACAGTGGTGTTATTTCCTGTAACTAAGGGTGTGTTTCACTCCAAAGTTCAGACATTAACCTGCCAGAAGTTGTAAAAGTTACTAATAAAGAGCTTTTCTCTCATTTCACATGTTGTCCACAATCTCCTCGTGATTACCTCTGGAAAGCCCCGTGGCACAGCTCTCCATCCAGTGCAGCTTTATGGTCATTGCTGTGGTTCCAGAATCTTCTCATGATGACCAGTAGGTCCCCAAACAGCATGACCTTTGACCTCAACCCCTGCCTGGGCTGTCAGCTATGGTCCCTACTTCTCGCTGGGTCTCTGAAGGTTTCTCAGGAGATTCCACCCTTGGGGTCATTTCTTCCAGCAATGCTCTGCTGCACCTGCATCTCCTCACTAGAGGAAAAACTTCTATTTGGAAAACATGTCAACCATCATCAAACCAAAATTTCCTTTCAGTTCAGTGAACTTCACTTATCAAAAAATATAATTATTTATTATTTATTAATTATATTATTGGTTTATCACATTTTCACTTTCACTTATAGGCCATCAAAGTGTTTATTATCTTTACCCAAATAATTGGAGCAGAACTTGTTCCATATTCAGTTTTTCAGCAAAACGTGTTTGAGAAAAGATTCATTCTTATATCTGGAGGAATAAATATATTTCAATAAATATTAACGTTAGCCTGCGACTTTGTTCCAGTTTTGAATTTTGGCCCACTGTGTATTTGAGTTTGACACCCCTGCCAGAGAAACAGAGGCAACTGGCAGTCCAGCATGAGCCAAGGGGCCCAGGACACAGGAAAATCTCTCTACTGTCACTGCAGCTTCCTGCAACTTCTGAATGCTGGTGGACTGTCTATTACACACTTTGCAGTGATATCGAGTTAAATCTTAAGGAACTTGTGTATTAACTCAAAAACACAGAATAGGCCTTTGTGAGGTGAGGCATGATTGAATGTGGACAAAAATCAGCTAGATGAGTCAAAAACATTACACTTGTGTGTAGTGGTGCAACGGATCAAACATCTCACGGTTCGGATCAATTTTCGGATCAGCGAAAAAAGAAAAAAAGAAAAAATTTTAACATTTACTTATTAACTTATTTAAATATATTAAATATTTTTTGCCTATTAAAAAATTCAACTCAAGACTCATTCCACGCAATTATATAAAAACAAATTAAGGTGCAATATAGGGCAGTACAGGGCTTTGTATCTACCACTGCACTGTGATATAAGGAACTCTCACGGTCACGTGGCTTTCCGTTGACCTGGAGGTCCACCCATTTCTAGTTGGGCAACAGAAGATGCCTGGGACAGTTCAGCCATAACTTTAAACTATTCCTGCTCATATACAACGGATCTTCGGATCATGTTGTAAATGGGCTGAACTGAGGGCGACTGCACAGCAGGCTGAACTGCTACAGGTAGCGGGGCTAATGGCTGAGCTATGGGCTGCAAAAGAGATTGTGAAGTTGGTCCACTCCCACCCGAGGAGTGGGTACAGGTGCGGAGGTTAGCGTTGTCCTGGCGGACCTCACCTCGGGGGTCGGTGCAGATTTTGGCAGCGACTGGACAGCTGCTGTCCACACCCGAGGAGCTGATACGGGTGCAGGGACCAGCCGGCCCCAGAAACTGAAGCAGGGACCAACTGGGCCCCAGCCCCCCTTACCTGGGAAACTGACACAGGTGCAGGGGAGTGGCGGACACCTACTCTGTATCTGGTCTGGTCTGCTAGACAGACCCATCAATGAGACTTTGTAAAAGCAGCTGGTCTGAGTGATGTGATCAGAGTGCAGTAGATAATGTCTGACAGCAGTTTGAAGAGGAAACGGATTCTGTTCTGTTCTTCACTCATCACCTACCTGACAGCTGACACCTCACACCTGTTTCTCACCTGCAGGTCACACAGGAGGACAAGAGAAGGATGGACGCAATAAAGGACATCCTGGACTGAGAGCAAGTCTCTCTGTTTTTTTTTGTTTTTTGCTCATTTTTATATGAATATTTTAATTTGAAAATCTGAGTTCACTCTGCTGAGCTCACAGATCTCAGTGTCATGAATGACGTCTATTTACTGCTGCTATGAAAGTTAAATTATTTCACAATGAAACAGCAAAATGAAATGTTTAGAACAAACACAACATCCTGTAAAAACTGTCATTGTTCTTTTTGTACAGAGAGCTTCCTCTTCACCTCCATAATTTATTCAGTTCATTCACGAAAAAAAGCCCAGACAAAACACACAATAGAGTAAATCCACCTGTGATCAACAGTGGTATTTTTCTTTCTTTGTTTATCAAATCTTCTCCTAATATGTTAATAATGTCAATAAACCTTATTCATTACAACTGCTGAAACCTTAGTATGGGCCACCTCTGATCAGCACATAGCCCAGAAACAAAGACATTTATGAATCCGTCTCTTCTTCTCTTGCTCTCTAACTCGTCTGTAAACATGTGTGGGGAAACTCAATGTTAAAGCCTACAGCTGGAGGGGGAGGGGAGGGGTGAAGCTGGTGCTTGTGAGTCTGTGAAAGTGAATCCTGCCGGTGCCATAGCTGCTGAAAACGTACTTGGTGCAGACACAAAACGTCCATCAGCTTCAAAGTGTGTCAGAAAAATGTCAACATGGTGACTGATGGATGAGAGAGGTCCCATTGTTGTTGTTGTGCACAAATCATTGAACAACACAAACACTTAGAGCTGCTTTCAGTGCTGCCTGTTTTGTTACTGCACACATTTCTGATGGTCCTACAGTCCAACGTAGCAAACGTCTCCCTGAAGCCTCTTCTTAGAGACCAAAGGTTGGATCAGAGCGAGCAGCTGAAAGGACACATCTATGAATGCAGTCAGAGACTTTCTCACAACCTCACACTTCATCAGATCACATTTAGGGGGTTTCCAAATTCATTGGCTCCATCCTCCTGAGTTCTTTAAAGCAGCCGTCCCCAACCCCCGGGCTTCGGACCGGTACCGGTCCGTGAGTCGTTTGGTTCCGGGCCGCAAGAGTTGAGCGTCAGGTGTGAAATGTATGGTTTTCAGGGTTTTTTATCGGTTTTCAGCATTATTTTGTTATCATTTTTATCGTTTTTATCGTTTACTCAGTTTTCCTGGGTCTTTTCACGTGTGTTATGAATAAATCTTCTTTTTTTCAGTACCGGTACTAGTTTTATTTTGTTGTATTTATCTGCGACACCTTAAAGGCCGGTCCATGAAAATATTGTCGAGCATAAACCGGTCCGTGGCGCAAAAAAGGTTGGGGACCGCTGGGTTGGGAACCATTTCAAATCTTTCAAAATAAAATGTATTATAAATTGAAGTTGAGTAGGCTAAAATAAATACGAGCACAGCATAGACATATATTAATGGTTTATTGCCATTTCGTAGTTACCAAAAGACAAAAAGGCATTTTAACCCTCAGCACAACATCACAACTAATACATGTCACATATCAGTCATTTAAACAGTGATAATTGATAGGTTTGTAGCTTGAACCCATCCGCTGGAACGTTGAAGACAATATAATTACACTGCTAAGCAAGACACAAGTAGGCAAACTTCTTCATGGTACTCGTGCACGGGAGAGAACCGGACAGGCACCGTTCCTTCGCTTGACCCCAGTAGCTCTCGTCCGTTCTCCCATATCACTGTCCTTTTATTGAGGTTACATGAATATGCATAAGTTCATTAACATATGACGTCTACATACACAAAGAGTACCTTGCCTCTGTGTGTGTGTGTGTGTGTGTGTGTGTGTGTGTGTGTGTGGGGACTGCTGATCAAAGGGTCAAACATCCTTGGTCAGGAAGAGGGTAGCCTCCCCCTCACCCTAGATGGTTCATCCTAGATAACACGGTGAGGAAGTCCTGCAGCTCATCTAAACAAAGAGCACTTAGACTAGAACAGACGCAACTACGTTAATCCTACCATAAAATAATAAGACACGGTATGACCTCTCATGCTCCCAAAGTGCTGTCTAATACACACAAAGTTTGCAGACTATCAAGGATCAAAACCTCTACCAATCTACAACTAATTACAAAACTCTAAGCATATATAAGTAAATATTTCTAAGCATAAATGACAATCAACAATACAAATCTAACATTAATAATATTTTTTACTATACTATAAATAAATATATATCAATACTATATCTATAGATAACACAACAATTAATACATGTATTGTTTAATTAACAAAACATCAGAAAGTGATAAAAACACATTAGAAATAGCAATAGCTTCATAACAGACCAATAAAGACATTGTCATCAGCAGATGTTTGCATGTTCAGTAAAAATATTTAAACAACAAGTTTTTGATTAAAATTATCAATGAACTGCAGTGTTATGTAAGGTAAGTTTCATGTTGGACTCATGGTCCTTTGTTAGTCCAGTTTAGGACAATATCTTGACGTATGTATCATATCAAATATATGTCATATCAAAACAAGCCCACACCTGCAGTTGTTTCAGTTTTTCACAGGTGTTTCCTGTCAGCTGGTCAACCTCACTCAGGCGGACATCCATATCAGCCAACCAAACGACAAGCTCCTCCCTTTGTGCTTCAAATCCCTCCCACTCTGAGACAAGAAGTTGAAAGAGAAAGAAAAGAGTCAATTATAGAGAAAAGAGAAAAGTGAAACCCTCCTCAGAAGGTCTGACTCGCATACCTGCAGTCGATCTGTGATAGATGCCAGTTTGGCATTCACGTCATCCCAGTGGCGGCCGCACTCCCTCGCCAATGCCAGCAGCCGAGTCTGCAGGGTGCCCTGGAAGAGCTGAGTTAATGTTCGACTCCTCCTGGTCAGGCTCTCCAGCTGGATGAGCCGAGGTCTCCCCAACCGCCGCTGTCTTTCAACACAGAAACACAACTTGCATCTGAAGCAGGAGGTGCAGATTGTTTTTGCTATTCTTTTCTAAATCCAGGCTTGATCACGTGGAGGTATTTGGAAAACTTATTTGGCCAGCAGATGACTGTTGTCTCACAGAAAGTCAAATCAAATGTATGAGGTACACAATCAATTCACAAGAACACATTTAAAAAGAAAGTCCCGTTCTTCCCTGATTTCAAGTGAATTCTGCATCAAAACAGGGTGACAGAAGTAAAACGAGTGTTTGCAGCAAATGTGAGCACAAAGCCTCACTTTATACAAGCCTGCTATTAAAGTTCTCCTCTATGCAGATGACTTTCCTGTTTTCAAGGCACAACTTGAATCTGCTGTACAAATCTTATGGATACACACTAAAAGAAACAGTAGTGTGCACAACTCCAGATTCTGATCCCTCGTCCTCATATGGTCCCAAAAGGCTCACAAAAACCCACATAGCGATAGCAATAAAGCAAATGTTGAGGCTTCAAAATACAAAGTCCATAAACCAATGTCTGACATAGGTTTTTAAGGGTGATAAATATACAATAAATATACAACATATGGTCATAAGACTAAAAGTAAAGAATGCCATTTGTGTGTGAATGAGACATGAACCTGGGTGGACACTTAACATCTGTAATCCAGCTGTGACAGAGACAAAAAAGTGTAATGTGTGTGTCAGTGTGATGTGTTGTAGTGTCAGGAGTCAGTATGCAGCTACAAAGCTTCTTGTTCAGTGTATACAAACAGCTGTAGCTCCATAAAGGCAGCATGCAGAGACTCACAGTGTCTTATAATGAGAGGCTGCTTTCTCTCACACATTATGTTCACTTATTATCAGCACACGTTGTTGTTCTGTGGAAGCTAACATCTTGTAGTTTCTGACACTTTGCATGTTTAGCATGAGGCTAAAATTCCCCCTCAGTGGGTCACTGGTGACCTGCTGGATGTTCAGAGGTTCATTAAATCCAACATGACTAAAAACTCAAATGTCAAAGGAAATAAACAAAATATTTAAAGTCAATCATTCTGATCATAATTGTACTTTGACCTTTAACCTCTCTGCTCTGTGTTGTTTCCTCTTTCAGAGCGGAAAATCATCATAGCTGAGTCTGGACAGGACGTCACTCTGACATGTCGATCTCCAAACATCAGACGTGTGTATTGGAGCAGAGCTGACCTGTTGCCAGAAAATGTGTTTTTGTACCAGCATGGTCGTTTCGATCCAGACGACCAGCATCCATCTTTTAAGAACCGGGTGGATCTGCAGGACAGACAGATGAAGGATGGAGATGCGTCTTTGATTCTGAAGGATGTGACGATTAATGATGCTGAAACATATGAGTGTCATGTCTACATGGAAGAAACTCACTCATGGGAGCTCATCAGCATCATCTACCTCAGGGTTTCTCCAGGTGAGTGAGTAGAGGTGAAGTTGCTTCCTGGTTGTTGATGTGTGTTTGTTGTATGGATGACCTGCTGGATGTTCAGAGGTTCATTAAATCCAACATGACTAAAAACTCAAATGTCAAAGGAAATAAACAAAATATTTAAAGTCAATCATTCTGATCATAATTGTACTTTGACCTTTAACCTCTCTGCTCTGTGTTGTTTCCTCTTTCAGTCCAGAAAACCATCAGAGCTGAGTCTGGACAGGACGTCACTCTGACATGTCGAGCTCCACACAACAACATCAGAGCTGTAGAGTGGAGCAGAGATGACCTGAAGAAAGAATATGTGCTTTTGTACCGAGATGGTTACTTTGTTCCAGACAGCCAGCATCCATCTTTTAAGGACCGGGTGGATCTGCAGGACAGACAGATGAAGGATGGAGACGTGTCTTTGATTTTGAAGGATGTGACGATTAATGATGCTGAAACATACAAGTGTTATGGCTTCATGGCAGAAACAAACTCATGGAAACTCATCAGCTCCATCTCCCTGACTGTTGTTGATCCTCCAGGTGAGTGAGTAGAGTTGTTTGGGCTCAAAATGTGGTCATAAATATTTTGTACTTGTAAAAAAGATTTGTATGTGTAAAAAAGATTTGTGTGTGGACTTAGCCCAAAAACCCCTGCAAGTTACAACTACGAATTTTGACCCTATTTTTCTTCCTTTCATCTGATTGGTGAATGTCATGTCAATCACAAATGTAACAATCCAATCAGAGAACAGATGGGTTTGGCTGTCGGAGGGGCGCTTTTTTTTTGAACTGCAGGTCTTTGAAGGGAATAAATGCCCTTTTACATGCCAACCCAGTGTTTTCCTTCATCACCACGAAGGAAAACAATCTGTGGTCGTCCGAGTTTGGTGATTTTGTGTCACAGGACTACGTGTTCAATACAGGGACTTCCACAGCCACAGCTCTTGTAGAGGACATAAAGTCAGAGATAGAAAAGACAAGGAGCAGGTGCATCTAGTACAGGTAGAGCTGCTGCAAAAACCCACAGAGCCCAGCAGCCAGCAACAAATTCTGGATCCTTTGCTTTTAGTTAGCAGTTAGCATTAGCAGCACATCCTGCATCCGATGTGAAAGGACTTTTATGCTGCGCACTGTGACTCACAGCAATGGTCCCGGGTCAGCCCTGACGTTGTGTTAAACTAATCCTAAAGTAATAATGGTATTTCTAACCACTGATATACCACAACTTTATCCTTTCAACAGCTGCTGAAAGTTAGGGGACCTAGCTGCTATCGGATATTTATATAGAGATCGTCCAGCTTCAAACTGTATTACCCTTCAAGGACCTGCAGTTCAAAAAAGCGCCCCTCTGACAGCCAAACCCATCTGTTCTCTGATTGGATTGTTACATTTGTGATTGACATGACATTGACCAATCAGATGACAGGAAGAAAAATAAGGTCAAAATTCGTAGTTGTAACTTGCAGGGGTTTGTTTTGGCTAAGTCCACGCACAAATCTTTTTTACGCACACACAAATCTATTTATGACCACATTTTGAGCCCATAGAGTTGAGTGTGTGTGATCAGAGGTGAAGCTGCTTCCTGGTTGTTGATGTGTGTTTGTTGTCAGTCTGCCATGTTTAAATCAAGGCAAAATACTGTAGCTGTGTTTCTGCTAGAGCTGGGTGATAGAACGATAACGATATGTATTGCAAAATAACGTTTTCTCGATAGAAAAGTTAAACTATTGCGATAGGCCTCATCTCTCTTGTACTCTTTTTTTTAAAAAAAAAAAAAAAAAAAACAGCCAATCTAAATTAAGTAGCGCAGAGCCGAACCAATCACAGCCGCAGCATCACATCACGTGACTTGTTACGTACAGCCCAAGTGCCAAGCCGCACATGTGTATTTGTTTGGGAAGCAGCCAGCCGCCGTGCCGCCCGGGTAATGGAGGAAATGAGTGCGCCGACTAGAGAAAAATCCACTGAGAGCGTGACCGAAGGTTACCGAAGAGAAAACAGATGATGGTTCCAATGCCGGAGAGATTGTCGAACGGAAGAGCCATAGAAGTTCCGTAGTGTGAAGGTATTTCGGCTTTTTCAAGTCTGACAAAAAACAGAGTAGCGTGCACTGTAAATTGTGCCGAAAGCAAGTCTGGAAATACAATAAACCGGTGCATGCTCATCTCTGAATGGAAGCGCTAATTCGTCATTGGGATTTTGTCAGACTAAAGTAATTGTTAAAACTGTTTGAAAAGCTAAGCTATACAACAAGGAGAGATTGAGAATTTCCTTTTAGTTCTCAGTTGATTTGATATTGACAAAACTTAGTCAATTTTGTCTGTGTTACGCCCCACTTACAAATGAAGTGTTGACTGGGGTGAGGGGTAACACAAAGTGAAAGAGAACACATGAACTACTGGAGAATAGATGTCATTAAACATGATTTATTGCCCAAAACTACTACAGTAAAAATAAACACAGGGAAGCTCTTTTCTTCAGGGTCTCCAAGGCCAAAACAAACAAAACACCCCCTTTAGCTAGAAATCAAACCAAGTACTCACTAACCAAAACAAGATACAATGGCTGAGTTCCCTGTCTAACCAAAAACAGGAGAAAACAGTTGAAACTAAAATGGCAGAGAACCCCTACCTGCTTCCACAACAATGAACTAATTAACACAATCGCACAACCTTTGCTTACAATGAAAGAAAGAAAACCAAAGTTCCACAGAGTTTAAGGTCTCACACACATACACACTAAGGCCCGCTGCCCAAAACAATACAGCTCACAGCTCCGGCAAAAATGGGGGAAGTGGCAGGGGTGTGGCAGTTTAGGATGGCAGACTATATGCCGTGGCTGACGAGCTGGAACACACCTCAGCTGTGGCTCATGAGGCAGACCTGCAACACAAGAAAAGGAGAAAAGACACTCCTCTACAGAGGGAGAGCCACTAGAGGTCAGCGACCGTAACAGTCTGTTCTTCTGTAAAACAAACTAAGATTTATTTTTAGAATTAATATTTTGTTTCTAAGTGGTATTGACAATTTAGTAGTCTGTTTTGTTTGTTCTATTTTGAAACTTAGACGCTTTAGCGGCTGCCTTTTGTGTAGTTTGCAATATTTGCCTTTATTTATCTGAAAAAGTCTCATGTTCCTTAAGTACATCTACCCTGTTGAACTTATTATGGGAAATAAATATTTAAATAAAAACAAGCTGCTGATTATTTCACATTTTACTTGTGAGCAACGGCACATTTAAATCTTACAAATATAGTTATTTGGCTTATATCGTGATATATATCGTTATCGCCTGAAATGAAAAAAACATATCGTGATATGAAAAAATTTATATCGCCCAGCTCTAGTTTCTGCCCTCTTGCTGTAATGTTCCTGAGACCAGCTGAGCAAAGTTACTGATCTGTAAGCAGTTTCCAAATTCCAGAATCACTGCCTGGATCGTTCTACAAACTTTGGAGGAGACTGATCACATTATAAATTTGAACCTCTCATGCTGAAATCATCAGTGATCCCTGACACATCTGGACCAGCTGTGATAAATTGTTGTTCTCTTACATCATCATCTCCTCTGAATTTTGTTTTAAAATTAATTCATTCATGGTTGAGAACATACGAGCTGATCTTTGTACACTGACAAACCCCAGTTTGCCTGTGTAACAACTGTATTAGGAAATTAAAGATAATTAATTCAATAATTATCAGGGTTAATGACACAATCACACTGAGCTCACTGAGGTGTTAAAATAATCCTCTTTCAGTTTGCACTTTTAGTATTATTATCCTAGTATTTGAAGTGCTTCATATATAAACATTGTAAATTATGTAAACAGTGTAGTTTGTTTGGTGTGACAGAGCTGTTGTCACTGAATCAAAGGTTCAGATGTTCCAGCCTCATAATAAACAAACACATTTTCAGAAATTCGAGGATTTGACCTTCCAAAAGTCTCAGGCATGTTTTAATGATAGTGATGTGTCGGTTGTGAACGAAACGGCTCTTAGAGCCGGGTCTTTGAAGTGAACGACACGAGCCGGCTCCTTATTGGGAGCCATGGTTTTTTATTTCTTCTTTCTCTCACCCTTTCTCTCGCACTTTTTTTCCGCTTCACTCCACGTGCGAGCCTTGTGCTTTGCGCTGGGCAGAGGGGGGAGGGGCAGTAGTTACACTCAAGTAGCACAGGAACAGAGCGGGAGGGAGAGAGAGAGAAAGAGAGCCAAGGACAACAACATCACATTAGAAAGGTATAGTAATCATCCACAACTATTTTCAGTTGCGGATGATAAAGGATTCAGAAAGTTTATTCATGCAGGCCCATATGACAGAGAATATGCATCTTTTTGTTTTCATATTATAAATTATGTTTAATTGTGTTGTGGTTTGCAGTGTTTTGTGTTGTTTCACTTTAAATTTGTTTAAAAAGAAAAAACTGAAAATTTAAAGTTAAAAGTTGAAATGTGAATAGTTGTTTTTGTATTATATGATATATTTATTACATTTTATGTGGAGTGAATAAATCAAAGTATATTTACGGTGGCTGCTAGAGACAAAGCACGTACAAACCCCGAAGCACGTAAAAACTCCAAAACACATTAAAACTCAGAAGCACATAAAAACTCAAAACACGTACAAAACACAAACAGAAGTGCTCCAGGACGCTAGGCGCAGTGTTGAGCTTTTGTTACCTAGTGGCTACACAAGCCAGGATGTACCAATGACCGGATTTGGTGTGTTGTAGTAACAGGTAAATGAACAATATATTATTTGTGTATAAATACACAAACAATACACGCTTTCAATTGTGTAATTTAAGTGATCTAGGTAGCTCTGTTTTGGAAGTTCAGTTCACGCTAGAAATGTGTTTTGGAGTTTGTACGTGCTTTGTCTGTAGGGGCCACTGTATATATTTATATATAAACATATATAAATAAAACCACTTTTTTTACATTAGTTATCCCCTTTGTGCATAATTTTATATTGTTGTTAATTATAAATTAATTAAAGCAACAAAACAACCTGAAGAGCCGTTTGGGAGCCGAAAGAGTCGGCTCTCTAAAAAGAGCCGGAAATCCCATCACTATTTAATGAGCTCTCACAGATCTGCATATCAGCTGGATGAAACCAACATGACCTCCGACCCTGAACGAACTGTTAGACCTGTTATCCACATAGCAAAATTGGCATGGCCCGAATCTGGGCCACACAATGTGCTTACACATGTTCCACATACCACAAAGAATGACGACCCTTTGGTGACCCACACATGGGCCAGCACAAGGCCAGTTGCAGACACACTGCTGGCCCTGTGCTGTCCCAGAACACTTTCAGCTCTGGTCCCAGAATTCAGCCTAATGTGTACCTTAATTAAGCCATGTAATAACAACATGTGCATAATAGTGCAAAAGCAACATGACAAAACTTTGTTCAGACAGTGAATGGAATGATTCTTATACAGCATTTTTCAACTCTCCCAGATTACTCAAAGTGCTCTATGCAACATGCTACATTCACACACTTTCTCTTAACTGAGTGCTTCCTAACTACATTCATATATGCTCGCACTCATGACATGCAGACTGGAGAAGCCAGGGATCGAACCACTAACTTTCCGATCAATAGGTGACCTGCTCTACCGCCTGAGCTACATCCACTCACTGGCAAAGATGAGTAAACCCTCACTAGGTTTTGGATAAAGTGTACACTCACAAACCTGTCAAACGTGCACTTGAAACATTGGCTACCATTGCGGTATAGTATTGCAACATGGCATTTGGGTCTTCTAACTAAAATAGGAAAATAGGAACATAAATAGTGTCGCATTGCCAGACCTGGCGCACATCTGGTTGACATACACTCTGCCATGACACCAGTCAGTCAGAAGTGCCAGCTTGATGCTGGATCCCGGCCAGGCCTGTTTTCTATGAGCCTGGGCCACATAAACCAAACCACAATCGAGCCAGATATGGCATGACTGGCCCATATCTGGATGACAAACGTCTTATCGTGCCAGAAGTCAGCCAGCAGTGCCGGCTTGATACCAGATCCGGGCCAGACCTGCTTGCTATGAGGGAAAAGGGGATGGATTCTGTTCTGTTCTTCACTGACAGCTGACACCTCACACCTGTTTCTCACCTGCAGGTCAGACAGGAGGAGACAGAAATGAACTGTGAGTCAGACGATCTAAGGACAGACACCAATGAACTTTCCTGAACATCCAGCAGACATCTCTGATGATCATCATGCTCACACTCAGACCAACAGTGTGTGTCTGTGCTGTCAGTGACTCTGAACTACAGTTTATTCATCTTCAGGCTGTTCATGAGATTTACTGACACAAAGTCAAACCGTGTTACAAACATACATGAATTTTTGTGAGCTCTAATGTCAGGATCAGTGAGTGTTTTTGTGTTGGTTTAGGTTAGGCAAATTAATTCTTTTATGTTGGTGTGATTGTTTATTAGCTTCATGTGACTTTTTCCTCCTTAAGTACAGCCCACTGGAAAACACTTTGTATAAAAAAAATCTTCTCTTTGCTTGACATTTTTTTAGTTTGTAAATCCATCTCATCAGACTTAAGAGGTTTTACAAACTGTTATAGGGGGTGTCCAAATTCATGGGCTGCATCCTCTTGAGGCTGCATTTGTAGGCCGATTATGTCACAGCGACGTGCTGAAGGCTGTCCAAATTCGTAGACTTCTCCGAATGCAGCTGACAAATCTCTTCTCCTTTTCCCCGAATTTGAAGGATGGGTCGGGTGTGTCCTTTGTGGCCCACCATATCCCAGAATTCATAGCGCGGCCCAGCCAATTCCAGTTTTCAACAATGTCGGCAGCTACTAAGTTTTTAATATCACTCTTATTACTCTTTCTGGGTCACAAAATAAACTTTTAACATATTTTCAGGCGAGAATGTAGCTGTGGAAAGTTCAAATATCTGCTCGGTTTATCAAGATATCACATATTTGCAAATGTTTGAATGTGTGGTTCATACAGAACTTGGTCAGTGACACTCACATAAACACATGAGTACATTACATTAACACATGAAAGCAGAATATGAGCAGAATGTAAGGGCTAATAAAGCCCTTGAGGTGACTTTTGTTGTGATTTGGTGATATATGAATAAAATTGAATTGAATTGAATAAAGATTTACAAGGGTTAAAGATTTACACATATACCTGTTGAATGCGTTTTTTTCATTGTTTTTGTCCCTGCAATCACAGACAAACCTCTATTTTTGAAGTGTCTTTGAGCAACTAATATACATCTTCCTCTGTAATATAATGCTGTGGGTAAACATGGCTGCTCTGGATTTACATCTGTGGATGGATGTGTTGATAAAATTATGAACCTGTATCTGCTGTGCGGACAGACCGATCACTGGAGTATTAAAGCTGCTCTTGAGTTTAAGTTTTATCCCCAGAATACTGAGTTTAGCCTCCATCTCCTATCTGTCAAACAATCTTCGACAAAAACTTGACTGGATTAGTGAGAATGACAGTTTTAGAATAAAGCCAAGAGTCACTGACTGCATGAACACATCAGGTATTCAGCAACTTCCTGTAAATTACAAGAAATCAGAGTAGAGGAGAGTAACTGAATACACTTCCTCTTTGTGAGGATAAAGATAAAGCCTGACAGCTTCTCTTGAATTCATTTCATATGCTGTTTTTTCACAGATGAAACCAGCCAACAGTAAACCAGATGCTTTACACCTACCTTCACATGACCTTCATCTGTAAGTGTTGGGTCTGTGTTTCCACAAGCCCTGCTGGTTTAGAAACGTATTCTTGTTAACGACAAAAACAAGATGAACATCTTTTACTTGCTAGCACAATACACACAATACACATCACAGCACCTCCCACGTAAAACCCCCCAAATGGTTCTAAGACAAGGCACTATGTGTGTGTGTGTAAACATCTGTATGCATGTGAGAATGTGTGTGTGTGTGTGTGTGTGTGTGTGTGTGTGTGTGTGTGTGTGTGTGTGTGTGTGTGTGTGACCTCCTGCTGACCAAAAGGGTCATATAAGCAGGAAGCAACATCACAAGAAACAGATTTTCCAGATACGATGTATCTGCAATAAAAGCCTCTCCCAGCACAGTGGTCAGAGACAAAGGAATGTCTTGATCCTATAGATTGAACTCAGACCTTACAAATTTAAGAAGCATAATGATAACATTCAACAATTAGACTTAACACAAAGGATCTCTGAAATTCTCAGAAACTCATAATCCATCTCCCAGTGGGTGCAGCAACCATGTGTCAAAAGTGGTCAATTGAGAAATGCTAAAAAGCGTGTTCATGTAAACATCGTCGGGTCTGCCCTGGTACAATGGGACTTCTGCTCCTGAACCTCTGCGCACAGCGTCTGCAAATCGGGGCTGTACGAAGTCACTTCATCTTTACGCAAGACTGCAGTATATTTTGGTGATCATAACGGTTATACCGTTTGAAATATTAAGCTGTTTTTGCAATTTTTTGGCCCATTGAAATTAATGGACCACATGACAAGTGTGATCACTGATTTTTCTTGCATAGTGAGCTGTGTCTTAGTTCAGTGAGATGAGCAGCCATTCTCAGAGTGGGGGGCCTGGGTTTTAAGTCCCGCTGATGGCAACATTTCTTTTTCAGTTTGCAGTTAAACTTTTTTAAAAGTCTTTTCAACACAAATTTCAGCTTCTTCAGCTGTTGTCAGCAGAAACTTCAGCTTTGTGACCTCTTTTCTGCGCAAGGTTCTGCTTATTTACAACTTTTCAGTAGCATTGTTCTGCTTTACGATCTACTTTGTCAGCAGTGTCCGCGTCTGAAACAATGGATGGAGAGTAGATTCCCCAGAAATTCTTTCCAGGAAGCAGTGAAATACAGAAAGGAGAACTTTGGAAAGAGCCGACAGTCTTTTACTGAAATTCGCAGTGTTATGTTGCTGCTCGAACTGAGCAAGTCAGTTTGTCTCATAACTGGTTCCTTCATAAAGCAAGGCACAGGGTTTGTGCTACACAGCAAATTCTGGTCTTTGGAATAAACTCTCAGGGAGTTCAGATTAACTACATTTGAGCGTACATGCGTGACCATCAAATGAACTCTAGTGCAGAGTTAGAGTAACTCTTTTCCGGGAGTTGATTTTTCAACTCTTTATAGGAGTTAAAACTAAACTCTCACGGAGTGAAATTTCTACTACCATATAGAGTAAAATTTAACTCATAACTAGAGTTAAGTTTGATATTAACTCTTTTGTAGTGTTACTCATCAATTGAAAAAAGTTTTAGGTTTTAGGTGCAAATTACTACAAAAACACAATTCTGATTATTATGAATGTATGGATTTTATTTATCAAAAATAACATATTCAAATATGAATGCTGCATGGATTAACATACATTCTGTGTAACAGTACTGTAATAGCATAATATCCACCATTATTGGCAGCTAAACAGTTGAGGTCAGATAGGCCTAACATTGGGCGAAAAAAAAAAAAAAACAGAATTAAAGGAAAAAAATGACTACAGAATAAGCACTTCTTGTAATGCAGTGTTAACGCGAGGAAGACTCTGTAAAGTCTCCATCAAGCCAACAAATTAAGTAATGCAACTCTCTCACAGAACATAAAATTGTGAATCACACCCATATGACATTTGGGCATCAAAACATTTGAAATGTCTTACTTTCTCCCTTCCTAGGACCAGTATCTTCTTAGAAGTGGTTTCATTTACCTGAATAGCAGGACACTGATCATGGAAACACGTTTCATGGTTAACATGCATAACAAAAACAGAGAGAGAGAGAGAGAGCAAGTCTTATTACACACTACAGTTGCAGAGCAAACTACATGAAATACTATATTAAATTATTTTTCTCTAATCTGTTTTATCTTCGTGTTTAAGCTTTTTCAAGTAATGGCAACTAAAGAGTCAAGTATAAGTCAATTAAGTACTGTATCTACATTTCTTGCATGTATGCTGTCCAATAGAGGCTGAACCATTTGAAGTCCGGCATCACTTGTGTCACTGCTCTGACTGCTGGTGGTTGAGACAGACAATGTATCTGTTAGACTTGGAGAGGAGGGCTCTTCCACATGTTGCTTCAGGACAGTCAAATCTGAGGGTGGCAAATAAAAATATTAGAATATAAGGTATCTACAATCAAAAACACAACACAACAAAGATACCATTTATGCACACAGGGCCAGTAAATTGCACGGTTTGATTAAATTATACCTTCTCCAGGAGAACAGATGGTTATTTTGTATTTTATTATGGTAATATACAATTTACATACCACAAGGTGTGAGTGTCACATAGTGTGTTAGGTCTGAGCAGTCACGTGTGGTGGATCATAAATTTGATTAGTTTTGAAGTTGTACATCTCTGTTCCTTACATTTCATGTCATGCCCTTATTAATGTTTTATTTGTTGCTTTGACTGTTTTCGAATAGAATATGCAGTGGGAATATAGAGGGAGATAAGTAGTGAAAGTTTTGCCTGGGTTGATTGTGCGTCGATCCATTGTTAATGCCTCAGGGCTCCAGTAGGTGGGTTCGCGCGCTTCCTCCTTCACTCAATACAGACGAGTGAGAGTGAGAGCTGCGTGTCTGTGCCGCTCTTTCACCTCTCCTCACTATTTCCCCTTTTTTTATGTAACTGTCATGCACAAATCTGTATAAATGTGTGTTACTGTTGATTATTACATTGTTATCATTGTTCATTGTAGCGGAAGATGTGAATTGCAGACTATTTTGCTGAGAAGTTCCAGTTAATCTCTGTTGCTGTGTGTCATGTTTTCAATAAAACATCAGTAGTAGTGAGCAAGCTTCTTTATTTTTTTAACGTGGCTCACATCCATGCACGTAAACGTAACCTGCCGCTGCTTCTACAACACAGTATATATCACAATTTGGTTAGACAGCCCCCTAGTGGTGAAGCTGAACTACCCACATAACTCCTATCAACACATCCCCTTTTCTTTAGATGTTAACTGCTGAACAACACTGTGGAAACATACCTAACATTGCATAGCTTGAATTACATCACAAACATTTGTGACAGTGTAAACTACTGAACACACAATAATGCAGAAAGTTCCTTTTTGATATATGTATATATATCTAGCTATATATGTATACACCAACATATACATATATATATATGCTTAAAGGTTTAGTCTATCAGGTGGCTTGATAGAGCGTGCTGATCTTCTGACAATGGGTGACTGGTCTCTTTGCTCCACACTGTCCTTCATGGGTGTTGTTGGTTCAGGTGGTGTGTTGTCATCACACTGTCCTTCCGATGGTCCCATTGTCTTTTGAGTGTACAGTAAACTCCTCCGATTTCTCCTTAATATCAGTCCATCTTCAGTTTTCACATTGTACGATCTTGGGTTTACCTCCTCCAGTACAGTTGCTCTGTTTTCCCAGATGTTTGCATCTTCCACTCTGACTGCTTCATTGGGTGCGAGTGGTTTTAGACTTTTTGAAGACTTGTCAAAGTTGATCTTTTGTCTCTTCTGCGACTGTTTCATTTTATCTCTCACTTGTTTGTGTTTCCTGGTTGTTGTGTAAGGAAGAGTGGTCCGTAGTTTTCTTCCCATTAATATTTCTGCTGGTGACTTGCCATGCTCCAGTGGTGATGCTCTGTAGCTCAGTAGTGCCAAATAAGGATCTGCCTTACTATCTTGTGCTTTCTTTAGTAACTGTTTCACAATGTGCACACCTTTCTCTGCTTTCCCATTGGACTGTGGATGCAGGGGGCTTGAGGTCACATGTTTAAAGTGATATTCCTGAGCAAATAGTTGGAATTCTCTACAACTATAGCAAGGTCCATTGTCACTATGAACAATCTGTGGTATCCCATGTCTAGCAAATATTGATTTCATGCGCGTTATGACACAAGTAGCTGACATGTTGGACAATAATGCCATCTCTGGATAGTTTGACAAGTAATCAATAACCAGCAGGTAGTTTTTTCCTTATGTTGTAGTATGTTTTGCATTCACCTCTTGGCCATTTCCCATTCAACAGTGTTATAACTCTTTGCAGACTAGAGTCCTTTTGTGTTTCAGCCTTGATCTGATGTGATTTTCTGTCTGACATAGGAAGTGACTCTGCTACCAGGTTTACATGTATATTTACATCCATCTCTGTGGAGCTTTGCTCTTTGTTTGGGGTTGTGCCCCTAGAGAGTGCATCTGCTAACACAGTATGTTTACCTGGTGTGTAGATCAAGTTGAAATCATAGCGCTGTAGCTTCATCATCAATCTTTGAATGCATGGAGACATTTCACTTAAGTTTTTCTTGATTATGGCTATCAATGGCTTGTGGTCAGTCTCTGCCACAAATGTTGGCAAACCATAGACATAGGTGTGGAACTTATCAAATCCAAAGACAAGCCCCAATGTCTCTTTTTCTATTTGGGCGTAGCGAGATTCTGTCTCTGTCATTGCTCTTGAGGCATATGCCACTGGCCTCCAGTGGTCTCCATAAGCCTGCAACAACACTGCGCCGATCCCGGCCTTCGATGCATCTGTTGACACTTTTGTTTTTCTTTTTGGATCAAAATACGCCAAAACTGGCTCTGTTGTCTTTTTCAGTTGTTGCCACTCGTTTTCCAGTTCTTTATTCCATCTGAACTTGCAGCTGTCACGATGAGTTGTGTGGCTGTCAGTGGCTGGACCCACGTGCAGGACTCGGAGACAAAACATTAACTTAAACGACAGCTTTATTTGCTGGTGAGTCACCCTTGGCGATACATAAACAACAACTTAAACTAACTAGACTGGAGATGCTGAAGATTGCAGACAATGAGAATACACACACAACAAACGTGGAGGACGCAACAACTGGCAGGGAAAAACACAGGGCTTAAATACATACTGAGGTAATTAGGGAATGTGAAACAGGAGGAGAGCACAGCTGGGACTCATCAGACATGACAAGACAAGGGGAGGCAAAACTCAACACATTGACATAGTACACAGACTTTCAAAGTAAAACAGGAAACTGAACAGACGTGGACTAAACTAGGGGATACAGTGACAGAAATCAAACCCAAGAGAATCAAAACACATCATGAAATCAAAGATAACTAATACAAACAGAAAAACACTGAGTCCACAGACTCAGGACCGTGACAGCAGCTATTGTGTAGAAGCTGTCTCAGGTGCACTGTTTTGGCTGCCAGGCTTGGGATGAATTTTCCAATAAAGTTAACCATTCCCAGGATTCTCAACACACCTTTTTTATCTTCTGGACGTGGCATTTCCAGTATAGCTCGTAGTTTTTCCTTGTCCGGCTCGATGCCTTCGGCTGTCAGCTTGTCACCGAGAAAGGTAATGTCACCCACGCCAAACTGACATTTTGCTCTGTTCAGTTTAAGTCCATAACGTTTCACTCTTTCCAAAACCTTTACTAGTCTCTCATTGTGCTGCTATAGTGTGGATCCCCACAAAATGATGTCGTCCATATAAACTCTGACTCCCTCGATTCCTTCGATCATATGCTCCATGGTCCTGTGGAATATCTCAGGAGCTGAAGAAATTCCAAAAGGCATTCTCAAGAAGCAGTAACGCCCAAATGGCGTGTTGAACGTGCAGTATTTTGTACTGTCTTCATGAAGCTTTAGTTGCCAAAATCCTTGGGACGCATCTAGTTTGCTAAAAAATTTTGCACCAGCCATTTCACTTATTATTTCTTCTCTTGTAGGTATCTGGTAATGCTCTCTTTGTATGTTAGCATTTAAGTCTTTCGGATCCATGCAGACTCCAAGAGCGCCGGTTGGTTTTTTAATGCACACCATGGAGTTAACCCATTCAGTAGGTTCTTCAACTTTTCTTATAACTTCCAGTGCCTCCATCCACTCTAGTTCCTCTTTGAGCTTGTCTTTAAGAGCAGCTGGAACACGTCGAGGTGCATGAACCACAGGCTGAGCTCCTTCTTTCAGCTTTATCTTGTAGGTGAAGGGTAAGACTCCAAACCCCTTGAATATGTCTGGGTACAGATCCACTATTTCTTTCACACTTTTGGGCTCACATGCTTTATCTCCCAACAGAGATTCATGTCCCTCTGGCACAATGATAAACATCAGACTGTGATATTTTCCTTTTACCCTGAGCCTGCATTTACCTTTGGTTTTGATTGGTTCTCCATTATATGCTTGGAGTAAACTGTTATTTTGGAATATGTGTGGTTTCGTTTTCATTGCTTTCACATCCAGCTCATTCACCAGATTAGCCTTGGCTCCTGTGTCCAGTTTGAAAGTTACCAGGGCTCCATTCACTGGTAACATCTCTGTCCATTTGTCCTGCTTCACTGTACTGACTGCAGGTTGGTCCATGGGTGTATCGTGCTGCATTACCATTCCCACAAAAAACGTGTCACTAAGAGCAGTTTCTTCTACTGTGTGTACTCTTTCTTTTTGTTTATTCTTTGAAAAACATTGCTTGGCAAAATGGTTTTGTCCATTGCATTTTTTGCATATTTTACCATAAGCTGGGCATTGTTTCCTTCCATGTTTTGTGCCACATCTTTTGCACAAGAAAGTGTCTTTTGATTCTTTCTGTTCTTTTTTGTACGTGCGCCCTGCCTGCCGTGTATTCACTGCAGCTACAGCTGTACTTTCCGTGTCTATTTCCCTCGGCGACCCGCTGAAGGTTTTTGCATGTTGTATTGCGAGCTCGCTGGCATGACATACTTTCACAGCACTTGCTAAAGTCAGATCCGCCTCTCTCAGAAGCCTCTCTCTCATCTTTATATATTTTATTCCAAATACGATCTGATCTCTTATCATAGATTCTTGCAGCTGTCCAAAATTGCATGTTCTTGCCTTTAACTTGAGGTCAGTCAGAAACGTATCAAAACTCTCTGAAGGTTGTTGTATACGTGACCGAAAGACGTACCTCTCAAATGTTTCATTCTTTTTGGGCGAACAGTGTTCATCAAACTTTCTCACTACTTCGTCAAACTTTTCTTTGTCTTCTGCAGTTGCGAACACAAACGTGTTATATACTTCCACCGCTTGTGGACCTGCTACGGTAAGAAGCAGTGCAATCTTCCGTGTATCAGGCTTACTATCTAGGCCGACAGCTTGCAGGTATAGCATAAACCGCTGTTTAAAAGTTCGCCACTCACAGTCCACATTTCCGTTCCAGTTGACGGCATCTGGTGGCTTAACACTGTCCATGATGACCTGCTTTACTGGTTCACTCCTGGTACCATGTCGTGTTTTCAATAAAACATCAGTAGTAGTGAGCAAGCTTCTTTATTTTTTTTTAACGTGGCTCACATCCATGTACGTAAACGTAACCTGCCGCTGCTTCTACAACACAGTATATATCACAATTTGGTTAGACAGCCCCCTAGTGGTGAAGCTGAACTACCCACATAACTCCTATCAACACACTGTGTATGCTAGTTTTCGCTATTACTCCGCCATATTGTGTGAAGATTTTTCTGTTACTATCTGTATAAGTTAACTACTGAAAGACATGCAGTACTTAAAGTATTATTTCATTGCTGTGGAAAGTTAGTGACTGTGTCAGCTAACATGTGCGAGTTAAAAAGATGTTTTTTTCTAATGCTACAGTTCATGTTATCTAAAGTATTCTCATCAGCTAATGCAGCGAACAATAGTGACTTAGTTTGGATACAGTTGTCCTGAGACTGAGTGCATCCATAAGAATATTGTTTTGGTTGTATTGCTTCTGAAACTCAATACAGACGAGTGAGAGTGAGAGCTGCGTGTCTGTGCCGCTCTTTCACCTCTCCTCACTATTTCCCCTGTTTAAGGGCACAACATAAACACTGAGGCTTCAAAATGCAGCATCTACAACACTGTCACTCTGCCTCCACCATGGAGACAGTCTCCATGGTGATGAGTACAATTGGCAGCTGAAACTGTTGTGAACTTCTCCATGAGTCATATTTCCTGTTTCAGAGCTGCTGATTGGCTCTTTGGGCCCTTTACCTTCAGGAGGTCATGGACGAAGCACTGAAGTTGTTTGTCACGTAAAAAATATTTTTAGTTTATAATAATTTGATAAATAATAAAATATTAATAAAAACTGGAGGTTTTTTTTAGAACTGAGATTTTAAGCTATTTATGCCTTTTTTGCTGCTCTTTTTTAAACTTATTCCCTTTAAACTGTATTTATTCTTTTTAAAATATATTGGTTATTGCACTGTAGAGGCTGCTGAGGAACAGTATTTCGTTTCAGGCTGTGTAACACGAAATGACAATAACCAATAAAGTCTTGAGAGCTGCCATCATTGTTCCAGCAGGAGGCAGTAAAACACCAAACTGCACCTGTTGTGCTGAAAAGGTGTGAGCATGTGCAGTAACCCAGTAAGTTACCTGAATATCTCTCTCTCAGACACACACACACACACACACACACACACACACACACACACACACACACACACACACACACACACACACACACAGTACTGATACTAATGACTCGCTCTCAGATCTATTTGGGTTTAATGTCAGGGTATATTTGTGGATGAAAGTTTTGGTAGGACACATGATGTGGACAGTCTGGTAATCCCAGAATATTTTAATGTAAGAAAACTCCAGACAGCTCTGGAGAAAGTTTCAGAGTAAAAGCCCTGGAGTGTTTTACATGTTATTCTGTTGGATTAAATCTGACGGAGCTGATTTATAAACACTTCACTGCCAGGTATCAGGTGACCTGCAGAGACTGATCCTACAAACACTCAGAAACAGAGTAAACCAAACTGCACCACAGTGATCAGACGAAACCTTCCTGACATGAACACAGCTCCTCAGTAAAAACTGTGAACCAGCAGAGAGACTACACCCAGCACCATACACCACCTCTCTGACACAGTACACCCTCGGGCAGGTGGTGTCCCCATAAACAGTCTGAGAAGCTCTGATTATTTACTATGTTCAAACAAACTGAGTGTCCACAAACGTCTGAGCTCACAGTGAGAGCTGCTGGCACAGTTTGGAGGTGTTCTGCCCCCTGCTGGACACACAGAGCTACAACATGAGGATCAGAGGAGGCTGGTGCTGCTTCACCTTTAGACACAAGAAGGAGGTCAAAAAATGTAGAAACAGAGATTGTTTTTAAACCTGTAAAGGAGGAAATCCTGACGAACCAATCCACAGCCAGAAAAGAAGTCTAACTCTGTGCTGCTCCAATCAGGAATCAGCTCTGTTACTGTGTGAGTGTGTAAAGTCACAGAGTAGCTGGTTTCAAATGTATCTATAAAGTTTATTCACATTTTATTTAGGCTTCAAAAAACAGTCCAAGTTTATTTCTTTGGACTTTGTTCACTTAATGGATGTTTCCCTGCATTTCTATTTTCACACAGTTTATTTCTTACAGCAGGAAAACTGAACAGAATGTATGTAAGAGGTCAGAGTGAGGATGACGTCACTTAATACAGGAAATACATGTTTGTCTGTTTTGATGATGAAGGACTTCTTCAGCTCTGTAAACAGCTACACTTGAGAGGACAGAGGTGATTTCATGGATCAATAACAATGTGTTTATCAGCTTTCATCATCGCAGTGCAGACATGACGTCAGATCTATCAGAGTGAAGGCCGTCTCTCTGATGACGTCACAGAGCAGAGTCCTTCTGTCCAATAAAGGATCTCAGATCAGCTGCTGCCATCTTGTGGCCACAGTTGGTTACTGTCTCTGAAAGTTGTCTCATGTTTCCTGTTGTCCTGCTAACAAAGGCTGGAGCTCATCATGCTGAGAGGGCAGCAGCATTTTGTGGCTCTTCACACATGTTCATTATATTCTGATGATCCTGGATGGAGACAAACTACAGATAAGTGTGTTCAGCCCAACTAGTTTATCTCATTACAGCAGTTTGATGTTTCCCTTTGAATCCCCCTGAAGATCCTGACAGTGAAGCACGTACATAATACTCCAGCCTTTCAACTCTGAGCTTATTTAGTTCTATTAATACACTGAAATCTCATTTGTGTCATGAAGAAAGTCTTTAATCAAACAGAATTCAAAGATCAGAAACATTTCATATATGGAGTTAAACATGAATCATTGTTTCAACAACATATTTATTGTTGTCATAAACAGACAAGAAGACAACAACAAACTGCTCCTCCCATTCAACACATGTCAGTCCATATCCCAGCAAACTAAATCATCTCCATTTACACATCAAATAGAAACATGAATCACTTGTAATGATTAGAAACTTGATAGAATTTCAAATCTAGTTTGGGGAGTCATTCAGTGAGAAACAGTGAAATGATTTTCCATGTGAAAAGGTGGACAGCAGAAACAGAAAGAAACAGTGAAACTAAAAGAGAAACAAAGAGCTTTGGAACAACGAGGCAGCAGGAGGACAGCTGCAGTTTAACAGCTTCAACTCACTGACAGGAAACAACATTAGAAACATCATCATCCTCAACTCATCTGCTGCACTGACACCTTCAACGGACACACCTTCACTTTACCAACAGTTTGAATAAATGGAAACATCCTGTGAGTGAAAGTGTGTGTGAAGGTGTGTATGTGTGTGTTAGTATCAGGATCAGAGAACGACAGCTTTCCTCTGTTCCAGTCCAGATTCACTCTGATCCTCTGGAGCTTCTTCTTTACTGAGAGAGCAGATTCTGCTGATGGTGAGTGTGCTGAGTATTCACCTTCATCAAACCATATTCCCCATAATCCGGACCGTACACTTCCCTTTCTCTGCACAGACTCTGCTAACACACCCAGATCCCACACTGTACTGTCTCCAACTTCAACATCCCAGCTGTGAGTCCCTGAGTTAAAGCCCTCAGAGCCCAGGACAGAGAAGTAAAAATCAAACCTCTCTGGATTATCAGGAAGCTGCTTCTCTCCTCCTGGTCTCACACTGGTCAGATCTTCAGACAGGATGAGGTTTGGATGAGCAGTGTTTGGGTCCAGAATGAGAGGAGTGTAGGAGACCATGTCCTTCATGTTGTTCCAGATGTTGAAGGTCAGGTTGCCCAGGTGTTTGGCCTGGTCTATCAGAGCTCCTGAGGGCAGCTGTGGATCATCCAGCAGGGGGCAGCGCTGGACTCTTTCCACTGCAGCCTTGTAGTTGTGCAGGAATGAGACGTCTTCAGCTCTCAGCTCCTCCTCTGTGGCTCTGACTGTGTCTGAAAGAGCTGCTATCTCTCTGCTCAGAGCCTCCATCTTCTCCTTCATCATCCCACTCTTCTGCTCCTCTTCCTCCCTCAGTGCAGCCAGCCTGGCCTCCTCTTCCTCTGCTAGAAACTGCTGAAGCTTCTTAAACTGCTCCTTAATCTGCCTCTCTGTGTGTCGGGCCTGGACCTTAATGTGTTCTGCTGTTTGATCAAACTTCACTTGAACTTCTTCACAAACCTTTAACTTCTCCTTTAAGGGCTCCAGAGTTTCCTGAAGTTCCTTCTTGTGTTGTTGTGCAGCTTCATCGATGGGTCTGAATCTGTGATTGGTGTGTTTTTCTGAGGCACAGCAGACGAGACACACTGGCTGCTGATGGTCCAGACAGAAGAGTTTGAGTTTCTCAGAGTGCAGACTGCAGAGAGCCTCTGAAGCTCTCTGATCTCTCTCCTGTAAGAACGACTCACACAGGTTCTTTAAAGCCAGACATAAAGGTGGTTCATCCTTTGAAGATCTTCTTTTACAAACTGGACACTCATGTGTTGGTCTCTCTCTCCACCATCTCTTCAGACAGTCTTTACAGAAGCTGTGGCTACATGACAGAATAACAGGATCTCTGAAGACCTCCTGACAGACCGGACAGCAGAGATCCTCCTCTGATCTGGAAGCCATTGAGTCTGTGAGTGAAGCTGAAAACAGCAGACAGGAAGTACAGTCAGTCCTGGCTCCCCTCCCTCCTCTACCACCTTCACTGAAACTTCCTTTGAGTCGTGTTTTTGCTCAAACTCACATTCAGTGTGTGGAGCGTCAGCAGCTTGAAGCAGCAGTGTTGGAGTTTTCCACTTTTCTCTCCTGTAGCTGGACTCACTCAGAGGAAGCTGCTAGTTTGGTCTGAGCTCAGTCTGATCGTCTGTGCGTCTCTCTTTACTGAGGACGAAGAACTTCCCGTTTCCTGGTTTGTCACATTTGAGTGACGTGAGGGGAGGAGACAAATGTTGCTGTTTGACTTTTAACTAAGGTGTGTTTCAATCCTGCCTGCAGCTCAAAAGCTGTAAAACAGGTTTTGTGTCTTTTCACCTCCACAGGTCACAACATGAAACCTGTTGTGAAGTTTATAAAATAAAGTGTCACTCGGTGGTGCAGCTGTTTGTCAGCTTCTATTTTAGACTTTGTTCTGGTTCTTGTTCAGGTTCCCAGCAGTGGGAGTGTAATGCAGTCACACACACACAGGTGGTGTTAAGGTGGATTCACTTAGTTACAGACAGTGGTGTTATTTCCTGTAACTAAGGGTGTGTTTCACTCCAAAGTTCAGACATTAACCTGCCAGAAGTTGTAAAAGTTACTGATAAAGAGCTTTTATCTCAGAAAGCAGAAAGAAAAGAAATAAGTGTGAAGAGTGCAGCAAAATGTTTTAGTGTGAGCTGGTTCATCTGATCTGGTTGTGTAAAAGTCACTGCATGACACTGAGTTTTACTTCTGTCACGATTAGTGGAGCGGACTCAGGCGCAGACCACAAGTTTCTTCAAATCAAAAGTGAATTTATTTACAGTGTTCTCCACGGTGACACACACACACACACACACACACACACACACACACACACACACAACGGTGTCTGGGAAAAAGGGGTTCCAGGGTCCGGGAGTGAAAGGGGCAGGAGTCCAGGGAGGGGAGATTTCCATACAGCCCTCGCAACCACACACAGCTCCTCTTCTTTCCTCCATCACTGTTGCTCACGCTCAGTCACCGTGCACAGGGAAAACAGGTCCAGGGGAAATCTATACACAGACAGAGAAACAGTTAGTCTCCTGGTTCAGACACGAACAAACTTTGCAGAGTGCAGGACGACTGACGCTGACGGCTCAACGATCCAGCGACGAGTAGAGCAGACTCGCCATCTTAAGTAGGACTCCAATTCTCATAATCAGCGGCAGGTGTGCTGATCATCTCCAGGTGCGTGGGCCAGGAGCAGGAGCCCATACTGAGCTCCGCCCCGGCAGGAGAAAGAGAGAGTGGGAGAGGACGAGAGAGAAAGGGAGAGCAGAGGCGAGAGAGGAGAATAAACAAAACAAAGCGCCTGACTGCTGTCAGCTGGCGAGGTGCGGGGACCATGACAACTTCTGTGTTACTGACACTCATCTCTGACTCAGAGAAACGATTTCTCCCCTGTGATCTTCACACAGTGGTGAGTTACATGTGTGTGGAATTTTTCACGTTTTATAGAATTAAATTTCCTCTTACTTTCTTTTTTGTTAACCTGAGTCACTGATCATTTGCAGTATTACAGAGTCTGGCAGTCTTTGCATGATGTCCACGTCACTGTAAGTTTCTAGCTGACTCTCAGGTGTGACAGGTGTGCCAGCAGGAAAGAGTAATAATAACCTGCATCCTGAGGTTTGTCATGCAGGATTAAAGGAGCCAGGCTTTGTTCACACAGCTAGGATTGTATTTTACACTGACCCTGGGTCAGTATAAGTATCATACAGTTCAAACGAAGCATTGAAACTTGCACATATTTATTACAGATGCACTAAAGAAAAACGGGATATTTAGAGTCAATCTGTGGCTGCGATTAAACACTTTACTGGAAACTTTATTAACCAGTAACTTCATCAGTCATGACAGAAGCTAATATTTCTGTGCTAACATCGCTTAAACCAGTGGTTCCCAAACTTTTTTTGCTGGGCCCCCCTTTGTTTTACAAGAAAAATTCCCCCCCCCCTTTGTGCGCATGAACACATCCTCCAACCACACACACCCATATTTTGCTCCATTGCATGTGGCTATTTTCACGCCACGCTGTGCGCCACGTTATTGTTGAGATGAATAGCAGAATGGCAGATAGAGACAAAATACTGTTAATCTTACCATCTTCAGGTTTTACACGCTTACATACACACACAGTTACTGTCCCTCCATTTAGAAAGGCAGAGGCGTCACGATGTGATTATTTTACTGTAGTTATTTTTTTTGATGTGTAATAATATTCAATATTACTATCAATGCATTTTCCAAAAAATGCCTCTCTGTGCAAAATGGGTTTAAAAACATAAACAACTGTAGGATCCTGTTTGTCCGTGATTTAAACAGCCCAGCGCTGCTCCTGATGAAGGGAAAACCAATTCTGCAGGGAGACCTACCTCGGCACTTGTGCAGGTGATTTTTCTCTTACTTTCTTTTTTCTGTTATTTACTAAAAAATCTGTCAAAGAAATAATGAATTCTCCACACGTGTTTGAAGGTTGCTGATACGTTCATCTAGCACAGACCTATTGCTGGAACGCCAAGACAATTCTACTACAATGGCAAAGACAAGACGCAAGTCACCAGAGCTCTTTGTGTTGCTCGTGCATGATGGAGAGAACTGTGACGAGCATCGTTCTCTCTGTTAAGGAATATATTCTAAAATACTTCTTCAGCAAAGACTCAGAGAAGAGAAACACACAGAATTTCTTGCAAGCAAGGGCAGTCTCCGGACTGAGAGACTCGCGCCTGAGAAACTGCCCCGGTCTTTATTTTATACTTCATTGGGTGTGTGTGTGTGTGTGTGTGTGTGTGTGTGGGGGGGGGGGGGGGGGGGGGTGTCAGAGTGTGGCCCCATAAGATCTTCCCTAAACCTGCTGGTCTCAAAGTCCAGCAGTTCATCAAACCAAAAGGCACTTAGACTAAAACAGACATAGCTACGTTAATCCTACCATAAAACAATAAGACAAGGTACGACCTCTCTCATGCTCCTAGGATGTGGGGTGAACACCCTAGAATGTTACAGACCTCCTAGGATGAGACATTCTTTCAATATGCCACCAACTATATACTTCTACACACAAATGATTACATGCAGCATTCTACCATATGCAAACTTATATCACTAAAAGATTATACTGACTACTAAATACAATTTTCCATTGACACCCTCCAAGTAAGCAAATGAATGCTAACAGTCAAACATAGAAATTAACATTTGCAAAATCATTCCAGCTTTGTGGTGCATCTCCTCCAGGTGTGTAAATCACACATGCAGAGTGGTTTGAGTTCCTCAGAGCTTCATAAATGTCTCTTCCAGTTGTTTCTATCACTGTCCATATGACCAGAGTCCAAATGCAGACATGGGTATAACAAACACACCAGTTAGTTTTGCTGTTTGTCAATGTGGCTTTCAGTTATCTTCAAGGCTGCAGGCCTTTGTCAGCACTTGTTTTATGGCCTCTATCAACCCTCATCACCTCATTTCATGCATTCTTCCTGTGGGGAGATACTTATGACTCCTCTATTGTCCTTTCGTCTCTGCAGAAAACCTTTTTTGGAAAGGGTATTGGATTCAATGATTTTACTGCTGTTGTAACCCCACCTGTTGAGTCACTTCAGCAGTCTTGTTCATGATGCAAATGACAACAACAATGACACAAAGGAAGACCCTCTTCAGAGTGTCAAAGCATGCATAGCACAGTGACACAGCATTAGGTGATGTTCATAGGAAACTGCTGTCAGTCATTCCCCGTCACCACCATAGCTTCTGCTTTCTGTTCACAGAATCACGATGCCATCCTTGAACTTCCTCTCTGCACTGTCGATTGGAGCTTGGAACGCTCCCCTCATCCTTCAGATCTCCATCTGTTGTCCACAATCTCCTCGTGATTACCTCTGGAAAGCCCCGTGGCACAGCTCTCCATCCAGTGCAGCTTTATGGTCATTGCTGTGGTTCCAGAATCTTCTCATGATGACCAGTAGGTCCCCAAACAGCATGACCTTTGACCTCAACCCCTGCCTGGGCTGTCAGCTATGGTCCCTACTTCTCGCTGGGTCTCTGAAGATTTCTCAGGAGATTCCACCCTTGGGATCATTTCTTCCAGCAATGCTCTGCTGCACCTGCATCTCCTCACTAGAGGAAAAACTTCTATTTGGAAAACATGTCAACCATCATCAAACCAAATTTTCCTTTCAGTTCAGTGAACTTCACTTATCAAAAAATATAATTATTTATTATTTATTAATTATATTATTGGTTTATCACGTTTTAACTTTCACTTATAGGCCATCAAAGTGTTTATTATCTTTACCCAAATAATTGGAGCAGAACTTGTTCCATATTCAGTTTTTCAGCAAAACGTGTTTGAGAAAAGATTCATTCTTATATCTGGAGGAATAAATATATTTCAATAAATATTAACGTTAGCCTGCGACTTTGTTCCAGTTTTGAATTTTGGCCCACTGTGTATTTGAGTTTGACACCCCTGATCCATAGCTGGCGATTTTTTGTTTTTATGGGCCGATGGATTTTTTTTTTTTAAGGAAGGGTATATATAATGAAAGGTGTTGGATTGGCCAATTGGTCATGATCGACTCTGGGCTGGACCAATTACAGCCGAGGAGGCCGGATGCACCCTCCCCCTTGTTTAGCAATCACGTGATTTTCGCGCATTGCATGCCGGGAACTCGTGGCAAAACAATCCAAGTACCGCATCAAATGCAAGCATTTGCAGCACCGCAAAACGTTCATTCTCCGGTTCCAATACCTTCTTGTTTTTTCTTTGCCGCACAAAAAAGTCTCGACGAAAAGACAAAGAAAAGATACGAGGAAAAAATCAAAGGAGTGAAAGGGTCAGACCCTTACGAGCACACAGAGGGACCAAAGACGTCAGCGTGCTGCCCAACTTTCACCACGCTCAGATTTATAATCATACGCTTCTTGGAGGAAGTGCATACACTCATGAAGTTTAGTAACTTCAGGTCACTGCAACAAGCCCAGGTACAGTTTACCGACGGATGGGTGCAGGACCTTGAAATGCACCGTGTAGAACGAAAGACCATCGTACGAACAAAGGTAAGTTTACCAGTCTCACAAATCGTCGTCATAAATACACATTCGTTAACCGTTTATTAATATTGTGGAGGTATGTAACAACGACAGGAGAGGTCTCAGTGTCTCACTCCAACCACTTTATTAACTGACAGAACTTCACATATAGTCAGCGCCAAAATCTCCACCCCCACACTTCCCTTCAACTTGTGTGTGAGTGGAGCCACCTGGTGGTCCGCCACACATACCCCCCCTTGAACACACAGTCAGGTCTCCATTCAGTCCAGGACCCTGGGTCTAAGCAAACGACCCGCACGACTGAACCTGGGAGGGAGAGAACAGGCAGAGGAAGGTCCATCCTGTGAACGAGGCTGGTGAAGGCGAGCAGGAAAGGCAGGAGGAGGCTCAAACGTTGGTGGTCCGGGGGTAGTCCTGGGGGGAAAACCAGAGACTGTCAACCCCAGCGCAGGAGGTCGGCCACGGCGAGGGGCCTGGGCCGGCACTACATCACTGTCCGGAAGAACATGTGCTGGTTTAAGTCTGTCAACACACACAGTCTCCCTTCGACCCCCAAAATCCAAAACAAAATGTTTCTGGCCCGGTTCAATAACCCTGAACGGGCCGTCATACAGCGGCCGCAGCGGTGTCCTGTGGGCATCGTGCCTGACAAAAACAAACTTAGCAGTCTCTAAAGTCTTTGGAACAAAGGTGTCAGGCACGCAATGGTGCACCGGACCAGGAACCCGAAGCGAGTGCAAAAGCGGGGTGAGAGAGAGCACCGATGGATCGAAGCAGGGAGGAGGATTTTCAGGCAAGAATTCTCCAGGCACGCGGAGGGGCTGACCAAACACTAGCTCAGCTGGGGAAGCGCCGAGATCCTCCTTAACCGCAGAGCGCAGCCCAAGCAAAACCCACGGGAGGCGGTCAACCCAATTGCCATCCTTTAAGGAGGCGCGAAAGGCAGCCTTCAGCGACCGGTGGAACCGTTCACACATCCCATTAGCCTGCGGGTTGTATGCGGTTGTGCGGTGGACTTTAGCCCCCAGTCCATCAGCCATGGCCGACCAAAGCTCGGAAATGAACTGGGGGCCTCTGTCTGACGTAATGTCCGCGGGTGGGCCGAAACGCGAGACCCAGGTCGACAAAAACGCCTTGGCCACCACTGCTGCGGTAGTGGACGCCAGGGGGACCGCCTCCGGCCACCTGGTGGTCCGGTCAACAACAGTCAAAAGGTGCGTAAAACCTTGTGACTGCGGCAAGGGACCCACCAGATCGACATGCACATGATCGAAACGTTTGCCGGGTATGAAGAACGGCTCCGGGGCGCCTTGGTGTGTTTATGAACCTTCGCGCGCTGGCAGGGAATGCACGCCGACGCCCATTCCTTAACAGATTTGCGAAGGCCTGGCCAAACAAATTTAGAGCTGACCAGTTTAACAGAGGCCCGGACCCCTGGATGAGAGAGAGCATGTACCGAGTCAAAAACTTGACGACGCCAGGAAGCGGGAACCACAGGGCGAGGGCAGCCGGTGGAAACGTCACAGACGAGGAGGGGACCACCGTCCTGCACGGGTCTGTCCTCCAGTATGAGGCCCGTCTGGGTGGATTTAAGCTCGAGGATGTCGGGGTCACCGCTCTGATCGGCAGCCATGGCAGAGTAGTCTATGCCGAGAAAGACGGGAGAAACCAGCGCACGGGACAAACAGTGAGCCACATGATTGGATTTACCAGCCACGTGCCGAATGTCCATGGTAAACTCAGAAATGGCTGCCAACTGGCGCTGCTGGCGTGCACTCCATGGATCGGAAACCTTGGACATGGCAAACGTCAAGGGTTTGTGGTCCACGTATGCGGTAAAGTGACGACCCTCGAGAAAAAAACGGAAATGACGAGACGCCAGGTGGAGCGCCAGTAGCTCCCTGTCAAAAACGCTGTAATTGCGTTCGCTGTCATGTAGCGTACGGCTGAAAAAGGCGAGCGGTTGCCAGACACCCGAGATTCGCTGTTCCAGCACCGCACCCACCGCTATGTCCGACGCATCAGTGGTCAACGCAATCGGCGCTGAGGGGGATGGGTGGGCCAGAAGGGCAGCATTAGCTAACGCTGACTTAGCATCAGAAAACGCTTGGATGCTGTCCGGAAACCAGTCAATGGGGTCATTAGCTTTTTTACCCTTTAACGCCCCATAAAGGGGCTTCAGCAGATGTGCCGCTCTGGGGAGAAAACGGTTGTAAAAATTCACCATCCCCAAAAATTCCTGCAGTGCCTTAACAGTCGTGGGACGCGGAAATTCCGAAACAGCTCGGACTTTGTCAGGCAACGGAACCGCGCCCTCGGCGGAAACACGGTGCCCAAGGAAATCGAGAACGGGCAACCCAAACTGGCATTTAGACGGATTAATAATCAGTCCATGCTCCGCCAAACGCTGAAAAACCTGACGCAGATGGAACATGTGCTGCTCCTTCGAGCTGCTGGCCACCAGTATATCATCAAGATATACAAAAACAAAGGGCAGCCCGCGCAAGACCGAGTCCATCAACGGCTGGAAGGTTTGGGCGGCACCTTTCAGGCATCAGATTTAGGCACCATGTGTAACGGAGAAGCCCAGGCACTGTTCGAACGCTGCACGATGCCCAGACGCTCCATGGTAGCAAATTCTTCCCTAGCGACAGCCAGTTTGGCGGGGTCGAGGCGGCGCGCGTGCGCGAACACCGGGGGCCCTACTGTAGTTATGTAATGCTCTACCCCATGCTTCGTCACCGTGCTCGAGAAAGTGGGGACAGTGAGTGAGGGAAACTCAGAAAGCAAACACTGAAAAACGTCACCCGAATCTACTGAGTTAGCATGCACCACGGGCTGAGCACCCCGAGTCAAACAGGGTAATGAGGAAAAGGACACAGCATCAATTAAACGTCTGTTAGCCACATCAACCAGTAGTCCGTGAGCACAAAGAAAATCAGCGCCTATTATAGGCACAGAGCTAGCAGCAACAACAAAGTTCCACTGAAAGTCACGGTCGTGAAAGCAAACAGTCACCAACCTTTCACCGAAGGTTTTGATGGGAGAGCCATTAGCCGCTGTTAGCAATGGCCCGCAACCCTCAGCTAGCCTGTCCGAGCCAGCCGGGGGAAGAAGGCTCTTCTGTGAGCCGGAGTCCACCAGGAAACGCCTCCCCGAGCGTGAGTCCTCTAAGAAAAGCAGCCTTTCCTTGTTGCCAGCGGTCGCGGCTGCTACAGAGCGCTGACATGCCCGTTTCCCTGGGTCTGGAAACTGCAAGGCGGGAGGCAGCGCCGTGCCTTCGCTCCAAAACGCTGGTGATAAAAACAAAGCCCCTTTCCGCGGTGCCGCGGTGCCGCCGTGCAGCGATTCCGGCCACAGTGGACGAGTCGGAGGGCCCGTGGAGCATCGGTGAGGGGGAGGGGGAAAACGCTGGTGGGTCCTGAATAACCGTCTGGACGCCGAAAGTCCTGGTAGCCAGGAGGATGCGATCCGCCTCTTCCGCAAGGGAGCAGTAATCCTTCGTGGCCAATAGCGGGGAGTTGGCAAGGCCAGCGCGCACTGGAGCCGGCAGCTGTCGAAGAAAGAGGTGGGTGAAGAGAAATCCTCCGTCCTCCGCGCCCAGCAAGGACAGCATGCTCTCCATGAGCTCGAGGGCGGTGCCGTCGCCCAGGCCCGCGATGGAAAGGAGTTTCTCGGCCCGCTCAGCATCAGAGAGGGAGTAACGCCGCAGCAGCAGCCCCTTGAGGGCGGCGTACTTGCCCTGGGCTGGGGGATCCCGGAGGAGAGTCATCACACGGCGGGTTGACAGCGGGTCAAGTGAGGCCACCACATGGTGGTATTTAGTGTCGTCGGCTGAAACTCCACGAAGAGCAAACTGAGCTTCTACGTGCATGAACCATGAAGGAGCATCGTGAAGCCAAAAATCCGGCAATTTAAGCGCCACAGCAAACGCAGCCATCGGCGGAGGTGAAGGTCCGGCGGCCGCCGATGCTTCCAGGCCAGAGCTGGCTTCGTCGTCGAGCCTTAGCATGTTCACTACAGGGGTCACCAATGTGGAGGTATGTAACAACGACAGGAGAGGTCTCAGTGTCTCACTCCAACCACTTTATTAACTGACAGAACTTCACATATAGTCAGCGCCAAATTCTCCACCCCCACACCTCCCTTCAACTTGTGTGTGAGTGGAGCCACCTGGTGGTCTGCCACAATATAACCTTTGAGCTCAACGGTAATTAATTAGTAGTGGAAATAATTTCTGGTTCATCACAGAAATGTAGCAGTGACAATAATATTGTATGCTGTAATCGCACTGGACAATTAGTGATACAAAACACCTGTTTTATCCTGTGAATAAAAGTATATGTTTCTGTCAATGTACCATGGTAATAACAGAAGCGAAACACAATATTGTGTCAGGGCAATTCACTATTTATGCACAATAGACAAAGGAGCATAGCGCGGCAATTTCTGTTCAGCGCCAGACTTGCTTGTAACCTATATCACCAATTATGTTAAGAAAAATGACGCATTAACTACAACAAAACTCTGACCTTTGTGGGAATGCTTGGAGCAGACTAACATGTGAGCTGGAGTGTTCTGGGACGTTATATTTGGTATATCCAGACCATCCGTTGGCTCTTACTTCGGAAACATGGCTTAAAAATTTTCACTTCAACGACGTAATCCGATAAAAAAAAAAAACGATCTCTTTACCCGTCGGCTTCCCGTGGCTGTCATGCGACCGGCTGTTGCAGTTAATAATACAACAGCTTCTTGCCATTTTTTGGGTTTCTTTTTATCGCTGTGTAACTGAGTTCAAAAGCCTGCGTGCGCTAGTACCTCTTGCCACAAGTTCCCAGAATCCTTTGCGGTTTTACCCCTGAATGACGTCACATTTTCAATCTTCATCCCGACTTTTTGTCCCAGTCCAGCCTTGCCCTGATCTAACCTCTCTTCTTCCTCACAGCTCGTCTGATCGTGAGTCCCAACAGCTCTGATGTCTCTGAGGGAGATGTTGTGACTGTAATCTGTGAGGAGGACCAAAGCGTTTCTGATTGGACTGTGAGGAGAAACACAAGCAAACTGCAGAGGGCTGAGTGTGGAGATGGGCGGGGACAACAGCAACGTGATCGATCATGTTCCATCAGTGCGCTGGTGCCTCACGACACTGGAGTTTACTGGTGTGAGTCCAGTAATGGTGTCATCAGTAACCTGGTTAATATCACAGTCACTGGTAAGCTGATCACTCTCACTTTACTTCTTATTGCATCCACAAATTGAGCTGAACATGCAGGTACATAGATTCTGTGCTGTTCTTCACTGATCACCTACCTGACTGACAGAGTAATGAAGGACTTCCCTCCCTCGGTGCTTCTTAATGTGTGAGGATATTCTCCATTACTGAGTTAAGACTTCCTTATTTAGAGCTAAGCTCTGGATTATCTTGCACGTCTCGTGGCTCCCAAATGTCTCTTAAGTTATTATCCTCTGTAGCCTCATACTTTAGCTTTACTTGGCAAATGTGAATGCTTTGTGTGCTGACAAACCCTTTTGCATGTAGTGTTTTTATGAAAAGTCTTATAATTGCCTAATTTTGTGTTTTTGTTCTGTCACAAAAGCAGGCATTCTTACTGTTGTTTAATATTTTAATCAAACCTTTAAGTTTATTTCAGCACAAAAAGCCCCACTGTAAACAAATCCACAGAACAGAACCAAACTCAGCAGCCAAACAGTTTGTCCTCAGTGCAGGTTGACATTCAGAAAAATCAGCTGCCTCAGCTTGGATGGGCTGATGTGGTTTCTCCTTAGTATCTGCCCAGTTTTTGAGAAGACCCTCCAAAGGAACAGATGTTGCCACAATGCACAGTCTCCCCTCCATCACCTTCAACAGGTAGGGAAAGACTGTGGCCTTGGCCTCCCACCAGCTCTGTGGGCCTTCTCCTTGTTGGATGAGGGGCTCCTCAAGATAACATTTCATCTCCATCATACGTCATTTTTGTTTCCTTTCTACAAGGCTTTGTTTGTTGTGTTAGATGTGTCCCTCTGATGTTCCTCTAAAGACAAATAAAACATTTTGTTTTGGTGAAACTGTAAAACTTGCTGTGGCATTGGTGCTTGAATGGGGAAGTCATTTTTTGTGTTGCATACATCTCTGGGCAGATATTTGGGCAGTAATTTTGAACACCATGTAAAAATGTCAGTGGACATAATGCAAAACCCAATGCTTCAAATCACAGCATCTAAAACCAAAATTGTGCCAAAGATGCCTCATTTCTGTTTAATAGGATAAAACAATGCTAGCTATGTTATAGACACAGTAACCCAAGGAAAGCAGTAAGTACACTGACTGACATTGTTACTATGACAACAACAAGCTGACATTTGGACAAAAAAAACCTTGGAGTAATTATTGAGAAAAACATTAAATTTAAATAAAGTTTTAAAAAACACATGACCAAAAATGTAACTAAAACATATCCTCTGGATGTTTCCAGAATATTTTAAATAAATAAATAATTTAAGGAACAACAACAAAAGAAGATCTATAATCAGCATTTATCTCTTCTGTTTTATTTGATGGTGGGAAAATCATAATCATAAAGAGGCTTCTGATTAGAATTTATTTGTTATAAATGTGATTTATATAAACTTTCATTTAGTACGGTGTGTTGATTATATGTAATATATTTTACTTATTATTTATTTATATTCAGTTTTTATTCCTGAGGATTTTGTTTTTTTTTATAAAAACTAAAATCAGGACAGAATAATTATTTTGCTGTCTTATTTTATGAATCATTTCGATGTAAGCAGCTATCTTTTGAATATGTGGCTTTACAGCTGAAGGCCCCATCCAAAGTTGTGTTTCTTAATGTTTACAGGCCTCCCAAATACTGCACAGACTTTTTTAATGACCTCAGTGAACTGCTGTCTGTGATCTGTGTTGATTTCGACTGTGTAATTATTGTTGGGGATTTTAACATCCATGTGGACAACCCTCAGGACAAAGGGACTAAAGACCTGAGTAACACTCTGGGCAACTTTGGGCTGACTCAGCATGTAACAGAGGCCACACATAATAGAGGACACACTCTTGACCTACTGATCTCCAAGGGCCTGAGCATTTCAAAGGTTACTGTGTCTGATGTGGGCGTGTCTGATCATTACTGTGTTTTCTTTGAAAGTAAAATCTCAGCCCACATAAATATATCAACAGCTGTGATCACAAAACGGTGTATAACTGAACACAGTAGTGAGATCTTTAACCAGGTCTTCCCATTAACACCTGACCTGTCCGAAGGTTCAGTCAATGAGCTCGTCAATAGCTTTAATGCTAACATGTTAAATGTAATGGACACTATTGCTCCCATTAAGGTGAAGGTTATCACTGGAAGGAAAAAGTCTCCATGGAGAAACTCCACACTGGTGAAAAATGAAAAAAGAGAGTGTAGGAAAGCTGAGCTTGAACTTCATTCGACCATGGCCTGCAATGACTTTGCCAAATTCTTCACAGAAAAAATCCAAAAGATTAGACAAGCAATTGGTACATCAACAGCAGATCCAGGATATGTACTGTGTCCACCGAAAAACTGTTTAAACACCATGAAACAGTTTCACCCGATTAACAGCAAAGACCTGGAGGACATCTTAGGTCAACTGAACTCCTCCTCCTGCTGTTTAGATGTCCTGCCAACAAGTTTTTTCAAAAAGGTCTCAAAGACTTTGGAGTCAGACCTGTTACAGATCGTCAACTTTTCCTTAATGTCAGGTGTGTTTCCGGAACCACTAAAAACTGCTGTAATCAAACCTATACTGGAAAAGGACAATCTTGACAAGACACAAATGAAAAACTACAGGCCGATCTCAAATCTCCCATTTTTAAGTAAGATCATTGAAAAAGCAGTTTCTCAACAGCTCAATTACTTCTTAAAACAGAATAACTGCTACGATGCCTTCCAGTCAGGTTTTAGACAGAACCACAGCACTGAAACCGCTCTGACCAAAGTGTTTAATGACATATGTCTGAATACAGACAGTGGAAAAATGTCAGTCCTAGTTTTACTGGATCTCAGTGCAGCATTTGATACAGTTGACCACAACATATTACTCAAACGACTGGAGAACTGGACAGGTCTTTCAGGAACTGTACTAAACTGGTTCAAAACATACTTAGAAAACAGGAAATACTTTGTATCAATAGGTAACTTCACATCTGAGCAGACAAGTATCACATGTGGAGTTCCCCAAGGTTCCATCTTGGGACCCCTTCTGTTTAACATTTACATGCTCCCACTGGCACAGATTATAAACAACAACAAAATAAACTATCACAGCTATGCAGATGACACACAAATATATATCACAATGTCACCAGGAGACCAAGGCCCTGTACAGGCTCTTGGTAAATGCATTGAGGAAATTAATGACTGGTTGTGCCAAAATTTTCTCCAGCTAAACAAAAACAAAACTGAGGTAATAGTCTTTGGCGCCAAAGAAAAATGATTACAGGTCACCAGAGAACTTCAATCTATACATCTAAAAACCACAAACCAGGCGAGAAATTTGGGTGTAGTGATGGACGCAGACCTAAACTTAGAAAAACACATTAAGACAATAACAAAGTCAGCTTACTATCACCTCAAGAATATTTCAAGGATAAAAGATCTGATGTCTCAACAGGACCTGGAAAAACTAGTCCATGCATTCATCTTTAGTAGGCTTGATTACTGTAACAGCATCTTTACAGGTCTACCTAAAAAATCAGTCAGACAACTACAGCTCATTCAGAACTCTGCTGCTCGAGTCCTCACTAAGACCAAAAAAGTGGACCACATCAGTCCAGCTCTGAGGTCTTTACACTGGCTGCCTGTCCGTCAGAGGATAGACTTTAAAGTTCTGATGCTGGTCTATAAAGCTCTGAATGGTTTAGGACCAAAATACATCAGTGACCTCCTGACCCAGTATGAACCTTCCAGATCCCTCAGGTCATCTGGATCCGGTCTTTTATCAGTTCCCAGAGTCAGAACCAGACACGGAGAAGCTGCATTCATCTTTTATGCTCCTTATATCTGGAACAAACTCCCAGAAAGCCTCAGATCAGCTGAAACAAATAAAGCACCAAATCCACACTTTTAAGCTTAAAGTTCAAAACTAACATTTTAACTACTGATTTTATCTACAGTTTTTTTTAAATCATGCTTTTTATTGTTTTTGTTTTTTAATGTCTCTGTAAAGCACTTTGAATCACCTTGTTGTTGAATTGTGCTATATAAATGAACTTATATAAATAAACTTGCCTCGCCGCTTTCAGCCACATTTACAAAAACGCTCCTCCTGTTCTGATTTTTCTGATAATAATCTGAGAGAAAGTGCTGAACTCCTCCTCTGAGCTGTTACAGGAACAGATGTTGGCAGATGTGTCAGTGACAGAGTTACAGTTAGAGAGGTCAGTGAGCAGGATTTCTATCAGGATTCGTGTCAGAGTTATTATAATGATGTCTGTTGGTTCACACTCACGGCTGCTTTGGACTGATTCCAGCTCAAAGAGCATCAACATGTTTTCATGTTTCCATCATGATGAGGAGCAGAAACTCTGAGGATTCTCCTGAACTGACTACAGTAAGTCATCCCACAGATTCTGCTTTATATTCTACATATTATTCAGTAAATAATAGATAATTAGTGATAATTAGACACTTTCAAAGGGAGAAAAGTAAAAAAAAAAATCTGTAGTTAAGAAGTACAGATACTCAAGCTGTACAAATACTCCGATAATAGCTGAAGTACTCATTAAACTTCTTTACTGAAGTAAAAATGAAAACTATAGGCTCTGAAAAGTACTCAGGTCCTACCGTAGTACTCAGTAAAAGGTAGTCTGGGGTTAAAGTGGATGTGGCAGGTAGAGGAACTCTACGACTGAGTGCAGCAGGGATAAAGAAATAAGTCGGAATCATTTGTTTTGTGAGCTCCAGCTGTTTCCAGGCTGTGATCAGCTGATCTACAAGCAGATGTGAGCCATCAGCGCTCGTGTAACACAGTACAGTACAGAGCTGTCAGAATGAATCACCCAAGTTAGTCTCACACTCTTTATCCAGGTTGTTGGCAATTATTAATTAATCGCCCTTCAGTGTCACACCAACACAGTGTCAACACAGCAAAGTGAATGTGCCACACACTCCATGTGTCATCTACTCATCACCATCTGAAACTATAACCTTCATGGGCCAATCACAGAGGACGAGACAGACGAAGTAAAACTAGACACAGGAAGTAGGACTCACTGGTTCTCCATAAAGAACAGAGATTTTCAGTTTTTTAGGTAAAACGTTTCAGTTTTCTTGGTTAACGTTTGGTTAACATCAACCCACAAAAATATTTGAACAGAAACTCCAAAAACGAGTGAAACTAAATTTAAAATATAATTTCATTTTCAGTGGATGTTAACCATGAAAAGCCTGAAAGATCATTGGTAGAAAATTCAAATTATATTGGTCGAACATATCAGACTTTCAAAGCATCTTCCGTACGTGACGCTTGTCTTGGAAGTGTTGAGTTTAAACAAGCAGCTGAACAACAGATCAGCTCTAACCCTCAGTGACATTCAGATTTATTTAAACCTTTAATCTGATCGGATGTGTTCAGGTTTAAACTCAGGTTCAGTTATTCAGTGAAAACACCAACAGACTCAGACATTTAGAACAAACTAAGAGTCAGATCAGCAGAAACAGAGAACACGGACATGTCTGCTGTAACTGCGTCACTCTGCTCCACGCTGATGTTTGTCCTGTTCGTCTCTGCAGGTGAGATTTAACTCTGAGATAAAACAGGAAGTTTTGGATGTTTAGTAAAAATATTTCCCTGAGACTTATTTTCATATTGTTTCAGTTTTTCTGTTTGTGACGATGAAACAAGAATCAAACTGCCGTCAGAAACAAAACGTTCTTGTGCTTCAGCGACTGAAACACAAACTGTTCCTACATGACGACACATGAGAGGTTCTGATTTTGTTCTGTGGAGATCGTTCAACAACTGAACACTAAAACTTTTCTACTTCGCCTCGTTTGTTGTGACGCACTCATTTCTGCGCATCCTCAGTCCAACCTACCAAACGTCACTCTAACGCCACGTCCTCACGAGACACGGAAGAGTTTGAGCCGCAGCTTTAACTTTATTTAAACCTTAAATGTAATCTGATGTGTTCAGGTTTAAACTCAGGTTCAGTTATTGAGTGAAAATACCAACAGACTCAGACATTTAGAACAAACTAAGAGTCAGATCAGCAGAAACAGAGAACACGGACATGTCTGCTGTAACTGCGACACTCTGCTCCACGCTGATGTTTGTCCTGTTCGTCTCTGCAGGTGAGATTTAACTGATAGAAACTAAACTGAGTTTATTTCTGAGATAAAGAGTCTCAGTCTGGTTTACATGCTGATTATATTTCTCTAAGAAGTAGTTTATTACTCATTCAGTGTTGCGATCGACACAAAGCTGGGTGGAGTCTGTGTGTTGGTGCAGTTTGCAGCACAGACACAAAGAAGTGTAATGTGTGTGTCAGTGTGATGTGTTGTAGTGTCAGGAGTCAGGATGCAGCTACAAAGCTTCTTGTTCAGTGTATACAAACAGCTGTAGCTCCATAAAGGCAGCATGCAGAGACTCACAGTGTCTTATAATGAGAGGCTGCTTTCTCTCACACATTATGTTCACTTATTATCAGCACATGTTGTTGTTTGTGGAACAGAGTTATTGTAGTTTTTTCTCATTAGTTTGAGTTTTTATTCCATTTGGACTTTTTGTGTTTAGTTCAGTTTAGTTTCCAGATGATTTTCTTCTTTTTCAGGTTTGATTATTTATTGCTTGAAGAGTTTTAATAGTTTTATTCTTTTTTCATTCTTACTGTTTGGAGGTTTGTGTCAGAGGCCAGATTCAGGAGCATCAGTACAGCTGTTACAATAAAAAGCAGTGACTCAGTCTGACAGACATCCAGAGTCTCAATGAACTCGTCCATCAACAACATTTTATCAAACTAACAGATTCTAAAACCAAAGATTTGTTTTTCAGATGATGTTTTTCATCCGTCTCAGTCTTTGCTCATGAACTTTGTCTCCAAACGTCTCAGCCTGAGCTTCCCTCTGATGAACTCGTTCATAATCTCGTCCATTCTGCTCTCAATGAAAATCTGAACATGTTCAGCTCGGCCTCCTGTCTTTGTGTCAGAGTCTCCAAAGCAAACATGACAGCAGCTCACTGCCATCTTCAAACCTTCCCTTTCACTCTTGCTGCTGTCCTTCTGTCACAAATCAGCCCTGATGAAGATGCTCGGGATCAGGTGAGGAGGAGGAGAAGACTCGCTGTGGTGACGCCTGAAGGGACACAAGAAGAAACACAATCAAAGATCATCATCTAATAATAGAAGACTGTCTTTTATTGTGTGTTTCTGATTGGCTGCTGTAGAAGTGAACAGTTGTACTTTGACCTTTAACCTCTCTGCTCTGTGTTGTTTCCTCTTTCAGACCAGAAAAACATCACAGCTGAGTCTGGACAGGACGTCACTCTGACATGTCGAGCTGCAAACAACAACATCATTATTTTAGAGTGGAGCAGAGCTGACCTGAGAGATGAATATGTGTTTGTGTTCCGGGACGGTCACTTTGTTCCAGATGACCAGCATCCATCTTTTAAGAACCGTGTGGATCTGCAGGACAGACAGATGAAGGATGGAGACGTGTCTTTGATTCTGAAGGATGTGAACATTGCTGATAGTGGAACATATGAGTGTCGTGTCTTCATGGAAGAAACACGCTCATGGAAGTTCATCAGCAGCATCCACCTTCATGTTGTTCCTCCAGGTGAGTGAGTAGAGTTGAGTGTGTGTGTGATCAGAGGTGAAGCTGCTTCCTGGTTGTTGATGTTTGTTTCTAAAGATGTTGCTGATGAGACTTTGTAGAAAGCAGCTGGTCTGAGTGATGTGATCAGAGTGCAGTAGATAATGTCTGACAGCAGTTTGAAGAGCAAATGGATTCTGTTCTGTTCTTCACTCATCACCTACCTGACAGCTGACACCTGTTTCTCACCTGCAGGTCTGACAGGAGGACAAGAGAAGGATGAAGACAAAGAGAAGGAGGATGGATCTGTTGGACTGATTGTTGGTCTGTCAGTTCCTGCTCTGCTTCTTGTTGCTGTTGTTGGTTTTTTGATCTACAGAAAACATAAACAACAGCAGAGAGTGGAAACAAACCAGCCTCCTGTTTAAGTGCAGCAGGTTTAAAATGTCTCAGAGGTTTTTCCAGCTTTGAGTCTGCTGCTGCTGTTCAGAGTTCTGGGTGTTGTCAGTGTTTAAAATCCTGCAGAAACAGATGAACTGAGCACAGACAGCAGGCCCACAGCACTGTAGGTTTATTTCAGTTTTATCTTTAATGGCTGCTTCTGTTTTTGCTGACAGCTCATCTCAGTGGACGAGTTTCATCTTTAAAAACAGTCTTTACATTTCATAGTAACTGGAACATCCAGAGGGCTGTGACTACAAATCAACTTCAACACAGTCAGGCTTTCTTTGTGTTAGCTGGCTCAACTAAACCTGAAACTGCAGTCAGAGACAGCAGGCATCACCGTGGTGATTATCACCTTTCTCTGCTTCAGGCTCTGAGCACGCTCAGATGAAAAGGAGCGTTTCATGTATCATGTGACTTTTCTACTACACAAAATGGTCCCTGTGAGCGCCACCCAGTCCAATCAGAGACGTTACTCACTGATAACTTCACTAATGTCTCCACTACATGAATACAGGTACATTGTAACAGTGTGATGTGCAGTTTAGCTTCACTCAGTGGCTTCAGCAAGTTACAGTTTAACAAGCTGCACATATGAAACATTTCCTCCAGCAGAGAATCGACATCACAGTGAAAACGTGGCTCTAACAGCTGATTTAAAAACAAAACTCTGAACATGAAATGCTCCTGACCAGGTGATCTTTCACCATCAGTTACCATGGTGATTTAGCCTCTTTCTGACACAGAAAGCTCTGACTTTGAGTGTGACACAGCTCGCTGAGACATTTTGTTGTGCACGCCTACTTTTAACTCTTCAAACAAATGAAATCAACACTTGAACATTTTTCACTTTGATGGTTTTGTTTCCACTGACTGTAGTTACATCATTTTGAGCTCAGATTACATATTTATGAAGTTTTTCACACCTGAATCTTTCAATCATCAAGATCTGGTTTCAGTTTTCTCTTTATCTTTGTGAGCTGTGTGTGTTGTTTACCCTCAGTATCCATGAACAGTGTTACAGACCTGGGATCAGTGTTTTTGTTTATAAGATCAAATATGACCTCATTATGTGAGTGTGAGCTGTGGACCACAAAACCTCAACAACACTAATCCTCGATCAGCTGTTTCACTAAAATTACATCCAAGTATGAACTCATCCCATCGTTCATGCATCAATTTGTAGCTGACAGATGGTTATGCACATCCCTGGTTGCCTAGGTAACCCTCTAACCTTAGATAACGCTATTGTTGTCACTCAGCAGTATGATTTAATGTAGTTGTTTCAATAGATCTCAAAGATAAGAAAAGTTCACCTCGGTACTCGCTGACTTCACATCAGTGATCAGTTATTGCGTTTAAAAAGTGTAGCTACTCGTCTTTGACCTTGTATGTATGTGTGTTTATGCTCTGATTGTATTTTCCTGCTGCTCACACAGCATTAGAAAAGCCTGAAAACTCAGTGTTCACAGAGTCTGTAAGCACCAAATGTTTGTATGAAGGACAGAGAACAAACAACAAAGGTCAGTGTGAGAGTGTCTCTGTATTTGAACAATAAACTCTTACTTTGGTTTAAATTATTTATTCTTTCATTTGTGTTGTTGGCAGAGAAGCTACATCATGTGAACTTCATCATATTGTCACATGTCATCACAGATTCAAAAGATGTAATATTTGTGTGTTTGTTATTAACAATCGTGCCCCCAGACGCCAAAACAGTGCCAGCAAACTGAAACTGAAAAAAAAAACTGTAAGCAAAAAAGAAAAAAAAAGATGTAAGTGTGAAAACTTTTTTCTTGTCTTAATGTCAATATTTATTTTTCAGTTTCATTTTAAGGTGGCATCGTTTTAACCCCAACAAAACAAAACAAAAATGACAGAAAGTCCATTGAAATCTGAAAAATATTCATTTTCTGTGCATGAACAAAAACTTTGTTTTTACAAGACAGGAAAACTAACAGTAGCTTTAAATTTTTTTATAGTGTATCCTCATCCTCAGTATTGGAAACACGTCAAACTGCATTTCCTATAAAATCAAATCAAATCATAATGATCGTGGAAATTTCTTGATCTAAATTCTCTTCTAGATTGAGTGGCAAAAACAAGAAGAGCTGCTGTTTGTGTTTGTGCAAGTGCAAGAAATACATATAGCACGCTCTCCATCCTTCTGCTAATATTTAATGTACTGAAATTAATTCTAATTAATGAAATTAATGTCTAATTAAATTCAAAGAACTGAAGATAAACAGGCCACAGAAAGCACTTTGTCACCTCTGCTGTGATGTTAACTGTCGTGGTCCCTCAGACCTCGTCGTGTGATCTGACATTTACTGATTGATTTTGTCTGTTTTCAGGCTCTAACTTTACAGGAAGAAACTGTAAAATAATCAAATTATTCATCATTGTGAAAACTTCATCATGAAGCATTTGTGATGAGCTACATTCCTCTGAACCTTCAGTTTGGTTATTTATTTATTTTCCATCCTTGTTCTTAATGCTTTCACCATCACAACTAGGGATGGGTACCGGTGTCCGGTGCCATGATGGCACCGGTTCTGACATAAACGGTAGTAACCAGACCAAAAAGCAGCGCACATTTCGGTGCTTTATTTCGGTGCTTTTTTTCCCTGAGCTGTGATACACTCCTAGCCAATCATTTTACGTTTCCGAGGATAGTAGGCAGGTCCAGGTACGTACGTTCTGTTAGAGCAGAGCTACAGATTAAAAATGTCCAAGGCGAAGTGGTCAAAAGTCTGGCTGTAATTCACAGCAAAATATGCAAACTCAGCAGCAACAAGTGCTTTAAGCTGATACTGTGCAAAGGAGGTAACATCTCAAATCCGATGAAACACCTGGCGACGCATAGCGTTTTTTTTTTTTTTTAAAGCCGAGAAATGCGCCGTATTTGATGGCAGCAGCAGCCGTTCTTCTCTGCGTGAGTAGCTTAATGTTGTTCGCGTGTAATTTACGCTGAGTAGGCTAACCACGTTATTACATTAATGCATGTAAGGTGAACTAGCAAACATCATCATAGCTACATGCGGCTGTCTTCTTGTTTGATGGCAGATACTCCCTTCACCCTGGCCAAAAAGGCTAAAATGACCAAAGAAAAAGAGGGAAACAGCTGAACATGAGAGGTTTTTGGACAAAGTTTGTATTTTTTCCATTGGTTAAGCACTGCTTCCAGCCAAGAGTGATACCATATATGCCCCATAGCTGCAGAAAAGGCTAACATTGTTATCTTTTTACATAAAACCAGCTGAACATGAGAGGTTTTTGGACCAATTTTGTCTTCTCCATTCTTTAAGCACCGGTTTGAGCACCGTTTGAGCACCGGCACCGTTTCAAAAGTACCGATTTGGCACCGGTATCGGATAAAACCTAAACGATACCCATCCCTAATCACAACACTATGAACTGTGGGTAATCCCTCAGGTCCACAGAGATGAGGACTCGTGAAAATGTGCATAAGGACTCAAAGTGTGTGCAGAGAGCCGTCATGCACTTGATAACATGACAACAGGACGGCCCTGAGCCCTCAGAGGCCGACACTAAGCTGTGACTGTTTATCTGCACGTCTCAAACACGCCTCCATTTGTCTGCAGGCTGAGTGATCTGACTGAGCTCAGCCTCCATTTTCTACAGGGAGACGCTCAGACAGGCTTTCAGTTTCATTTCACAGGAACAGCTTTGCTTCTGTTTTACATGCAGGTGCTGCACAGAACACATCCTGTTCAGTCTGTTTGTGTGACTGACTGCAGCTCAGATAAGAGGCTGGATCAGCTGATTCAACTGGTCAGCAGGCTGCATCATTTTCATCTCTGCAAACACCAATCAAAGTCCTGTACACAGTGTGTTTAGTACTCTGAGTGCGTTATTTGTCAGTAATTGTGTTAAAAGGCTCTGAGTTTAAGTTGTAAACAATCTCAAACCCTGGATTTATCTCCACCATGTAAGCTGCTGACATCCACCTAGCTGCTGTTGAACCATATTGGACATATGGTACTCTAAGGTCAATGAAATAAGATAGGCCTGATTAAAGTTCTTCTATGTGAGGAGCAGGATTTTAAATTGTGGATTTAACAGGAAGCCAATGAGGAGAGGCCAGAATAGGAGGAAGCTGCTCTGTCCTTCTAGTCCCTGTCAGGACTCGACTGCAGCATTTTGCATCAGCTGAAGGTTTTATGGGAGTTTTTAAGACATCCTGATAATAACCGATTACACATGATCTGTGAAATGTTCACACTTGTTGCTGCTTCCTGTCTGTGTGTTTCTTCCAGACAAATGTTAGGAAGCTGATTCTCACGCAGGTCACAGATCCACACTCTCAACCCACTGTGGACTGTCCCACATCTCGGAAAACGTTAGAGCACTTTTGCAAATCTGTGATGTCTTGATAAATCGAGTAGATATTTGAAGTTTACACAGCTACATTCAGAAAGAATATTTTAAACTGTGCATCCCTCCGAAACTGCCTCTTACGTTTTCGACGAAATGCATTCTGGGATATTTGCCTGGGTTAGCCTTCAGTAGCTTCCTGGGGTCATGGAGAGAATGTGTTAATAATACTGAGTGGTGGGATTTATAACTATGGACTAGTGATGCGCAAATCATGAACGAATCGTTCAATACTCGAGAATCACTTTACTGACTCGTGAATCATGATTCACAAGCCCAACTGACTCACTGACTCATCCCTGTTGCTGTTAGCAGCAATGTATCTAGCTTATAATTAAAATTGTGGAGAAAAACACAACATCCAGTATCGTAACAAAAAATTTCTGCTCTGAACTGGAAGAAAAAACCCTGAGTAGAAGCTCACATCAAGAAAATAGCTCCTCGGTTAACAGTAGCATCGCTCTGCTAACATGCTAACAGCACATTTGAGCTACTCACCCCCTCCCTCCTGTGCTGATTTGTAAGCATAAGCAAATCACTCAGGACTCACTCACCCCCTCCCTCCTGGCTCACAGCTTCTTCTTCTTCTTGGTTGGCAACCAATGTTAAGGTGCATTACTGGCTCACAGCTCAGTGGACATTTAGATGAGAAAATATATATTTAACACATTTAAGGAAAATACTAATAAAATAAAAAATAAAAATACATTAAAATAAAATAAAATAAATGTTTATTAAGCAATTTTGATAGAAAATTGCTTAATTTTAGAAATGTTTTGCTCTTTTTTGCTCTGTAAAATAGTTGTTTTCTTTTAGAATCATTCATCTTAGCAGTAGGATTTACATGAAAAGAGAAACAAATTAAGTTTGAGTGAAAATGTACATTTTTAGCACTCTCTGGTCAACTGACTCAGTGAATCAAATGAGTCAACAAATCCGATTCACTTTGGTGAGTGACTCATTAAAAGTCGATTCAGTAAAAATAATCAAATTTACCATCACTACTATGGACACTATGTGCTGACATGACCTTTTATAAATTTACTGTCCAATCACAAACCTTTAATGGGAGGAAAGAATTTGATTGGACAGTGAGGGTCATGTCCTCATCGAGGATAGAGCGCACAAGAGTGGACTATTATATTGATTAGTCAAATCTCATTAGGCAATAAAACAACTATGGTCAGAAGAGAATGTATTCATTAAAAAAATAAATAGAATTTACAAATAAAATAGTTCCATTAAAAATTACGTGTACTTGTTGAGCCTTTCTGAGAAATGATCCATGTGATTGATTAATTATGCCTGCAGAGACCAAAAGGGGCCCCAAGAGTCTGGCTGCAGCCACTGGGGGGCGCCATATTGCGACTCGCTCAGACACATGAAAAATTAGAGGGAACATTGCCCGGCAGCCTACGTCTATTGCAGCATAACTAAGGGAGGATTCAGGGTCACCTGGTCCAGCCCTAACTATATGCTTTAGCAAAAAGGAAAGTTTGAAGCTTAATCTTAAAAGTAGAGATAGTGTCTGTCTCCTGAATCCAAACTGGAAGCTGGTTCCACAGAAGAGGGGCCTGAACACTGAAGGCTCTGCCTCCCATTCTACTTTTAAATACTCTAGGAACAACAAGTAGGCCTGCAGAGCGAGAGCGAAGTGCTCTAATAGGGTGATATGGTACCACAAGGTCATTAAGATAAGATGGGGCCTGATTATTTAAGACCTTGTATGTGAGGAGCAGGATTTTGAATTCAATTCTGGACTTAACAGGAAGCCAATGAAGGGAAGCCAAAACAGGAGAAATATGCTCTCTCTTTCTAGTCCCTGTCAGGACTCTTGCTGCAGCATTTTGGATTAGCTGAAGGCTTTTCAGTGAGTTTTTTGGACATCCTGATAATAATGAATTACAGTAGTCCAGCCTGGAAGTAATAAATGCATGAACTAGTTTTTCAGCGTCACTCTGAGACAGGATATTTCTAATTTTAGAGATGTTGCGCAAATGGAAGAAAGCAGTCTCACATATTTGTTTAATATGTGCATTGAAGGACATGTCCTGGTCAAAAATGACTCCAAGGTTCCTCACAGTGTTACTGGAGGCCAAGGTAATGCCATCCAGAGTAAGAATCTGGTTAGATACCATATTTCTAAGATTTTCAGGGCCGAGTACAATAACCTCAGTTTGATCTGAATTAAGAAGCAGAAAGTTATCATCCAGGTCTTTATGTCTTTAAGACATTCCTGCAGTTTAACTAAATGGTGTGTGTTATCTGGCTTCATGGACAGATAGAGCTGGGTGTCCAGTTGTAGACGATGATGCTTGAATTCAAACAGGCACACAATATGAAAGATGAGGAAAATCCCTGAGCACTGTGCAGAGGACTCTGAGGACTGAGACGCATGTTGTCATGCATGTGATAATATGACAACAGGACGGCCCTGAGCCCTTAGAGGACGACACAAAGCTGAGTGTTTATCTGCACGTCTCAAACACGCCTCCATTTGTCTGCAGGCTGAGTGATCTGACTGAGGTCAGCCTCCATTTTCTACAGGGAGACGCTCAGAGAGGCTTTCACTTTCATTTCACAGGAACAGCTTTGCTTCTGTTTTACATGCAGGTGCTGCACAGAACACACCCTGTTCAGTCTGTTTGTGTGACTGACTGCAGCTCAGACTAAAGGCTGGATCAGCCTGTTCAACAGCTCAGCAGTTTGTAGTTTGTTTTCATTTTGCCTCTGTCAGTGCGCCCCAGGGCCGCTGTGGCTACAATGTATGTCTGCCTTGCCATCACCAGTGTGTGAATGGGTGGATGACTGAATATAGTGTAAAGTGCTTTGGGGTCCATAGGGACTAGTAAAGCGCTATAGAAAATACAGACCATTTACCGTTTATGTAAACACCAAACAAAGTCCTGCACACAGTGAGTTTAGTGCACTGGGTGTGTTATCTGTTAGTAATCGTGTTGAACATTATAAAAGTGTCACAAAAGGTTGATTCTGTTTATCTGGACGCATTCAATTGGAGAAATGCTTTGTCACTCTTCCAAGTGATTTCTTCAGTTCCATTCGATTCCTTCTTGTGGGACATGCATGGAACAATTCACCCAGGAGGCATCCTCGTCAGATGCCCAAACCACCTCAACTGGTTTCTTTCGATGTGAAGGAGCAGCAGCTCTACCCTGAGCCCCTCCAATAGCCAAACTGCTCACCCTATCTCTAAGGCAGAGGCCAACCACTCTTTGGAGGAAGCCCATTTCTGCCACTTCTATCCGCAATCTCAATCGCTATCCGAAAGAATAATGATCATTGATCAATGACCATTTAATCAGTGGCCATGTGTACCATTAACAGAGAGAGTTGTGGAATAGCTGCAATCACAGCATTGTAAAATCAACAAATCAGTTTATTTCTAAGCTCAGTTGATCTGACTGAGTGATCTGAGTGAGCTCAGCCTTCACTTTCTACAGGGAGATGTTGTTTTCAGGCACAGAAGTAAAGACATGTTTACCCACAGCATTCAGTTACAGAGGAAGACGTTGCTCTAAGGCACTTCAGAAACAGAGGTTTGTCTGTTATTGGAGGGACAAAAACAATGAAAAGAGAATTCAACAGGTACATGTAAATCTTTATTAACACTTACACACTTACATAGTGCTCATATTTCATTCAATCACAGAAGGAATTCACTGATTGTCATTGTCTTTAAAAAACAAACTCTTATAAGGCACACATGAACTGAGAAAAACCCCACAAACACCAAGAGGCTGTTTCAAGAAGGCCACAGAGAGAAGAGTACAGAAGTGGAGCAGTTCAGTGATGTAGGTGGAGGCGTCACACCATCAGGCCATGAAAGTATGAACCATGATTTGAACCTGAAACAGTGCAGAAGCTCTAACAGTGGAGAGATGTTTGGAGTTAAAGCTTTGGTCAGACCAGAGATCAGAGCATCAGTTCATCACACTGTCCTCACTGCTGTAATATTAATGCCACACTGTTGTTCTTTCATGTGCTGATGTGATGTACTCATGTTTACATGTTAGTGTTACTGACCATTAAGTTCTGTAGGAACCACACATTCACACACAGCATACACGGATAAATAAAAAACACCCGTTGATGTCTTTGGACTGTGGGAGGAAGTCAGAGACCCAGAATCCACTTCAGGAGATACATGTATGACCTTTGTTCCTCATGCGCTCCATGTGTTACTTTACTAATTCACAGTCTGTTTCTGTGGGCAACAGGATGACTTCACTGCTTCACTGCTGTCTCATTACAAATCCACACAAACATGATGTGTATATTTATACATTATGAGTGGCAATTTCCCCTAAAATCACAATGTTTCTAACTTGAGCCAAACTGGTGGATCTGAAAATCCATCTAAACAAATGAGTCAAACTTCACCCAAAAGAGCATCAGTGTACAAAGGTTTGCATCATCTATACAACAGTATAAATGTGACAATATGTTTCATATTTTTGAGTCTTATGGGTCTGTTTATGAAAAGTAATCAGGTCTCAACCCAGCAAAGTTGTTCAGGATGTTTTGCTGGTGTCAAAGGTCAAAGCAGTTTAAATCTGACCTGAACAGTGTGTCATGTTAAAGAAAAGTTGAAGAGGTTGTCAAACTTCTCAGTGCAGGATCAGAGAGAGACGTTAACAGTTTGTACAATCTGTTAAATTGGGTAAGATTGGTTTACAAACTAAAAACAATGTCAGCCAAAGAGATGATTTTTATACAAAGTGTTTTCCAGTGGACTGTACTTAAAGAAGAAAAAGTCACATGAAGTTAATAAACAATCACACCAACATAAAATAGTTAATTTGTCTAACCTGAAGCTCCAACACTCACTGACTCTGAGATCAGAAATTCATGTGTGTTTGTAACACAGTTTGACTTTGTGTCAGTAAATCTCATGAACAAGATGAATAAGCTGTAGTTCAGAGTCACTGACAGCACAGACACACACTGTTGGTCCGAGTCTGAACATGATGATCATCAGAGTCAACTGCTGGATGTTCAGGAGAGTTTCTGTCTGTCCTCAGATCGTCCGACTCACAGTTCATCTCTGTCTCCTCCTGGCTGACCTGCAGGTGAGAAACAGCTGTGAGGTGTCCTCTTCTAGTTCAGGAGATTAGATGAAAAAATCATTCATAACATTTATAAAGTGAGAAAATGTTAATGTTGATTTTTCTGCTTTTTATTTAAAAACATGATCTGACCAAAACTGCAGTCTGGAATCTTGCTTTCACCATAAAAAAAAATCATATTTTTTTTCAAATACACAGGTCTAACAGCTGCTTCGGGGTCAGAGGTCATGTTGGGTTGATCCAGCTGTTCTTTATAATTTGACCTGTTTGGCTGCAGACTGTGAGAGCTCATTAAAACATGTCTGAGACTTTTGGAAGGTCAAATCCTCGAGTCTCTGAAAACGTGTTTGTTTATTATGAGGCTGAAACATCTGAACCTGTGATTCAGTGACAACAGCTCTGTCACACCAAACACTGTGTACACAGTTTACTACTTTTATATACGAAGCACTTCAAACAGTGCAATATATCAATACCATGCAATATATAATACTATATACCAAACATCATACTTACAGTTTGATATAATTGTTCAAAACAACCAAACATCTAAAAAAAAACTGACTTTTTAGGTTTCTACACTAAATAAATATCCAAAAACATTTTGACTGGTTAAAATCACGTTTGCAGAAGATTTGGTGGTTTCCTGGTGTAGAGTTACTAGAGTTAGAATAGAGTTAATATTCCTTCTTTAATAATCCTTTGTTGTGCTCACTGCTTGTTTTATTCCTGTGTTTGATGATCAGAGTCTCTGTAAGTCATGAGTGTCGATGAACGATCAAATGAGAAACTCCAGGAAGTGCTGAGTGGACTGTGCCATGGGGGAAATATGATGTTGTTTATGTTTAATATTTATGCTGTTTAGCTTACATTTGAGTTATTCTGGATTTGATTAATTGACCTGTTAACATACACCAGGTCACCAGTGCATTACTTAAAGCTTTAGCAACATGCTAATTAAACATATGTTCAAGAAATAAAAAATATTAACTTCATCTGATCCAACATTCAGATTATTTTAAATGTGCGAGTCTGTAATCTCAGTGACTAACAGAGAACCTGAGTGTAAATGTGACCAGATGAAGTGTGAGGTTGTGAGAAAGTCTCTGACTGCATTCATAGATGTGTCCTTTCAGCTGCTCGCTCTGATCCAACCTTTGGTCTCTAAGAAGAGGCTTCAGGGAGACGTTTGCTACGTTGGACTGTAGGACCATCAGAAATGTGTGCAGTAACAAAACAGGCAGCACTGAAAGCAGCTCTAAGTGTTTGTGTTGTTCAATGATTTGTGCACAACAACAACAATGGGACCTCTCTCATCCATCAGTCACCATGTGGACATTTTTCTGACACACTTTGAAGCTGATGGACGTTTTGTGTCTGCACTAAGTACGTTTTCAGCAGCTATGGCACCGGCAGGATTCACTTTCACAGACTCACAACCACCAGCTCCACCCCTCCCCTCCCCCTCCAGATGTAGGCTTTAACATTGAGTTTCCCCACACATGTTTACAGACGAGTTAGAGAGCAAGAGAAGAAGAGACATAAATGTCTTTGTTTCTGCTCTAACCAAACAATGCTGCTCTACAACTCTAGACTACCAGCCACAAAGACAACAGCTGGAGAAACATCTGTCTACCTCTGACATCCACCAGCTCATCCATACAACAAACACACATCAACAACCAGGAAGCAGCTTCACCTCTGATCACACACACACTCAACTCTACTCACTCACCTGTAACAATCAGGTTGAGGCTGCTGATGGACTTCCATGAGCGAGTTTCTTCCATGAAGAAACGACACTCGTATGCTCCAGCATCATTAATCGTCACATCCTTCAGAATCAAAGACACGTCTCCATCCTTCATCTGTCTGTCCTGCAGATCCACCCGGTTCTTAAAAGATGGATGCTGGTGTGTTGAATCAGGGAGACCATCCTGGTACAAAAGCACATAATCATCTCCCAGGTCAAATCTCTCCCACTTTATTACTCTAATGTTGTTGTTTGGAGCTCGACATGTCAGAGTGACGTCCTGTCCAGACTCAGCTGTGATGGTTTTCTGCTCTGAAAGAGGAAACAACACTTTGACATTTGAGTTTTTAGTCATGTTGGATTTAATGAACCTCTGAACATCCAGCAGGTCACCAGTGACCCACTGAGGGGGAATTTTAGCCTCATGCTAAACATGCAAAGTGTCAGAAACTACAAGATGTTAGCTTCCACAGAACAACAACATGTGCTGATAATAAGTGAACATAATGTGTGAGAGAAAGCAGCCTCTCATTATAAGACACTGTGAGTCTCTGCATGCTGCCTTTATGGAGCTACAGCTGTTTGTATACACTGAACAAGAAGCTTTGTAGCTGCATACTGACTCCTGACACTACAACACATCACACTGACACACACATTACACTTCTTTGTCTCTGTCACAGCTGGATTACAGATGTTAAGTGTCCACCCAGCCTGGTGTCTCCTTCACACACAGACAAACTGAATCCAGATGAAAATAATCCTCCTGTACTTCTTGTTATCTCAGAGAGAACCTCAGTTTAGTTCAATCTCACCTGCAGAGACGAAGACAAGGACAAACAGCAAAGTGCAGCAGAGCAGCGCAGTGCCAGCAGCCATCTCTGTGTCAGTATTTGTGCTGATCCGACTCTTAGTTTGTAATAAAGCTGAAAGTCTGCTTTGAAGAACAGATCTGACTTTCAGCAGCTCACTCTTACCCTGTAGTTTGTGGTTCATTTAAGAACCTTGGAAACCTTGGCTGTTTAGTTGAATCAACAGGTATTATCAGGCTGACGTCAGCATGATGTCATAAACACACGATAAAACATCAGAGTTTTAGTACAGCCTCTTGTTCTCTCCTGTAGTCTGAGTGTAGCCATTATAACAGTGAGACGGCACTGCCACCATGAGGTCAAACTGGAGCATTGCAGGTAATAATTCTCATCCTGAACACTGTTGGAACATCAGACCTCCTCACGCTTTGAACTCATTGTGATTCTAAATATTTCTACTTTCACTTTGACCCCAACCCTAACCCTGAAATGGGCTGTACAGCTTTTATACTTTGACAATGACAAAATATTATTATCTTCTCCCAAATCCAACGTGGCAGTCTGCTGCGAATCCTCCCCGTCCACATCCGACCTCACCTGGTATCTGCTCCTCCTGGAATCAGAAACACATGGACACAAAAACACATCCTGCCTTGATTATCTAATGTTATCCTTCAGCTTATTCTAAGGCCCAGTTCAGGACGTCATGTTTGGACTTCCTGACCCAGAGACTTATAGAAAACAATTATCAGTGTATGTGTAAAAATCCTCTGCACTCTGCGTGTACCTGCAATATTTCAGATCCAGACAATATCGCTGAATGAATCTGTTAACTCTGAAAACACAGAGTCAACTCATTTATGAGCACATTTGCATTATGTATATATTCATTTAATAAAACAGCTTTATTTAATTTTTTTTAGAAACAATTTATAATTTTGCCTTTCACACCTATTTTCCGTGTGAACAAAAGAACGTTCAGCTGTTATCGGGTTCCTCTCCTGTCTCGGTTGTGGAGTGTATGTAGACGACCCACGAACAGACATAGGCAGAGAGATGGAACTTGAAACCAAAAGCGAGCCTTTATTTGGCTGGTGACAGGAGAACTAAGAAACCTATGAACAACTATGACATACTGTGATAATATGAGGGCACTATGACACACACTATGACTCTGTGACTATGAGGACATGGGGGTGGGAACACAGACGAAGCAACAATGAACAAAGGGAGACAGAAGACTTACATACACATATGAGGTGATGGGGAAGTGGAGGCACCTGGGAAAAAAGCTGACACAAATGGACATAATGACATCACATGGGGAAGAGTAAAACTAAACACATTGGCTGTGTCCAAATCAATGACTGTAGAAAACATGGACGACGCGACAGCGCCTCCTCCCATTGTGCAAAAATGAAGCCAAACAACCTGCCTGCTGCACAGCTGGCTTATGGCACTAAGAGGCACATACCTCCCTCTAGTGGTCACATTAAGTTCAAACATGGAAAAAGTGTTGGCTACCTATAACATAGTCCTGGGATCACTTCCGGGCCATTCCCCCCCCCCTCACACATTGACCCATGTGACCTCAGTAACTCAGTTGACAGCAGGGTGGGTCATCCACTCTCAGGACCTCCGCCAGCATCACAACCTCACTGGGAGTTAAACACCCGAGACTCTCCATCAGCTTTCAGAACTGAAGAGGTGAAGCGCAGTTTGCTTGTTAACGTGTTGACGCCGTCCAGCCCCACGCACGGGGCGATCCGCTGTAGCTCGTTAACGGAGATTTGCCGTGTTGTGGCGTTAACGTCATTTCAACGAGATTAACGCTGACAGCACTAGTGAGAACACAACGAATATGACTGCACATTGACGCCGACATCATCCTAGTGCAAAGACAAGTGGAAGCAGACAAAAACAACAAGCACGCATGCTGCAAACTTTACCCGAGTCATTTAGACAGCCGTTAGCACATGATTCTCCTTATGGGGACCTGATATGTTTAATATGCTGCTGAGAATATAGCCCAGAAGAAGCGTATAGTATAGCTTTTATTTTGGAAAGAGCCATTTCTCTGTAATAAACTCTCTTTTCCAAAGATGAGTGATTTCTTGATCAGATAGATTTATTTTATCCCTTTGTTGTTTCAGCAACATTAAATCTAAAAACTGCACGTTTGAGTTAAAATATATATTTATAATTTTAATAAATGACAAATTAAAAAGGCATGAACATTTTTTTGTATCGAAAAAATATCGAACCGTGACACCAAAGTATCGAACCGAACCGTGAATTTTGTGTATCGTTGCACCCCTAATATATATATATATTAGGGGTGCAACGATATTCGTATCGATATTGAACCGTTCGATACAGTGCTTTCGGTTCGGTACGCATATGTATCAAACAATACAACATTTGTAATTTATTTTATCAATTTTCCTTCTGACGATGCTGTCTGTGTTGAGCGCTCAGTGAATCTGTGTTCGACTACTCCGCCTAGGCTGCACTGTCGAGCGCAGATCCACTGAGCGCTCAACACAGACAGCATCGTCAGAAGGAAGAGCGCAGGGCAAGCTAGCAAGACAGAAGTTAAGCTCTACTTTCAACAGGCAAATTGAACCTCATTCAGATCTGGCGTTTGGAATTATTTTGGTTTTAATGTGACGTATGACCCTGAAGGTAAGCGAGTCATGGACTAAAGTAAAACAGTATGTTGGATGTGCCATGCAATGCTCAATTACATGGGTGGGAACTAGTGTGTTAGCGCAGTTAGCTCGTTAACGTGTTGGCCGTCTAGCCCCATGCACGGGGCGATCGGCGGTAGCTCGTTAACGGAGATTTGCCGTGTTGTGGCGTTAACGTCATTTCAACGAGATTAACCTGAAAGCACTAGTGGGAACACAATGAATATGACTGCACATTTACGCCGACATCATCCTAGTGCAAAGACAAGTGGAAGCAGACAAAAACAACAAGCATGCTACTAACTTTAGCCGAGTCATTTAGACAGCTGTTAGCACATGATTCTCCTTATGCTGCTGAGAATATAGCCCAGAAGAAGCGGATAGTATAGCTTTTATTTTGGAAAGAGCCATTTCTCTGTAATAAACTCTCTTTTCCAAAGATGAGTGATTCCTCAATCAGATACAGGGCTTGCAATATCGCTAGCCCGACGTCCCGGAGCTAGCGATTTTTTCAGTCGGGCTACCAAAATCTATCTCTGCCCTGCCCGTCGGGCTATTGTAGGAAAAATATATGTCAATGCTTTTGCATTCTTTCAGAAATGTAGCTGGGTAATTATGTCATTGGCATCGGTGAGCCACTGTCAATATGTGACATATTGAAGTCGCGTTTGAATTTGCGCTTGTTTTTTTGCTTTCACTTTGCAATCGTGCGAACTGTGTATAGAGAGCGACAGCACTGATCTGTGAGTGATGATAATTTGTGCACCAATTCCTCTGACATCGTCTTATTAATCGTTAGCTTACTATGCAAACATGACAAGTGAAATCTCCCGCAGCAAGCTTAAACATGTGAGAGGTTGATCGCGCAGAGAATCGCTGAGCTTATGTGAGTGCGTGTGTAAAAGCAGCAGGATTTATATTTCAGTTCTGCTGAGCCAAATAAGACAGGTCAGGGTGAAGAAGTGACAGCCAAAGAAAAGCTTACCACAAAACGGAGAAGTTATGACAAATCAGACTATAAGGCAAAAAGAAAGTGCAGCTTTATGGTTTCATGGACAAAATAATTTCTGTGGCTGCAATATGACGAGCTAAATAACCAGGGCTGCACATAAGTGGTCCACAGGTGCGCATTCGCTGTCAAAATAAAAAACACGCACAAGGGTTAGGGTTAAATTTAAAAACTGTACTTTTGAGTTAAAATATATATTTATAATTTTAATAAATGACAAATTAAAAAGGCATGAACATGTTTTTTTTGTATCGAAAAAATATCGAACCGTGACACCAAAGTATCGAACCGAACCGAACCGTGAATTTTGTGTATCGTTGCACCCCTAATATATATATTATGGTTGCGTTTTTCAGGATTTATGTTCTAAAACATCTGCAGCTCCATGACACTGAAACAAACCAATTACCATGCAGTACAGCAATTTTACATTTTTTCACATTTAATAATCACTTTTTAGTTTAGAGTCCAGTGCGTATGATTAAAAAAAACTGCTGTTGTTTCAACTGGTCAGTTTCAGTCTTCTGACTCTCCACCTTTGCTTCATGCTCTAATGCAAGTGCAAAATGAACTGTGCAAGATCTTCTTCCTTCCGCCATCAATTTCTCTGGAAATTACAGCAATATTGTCATGTCACAAATTACCATTAAGCATAGTCTCACTACCCGCCCCAACACTTTACCTTGGATCTTCTTTTCAGACGTAGTATGTGTGTCTGTGCAAACCTGAGCTTTTTATACCATGACAGAAAGAGGGGTGAATGAGTACTTACTTACTTAAGTACTTACTTAAGTACGGAGGCATAAAGGGGATGATATGATAGTTCTATAAATCTTCTAACATGGTGGAATCAACATGTTGTTTAGTTTATGTTCAAGGGCAGTGTGAGTACCAGTCAAATGTAGTGTGGACGGGGTTGTTGGAGTGCAGTCTGCTCGTGGTCTGATCTGTGGAAAAAGAACAAAGAAAACTGCAATGATCTCCATTCAGTCACTGAAAACATAACAGCATCTGTGTCATCTGCAAACGTCAATGATTTTTCTACCTGCAGACAGAAAAATAAATCACTGAGCCGACACAAAGTATAAATAAATGTAACTCTAGAAACATGGATGAAAACAAGAGAGGACAAAGCAGAAAGAAGAACAGAACACTGAATGTTGTTTAAGGTCAGACTCTGAGGTGAGGTTAAGGTTCTTCTCACCATTTTGGACTAAGTTTAAAGAAGTGACTATTTTACTGTGGACAGGCTCAATTCTCTAACAATATACTACACTCTGCTTTTTAACATGACCACAGAAAGAAAAGGCAAATAAAGGAAACATGTTATAAAGCACACAATCTGATCTATTAACTAAAAAGAGAGAAATTATGTTCATGATAATTGGACTCAAATGCAGGACACATTGGTTTACAGTATTTTTTTTATCAAGTTTAGCCAGAATGTGTAATGGGGAGGGCAAGGAGGTCTCTGAGTTTACAGAGGAGAGGACAGTCCAACAGGCACATGGGTGAAGATCCAAGCAGAGGGGAAGAAGCAAAGGTAAGACCAGAGGTAAGCATGAGGAGCATCAGCAGCAGGTAAATACAAAAAAACAGAGATTCAGAGGCCCGAGCAACTGCACCACTGAAACATTCAGTGAGGAAGTGATTGTCAGTGAATCACACCTGCAGTAATGTCACTGCGGCACATGTGTAAAGCTTAACTCATTTTAAATACTTTATATTGTGTTCAGTTTACAGTAATGCATCATTTTCTGTGAAAGAACCACGGATCTCTAAACAGCTTTCAATTAGCTCAGAAAAAAGGCGGATTTAAAAAGGAAAAATGCCACAGCTCAATTTACCCGTGGCATATTAAAGTGTTTGTGCTACTTTATGTAATTTTTATGTCATTCTTAGTAGGCAAGTTTTAATTATGCCAAATATTACTCTTTTTTTGCGCTTTGGTTATTATTATTTTTTGTAAAGATACAAATATTTGGGGGACCCATGAGACTCCACTCAAAAGCATCTTATTTTTCCTGCCCAGTTTAAAATCATTTGCTTGTCCTAGTGCCAAGTTTATATCCCATTATTTACATTTTTTGGTACTTCTCCCAATATAAAACGCACCTTTGGTTTCATAGACTGATCATCTCTGCAGTTTTATTCCAAGACTGCAGCACCCCTGTTAGCTTGTTGTTTAGTTTGTATTGGCTGTTGTTTGTGATATTTAATCAGTAGGAGTAATAAACTTTGTCTCTTCCTGATGTGTGTCTTTTATCCTGTCGCCATCTGCCCTCGTCTCTTTTCCATCACCCCCAACCAGTCACAGCAGATGGCTGCCAAAACACCTATTGGATCAGTGCCTGTATAACCTACGATGGTGTAACAGTAGGCACGTGCAGGGGGGGGGGGGGGCTGGAGGGGCTTGAGCACCCGCCCCTTTCCTGATGGGTGCCCAGAGTGCCCTTTTGTTGAGGCAACTTTTAAAATTTTTTTGCAGAGTCCTGTCTGTGCCCCTCAACAATAATATTTAACTATTAATCATAGTTTTGCTAAATGAAAGGATCTGGCTTGCATCAGTCACATGATCACATTTAACCAATGATCGCCCTTGACGGCAGAACGCGCTGGTTACGAGCCGGGAACGAGCTCACAAAGAGCACGCGCATTTTTAGCGGTCCGGAGCTGTAGGAGAAACACAAGTTAACTCAGAGACACAGACTGATGCGACACAACCAGTAAGTAGGTGTACAGCGTACACTGTAGTGTGTAGCACACAGGAGTATCAGCTTATTACGTACACGTTGGTAAGCTGTCTTGTTGCAACTGACGAACTGAAACAAACGAGCGTGCTGTGTGTGCAACAGGGCGACAAACATTACCTGTCCTTTTATTAACTGCACAAGTAGTGCTGGTCATAGCTGCTGGCTACCTGTGTAAGGCTGTCATGTGTCTGTAGCTCTGTCACCGTTTTAGGGAACATATTTAGTTTTAAAGCAAGTTACATAGCTTTTCCTGCCTTTCTGGAGGGATTATATTCCACTAAAAAACGATCTAATATGCATGTCCACATAATTATGCATTATTATAATTATGATATATTAAAAAACACAAGCTGTATGTAACGTTGGACCCAAGAAATATAAGCTGGAGCGAATTTGACGACAGCCGAACTTTTATTTAATACTGTGCGTTTGTACAGGGACACAGACACTCCCGCTCTCTCTCTGCTGTCATGTCCGCCCTCCTCCTCCGACTGTCACTGCCAACATATAAAGAGACACAATCACTGTCAGATCCCAGCACACCTGTTCACCCCGCCCCTGCACCGCCCCGGGAGCTCACTGCGTCACCCCTCCTCTGCAGCTGGCCAGAGACCACACCCACGCCACACTGTATTTTAAAGAACATACATTAAGAAGCAGATTATATTAGATTTATATTTTAAATAAGACAAAATTTGGATTTTACAGCAGTAAAATTATTGTATCTCTACAGTTTAAACATGTAATAAGCTTTGCCCTGCACAGAGTGGATAGTGAAACAAATGGAATCATCATAAATACATTATTTCATATTTATTACTTCCCCCTCCTCTTTGCTTTATTATTGTAGCTCTAGTAATAAATAATAATGTAAGGATTCTGGATCAGCACCGAGATGCCCAAAGTATATACAGTATTCTGAAGGTCTAAAATGTCACTGTGTGTGTGTGCATGTGTTTGTTTTATGTATATGGATTATTTTTAATTATTACTCATGATATGACATTGTCCAGACAGAATTTTATTGGAATTCCACGTGAAAGACCAACACAAAGTGGTGCACACGTGAGAAGTGGAACGAAAATCATACATGATTCCAAACATTTTTTACAAATAAATAACTGCAAAGTGGGGTGTGCATAATTATTCAGCCCCCTGAGTCAATACTTTGTAGAACCACCTTTTGCTGCAGTTACAGCTGCCAGTCTTTTAGGGTCTGTCTCTACCAGCTTTGCACATCTACAGACTGAAATCTTTGCCCATTCTTCTTTGCAAAACAGCTCCAGCTCAGTCAGATTAGATGGACAACGTTTGTGATCAGCAGTTTTCAGATCTTGCCACAGATTCTCGATTGGATTTAGATCTGGACTTTGACTGGGCCATTCTAACACATGGATATGTTTTGTTTTAAACCTTTCCATTGTTGCCCTGGCTTTATGTTTAGGGTCGTTGTCCTGCTGGAAGGTGAACCTCCGCCCCAGTCTCAAGTCTTTTGCAGACTCCAAGAGGTTTTCTTCCAAGATTGCCCTGTATTTGGCTCCATCCATCTTCCCATCAACTCTGACCAGCTTCCTGTCCCTGCTGAAGAGAAGCACCCCCAGAGCATGATGCTGCCACCACCATATCTGACAGTGGGGATGGTGTGTTCAGAGTGAGGTGCAGTGTTAGTTTTCCGCCACACATAGCGTTTTGCATTTTGGCCAAAAAGTTACATTTTGGTCTCATCTGACCAGAGCACTTTCTTCCACATGTTTGCGGTGTCCCCTACATGTTTGCTGTGTCCCCTACATGTTTGCTGTGTCCCCCACATGTTTGCTGTGTTCCCCACATGGCTTGTAGCAAACTGCAAACGGGACTTCTTATGGTTTGCTGTTAACAATGGCTTTCTTCTTGCTACTCTTCCATAAAGGCCAACTTTGTGCAGTGCACGACTAATAGTTGTCCTATGGACAGATTCCCCCACCTGAGCTGTAGATCTCTGCAGCTCGTCCAGAGTTACCATGGGCCTCTTGGCTGCATTTCTGATCAGCGCTCTCCTTGTTCGGCCTGTGAGTTTAGGTGGACGGCCTTGTCTTGGTAGGTTTACAGTTGTGCCGTACTCCTTCCATTTCTGAATGATGGCTTGAACAGTGCTCCGTGGGATGTTCAAGGCTTGGGAAATCTTTTTGTAGCTTACGCCTGCTTTAAATTTCTCAATAACTTTATCCCTGACCTGTCTGGTGTGTTCTTTGGACTTCATGGTGTTGTTGCTCCCAATATTCTCTTAGACAACCTCTGAGGCCGTCACAGAGCAGCTGTATTTGTACTGACATTAGATTACACACAGGTGCACTCTATTTAGTCATTAGCACTCATCAGGCAACGTCTATGGGCAACTGACTGCACTCAGACCAAAGGGGGCTGAATAATTACGCACACCCCACTTTGCAGTTATTTGTAAAAAATGTTTGGAATCATGTATGATTTCCGTTCCACTTCTCACGTGTGCACCACTTTGTGTTGGTCTTTCACGTGGAATTCCAATAAAATTGATCCATGTTTGTGGCTGTAATGTGACAAAATGTGGAAAAGTTCAAGGGGCCCGAATACTTTTGCTGTATTTAGCAACCAAGACTCTTCAGCATGCTCTTGTATTGCTTATAAGACTGTTCACTGCATCTGGAGGAGTGCTTGGAGTGGAAGGGTCAGAGATTAATTCATTCTCTGAAAAGCATTGAACACTAGCTTTCTCACCTAAGTGGTCAGAGAAGAAAGAAACAAAAAAGCACAGCTGTGGTTTTATTGAACTGGAGTGGGAAGGGTGGTCAACCAAGTGTCATGTTACACATGAAGAGTAGAAGTTCATCTTCAAGTTATACCATGTCAGTGACCTTCATGGTTCCTACATTCACATTGGATTTTCTAAAACAACACGTGCTGATTAATTTTATGAACGGCTGATAATCATTGACATTCACTTGTTTATCTCTTTGTAGTCTTGTACCTTGTAAAAGTTGTAAAGATTACTTTATGCATTTTGTCGCTTAGAGTATTTTTGCTCTGAGTTATTAGAGGAATTCCATAATCAAAGGCAATTACTTCCTCAGTGCCAAAAACTTCCAGATATGTTCTTTCACAGCTGCTTAAACATCTGTATCTGAGCACACATTTTGATATTTGTCCTCTAAGCTCTGGTCAGTTGGTGGAAACACACATGCTCATGTTTTACTATCAGTTGACAATCATTGATACTCACTTGTTCTTCTCCTTGTACTGCATCTGAAGTCATAAAGATTACATTAGTCACTGATTCACTAGAATAAGGTTGAATCTAATGCTACAGTGACCTCCCCTCTGTACTGTGTAATATAAAAGTCAGTCAGGTTTGCAGATGACACACAGATACTGTTGAGTTTTCACTGACAGAATGGAGATCACGCTGAAGTTCTCGCTGTTGCTTCTGGTCTGCTCTGTTTCCACAAATCAGACAGAGGCAGATAATGAAATTCTTGACCAGCAGATTTCAAACCAACAACCCTGTCCACAGGAAATCCATGCTGTGCTCAGAGAGCTGACTGCCTCAGTGGCTGAACAGAAAGTGGAAATCAGGACCTTAAAACAAGAGAATAAAGGTAGAGTATGATGTCAGGTAGTGAGAAAAATGACAGCATGAGGAAACCTTCATATGAGCCCCTGTTACAGAGATATCAATGTCACTTCATGAATCTATCACTAACGTTTCTCATTAATTTTTTTATTTTTATTATTTATTCATTATTTATTCAATAATCTAACCTACTAAAAATGAAAAGATTCAAATGATGCAGATAAATAAAATTCATATTGACTTATTTATGTTCTTTTCTGTCAGACCATGTCGCAAAACTGAAAGACCTGGAAATGCAGAACGTTGAACTTCAGCGACAGAGGTCTGAAATTGACAAGCTTAAACAGCAACAACAAGGTACTGTATGTACACATGTTTCATTGTATAACAGAATATTAGTGATTCATTATTATTTGTTAGAGTTCATTTATTCCAATGTGTGAGATTAATAATTATAGGTTAAAGTATATGAAATCATCAAAATTTGTGCTTTTTATGGGTTCAGTGGGGAAAATGTAATATGTACTAATATGTGCAAAGTATAATTTATCTAAGGGTAGTTTCAACCCAACCATACATCTTCCACTTATCCAAGGCTGGGTCGCAGGGGCGGCAGCTTAAGCACAGAAGCCTAGACATTCCCCTCCCCGGCCCCCACCTGCAGCTCATCCGGGGGAACACCAAGGCATTCCCAGGCTTGAGAAAGCTCTTTTCCACTGTTTTTATCCAGAATCTGATTCTTTTGGTTATTACCCAAAGCTCGTGACCGTAGGCGAAGGTGGGGACAAACTGATAGGACAGCCCGTTCTCACTCCCGAGGCGTAACATGTCGACGTTTTGTCACGTCCCGCGGCGTTCCTGAGGAACGCGAAAGGAGCCCTTCGGCGTTCTTATGGTGCGCGGCGGGTTATGGCTGGAATCCAGTGCAATGACGCTCCCGCGGTAACAGACGTTCCAGCCCTGTATTCCAGCCGTAAACCTGACCTTATCCCTAGCCCTGACCATAACCTTATTCCTGACCTCATCCAGGACTATAATGATGTTAAATAACGTGTTTCTAAGCGATTTGAAGAAAAAGAGTGAAAACGTGTAGATGGAGTCCAGACGGTTCTCATATTTCCTCTTTTTTCCGAGGTCGTCATTTAGGAACGTTGTGGGTAGCCGAAAACGTAATATGTTGACGATTTGTCACCTAGCGTAAAATGTTACGCTTTGGGAGTGAGAACGTGTTGCAACGTGTTGGATAGGAAAGAGCTTTACTTTTTCACTCAGCTGTCTCTTCACCATGATGGACCGATACAGTGTCCACATCACTGCAGCCACAGCACCAATCTGTCTGTTGATCTCCCACTCTCCTCACTCTTAAACAAGATCCTGAGATAGTTAAACTCCTCCACTTTGTGCAGGAACACGTCCCTGACACGGAGTGGGCGCTCTACCCTTTTCCACTGAGGACCATGGCTGCATACTGCTCCAGTGGGAGCTGGATGCCAGGACGTGTTGAAGGTCAACATTTTAGACGCATGTCAACCAAGACAGCTCAACAACATTCAGACCCTTCAGGAACTCAGGACGAACCTCATGCACCCCAGGGGCCTTGCCACCAAGGAGCTGTGTAACTGCCTCAGTGACCCCGCCCCCGGTGATAGACGAGCCATCCTCCTTGTCCACAGACTCATCTCCCTCAATCCCACATGTCAGTGGGATTAAGGAGGTCCTCGAATTATTTCTTCCACCACCCGACGATATCCTCAGTAGCACTCTGTAGTTAGAACAATAATTAAAACTCCTAACACACACACAGGGTATTTATACATTTTTAGAGAATGTTATTTTTTAAACTTTTTTTTTCAGACAATGCAGCAAAGTTGGAGGAAGTGGATAAGCAGAGGACTGCAATTGAAAATCTTAATCAACAGCTACTAGGTAATGTGATGAAGTCAGCATGGCTCTGATTATTTTCATCTTAAAATATCTGTGTATTTTTTTGTGTATTAAGGCTGCAATCCAGTTACCAAGAAGACTGCTACACACTGTGTGGCAAAACATATCTACAACCTTTTCTTTAAATGTATTTATCTCAGCACTCCTCCTCCAAATTGTCTGTGGACAGCTACCACACTGCAGCTGTTCTTAGTTGGTTTTGGCTTCTGTAAGAATGAAATCTATCAAATGCTTTCACTAAAACTTTTTCATTTCGTCTTTTGGGGAGGGGGGGACACCGCAGCAAAAATGTTAAATTCATGACATTTCTCTCTTTCTTAGTCAAACAGGTGGCTTTTTCAGCTTCTTTACTGGCTGAAGGTGGTGGAATTACTGGCCCATTTAACACACACACTACGCTTGTCTTTAAACATCTTGTCACAAACATTGGAAATGCCTACAACCCACACACAGGTAATAAGACTGAATGTCACTTCTCAGCTATGTTGATGTCAGACTGATGTTCACGATGTTCGAACATCTGATTTTCCACTTAACAAATGTCCCACAGGTATTTTCACTGCACCAGTGAGAGGAGCCTACCACTTTGAGTGGTACGTATGTGGACCTGGAGATCCTGTTTATGGTGTAGCTGTTGTGTTGTTTAAGAATGGAGAACGCATTTTTCAGCGTGGGAGCGTCAGGCCTCACATTTCGGAACAGCTTCTAATGGAGCCTCACTGCGTCTAGAGACTGGAGATCAGGTGTTTTTATGTCTCTGGGTTAGTTTTAAAATATATGACAATCATTTTCACCATTCCACCTTCAGTGGTCATCTTCTTTTCACCATGTAAAAAGGGAAACGCTTCCTTAAGTTGTCTTCTATTATCCACCAGCTTCTGATGTTTTAAAATGTGCATTAATTCAATAGGTGGCAATCTAGTTATCTTAAATATCTAAAACCTCATAAATCATTTCTACTTCTAAAAGCAGTTAATAATATTTTTATGTAACGATTTGCAAATCTGTTAGTAAAATAATGATAAATTTGATTTTAAAAAATCAAAGTGACTGATTATTTATTTGCTGTGTGTGTGTTGGAGAGCTGTATTAAAGACTAACACATAACATGTGTAGTTATTATTTTATTGTATTTGCATCAATTGTCAACATCAGGATATTAAAACCTATGAAAGTTGGTTACACACATGTTCCATATCTTAACTGTGTGTAGCAACAACAGATAACACACATGTGTGGGCCTCATCTGAGCTCTGACACATGTAGCTCAGTGACAGCACTGTCTCTCTCTGCCTCTCTGTCTACATGGCTGTGAACAAAAATATAAACACTGAGGCTTCAAAATGCAGCATCTACAACACTGTCACTCTGCCTCCACCAGAATATTTTAATGTAAGAAAACTCCAGACAGCTCTGGAGAAAGTTTCAGAGTAAAAGCCCTGGAGTGTTTTACATGTTATTCTGTTGGATTAACTCTGACGGAGCTGATTCATAAACACTTCACTGCCAGGTATCAGGTGACCTGCAGAGACTGATCCTACAAACACTCAGAAACAGAGTAAACCAAACTGCACCACAGTGATCAGACGAAACCTTCCTGACATGAACACAGCTCCTCAGTAAAAACTGTGAACCAGCAGAGAGACTACACCCAGCACCATACACCACCTCTCTGACACAGTACACCCTCGGGCAGGTGGTGTCCCCATAAACAGTGTGAGAAGCTCTGATTATTTACTATGTTCAAACAAACTGAGTGTCCACAAACGTCTGAGCTCACAGTGAGAGCTGCTGGCACAGTTTGGAGGTGTTCTGCCCCCTGCTGGACACACAGAGCTACAACATGAGGATCAGAGGAGGCTGGTGCTGCTTCACCTTTAGACACAAGAAGGAGGTCAAAAAAATGTAGAAACAGAGATTGTTTTTAAACCTGTAAAGGAGGAAATCCTGACGAACCAATCCACAGCCAGAAAAGAAGTCTAACTCTGTGCTGCTCCAATCAGGAATCAGCTCTGTTACTGTGTGAGTGTGTAAAGTCACAGAGTAGCTGGTTTCAAATGTATCTATAAAGTTTATTCACGTTTTATTTAGGCTTCAAAAAACAGTCCAAGTTTATTTCTTTGGACTTTGTTCACTTAGCGCCACCTGGAGGACAGTCAGCTCCCTGCAGCAGCTCTGGAGGACTGTTAACTGATGAAGAGCTCGGACTGCACAGCCTGCTTCATCACCGACTTCTTTAAATAAACATGACCACGATCAGTCGCAGCACCTCAGACAAACGTTTGTTACACAGCAGCCGCCTTCACACCGACTGAGCTCCATCACAGCTTCAGAGCTCAGCTTACTAAAGTCAAAGTTTATTTCCTCTCAGGTTTCTTACTTTCAGTAAAGTTTCACTGTTAGAGCCCTGACCAGCATCCTGCAGCATCTGGAGCAGCTGTGTGGTGCTGTCATGGCAATAAGGATCCAAATCTGTGGGGATGTTTCCAGCAGGGGTTATAACCTGCAGCCAGCAAGGTGTGCCTAATAAAGTGGCCGTGTTTATGTCCCAGTGCAGCAGCATCAGAAAACGGTGGTTTACATCTCTGTTACAGGAAACCTGAAGAGTTAAAACACCAGAGAAGAAAATCTAAACGTTACACAAAGAACATAAAAGAAGTAAACTTCATAAAAACTTCACAAATGATGCTTTAAATGAAAAATAAATCCCTGTAAATAATTCAACAGGTCACATGTTAGAACCACCTTAACTAAACTCTGTAGCCGGTCACTGTGGTTTGTCCCAGCAGCTCTTAGGAAACAAACTGCTAACTTCAGTGTCAGCACACACTGTTAGTAAACTATGCAACACTGAATTCAGCTTTCAGTTGTGTTAAGTTGTGAAGTTGTGATGAAAGTCTTCTTACTGACACAGGTAGGATGGTCAGGCGTCCTCTGTTCCTTCATCGTTCATGAACTGTCACTTATAAAATGCTGCCAAACATCAACTACACTCAATAACTAAACGTGTGCAGGTTAAAGTGATGGACGCCCAGATCTGCACTCCAAATACAAACAGACTAAAGGTGTTTCCTCCAGAAACAAAGACAATATTTACAAAGGTCTCACAGGTAAATTGTGAGCGATCACAGCAGCATCTCATCCTGACTAACAGCTTTTAGATGCAGGGAGAGCGTCGTGGTTCAGAGGTGGTTCAGCAGATGATGAAGGCCTTTCTGTTGCATTGTGTAGTGCTGTGGAGGCCATGATGGTCGACTGGGTCTGCTTCTACTGAACTCACAAACACTTCTGAGGTATTTACACCTGAAGCCTCATTGAATGTGAGTCAGAAACAAACGGCTCAGCTGTGATTAATGGATGTTTCCCTGCATTTCTATTTTCACACAGTTTATTTCTTACAGCAGGAAAACTGAACAGAATGTATGTAAGAGGTCAGAGTGAGGATGACGTCACTTAATACAGGAAATACATGTTTGTCTGTTTTGATGATGAAGGACTTCTTCAGCTCTGTAAACAGCTACACTTGAGAGGACAGAGGTGATTTCATGGATCAATAACAATGTGTTTATCAGCTTTCATCATCGCAGTGCAGACATGACGTCAGATCTATCAGAGTGAAGGCCGTCTCTCTGATGACGTCACAGAGCAGAGTCCTTCTGTCCAATAAAGGATCTCAGATCAGCTGCTGCCATCTTGTGGCCACAGTTGGTTACTGTCTCTGAAAGTTGTCTCATGTTTCCTGTTGTCCTGCTAACAAAGGCTGGAGCTCATCATGCTGAGAGGGCAGCAGCATTTTGTGGCTCTTCACACATGTTCATTATATTCTGATGATCCTGGATGGAGACAAACTACAGATAAGTGTGTTCAGCCCAACTAGTTTATCTCATTACAGCAGTTTGATGTTTCCCTTTGAATCCCCCTGAAGATCCTGACAGTGAAGCACGTACATAATACTCCAGCCTTTCAACTCTGAGCTTATTTAGTTCTATTAATACACTGAAATCTCATTTGTGTCATGAAGAAAGTCTTTAATCAAACAGAATTCAAAGATCAGAAACATTTCATATATGGAGTTAAACATGAATCATTGTTTCAACAACATATTTATTGTTGTCATAAACAGACAAGAAGACAACAACAAACTGCTCCTCCCATTCAACACATGTCAGTCCATATCCCAGCAAACTAAATCATCTCCATTTACACATCAAATAGAAACATGAATCACTTGTAATGATTAGAAACTTGATAGAATTTCAAATCTAGTTTGGGGAGTCATTCAGTGAGAAACAGTGAAATGATTTTCCATGTGAAAAGGTGGACAGCAGAAACAGAAAGAAAGAGTGAAACTAAAAGAGAAACAAAGAGCTTTGGAACAACGAGGCAGCAGGAGGACAGCTGCAGTTTAACAGCTTCAACTCACTGACAGGAAACAACATTAGAAACATCATCATCCTCAACTCATCTGCTGCACTGACACTGACACCTTCAACGGACACACCTTCAGTTTATCAGCCCAAATGAATGGAAACATCCTGTGAGTGAAAGTGTGTGTGAAGGTGTGTATGTGTGTGTTAGTATCAGGATCAGAGAACGACAGCTTTCCTCTGTTCCAGTCCAGATTCACTCTGATCCTCTGGAGCTTCTTCTCTACTGAGAGAGCAGTGAGAGGAGCTGATGGTGACCATGCTGAGTATTTATCTTTATACAACCGTATTATCCATAATCCAGAGTCTATGCGTCCCTTCCTCTGCACAGACTCTGGTAACACACCCAGTGCCCACCATGTACTGTCTTCAACTTCAACATCCCAGCTGCGAGTCCCTGAGTTAAAGCCCTCAGAGCCCAGGACAGAGCAGTAATAATCAATCCTCTCTGGATTATCAGGAAGCTGCTGCTTTTCTCCTCCTCTCACACTGGTCAGATCTTCAGACAGGATGAGTTTTGGATGAGCAGTGTTTGGGTCCAGAATGAGAGGAGTGTAGGAGACCATGTCCTTCATGTTGTTCCAGATGTTGAAGGTCAGGTTGCCCAGGTGTTTGGCCTGGTCTATCAGAGCTCCTGAGGGCAGCTGTGGATCATCCAGCAGGGGGCAGCGCTGGACTCTTTCCACTGCAGCCTTGTAGTTGTGCAGGAATGAGACGTCTTCAGCTCTCAGCTCCTCCTCTGTGGCTCTGACTGTGTCTGAAAGAGCTGCTATCTCTCTGCTCAGAGCCTCCATCTTCTCCTTCATCATCCCACTCTTCTGCTCCTCTTCCTCCCTCAGTGCAGCCAGCCTGGCCTCCTCTTCCTCTGCTAGAAACTGGTGAAGCTTCTTAAACTGCTCCTTAATCTGCCTCTCTGTGTGTCGGGCCTGGACCTTAATGTGTTCTGCTGTTTGATCAAACTTCACTTGAACTTCTTCACAAACCTTTAACTTCTTCTTTAAGGGCTCCAGAGTTTCCTGAAGTTCCTTCTTGTGTTGTTGTGCAGCTTCATCGATGGGTCTGAATCTGTGATTGGTGTGTTTTTCTGAGTCTCTGCAGATGTGACACACTGGCTGCTGATGGTCCAGACAGAAGAGTTTGAGTTTCTCAGAGTGCAGACTGCAGAGAGCCTCTGAAGCTCTCTGATCTCTCTCCTGTAAGAACGAATCACACAGGTTCTTTAAAGCCAGATTTGAAGGTGGTTCATCCCTTGAAGATCTTCTTTTACAAACTGGACACTCGTGTGTTGGTCTCTCTCTCCACCATCTCTTCAGACAGTCTTTACAGAAGCTGTGGCTACATGACAGAAGAACAGGATCTCTGAAGACCTCCTGACAGACCGGACAGCAGAGATCCTCCTCTGATCTGGAAGCCATTGAGTCTGTGAGTGAAGCTGAAAACAGCAGACAGGAAGTACAGTCAGTCCTGGCTCCCCTCCCTCCTCTACCACCTTCACTGAAACTTCCTTTGAGTCGTGTTTTTGCTCAAACTCACATTCAGTGTGTGGAGCGTCAGCAGCTTGAAGCAGCAGTGTTGGAGTTTTCCACTTTTCTCTCCTGTAGCTGGACTCACTCAGAGGAAGCTGCTAGTTTGGTCTGAGCTCAGTCTGATCGTCTGTGCGTCTCTCTTTACTGAGGACGAAGAACTTCCTGTTTCCTGGTTTGTCACATTTGAGTGACGTGAGGGGAGGAGACAAATGTTGCTGTTTGACTTTTAACTAAGGTGTGTTTCAATCCTGCCTGCAGCTCAAAAGCTGTAAAACAGGTTTTGTGTCTTTTCACCTCCACAGGTCACAACATGAAACCTGTTGTGAAGTTTATAAAATAAAGTGTCACTCGGTGGTGCAGCTGTTTGTCAGCTTCTATTTTAGACTTTGTTCTGGTTCTTGTTCAGGTTCCCAGCAGTGGGAGTGTAATGCAGTCACACACACACAGATGGTGTTAAGGTGGATTCACTTAGTTACAGACAGTGGTGTTATTTCCTGTAACTAAGGGTGTGTTTCACTCCAAAGTTCAGACATTAACCTGCCAGAAGTTGTAAAAGTTACTGATAAAGAGCTTTTATCTCAGAAAGCAGAAAGAAAAGAAATAAGTGTAAAGAGTGCAGCAAAATGTTTTAGTGTGAGCTGGTTCATCTGATCTGGTTGTGTAAAAGTCACTGCATGACACTGAGTTTTACTTCTGTCACGATTAGTGGAGCGGACTCAGGCGCAGACCACAAGTTTCTTCAAATCAAAAGTGAATTTATTTACAGTGTTCTCCACGGTGACACACACACACACACACACACACACACACACACAGGGTTCCAGGGTCCGGGAGTGAAAGGGGCAGGAGTCCAGGGAGGGGAGATTTCCATACAGCCCTCGCAACCACACACAGCTCCTCTTCTTTCCTCCATCACTCTTGCTCACGCTCAGTCACCGTGCACAGGGAAAACAGGTCCAGGGGAAATCTATACACAGACAGAGAAACAGTTAGTCTCCTGGTTCAGACACGAACAAACTTTGCAGAGTGCAGGACGACTGACGCTGATGGCTCAACGATCCAGCGACGAGTAGAGCAGACTCGCCATCTTAAGTAGGACTCCAATTCTCATAATCAGCGGCAGGTGTGCTGATCATCTCCAGGTGCGTGGGCCAGGAGCAGGAGCCCATACTGAGCTCCGCCCCGGCAGGAGAAAGAGAGAGTGGGAGAGGACGAGAGAGAAAGGGAGAGCAGAGGCGAGAGAGGAGAATAAACAAAACAAAGCGCCTGACTGCTGTCAGCTGGAGAGGTGCGGGGACCATGACAACTTCTGTGTTACTGACACTCATCTCTGACTCAGAGAAACGATTTCTCCCCTGTGATGTTCACACAGTGGTGAGTTACATGTGTGTGGAATTTTTCACGTTTTATAGAATTAAATTTCCTCTTACTTTCTTTTTTGTTAACCTGAGTCACTGATCATTTGCAGTATTACAGAGTCTGGCAGTCTTTGCATGATGTCCACGTCACTGTAAGTTTCTAGCTGACTCTCAGGTGTGACAGGTGTGCCAGCAGGAAAGAGTAATAATAACCTGCATCCTGAGGTTTGTCATGCAGGATTAAAGGAGCCAGGCTTTGTTCACACAGCTGGGATTGTATTTTACACTGACCCTGGGTCAGTATAAGTATCATACAGTTTAAACGAACCACTGAAACTTGCACATATTTATTACAGATGCACTAAAGAAAAACGGGATATTTAGAGTCAATCTGTGGCTGCGATTAAACACTTTACTGGAAACTTTATTAACCAGTAACTTCATCAGTCATGACAGAAGCTAATATTTCTGAGCTAACATCGTTTAAACCAGTGGTTCCCAAACTTTGTTTGCTGGGCCCCCCTTTGTTTTACAAGAAAAATTTCCACCCCCCCTTTGTGCGCATGAACACATCCTCCAACCACACACACCCATATTTTGCTCCATTGCATGTGGCTATTTTCACGCCACGCTGTGCGCCACGTTATTGTTGAGATGAATAGCAGAATGGCAGATAGAGACAAAATACTGTTAATCTTACCATCTTCAGGTTTTACACGCTTACATACACACACAGTTACTGTCCCTCCATTTAGAAAGGCAGAGGCGTCACGATGTGATTATTTTACTGTAGTTATTTTTTTTGATGTGTAATAATATTCAACATTACTATCAATGCATTTTCCAAAAAATGCCTCTCTGTGCAAAATGGGTTTAAAAACATAAACAACTGTAGGATCCTGTTTGTCCGTGATTTAAACAGCCCAGCGCTGCTCCTGATGAAGGGAAAACCAATTCTGCAGGGAGACCTACCTCGGCACTTGTGCAGGTGATTTTTCTCTTACTTTCTTTTTTCTGTTATTTACTAAAGAATCTGTCAAAGAAATAATGAATTCTCCACACGTGTTTGAAGGTTGCTGATACGTTCATCTAGCACAGACCTATTGCTGGAACGCCAAGACAATTCTACTACAATGGCAAAAACAAGACGCAAGTCACCAGAGCTCTTTGTGTTGCTCGTGCATGAGGGAGAGAACTGTGACAAGCATCGTTCTCTCTGTTAAGGAATATATTCTAAAATACTTCTTCAGCAAAGACTCAGAGAAGAGAAACACACAGAATTTCTTGCAAGCAAGGGCAGTCTCCGGACTGAGAGACTCGCGCCTGAGAAACTGCCCCGGTCTTTATTTTATACTTCATTGGGTGTGTGTGTGTGTGTGTGTGTGGGTGTGTGTGTGTGTGTGTGTGGGGGGGGGGGGGGGGGGTGTCAGAGTGTGGCCCCATAAGATCTTCCCTAAACCTGCTGGTCTCAAAGTCCAGCAGTTCATCAAACCAAAAGGCACTTAGACTAAAACAGACATAGCTACGTTAATCCTACCATAAAACAATAAGACAAGGTACGACCTCTCTCATGCTCCTAGGATGTGGGGTGAACACCCTAGAATGTTACATGCAGCATTCTACCATATGCAAACTTATATCACTAAAAGATTATACTGACTACTAAATACAATTTTCCATTGACACCCTCCAAGTAAGCAAATGAATGTTAACAGTCAAACATAGAAATTAACATTTGCAAAATCGTTCCAGCTTTGTGGTGCATCTCCTCCAGGTGTGTAAATCACACATGCAGAGTGGTTTGAGTTCCTCAGAGCTTCATAAATGTCTCTTCCAGTTGTTTCTATCACTGTCCATATGACCAGAGTCCAAATGTATGCAGACATGGGTATAACAAACACACCAGTTAGTTTTGCTGTTTGTCAATGTGGCTTTCAGTTATCTTCAAGGCTGCAGGCCTTTGTCAGCACTCCTGTTTTATGGCCTCTATCAACCCTCATCACCTCATTTCATGCATTCTTCCTGTGGGGGGATACTTATGACTCCTCTATTGTCCTTTCGTCTCTGCAGAAAACCTTTTTTGGAAAGGGTATTGGATTCAATGATTTTACTGCTGTTGTAACCCCACCTGTTGAGTCACTTCAGCAGTCTTGTTCATGATGCAAATGACAACAACAATGACACAAAGGAAGACCCTCTTCAGAGTGTCAAAGCATGCATAGCACAGTGACACAGCATTAGGTGATGTTCATAGGAAACTGCTGTCAGTCATTCCCCGTCACCACCATAGCTTCTGCTTTCTGTTCACAGAATCATGATGCCATCCTTGAACTTCCTCTCTGCACTGTCGATTGGAGCTTGGAACGCTCCCCTCATCCTTCAGATCTCCATCTGTTGTCCACAATCTCCTCGTGATTACCTCTGGAAAGCCCCGTGGCACAGCTCTCCATCCAGTGCAGCTTTATGGTCATTGCTGTGGTTCCAGAATCTTCTCATGATGACCAGTAGGTCCCCAAACAGCATGACCTTTGACCTCAACCCCTGTCTGGGCTGTCAGCTATGGTCCCTACTTCTCGCTGGGTCTCTGAAGGTTTCTCAGGAGATTCCACCCTTGGGATCATTTCTTCCAGCAATGCTCTGCTGCACCTGCATCTCCTCACTAGAGGAAAAACTTCTATTTGGAAAACATGTCAACCATCATCAAACCAAAATTTCCTTTCAGTTCAGTGAACTTCACTTATCAAAAAATATAATTATTTATTATTTTTTAATTATATTATTCGTTTATCACATTTTCACTTTCACTTATTGGCCATCAAAGTATTTATTATCTTTACCCAAATGATTGGAGCAGAACTTAAAATCTATAAGCTGTAAAAACTTTATATTTGAAGACTGAAAGAGACCCAGGAAGTGGTCACAGGACGAGGGTGACAGACTGTCTGAAGCAGTTAGAACAAGACAAGGCTGTTGGACCAGGTGTGCTTGCTTTTGAAACTGTGTCTTAATTCCACCTGTTTCACATACAAGGGTCAGTTCTACAGGCAGGAACGTGGGTGTGCCGTGGGCTCCCCAGTTTCACCCATTGTGGGCAACTTGTATGTGGAAGACGTGGGAAAGAGGGCTTTGCTATCCTACCCTGAAACACCACCAAGTCATTGGTTCAGGTATGTGGATGACACCTGGGTGAACACACAAACCTCCATCTCTGGTTTCTTTGACTGGAGGTTGTTGAGGATTTGATGATTTCACAACACTGTATGTGATGTCACTGGTGATGTCATCTTCTCCATCTGCTGAAATGAGTTAAAGTAAACACTTTTATGATTTAAGAACCTAAATGGACCAAATTATGATGACAGAATGGAAACAAAATACCACGATGAATAAGAATGAATATGTACAAACCTTCAAGTTTCCTGTGAACACATCGTCTCACCAGCAGAACCAGTAACACCAGTAGAATCACAACATAGACTACATATAAGTAAATCTTATAAGGCTTACATGATTTACTCATGAAAGTGGCCACTTTCTCATTACTGTCATATATTGTTTTAGTAAGTAATTCAAAGAACTGTTTAGACGGAGCCAAAGTTCAGTAGAGATAGTTGTGATTGGGAAAGCTCAGAGATATTAAAAGAAGCACTGAGGCTCCATCCCCACCAGAGATGTGACACGCCTCGTCCCTTCGCTAGAATCTGTAGCGAGGGATTGGTTCACCAGAGACCTCGCTCCTGGCTGCTGCCCAGCACACATTGCACCCTGAAGATTCTTGTTTGTTTGCAAAGAAAATTAATATCACTCTCTCTGTCCAAATGCTGTACGTCCACGATTTTAGCTACTTTGTTAGGCTACTTTACTTTTCTAAGGCTTAAGTAAATTCAGGAGTGATCCCCAACAATGTCAGAGTAAGAATCTGCTTAGATACGATATTACTAAGATTTTCAGGGCCGAGTACAATAACCTCAGTTTTATCTGAATTAAGAAGCAGAAAGTTAGCGGCCATCCAGGTCTTTATATCTTTAATACATGTGTGTTATCTAGCTAACATGTAGTGAGTCGTTTAATCTTTAAATGACATTTGTAGAATTTGCCCACTTCCTCTCACCCACCAGTGAAAGGAGAGGAAAGGGAGAGAATCCTGTGCATACACAGAAATGAAGAGCTGGCAGAATTCAATTCAATTCAATTTTATTTATATAGCGCCAAATCAAAACAAAAGTCGCCTCAAGGTGCTTCATAGATACAGAGAAAAACCCAACAATCATATGACCCCCTATGAGCAAGCACTTTGGCGACAGTGGGAAGGAAAAACTCCCTTTTAACAGGAAGAAACCTCCGGCAGAACCAGGCTCAGGGCAGAAAGTGGACCCTCGAACAAATGCTCATCCTCTGAAAAGGTCTGCAAATGTTTTCACTGTCAGTAGCAGTAGTTTCCACTGAACCAAATAATCCTAAAAATGTTTTTAAACCTTAAACCTATGAAGGCTGCAGGCCACAACGTGCTGGTCAGGCAACAAAGTTGTTCTTCATATTACTAAAATGTTGGAGCTTGTGCCTCTTCAGATGTTTGCTCTTCTTACTTGTAAATAGCCGAGGGGAAATGCCCGAAACCTCAGTCCTGATTCCACAGCTTTATTACATCAGCCTGGTAGAAAATAATTTTTCACTATCAAATCAGGCCACCAGGGGGCGGAGCGGTCCCAGAAGTTCAGTCGTGAGTGATATCTAACCTCTCTTCTCCCTCACAGCTCGTCTGGTCGTGAGTCCCAACAGCTCTGATGTCTCTGAGGGAGATGTTGTGACTGTAATCTGTGAGGAGGACCAAAGCTTTTCTGATTGGACTGTGAGGAGAAACACAAGCAAACTGCAGAGGGCTGAGTGTGGAGATGGGCGGGGACAACAGCAACGTGATCAATCATGTTCAATCAGTACGCTGGTGCCTCACGACACCGGAGTTTACTGGTGTGAGTCCAGTAATGGTGCCATCAGTAACCTGGTTAATATCACAGTCACTGGTAAGCTGATCACTCTCACTTTACTTCTTATTGCATCCACAAATTGAGCTGAACATGCAGGTACATAGATTCTGTGCTGTTCTTCACTGATCACCTACCTGACTGACAGAGTGATGAAGGACTTCCCTCCCTCGGTGCTTCTTAATGTGTGAGGATATTCTCCATTACTGAGTTAAGACTTCCTTATTTAGATCTAAGCTCTGGATTATCTTGCACGTCTCGTGGCTCCCAAATGTCTCTTAAGTTATTATCCTCTGTAGCCTCATACTTTAGCTTTACTTGGCAAATGTGAATGCTTTGTGTGCTGACAAACCCTTTTGCATGTAGTGTTTTTATGAAAAGCCTTATAATTGCCTAATTCTGTGTTTTTGTTCTGTTAAAAAAGCAGGCATTCTTACTGTTGTTTAATATTTTACTCAAACCTTTAAGTTTAATTCAGCACAAAAAGCCCCACTGTAAACAAATCCACAGAACAGAACCAAACTCAGCAGCCAAACAGTTTGTCCTCAGTGCAGGTCGACATTCAGAAAAACCAGCTGCCTCAGCTTGGATGGGCTGATGTGGTTTCTCCTTAGTATCTGCCCAGTTTTTGAGAAGACCCTCCAAAGGAACAGATGTTGCCACAATGCACAGTCTCCCCTCCATCACCTTCAACAGGTAGGGAAAGACTGTGGCCTTGGCCTCCCACCAGCTCTGTGGGCCTTCTCCTTGTTGGATGAGGGGCTCCTCAAGATAACATTTCATCTCCATCATAACATCAGCTGTAGTATTTCTCTTTGCAGCATCTCCTGCAGCTCTTTCATCAAAGAGGCTCCACACAGCAGACGTCTGTGGCTCCTCCTTCACTTGGCCCTGTAATGGTGGAGCTGGGTGGGAGTGCACTTTGCTGCTGCAGTTATTCTCTGAAGTGCCTCATCAACAGCTCTGTTGTCACTGAATGCAAGCTTTTTAAATCTACCATCCAGTGATGCAGCTTCTGAGTGGACGGTGTTGAACTCCACACACAGAAATTTTTCACACTCACTGCTAATTTTGTTTTACAGTGAAGCCACTCTGCTCTGCTAGTCCCAATATCTTTCACCTGCAGCAGATGCTGCTTCGTTTGCAGCTGTCAGTCATATTTCTGTGTTTTTGTGTCGCACTCTCCTCCACACTGCTGTCTGTCATCTCACAGGTATGATGTACGGAGCGATGCTGAACTTCCAATCCCAGCGTTTCATGTTGCAGGATCAATTCCCATATGAAAATATCAATATGTAATTTGATTACATTTGTTTTTCATCATAAATATGACAGACAAAAGTAAATTCGGCAATTAGCAGGATGGTCTGCAATACCCTGTCAATAGGAACTACACTCATCACCTCTCATTCATGTGCGTGTTACGGCTCTGCAAGAGTGTGAGCCAATGAGAAACCAGAGGCACAAAACTTTAGACCACAAAACACACAATCTGATGTTGGTTTGTAAAGATGTTGCTGATGAGACTTTGTAGAAAGCAGCTGGTCTGAGTGATGTGATCAGAGTGCAGCAGATAATGTCTGACAGCAGTTTGAAGAGCAAATGGATTCTGTTCTGTTCTTCATCATCACCTACCTGACACCTCACAGCTGTTTCTCACCTGCAGATCACACAGGAGGATCTGTTGGACTGAAGGTCAGCCTGTCAGTTCCTGCTGTGCTTCTTGTTGCTGCTGTTTTCTTGATGTAGAGAAAACAAAAACAACAAAGAATCAGGATCCAGCCTCATGTTGAGCTGCAGCAAAATAAAATGTCTGAATCTTTTTAAATCAGCACTCTTAGTCTCCCGCTGGTGGTTTCAGCGTTGTCAGTGAACCTGGGGAACATGAGATGATGCTGGTAACAGAAATCAAAGGGAGTGAACAGCAGACAGGGATCAGCTGCAGGTTTAATACACGTCCTGAATTTGGTTTAGTTTGAAGTTTCTGTAAAATAAAACCAAATGTTGTGATTTGTCGCTTTATGAATAAAGTTGAATTGAATTTCTCTCTGAGCTCCTGCTTCTGTTGTCTGTCAGTGATTTTATCAGTTGGACATCAAGTAAAACTTTGGATAAAATGAAAACTGTTCACACAGTGTCTGTAAATCCACGGGTGAAAATAATACATGTAACATTCACACAAGTCCACGAGTGATTGAATGAAATGTGATCATGGAAAAATAAATTCAAAACTATTCAAGACTTTTACCATTAACTGTTGTTCTATTATGAAGTAACAGGAAGGTAATAACACTATAATATAATAATAATAAAGAAAATTAAAAAATATGGTATAACAGAGCTCACTGCCTCACACTGTCGATAGCAGCATTTCTTTTTAACCTTATTTCATTTAAGGCTCAGACGATCATCTGTTTTCACTTAAAGTAGTCTAGCTCTGATATCACTTTAGCCTCTGGATGGAGGATTTGCTATGTTAACTTATAGATAATAAACTCAACGTATTACAGACCAAAACCAAACACGTCCGTAGTATAAGACTGGATTTAACTCCCTTCACACCTGTCTCGACACAACAGTCAGGTCAGTCCCTTCCCTTTTAAGAAATCCACCTTAAATGTATTTTAAATGTAAGTGATGCAAAATGAATTTAATATTTTATCTTTAGTTTGTCAGGTAGCATCAGGTCAGATGGATGATGTTGGGTGAGATGGAGCAGACAGAGATGTCATCACAGCTGAGAGGAAGCAAAAGCCTCAACATCCAGGCTTAAAAGTGATGTAGGGAGCTAAAGCTAAAGCTCTGCTTTCTTTGTGTGCTTGTGCTAACAGCAACTAATGAGAAATGTGATGACAATTGTCCAGCTTTGTCCTTTTATATTCTACCAAATGTGAAGTGAACCTGTGGTTATACAGTAACGATAAGAGCATCTTTATTAGTCCCACATGTGGGAAATTTGTTTTGTTACAGCAGGAAGTGGACAGTGCAGTTACATAGCAAACATGAGAGAACACTGGAATAGAATAAGAAACTGTACACAACTGTACCCAATAGAATAGAATAGAATGATAGGATAAAAATAGAATACACATGCTACATACAACTGAGTACAAATACAACGTTGTCAGAAAAAGAGTGTTACACTTAGTCCTATTGCACATGTGTGTGTTTGATCAGCTGCAAAGTCTTTGTGGTGGAGTCTGACAGCAGAGGGGAGGAAATCTCTCCGCCCACATCGTGGGTGCTGCAGCCACTGAAGGAGCTGCTCTGAAGCGCTATAAAGGTTTGTGATGATCAATACAGGTTTACAGCTCAGATCATACTGAGTTCATTATGACTGATATAAATATGTGATAGAATAATAATAAATCGAGTAAATTGTGATTGACAAACAGTTTTAAAGAGAAAGTTTGTTAGTTTAAATTGTGTGAAAGGTCAGAGATGGAGAGAACACCAGGCTGGGGCTGAATATCAGTGTATTACATGCAAATCTGATTGGATGACAGGACAGAGCATAAACTGAAGCTGGCATGGATGTTCTGGGTCTCCTGCCTCTGTGAGATCAGCAGGTCAAAGATTCAATAGCAAAACTTGGTTGTTCCAGCAGCGACGCCGAGGGCAGTGAGCTCTGAAAGCCTCCCAGATGAAAACGTGCCCGATCGAGAGGTGATCTGCTGCTGATGGGTGACGAACCTACTCAGGTCTCCAGCTCTTATCAGAGGAGGCAGTGAAGACACCTGAGCTTCAAGGCAGTCAGGCTGGGCCAGTCTGTGATTACATACTTTTATCTAAGTACAATCTGAGTATTTTACCTGTACGTAATCTTACAGTATTATGTTATATTGTGAGTCCTTTTCACAGATCTTCCTAGGTTGAAAATGAAACAGTACTAAATGTAACAAGTAGACAGCAGCACTAAAGTCATCAGTTTAATGGACACAGAGGAAGCTTTTCAAAGGCTTAAGAAGAATAACATGATGCTAGAACATCACATTTTATAATATGACAGTAAAAATAACTCACAGAGATCATCTTCTATGTTTTCCTCCATAAGGGCGGCGAGCCTGGGTCCAGCTATTTGAGTGGTGCCTTGTTTTGGTGAAGCTTTTGAATTGCTTGGCCTTTGAGGCCTGCATGGAGCTCAGGCTGACACTAAGCACAGAAAAGGCCCACAGTGGGTGCACACACAGGATACAGATCTGTCAGGTCATGATCAACAACCACTGACCAAAGCCCACTGATCTCTGACCTCCCAGCCCATTCTTCCTTCAGTGGGCTGCTTTCAGTCATTATGCAAATGTTCTGTTTATAAGATTGAGGAAACCTGCAGTCAGCTGAGACTGAAGAAGTCACCTGGATGAGTGACGAAACGTTTCTCCCACAAAACGCTGCGTCCAGATGAACAGAATCAACTTTTGGAGATTTACTTACCTGGATGATTGAGCATGCATCAAGACGTTTGGCAGCTGTAGCAGTCGTGGAAAATTCCCTCTGTGGTAGAAAATCTCACAGATGCAGTCTTGATACCAATAGATGGATAAAAACTGGAGGAAATCCTCAGAGGCCTTGAAAACTCCTAAATGGAAGTAGCTTCTTCTGCTGGGTCTATTCTGTTGGTCTGACACTGGCTTCCCTTCATTGGCTTCCTGTTAAATCCAGAATTGAATTCAAAATCCTGCTCCTCACATACAAGGGCTTAAATAATCAGGCCCCATCTTATCTTAATGACCTTGTAGTACCATATCACCCTATTAGAGCACTTCGCTCTCGCTCTGCAGGCCTACTTGTTGTTCCTAGAGTATTTAAAAGTAGAATGGGAGGCAGAGCCTTCAGTTTTCAGGCCCCTCTTCTGTGGAACCAGCTTCCAGTTTGGATTCGGGAGACAGACACTATCTTTACTTTCAAGATTAGGCTTCAAACTTTCCTTTTTGCTAAAGCATATAGTTAGACCCTGAATCCTCCCTTAGTTATGCTGCAGTAGACGTAGGCTGCCGGGGATCCCCATGAAGCATTGAGTTTTTCCTTTCCTTACCTTTATGGTTATGTAAGTTCCAGCTGGAAGGTGATCATCGGTTGGAGATTGAATGGGGACGACTACAAGACTGGTTGTCCCTACCTATGCCCCATTTCCAATCAGGCTGTGCTTACTTGTGTGATGAAGTTTCTGCATCTAGAAGAGCTAAATTTGTTTTTTGTAGAAATTATTATTATTGTAATTAATTATACATTTTTGTAGCTGTAGGAGTGGGAAGCCTTTTACGTCATTTTTGTTTCCTTTCTACAAGGCTTTGTTTGTTGTGTTAGATGTGTCCCTCTGATGTTCCTCTAAAGACAAATAAAACATTTTGTTTTGGTGAAACTGTAAAACTTGCTGTGGCATTGGTGCTTGAATGGGGAAGTCATTTTTTGTGTTGCATACATCTCTGGGCAGATATTTGGGCAGTAATTTTGAACACCATGTAAAAATGTCAGTGGACATAATGCAAAACCCAATGCTTCAAATCACAGCATCTAAAACCAAAATTGTGCCAAAGATGCCTCATTTCTGTTTAATAGGATAAAACAATGCTAGCTATGTTATAGACACAGTAACCCAAGGAAAGCAGTAAGTACACTGACTGACATTGTTACTATGACAACAACATGCTGACATTTGGACAAAAAAAACCTTGGAGTAATTATTGAGAAAAACATTAAATTTAAATAAAGTTTTAAAAAACACATGACCAAAAATGTAACTAAAACACATCCTCTGGATGTTTCCAGAATATTTTAAATAAATAAATAATTTAAGGAACAACAACAAAAGAAGATCTATAATCAGCATTTATCTCTTCTGTTTTATTTGATGGTGGGGAAATCATAATCATAAAGAGGCTTCTGATTAGAATTTATTTGTTATAAATGTGATTTATATAAACTTTCATTTAGTACGGTGTGTTGATTATATGTAATATATTTTACTTATTATTTATTTATATTCAGTTTTTATTCCTGAGGATTTTGTTTTTTTTTTATAAAAACTAAAATCAGGACAGAATAATTATTTTGCTGTCTTATTTTATGAATCATTTCGATGTAAGCAGCTATCTTTTGAATATGTGGCTTTACAGCTGAAGGCCCCATCCAAAGTTGTGTTTCTTAATGTTTACAGGCCTCCCAAATACTGCACAGACTTTTTTAATGACCTCAGTGAACTGCTGTCTGTGATCTGTGTTGATTTCGACTGTGTAATTATTGTTGGGGATTTTAACATCCATGTGGACAACCCTCAGGACAAAGGGACTAAAGACCTGAGTAACACTCTGGGCAACTTTGGGCTGACTCAGCATGTAACAGAGGCCACACATAATAGAGGACACACTCTTGACCTACTGATCTCCAAGGGCCTGAGCATTTCAAACATTACTGTGTCTGATGTGGGCCTGTCTGATCATTACTGTATTTTCTTTGAAAGTAAAATCTCAGCCCACACAAATATATCAACAGCTGTGATCACAAAACGGTGTATAACTGAACACAGTAGTGAGATCTTTAACCAGGTCTTCCCATTAACACCTGACCTGCCCAGAGGGTCAGTCAATGAGCTCGTCAATAGCTTCAATGCTAACATGTTAAATGTAATGGACACTATTGCTCCCATTAAGGTGAAGGTTATCTCTGGAAGGAAAAAGTCTCCATGGAGAAACTCCACACTGGTGAAAAATGAAAAAAGAGAGTGTAGGAAAGCTGAGCTTGAACTTCATTCAACCATGGCCTGCAATGACTTTGCCAAATTCTTCACAGAAAAAATCCAAAAGATTAGACAAGCAATTGGTACATCAACAGCAGATCCAGGATATGTACTGTGTCCACCGAAAAACTGTTTAAACACCATGAAACAGTTTCACCCGATTAACAGCAAAGACCTGGAGGACATCTTAGGTAAACTGAACTCCTCCTCCTGCTGTTTAGATGTCCTGCCAACAAGTTTTTTCAAAAAGGTCTCAAAGACTTTAGAGTCAGACCTGTTACAGATCGTCAACTTTTCCTTAATGCCAGGTGTGTTTCCAGAACCACTAAAAACTGCTGTAATCAAACCTATACTGAAAAAGGACAATCTTGACAAGACACAAATGAACAACTACAGGCCGATCTCAAATCTCCCATTTTTAAGTAAGATCATTGAAAAAGCAGAATAATTGCTACAATGCCTTCCAGTCAGGTTTTAGACAGAACCACAGCACTGAAACCGCTCTGACCAAAGTGTTTAATGACATATGTCTGAATACAGACAGTGGAACAATGTCAGTCTTAGTTTTACTGGATCTCAGTGCAGCATTTGATACAGTTGACCACAACATATTACTCAAACGACTGGAGAACTGGACAGGTCTTTCAGGAACTGTACTAAACTGGTTCAAGACATACTTAGAAAACAGGAAATACTTTGTATCAATAGGTAACTTCACATCTGAGCAGACAAGTATCACATGTGGAGTTCCCCAAGGTTCCATCTTGGGACCCCTTCTGTTTAACATCTACATGCTCCCACTGGCACAGATTATAAAGAACAACAAAATAAACTATCACAGCTATGCAGATGACACACAAATATATATCACAATGTCACCAGGAGACCGAGGCCCTGTACAGGCTCTTGGTAAATGCATTGAGGAAATTAATGACTGGTTGTGCCACAATTTTCTCCAGCTAAACAAAAACAAAAGTGAAGTAATAGTCTTTGGTGCCAAAGAAAAACGATTACAGGTCACCAGAGAACTTCAATCTATACACCTAAAAACCACAAACCAGGCGAGAAATTTGGGTGTAGTGATGGATGCAGACCTAAACTTAGAAAAACACATTAAGACAATAACAAAGTCAGCTTACTATCACCTCAAGAATATTTCAAGGATAAAAGATCTGATGTCTCAACAGGACCTGGAAAAACTAGTCCATGCATTCATCTTTAGTAGGCTTGATTACTGTAACAGCATCTTTACAGGTCTACCTAAAAAATCAGTCAGACAACTACAGCTCATTCAGAACTCTGCTGCTCGAGTCCTCACTAAGACCAAAAAAGTGAACCACATCAGTCCAGCTCTGAGGTCTTTACACTGGCTGCCTGTCCGTCAGAGGATAGACTTTAAAGTTCTGATGCTGGTCTATAAAGCTCTGAATGGTTTAGGACCAAAATACATCAGTGACCTCCTGACCCAGTATGAACCTTCCAGATCCCTCAGGTCATCTGGATCCGGTCTTTTATCAGTTCCCAGAGTCAGAACCAGACACGGAGAAGCTGCATTCAGCTTTTATGCTCCTTATATCTGGAACAAACTCCCAGAAAGCCTCAGATCAGCTGAAACAAATAAAGCACCAAATCCACACTTTTAAGCTTAAATTTCAAAACTTATATTTTAACTACTGATTTTATCTACAGTTTTTTTAAATCATGCTTTTTATTGTTTTTGTTTTTTAATGTCTCTGTAAAGCACTTTGAATCACCTTGTTGTTGAATTGTGCTATATAAATGAACTTATATAAATAAACTTGCCTCGCCGCTTTCAGCCACATTTACAAAAACACTCCTCCTGTTCTGATTTTTCTGATAATAATCAGAAAGTGCTGAACTCCTCTGAGCTGTTACAGGAACAGATGTTGGCAGATGTGTCAGTGACAGAGTTACAGTTAGAGAGGTCAGTGAGCAGGATTTCTATCAGGATTCGTGTCAGATTTATTATAATGATGTCTGTTGGTTCACACTCACGGCTGCTTTGGACTGATTCCAGCTCAAAGAGCATCAACATGTTTTCATTTTTCCATCATGATGAGGAGCAGAAACTCTGAGGATTCTCCTGAACTGACTACAGTAAGTCATCCACAGCTTCTGCTTTATATTCTACATATTATTCAGTAAATTATAGATAATTACTGATAATTAGACACTTTCAGAGGGACAAAAGTAAAAAAAAAAAATCTGTAGTTAAGAAGTACAGATACTCAAGCTGTACAAATACTCCGGTAATAGCTGAAGTACTCATTAAACTTCTTTACTGAAGTAAAAATGAAAACTACAGGCTCTGAAAAGTACTCAGAGAACACGGACATGTCTGCTGTAACTGCGTCGCTCTGCTCCACGCTGATGTTTGTCCTGTTCGTCTCTGCAGGTGAGATTTAACTCTGAGATAAAACAGGAAGTTTTGGCTGTTTAGTAAAAATATTTCCCTGAGACTTATTTTCATATTGTTTCAGTTTTTCTGTTTGTGACGATGAAACAAGAATCAAACTGCCGTCAGAAACAAAACGTTCTTCTGCTTCAGCGACTGAAACACAAACTGTTCCTACATGACGACACATGAGAGGTTCTGATTTTGTTCTGTGGAGATCGTTCAACAACTGAACACTAAAACTTTTCTACTTCGTTTGTTGTGATGCACTTATTTCTGCGCATCCTCAGTCCAACCTACCAAACGTCACTCTAACGCCACGTCCTCAAAGACACGGAAGAGTTTGAACCGCAGCTTCAGATTTATTTAAACCTTAAATGTAATCTGATGTGTTCAGGTTTAAACTCAGGTTCAGTTATTGAGTGAAAACACCAACAGACTCAGACATTTAGAACAAACTAAGAGTCAGATCAGCAGAAACAGAGAACACGGACATGTCTGCTGTAACTGCGTCGCTCTGCTCCACGCTGATGTTTGTCCTGTTCGTCTCTGCAGGTGAGATTTAACTGATAGAAACTAAACTGAGTTTATTTCTGAGATAAAGAGTCTCAGTCTGGTTTACATGCTGATTATATTTCTCTAAGAAGTAGTTTGTTACTCATTCAGTGTTGCGATCGACACAAAGCTGGGTGGAGTCTGTGTGTTGGTGCAGTTTGCAGCACAGACACAAAGAAGTGTAATGTGTGTGTCAGTGTGATGTGTTGTAGTGTCAGGAGTCAGGATGCAGCTACAAAGCTTCTTGTTCAGTGTATACAAACAGCTGTAGCTCCATAAAGGCAGCATGCAGAGACTCACAGTGTCTTATAATGAGAGGCTGCTTTCTCTCACACATTATGTTCACTTATTATCAGCACATGTTGTTGTTTGTGGAACAGAGTTATTGTAGTTTTTTCTCATTAGTTTGAGTTTTTATTCCATTTGGACTTTTTGTGTTTAGTTCAGTTTAGTTTCCAGATGATTTTCTTCTTTTTCAGGTTTGATTATTTATTGCTTGAAGAGTTTTAATAGTTTTATTCTTTTTTCATTCTTACTGTTTGGAGGTTTGTGTCAGAGGCCAGATTCAGGAGCATCAGTACAGCTGTTACAATAAAAAGCAGTGACTCAGTCTGACAGACATCCAGAGTCTCAATGAACTCGTCCATCAACAACATTTTATCAAACTAACAGATTCTAAAACCAAAGATTTGTTTTTCAGATGATGTTTTTCATCCGTCTCAGTCTTTGCTCATGAACTTTGTCTCCAAACGTCTCAGCCTGAGCTTCCCTCTGATGAACTCGTTCATAATCTCGTCCATTCTGCTCTCAATGAAAATCTGAACATGTTCAGCTCGGCCTCCTGTCTTTGTGTCAGAGTCTCCAAAGCAAACATGACAGCAGCTCACTGCCATCTTCAAACCTTCCCTTTCACTCTTGCTGCTGTCCTTCTGTCACAAATCAGCCCTGATGAAGATGCTCGGGATCAGGTGAGGAGGAGGAGAAGACTCGCTGTGGTGACGCCTGAAGGGACACAAGAAGAAACACAATCAAAGATCATCATCTAATAATAGAAGACAATCTTTTATTGTGTGTTTCTGATTGGCTGCTGTAGAAGTGAACAGTTGTACTTTGACCTTTAACCTCTCTGCTCTGTGCTGTTTCCTCTTTCAGACCAGAAAACCATCACAGCTGAGTCTGGACAGGACGTCACTCTGACATGTCGAGCTGCAAACAACAACATCATTATTTTAGAGTGGAGCAGAGCTGACCTGGGAGATGAATATGTGTTTGTGTTCCGGGACGGTCACTTTGTTCCAGCCAACCAGCATCCATCTTTTAAGAACCGGGTGGATCTGCAGGACAGACAGATGAAGGATGGAGACGTGTCTTTGATTCTGAAGGATGTGAACACTGCTGATAGTGGAACATATGAGTGTCGTGTCTTCATGGAAGAAACACGCTCATGGAAGTTCATCAGCAGCATCCACCTTCATGTTGTTCCTCCAGGTGAGTGAGTAGAGTTGAGTGTGTGTGTGATCAGAGGTGAAGCTGCTTCCTGGTTGTTGATGTTTGTTTCTAAAGATGTTGCTGATGAGACTTTGTAGAAAGCAGCTGGTCTGAGTGATGTGATCAGAGTGCAGTAGATAATGTCTGACAGCAGTTTGAAGAGCAAATGGATTCTGTTCTGTTCTTCACTCATCACCTACCTGACAGCTGACACCTGTTTCTCACCTGCAGGTCTGACAGGAGGACAAGAGAAGGATGAAGACAAAGAGAAGGAGGATGGATCTGTTGCACTGATTGTTGGTCTGTCAGTTCCTGCTCTGCTTCTTGTTGCTGTTGTTGGTTTTTTGATCTACAGAAAACATAAACAACAACAGAGAGTGGAAACAAACCAGCCTCCTGTTTAAGTGCAGCAGGTTTAAAATGTCTCAGAGGTTTTTCCAGCTTTGAGTCTGCTGCTGCTGTTCAGAGTTCTGGGTGTTGTCAGTGTTTAAAATCCTGCAGAAACAGATGAACTGAGCACAGACAGCAGGCCCACAGCACTGTAGGTTTATTTCAGTTTTATCTTTAATGGCTGCTTCTGTTTTTGCTGACAGCTCATCTCAGTGGACGAGTTTCATCTTTAAAAACAGTCTTTACATTTCATAGTAACTGGAACATCCAGAGGGCTGTGACTACAAATCAACTTCAACACAGTCAGGCTTTCTTTGTGTTAGCTGGCTCAACTAAACCTGAAACTGCAGTCAGAGACAGCAGGTATCACCGTGGTGATTATCACCTTTCTCTGCTTCAGGCTCTGAGCACGCTCAGATGAAAAGGAGCGTTTCATGTATCATGTGACTTTTCTTCTACACAAAATGGTCCCTGTGAGCGCCACCCAGTCCAATCAGAGACGTTACTCACTGATAACTTCACTAATGTCTACAGGTACATTGTAACAGTGTGATGTGCAGTTTAGCTTCACTCAGTGGCTTCAGCAAGTTACAGTTTAACAAGCTGCACATATGAAACATTTCCTCCAGCAGAGAATCGACATCACAGTGAAAACGTGGCTCTAACAGCTGATTTAAAAACAAAACTCTGAACATGAAATGCTCCTGACCAGGTGATCTTTCACCATCAGTTACCATGGTGATTTAGCCTCTTTCTGACACAGAAAGCTCTGACTTTGAGTGTGACACAGCTCACTGAGACATTTTGTTGTGCACGCCTACTTTTAACTCTTCAAACAAATGAAATCAACACTTGAACATTTTTCACTTTGATGGTTTTGTTTCCACTGACTGTAGTTACATCATTTTGAGCTCAGATTACATATTTATGAAGTTTTTCACACCTGAATGTTTCAATCATCAAGATCTGGTTTCAGTTTTCTCTTTATCTTTGTGAGCTGTGTGGGTTGTTTACCCTCAGTATCCATGAACAGTGTTACAGACCTGGGATCAGTGTTTTTGTTTATAAGATCAAATATGACCTCATTATGTGAGTGTGAGCTGTGGACCACAAAACCTCAACAACACTAATCCTCGATCAGCTGTTTCACTAAAATTACATCCAAGTATGAACTCATCCCATCGTTCATGCATCAATTTGTAGCTGACAGATGGTTATGCACATCCCTGGTTGCCTAGGTAACCCTCTAACCTTAGATAACGCTATTGTTGTCACTCAGCAGTATGATTTAATGTAGTTGTTTCAATAGATCTCAAAGATAAGAAAAGTTCACCTCGGTACTCGCTGACTTCACATCAGTGATCAGTTATTGCGTTTAAAAAGTGTAGCTACTCGTCTTTGACCTTGTATGTATGTGTGTTTATGCTCTGATTGTATTTTCCTGCTGCTCACACAGCATTAGAAAAGCCTGAAAACTCAGTGTTCACAGAGTCTGTAAGCCCCAAATGTTTGTATGAAGGACAGAGAACAAACAACAAAGGTCAGTGTGAGAGTGTCTCTGTATTTGAACAATAAACTCTTACTTTGGTTTAAATTATTTATTCTTTCATTTGTGTTGTTGGCAGAGAAGCTACATCATGTGAACTTCATCATATTGTCACATGTCATCACAGATTCAAAAGATGTAATATTTGTGTGTTTGTTATTAACAATCGTGCCCCCAGATGCCAAAACAGTGCCAGCAAACTGAAACTGAAAAAAAAACTGTAAGCAAAAAAGAAAAAAAAAAGATGTAAGTGTGAAAACTTTTTTCTTGTCTTAATGTCAATATTTATTTTTCAGTTTCATTTTAAGGTGGCATCGTTTTAACCCCAACAAAACAAAACAAAAATGACAGAAAGTCCATTGAAATCTGAAAAATATTCATTTTCTGTGCATGAACAAAAACTTTACTTTTTACAAGACAGGAAAACTAACAGTAGCTTTAAATTTTTTATAGTGTATCCTCATCCTCAGTATTGGAAACACGTCAAACTGCATTTCCTATAAAATCAAATCAAATCATAATGATCGTGGAAATTTCTTGATCTAAATTCTCTTCTAGATTGAGTGGCAAAAACAAGAAGAGCTGCTGTTTGTGTTTGTGCAAGTGCAAGAAATACATATAGCACGCTCTCCATCCTTCTGCTAATGTTTAATGTACTGAAATTAATTCTAATTAATGAAATTAATGTCTAATTAAATTCAAAGAACTGAAGATAAACAGGCCACAGAAAGCACTTTGTCACCTCTGCTGTGATGTTAACTGTCGTGGTGCCTCAGACCTCGTCGTGGTATCTGACATTTACTGTTTGATTTTGTCTGTTTTCAGGCTCTAACTTTACAGGAAGAAACTGTAAAATAATCAAATTATTCATCATTGTGAAAACTTCATCATGAAGCATTTGTGATGAGCTACATTCCTCTGAACCTTCAGTTTGGTTATTTATTTATTTATTTTCCATCCTTGTTCTTAATGCTTTCACCATCACAGCACTATGAACTGTGGGTAATCCCTTCAGGTCCACAGAGATGAGGACTCGTGAAAATGTGCATAAGGACTCAAAGTGTCTGCAGAGAGCCGTCATGCACTTGATAACATGAAATCAGGACGGCCCTGAGCCCTCAGAGGCCGACACTAAGCTGACTGTTTATCTGCACGTCTCAAACACGCCTCCATTTGTCTGCAGGCTGAGTGATCTGACTGAGCTCAGCCTCCATTTTCTACAGGGAGACGCTCAGAGAGGCTTTCATTTCACAGGAACAGCTTTGCTTCTGTTTTACATGCAGGTGCTGCACAGAACACACCCTGTTCAACCCGTTTGTGTGACTGACTGCAGCTCAGACTAAAGGCTGGATCAGCTGTTCAACAGCTCAGCAGTTTGTAGTTTGTTTTCATTTTGCCCCGCCTCTGTCAGTGCGCCCCAGGGCCGCTGTGGTTACAATGTATGTACAGTGGGGCAAAAAAGTATTTAGTCAGCCACTGATTGTGCAAGTTCCCCCACCTAAAATGATGACAGAGGTCAGTAATTTGCACCAGAGGTACACTTCAACTGTGAGAGACAGAATGTGAAAAAAAAATCCATGAATTCACATGGTAGGATTTGTAAAGAATTTATTCGTAAATCAGGGTGGAAAATAAGTATTTGGTCAATAACAAAAATACAACTCAATACTTTGTAACATAACCTTTGTTGGCAATAACAGAGGTCAAACGTTTACTATAGGTCTTTACCAGGTTTGCACACACAGTAGCTGGTATTTTGGCCCATTCCTCCATGCAGATCTTCTCGAGAGCAGTGATGTTTTGGGGCTGTCGCCGAGCAACACGGACTTTCAACTCCCGCCACAGATTTTCTATGGGGTTGAGGTCTGGAGACTGGCTAGGCCACTCCAGGACTTTCAAGTGCTTCTTACGGAGCCACTCCTTTGTTGCCCAGGCGGTGTGTTTTGGATCATTGTCATGTTGGAAGACCCAGCCTCATTTCATCTTCAAAGTTCTCACTGATGGAAGGAGGTTTTGGCTCAAAATCTCACGATACATGGCCCCATTCATTCTGTCCTTAACACGGATCAGTCGTCCTGTCCCCTTGGCAGAAAAACAGCCCCATAGCATGATGTTTCCACCCCCATGCTTCACAGTAGGTATGGTGTTCTTGGGATGCAACTCAGTATTCTTCTTCCTCCAAACACGACGAGTTGAGTTTATACCAAAAAGTTCTACTTTGGTTTCATCTGACCACATGACATTCTCCCAATCCTCTGCTGTATCATCCATGTGCTCTCTGGCAAACTTCAGACGGGCCTGGACATGCACTGGCTTCAGCAGCGGAACACGTCTGGCACTGCGGGATTTGATTCCCTGCCGTTGTAGTGTGTTACTGATGGTGACCTTTGTTACTTTGGTCCCAGCTCTCTGCAGGTCATTCACCAGGTCCCCCCGTGTGGTTCTGGGATCTTTGCTCACCGTTCTCATGATCATTTTGACCCCACGGGATGAGATCTTGCGTGGAGCCCCAGATCGAGGGAGATTATCAGTGGTCTTGTATGTCTTCCATTTTCTGATGATTGCTCCCACAGTTGATTTTTTCACACCAAGCTGCTTGCCTATTGTAGATTCACTCTTCCCAGTCTGGTGCAGGTCTACAATACTTTTCCTGGTGTCCTTCGAAAGCTCTTTGGTCTTGGCCATGGCGGAGTTTGGAGTCTGACTGTTTGAGGCTGTGGACAGGTGTCTTTTATACAGATGATGAGTTCAAACAGGTGCCATTCATACAGGTAACGAGTGGGGGACAGAAAAGCTTCTTACAGAAGACGTTACAGGTCTGTGAGAGCCAGAGATTTTCCTTGTTTGAGGTGACCAAATACTTCTTTTCCACCCTGATTTACGAATAAATTCTTTACAAATCCTACCATGTGAATTCATGGATTTTTTTTTTCACATTCTGTCTCTCACAGTTGAAGTGTATCTCTGGTGCAAATTACTGACCTCTGTCATCATTTTAAGTGGGGGAACTTGCACAATCGGTGGCTGACTAAATACTTTTTTGCCCCACTGTATAACATGCTGTGCTTCTGTCGGTGCTGTGCTATTGGACAGAAGTCCCTAATGTAAAGGTCTCCGAGGTCACTGCAGACTGTGCATCATCCAATGCTGAGGGCTAAAAGAGGAGACAGAGCTTTTGAAGCTTGAGATTGTGGAGCAGGGAAATTATTTTACTGCTATTGTTAAATAATTGTCATCATTACCATTGCATTAATAATATAATCTGGAGTTTATATTGCATTCAGGGGTTAAACAGTGTCTCTTTCAGAAAGACTGAGTTGCAGGCTGACAGGAAGTTGTATGCAGAAGTGAAAGCAGGAAGTTATTTTGAGCAGCAGGCTAAGACGAGGCTTTAACAATGTAATAGATAGCTTTAAGAAGGCTTTAAGGTTTTATGCACACAGGTATTAAATTAACTTTGTATTCCAGGTGCAGTTATAACTATTTTATACATATTGCATATCTGTGCTTATTTGAGTTGATGTTCAGGTTCTTTAAAGGTCTTAAGCTTCATCTAGTGAGAGTGTCTAGATGATACATGCTGAGGGAAAACTAGAACATAGAAGGAATTGCAATACATGCTTACAAAACACTTATATATCAGATCATTTTATATTAAGGTTTTAGTAGAGGTTCTTGGTTAAAACATTTATTTAGTAGAAGACATACACATAGTCTCAGTGAGCTTCTGGTCTGGTAAAAGGTCAGAAGTGCAACAGGTGAATTGAGAAAGAGCATTTGAGGACGAGACACAGACAGTAGGTGAAGAGGTGACACAAAGAGCATGTGAGGTCGTGACACACACACACATAGAGTTAAATTTATTTAGAGGAGAGATTACTCATGTCTGGTTGTAACTGCAAAAGTGTCTCGGTAAAAGAGGAACCGTTCCTTGTTGTCTCGGCAAGAAAGAGGAACAAGACAAGAACTGAAAGGTAGACAGGAAGGGCTAGCCATGAAAATAGAAGATGATCTTCTGGGTTAAAAGTCTGATCTATGTATAAAATGTATCTGTGACGCATGAAGGGGCGTCAGTAAATCAAACCCTGATGCTATAAAATATCTGTTCATGCTTTGATTAAGTCGAGGACTACTGGCTGTCTGCGTACAGAGTGTCTTCCCACACGTGTGTTCATTAAAATCATTGTTGGACCAAGATCCTCTGGACCATGGGTGGTGTGTACTCTCCTTCCTCAATTTTGAACCTTAACATTTGGGGGCTTCGTCCGGTGGTTGAGGAGGGAGGATTGGAGGTTTAGATGGAGAAATTTGGTGGTCTCTGAGGTGGTCTGACGGGCAGACATGAATTCCAGTGGTCGAAGTGAGTGGGCATAAGCCAGCTTATCCAAAAGGTAAGGCACTACCTGTTGAATTATTTCCAAAGTGTGCCAAATTGGACATGATAAAATTTAAGTCTACTCACTGAAGTTACTGGTGGATGTCTGTTTTGATTTTGATGAAAATTTCATGAGTTGAAGCAGTTAGAGTTCTGCTAAGGAGAAATGAAAGCAGTAAAGTCTGCTAAAGCAGTTAGAGTCTGCCAGGAAAAGTTTAAATACTGGGTTGAAGTCCCAAAGAAATTGAGTTAGAGTCTCAAGTAGTTTGGTAGGGAATTGGTTATTGTGTTGGTTAGAGTCCAAATTTGGTCATAAGAGTGGACCTGAGCGGTCATTTTGTGAGTTGGAGTCTCCATTGACCACTAGGTTGCACCTGCCTCAGTTATACACTTGTTTCGGGTGTTGATTGTTGTTTCAAAGTATTATAAATTATTCTAGAACGGCAGTTCGAGTCTGCTAGGAAGTGCAGTTCTCGGAGGTAATGCTCCCTCCCGGCCAAGGACGCTTGGCCCTGACCTATCGGCGAATAGGGTTAGTACGGTTGGCAACCGGGGAGAACTTGGGAACCTCCAAAATAGCTAGGAGTTAGAGTCTCCTTACCGTTTGGAACGGTAGTCTGCGCTTTTTTGGACAGGAGAAGTTGGACTTCGGGCGTGTAACTTTAACTTAACACTTCGAGGTAAGCCTTGGCTGTGAAATGCCAAAAATAGAGCTTCAGGCAAAGTTTGGGTTGGTTGACGCTTTTAAATTGAGTTAGGGATTTTAGAAATGAGGCCAGAAACAGTTAAAGTCTTGATACTGGTTAATTGGTCGCAAAAAACTCAGGGAGTTTATCCGCTGGGCGGTTATTTTAAATTTGTCTAAATTGTGTAGGCGCTAAAGCTGACAGATCTGACAGTGGTTGTAAATATAAGATGTCTTTGTAATATAAAATAAGAGATCTCTGTGTGAAAGGAGTCTGAGGCAATGCTGGAGCTATTTTTAGACGGTGTGTGTGTGAGTGAAAATGCAAATGAGTAAGCAGTGAACTGTTTAAGCCACAGTTGGTTTTACAAATACTGCTGCAAACATTGTAGAGTGTGTGTTTAAAATGCCATTTATGTTTATTAGAGGACTATAAATAAAGTTTTGAGTTGCCGTAGGGGATGCATAGTAACTGACTGAGTTTGGATGTAGATATATAAATATATTGAGTGCACTGTATATACTTAAGACGAACACATCACTTTCAGTAGTAACTTTTCTCCAGCATTAGTTGCTGGTGTGTTTTATTTTTAATTTCTTGTGTGTGCGGTGAGAATTAATGGAGGTTTCAATTTTTTGTTTGTTTGTTTTTTACTTGCTCTTTTTGATTATGACAAGCATGTCTAAAATACTCTTAGGAAATTGTGTTTTGAGTTATATTCTTCAACTCTAGTCACAGTTTAAGTGTGAATGCGGTGACTAGAAGGTTTTGAATGATGAATAAAGGTGTGAGAGGTATTTCTTTGGTGATGTAAAGTAGGATGTTTTAAAGTTTGAAAGTGTTTTTAATTTAAGAGATGCATGAGTGATGTTATAAGAGTTTAGTTTATTATCTATGAATTTGGTGATTTGTTTTAAAAGCAGCTAAAAATATAATCTTTTTAAGCTTGCTTTTGGGTAACTTTTTGTTCTAACATTTAACCATTTTTGTTATGATGTTTGTCCTCAAAGGTGCTACATTAAAAATGCTTTTCACTTACTTTACTATAATGCCATGATTTTCACCAGCATCTTAAATGTACAGCAGACATCAGTCTTACTGATAAAAGTCAGACCAGCAGGGGAACTAAATAACGCCTGATTTTCTTTTTCGGACACAATTTGTAGCTGCACCAGAATCCGCCGGAAACGCACCCTGCGCTGTAGTGTGTCTTCATCAAAACACAGCTGAGAAAACAAACAAACATGTTTTACTGGATGAAGAGCGGCAGCAGCGGCGGCCCCGAGCCGGTCGACAGCGTCGGTAACATGTCTAAGAGCGACATACTGAGAGGAATCGTCACCGAGAAAATGAGCACAGCCGCCCGCGAGATCTTAGCGGTGGTGGAGAGGACTGTAGCCGACTACGAGGAGGAGGCTGCGGGCTTCAGGCGAGAGATCGGCCGTCAGAGGAGACTGCTGGAGCTTCTGCAGCCTAACGTCTCTCTGGAGAAAAGAGGTGAGTGGACAAATAAAGCTGCTCGCAGCCACAAAAAGCTGATTTGTAAATTTAGAATTTGCCGAACTTCGTTTAAAAATCGCTGATTTTACGTTTACAAGCTGTTAAACATACAGATGTGTAATTACAATAAAATGTGAATGCAGGGAAAATAATATTAGCGTTATTTGCAATTCGGCATAAATCTCTCTCATTTTAAATGTAGAGAAGAGCTGATGATTCATTTTTTTTGTTTTTGTTTTTTTTCCCTGAACTAGACCTTGAGGTGTATGAAGCCTCTACTTGAGGTAGAACCTTCAGCCTGGAGTGGTTATTCCATACATTTTTTAGTGCCATGACCTCAGACTTTGAGGGACTAATTAGAATTTCTGCTGCTTCAGGCTGTTCCAGTGAGATGGAGGTCGCCAACAGAAAACATCTGAGACCACCCAACTAAACTCTTCTTGAGCGTGCAATCTGATTTACTGCTTTTTATTATCCACGCTCTCATGGCTGTTGTACAGACTCTTAAAAGCATGTAGCAACAGGCCATATAACCCGTAACCACGCCCTTCTTCTCACAAGATATGCCACTGGGCGTAATGTAGTTATCCTTGAGAGCATAAGAATCTGGTCTAATTCTTATCCCAGATTGTCATTCTTTGTTTTGTTTTGTCTTTTTGGAATCTAGAGTTAATGTTTTCTTATTGGTTTACATAATAAAAACAATGATCAACAGGAAGGAGGGTCTTCGGAGCTGCAGTCAAACACCACAGTCACACAAAGCTGATATATTGATCAAATGTTCTTTTTGACCAAAAAACACAAAGTCCTACAGCCTGATGTGGAGAGGCATGAGGTGGAAGTCGTGCCTGAGGACAGAGAGGAGCAACAGCCCAAGCAACAGACAGGTACGTCTGAACAGTCTTACCATTAATTGTTTTTCTTTTTTTTTTGGGGGGGGGGGGTAGTTCAAGGCTTTTATAAAGAATATTGCAAAATGACACAGGCACCCCATAACATGGGTAACCCCATATATAGGTATATATCCAGAATACAACCAGTTGGCAACCAGATGAGTTCCGCTTATTGGCACAGACTGATTAAGATTAATTGCAACATGTTGGCAGTCTGTCCATGTTTGTAAATTGGCCTCGAGTTATTTGCAAACATCACCAATTTGTCACCAGCAGTCGGTCAAAAGTCAGCCTGACTGTTTAGAAACAATTTGCCTCCTACTGTGTGTTAATAAGGAGGTTCAAAGTTTTTATTTTTTATCACCATGGCCTCATCTGGTCAGAATGCAAAGAAAACTGCTATCAATTAGTTGCCGTATATGTCGGTTTACTTTAGTGTAATCAGTAGTAACTTAAAGGAAGACACGCATGGACTGCTAAACTCTGAAAGAGAAAACAAGTCATTTAAGTTAATGACTTTAAGTCATTAACTTAAATAAAGATTTAAACTGAGAACTACAAATCAAACTCACCTAAGCTGCCGCTTGTGTGGGAGTGAAAAGAGGGCATGAAAGTGAGTGCAGTGCTTATATACTGTGCGCCAGGCGAGTTCAATTAATCAAATTATTACTAAAGCAAACTGACTAAACCACATGTATTGTGTCTTTGTCGTTCATATGATTCAAATTAAAAACCATAACAAAAAGTGAATTCTGATGTATCCAGGTGTGAAGGACACTGAGAGCCTGGCCCTGCTTTGGTACGACGACATTGATGACGATGAAGAGGAGCAGGAGTTGGTGCAACCAACAAGTTCCCGACAAAAACGAGAAGATCTAAAGGACCCAGATTATAAAATGCCGTCAAGGTTAGAAAAAACACCACTTTAAGGAACAACAAACTGTAGAGGTTTGTGATATGGCCAACAATATGTGGATGGTCCCCAAGTTTATTTGCATTTGCTTTATAGTCTTTTATGACACTGACTTAGTTCCTGCATTTTCGCCAGAGTTCCGACTATCAGGAAGAAGCCCGGCAGACCTCGCATCAGTGACATAAAGAACCATATAGATCTCAGAGTCCGCATCCTGGAGGACTCTCACACCAATGTGCTCTCTAAGACGGGTATGAAATGAAATGTTAGTCATTAAGGTTTTGTATTTGTCTGTTATGTGGTACAGTGTTAGCCGTGCTATTAATACCATTTTTTCTTTGTTCCTAATTCAAAGCATTTTCCAATGCTTACAAAAATATTTAATTACATTATTTATCATCAGAAATAGTCAAAGACTGGCCAACTAATCACTTGAACTAATGAATACTAGGGCAAGGTTTGGTTTTACTGACTGCCTAAGGACTATTGATCTTAAGATGAATTTCTTCTGTTCCAGTATTCAAGAAGTTCCCAGCACACGACCTGAAGTGCCCTCTTGGTCTACAGGAAGCTGACTTCCTGGACCTGTTGAAGTCCACCTTTCCTCAGCTGGCAGATGATGAACCTTTTGACTTGTTCACAACTGACAGAAGCCGGAGGCTCCAGCCCCTGAAAGTGAAGATTGTGACTCCAGAGGAGATCCACATGTTTACTGGAAACTCTGCCCTCTACATCCGCCTGAAGGTAGACGCTGTACCTGTTTGTGCTGCTTTTGCCTCTGACATTGGTAGGATTTTGATAATTTTGCTTCTTTATACCACAATAACAGATTTAAAATGTAACAATCATGATGTGATTTAAATGTACACTTTAAGATTTTACAAAAATGTTAAAGAAATTTTAGCTATTTTACTCTCAGTTAACATAAGTGCTGATAATAATTTGGAAATGAACTCTTACAGACTAGTGAGGAGGGGGAGAAAGAGTTTCCCGCTTCACCAACAAACGATGACTGTCCATCCAGCGATGCTGACATAACAAAAAACAATGAAGCTGAACTCCAGTCAAGGTAAAAATAAAAACGGGTATAAGGATTTGTGTGCTCTTGATTGACCAACGATGTCAAAAACAAGACTCTAGAATGTTGATGTAAATCTAGACGCTGGATTGTGATAATTCAATGAAAAACATGAAATTTAAAAAATTACTGAGGGAACAAATTCTGATCTAACGAATACCAAACCCAAAATTCTGTGGTTCAAGTTCTCTAATGGATAAGTTTGTTGTTTTTAGTTATTGCAAGTAGACGAAACCTATGGCTTTTATTTACAGACGCTCAGTACTTAAAAACTTAACTTTAACCGTTTTGTTCCACAGCAGCTCTGATCAGCATACAGACAGTCCCAGTGTGGACATGCTGGCCAGCAGCACAACATCACAAAAGCAAGACCTGCCAACAGATGAAGAGGCCTGTGAGAGGGAAGTGGACAGCAAAGATGAACACAAAGCCTTGGCTGTAGACAAATGCTTTAAACCTGTTTCTGAGCTCCAGGTGACAAAAAAGATGAAGAAACAAGTGCGCAAAAGTGACATGAAGGAGATAGAGAAGAGTAAAATAGCCTGTAAAGTGTGTGGAGTGTGGTACTTGAACCTGGGCAGCTTGATCAAACACACCTGGAGTCACCTGGAGGAGCCACAGGGTGGTTGTGGAGTTTGTGGAGAGCAGTTTGAATCTGTGGATGAGTTAAAGAGACATATCAGAATTCACCAGAAAACTCACGACTGCTCATATTGTGGGAAATCTTTCTTCTCCATCGTTGGTCTTAACAGCCACATTTCTCTGCACACAGGAGACAGGCCATTCAAATGTAAGATTTGCAGCAAAACCTTTGCTTACATGTCTGGTCTGAATGTTCACCATTGGGTCCATGTGGAAGAGAAACCACACAAATGTGACATTTGCCCAAAATCCTTTGGTTTGAAGGCGCAGCTCCAAGCTCACAGCAAGACACACACCAGCAAAGACAGATACGTCTGCAATATCTGTGGAAAGTCTGTCTGTGACCTTCGATCTTTGACCCGCCACAAGTTCACTCACTCTGGAGAGCGGCCGTATGGCTGCCAAATCTGCGGGAAGCGTTTCAAACTTTCCAGCATCCTGAAGTCCCACGAGAAGATCCACATGGCCAGGGAGCGACCTTTTCTCTGCCATGTCTGCTGCAAATCCTTCCTGTCAAACTGCAGCCTGATGACTCACATGAAGACGCACAGCAGCGAGAGGCCGCACGTCTGCGGCGTGTGCAGCAAAGGCTTCGTGTCCAACGGCGAACTCAAGGGTCACATGCGAGTGCACACTGGTGAGGCACCGTACGGCTGTTCTGAGTGCGGCCGTTTCTTCAAACGCAAGACTTACCTGACCAACCACATCAGGAGCCACTTGGGCATCAAACGGTTTGTGTGCGCGATCTGTGGGAAGGCGTGCTCTCGCCAGGAACACCTGAGGGTCCACATGAGGACCCACAACGGAGAGAGACCGTACCAGTGCACCATCTGCGAAAAAGCCTTCACCCAGAGCCACTGTCTGAAAACGCACATGAAGAGCCACCAGGTGGAGGAAAATTCTGTCCCCAGTCCATCCACAACCTAAACGACACTGAAAACAACAACTTTTTTTTTTTATCATAATATACTTACAGATACAGTTTGTTTTTTTGTTTTTTAATCTGTGAACTTTATATTTCATTTTTTTAAACTGGAAAAAGTGTTGTGGATTTTTTTTTCTTCTTTTTATAACTTTTTGTGCTAAAACACGTGGTTCTTAGATCATCATGTCACTTACAGCAAACATGTAGTCTGGTGATCAACAGTTCTACTAAATCGTTATTTGTTTGGGCATCAAGACCTAAGTTACTGAAGGACTCCGCAGTTGTTTTAAAGGAAAACGCACCTTTGAGTGTTGAAATGCCAGTGTACTCAGAGGCGGGGTTTTGAAAGTAGCCAATCCGAGAGCGTTGTTCATCTCTCTTAATTGCATCTCCAGCAGATGCAGTCCAGCGTTCCCACATCATACATGTAGCTATCTCGAGTGTTTTTCATTTTGTTCTTAAAGTCCTGCATCCCCAGATTTATATATTCAGGGTTTAAACTATAAAATCATTTTGTTTTACCACATCCAAAATTCAAGGTTTTTCAAAATTCACGGGTGCTCTTGGACCATAACCCCCCATCAATTTCAGGGCTCAAATGTACACTTTAGATCAGCATATAATTGTAAAAGTGGGCAGTCAGAATAACAAAAACCAGTAAAAAGCTTTAAAAAAAGCCAAACATCTGCTGCCACCCAGAACTCCTCTGTATTCATACAGCGTCTTTCATCACAGCAGCCCTAACAGCATTACCTGCTGCAGTGCTTGTATCTACTAGGGCAGGAAGTGGAGGTGCTTTCCACCACAACGAGTCTCAAAATCATTTATGTTTGTGAGCTACAGTTTGACTGTAGCTGTTCCTTACCACTAAACTATAGGGAGTGCAGAATTATTAGGCAAGTTGTATTTTTGAGGAATAATTTTATTATTGAACAACAACCATGTTCTCAATGAACCCAAAAAACTCATTAATATCAAAGCTGAATGTTTTTGGAAGTAGTTTTTAGTTTGTTGTTAGTTTTAGCTATTTTAGGGGGATATCTGTGGGTGCAGGTGACTATTACTGTGCAGAATTATTAGGCAACTTAACAAAAACAAATATATACCCATTTCAATTATTTATTTTTACCAGTGAAACCAATATAACATCTCCACATTCACAAATATACATTTCTGACATTCAAAAACAAAACAAAAACAAATCAGCGACCAATATAGCCACCTTTCTTTGCAAGGACACTCAAAAGCCTGCCATTCATGGATTCTGTCAGTGTTTTGATCTGTTCACCATCAACATTGCGTGCAGCAGCAACCACAGCCTCCCAGACACTGTTCAGAGAGGTGTACTGTTTTCCCTCCTTGTAAATCTCACATTTGATGATGGACCACAGGTTCTCAATGGGGTTCAGATCAGGTGAACAAGGAGGCCATGTCATTAGTTTCTCTTCTTTTATACCCTTTCTTGCCAGCCACGCTGTGGAGTACTTGGACGCGTGTGATGGAGCATTGTCCTGCATGAAAATCATGTTTTTCTTGAAGGATGCAGACTTCTTCCTGTACCACTGCTTGAAGAAGGTGTCTTCCAGAAACTGGCAGTAGGACTGGGAGTTGAGCTTGACTCCATCCTCAACCCGAAAAGGCCCCACAAGCTCATCTTTGATGATACCAGCCCAAACCAGTACTCCACCTCCACCTTGCTGGCGTCTGAGTCGGACTGGAGCTCTCTGCCCTTTACCAATCCAGCCACGGGCCCATCCATCTGGCCCATCAAGACTCACTCTCATTTCATCAGTCCATAAAACCTTAGAAAAACCAGTCTTGAGATATTTCTTGGCCCAGTCTTGACGTTTCAGCTTGTGTGTCTTGTTCGGTGGTGGTCGTCTTTCAGCCTTTCTTACCTTGGCCATGTCTCTGAGTATTGCACACCTTGTGCTTTTGGGCACTCCAGTGATGTTGCAGCTCTGAAATATGGCCAAACTGGTGGCATGTGGCATCTTGGCAGCTGCACGCTTGACTTTTCTCAGTTCATGTGCAGTTATTTTGCGCCTTGGTTTTTCCACACGCTTCTTGCGACCCTGTTGACTATTTTGAATGAAACGCTTGATTGTTCGATGATCACGCTTCAGAAGCTTTGCAATTTTGAGACTGCTGCATCCCTCTGCAAGATATCTCACTATTTTTGACTTTTCTGAGCCTGTCAAGTCCTTCTTTTGACCCATTTTGCCAAAGGAAAGGACGTTGCCTAATAATTATGCACACCTGATATAGGGTGTTGATGTCATTAGACCACACCCCTTCTCATTACAGAGATGCACATCACCTAATATGCTTAATTGGTAGTAGGCTTTGGAGCCTATACAGCTTGGAGTAAGACAACATGCATGAAGAGGATGATGTGGACAAAATACTCATTTGCCTAATACACTCAACAAAAATATAAACGCAACACTTTTGTTTTTGCTCCCATTCCCCATGGGATGGACGTAGAGACCTAAAATTCATCCCAGATACACAATATAACCATCCCTCCCAAACAGTGGTCACAAATCAGTCCAAATGTGTGGTAGTGGGCACATCTGCCATATTGAGATAATCCATCCCACCTCACAGGTGTGCCACATCAGGATGCTGATCTGACATCATGAGTAGTGCACAGGTGTACCTCAGACTGCCCACAACAAAAGGCCACCCTGGAATGTGCAGTTTTGTCTCACAGCAAAATGCCACAGATGCCACAAGCAATGAGGGAGCGTGCAATTGGCATGCTGACAGCAGGAATGTCAACCAGATCTGTCGCCCGTGCATTGAATGTTCATTTCTCAACCATAAGCCATCTCCACAGGCGTTTCAGAGAATATGGCAGCACATCCAACCGGCTTCACAACCGCAGACCTCGTGTAACCACACCAGCCCAGGACCTCCACATCCAGCAGGTTCACCTCCAAGATCGTCTGAGACCAGCCACCCAGACAGCTGCTGGAACAATTGGTTTACACAACCAAACAATTTCTGCACAAACTGTCAGAAACCGTCTCAGGGACGCTCAACTGCATGCCCGTCGTCCTCATCGGGGTCTTGACCTGACTCCAGCTCGTCGCCGTAACAGACTTGTGTGGGCAAATGCTCACATTCGATGGCGTCTGGCACGTTGGAGAGGTGTGCGCTTCACGGATGAATCATGGTTCACATTGTTCAGGGCAGATGGCAGCCGAGAATGTCCCAGTTCTTGCATGGCCAGCATACTCACCGGACATGTCACCCATTGAGCATGTTCGGGATGTGCTTGACCGGCGTATACGACAGCGTGTACCAGTTCCCACGAATATCCAACAACCTCGCACAGCTATTGAAGTGGAGTGGACCAACATTCCACAGGCCACAATTGACAATCTGATAGACTCTGATAGATAGAGTGGGCACCAGGCAGGGATGCCCACTCTCCCCTTCACTTTTTGCAATTTTTATCGAACCTCTAGCAGCAGCATTTAGACAGGCTACAACAATTAAGGGCATAAAATGTAAGAACATAGAACATAAAATCAGTCTCTATGCGGATGATGTGTTGCTTTTTCTGCAAAACACACAAACCAACCTCTCTGAGGTAATTACTCTAATAAACTGGTTTTCAAGAGTTTCAGATTATTCAATTAACTGGCCAAAATCTACAGTTCTCCCCATTAACTGCTTCTTCCATAATTCTTCCTCTGCCCCACAGCAATCAGGAAATATTAAATATTTAGGTATTAATGTTTCTCCTAAGCTTTCAGACTTAACTAAATTAAATCACATCCCACTTCTAAAGAAAGTAGAAGGCGATCTGACTAGATGGAAATCTTTACCCATATCACTCATGGGAAGGGTCGCCACTATAAAAATGATGATCTTGCCAAAAATAAATTACTTATTTTTGATGATCCCTAACAAACCATCACAAGATTGGTTCAGATCTCTAGATTCATATATTTCCAAATTCCTTTGGAAAGATAAACCCCCGCGTATCAGCTTAAAAACGCTACAAAGAACCAAGGATAGAGGAGGATTAGATCTGCCTAATTTTCACCAATACTTCTTAGCCAACAGGCTTCAGTTCATCTCAGAATGGTCAAAACATACCTTCCTAGATGAGCCCTGGCTAGATGTTGAACAGGCACTATGCAAGGATCTAGAGATTTCAGACCTACCATTTATTAGCTCAAACATCAAAAGACATGAATGTTTTAAAAGTATCAACATCAGCTCCTCTCTGACAGCATGGTGGGAGTTTCTAAAAATAACGGAGTCTTCACTAATCCCATGCAAACGTACTCCTATCTGGAATAACCCTGACATATTACAAAACAATAATATGATTAACTTCCCAGAATGGAGTTGTAAAGGAATTAAATACTTAGAACATATATTGGAGGGAACAGAATTGATCCCATTTGACAGACTAGTTGCACAATATGGGATCAACAAGAAATTTTTTTTAGAATATCAACAAATTAAATCCATTATAAAAAAGAAATTTAACCTCAGTCAAGTTGAATTACAAACACCACCAAGTGCGGCACAATTCACTGATTGTCATTGTCTTTAAAAAACAAACTCTTATAAGGCACACATGAACTGAGAAAAACCCCACAAACACCAAGAGGACGTTTCAAGAAGGCCACAGAGAGAAGAGTACAGAAGTGGAGCAGTTCAGTGATGTAGGTGGAGGCGTCACACCATCAGGCCATGAAAGTATGAACCATGATTTGAACCTGAAACAGTGCAGAAGCTCTAACAGTGGAGAGATGTTTGGAGTTAAAGCTTTGGTCAGACCAGAGATCAGAGCATCAGTTCATCACACTGTCCTCACTGCTGTAATATTAATGCCACACTGTTGTTCTTTCATGTGCTGATGTGATGTACTCATGTTTACATGTTAGTGTTACTGACCATTAAGTTCTGTAGGAACCACACATTCACACACAGCATACACGGATAAATAAAAAACACCCGTTGATGTCTTTGGACTGTGGGAGGAAGTCAGAGACCCAGAATCCACTTCAGGAGATACATGTATGACCTTTGTTCCTCATGCGCTCCATGTGTTACTTTACTAATTCACAGTCTGTTTCTGTGGGCAACAGGATGACATCACTGCTTCACTGCTGTCTCATTACAAATCCACACAAACATGATGTGTATATTTATACATTATGAGTGGCAATTTTCCCTAAAATCACAATGTTTCTAACTTGAGCCAAACTGGTGGATCTGAAAATCCATCTAAACAAATGAGTCAAACTTCACCCAAAAGAGCATCAGTGTACAAAAGTTTGCATCATCTATACAACAGTATAAATGTGACAATATGTTTCATATTTTTGAGTCTTATGGGTCTGTTTATGAAAAGTAATCAGGTCTCAACCCAGCAAAGTTGTTCAGGATGTTTTGCTGGTGTCAAAGGTCAAAGCAGTTTAAATCTGACCTGAACAGTGTGTCATGTTAAAGAAAAGTTGAAGAGGTTGTCAAACTTCTCAGTGCAGGATCAGAGAGAGACGTTAACAGTTTGTACAATCTGTTAAACTGGGTAAGATTGGTTTACAAACTAAAAACAATGTCAGCCAAAGAGATGATTTTTATACAAAGTGTTTTCCAGTGGACTGTACTTAAAGAAGAAAAAGTCACATGAAGCTAATAAACAATCACACCAACATAAAATAGTTAATTTGTCTAACCTGAAGCTCCAACACTCACTGACTCTGAGATCAGAAATTCATGTGTGTTTGTAACACAGTTTGACTTTGTGTCAGTAAATCTCATGAACAAGATGAATAAACTGTAGTTCAGAGTCACTGACAGCACAGACACACACTGTTGGTCCGAGTCTGAACATGATGATCATCAGAGTCGACTGCTGGATGTTCAGGAGAGTTTCTGTCTGTCCTCAGATCGTCCGACTCACAGTTCATCTCTGTCTCCTCCTGGCTGACCTGCAGGTGAGAAACAGCTGTGAGGTGTCCTCTTCTAGTTCAGGAGATTAGATGAAAAAATCATTCATAACATTTATAAAGTGAGAAAATGTTAATGTTGATTTTTCTGCTTTTTATTTAAAAACATGATCTGACCAAAACTGCAGTCTGGAATCTTGCTTTCACCATAAAAAAAAATCATATTTTTTTTTCAAATACACAGGTCTAACAGCTGCTTCGGGGTCAGAGGTCATGTTGGGTTGATCCAGCTGTTCTTTATAATTTGACCTGTTTGGCTGCAGACTGTGAGAGCTCATTAAAACATGTCTGAGACTTTTGGAAGGTCAAATCCTCGAGTCTCTGAAAACGTGTTTGTTTATTATGAGGCTGAAACATCTGAACCTGTGATTCAGTGACAACAGCTCTGTCACACCAAACACTGTGTACACAGTTTACTACTTTTATATACGAAGCACTTCAAACAGTGCAATATATCAATACCATGCAATATATAATACTATATACCAAACATCATACTTACAGTTTGATATAATTGTTCAAAACAACCAAACATCTAAAAATAAAACTGACTTTTTAGGTTTCTACACTAAATAAATATCCAAAAACATTTTGACTGGTTAAAATCACGTTTGCAGAAGATTTGGTGGTTTCCTGGTGTAGAGTTACTAGAGTTAGAATAGAGTTAATATTCCTTCTTTAATAATCCTTTGTTGTGCTCACTGCTTGTTTTATTCCTGTGTTTGATGATCAGAGTCTCTGTAAGTCATGAGTGTCAATGAACGATCAAATGAGAAACTCCAGGAAGTGCTGAGTGGACTGTGCCATGGGGGAAATATGATGTTGTTTATGTTTAATATTTATGCTGTTTAGCTTACATTTGAGTTATTCTGGATTTGATTAATTGACCTGTTAACATACACCAGGTCACCAGTGCATTACTTAAAGCTTTAGCAACATGCTAATTAAACATATGTTCAAGAAATAAAAAATATTAACTTCATCTGATCCAACATTCAGATTATTTTAAATGTGTGAGTCTGTAATCTCAGTGACTAACAGAGAACCTGAGTGTAAATGTGACCAGATGAAGTGTGAGGTTGTGAGAAAGTCTCTGACTGCATTCATAGATGTGTCCTTTCAGCTGCTCGCTCTGATCCAACCTTTGGTCTCTAAGAAGAGGCTTCAGGGAGACGTTTGCTACGTTGGACTGTAGGACCATCAGAAATGTGTGCAGTAACAAAACAGGCAGCACTGAAAGCAGCTCTAAGTGTTTGTGTTGTTCAATGATTTGTGCACAACAACAACAATGGGACCTCTTTCATCCATCAGTCACCATGTGGACATTTTTCTGACACACTTTGAAGCTGATGGACGTTTTGTGTCTGCACTAAGTACGTTTTCAGCAGCTATGGCACCGGCAGGATTCACTTTCACAGACTCACAACCACCAGCTCCACCCCTCCCCTCCCCCTCCAGCTGTAGGCTTTAACATTGAGTTTCCCCACACATGTTTACAGACGAGTTAGAGAGCAAGAGAAGAAGAGACATAAATGTCTTTGTTTCTGCTCTAACCAAACAATGCTGCTCTACAACTCTAGACTACCAGCCACAAAGACAACAGCTGGAGAAACATCTGTCTACCTCTGACATCCACCAGCTCATCCATACAACAAACAAACATCAACAACCAGGAAGCAGCTTCACCTCTGATCACACACACTTAACTCTACTCACTCACCTGGAGGATCAACAACCAGTTTGATGAAGCTGTGTTTGAATGAGCGTGCTTCTACCATGAGGAAACGACACTCGTATGTTCCAGCATCATTAATCGTCACATCCTTCAGAATCAAAGACACGTCTCCATCCTTCATCTCTTTGTCCTGCAGATCCACCCGGTTCTTAAAAGATGGATGCTGGTCGTCTAGAATAATATCACAACCAACTCGGAAAAGAACATTTCCTGACTTCAGGTCAGCTCTCTCCCACTCTAGAGCGAAGATGTTGTTGTTTGGAGCTCGACATGTCAGAGTGACGTCCTGTCCAGACTCAGCTGTGATGGTTTTCTGATCTGAAAGATGAAACAACACAGAGCAGAGAGGTTAAAGGTCAAAGTGCAATTATGATCAGAATGGTTGACTTTAAATATTTTGTTTATTTCCTTTGACATTTGAGTTTTATTTATTTTTTTCATTTTATTTTCAGTTACAGCAGCATGTTAATAGCAAAACTTTGAACATACAGTAGTTTGCTGTTCAGTTTTTACAATACCCCAAAAGATAACAGAAAGAAAACAAACAAACAAACTAAAGAAACCCCTACAAAACAAAAAACAAACAAACAACAACAACAAAAATAAAATGGATGGATGGTATCTGGTCATGACAATGTGGTCATTTTAAATGTTTCCATGTACATTAGAAAAGGCTGCCATGCCTCAAGAAATTTGGTGGTTGAACCTACCAGTGTATATCTCATCTTTTCTAAATGCAAAAACTTCATGAGCTCTGCAAGCCTCTGTTCATGTGTGGGAGGAGCTTCCTGCTTCCATCTTAAAAGTATAAGGCGCCTTGCAATGAGTGAAGCAAAGAATTTGAATAGTATTTTGGCAAAGTGATGTTTTGAGGTATCACCCCAAAGATTAGAGCAGAGGGATCATAATTAACGTTATATATCTCTGAAAAGGTGTTAAATATACCATATGGAAAAGAAATAGAAAAAACTTATAAGACTTGCATAAGATGTGGCCTACTTCATACAGTCAATCATATAAGGCTTATATGATTTACTCATGAAAGTGGCCACTTTCTCATTACTTTCTTATATTGTTTTAGTAAATATCCAAAACATACAAGTTTCATTTATATGATTTTCAAGGGATCTTAATCTGTTTTCACTCTTGTATGCTTTTCATAAAAGCTTCACACAAGACAGATACAAACTTTATAAGATTTATATGCATCTTTTCCGTATGGGTAGACACCCAATAGTTATGAAGATTGGGGCATGTCCAAAAACTATGAAGGAGTGAACCTGTTTCTGCTTTACATCTGTTACACAGGGGGTCAGCCCATGTCTGGCACATATAGAAGAAGAGTGTACCCTATGGAGAAAACATAGAGCTCATCTGTTAAAGTCATCCCAAGGTCTTTCTCCCACTGAGCTTTAAGGATGGAGAGAGAAGGAGATTGAAGATCTAATAGTATAGCATACATTTCTTTAATCGCCCCTCTCTTATGAGTGTTTATATTAATAATTTTATCCAAAGAAGTTTCCTCAGGTACTTCTGGAAATGAAGGAAATCGACTCTTTACAAAGTGGTGAACTTGTAAATAGCGGAAAAAATGTTTGCGAGGAACATTAAACTGCTTCAGGAGCTGCGTGAATGAGAAAAATTCCATCTGCAAAAAGGTCTTTGATATTTCTAAGTCCATTACCTTCCCATATTTTAAAGGCAGAATCCATCATTGAGGGTGGGAACATATGATTTGAGCTGATAGTGTAACCCAAACCTTACATTGCACCCAGATTCTGAGCGAGTCATACAACAAAGGGTTACATTTATAGGTGTACAGTTCTAATGGGAGAGCTGAACTCAACAAAGCTGATAGGCACATTTTGCCACAATTGGATGAGTCAATTTGGAGCCAAGCTGGAGTCTCTGTGGTAAAATTACTGATCCAGCATATTTCGAATATTTGCTGCCCAATAATAAGACTGAAAAATTGGCAAGGCTAATCCACCCATTGGCCTAGTCCTCTGCATGAAATCTTTACGAATTCATGGACTTTTGCCGTTCCAAATAAATGCAGGGATATGCTTATTCAGTGTTATAAAGGCTCTGACATATACAGCAGGAGATCGTCAGCATATACGGATATTTTGTGCTCCTGGTCAGCTCTGAAGATGCCCTTAATGCAACTGTCAGCTGTCAGCTTGGCTTTAATCGCCAATGGTTCAATTGATAACGCAAAAGGAGAGGGGATAAGGGACATCCTTGTCTCGTACCACGGAGAAGTGGGAAATAAGAAGAGAATAACAAATTTGTTCTAACACGTGCCATAGGTGAGGAGTCAAGTAACTGAATCCATGAAATGAAATTAGGGCCAAATCCAAATTTATTTAGAGTATAAAACAGATAATCCCACTCCACCCGTTCGAATGCTTTCTCAGCATTGTGTAATAAGGCAATTTAAGGGGCTGTAGTTGACTGTGATTCACTTTCACAGACTCACCACCAGCTTCACCCCTCCCCTCCCCCTCCAGCTGTAGGCTTTAACATTGAGCTTCCCCACACATGTTTACAGACGAGTTAGAGAGCAAGAGAAGAAGAGACGGATTCATAAATGTCTTTGTTTCTGCTCTAACCAAACAATGCTGCTCTACAACTCTAGACTACCAGCCACAAAGACAACAGCTGGAGAAACATCTGTCTACCTCTGACATCCACCAGCTCATCCATACAACAAACACACATCAACAACCAGGAAGCAGCTTCACCTCTGATCACACACACACTCAACTCTACTCACTCACCTGTAACAATCAGGTTGAGGCTGCTGATGGACTTCCATGAGCGAGTTTCTTCCATGAAGAAACGACACTCGTATGCTCCAGCGTCATGAACTGTCACATCCTTCAGAATCAAAGACACGTCTCCATCCTTCATCTGTCTGTCCTGCAGATCCACCCGGTTCTTAAAAGATGGATGCTGGTGTGTTGAATCAGGGAGACCATCCTGGTACAAAAGCACATAATCATCTCCCAGGTCAAATCTCTCCCACTTTATTACTCTAATGTTGTTGTTTGGAGCTCGACATGTCAGAGTGACGTCCTGTCCAGACTCAGCTGTGATGGTTTTCTGCTCTGAAAGAGGAAACAACACTTTGACATTTGAGTTTTTAGTCATGTTGGATTTAATGAACCTCTGAACATCCAGCAGGTCACCAGTGACCCACTGAGGGGGAATTTTAGCCTCATGCTAAACATGCAAAGTGTCAGAAACTACAAGATGTTAGCTTCCACAGAACAACAACATGTGCTGATAATAAGTGAACATAATGTGTGAGAGAAAGCAGCCTCTCATTATAAGACACTGTGAGTCTCTGCATGCTGCCTTTATGGAGCTACAGCTGTTTGTATACACTGAACAAGAAGCTTTGTAGCTGCATCCTGACTCCTGACACTACAACACATCACACTGACACACACATTACACTTCTTTGTCTCTGTCACAGCTGGATTACAGATGTTAAGTGTCCACCCAGCCTGGTGTCTCCTTCACACACAGACAAACTGAATCCAGATGAAAATAATCCTCCTGTACTTCTTGTTATCTCAGAGAGAACCTCAGTTTAGTTCAATCTCACCTGCAGAGACGAAGACAAGGACAAACAGCAAAGTGCAGCAGAGCAGCGCAGTGCCAGCAGCCATCTCTGTGTCAGTATTTGTGCTGATCCGACTCTTAGTTTGTAATAAAGCTGAAAGTCTGCTTTGAAGAACAGATCTGACTTTCAGCAGCTCACTCTTACCCTGTAGTTTGTGGTTCATTTAAGAACCTTGGAAACCTTGGCTGTTTAGTTGAATCAACAGGTATTATCAGGCTGACGTCAGCATGATGTCATAAACACACGATAAAACATCAGAGTTTTAGTACAGCCTCTTGTTCTCTCCTGTAGTCTGAGTGTAGCCATTATAACAGTGAGACGGCACTGCCACCATGAGGTCAAACTGGAGCATTGCAGGTAATAATTCTCATCCTGAACACTGTTGGAACATCAGACCTCCTCACGCTTTGAACTCATTGTGATTCTAAATATTTCTAGTTTCACTTTGACCCCAACCCTAACCCTGAAATGGGCTGTACAGCTTTTATACTTTGACAATGACAAAATATTATTATCTTCTCCCAAATCCAACGTGGCAGTCTGCTGCGAATCCTCCCCGTCCACATCCGACCTCCCCTGGTATCTGCTCCTCCTGGAATCAGAAACACATGGACACAAAAACACATCCTGCCTTGATTATCTAATGTTATCCTTCAGCTTATTCTAAGGCCCAGTTCAGGACGTCATGTTTGGACTTCCTGACCCAGAGACTTATAGAAAACAATTATCAGTGTATGTGTAAAAATCCTCTGCACTCTGCGTGTACCTGCAATATTTCAGATCCAGACAATATCGCTGAATGAATCTGTTAACTCTGAAAACACAGAGTCAACTCATTTATGAGCACATTTGCATTATGTATATATTCATTTAATAAAACAGCTTTATTTAATTTTTTTTAGAAACAATTTATAATTTTGCCTTTCACACCTATTTTCCGTGTGAACAAAAGAACGTTCAGCTGTTATCAGGTTCCTCTCCTGTCTCGGTTGTGGAGTGTATGTAGACGACCCACGAACAGACATAGGCAGAGAGATGGAACTTGAAACCAAAAGCGAGCCTTTATTTGGCTGGTGACAGGAGAACTAAGAAACCTATGAACAACTATGACATACTGTGATAATATGAGGGCACTATGACACACACTATGACTCTGTGACTATGAGGACATGGGGGTGGGAACACAGACGAAGCAACAATGAACAAAGGGAGACAGAAGACTTACATACACATATGAGGTGATGGGGAAGTGGAGGCACCTGGGAAAAAAGCTGACACAAATGGACATAATGACATCACATGGGGAAGAGTAAAACTAAACACATTGGCTGTGTCCAAATCAATGACTGTAGAAAACATGGACGACGCGACAGCGCTTCCTCCCATTGTGCAAAAATGAAGCCAAACAACCTGCCTGCTGCACAGCTGGCTTATGGCACTAAGAGGCACATACCTCCCTCTAGTGGTCACATTAAGTTCAAACATGGAAAAAGTGTTGGCTACCTATAACATAGTCCTGGGATCACTTCCGGGCCATTCACCCCCCCCCCTCACACATTGACCCATGTGACCTCAGTAACTCAGTTGACAGCAGGGTGGGTCATCCACTCTCAGGACCTCCGCCAGCATCACAACCTCACTGGGAGTTAAACACCCGAGACTCTCCATCAGCTTTCAGAACTGAAGAGGTGAAGCGCAGTTTGCTTGTTAACGTGTTGACGCCGTCCAGCCCCACGCACGGGGCGATCCGCTGTAGCTCGTTAACGGAGATTTGCCGTGTTGTGGCGTTAACGTCATTTCAACGAGATTAACGCTGACAGCACTAGTGAGAACACAACGAATATGACTGCACATTGACGCCGACATCATCCTAGTGCAAAGACAAGTGGAAGCAGACAAAAACAACAAGCACGCATGCTACAAACTTTACCCGAGTCATTTAGACAGCCGTTAGCACATGATTCTCCTTATGGGGACCTGATATGTTTAATATGCTGCTGAGAATATAGCCCAGAAGAAGCGTATAGTATAGCTTTTATTTTGGAAAGAGCCATTTCTCTGTAATAAACTCTCTTTTCCAAAGATGAGTGATTTCTTGATCAGATAGATTTATTTTATTCCTTTGTTGTTTCAGCAACATTAAATCTAAAAACTGCACGTTTGAGTTAAAATATATATTTATAATTTTAATAAATGACAAATTAAAAAGGCATGAACATTTTTTTGTATCGAAAAAATATCGAACCGTGACACCAAAGTATCGAACCGAACCGTGAATTTTGTGTATCGTTGCACCCCTAATATATATATATATTAGGGGTGCAACGATATTCGTATCGATATTGAACCGTTCGATACAGTGCTTTCGGTTCGGTACGCATATGTATCGAACAATACAACATTTGTAATTTATTTTATAAATTTTCCTTCTGACGATGCTGTCTGTGTTGAGCGCTCAGTGAATCTGTGTTCGACTACTCCGCCTAGGCTGCACTGTCGAGCGCAGATCCACTGAGCGCTCAACACAGACAGCATCGTCAGAAGGAAGAGCGCAGGGCAAGCTAGCGAGACAGAAGTTAAGCTCTACTTGCAACAGGCAAATTGAACCTCATTCAGATCTGGCGTTTGGAATTATTTTGGTTTTAATGTGACGTATTAGGGCTGGGCGATATGACCCAAAATTCATATCTCGATATTTTTTAGCTGGATGGCGATATAAGATATATCTCGATATATTTTTTTAAAGCCATAAAGTAAGAACAAAAAGAGAGTTCTTAGTCAAAGCTGTGTCCCAGATGTCACACAGGCACTTTTATTAACATAGAGCAGATGTACATAACATTTACTCAAAAATAAATTATGAGCATTTATTAAATAATAATGCTCCATAAATAAAAGAAAACAATGTTGTTTTTGTGCATAACAAAAAGCTCACAATTGTGCAGTCAAAATGTAAACTAAAAGACGCTGAGCACAATAACAAAGACAGATTTCACAGCTGCTCTGTTCCCAACTTGTACTGCGTGACTGACAGCCTGGAGTTTGAAATCCTCTTCGTAACCACGTCTCATAACAGGTGCCATTTATGGTCCTTATACACAGTAGGGTAATATTACGTTGAAGCACAGTACGTATCACTCCGCGAGGCTCAGCCGTAATGCTCCGACAATCCATCAAGCGGTGCAGCTCCGTAGCTTACTAAAGTCGTACTAAAACATTTTTTGACAGATTGCTGAGCGCTGTGTTCCACATAAAATCGGTTTGCGGCCATCAAGCACAACCCGAATTCATACATAAGGCGCGCTGTCAACTTTTGAGAAAATGAAAGGATTTTAGTCCGTGCAGCACCTCTGGGCTGCATGGCGTTAGCGTGGTTAGCTCGTTAGCGTGGTTAGCTAGCTAACACATTGACGCCGTCCAGCCCCACGCACGGGGCGATGCGCAGTAACTCGTTAACGGAGATTTGCCATGTCCATCTTGTCGCTTCCTGCAGGTGAAGCGATGGGGGAGGAGGGGGAGTTGTGTTCAGTGAAGGAGAGGCGAGGCCGAGTAACGTTGCGTAAAGACGAAAGTGGACGAAAGAGAGGCAAACTTGCGGCTCCACAAGTATAATTATAACGTAACATAGACTATATCGATATAAACGATATTGTCACATCTTATATCTCGTATAAAAATATATCGATATGTTTTAAAAACTCGATATATCGCCCAGCTCTATGACGTATGACCCTGAAGGTAAGCGAGTCATGGACTAAAGTAAAACAGTATGTTGGATGTTCCATGCAATGCTCAATTACATGGGTGGGAACTAGTGTGTTAGCGCAGTTAGCTCGTTAACGTGTTGGCCGTCTAGCCCCACACACAGGGCGATCGGCGGTAGCTCGTTAACGGAGATTTGCCGTGTTGTGGCGTTAAGGTCATTTCAACGAGATTAACCTGAAAGCACTAGTGAGAACACAACGAATATGACTGCACATTTACGCCGACATCATCCTAGTGCAAAGACAAGTGGAAGCAGACAAAAAAAAGCAAGCATGCTACTAACTTTAGCCGAGTCATTTAGACAGCTGTTAGCACATGATTCTCCTTATGCTGCTGAGAATATAGCCCAGAAGAAGCGTATAGTATAGCTTTTATTTTGGAAAGAGCCATTTCTCTGTAATAAACTCTCTTTTCCAAAGATGAGTGATTCCTCAATCAGATACAGGGCTTGCAATATCGCTAGCCCGACGTCCCGGAGCTAGCGATTTTTTCAGTCGGGCTACCAAAATCTATCTCTTCCCTGCCCGTCGGGCTATTGTAGGAAAAATATATGTCAATGCTTTTGCATTCTTTCAGAAATGTAGCTGGGTAATTATGTCATTGGCATCGGTGAGCCACTGTCAATATGTGACATATTGAAGTCGCGTTTGAATTTGCGCTTGTTTTTTTGCTTTCACTTTGCAATCGTGCGAACTGTGTATAGAGAGCGACAGCACTGATCTGTGAGTGATGATAATTTGTGCACCAATTCCTCTGACATCGTCTTATTAATCGTTAGCTTACTATGCAAACATGACAAGTGAAATCTCCCGCAGCAAGCTTAAACATGTGAGAGGTTGATCGCGCAGAGAATCGCTGAGCTTATGTGAGTGCGTGTGTAAAAGCATTTCAGTTCTGCTGAGCCAAATAAGACAGGTCAGGGTGAAGAAGTGACAGCCAAAGAAAAGCTTACCACAAAACGGAGAAGTTATGACAAATCAGACTATAAGGCAAAAAGAAAGTGCAGCTTTATGGTTTCATGGACAAAAGAATTTCTGTGGCTGCGATATGACGAGCTAAATAACCAGGGCTGCACATAAGTGGTCCGCAGGTGCGCATTCGCTGTCAAAATAAAAAACACGCACAAGGGTTAGGGTTAAATTTAAAAACTGTACTTTTGAGTTAAAATATATATTTATAATTTTAATAAATGACAAATTAAAAAGGCATGAACATTTTTTTGTATCGAAAAAATATCGAACCGTGACACCAAAGTATCGAACCGAACCGAACCGTGAATTTTGTGTATCATTGCACCCCTAAAAAATTATATATGTATATATATATATATATATATATATACATATATAATTTATGTTCTAAAACATCTGCAGCTCCATGACACTGAAACAAACCAATTACCATGCAGTACAGCAATTTTACATTTTTTCACATTTAATAATCACTTTTTAGTTTAGAGTCCAGTGCGTATGATTAAAAAAAACTGCTGTTGTTTCAACTGGTCAGTTTCAGTCTTCTGACTCTCCACCTTTGCTTCATGCTCTAATGCAAGTGCAAAATGAACTGTGCAAGATCTTCTTCCTTCCGCCATCAATTTCTCTGGAAATTACAGCAATATTGTCATGTCACAAATTACCATTAAGCATAGTCTCACTACCCGACCCAACACTTTACCTTGGATCTTCTTTTCAGACGTAGTATGTGTGTCTGTGCAAACCTGAGCTTTTTATACCATGACAGAAAGAGGGGTGAATGAGTACTTACTTACTTAAGTACTTACTTAAGTACGGAGGCATAAAGGGGATGATATGATAGTTCTATAAATCTTCTAACATGGTGGAATCAACATGTTGTTTAGTTTATGTTCAAGGGCAGTGTGAGTACCAGTCAAATGTAGTGTGGACGGGGTTGTTGGAGTGCAGTCTGCTCGTGGTCTGATCTGTGGAAAAAGAACAAAGAAAACTGCAATGATCTCCATTCAGTCACTGAAAACATAACAGCATCTGTGTCATCTGCAAACGTCAATGATTTTTCTACCTGCAGACAGAAAAATAAATCACTGAGCCGACACAAAGTATAAATAAATGTAAGTCTAGAAACATGGATGAAAACAAGAGAGGACAAAGCAGAAAGAAGAACAGAACACTGAATGTTGTTTAAGGTCAGACTCTGAGGTGAGGTTAAGGTTCTTCTCACCATTTTGGACTAAGTTTAAAGAAGTGACTATTTTACTGTGGACAGGCTCAATTCTCTAACAATATACTACACTCTGCTTTTTAACATGACCACAGAAAGAAAAGGCAAATAAAGGAAACATGTTATAAAGCACACAATCTGATCTATTAACTAAAAAGAGAGAAATTATGTTCACGATAATTGGACTCAAATGCAGGACACATTGGTTTACAGTATTTTTTTTTATCAAGTTTAGCCAGAATGTGTAATGGGGAGGGCAAGGAGGTCTCTGAGTTTACAGAGGAGAGGACAGTCCAACAGGCACATGGGTGAAGATCCAAGCAGAGGGGAAGAAGCAAAGGTAAGACCAGAGGTAAGCATGAGGAGCATCAGCAGCAGGTAAATACAAAAAAAACAGAGATTCAGAGGCCCGAGCAACTGCACCACTGAAACATTCAGTGAGGAAGTGATTGTCAGTGAATCACACCTGCAGTAATGTCACTGCGGCACATGTGTAAAGCTTAACTCCTTTTAAATACTTTATATTGTGTTCAGTTTACAGTAATGCATCATTTTCTGTGAAAGAACCACGGATCTCTAAACAGCTTTCAATTAGCTCAGAAAAAAGGCGGATTTAAAAAGGAAAAATGCCACAGCTCAATTTACCCGTGGCATATTAAAGTGTTTGTGCTACTTTATGTAATTTTTATGTCATTCTTCGTAGGCAAGTTTTAATTATGCCAAATATTACTCTTTTTTTGCGCTTTGGTTATTATTATTTTTTGTAAAGATACAAATATTTGGGGGACCCATGAGACTCCACTCAAAAGCATCTTATTTTTCCTGCCCAGTTTAAAATCATTTGCTTGTCCTAGTGCCAAGTTTATATCCCATTATTTACATTTTTTGGTACTTCTCCCAATATAAAACGCACCTTTGGTTTCATAGACTGATCATCTCTGCAGTTTTATTCCAAGACTGCAGCACCCCTGTTAGCTTGTTGTTTAGTTTGTATTGGCTGTTGTTTGTGATATTTAATCAGTAGGAGTAATAAACTTTGTCTCTTCCTGATGTGTGTCTTTTATCCTGTCGCCATCTGCCCTCGTCTCTTTTCCGTCACCCCCAACCAGTCACAGCAGATGGCTGCCAAAACACCTATTGGATCAGTGCCTGTATAACCTACGATGGTGTAACAGCAGGCACGTGCAGGGGGGGGGGCTGGAGGGGCTTGAGCACCCGCCCCTTTCCTGATGGGTGCCCAGAGTGCCCTTTTGTTGAGGCAACTTTTACAAATTTTTTGCGGAGTCTTGTCTGTGCCCCTCAACAATAATATTTAACTATTAATCACAGTTTTGCTAAATAAAAGGATCTGGCTTGCATCAGTCACATGATCACATTTAACCAATGATCGCCCTTGACGGCAGAACGCGCTGGTTACGAGCCGGGAACGAGCTCACAAAGAGCACGCGCATTTTTAGCGGTCCGGAGCTGTAGGAGAAACACAAGTTAACTCAGAGACACAGACTGATGCGACACAACCAGTAAGTAGGTGTACAGCGTACACTGTAGTGTGTAGCACACAGGAGTATTAGCTTATTACGTACACGTTGGTAAGTTGTCTTGTTGCAACTGACGAACTGAAACAAATGAGCGTGCTGTGTGTGCAACAGCGCGACAAACATTACCTGTCCTTGTATTAACTGCACAAGTTGTGCTGGTCACAGCTGCTGGCTACCTGTGTAAGGCTGTCATGGGTCTGTAGCTCTGTCACCGTTTTAGGGAACATATTTAGTTTTAAAGCAAGTTACATAGCTTTTCCTGCCTTTCTGGAGGGATTATATTCCACTAAAAAACGATCTAATATGCATGTCCACATAATTATGCATTATTATAATTATGATATATTAAAAAACACAAGCTGTATGTAACGTTGGACCCAAGAAATATAAGCTGGAGCGAATTTGACGACAGCCGAACTTTTATTTAATACTGTGCGTTTGTACAGGGACACAGACACTCCCGCTCTCTCTCTGCTGTCATGTCCGCCCTCCTCCTCCGACTGTCACTGCCAACATATAAAGAGACACAATCACTGTCAGATCCCAGCACACCTGTTCACCCCGCCCCTGCACCGCCCCGGGAGCTCACTGCGTCACCCCTCCTCTGCAGCTGGCCAGAGACCACACCCACGCCACACTGTATTTTAAAGAACATACATTAAGAAGCAGATTATATTAGATTTATATTTTAAATAAGACAAAATTTGGATTTTACAGCAGTAAAATTATTGTATCTCTACAGTTTAAACATGTAATAAGCTTTGCCCTGCACAGAGTGGATAGTGAAACAAATGGAATCATCATAAATACATTATTTCATATTTATTACTTCCCCCTCCTCATTGCTTTATTATTGTAGCTCTAGTAATAAATAATAATGTAAGGATTCTGGATCAGCACCGAGATGCCCAAAGTATATACAGTATTCTGAAGGTCTAAAATGTCACTGTGTGTGTGTGCATGTGTTTGTTTTATGTATATGGATTATTTTTAATTATTACTCATGATATGACATTGTCCAGACAGAATTTTATTGGAATTCCACGTGAAAGACCAACACAAAGTGGTGCACACGTGAGAAGTGGAAGGAAAATCATACATGGTTCCAAACATTTTGTACAAATAAATAACTGCAAAGTGGGGTGTGCATAATTATTCAGCCCCCTGAGTCAATACTTTGTAGAACCACCTTTTGCTGCAATTACCGCTGCCAGTCTTTTAGGGTCTGTCTCTACCAGCTTTGCACATCTACAGACTGAAATCTTTGCCCATTCTTCTTTGCAAAACAGCTCCAGCTCAGTCAGATTAGATGGACAGCGTTTGTGATCAGCAGTTTTCAGATCTTGCCACAGATTCTCGATTGGATTTAGATCTGGACTTTGACTGGGCCAGTCTAACACATGGATATGTTTTGTTTTAAACCACTCCATTGTTGCCCTGGCTTTATGTTTAGGGTCGTTGTCCTACTGGAAGGTGAACCTCCGCCCCAGTCTCAAGTCTTTTGCAGACTCCAAGAGGTTTTCTTCCAAGATTGCCCTGTATTTGGCTCCATCCATCTTCCCATCAACTCTGACCAGCTTCCCTGTCCCTGCTGAAGAGAAGCACCCCCAGAGCATGATGCTGCCACCACCATATTTGGCAGTGGGGATGGTGTGTTCAGAGTGAGGTGCAGTGTTAGTTTTCCGCCACACATAGCGTTTTGCATTTTGGCCAAAAAGTTACATTTTGGTCTCATCTGACCAGAGCACTTTCTTCCACATGTTTGCTGTGTCCCCTACATGTTTGCTGTGTCCCCCACATGTTTGCTGTGTCCCCCACATGTTTGCTGTGTCCCCCACATGTTTGCTGTGTCCCCTACATGTTTGCTGTGTCCCCCACATGGCTTGTAGCAAACTGCAAACGGGACTTCTTATGGTTTGCTGTTAACAACGGCTTTCTTCTCGCCACTCTTCCATAAAGGCCAACTTTGTGCAGTGCACGACTAATAGTTGTCCTATGGACAGATTCCCCCACCTGAGCTGTAGATCTCTGCAGCTCGTCCAGAGTCACCATGGGCCTCTTGGCTGCATTTCTGATCAGCGCTCTCCTTGTTCGGCCTGTGAGTTTAGGTGGACGGCCTTGTCTTGGTAGGTTTACAGTTGTGCCTTTCTCCTTCCATTTCTGAATGATGGCTTGAACAGTGCTCCGTGGGATGTTCAAGGCTTGGGAAATCTTTTTGTAGCTTACGCCTGCTTTAAATTTCTCAATAACTTTATCCCTGACCTGTCTGGTGTGTTCTTTGGACTTCATGGTGTTGTTGCTCCCAATATTCTCTTAGACAACCTCTGAGGCCGTCACAGAGCAGCTGTATTTGTACTGACATTAGATTACACACAGGTGCACTCTATTTAGTCATTAGCACTCATCAGGCAACGTCTATGGGCAACTGACTGCACTCAGACCAAAGGGGGCTGAATAATTACGCACACCCCACTTTGCAGTTATTTGTAAAAAATGTTTGGAATCATGTATGATTTCCGTTCCACTTCTCACGTGGTCACCACTTTGTGTTGGTCTTTCACGTGGAATTCCAATAAAATTGATTCATGTTTGTGGCTGTAATGTGACAAAATGTGGAAAAGTTCAAGGGGCCCGAATACTTTTGCTGTATTTAGCAACCAAGACTCTTCAGCATGCTCTTGTATTGCTTATAAGATTGTTCACTGCATCTGGAGGAGTGCTTGGAGTGGAAGGGTCAGAGATTAATTCATTCTCTGAAAAGCATTGAACACTAGCTTTCTCACCTAAGTGGTCAGAGAAGAAAGAAACAAAAAAGGACAGCTGTGGTTTTATTGAACTGGAGTGGGAAGGGTGGTCAACCAAGTGTCATGTTACACATGAAGAGTAGAAGTTCATCTTCAAGTTATACCATGTCAGTGACCTTCATGGTTCCTACATTCACATTGGATTTTCTAAAACAACACGTGCTGATTAATTTTATGAACGGCTGATAATCATTGACATTCACTTGTTTATCTCTTTGTAGTCTTGTACCTTGTAAAAGTTGTAAAGATTACTTTATGCATTTTGTCGCTTAGAGTATTTTTGCTCTGAGTTATTAGAGGAATTCCATAATCAAAGGCAATTACTTCCTCAGTGCCAAAAACTTCCAGATATGTTCTTTCACAGCTGCTTAAACATCTGTATCTGAGCACACATTTTGATATTTGTCCTCTAAGCTCTGGTCAGTTGGTGGAAACACACATGCTCATGTTTTACTATCAGTTGACAATCATTGATACTCACTTGTTCTTCTCCTTGTACTGCATCTGAAGTCATAAAGATTACATTAGTCACTGATTCACTAGAATAAGGTTGAATCTAATGCTACAGTGACCTCCCCTCTGTACTGTGTAATATAAAAGTCAGTCAGGTTTGCAGATGACACACAGATACTGTTGAGTTTTCACTGACAGAATGGAGATCACGCTGAAGTTCTCGCTGTTGCTTCTGGTCTGCTCTGTTTCCACAAATCAGACAGAGGCAGATAATGAAATTCTTGACCAGCAGATTTCAAACCAACAACCCTGTCCACAGGAAATCCATGCTGTGCTCAGAGAGCTGACTGCCTCAGTGGCTGAACAGAAAGTGGAAATCAGGACCTTAAAACAAGAGAATAAAGGTAGAGTATGATGTCAGGTAGTGAGAAAAATGACAGCATGAGGAAACCTTCATATGAGCCCCTGTTACAGAGATATCAATGTCACTTCATGAATCTATCACTAACGTTTCTCATTTATTTTTTTATTTTTATTATTTATTCATTATTTATTCAATAATCTAACCTACTAAAAATGAAAAGATTCAAATGATGCAGATAAATAAAATTCATATTGACTTATTTATGTTCTTTTCTGTCAGACCATGTCGCAAAACTGAAAGACCTGGAAATGCAGAACGTTGAACTTCAGAGACAGAGGTCTGAAATTGACAAACTTAAACAGCAACAAATAATAAATAAATAAATAAACTTTATTTATAAAGCACACTAAAAAAACAAGGGTATACCAAGGTGCTTGACAAAAATAAAATAGGAAAAGGGAGATGGGAGGGAAAAGAGAAAGGACCTGGCACGTATCAATTATAAAAACCATCATAAGATATAAAAGTAGTTCACAAGCATAAAAAATGTACCAGCGCACACAAGTGTTAACTGGGTGGAAAGGCAAGATTAAAGAAATAAGTCTTAAGCCGTGATTTAAACAGTGGCATAGAGTCAGACGCCCGGATAGCGACAGGAAGGTTGTTCCATAAGACCGGGGCAGCTACAGCAAACGCGCGGTCACTGCGAGACTTCAGCCGAGAACGAGGTTGCTCCAGAAGAATTTGGGTAGCAGAGCTAAGTGCTCTGACAGGAGTGTGTAACCTGAGAAGCTCATTGAGGTAGCTCGGCGCAAAGTTATTAATGGTTTTGTAGGTGAAAAGTAATATTTTAAATTGAATACGGTATTTAATTGGAAGCCAGTGCAAGCCAGCAAGAACAGGAGTGATGGAAGAAAACTTCCTGCTACCTGTCAAAAGGCGTGCCGCCGTATTCTGGACAGTCTGCAATCTAACGAGAAGGGTGGAGGAAAGGCCAATGTAAAGAGAGTTGCAGTTCATATCCAGAATCGGATTCTTTTGGTTATTACCCAAAGCTCGTGACCATAGGTGAAGGTGGGGACAAACTGATAGGAAAGAGCTCCTGCCAGCCACACAGCCACCTGCGACAATCACAGACATTTATCTACCGGCTTGACTGGCGGCTGCAAAACATTGCAAGATAATCTTGGTCAGGTATTCTTCCAGTCCACAACTTTACCACGAGTGTTGTTATATCAATTTAATTGTCCCACAAGGGGAAACTTGGGTGTAACAGCAGCAAGAAAACACATATACAAACAAACAGTACACATGACACAGAACAGAAACATACACAATTCTTACATATTTACATGAAGGACAATGGTTACCAAAAACTGAGTACCATACTGTTGTTAAATTAAATAAAATTAAATACAGATAAGAGGCAACCCTGGTTGTAGTGTGAATCGGTTGATAAAACAGTGCACGATACAGCGCTGATGTAAACATCTGTGTTTGTTGGGAGCAGTTCAGATTGTACAGTCTGACAGCTGCAGGGAGGAAGGACCTGCGGAAACGCTCCTTCATGCATCGAGGATGCAGCAGTCTGTCACTGAAGCAGCTCTGCAGTTCAGCAACATCTACATGCATGGGGCGGGAGATAAACTGCTGCTCCAACATACCACACTGTGAAAAATGACAGATGCCACCACAGAGTCATAGAAGGTCTTTAAAAGTGCTCCCTGGACTCCAAATGACCTCAGCCGCCTCAGCAGGTAGAGTCTGCTCTGACCCTTCCTGTAAAGAGCATCATCCCTGTACTTATACTTTTGTGTTGCTCTCTCATCACATCTTCATTATTCTCATCACTGCTTAAAACAACACACATCTTTTTTTAACTGTCCTTTCTCCAAAACAGAAAGTGGCATTACAGTTGTTTCAGGCTGAGAGACACAAAACACTCTTCGTATTATCATTCATATATCATCCACACAACTATTTTATTTCTTTTTGTCCACTGGGCAGGTGACCTGCAGAATCATGTCTGCCCCAGCTGGATACCTTTTCACACACACCGTGACGTCAGACACACTCACAGTCACTTCATTCGTCAGACTTCTTTTAAGTTTGCAGCAGGCAACGCGACTGAGTATTGTGTCAAGATAAGTAGGAAGACCACGCTATAATGGACAGTTGAAGGAAAAGGTCAAATTTACAGGGAATCTTTTTGTTTTGTTTTTGGACAGAAAGATGAGAGTTTGATGTGTACATGGCTGTGAACAAAAATATAAATGTGGTGGATCATAAATTTGATTAGTTTTGAAGTTGTACATCTCTGTTCCTTACATTTCATGTCATGCCCTTATTAATGTTTTATTTGTTGCTTTGACTGTTTTCGAATAGAATATGCAGTGGGAATATAGAGGGAGATAAGTAGTGAAAGTTTTGCCTGGGTTGATTGTGCGTCGATCCATTGTTAATGCCTCAGGGCTCCAGTAGGTGGGTTCGCGCGCCTCCTCCTTCACTCAATACAGACGAGTGAGAGTGAGAGCTGCGTGTCTGTGCCGCTCTTTCACCTCTCCTCACTATTTCCCCTGTTTAAGGGCACAACATAAACACTGAGGCTTCAAAATGCAGCATCTACAACACTGTCACTCTGCCTCCACCATGGAGACAGTCTCCATGGTGATGAGTACAACTGGCAGCTGAAACTGTTGTGAACTTCTCCATGAGTCATATTTCCTGTTTCAGAGCTGCTGATTGGCTCTTTGGGCCCTTTACCTTCAGGAGGTCATGGACGAAGCACTGAAGTCGTTTATCACGTAAAAAATATTTTTAGTTTATAATAATTTGATAAATAATAAAATATTAATAAAAACTGGAGGTTTTTTTAGAACTTAGATTTTAAGCTATTTATGCCTTTTTTGCTGCTCTTTTTTAAACTTATTCCCTTTAAACTGTATTTATTCTTTTTAAAATATATTGGTTATTGCACTGTAGAGGCTGCTGAGGAACAGTATTTCGTTTCAGGCTGTGTAACACGAAATGACAATAACCAATAAAGTCTTGAGAGCTGCCATCATTGTTCCAGCAGGAGGCAGTAAAACACCAAACTGCACCTGTTGTGCTGAAAAGGTGTGAGCATGTGCAGTAACCCAGTAAGTTACCTGAATATCTCTCTCTCTCTCTCACACACACACACACACACACACACACACACACACACACACACACACACACACACACACAGTACTGATACTAATGACTCGCTCTCACATCTATTTGGGTTTAATGTCAGGGTATATTTGTGGATGAAAGTTTTGGTAGGACACATGATGTGGACAGTCTGGTAATCCCAGAATATTTTAATGTAAGAAAACTCCAGACAGCTCTGGAGAAAGTTTCAGAGTAAAAGCCCTGGAGTGTTTTACATGTTATTCTGTTGGATTAAATCTGACGGAGCTGATTCATAAACACTTCACTGCCAGGTATCAGGTGACCTGCAGAGACTGATCCTACAAACACTCAGAAACAGAGTAAACCAAACTGCACCACAGTGATCAGACGAAACCTTCCTGACATGAACACAGCTCCTCAGTAAAAACTGTGAACCAGCAGAGAGACTACACCCAGCACCATACACCACCTCTCTGACACAGTACACCCTCGGGCAGGTGGTGTCCCCATAAACAGTGTGAGAAGCTCTGATTATTTACTATGTTCAAACAAACTGAGTGTCCACAAACGTCTGAGCTCACAGTGAGAGCTGCTGGCACAGTTTGGAGGTGTTCTGCCCCCTGCTGGACACACAGAGCTACAACATGAGGATCAGAGGAGGCTGGTGCTGCTTCACCTTTAGACACAAGAAGGAGGTCAAAAAATGTAAAGAGAGATTGTTTTTAAACCTGTAAAGGAGGAAATCCTGACGAACCAATCCACAGCCAGAAAAGAAGACGAACTCTGTGCTGCTCCAATCAGGAATCAGCTCTGTTACTGTGTGAGTGTGTAAAGTCACAGAGTAGCTGGTTTCAAATGTATCTATAAAGTTTATTCACATTTTATTTAGGCTTCAAAAAACAGTCCAAGTTTATTTCTTTGGACTTTGTTCACTTAATGGATGTTTCCCTGCATTTCTATTTTCACACAGTTTATTTCTTACAGCAGGAAAACTGAACAGAATGTATGTAAGAGGTCAGAGTGAGGATGACGTCACTTAATACAGGAAATACATGTTTGTCTGTTTTGATGATGAAGGACTTCTTCAGCTCTGTAAACAGCTACACTTGAGAGGACAGAGGTGATTTCATGGATCAATAACAATGTGTTTATCAGCTTTCATCATCGCAGTGCAGACATGACGTCAGATCTATCAGAGTGAAGGCCGTCTCTCTGATGACGTCACAGAGCAGAGTCCTTCTGTCCAATAAAGGATCTCAGATCAGCTGCTGCCATCTTGTGGCCACAGTTGGTTACTGTCTCTGAAAGTTGTCTCATGTTTCCTGTTGTCCTGCTAACAAAGGCTGGAGCTCATCATGCTGAGAGGGCAGCAGCATTTTGTGGCTCTTCACACATGTTCATTATATTCTGATGATCCTGGATGGAGACAAACTACAGATAAGTGTGTTCAGCCCAACTAGTTTATCTCATTACAGCAGTTTGATGTTTCCCTTTGAATCCCCCTGAAGATCCTGACAGTGAAGCACGTACATAATACTCCAGCCTTTCAACTCTGAGCTTATTTAGTTCTATTAATACACTGAAATCTCATTTGTGTCATGAAGAAAGTCTTTAATCAAACAGAATTCAAAGATCAGAAACATTTCATATATGGAGTTAAACATGAATCATTGTTTCAACAACATATTTATTGTTGTCATAAACAGACAAGAAGACAACAACAAACTGCTCCTCCCATTCAACACATGTCAGTCCATATCCCAGCAAACTAAATCATCTCCATTTACACATCAAATAGAAACATGAATCACTTGTAATGATTAGAAACTTGATAGAATTTCAAATCTAGTTTGGGGAGTCATTCAGTGAGAAACAGTGAAATGATTTTCCATGTGAAAAGGTGGACAGCAGAAACAGAAAGAAACAGTGAAACTAAAAGAGAAACAAAGAGCTTTGGAACAACGAGGCAGCAGGAGGACAGCTGCAGTTTAACAGCTTCAACTCACTGACAGGAAACAACATTAGAAACATCATCATCCTCAACTCATCTGCTGCACTGACACTGACACCTTCAACGGACACACCTTTGCTTTACCATCAGTGTTAATGAATGGAAACATCCTGTGAGTGAAAGTGTGTGTGAAGGTGTGTATGTGTGTGTTAGTATCAGGATCAGAGAACGACAGCTTTCCTCTGTTCCAGTTCAGATTCATTCTGATCCTCTGGAGCTTCTTCTCTACTGAGAGATCAGTGACAGGAGCTGATGGTGAGTGTGTGTAGTATTTACCTAAACGGAACCCTATTCTCCATAATCCAGACAGTTTGTCTCCCTTCCTCTGCACAGACTCTGCTAACGCACCCAGTACCCACACTGTACTGTCTCCAACTTCAACATCCCAGCTGTGAGTCCCTGAGTTAAAGCCCTCAGAGCCCAGGACAGAGTAGGAATAATCAAACCTCTCTGGATTATCAGGAAGCTGCTTCTCTCCTCCTCGTCTCACACTGGTCAGATCTTCAGACAGGATGAGTTTTGGATTTGCAGTGTTTGGGTCCAGAATGAGAGGAGTGTAGGAGACCATGTCCTTCATGTTGTTCCAGATGTTGAAGGTCAGGTTGCCCAGGTGTTTGGCCTGGTCTATCAGAGCTCCTGAGGGCAGCTGTGGATCATCCAGCAGGGGGCAGCGCTGGACTCTTTCCACTGCAGCCTTGTAGTTGTGCAGGAATGAGACGTCTTCAGCTCTCAGCTCCTCCTCTGTGGCTCTGACTGTGTCTGAAAGAGCTGCTATCTCTCTGCTCAGAGCCTCCATCTTCTCCTTCATCATCCCACTCTTCTGCTCCTCTTCCTCCCTCAGTGCAGCCAGCCTGGCCTCCTCTTCCTCTGCTAGAAACTGGTGAAGCTTCTTAAACTGCTCCTTAATCTGCCTCTCTGTGTGTCGGGCCTGGACCTTAATGTGTTCTGCTGTTTGATCAAACTTCACTTGAACTCGTTTGCAAACCTTTAACTTCTTCTTTAAGGGCTCCAGAGTTTCCTGAAGTTCCTTCTTGTGTTGTTGTGCAGCTTCATCGATGGGTCTGAATCTGTGATTGGTGTGTTTTTCTGAGTCTCTGCAGACGACACACACTGGCTGCTGATGGTCCAGACAGAAGAGTTTGAGTTTCTCAGAGTGCAGACTGCAGAGAGCCTCTGAAGCTCTCTGATCTCTCTCCTGTAAGAACGACTCACACAGGTTCTTTAAAGCTCGGTTTAAAGGTGGATCATAAACTGATATTTCCTTACAAACTGGACACTCGTGTGTTGGTCTCTCTCTCCACCATCTCTTCAGACAGTCTTTACAGAAGCTGTGGCTACATGACAGAAGAACAGGATCTCTGAAGACCTCCTGACAGACCGGACAGCAGAGATCCTCCTCTGATCTGGAAGCCATTGAGTCTGTGAGTGAAGCTGAAAACAGCAGACAGGAAGTACAGTCAGTCCTGGCTCCCCTCCCTCCTCTACCACCTTCACTGAAACTTCCTTTGAGTCGTGTTTTTGCTCAAACTCACATTCAGTGTGTGGAGCGTCAGCAGCTTGAAGCAGCAGTGTTGGAGTTTTCCACTTTTCTCTCCTGTAGCTGGACTCACTCAGAGGAAGCTGCTAGTTTGGTCTGAGCTCAGTCTGATCGTCTGTGCGTCTCTCTTTACTGAGGATGAAGAACTTTCTGTTTCCTGGTTTGTCGCATTTGAGTGACGTGAGGGGAGGAGAAAATGTTGCTGTTTGACTTTTAACTAAGGTGTGTTTCACTCCAAAGTTCAGACATTAACCTGCCAGAAGTTGTAAAAGTTACTGATAAAGAGCTTTTATCTCATTTCACATGTTGTCCACAATCTCCTCGTGATTACCTCTGGAAAGCCCCGTGGCACAGCTCTCCATCCAGTGCAGCTTTATGGTCATTGCTGTTGTTCCAGAATCTTCTCATGATGACCAGTAGGTCCCCAAACAGCATGACCTTTGACCTCAACCCCTGCCTGGGCTGTAAGCTATGGTCCCTACTTCTCGCTGGGTCTCTGAAGATTTCTCAGGAGATTCCACCCTTGGGATCATTTCTTCCAGCAATGCTCTGCTGCACCTGCATCTCCTCACTAGAGGAAAAACTTCTATTTGGAAAACATGTCAACCATCATCAAACCAAAATTTCCTTTCAGTTCAGTGAACTTCACTTATCAAAAAATATAATTATTTATTATTTATTAATTATATTATTCGTTTATCACATTTTCACTTTCACTTATAGGCCATCAAAGTGTTTATTATCTTTACCCAAATAATTGGAGCAGAACTTGTTCCATATTCAGTTCTTCAGCAAAACGTGTTTGAGAAAAGATTCATTCTTATATCTGGAGGAATAAATATATTTCAATAAATATTAACGTTAGCCTGCGACTTTGTTCCAGTTTTGAATTTTGGCCCACTGTGTATTTGAGTTTGACACCCCTGATCCATAGCTGGCGATTTTTTGTTTTTATGGGCCGATGGATTTTTTTTTTTAAGGAAGGGTATATATAATGAAAGGTGTTGGATTGGCCAATTGGTCATGATCGACTCTGGGCTGGACCAATTACAGCCGAGGAGGCCGGATGCACCCTCCCCCTTGTTTAGCAATCACATGATTTTCGCGCATTGCATGCCGGGAACTCGTGGCAAAACAATCCAAGTACCGCATCAAATGCAAGCATTTGCAGCACCGCAAAACGTTCATTCTCCGGTTCCAATACCTTCTTGTTTTTTCTTTGCCGCACAAAAAAGTCTCGACGAAAAGACAAAGAAAAGATACGAGGAAAAAATCAAAGGAGTGAAAGGGTCAGACCCTTACGAGCACACAGAGGGACCAAAGACGTCAGCGTGCTGCCCAACTTTCACCACGCTCAGATTTATAATCATACGGTTCTTGGAGTGAGTGCATACACTCATGAAGTTTAGTAACTTCAGGTCACTGCAACAAGCCCAGGTACAGTTTACCGACGGATGGGTGCAGGACCTTGAAATGCACCGTGTAGAACGAAAGACCATCGTACGAACAAAGGTAAGTTTACCAGTCTCACAAATCGTCGTCATAAATACACATTCGTTAACCGTTTATTAATATTGTGGAGGTATGTAACAACGACAGGAGAGGTCTCAGTGTCTCACTCCAACCACTTTATTAACTGACAGAACTTCACATATAGTCAGCGCCAAAATCTCCACCCCCACACTTCCCTTCAACTTGTGTGTGAGTGGAGCCACCTGGTGGTCCGCCACACATACCCCCCCTTGAACACACAGTCAGGTCTCCATTCAGTCCAGGACCCTGGGTCTAAGCAAACGACCCGCACGACTGAACCTGGGAGGGAGAGAACAGGCAGAGGAAGGTCCATCCTGTGAACGAGGCTGGTGAAGGCGAGCAGGAAAGGCAGGAGGAGGCTCAAACGTTGGTGGTCCGGGGGTAGTCCTGGGGGGAAAACCAGAGACTGTCAACCCCAGCGCAGGAGGTCGGCCACGGCGAGGGGCCTGGGCCGGCACTACATCACTGTCCGGAAGAACATGTGCTGGTTTAAGTCTGTCAACACACACAGTCTCCCTTCGACCCCCAAAATCCAAAACAAAATGTTTCTGGCCCGGTTCAATAACCCTGAACGGGCCGTCATACAGCGGCCGCAGCGGTGTCCTGTGGGCATCGTGCCTGACAAAAACAAACTTAGCAGTCTCTAAAGTCTTTGGAACAAAGGTGTCAGGCACGCAATGGTGCACCGGACCAGGAACCCGAAGCGAGTGCAAAAGCGGGGTGAGAGAGAGCACCGATGGATCGAAGTAGGGAGGAGGATTTTCAGGCAAGAATTCTCCAGGCACGCGGAGGGGCTGACCAAACACTAGCTCAGCTGGGGAAGCGCCGAGATCCTCCTTAACCGCAGAGCGCAGCCCAAGCAAAACCCACGGGAGGCGGTCAACCCAATTGCCATCCTTTAAGGAGGCGCGAAAGGCAGCCTTCAGCGACCGGTGGAACCGTTCACACATCCCATTAGCCTGCGGGTTGTATGCGGTTGTGCGGTGGACTTTAGCCCCCAGTCCATCAGCCATGGCCGACCAAAGCTCGGAAATGAACTGGGGGCCTCTGTCTGACGTAATGTCCGCGGGTGGGCCGAAACGCGAGACCCAGGTCGACAAAAACGCCTTGGCCACCACTGCTGCGGTAGTGGACGCCAGGGGGACCGCCTCCGGCCACCTGGTGGTCCGGTCAACAACAGTCAAAAGGTGCGTAAAACCTTGTGACTGCGGCAAGGGACCCACCAGATCGACATGCACATGATCGAAACGTTTGCCGGGTATGAAGAACGGCTCCAGGGGCGCCTTGGTGTGTTTATGAACCTTCGCGCGCTGGCAGGGAATGCACGCCGACGCCCATTCCTTAACAGATTTGCGAAGGCCTGGCCAAACAAATTTAGAGCTGACCAGTTTAACAGAGGCCCGGACCCCTGGATGAGAGAGAGCATGTATCGAGTCAAAAACTTGACGACGCCAGGAAGCGGGAACCACAGGGCGAGGGCGGCCGGTGGAAACGTCACAGACGAGGAGGGGACCACCGTCCTGCACGGGTCTGTCCTCCAGTATGAGGCCCGTCTGGGTGGATTTAAGCTCGAGGATGTCGGGGTCACCGCTCTGATCGGCAGCCATGGCGGAGTAGTCTATGCCGAGAAAGACGGGAGAAACCAGCGCACGGGACAAACAGTCAGCCACATGATTGGATTTACCAGCCACGTGCCGAATGTCCATGGTAAACTCAGAAATGGCTGCCAACTGGCGCTGCTGGCGTGCACTCCATGGATCGGAAACCTTGGACATGGCAAACGTCAAGGGTTTGTGGTCCACGTATGCGGTAAAGTGACGACCCTCGAGAAAAAAACGGAAATGACGAGGCGCCAGGTGGAGCGCCAGTAGCTCCCTGTCAAAAACGCTGTAATTGCGTTCGCTGTCACGTAGCGTACGGCTGAAAAAGGCGAGCGGTTGCCAGACACCCGAGATTCGCTGTTCCAGCACCGCACCCACCGCTATGTCCGACGCATCAGTGGTCAACGCAATCGGCGCTGAGGGGGATGGGTGGGCCAGAAGGGCAGCATTAGCTAACGCTGACTTAGCATCAGAAAACGCTTGGATGCTGTCCGGAAACCAGTCAACGGGGTCATTAGCTTTTTTACCCTTTAACGCCCCATGAAGGGGCTTCAGCAGATGTGCCGCTCTGGGGAGAAAACGGTTGTAAAAATTCACCATCCCCAAAAATTCCTGCAGTGCCTTAACAGTCGTGGGACGCGGAAATTCCGAAACAGCTCGGACTTTGTCAGGCAACGGAACCGCGCCCTCGGCGGAAATACGGTGCCCAAGGAAATCGAGAACGGGCAACCCAAACTGGCATTTAGACGGATTAATAATCAGTCCATGCTCCGCCAAACGCTGAAAAACCTGACGCAGATGGAACATGTGCTGCTCCTTCGAGCTGCTGGCCACCAGTATATCATCAAGATATACAAAAACAAAGGGCAGCCCGCGCAAGACCGAGTCCATCAACCGCTGGAAGGTTTGGGCGGCACCTTTCAGGCCAAACGGCATGCGCAGAAACTCGAAAAGGCCGAAAGGTGTAATTACGGCGGTTTTGGGGACATCCTCCGCGCGCACGGGAACCTGGTGATATCCCCGTACCAAATCGATCTTAGAAAAAACCGAGGTCCCCGCAAGATGGGCGGAAAAATCTTGGATGTGGGGAATGGGATAACGATCGTTCTCCGTGACATTATTAAGACGGCGGAAATCCCCACAAGGTCGCCACCGACCATCAGATTTAGGCACCATGTGTAACGGAGAAGCCCAGGCACTGTTCGAACGCTGCACGATGCCCAGACGCTCCATGGTAGCAAATTCTTCCCTAGCGACAGCCAGTTTGGCGGGGTCGAGGCGGCGCGCGCGCGCGAACACCGGGGGCCCTACTGTAGTTATGTAATGCTCTACCCCATGCTTCGTCACCGTGCTCGAGAAAGTGGGGACAGTGAGTGAGGGAAACTCAGAAAGCAAACACTGAAAAACGTCACCCGAATCTACTGAGTTAGCATGCACCACGGGCTGAGCACCCCGAGTCAAACAGGGTAATGAGGAAAAAGACACAGCATCAATTAAACGTCTGTTAGCCACATCAACCAGTAGTCCGTGAGCACAAAGAAAATCAGCGCCTATTATAGGCACAGAGCTAGCAGCAACAACAAAGTTCCACTGAAAGTCACGGTCGTGAAAGCAAACAGTCACCAACCTTTCACCGAAGGTTTTGATGGGAGAGCCATTAGCCGCTGTTAGCAATGGCCCGCAACCCTCAGCTAGCCTGTCCGAGCCAGCCGGGGGAAGAAGGCTCTTCTGTGAGCCGGAGTCCACCAGGAAACGCCTCCCCGAGCGTGAGTCCTCTAAGAAAAGCAGCCTTTCCTTGTTGCCAGCGGTCGCGGCTGCTACAGAGCGCTGACATGCCCGTTTCCCTGGGTCTGGAAACTGCAAGGCGGGAGGCAGCGCCGTGCCTTCGCTCCAAAACGCTGGTGATAAAAACAAAGCCCCTTTCCGCGGTGCCGCCGTGCCGCCGTGCAGCGATTCCGGCCACAGTGGACGAGTCGGAGGGCCCGTGGAGCATCGGTGAGGGGCAGGGGGAAAACGCTGGTGGGTCCTGAATAACCGTCTGGACGCCGAAAGTCCTGGTAGCCAGGAGGATGCGATCCGCCTCTTCCGCAAGGGAGCAGTAATCCTTCGTGGCCAATAGCGGGGAGTTGGCAAGGCCAGCGCGCACTGGAGCCGGCAGCTGTCGAAGAAAGAGGTGGGTGAAGAGAAATCCTCCGTCCTCCGCGCCCAGCAAGGACAGCATGCTCTCCATGAGCTCGAGGGCGGTGCCGTCGCCCAGGCCCGCGATGGAAAGGAGTTTCTCGGCCCGCTCAGCATCAGAGAGGGAGTAACGCCGCAGCAGCAGCCCCTTGAGGGCGGCGTACTTGCCCTGGGCTGGGGGATCCCGGAGGAGAGTCATCACACGGCGGGTTGACAGCGGGTCAAGTGAGGCCACCACATGGTGGTATTTAGTGTCGTCGGCTGAAACTCCACGAAGAGCAAACTGAGCTTCTACGTGCATGAACCATGAAGGAGCATCGTGAAGCCAAAAATCCGGCAATTTAAGCGCCACAGCAAACGCAGCCATCGGCGGAGGTGAAGGTCCGGCGGCCGCCGATGCTTCCAGGCCAGAGCTGGCTTCGTCGTCGAGCCTTAGCATGTTCACTACAGGGGTCACCAATGTGGAGGTATGTAACAACGACAGGAGAGGTCTCAGTGTCTCACTCCAACCACTTTATTAACTGACAGAACTTCACATATAGTCAGCGCCAAAATCTCCACCCCCACACTTCGCTTCAACTTGTGTGTGAGTGGAGCCACCTGGTGGTCCGCCACAATATAACCTTTGAGCTCAACGGTAATTAATTAGTAGTGGAAATAATTTCTGGTTCATCACAGAAATGTAGCAGTGACAATAATATTGTATGCTGTAATCGCACTGGACAATTAGTGATACAAAACACCTGTTTTATCCTGTGAATAAAAGTATATGTTTCTGTCAATGTACCATGGTAATAACAGAAGCGAAACACAATATTGTGTCAGGACAATTCACTATTTATGCACAATAGACAAAGGAGCAATTTCTGTTCAGCGCCAGACTTGCTTGTAACCTATATCACCAATTATGTTAAGAAAAATGACGCATTAACTACAACAAAACTCTGACCTTTGTGGGAATGCTTGGAGCAGACTAACATGTGAGCTGGAGTGTTCTGGGACGTTATATTTGGTATATCCAGACCATCCGTGGGCTCTTACTTCGGAAACATGGCTTAAAAATTTTCACTTCAACGACGTAATCCGATAAAAAAAAAAACGATCTCTTTACCCGTCGGCTTCCCGTGGCTGTCATGCGACCGGCTGTTGCAGTCAATAATACAACAGCTTCTTGCCATTTTTTGGGTTTCTTTTTATCGCTGTGTAACTGAGTTCAAAAGCCTGCGTGCGCTAGTACCTCTTGCCACAAGTTCCCAGAATCCTTTGCGGTTTTACCCCTGAATGACGTCACATTTTCAATCTTCATCCCGACTTTTTGTCCCAGTCCAGCCTTGCCCTGATCTAACCTCTCCTCTTCCTCACAGCTCTGATTTCTCTGAGGGAGATGTTGTGACTGTAATCTGTGAGGAGGACCAAAGCGTTTCTGATTGGACTGTGAGGAGAAACACAAGCAAACTGCAGAGGGCTGAGTGTGGAGATGGGCGGGGACAACAGCAACGTGATCGATCATGTTCCATCAGTGCGCTGGTGCCTCACGACACTGGAGTTTACTGGTGTGAGTCCAGTAATGGTGCCATCAGTAACCTGGTTAATATCACAGTCACTGGTAAGCTGATCACTCTCACTTTACTTCTTATTGCATCCACAAATTGAGCTGAACATGCAGGTACATAGATTCTGTGCTGTTCTTCACTGATCACCTACCTGACTGACAGAGTAATGAAGGACTTCCCTCCCTCGGTGCTTCTTAATGTGTGAGGATATTCTCCATTACTGAGTTAAGACTTCCTTATTTAGATCTAAGCTCTGGATTATCTTGCACGTCTCGTGGCTCCCAAATGTCTCTTAAGTTATTATCCTCTGTAGCCTCATACTTTAGCTTTACTTGGCAAATGTGAATGCTTTGTGTGCTGACAAACCCTTTTGCATGTAGTGTTTTTATGAAAAGCCTTATAATTGCCTAATTTTGTGTTTTTGTTCTGTCACAAAAGCAGGCATTCTTACTGTTGTTTAATATTTTAATCAAACCTTTAAGTTTAATTCAGCACAAAAAGCCCCACTGTAAACAAATCCACAGAACAGAACCAAACTCAGCAGCCAAACAGTTTGTCCTCAGTGCAGGTTGACATTCAGAAAAACCAGCTGCCTCAGCTTGGATGGGCTGATGTGGTTTCTCCTTAGTATCTGCCCAGTTTTTGAGAAGACCCTCCAAAGGAACAGATGTTGCCACAATGCACAGTCTCCCCTCCATCACCTTCAACAGGTAGGGAAAGACTGTGGCCTTGGCCTCCCACCAGCTCTGTGGGCCTTCTCCTTGTTGGATGAGGGGCTCCTCAAGATAACATTTCATCTCCATCATAACATCAGCTGTAGTATTTCTCTTTGCAGCATCTCCTGCAGCTCTTTCATCAAAGAGGCTCCACACAGCAGACGTCTGTGGCTCCTCCTTCACTTGGCCCTGTAATGGTGGAGCTGGGTGGGAGTGCACTTTGCTGCTGCAGTTATTCTCTGAAGTGCCTCATCAACAGCTCTGTTGTCACTGAATGCAAGCTTTTTAAATCTACCATCCAGTGATGCAGCTTCTGAGTGGACGGTGTTGAACTCCACACACAGAAATTTTTGCACTCACTGCTAATTTTGTTTTACAGTGAAGCCACTCTGCTCTGCTAGTCCCAATATCTTTCACCTGCAGCAGATGCTGCTTCGTTTGCAGCTGTCAGTCATATTTCTGTGTTTTTGTGTCGCACTCTCCTCCACACTGCTGTCTGTCATCTCACAGGTATGATGTGCGGAGCGATGCTGAACTTCCAATCCCAGCGTTTCATGTTGCAGGATCAATTCCCATATGAAAATATCAATATCTAATTTGATTACATTTGTTTTTCATCATAAATATGACAGACAAAAGTAAATTCGGCAATTAGCGGGATGGTCTGCAATACCCTGTCAATAGGAACTACACTCACCACCTCTCATTCATGTGCGTGTTACGGCTCTGCAAGAGTGTGAGCCAATGAGAAACCAGAGGCACAAAACTTTAGACCACAAAACACACAATCTGATGTTGGTTTGTAAAGATGTTGCTGATGAGACTTTGTAGAAAGCAGCTGGTCTGAGTGATGTGATCAGAGTGCAGCAGATAATGTCTGACAGCAGTTTGAAGAGCAAATGGATTCTGTTCTGTTCTTCATCATCACCTACCTGACACCTCACAGCTGTTTCTCACCTGCAGGTCACACAGGAGGATCTGTTGGACTGAAGGTCAGCCTGTCAGTTCCTGCTGTGCTTCTTGTTGCTGCTGTTTTCTTGATGTAGAGAAAACAAAAACAACAAAGAATCAGGATCCAGCCTCATGTTGAGCTGCAGCAAAATAAAATGTCTGAATCTTTTTAAATCAGCACTCTTAGTCTCCCGCTGGTGGTTTCAGCGTTGTCAGTGAACCTGGGGAACATGAGATGATGCTGGTAACAGAAATCAAAGGTAGTGAACAGCAGACAGGGATCAGCTGCAGGTTTAATACACGTCCTGAATTTGGTTTAGTTTGAAGTTTCTGTAAAATAAAACCAAATGTTGTGATTTGTCTCTTTATGAATAAAGTTGAATTGAATTTCTCTCTGAGCTCCTGCTTCTGTTGTCTGTCAGTGATTTTATCAGTTGGACATCAAGTAAAACTTTGGATAAAATGAAAACTGTTCACACAGTGTCTGTAAATCCACGGGTGAAAATAACACATGTAACATTCACACAAGTCCACGAGTGATTGAATGAAATGTGATCATGGAAAAATAAATTCAAAACTATTCAAGACTTTTACCATTAACTGTCATTCTATTATGAAGTAACAGGAAGGTAATAACACTATAATATAATAATAATAAAGAAAATTAAAAAATATGGTGTAACAGAGCTCACTGCCTCACACTGTCGATAGCAGCATTTCTTTTTAACCTTATTTCATTTAAGGCTCAGACGATCATCTGTTTTCACTTAAAGTAGTCTAGCTCTGATATCACTTTAGCCTCTGGATGGAGGATTTGCTATGTTAACTTATAGATAATAAACTCAACGTATTACAGACCAAAACCAAACACGTCCGTAGTATAAGACTGGATTTAACTCCCTTCACACCTGTCTCGACACAACAGTCAGGTCAGTCCCTTCCCTTTTAAGAAATCCACCTTAAATGTATTTTAAATGTAAGTGATGCAAAATGAATTTAATATTTTATCTTTAGTTTGTCAGGTAGCATCAGGTCAGATGGATGATGTTGGGTGAGATGGAGCAGACAGAGATGTCATCACAGCTGAGAGGAAGCAAAAGCCTCAACATCCAGGCTTAAAAGTGATGTAGGGAGCTAAAGCTAAAGCTCTGCTTTCTTTGTGTGCCTGTGCTAACAGCAACTAATGAGAAATGTGATGACAATTGTCCAGCTTTGTCCTTTTATATTCTAACAAATGTGAAGTGAACCTGTGGTTATACAGTAACGATAAGAGCATCTTTATTAGTCCCACATGTGGGAAATTTGTTTTGTTACAGCAGGAAGTGGACAGTGCAGTTACATAGCAAACATGAGAGAACACTGGAATAGAATAAGAAACTGTACACAACTGTACCCAATAGAATAGAATAGAATGATAGGATAAAAATAGAATACACATGCTACATACAACTGAGTACAAATACAACGTTGTCAGAAAAAGAGTGTTACACTTAGTCCTATTGCACATGTGTGTGTTTGATCAGCTGCAAAGTCTTTGTGGTGGAGTCTGACAGCAGAGGGGAGGAAATCTCTCCGCCCACATCGTGGGTGCTGCAGCCACTGAAGGAGCTGCTCTGAAGCGCTATAAAGGTTTGTGATGATCAATACAGGTTTACAGCTCAGATCATACTGAGTTCATTATGACTGATATAAATATGTGATAGAATAATAATAAATTGAGTAAATTGTGATTGACAAACAGTTTTAAAGAGAAAGTTTGTTAGTTTAAATTGTGTGAAAGGTCAGAGATGGAGAGAACACCAGGCTGGGGCTGAATATCAGTGTATTACATGCAAATCTGATTGGATGACAGGACAGAGCATAAACTGAAGCTCGCATGGATGTTCTGGGTCTCCTGCCTCTGTGAGATCAGCAGGTCAAAGATTCAATAGCAAAACTTGGTTGTTCCAGCAGCGACGCCGAGGGCAGTGAGCTCTAAAAGCCTCCCAGATGAAAACGTGCCCGATCGAGAGGTGATCTGCTGCTGATGGCTGACGAACCTACTCAGGTCTCCAGCTCTTATCAGAGGAGGCAGTGAAGACACCTGAACTTCAAGGCAGTCGGGCTGGGCCAGTCTGTGATTACATACTTTTATCTAAGTACAATCTGAGTATTTTACCTGTAAGTAATCTTACAGTATTATGTTATATTGTGAGTCCTTCTTACAGATCTTCCTAGGTTGAAAATTAAACAGTACTAAATGTAACAAGTAGACAGCAGCACTGAAGTCATCAGTTTAATGGACACAGAGGAAGCTTTTCAAAGGCTTAAGAAGAATAACATGATGCTAGAACATCACATTTTATAATATGACAGTAAAAATAACTCACAGAGATCATCTTCTATGTTTTCCTCCATAAGGGCGGCGAGCCTGGGTCCAGCTATTTGAGTGGTGTCTTGTTTTGGTGAAGCTTTTAAATTGCTTGGCCTTTGAGGCCTGCATGGAGCTCAGGCTGACACTAAGCACAGAAAAGGCCCACAGTGGGTGCACACACAGGATACAGATCTGTCAGGTCATGATCAACAACCACTGACCAAAGCCCACTGATCTCTGACCTCCCAGCCCATTCTTCCTTCAGTGGGCTGCTTTCAGTCATTATGCAAATGTTCTGTTTATAAGATTGAGGAAACCTGCAGTCAAACAACATATAAGAACATAAGATGGAAACAAACAGAGTGAAACAGAGTTTGTTTCCTTCCTGGTTTCCTGGTTTTCGTATGTTTGTCACACTTAAATGTTTCAGATCAAACACATTAAAATATTAAACAAAGAAAACACAAACTGAAGTTTGTAAATGAAGATGTTTGTTATTAAGGGAACAAATCCAAAGCTACATCATCCTGATCTGAAACATTTAATAAGTGTGACAAACATACAAAGAACAGGAAACCAGTTTGAGCAGCTGTAATCAAACTGTCAACCTTCACACTTTTTACTAAAACCTTTAATTCTCCACTAACATCACTTTGTATCCACGGTCACTCTAATGGACCCTAGAAAATAAGATAAAACACATTCAAAGACTATTTTGTGTTGAGAAGAAGTTTCTGGCTCTTATTCTATTTTCTAAAGGAGGCAAACAGCAAACAGGACTCTCCAGCTGCCCCGGAGCAGATTGTAATCATTGCTCTAGACGAGCTTCATCATGTTGCAGACACACCTTCATGCTCAGGGCAGCCGTTACCTGTGTGCTCTAAGAGAAGCAGGAAGATTTAGGGTCAGATTTACTAACATGTGGAGCAGCAGCAGCCGCATCACAAAGTTTAGTATGTTATGTATTTGTAATTTTGAGTTTTATATCTCTTGGAGAGAGATATCTTTTGTATACTTATAAATGCACCATGTGGTAAGCTGTATACTGTGTCTACTGCTGTATTGACAATAAAGCTCTTGAGTCTTGAATGTGTATCTGTAAGAGTGTCACTGTCAGAAGACGTGTCTGTCATACTTGCTGCTGGGAGGTTATTACTGGGAGGGAGATGTTATCAGAGTCATCAGAGCTTCATCGGCTCAGAGTCGTTATCGCAGCACCAAAACTTTGTCAGTGAACTGGAATGAGCTGGATCTGAAACAAAGGCAGCTGTTACTGTGTTAGATTCACGTCTGCATGTTGAAACGTCTTATTAAAAGTAAAGATGTGCACATACAGTGGGGCAAAAAAGTATTTAGTCAGCCACCGATTGTGCAAGTTCCCCCACTTAAAATGATGACAGAGGTCAGTAATTTGCACCAGAGGTACACTTCAACTGTGAGAGACAGAATGTGAAAAAAAAAAGTCCATGAATCCACATGGTAGGATTTGTAAAGAATTTATTCGTAAATCAGGGTGGAAAATAAGTATTTGGTCACCTCAAACATGGAAAATCTCTGGCTCTCACAGACCTGTAACGTCTTCTGTAAGAAGCTTTTCTGTCCCCCACTCGTTACCTGTATGAATGGCACCTGTTTGAACTCATCATCTGTATAAAAGACACCTGTCCACAGCCTCAAACAGTCAGACTCCAAACTCCGCCATGGCCAAGACCAAAGAGCTTTCGAAGGACACCAGGAAAAGTATTGTAGACCTGCACCAGACTGGGAAGAGTGAAAAAATAAAAAAAAAATACCATAAACCTGACGCTCTGGCCACCTCTATCGCGTTCGGTGTGAACACAGGCCGTCACAGAGCAGCTGTATTTGTACTGACATTAGATTATACACAGGTGCACTCTATTTACTCATTTGCACTCATCAGGCAACGTCTATGGGCAACTGACTGCACTCAGACCAAAGGGGGCTGAATAATTACGCACACCCCACTTTGCAGTTATTTGTAAAAAATGTTTGGAATCATGTATGATTTCCGTTCCACTTCTCACGTGTGCACCACTTTGTGTTGGTCTTTCACGTGGAATTCCAATAAAACTGATTCATGTTTGTGGCTGTAATGTGACAAAATGTGGAAAAATTCAAGGGGCCCGAATACTTTTGCTGTATTTAGCAACCAAGACTCTTCAGCATGCTCTTGTATTGCTTATAAGACTGTTCACTGCATCTGAAGGAGTGCTTGGAGTGGAAGGGTCAGAGATTAATTCATTCTCTGAAAAGCATTGAACACTAGCTTTCTCACCTAAGTGGTCAGAGAAGAAAGAAAGAAAAAAGCACAGCTGTGGTTTTATTGAACTGCAGTGGGAAGGGTGGTCAACCAAGTGTCATGTTACACATGAAGAGTAGAAGTTCATCTTCAAGTTATACCATGTCAGTGACCTTCATGGTTCCTACATTCACATTGGATTTTCTAAAACAACACGTGCTGATTAATTTTATGAACGGCTGATAATCATGGACATTCACTTGTTTATCTCTTTGTAGTCTTGTACCTTGTAAAAGTTGTAAAGATTACTTTATGCATTTTGTCGCTTAGAGTATTTTTGCTCTGAGTTATTAGAGGAATTCCATAATCAAAGGCAATTACTTCCTCAGTGCCAAAAACTTCCAGATATGTTCTTTCACAGCTGCTTAAACATCTGTATCTGAGCACACATTTTGATATTTGTCCTCTAAGCTCTGGTCAGTTGGTGGAAACACACATGCTCATGTTTTACTATCAGTTGACAATCATTGATACTCACTTGTTCTTCTCCTTGTACTGCATCTGAAGTCATAAAGATTACATTAGTCACTGATTCACTAGAATAAGGTTGAATCTAATGCTACAGTGACCTCCCCTCTGTACTGTGTAATATAAAAGTCAGTCAGGTTTGCAGATGACACACAGATACTGTTGAGTTTTCACTGACAGAATGGAGATCACGCTGAAGTTCTCGCTGTTGCTTCTGGTCTGCTCTGTTTCCACAAATCAGACAGAGGCAGATAATGAAATTCTTGACCAGCAGATTTCAAACCAACAACCCTGTCCACAGGAAATCCATGCTGTGCTCAGAGAGCTGACTGCCTCAGTGGCTGAACAGAAAGTGGAAATCAGGACCTTAAAACAAGAGAATAAAGGTAGAGTATGATGTCAGGTAGTGAGAAAAATGACAGCATGAGGAAACCTTCATATGAGCCCCTGTTACAGAGATATCAATGTCACTTCATGAATCTATCACTAACGTTTCTCATTAATTTTTTTATTTTTATTATTTATTCATTATTTATTCAATAATCTAACCTACTAAAAATGAAAAGATTCAAATGATGCAGATAAATACAATTCATATTGACTTATTTATGTTCTTTTCTGTCAGACCATGTCGCAAAACTGAAAGACCTGGAAATGCAGAACGTTGAACTTCAGAGACAGAGGTCTGAAATTGACAAACTTAAACAGCAACAAATAATAAATAAATAAATAAACTTTATTTATAAAGCACACTAAAAAAACAAGGGTATACCAAGGTGCTTGACAAAAATAAAATAGGAAAAGGGAGATGGGAGGGAAAAGAGAAAGGATCTGGCACGTATCAATTATAAAAACCATCATAAGATATAAAAGTAGTTCACAAGCATAAAAAATGTACCAGCGCACACAAGTGTTAACTGGGTGGAAAGGCAAGATTAAAGAAATAAGTCTTAAGCCGTGATTTAAACAGTGGCATAGAGTCAGACGCCCGGATAGCGACAGGAAGGTTGTTCCATAAGACCGGGGCAGCTACAGCAAACGCGCGGTCACTGCGAGACTTCAGCCGAGAACGAGGTTGCTCCAGAAGAATTTGGGTAGCAGAGCTAAGTGCTCTGACAGGAGTGTGTAACCTGAGAAGCTCATTGAGGTAGCTCGGCGCAAAGTTATTAATGGTTTTGTAGGTGAAAAGTAATATTTTAAATTGAATACGGTATTTAATTGGAAGCCAGTGCAAGCCAGCAAGAACAGGAGTGATGGAAGAAAACTTCCTGCTACCTGTCAAAAGGCGTGCCGCCGCATTCTGGACAGTCTGCAATCTAACGAGAAGGGTGGAGGAAAGGCCAATGTAAAGAGAGTTGCAGTTCATATCCAGAATCGGATTCTTTTGGTTATTACCCAAAGCTCGTGACCATAGGTGAAGGTGGGGACAAACTGATAGGAAAGAGCTCCTGCCAGCCACACAGCCACCTGCGACAATCACAGACATTTATCTACCGGCTTGACTGGCGGCTGCAAAACATTGCAAGATAATCTTGGTCAGGTATTCTTCCAGTCCACAACTTTACCACGAGTGTTGTTATATCAATTTAATTGTCCCACAAGGGGAAACTTGGGTGTAACAGCAGCAAGAAAACACATATCCAAACAAACAGTACACATGACACAGAACAGAAACATACACAATTCTTACATATTTACATGAAGGACAATGGTTACCAAAAACTGAGTACCATACTGTTGTTAAATTAAATAAAATTAAATACAGATAAGAGGCAACCCTGGTTGTAGTGTGAATCGGTTGATAAAACAGTGCACGATACAGCGCTGATGTAAACATCTGTGTTTGTTGGGAGCAGTTCAGATTGTACAGTCTGACAGCTGCAGGGAGGAAGGACCTGCGGAAACACTCCTTCATGCATCGAGGATGCAGCAGTCTGTCACTGAAGCAGCTCTGCAGTTCAGCAACATCTACATGCATGGGGCGGGAGATAAACTGCTGCTCCAACATACCACACTGTAAAAAATGACAGATGCCACCACAGAGTCATAGAAGGTCTTTAAAAGCGCTCCCTGGACTCCAAATGACCTCAGCCGCCTCAGCAGGTAGAGTCTGCTCTGACCCTTCCTGTAAAGAGCATCAACCCTGTACTTATACTTTTGTGTTGCTCTCTCATCACATCTTCATTATTCTCATCACTGCTTAAAACAACACACATCTTTTTTTAACTGTCCTTTCTCCAAAACAGAAAGTGGCATTACAGTTGTTTCAGGCTGAGAGACACAAAACGCTCTTCGTATTATCATTCATATATCATCCACACAACTATTTTATTTCTTTTTGTCCACTGGGCAGGTGACCTGCAGAATCATGTCTGCCCCAGCTGGATACCTTTTCACACACACCGTGACGTCAGACACACTCACAGTCACTTCATTCGTCAGACTTCTTTTAAGTTTGCAGCAGGCAATGCGACTGAGTATTGTGTCAAGATAAGTAGGAAGACCACGCTATAATGGACAGTTGAAGGAAAAGGTCAAATTTACAGGGAATCTTTTTGTTTTGTTTTTGGACAGAAAGATGAGAGTTTGATGTGTACATGGCTGTGAACAAAAATATAAATGTGGTGGATCATAAATTTGATTAGTTTTGAAGTTGTACATCTCTGTTCCTTACATTTCATGTCATGCCCTTATTAATGTTTTATTTGTTGCTTTGACTGTTTTCGAATAGAATATGCAGTGGGAATATAGAGGGAGATAAGTAGTGAAAGTTTTGCCTGGGTTGATTGTGCGTCGATCCATTGTTAATGCCTCAGGGCTCCAGTAGGTGGGTTCGCGCGCTTCCTCCTTCACTCAATACAGACGAGTGAGAGTGAGAGCTGCGTGTCTGTGCCGCTCTTTCACCTCTCCTCACTATTTCCCCTGTTTAAGGGCACAACATAAACACTGAGGCTTCAAAATGCAGCATCTACAACACTGTCACTCTGCCTCCACCATGGAGACAGTCTCCATGGTGATGAGTACAACTGGCAGCTGAAACTGTTGTGAACTTCTCCATGAGTCATATTTCCTGTTTCAGAGCTGCTGATTGGCTCTTTGGGCCCTTTACCTTCAGGAGGTCATGGACGAAGCACTGAAGTCGTTTATCACGTGAAAAATATTTTTAGTTTATAATAATTTGATAAATAATAAAATATTAATAAAAACTGGAGGTTTTTTTAGAACTTAGATTTTAAGCTATTTATGCCTTTTTTGCTGCTCTTTTTTAAACTTATTCCCTTTAAACTGTATTTATTCTTTTTAAAATATATTGGTTATTGCACTGTAGAGGCTGCTGAGGAACAGTATTTCGTTTCAGGCTGTGTAACACGAAATGACAATAACCAATAAAGTCTTGAGAGCTGCCATCATTGTTCCAGCAGGAGGCAGTAAAACACCAAACTGCACCTGTTGTGCTGAAAAGGTGTGAGCATGTGCAGTAACCCAGTAAGTTACCTGAATATCTCTCACACACACACACACACACACACACACACACACACACACACACACACACACACACAGACACAGTACTGATACTAATGACTCACTCTCAGAATATTTGGGTTTAATGTCAGGGTATATTTGTGGATGAAAGTTTTGTAGGACACATGATGTGGACAGTCTGGTAATCCCAGAATATTTTAATGTAAGAAAACTCCAGACAGCTCTGGAGAAAGTTTCAGAGTAAAAGCCCTGGAGTGTTTTACATGTTATTCTGTTGGATTCAATCTGACGGAGCTGATTCATAAACACTTCACTGCCAGGTATCAGGTGACCTGCAGAGACTGATCCTACAAACACTCAGAAACAGAGTAAACCAAACTGCACCACAGTGATCAGACGAAACCTTCCTGACATGAACACAGCTCCTCAGTAAAAACTGTGAACCAGCAGAGAGACTACACCCAGCACCATACACCACCTCTCTGACACAGTACACCCTCGGGCAGGTGGTGTCCCCATAAACAGTGTGAGAAGCTCTGATTATTTACTATGTTCAAACAAACTGAGTGTCCACAAACGTCTGAGCTCACAGTGAGAGCTGCTGGCACAGTTTGGAGGTGTTCTGCCCCCTGCTGGATACACAGAGCTACAACATGAGGATCAGAGGAGGCTGGTGCTGCTTCACCTTTAGACACAAGAAGGAGGTCAAAAAATGTAGAAACAGAGATTGTTTTTAAACCTGTAAAGGGGGAAATCCTGACGAACCAATCCACAGCCAGAAAAGAAGTCTAACTCTGTGCTGCTCCAATCAGGAATCAGCTCTGTTACTGTGTGAGTGTGTAAAGTCACACTTGTTACACAGCAGCCGCCTTCACACCGACTGAGCTCCATCACAGCTTCAGAGCTCAGCTTACTAAAGTCAAAGTTTATTTCCTCTCAGGTTTCTTACTTTCAGTAAAGTTTCACTGTTAGAGCCCTGACCAGCATCCTGCAGCATCTGGAGCAGCTGTGTGGTGCTGTCATGGCAATAAGGATCCAAATCTGTGGGATGTTTCCAGCAGGGGTTATAACCTGCAGCCAGCAAGGTGTGCCTAATAAAGTGGCCGTGTTTATGTCCCAGTGCAGCAGCATCAGAAAACGGTGGTTTACATCTCTGTTACAGGAGACCTGAAGAGTTAAAACACCAGAGAAGAAAATCTAAACGTTACACAAAGAACATAAAAGAAGTAAACTTCATAAAAACTTCACAAATGATGCTTTAAATGAAAAATAAATCCCTGTAAATAATTCAACAGGTCACATGTTAGAACCACCTTAACTAAACTCTGTAGCCGCTCACTGTGGTTTGTCCCAGCAGCTCTTAGGAAACAAACTGCTAACTTCAGTGTCAGCACACACTGTTAGTAAACTATGCAACACTGGATTCAGGTTTCAGTTGTGTTAAGTTGTGAAGTTGTGATGAAGTCTTCTTACTGACACAGGTAGGATGGTCAGGCGTCCTCTGTTCCTTCACCGTTCATGAACTGTCACTTATAAAATGCTGCCAAACATCAACTACACTCAATAACTAAACGTGTGCAGGTTACAGTGATGGACGCCCAGATCTGCACTCCAAATACAAACAGACTAAAGGTGTTTCCTCCAGAAACAAAGACAATATTTACAAAGGTCTCACAGGTAAATTGTGAGCGATCACAGCAGCATCTCATCCTGACTAACAGCTTTTAGATGCAGGGAGAGCGTCGTGGTTCAGAGGTGGTTCAGCAGATGATGAAGGCCTTTCTGTTGCATTGTGTAGTGCTGTGGAGGCCATGATGGTCGACTGGGTCTGCTTCTACTGAACTCACAAACACTTCTGAGGTATTTACACCTGAAGCCTCATTGAATGTGAGTCAGAAACAAACGGCTCAGCTGTGATTAATGGATGTTTCCCTGCATTTCTATTTTCACACAGTTTATTTCTTACAGCAGGAAAACTGAACAGAATGTATGTAAGAGGTCAGAGTGAGGATGACGTCACTTAATACAGGAAATACATGTTTGTCTGTTTTGATGATGAAGGACTTCTTCAGCTCTGTAAACAGCTACACTTGAGAGGACAGAGGTGATTTCATGGATCAATAACAATGTGTTTATCAGCTTTCATCATCGCAGTGCAGACATGACGTCAGATCTATCAGAGTGAAGGCCGTCTCTCTGATGACGTCACAGAGCAGAGTCCTTCTGTCCAATAAAGGATCTCAGATCAGCTGCTGCCATCTTGTGGCCACAGTTGGTTACTGTCTCTGAAAGTTGTCTCATGTTTCCTGTTGTCCTGCTAACAAAGGCTGGAGCTCATCATGCTGAGAGGGCAGCAGCATTTTGTGGCTCTTCACACATGTTCATTATATTCTGATGATCCTGGATGGAGACAAACTACAGATAAGTGTGTTCAGCCCAACTAGTTTATCTCATTACAGCAGTTTGATGTTTCCCTTTGAATCCCCCTGAAGATCCTGACAGTGAAGCACGTACATAATACTCCAGCCTTTCAACTCTGAGCTTATTTAGTTCTATTAATACACTGAAATCTCATTTGTGTCATGAAGAAAGTCTTTAATCAAACAGAATTCAAAGATCAGAAACATTTCATATATGGAGTTAAACATGAATCATTGTTTCAACAACATATTTATTGTTGTCATAAACAGACAAGAAGACAACAACAAACTGCTCCTCCCATTCAACACATGTCAGTCCATATCCCAGCAAACTAAATCATCTCCATTTACACATCAAATAGAAACATGAATCACTTGTAATGATTAGAAACTTGATAGAATTTCAAATCTAGTTTGGGGAGTCATTCAGTGAGAAACAGTGAAATGATTTTCCATGTGAAAAGGTGGACAGCAGAAACAGAAAGAAACAGTGAAACTAAAAGAGAAACAAAGAGCTTTGGAACAACGAGGCAGCAGGAGGACAGCTGCAGTTTAACAGCTTCAACTCACTGACAGGAAACAACATTAGAAACATCATCATCCTCAACTCATCTGCTGCACTGACACTGACACCTTCAACGGACACACCTTTGCTTTACCATCAGTGTTAATGAATGGAAACATCCTGTGAGTGAAAGTGTGTGTGAAGGTGTGTATGTGTGTGTTAGTATCAGGATCAGAGAACGACAGCTTTCCTCTGTTCCAGTTCAGATTCATTCTGATCCTCTGGAGCTTCTTCTCTACTGAGAGATCAGTGACAGGAGCTGATGGTGAGTGTGTGTAGTATTTACCTAAACGGAACCCTATTCTCCATAATCCAGACAGTTTGTCTCCCTTCCTCTGCACAGACTCTGCTAACGCACCCAGTACCCACACTGTACTGTCTCCAACTTCAACATCCCAGCTGTGAGTCCCTGAGTTAAAGCCCTCAGAGCCCAGGACAGAGTAGGAATAATCAATCCTCTCTGGATTATCAGGAAGCTGCTGCTTCTCTCCTCCTTCTCTCACACTGGTCAGATCTTCAGACAGGATGAGTTCTGGATGAGCAGTGTTTGGGTCCAGAATGAGAGGAGTGTAGGAGACCATGTCCTTCATGTTGTTCCAGATGTTGAAGGTCAGGTTGCCCAGGTGTTTGGCCTGGTCTATCAGAGCTCCTGAGGGCAGCTGTGGATCATCCAGCAGGGGGCAGCGCTGGACTCTTTCCACTGCAGCCTTGTAGTTGTGCAGGAATGAGACGTCTTCAGCTCTCAGCTCCTCCTCTGTGGCTCTGACTGTGTCTGAAAGAGCTGCTATCTCTCTGCTCAGAGCCTCCATCTTCTCCTTCATCATCACACTCTTCTGCTCCTCTTCCTCCCTCAGTGCAGCCAGCCTGGCCTCCTCTTCCTCTGCTAGAAACTGCTGAAGCTTCTTAAACTGCTCCTTAATCTGCCTCTCTGTGTGTCGGGCCTGGACCTTAATGTGTTCTGCTGTTTGATCAAACTTCACTTGAACTCGTTTGCAAACCTTTAACTTCTTCTTTAAGGGCTCCAGAGTTTCCTGAAGTTCCTTCTTGTGTTGTTGTGCAGCTTCATCGATGGGTCTGAATCTGTGATTGGTGTGTTTTTCTGAGTCTCTGCAGACGACACACACTGGCTGCTGATGGTCCAGACAGAAGAGTTTGAGTTTCTCAGAGTGCAGACTGCAGAGAGCCTCTGAAGCTCTCTGATCTCTCTCCTGTAAGAACGACTCACACAGGTTCTTTAAAGCTCGGTTTAAAGGTGGATCATAAACTGATATTTCCTTACAAACTGGACACTCGTGTGTTGGTCTCTCTCTCCACCATCTCTTCAGACAGTCTTTACAGAAGCTGTGGCTACATGACAGAAGAACAGGATCTCTGAAGACCTCCTGACAGACCGGACAGCAGAGATCCTCCTCTGATCTGGAAGCCATTGAGTCTGTGAGTGAAGCTGAAAACAGCAGACAGGAAGTACAGTCAGTCCTGGCTCCCCTCCCTCCTCTACCACCTTCACTGAAACTTCCTTTGAGTCGTGTTTTTGCTCAAACTCACATTCAGTGTGTGGAGCGTCAGCAGCTTGAAGCAGCAGTGTTGGAGTTTTCCACTTTTCTCTCCTGTAGCTGGACTCACTCAGAGGAAGCTGCTAGTTTGGTCTGAGCTCAGTCTGATCGTCTGTGCGTCTCTCTGCACTGAGGACGAAGAACTTCCTGTTTCCTGGTTTGTCACATTTGAGTGACGTGAGGGGAGGAGACAAATGTTGCTGTTTGACTTTTAACTAAGGTGTGTTTCAATCCTGCCTGCAGCTCAAAAGCTGTAAAACAGGTTTTGTGTCTTTTCACCTCCACAGGTCACAACATGAAACCTGTTGTGAAGTTTATAAAATAAAGTGTCACTCGGTGGTGCAGCTGTTTGTCAGCTTCTATTTTAGACTTTGTTCTGGTTCTTGTTCAGGTTCCCAGCAGTGGGAGTGTAATGCAGTCACACACACACAGGTGGTGTTAAGGTGGACTCACTTAGTTACAGACAGTGGTGTTATTTCCTGTAACTAAGGGTGTGTTTCACTCCAAAGTTCAGACATTAACCTGCCAGAAGTTGTAAAAGTTACTGATAAAGAGCTTTTCTCTCATTTCACATGTTGTCCACAATCTCCTCGTGATTACCTCTGGAAAGCCCCGTGGCACAGCTCTCCATCCAGTGCAGCTTTATGGTCATTGCTGTGGTTCCAGAATCTTCTCATGATGACCAGTAGGTCCCCAAACAGCATGACCTTTGACCTCAACCCCTGCCTGGGCTGTCAGCTATGGTCCCTACTTCTCGCTGGGTCTCTGAAGATTTCTCAGGAGATTCCACCCTTGGGATCATTTCTTCCAGCAATGCTCTGCTGCACCTGCATCTCCTCACTAGAGGAAAAACTTCTATTTGGAAAACATGTCAACCATCATCAAACCAAAATTTCCTTTCAGTTCAGTGAACTTCACTTATCAAAAAATATCATTATTTATTATTTATTAATTATATTATTCGTTTATCACGTTTTCACTTTCACTTATAGGCCATCAAAGTGTTTATTATCTTTACCCAAATAATTGGAGCAGAACTTGTTCCATATTCAGTTTTTCAGCAAAACGTGTTTGAGAAAAGATTCATTCTTATATCTGGAGGAATAAATATATTTCAATAAATATTAACGTTAGCCTGCGACTTTGTTCCAGTTTTGAATTTTGGCCCACTGTGTATTTGAGTTTGACACCCCTGATCCATAGCTGGCGATTTTTTGTTTTTATGGGCCGATGGATTTTTTTTGGTTTTTTAGGAAGGGTATATATAATGAAAGGTGTTGGATTGGCCAATTGGTCATGATCGACTCTGGGCTGGACCAATTACAGCCGAGGAGGCCGGATGCACCCGCCCCCTTGTTTAGCAATCACGTGATTTTCGCGCATTGCATGCCGGGAACTCGTGGCAAAACAATCCAAGTACCGCATCAAATGCAAGCATTTGCAGCACCGCAAAACGTTCATTCTCCGGTTCCAATACCTTCTTGTTTTTTCTTTGCCGCACAAAAAAGTCTCGACGAAAAGACAAAGAAAAGATACGAGGAAAAAATCAAAGGAGTGAAAGGGTCAGACCCTTACGAGCACACAGAGGGACCAAAGACGTCAGCGTGCTGCCCAACTTTCACCACGCTCATATTTATAATCATACGGTTCTTGGAGTGAGTGCATACACTCATGAAGTTTAGTAACTTCAGGTCACTGCAACAAGCCCAGGTACAGTTTACCGACGGATGGGTGCAGGACCTTGAAATGCACCGTGTAGAACGAAAGACCATCGTACGAACAAAGGTAAGTTTACCAGTCTCACAAATCGTCGTCATAAATACACATTCGTTAACCGTTTATTAATATAACCTTTGAGCTCAACGGTAATTAATTAGTAGTGGAAATAATTTCTGGTTCATCACAGAAATGTAGCAGTGACAATAATATTGTATGCTGTAATCGCACTGGACAATTAGTGATACAAAACACCTGTTTTATCCTGTGAATAAAAGTATATGTTTCTGTCAATGTACCATAATAACAGAAGCGAAATGCAATATTGTGTCAGGACAATTCACTATTTATGCACAATAGACAAAGGAGCAATTTCTGTTCAGCGCCAGACTTGCTTGTAACCTATATCACCAATTATGTTAAGAAAAATGAGGCATTAACTACAACAAAACTCTGACCTTTGTGGGAATGCTTGGAGCAGACTAACATGTGAGCTGGAGAGTTCTGGGACGTTATATTTGGTATATCCAGACCATCCGTCGGCTCTTACTTTGGAAACATGGCTTAAAAATTTCTCTTCAACGACGTAATCCGATAAAAAAAAAGATCTCTTTACCCGTCGGCTTCCCGTGGCTGTCATGCGACCGGCTGTTGCAGTCAATAATACAACAGCTTCTTGCCATTTTTTGTGTTTCTTTTTATCACTGTGTAACTGAGTTCAATTGAAAGCCTGCGTGCGCTAGTACCTCTTGCCACAAGTTCCCAGAATCCTTTGCGGTTTTACCCCTGAATGACGTCACATTTTCAATCTTCATCCCGACTTTTTGTCCCAGTCCAGCCTTGCCCTGATCTAACCTCTCCTCTTCCTCACAGCTCTGATGTCTCTGAGGGAGATGTTGTGACTGTAATCTGTGAGGAGGACCAAAGCTTTTCTGATTGGACTGTGAGGAGAAACACAAGCAAACTGCAGAGGGCTGAGTGTGGAGATGGGCGGGGACAACAGCAACGTGATCAATCATGTTCAATCAGTATGCTGGTGCCTCACGACACCGGAGTTTACTGGTGTGAGTCCAGTAATGGTGCCATCAGTAACCTGGTTAATATCACAGTCACTGGTAAGCTGATCACTCTCACTTTACTTCTTATTGCATCCACAAATTGAGCTGAACATGCAGGTACATAGATTCTGTGCTGTTCTTCACTGATCACCTACCTGACTGACAGAGTAATGAAGGACTTCCCTCCCTCGGTGCTTCTTAATGTGTGAGGATATTCTCCATTACTGAGTTAAGACTTCCTTATTTAGATCTAAGCTCTGGATTATCTTGCACGTCTCGTGGCTCCCAAATGTCTCTTAAGTTATTATCCTCTGTAGCCTCATACTTTAGCTTTACTTGGCAAATGTGAATGCTTTGTGTGCTGACAAACCCTTTTGCATGTAGTGTTTTTATGAAAAGCCTTATAATTGCCTAATTTTGTGTTTTTGTTCTGTTACAAAAGCAGGCATTCTTACTGTTGTTTAATATTTTAATCAACCTTTAAGTTTAATTCAGCACAAAAAGCCCCACTGTAAACAAATCCACAGAACAGAACCAAACTCAGCAGCCAAACAGTTTGTCCTCAGTGCAGGTCGACATTCAGAAAAACCAGCTGCCTCAGCTTGGATGGGCTGATGTGGTTTCTCCTTAGTATCTGCCCAGTTTTTGAGAAGACCCTCCAAAGGAACAGATGTTGCCACAATGCACAGTAGTTTTAAAATAAAGAGTGACTTAGGAGTGCTCTCTCGTACTGAGTAATCAACGCTAGTGATCACTGTAGAAAGAAATAAAATAATTTAATAAGGGGGTAATGTTTAAACATATGTTTCTGTTGTTACAGCAACTTCTTGAGATATAACTCAGTATGCAAATTAGCTGGAGTGAGTGGTGACGAAGAAGCTTCCTGTGTGTGTGTGTGACTGAGGCCTTCAGAAGAGGAAGCATAGCAGACAAGAGAAGTGCAGAGTTGGGTAGGAAATTTATAGTTTAGTGATTATATGTTGTCGTAAGGGGGTCTTATGCTGAATTTAAGTATGTTAAAGGGGGTGATTTTTGTGTGCAAATTGTGTGGTTTTAATGAGACTTTCGGTGTATTGAGGAGGTGAAATTATGTGGTGGCAAAACTTTTGTGTTTAAGGTTGTTGAGGTTGTTGTGGTGATGGGTTGATTCTGTCAGTTAGGTTCGGGTTGTTGTTGTTGTTTTTGTTTTTAATAGAGGGAGTTTTAGGAAACATGGACATGTCTGAGAGGGGCCCATTATTTTGTAACAGTGCACTTAAAGAAAACCTGTCAGGTGATTTTGTTTTGTGTTTTGTGAGCTAATAATCAGCTCTATTTTTTTTTTTTTTTCATTTCTGTTTTAAGCAGGCCTGCAACAGTGAATAACGGCGCTGAAAATTCTCGGGATGAGCAAATATAAGGGGGCTTTCCAGATTACAATTGGCTGAGGAGAAAGCTACCTGTGGGGACTGATCAGGTTGTAAGTCCCTGTCCAAAATTGTAGGATTTTATGCGAGTCAATCCAGCCCAAAAGCATAAAGAAATATTTTCCTATGGAAAATAAAAAATGACTGAGCTCATTTTGCTGAGGGTGGAGAATCTGATCAAGTTGCGCTAATAAGCTCCACTATTAGCAAATATATGGTGTGACTGCATGGGAGTGAATGTGTGACTGGATGAAGGTGAGGATGAATAAATGTGGACAAACAATTGGCTTTTACCAGAGAAAATTTCTGTTTTGTAGACTGGGGTTAGATTATGGGATTACAGTATATTGGTGGGAGAATGCCAAATGTTAAAGGGGAAACATTTTTGATGTAACTCAGTTACCATTAATTGGAGAAACATATGACTGAATTGTTCTGTTTTAAGTTTATTTGTATGACATAGATTGGATCATGAGGGGGAAAAACTGTGCATTTTAAGTTTTGTATAGTATTGTGACACATGAAATGTGTCAAAATAAAGGGGGGATTTAGGGTTTAATAATTTAATTGTTTAATAAGTTAGGATCATTTTAGGACTTTTTTGGTTCTTATTATGCGTAATTATGTTTGGGGGTTTGTTGATCATTTGGATATGGTAAAACTGAAACTGTTATTTTTATGTTAAGGTTAAAGGATTAAAGTGAACTGAATCCTGTTTAGAAGATACAATGCCGGTTTTTCAAAGCTGTGAATAAATCTTAGAGGGAAAATTAGTGAGGGTTGAAGGAGGAAAACTGTTAGGATGCCTGGGTCGTCGACCCAGGGTTTTTGAGTTTATAATATTATGTATACTTCCTAGTTTTTGGTTTCTTTGAGTTCTGTTTTATGGCTTAGGTCTCTGTCTTCTTTAGTTGCTGTCTCCCCATCACCTGCATCCCCTTGTCTAGTTCGCGTCTATGTGTATCTTAAGTTCCATATCCCGTGTTCAGTCAGTGTTTGTGTCTGCCCTGTTCCCACGTCTCTGTTCCCTTTGCAGTGCCTGCTTATGAGCCTGTGTCTTTGTTCAGTCTGTGTTATGCGTTTCCTGTTTTACTTTGAAGGTCTGTGTCTTATCTCAGTGTGTTCAGTTACGCTTCTTTGGTCTCGTCAGTTCTGATTTGCCCCAGCTGTGTTTCCCTCCTGTTACCCATTCCCTGATTGCTCCCTCTGTGTATTTTAGCCCTGTGTTTCTTGGTGTCTGTGTCGCGATCTACCGTTTATTTTGCTGTGTGTTTTGCCTGTCCACCAGTGTAAGTTTATTTTGAGTTTTTTTCTAGTTATGTTATGTTGCGTTCAGCATTAAAGCTGTTTTTGTTTAAGTTCTGTCTCCGGAGTCTGCACTTTGGGTCCAATTCCTGCCTGCACACAGCCACACCTAACAAAAACAGGTTTGATTTCTTTTTTGATTTCTAGAAGAAGTGGCTAATGTAGGCTTACACATACAGATATTTCATAGATTTATTTTTAGGATAAAGGGGAGAGCTTATAAGTAGAAATGATTTTTATACATATTGCATTTTTGATATGAGTTATTGAAGGATTGCACGCGCTTACAGACACAGAGTCCAGAAACACACATGACAGTATTGATTCCAGGCAAAAGGCCTAAAATTCATTTAGCTTTTAACTGAACTTAAAGAAGGACCAAAGAGGAAGGAAAGCATATATTTTGGTTAAGTCTGATAAACTAGAATTAGAAGGTATTGTTACATTAAAAGGAGCAAAATGAAATAAAAAGGCTATATCAAAAACAGGCTGTAACATAGGAAATGTGAGGTTAAAATGAAGTTAGTGTTAACACACAGGAGTTGTTTCAAGGCAGCATTTAGCTATGATGAAATGTATACAGGAGTAATTGCTTATATGCTTAAATTTAATTGATTAAAGTGGTTGTTTTTCTTTTGGAGCTTTTAGTAGAATAGGCGCTTATAATGATTTGCTTGTTAAAAAAGTGGACAGTTTGTATACAGGATGTTGATGATCAGATAAGGGAAAAATAGAGCAAGCAACTGGACGTGAAACCAGCGCTTAAAGAGTTTTAAAATGATGAGTAGCGTTGAAGAATGTATATAAATACAAGTCAATAAGTTAAGAACATAATTAGGATCAGGCTTTTGATTAAAGAGTCCCAAATAGGATAAGTTCGGGAGATGCAGGAAAAGGTGTTTTGCTTCCTTTGCAGAAGATCTCGGCGAGGATCCTGGAGATCTCGAGGCCTGCTGAACCACAAGAGAGGGACTGAGAAAACCAAAGCTTACACATGGAGTGTTCTCGAATGGGAGCTGGTGTTTATTACCGGACCAATTAGATGACATGAGGTTGTCTGATTTGCTGAGCGAGGACACAATGTATTGCGACCTCTGGTGTGCCAGAGGTCGAGAGAGGGAATGTGGAGCAGGGAAATTATTTTACTGCTATTGTTAAATAATTGTCATCATTACCATTGCATTAATAATATAATCTGGAGTTTATATTGCATTCAGAGGTTGAACAGTGTGTGTGTCTTTCAGAAAGACTAAGTGGCAGGAAACAGGCTTGCAGAGAAATTGCAGAAGTGAAAGCAGGAAGTTATTTTGAGCAGCAGGCTAAGACGAGGCTTTAACAATGTAACAGATAGCTTTAAGAAGGCCTTAAGATGTTATGCATACAGTTATTATGTTAACCTTGTATTTCAGGTGCAGTTATGACTATTTTATACACAATGCATATCTGTGCTTATTAAAGAGTTGGAGCTCGGTCAATTAATTGGCGGTTGTAAGCTTTGTTCGGCGCGATGTCCGGACAATCTATTGTGCAAGTGACTTGGAGCTATAGAAGGTTAAAACTGCGTACATGCTTACAAAACACTTATATCAGGTCATTTTTATATTAAGCTTTTAAGTAGAGGTTCTTGATTGAAACATTTATTTTAAGTAGATGATATATCCATAGTTTCAGTTCGATTATTACATATACGAGAGTGGTTTCTGTCTCTCTGTCTGGTCAGAGGTCAGGAGCTAGTCGCGAGGTGAAACAGGGTGCAATTGTGGTTAGCACACAGACACACACACACTCAGTTAGAGAGAATCATTTATAGGGGAAAGTTTAATTATGTTTTGCTGAGGTTGCAAAAAGCAGTTTGTCGCAGAACTGCTGCTGAGGTGTCAAGATGACAAGCGAGCATCCGGCAGTGACAGGATGCACCTGTTATGAAGATGGAAGACGATGTTCTTTTAAACTGTGTTAAAGGTCATTGTAGTTTTGATATTGACGTATGTCTATATCCTGTCTGTGACGCATGAAGGGGCGTCAGTAAATCAAACCCTGATGGTATAAAATCTGTGTATGCTTTGATTAAGTCGAAGACCAGTTCCTGTCTGCGAACAGAGCTGCTCTTCCCACACGTGTGTATTCATTAAAAATCATTGTTGGACCAATGGTTGTTTGTACTCTCCTTCCTCAATTTTTGAACCTTAACAGTCTCCTGCCTCTGTGAGATCAGCAGGTCAAAGATTCAATAGCAAAACTTGGTTGTTCCAGCAGCGACGCCGAGGGCAGTGAGCTCTGAAAGCCTCCCAGATGAAAACGTGCCCGATCGAGAGGTGATCTGCTGCTGATGGGTGACGAACCTACTCAGGTCTCCAGCTCTTATCAGAGGAGGCAGTGAAGACACCTGAACTTCAAGGCAGTCGGGCTGGGCGAGTCTGTGATTACATACTTTTATCTAAGTACAATCTGAGTATTTTACCTGTAAGTAATCTTACAGTATTAGGTTATATTGTGAGTCCTTCTTACAGATCTTCCTAGGTTGAAAATTAAACAGTACTAAATGTAACAAGTAGACAGCAGCACTAAAGTCATCAGTTTAATGGACACAGAGGAAGCTTTTCAAAGGCTTAAGAAGAATAACATGATGCTAGAACATCACATTTTATAATATGACAGTAAAAATAACTCACAGAGATCATCTTCTATGTTTTCCTCCATAAGGGCGGCGAGCCTGGGTCCAGCTATTTGAGTGGTGTCTTGTTTTGGTGAAGCTTTTGAATTGCTTGGCCTTTGAGGCCTGCATGGAGCTCAGGCTGACACTAAGCACAGGAAAGGCCCACAGTGGGTGCACACACAGGATACAGATCTGTCAGTTCATGATCAACAACCACTGACCAAAGCCCACTGATCTCTGACCTCCCAGCCCATTCTTCCTTCAGTGGGCTGCTTTCAGTCATTATGCAAATGTTCTGTTTATAAGATTGAGGAAACCTGCAGTCAGCTCAGACTGAAGAAGTCACCTGGATGAGTGACGAAACGTTTCTCCCACAAAACGCTGCGTCCAGATGAACAGAATCAACTTTTGGAGATTTACTTACCTGGATGATTGAGCATGCATCAAGATGTTTGGCAGCTGTAGCAGTCATGGAAAATTCCCTCTGTGGCAGAAAATCTCACAGATGCAGTCTTGATACCAATAGATGGATAAAAACTGGAGGAAATCCTCAGAGGCCATGAAAACTCCTAAATGGAAGTAGCTTCTTCTGCTGGGTCTATTCTGTTGGTCTGACACTGGCTTCCCTTCATTGGCTTCCTGTTAAATCCAGAATTGAATCCAAAATCCTGCTCCTCACATACAAGGTCTTAAATAATCAGGCCCCATCTTATCTTAATGACCTTGTAGTACCATATCACCCTATTAGAGCACTTCGCTCTCGCTCTGCAGGCCTACTTGTTGTTCCTAGAGTATTTAAAAGTAGAATGGGAGGCAGAGCCTTCAGTTTTCAGGCCCCTCTTCTGTGGAACCAGCTTCCAGTTTGGATTCAGGAGACAGACACTATCTCTACTTTCAAGATTAAGCTTCAAACTTTCCTTTTTGCTAAAGCATATAGTTAGGGCTGGACCAGGTGACCCTGAATCCTCCCTTAGTTATGCTGCAGTAGACGTAGGCTGCCGGGGATTCCCATGATGCATTGAGTTTTTCCTTTCCTTTCCTTTATGGTTATGTAAGTTCCAGCTGGAAGGTGATCATCGGTTGGAGATTGAATGGGGACGACTACAAGACTGGTTGTCCCTACCTATGCCCCATTTCCAATCAGGCTGTGCTTACTTGTGTGATGAAGTTTCTGCATCTAGAAGAGCTAAATTAGTTTTTTGTAGAAATTATTATTATTGTAATTAATTATACATTTTTGTAGCTGTAGGAGTGGGAAGCCTTTTACGTCATTTTTGTTTCCTTTCTACAAGGCTTTGTTTGTTGTGTTAGATGTGTCCCTCTGATGTTCCTCTAAAGACAAATAAAACATTTTGTTTTGGTGAAACTGTAAAACTTGCTGTGGCATTGGTGCTTGAATGGGGAAGTCATTTTTTGTGTTGCATACATCTCTGGGCAGATATTTGGGCAGTAATTTTGAACACCGTGTAAAAATGTCAGTGGACATAATGCAAAACCCAATGCTTCAAATCACAGCATCTAAAACCAAAATTGTGCCAAAGATGCCTCATTTCTGTTTAATAGGATAAAACAAATCTATGTTATAGACACAGTAACCCAAGGAAAGCAGTAAGTACACTGACTGACATTGTTACTATGACAACAACAAGCTGACATTTGGACAAAAAAAAAAACCTTGGAGTAATTATTGAGAAAAACATTAAATTTAAATAAAGTTTTAAAAAACACATGACCAAAAATGTAACTAAAACACATCCTCTGGATGTTTCCAGAATATTTTAAATAAATAAATAATTTAAGGAACAACAACAAAAGAAGATCTATAATCAGCATTTATCTCTTCTGTTTTATTTGATGGTGGGGAAATCATAATCATAAAGAGGCTTCTGATTAGAATTTATTTGTTATAAATGTGATTTATATAAACTTTCATTTAGTACGGTGTGTTGATTATATGTAATATATTTTACTTATTATTTATTTACATTCAGTTTTTATTCCTGAGGATTTTGGGTTTTTTTTTATAAAAACTAAAATCAGGACAGAATAATTATTTTGCTGTCTTATTTTATGAATCATTTCGATGTAAGCAGCTATCTTTTGAATATGTGGCTTTACAGCTGAAGGCCCCATCCAAAGTTGTGTTTCTTAATGTTTACAGGCCTCCCAAATACTGCACAGACTTTTTTTAATGACCTCAGTGAACTGCTGTCTGTGATCTGTGTTGATTTCGACTGTGTAATTATTGTTGGGGATTTTAACATCCATGTGGACAACCCTCAGGACAAAGGGACTAAAGACCTGAGTAACACTCTGGGCAACTTTGGGCTGACTCAGCATGTAACAGAGGCCACACATAATAGAGGACACACTCTTGACCTACTGATCTCCAAGGGCCTGAGCATTTCAAAGGTTACTGTGTCTGATGTGGGCGTGTCTGATCATTACTGTGTTTTCTTTGAAAGTAAAATCTCAGCCCACACAAATATATCAACAGCCGTGATCACAAAACGGTGTATAACTGAACACAGTAGTGAGATCTTTAACCAGGTCTTCCCATTAACACCTGACCTGTCCAGAGGGTCAGTCAATGAGCTCGTCAATAGCTTCAATGCTAACATGTTAAATGTAATGGACACTATTGCTCCCATTAAGGTGAAGGTTATCTCTGGAAGGAAAAAGTCTCCATGGAGAAACTCCACACTGGTGAAAAATGAAAAAAGAGAGTGTAGGAAAGCTGAGCTTGAATTTCATTCAACCATGGCCTGCAATGACTTTGCCAAATTCTTCACAGAAAAAATCCAAAAGATTAGACAAGCAATTGGTACATCAACAGCAGATCCAGGATATGTACTGTGTCCACCGAAAAACTGTTTAAACACCATGAAACAGTTTCACCCGATTAACAGCAAAGACCTGGAGGACATCTTAGGTCAACTGAACTCCTCCTCCTGCTGTTTAGATGTCCTGCCAACAAGTTTTTTCAAAAAGGTCTCAAAGACTTTAGAGTCAGACCTGTTACAGATCGTCAACTTTTCTTTAATGTCAGGTGTGTTTCCAGAATCACTAAAAACTGCTGTAATCAAACCTATACTGAAAAAGGACAATCTTGACAAGACACAAATGAACAACTACAGGCCGATCTCAAATCTCCCATTTTTAAGTGAGATCATTGAAAAAGCAGTTTCTCAACAGCTCAGTTACTTCTTAAAACAGAATAACTGCTACGATGCCTTCCAGTCAGGTTTTAGACAGAACCACAGCACTGAAACCGCTCTGACCAAAGTGTTTAATGACATATGTCTGAATACAGACAGTGGAAAAATGTCAGTCCTAGTTTTACTGGATCTCAGTGCAGCATTTGATACAGTTGACCACAGCATATTACTCAAACGACTGGAGAACTGGACAGGTCTTTCAGGAACTGTACTAAACTGGTTCAAAACATACTTAGAAAACAGGAAATACTTTGTATCAATAGGTAACTTCACATCTGAGCAGACAAGTATCACATGTGTAGTTTTCTCTGGTCCCCTCCCCAATCAGACCAGGAGTGACATGTTTAGCCACATGTTCTCCTTAAATTGCTGGCTGTCTGAGTGGTGTCCCAGAAACGATGTGGGCTTCATAGATAATTGGCAAACCTTCTGGAGGAAACCTGGTCTTGTTAGGAGAGACGGCATCCATCCCACTTTGGATGGAGCAGCTCTCATTTCTAGAAATATGGACAAATTTATTAAACCCCCCAAAATATGACTATCCAGAGTTGGGACCAGGAAGCAGAGTTGCAGTCTTACACGCTTCTCTGCAGCTTCTCTCCTCCTGCTACCCCCCCAAAAACCCATCTCCATAGAGACTGTGTCAGCTTCCAAAAAGACAAAAAACAAACTAAAAACCAGCAACAAACAACTTAAACATAAACAATCACAAAGAAAGAACAATACAGTATCCACATCTGAACCAAAGAGTAAAACAGTGAAATGTGGATTATTAAATATTAGGTCTCTCTCCTCCAAGTCTCTGTTAGTACATGACTTAATAATTGATCAACAAATTGATTTACTCTGCCTTACAGAAACCTGGTTGCAGCAGGATGATTATGTTAGTTTAAATGAATCAACACCCCCGAGCCATTCTAACTACCAGAAATCTCGAAGCACAGGCCGAGGGGGCGGTGTGGCAGCAATTTTTCACACCAGCCTATTAATTAATGAAAGACCAAGACAGACTTTTAATTCATTTGAAAGCCTGATGCTTAACATTGTCCACCCCAGCTGTGAAACTCAGAAACCAGTCTTACTTGTTATCATCTATCGTCCACCTGGGCCTTACACAGAGTTTCTGTCTGATTTCTCAGACTTTATATCTAATTTAGTTCTGAGCTCAGATAAAATAATTATTGTGGGTGATTTTAACATCCATGTAGATGCTAAAAATGACAGCCTCAACATGGCATTTAATCTGTTATTAGACTCAATTGGTTTCTCTCAAAATGTAAAAGAACCCACCCACCACTTTAATCACACTCTAGATCTTGTTTTAACATATGGCATCGAACCTGAACATTTAACAGTGTTTCCTGAAAACCCTCTCCTGTCTGATCATTTCCTGATAACATGTACTTTTACAATAATTGATTACACAGCGGTGAAGAGTAGACTTTATCAAAGTAGATGTCTTTCTGAAAGCACTGTAACTAAGTTTAAGAATATAATCCACCCACTGTTATCATCTCCAATGCCCTGTACCAACACAGAGCAAAGCAGCTATCTGAACGCTACCCCAACAGAGGTCGATTATCTTGTTAATAATTTCACCTCCTCACTACGTACGACTCTGGATACTGTAGCTCCTGTGAAAACTAAGGCCTCAAATCAGAAGTACCTGACTCCGTGGTATAATTCTGAAACACGTACCCTAAAGCAGATGACTCGTAATCTGGAGAGGAAATGGCGTGTCACAAATTTAGAGGATCATCATTTAGCCTGGAGAAATAGTTTGCTGCTTTATAAGAAAGCCCTCCGCAAAGCCAGAACATCTTACTATTCATCACTGATTGAAGAAAATAAGAACAACCCTAGGTTTCTCTTCAGCACTGTAGCCAGGCTGACAAAAAGTCAGAGCTCTTTTGAGCCAACCATCCCTTTAACGTTAACTAGTAATGACTTCATGAACTTCTTCACAAATAAAATTTTTATCATTAGAGAAAAAATTACCAGTAATCATCCCACAGATGTAATATTATCTACAGCTATTCTTAGTACCATCGATGTTAAGTTAGACTCTTTTTCTCCAGTTGATCTTTCTGAGTTAACTTCAATAATTACTTCCTCCAAACCATCAACGTGTCTTTTAGACCCCATTCCTACAAAACTGCTCAAAGAAGTCCTGCCATTAATTAATTCTTCGATCTTAAATATGATCAACCTATCTCTAATAATCGGCTATGTACCACAGGCCTTCAAGCTGGCTGTAGTTAAACCTTTACTCAAAAAGCCATCTCTAGACCCAGCAGTCTTAGCTAATTATAGGCCAATCTCCAACCTTCCTTTCATATCAAAAATCCTTGAAAGAGTAGTTGTCAAACAGCTAACAGATCATCTGCAGAGGAATGGTTTATTTGAAGAGTTTCAGTCAGGTTTCAGAGCTCAGCACAGCACAGAAACAGCTTTAGTGAAGGTTACAAATGATCTTCTTATGGCCTCTGACAGTGGACTCATCTCTGTGCTTGTCCTGCTAGACCTCAGTGCAGCGTTCGATACTGTTGATCATAATATCCTATTAGAGCGATTAGAACATGCTGTAGGTATTACAAGTACTGCGCTGCAGTGGTTTGTATCATATCTATCTAATAGACTCCAATTCGTGCATGTAAATGGAGAGTCCTCTTCACACACTGAGGTTAATTATGGAGTTCCACAGGATTCAGTGCTAGGACCAATTCTGTTTACATTATACATGCTTCCCTTAGGCAGTATCATTAGAAGACATAGCATACATTTTCACTGCTATGCAGATGACACCCAGCTCTATCTGTCCATGAAGCCAGATAACACACACCAATTAGTTAAACTGCAGGAATGTCTTAAAGACATAAAGACCTGGATGGCCGCTAACTTTCTGCTTCTTAATTCAGATAAAACTGAGGTTATTGTACTCGGCCCTGAAAATCTTAGAAATATGGTATCTAATCAGATTCTTACTCTGGATGGCATTACCTTGGCCTCCAGTAACGCGGTGAGGAACCTTGGAGTCATTTTTGACCAGGACATGTCCTTCAACGCACATATTAAACAAATATGTAAGACTGCTTTCTTCCATTTGCGCAACATCTCTAAAATTAGAAATATCCTGTCTCAGAGTGACGCTGAAAAACTAGTTCATGCATTTATTACTTCCAGGCTGGACTACTGTAATTCATTATTATCAGGATGTCCAAAAAACTCACTGAAAAGCCTTCAGCTAATCCAAAATGCTGCAGCAAGAGTCCTGACAGGGACTAGAAAGAGAGAGCATATTTCTCCTGTTTTGGCTTCCCTTCATTGGCTTCCTGTTAAATCCAGAATTGAATTCAAAATCCTGCTCCTCACATACAAGGTCTTAAATAATCAGGCCCCATCTTATCTTAATGACCTTGTAGTACCATATCACCCTATTAGAGCGCTCCGCTCTCGCTCTGCAGGCCTACTTGTTGTTCCTAGAGTATTTAAAAGTAGAATGGGAGGGAGAGCCTTCAGTTTTCAGGCCCCTCTTCTGTGGAACCAGCTTCCAGTTTGGATTCGGGAGACAGACACTATCTCTACTTTTAAGATTAGGCTTAAAACCTTCCTTTTTTCTAAAGCATATAGTTAGGGCTGGACCAGGTGACCCTGAATCCTCCCTTTGTTATGCTGCAATAGATGTAGGCTGCCGGGGGATTCCCATGATGCATTGAGTTTTTCCTTTCCAGTCACCTTTCTCACTCACTATGTATTAATAGACCTCTCTGCATTGAATCATATCTGTTATTAACCTCTGTCTCTCTTCCACAGCATGTCTTTATCCTGTCTTCCTTCTCTCACCCCAACCGGTCGCAGCAGATGGCCGCCCCTCCCTGAGCCTGGTTCTGCCGGAGGTTTCTTCCTGTTAAAAGGGAGTTTTTCCTTCCCACTGTCGCCAAAGTGCTTGCTCATAGGGGGTCATATGATTGTTGGGTTTTTCTCTGTATCTATGAAGCGCCTTGAGGCGACTTTTGTTGTGATTTGGCGCTATATAAATAAAATTGAATTGAATTGAATGTGGAGTTCCCCAAGGTTCCATCTTGGGACCCCTTCTGTTTAACATCTACATGCTCCCACTGGCACAGATTATAAACAACAACAAAATAAACTATCACAGCTATGCAGATGACACACAAATATATATCACAATGTCACCAGGAGACCGAGGCCCTGTACAGGCTCTTGGTAAATGCATTGAGGAAATTAATGACTGGTTGTGCCAAAATTTTCTCCAGCTAAACAAAAAGAAAACTGAGGTAATAGTCTTTGGCGCCAAAGAAAAACGATTACAGGTCACCAGAGAACTTCAATCTATACATCTAAAAACCACAAACCAGGCGAGAAATTTGGGTGTAGTGATGGATGCAGACCTAAACTTAGATAAACACATTAAGACAATAACAAAATCAGCTTACTATCACCTCAAGAATATATCAAGGATAAAAGATCTGATGTCTCAACAGGACCTGGAAAAACTAGTCCATGCATTCATCTTTAGTAGGCTTGATTACTGTAACAGCATCTTTACAGGTCTACCTAAAAAATCAGTCAGACAACTACAGCTCATTCAGAACTCTGCTGCTCGAGTCCTCACTAAGACCAAAAAAGTGGACCACATCAGTCCAGCTCTGAGGTCTTTACACTGGCTGCCTGTCCGTCAGAGGATAGACTTTAAAGTCCTGATGCTGGCCTATAAAGCTCTGAATGGTTTAGGACCAAAATACATCAGTGACCTCCTGACCCAGTATGAACCTTCCAGATCCCTCAGCTCATCTGGATCCGGTCTTTTATCAGTTCCCAGAGTCAGAACCAGACACGGAGAAGCTGCATTCATCTTTTATGCTCCTTATATCTGGAACAAACTCCCAGAAAGCCTCAGATCAGCTGAAACAAATAAAGCACCAAATCCACACTTTTAAGCTTAAAGTTCAAAACTAACATTTTAACTACTGATTTTATCTATTGTTCTGATTTTATCTACAGTTTTTTTAAATCATGCTTTTTATTGTTTTTGTTTTTTAATGTCTCTGTAAAGCACTTTGAATCACCTTGTTGTTGAATTGTGCTATATAAATAAACTTGCCTCGCCGCTTTCAGCCACATTTACAAAAACGCTCCTCCTGTTCTGATTTTTCTGATAATAATCAGAAAGTGCTGAACTCCTCCTCTGAGCTGTTACAGGAACAGATGTTGGCAGATGTGTCAGTGACAGAGTTACAGTTAGAGAGGTCAGTGAGCAGGATTTCTATCAGGATTCGTGTCAGAGTTATTATAATGATGTCTGTTGGTTCACACTCACGGCTGCTTTGGACTGATTCCAGCTCAAAGAGCATCAACATGTTTTCATGTTTCCATCATGATGAGGAGCAGAAACTCTGAGGATTCTCCTGAACTCCTGACTACAGTAAGTCATCCACAGCTTCTGCTTTATATTCTACATATTATTCAGTAAATAATAGATAATTACTGATAATTAGACACTTTCAAAGGGAGAAAAGTAAAAAAAAAAATCTGTAGTTAAGAAGTACAGATACTCAAGCTGTACAAATACTCCGGTAATAGCTGAAGTACTCATTAAACTTCTTTACAGAAGTAAAAATGAAAACTACAGGCTCTGAAAAGTACTCAGAGAACACGGACATGTCTGCTGTAACTGCGTCACTCTGCTCCACTTTGATGTTTGTCCTGTTCGTCTCTGCAGGTGAGATTTAACTCTGAGATAAATCAGAATCAGAATCAGAATCAGAATCAGAATGGGTTTATTGCCAGATGTTGAGGTTTACAACATTAGGAAATTGCTGCGGTGCTTCAGTGCAGACAATAAGAATTAAAGTGCTATGTAGAAAGAAAGATATGTGCATGAGATATATACATGAGAAATAAGAATTATGAGTGCTATGTAGAAAGATATATACATGAGTGCAGGTGGTGATCAGTGTCAAACATATATACATGAGAATAAGAATTATGAGTGCTACGTAGAAAGATATATACATGAGTGCAGGTGGTGATCAGTGTCAAACATATATACATGAGAATAAGAATTATGAGTGCTACGTAGAAAGATATATACATGAGTGCAGGTGGTGATCAGAGCCAAACATGGAATGATGCAGTGACACAGCGTAGGGTCATGTGATAGTGGCGGGGACAGTCATGTGGTTATTGTTCATGTGTCCAACAGCAGAGGGGAAGAAACTGTTCTTGTGGCGAGAGGTTCTGGTGCGAATGGACCGGAGCCTCCTGCCTGAGGGGAGCAGGTCAAACAGACTGTGTCCAGGGTGAGAAGGGTCAGCTGAGATCCGGGCTGCACGCCACAGTGTCCTGGAGGTGTACAGGTCCTGCAGAGGTGGGAGTCTGCAGCCAATCACCTTCTCAGCAGAGCGCACAACATGCTGCAGTCTCTGTTTGTCCCTGATAGTGGCTCCAGCGTACCACACGGTGATGGAGGAGGTGAGGATGGACTCGATGATTGCAGTGTAGAACTGCATCATCGTCCGTGTTGGCAGGTTGAATTTCTTCAGCTGCCTCAGGAAGTACATCCTCTGCTGGGCTTTCTTGATGACGGAGGTGATGGTGGGCTCCCACTTCAGGTCCTGGGTGATGGTGGTACCCAGGAAGCGGAATGAGTCCACAGAGGTGATGGGGGTGTCAGTCAGGATGATGGGGGGGAGTGGGGCTGTGTGCTTCCTGAAGTCCACAATAATCTCCACTGTCTTCTGGGCATTCAGCACCAGGTTGTTGTGGCTGCACCAAGACACCAGACGTTCAACCTCCCTCCTGTAGGCAGACTCGTCCCCGTCAGAGATGAGCCCAATGACGGTAGTGTCATCTGCGAACTTGATTAGCTTGACAGACTGGTGGGTGGAGGTGCAGCAGTTGGTGTACAGGGAGAAGAGCAGAGGAGAAAGAACACAGCCCTGAGGGGAGCCGGTGCTGATGGTCCGGGAGTCCGAGACATTCTTTCCCAGCCTCACGTGCTGCTTCCTGTCTGTCAGGAAGTCAGTGATCCACCGGCAGATGGGATCAGGCACATTCATCTGGGAAAGCTTGTCTCGGAGATGGTCTGGAAGGATGGTGTTGAAGGCAGAGCTGAAGTCCACAAACAGGATCCTGGCGTAGGTTCCTGGGGAGTCCAGATGCTGCAGGATGAAGTGTAGGGCCATGTTGATGGCGTCGTCTACAGACCTGTTGGCTCTATATGCAAACTGCAGGGGGTCCAGGAGGGGGGCCGTGAGGGTCTTGATATGGGAGAGAACTAGGCGCTCAAATGACTTCATGACCACAGATAAAACAGGAAGTTTTGGCTGTTTAGTAAAAATATTTCCCTGAGACTTATTTTCATATTATTTCAGTTTTTCTGTTTGTGACGATGAAACAAGAATCAAACTGCCGTCAGAAACAAAACGTTCTTCTGCTTCAGCGACTGAAACACAAACTGTTCATACATGACGACACATGAGAGGTTCTGATTTTGTTCTGTGGAGATCGTTCAACAACTGAACACTAAAACTTTTCTACTTCGTTTGTTGTGACGCACTTATTTCTGCGCATCCTCAGTCTAACCTACCAAACGTCACTCTAACGCCACGTCCTCACGAGACACGGAAGAGTTTGAACCGCAGCTTTAACTTTATTTAAACCTTATTTAGTCTGATGTGTTCAGGTTTAAACTCAGGTTCAGTTATTGAGTGAAAATACCAACAGACTCAGACATTTAGAACAAACTAAGAGTCAGATCGGCAGAAACAGAGAACACGGACATGTCTGCTGTAACTGCGTCACTCTGCTCCACGCTGATGTTTGTCCTGTTCGTCTCTGCAGGTGAGATTTAACTGATAGAAACTAAACTGAGTTTATTTCTGAGATAAAGAGTCTCAGTCTGGTTTACATGCTGATTATATTTCTCTAAGAAGTAGTTTGTTACTCATTCAGTGTTGCGATCGACACAAAGCTGGGTGGAGTCTGTGTGTTGGTGCAGTTTGCAGCACAGACACAAAGAAGTGTAATGTGTGTGTCAGTGTGATGTGTTGTAGTGTCAGGAGTCAGGATGCAGCTACAAAGCTTCTTGTTCAGTGTATACAAACAGCTGTAGCTCCATAAAGGCAGCATGCAGAGACTCACAGTGTCTTATAATGAGAGGCTGCTTTCTCTCACACATTATGTTCACTTATTATCAGCACATGTTGTTGTTTGTGGAACAGAGTTATTGTAGTTTTTTCTCATTAGTTTGAGTTTTTATTCCATTTGGACTTTTTGTGTTTAGTTCAGTTTAGTTTCCAGATGATTTTCTTCTTTTTCAGGTTTGATTATTTATTGCTTGAAGAGTTTTAATAGTTTTATTCTTTTTTCATTCTTACTGTTTGGAGGTTTGTGTCAGAGGCCAGATTCAGGAGCATCAGTACAGCTGTTACAATAAAAAGCAGTGACTCAGTCTGACAGACATCCAGAGTCTCAATGAACTCGTCCATCAACAACATTTTATCAAACTAACAGATTCTAAAACCAAAGATTTGTTTTTCAGATGATGTTTTTCATCCGTCTCAGTCTTTGCTCATGAACTTTGTCTCCAAACGTCTCAGCCTGAGCTTCCCTCTGATGAACTCGTTCATAATCTCGTCCATTCTGCTCTCAATGAAAATCTGAACATGTTCAGCTCGGCCTCCTGTCTTTGTGTCAGAGTCTCCAAAGCAAACATGACAGCAGCTCACTGCCATCTTCAAACCTTCCCTTTCACTCTTGCTGCTGTCCTTCTGTCACAAATCAGCCCTGATGAAGATGCTCGGGATCAGGTGAGGAGGAGGAGAAGACTCGCTGTGGTGACGCTTGAAGGGACACAAGAAGAAACACAATCAAAGATCATCATCTAATAATTGAAGACTGTCTTTTATTGTGTGTTTCTGATTGGCTGCTGTAGAAGTGAACAGTTGTACTTTGACCTTTAACCTCTCTGCTCTGTGTTGTTTCCTCTTTCAGACCAGAAAACCATCACAGCTGAGTCTGGACAGGACGTCACTCTGACATGTCGAGCTGCAAACAACAACATCATTATTTTAGAGTGGAGCAGAGCTGACCTGGGAGATAAATATGTGCTTGTTTACCGGGACGGTCACTTTGTTCCAGCCAACCAGCATCCATCTTTTAAGAACCGGGTGGATCTGCAGGACAGACAGATGAAGGATGGAGACGTGTCTTTGATTCTGAAGGATGTGAACACTGCTGATAGTGGAGCATACGAGTGTCGTGTCTTCATGGAAGAAACACGCTCATGGAAGTTCATCAGCAGCATCCACCTTCATGTTGTTCCTCCAGGTGAGTGAGTAGAGTTGAGTGTGTGTGTGATCAGAGGTGAAGCTGCTTCCTGGTTGTTGATGTTTGTTTCTAAAGATGTTGCTGATGAGACTTTGTAGAAAGCAGCTGGTCTGAGTGATGTGATCAGAGTGCAGTAGATAATGTCTGACAGCAGTTTGAAGAGCAAATGGATTCTGTTCTGTTCTTCACTCATCACCTACCTGACACCTCACACCTGTTTCTCACCTGCAGGTCTGACAGGAGGACAAGAGAAGGATGAAGACAAAGAGAAGGAGGATGGATCTGTTGCACTGATTGTTGGTCTGTCAGTTCCTGCTCTGCTTCTTGTTGTTGTTGCTGTTGTTGGTTTTTTGATCTACAGAAAACATAAACAACAGCAGAGAGTGGAAACAAACCAGCCTCCTGTTTAAGTGCAGCAGGTTTAAAATGTCTCAGAGGTTTTTCCAGCTTTGAGTCTGCTGCTGCTGTTCAGAGTTCTGGGTGTTGTCAGTGTTTAAAATCCTGCAGAAACAGATGAACTGAGCACAGACAGCAGGCCCACAGCACTGTAGGTTTATTTCAGTTTTATCTTTAATGGCTGCTTCTGTTTTTGCTGACAGCTCATCTCAGTGGACGAGTTTCATCTTTAAAAACAGTCTTTACATTTCATAGTAACTGGAACATCCAGAGGGCTGTGACTACAAATCAACTTCAACACAGTCAGGCTTTCTTTGTGTTAGCTGGCTCAACTAAACCTGAAACTGCAGTCAGAGACAGCAGGTATCACCGTGGTGATTATCACCTTTCTCTGCTTCAGGCTCTGAGCACGCTCAGATGAAAAGGAGCGTTTCATGTACCATGTGACTTTTCTTCTACACAAAATGGTCCCTGTGAGCGCCACCCAGTCCAATCAGAGACGTTACTCACTGATAACTTCACTAATGTCTCCACTACATGAATACAGGTACATTGTAACAGTGTGATGTGCAGTTTAGCTTCACTCAGTGGCTTCAGCAAGTTACAGTTTAACAAGCTGCACATATGAAACATTTCCTCCAGCAGAGAATCGACATCACAGTGAAAACGTGGCTCTAACAGCTGATTTAAAAACAAAACTCTGAACATGAAATGCTCCTGACCAGGTGATCTTTCACCATCAGTTACCATGGTGATTTAGCCTCTTTCTGACACAGAAAGCTCTGACTTTGAGTGTGACACAGCTCACTGAGACATTTTGTTGTGCACGCCTACTTTTAACTCTTCAAACAAATGAAATGAACACTTGAACATTTTTCACTTTGATGGTTTTGTTTCCACTGACTGTAGTTACATCATTTTGAGCTCAGATTACATATTTATGAAGTTTTTCACACCTGAATGTTTCAATCATCAAGATCTGGTTTCAGTTTTCTCTTTATCTTTGTGAGCTGTGTGTGTTGTTTACCCTCAGTATCCATGAACAGTGTTACAGACCTGGGATCAGTGTTTTTGTTTATAAGATCAAATATGACCTCATTATGTGAGTGTGAGCTGTGGACCACAAAACCTCAACAACACTAATCCTCGATCAGCTGTTTCACTAAAATTACATCCAAGTATGAACTCATCCCATCGTTCATGCATCAATTTGTAGCTGACAGATGGTTATGCACATCCCTGGTTGCCTAGGTAACCCTCTAACCTTAGATAACGCTATTGTTGTCACTCAGCAGTATGATTTAATGTAGTTGTTTCAATAGATCTCAAAGATAAGAAAAGTTCACCTCGGTACTCGCTGACTTCACATAAGTGATCAGTTATTGCGTTTAAAAAGTGTAGCTACTCGTCTTTGACCTTGTATGTATGTGTGTTTATGCTCTGATTGTATTTTCCTGCTGCTCACACAGCATTAGAAAAGCCTGAAAACTCAGTGTTCACAGAGTCTGTAAGCCCCAAATGTTTGTATGAAGGACAGAGAACAAACAACAAAGGTCAGTGTGAGAGTGTCTCTGTATTTGAACAATAAACTCTTACTTTGGTTTAAATTATTTATTCTTTCATTTGTGTTGTTGGCAGAGAAGCTACATCATGTGAACTTCATCATATTGTCACATGTCATCACAGATTCAAAAGATGTAATATTTGTGTGTTTGTTATTAACAATCGTGCCCCCAGACGCCAAAACAGTGCCAGCAAACTGAAACTGAAAAAAAAACTGTAAGCAAAAAAGAAAAAAAAAAGATGTAAGTGTGAAAACTTTTTTCTTGTCTTAATGTCAATATTTATTTTTCAGTTTCATTTTAAGGTGGCATCGTTTTAACCCCAACAAAACAAAACAAAAATGACAGAAAGTCCATTGAAATCTGAAAAATATTCATTTTCTGTGCATGAACAAAAACTTTATTTTTACAAGACAGGAAAACTAACAGTAGCTTTAAATTTTTTATAGTGTATCCTCATCCTCAGTATTGGAAACACATCAAACTGCATTTCCTATAAAATCAAATCAAATCATAATGATCGTGGAAATTTCTTGATCTAAATCCTCTTCTAGATTGAGTGGCAAAAACAAGAAGAGCTGCTGTTTGTGTTTGTGCAAGTGCAAGAAATACATATAGCACGCTCTCCATCCTTCTGCTAATGTTTAATGTACTGAAATTAATTCTAATTAATGAAATTAATGTCTAATTAAATTCAAAGAACTGAAGATAAACAGGCCACAGAAAGCACTTTGTCACCTCTGCTGTGATGTTAACTGTCGTGGTGCCTCAGACCTCGTCGTGTGATCTGACATTTACTGTTTGATTTTGTCTGTTTTCAGGCTCTAACTTTACAGGAAGAAACTGTAAAATAATCAAATTATTCATCATTGTGAAAACTTCATCATGAAGCATTTGTGATGAGCTACATTCCTCTGAACCTTCAGTTTGGTTATTTATTTATTTATTTTCCATCCTTGTTCTTAATGCTTTCACCATCACAACTAGGGATGGGTACCGGTGTCCGGTGCCATGATGGCACCGGTTCTGACATAAACGGTAGTAACCAGACCGAAAAGCAGCGCACATTTCGGTGCTTTATTTCGGTGCTTTTTTTCCCTGAGCTGTGATACACTCCTAGCCAATCATTTTACGTTTCCGAGGATAGTAGGCAGGTCCAGGTACGTACGTTCAGTTAGAGCAGAGCTACAGATTAAAAATGTCCAAGGCGAAGTGGTCAAAAGTCTGGCTGTACTTCACAGCAAAATATGCAAACTCAGCAGCAACAAGTGCTTTAAGCTGATACTGTGCAAAGGAGGTAACACCTCAAATCCGATGAAACACCTGGCGACGCATAGCGTTTTTTTTTTTTTTTTAAAGCCGAGAAATGCACCGTATTTGATGGCAGCAGCAGCCGTTCTTCTCTGCGTGAGTAGCTTAATGTTGTTCGTGTGTAATTTACGCTGAGTAGGCTAACCACGTTATTACATTAATGCATGTAAGGTGAACTAGCAAACATCATCATAGCTACATGCGGCTGTCTTCTTGTTTGATGGCAGATACTCCCTTCACCCTGGCCAAAAAGGCTAAAATGACCAAAGAAAAAGAGGGAAACAGCTGAACATGAGAGGTTTTTGGACAAAGTTTGTATTTTTTCCATTGGTTAAGCACTGCTTCCAGCCAAGAGTGATACCATATATGCCCCATAGCTGCAGAAAAGGCTAACATTGTTATCTTTTTACATAAAACCAGCTGAACATGAGAGGTTTTTGGACCAATTTTGTCTTCTCCATTCTTTAAGCACCGGTTTGAGCACCGTTTGAGCACCGGCACCGTTTCAAAAGTACCGATTTGGCACCGGTATCGGATAAAACCTAAACGATACCCATCCCTAATCACAACACTATGAACTGTGGGTAATCCCTCAGGTCCACAGAGATGAGGACTCGTGAAAATGTGCATAAGGACTCAAAGTGTGTGCAGAGAGCCGTCATGCACTTGATAACATGACAACAGGACGGCCCTGAGCCCTCAGAGGCCGACACTAAGCTGTGACTGTTTATCTGCACGTCTCAAACACGCCTCCATTTGTCTGCAGGCTGAGTGATCTGACTGAGCTCAGCCTCCATTTTCTACAGGGAGACGCTCAGACAGGCTTTCAGTTTCATTTCACAGGAACAGCTTTGCTTCTGTTTTACATGCAGGTGCTGCACAGAACACACCCTGTTCAGTCTGTTTGTGTGACTGACTGCAGCTCAGATAAGAGGCTGGATCAGCTGATTCAACTGGTCAGCAGGCTGCATCATTTTCATCTCTGCAAACACCAATCAAAGTCCTGTACACAGTGTGTTTAGTACTCTGAGTGCGTTATTTGTCAGTAATTGTGTTAAAAGGCTCTGAGTTTAAGTTGTAAACAATCTCAAACCCTGGATTTATCTCCACCATGTAAGCTGCTGACATCCACCTAGCTGCTGTTGAACCATGATTTGGACATATGGTACTTTGAGGTCAATGAAATAAGATAGGCCTGATTAAAGTTCTTCTATGTGAGGAGCAGGATTTTAAATTGTGGATTTAACAGGAAGCCAATGAGGAGAGGCCAGAATAGGAGGAAGCTGCTCTGTCCTTCTAGTCCCTGTCAGGACTCGACTGCAGCATTTTGCATCAGCTGAAGGTTTTATGGGAGTTTTTAAGACATCCTGATAATAACCGATTACACATGATCTGTGAAATGTTCACACTTGTTGCTGCTTCCTGTCTGTGTGTTTCTTCCAGACAAATGTTAGGAAGCTGATTCTCACGCAGGTCACAGATCCACACTCTCAACCCACTGTGGACTGTCCCACATCTCGGAAAACGTTAGAGCACTTTTGCAAATCTGTGATGTCTTGATAAATCGAGTAGATATTTGAAGTTTACACAGCTACATTCAGAAAGAATATTTTAAACTGTGCATCCCTCCGAAACTGCCTCTTACGTTTTCGACGAAATGCATTCTGGGATATTTGCCTGGGTTAGCCTTCAGTAGCTTACTGGGGTCATGGAGAGAATGTGTTAATAATACTGAGTGGTGGGATTTATAACTATGGACTAGTGATGCGCAAATCATGAACGAATCGTTCAATACTCGAGAATCAGTTTACTGACTCGTGAATCATGATTCACAAGCCCAACTGACTCACTGACTCATCCCTGTTGCTGTTAGCAGCAATGTATCTAGCTTATAATTAAAATTGTGGAGAAAAACACAACATCCAGTATCGTAACAAAAAATTTCTGCTCTGAACTGGAAGAAAAAACCCTGAGTAGAAGCTCACATCAAGAAAATAGCTCCTCGGTTCACAGTAGCATCGCTCTGCTAACATGCTAACAGCACATTTGAGCTACTCACCCCCTCCCTCCTGTGCTGATTTGTAAGCATAAGCAAATCACTCAGGACTCACTCACCCCCTCCCTCCTGGCTCACAGCTTCTTCTTCTTCTTGGTTGGCAACCAATGTTAAGGTGCATTACTGGCTCACAGCTCAGTGGACATTTAGATGAGAAAATATATATTTAACACATTTAAGGAAAATACTAATAAAATAAAAAATAAAAATATATTAAAATAAAATAAAATAAATGTTTATTAAGCAATTTTGATAGAAAATTGCTTAATTTTAGAAATGTTTTGCTCTTTTTTGCTCTGTAAAATAGTTGTTTTCTTTTAGAATCATTCATCTTAGCAGTAGGATTTACATGAAAAGAGAAACAAATTAAGTTTGAGTGAAAATGTACATTTTTTGCACTCTCTGGTCGACCGACTCAGTGAATCAAATGAGTCAACAAACCCGATTCACTTTGGTGAGTGACTCATTAAAACTCGATTCAGTAAAAAGAATCAAATTTACCATTACTACTATGGACACTATGTGCTGACATGACCTTTTATAAATTTACTGTCCAATCACAAACCTTTAATGGGAGGAAAGAATTTGATTGGACAGTGAGGGTCATGTCCTCATCGAGGATAGAGCGCACAAGAGTGGACTATTATATTGATTAGTCAAATCTCATTAGGCAATAAAACAACTATGGTCAGAAGAGAATGTATTCATTAAAAAAATAAATAGAATTTACAAATAAAATAGTTCCATTAAAAATTACGTGTACTTGTTGAGCCTTTCTGAGAAATGATCCATGTGATTGATTAATTATGCCTGCAGAGACCAAAAGGGGCCCCAAGAGTCTGGCTGCAGCCACTGGGGGGCGCCATATTGCGACTCGCTCAGACACATGAAAAATTAGAGGGAACATTGCCCGGCAGCCTACGTCTATTGCAGCATAACTAAGGGAGGATTCAGGGTCACCTGGTCCAGCCCTAACTATATGCTTTAGCAAAAAGGAAAGTTTTAAGCCTAATCTTAAAAGTAGAGATAGTGTCTGTCTCCTGAATCCAAACTGGAAGCTGGTTCCACAGAAGAGGGGCCTGAACACTGAAGGCTCTGCCTCCCATTCTACTTTTAAATACTCTAGGAACAACAAGTAGGCCTGCAGAGCGAGAGCGAAGTGCTCTAATAGGGTGATATGGTACTACAAGGTCATTAAGATAAGATGGGGCCTGATTATTTAAGACCTTGTATGTGAGGAGCAGCATTTTGAATTCAATTCTGGACTTAACAGGAAGCCAATGAAGGGAAGCCAAAACAGGAGAAATATGCTCTCTCTTTCTAGTCCCTGTCAGGACTCTTGCTGCAGCATTTTGGATCAGCTGAAGGCTTTTCAGGGAGTTTATGGACATCCTGATAATAATGAATTACAGTCGTCCAGCCTGGAAGTAATAAATGCATGAACTAGTTTTTCAGCGTCACTCTGAGACAGGATATTTCTAATTTTAGAGATGTTGCGCAAATGGAAGAAAGCAGTCTCACATATTTGTTTAATATGTGCATTGAAGGACATGTCCTGGTCACAAATGACTCCAAGGTTCCTCACAGAGTTACTGGAGGCCAAGGTAATGCCATCCAGAGTAAGAATCTGGTTAGATACCATATTTCTAAGATTTTCAGGGCCGAGTACAATAACCTCAGTTTTATCTGAATTAAGAAGCAGAAAGTTATCATCCAGGTCTTTATGTCTTTAAGACATTCCTGCAGTTTAACTAAATGGTGTGTGTTATCTGGCTTCATGGACAGATAGAGCTGGGTGTCCAGTTGTAGACGATGATGCTTGAATTCAAACAGGCACACAATATGAAAGATGAGGAAAATCCCTGAGCACTGTGCAGAGGACTCTGAGGACTGAGACGCATGTTGTCATGCATGTGATAATATGACAACAGGACGGCCCTGAGCCCTTAGAGGACGACACAAAGTTGAGTGTTTATCTGCACGTCTCAAACACGCCTCCATTTGTCTGCAGGCTGAGTGATCTGACTGAGCTCAGCCTCCATTTTCTACAGGGAGACGCTCAGAGAGGCTTTCAGTTTCATTTCACAGGAACAGCTTTGCTTCTGTTTTACATGCAGGTGCTGCACAGAACACACCCTGTTCAGTCTGTTTGTGTGACTGACTGCAGCTCAGACTAAAGGCTGGATCAGCCTGTTCAACAGCTCAGCAGTTTGTAGTTTGTTTTCATTTTGCCTCTGTCAGTGCGCCCCAGGGCCGCTGTGGCTACAATGTATGTCTGCCTTGCCATCACCAGTGTGTGAATGGGTGGATGACTGAATATAGTGTAAAGTGCTTTGGGGTCCATAGGGACTAGTAAAGCGTTATATAAAATACAGACCATTTACCATTTATGTAAACACCAAACAAAGTCCTGCACACAGTGAGTTTAGTGCACTGGGTGTGTTATCTGTTAGTAATCATGTTGAACATTATAAAAGTGTCACAAAAGGTTGATTCTGTTTATCTGGACGCATTCAATTGGAGAAATGCTTTGTCACTCTTCCAAGTGATTTCTTCAGTTCCATTCGATTCCTTCTTGTGGGACATGCATGGAACAATTCACCCAGGAGGCATCCTCATCAGATTCCCAAACCACCTCAACTGGTTTCTTTCGATGTGAAGGAGCAGCAGCTCTACCCTGAGCCCCTCCAATAGCCAAACTGCTCACCCTATCTCTAAGGCAGAGGCCAACCACTCTTTGGAGGAAGCCCATTTCTGCCACTTCTATCCGCAATCTCAATCGCTATCCGAAAGAATAATGATGATTGATCAATGACCATTTAATCAGTGGCCATGTGTACCATTAACAGAGAGAGTTGTGGAATAGCTGCAATCACAGCATTGTAAAATCAACAAATCAGTTTATTTCTAAGCTCAGTTGATCTGACTGAGTGATCTGAGTGAGCTCAGCCTTCACTTTCTACAGGGAGATGTTGTTTTCAGGCACAGAAGTAAAGACATGTTTACCCACAGCATTCAGTTACAGAGGAAGACGTTGCTCTAAGGCACTTCAGAAACAGAGGTTTGTCTGTTATTGGAGGGACAAAAACAATGAAAAGAGAATTCAACAGGTACATGTAAATCTTTATTAACACTTACACACTTACATAGTGCTCATATTTCATTCAATCACAGAAGGAATTCACTGATTGTCATTGTCTTTAAAAAACAAACTCTTATAAGGCACACATGAACTGAGAAAAACCCCACAAACACCAAGAGGACGTTTCAAGAAGGCCACAGAGAGAAGAGTACAGAAGTGGAGCAGTTCAGTGATGTAGGTGGAGGCGTCACACCATCAGGCCATGAAAATATGAACCATGATTTGAACCTGAAACAGTGCAGAAGCTCTAACAGTGGAGAGATGTTTGGAGTTAAAGCTTTGGTCAGACCAGAGATCAGAGCATCAGTTCATCACACTGTCCTCACTGCTGTAATATTAATGCCACACTGTTGTTCTTTCATGTGCTGATGTGATGTACTCATGTTTACATGTTAGTGTTACTGACCATTAAGTTCTGTAGGAACCACACATTCACACACAGCATACACGGATAAATAAAAAACACCCGTTGATGTCTTTGGACTGTGGGAGGAAGTCAGAGACCCAGAATCCACTTCAGGAGATACATGTATGACCTTTGTTCCTCATGTGCTCCATGTGTTACTTTACTAATTCACAGTCTGTTTCTGTGGGCAACAGGATGACTGTGACCTCCGACACTGCTGTCTCATTACAAATCCACACAAACATGACGTCTATATTTATACGTTATGAGTGGCAATTTTCCCTAAAATCACAATGTTTCTAACTTGAGCCAAACTGGTGGATCTGAAAATCCATCTAAACAAATGAGTCAAACTTCACCCAAAAGAGCATCAGTGTACAAAAGTTTGCATCATCTATACAACAGTATAAATGTGAAAATATGTTTCATATTTTTGAGTCTCATGGGTCTGTTTATGAAAAGTAATCAGGTCTCAACCCAGCAAAGTTGTTCAGGATGTTTTGCTGGTGTCAAAGGTCAAAGCAGTTTAAATCTGAGCTGAACAGTGTGTCATCTTAAAGAAAAGTTGAAGAGGTTGTCAAACTTCTCAGTGCAGGATCAGAGAGAGACGTTAACAGTTTGTACAATCTGTTAAATTGGGTAAGATTGGTTTACAAACTAAAAACAATGTCAGCCAAAGAGATGATTTTTATACAAAGTGTTTTCCAGTGGACTGTACTTAAAGAAGAAAAAGTCACATGAAGCTAATAAACAATCACACCAACATAAAATAGTTAATTTGTCTAACCTGAAGCTCCAACACTCACTGACTCTGAGATCAGAAATTCATGTGTGTTTGTAACACAGTTTGACTTTGTGTCAGTAAATCTCATGAACAAGATGAATAAACTGTAGTTCAGAGTCACTGACAGCACAGACACACACTGTTGGTCCGAGTCTGAACATGATGATCATCAGAGTCGACTGCTGGATGTTCAGGAGAGTTTCTGTCTGTCCTCAGATCGTCCGACTCACAGTTCATCTCTGTGTCCTCCTGGCTGACCTGCAGGTGAGAAACAGCTGTGAGGTGTCCTCTTCTAGTTCAGGAGATTAGATGAAAAAATCATTCATAACATTTATAAAGTGAGAAAATGTTAATGTTGATTTTTCTGCTTTTTATTTAAAAACATGATCTGACCAAAACTGCAGTCTGGAATCTTGCTTTCACCATAAAAAAATCATATTTTTTTTTCAAATACACAGGTCTAACAGCTGCTTCGGGGTCAGAGGTCATGTTGGGTTGATCCAGCTGTTCTTTATAATTTGACCTGTTTGGCTGCAGACTGTGAGAGCTCATTAAAACATGTCTGAGACTTTTGGAAGGTCAAATCCTCGAGTCTCTGAAAATGTGTTTGTTTATTATGAGGCTGAAACATCTGAACCTGTGATTCAGTGACAACAGCTCTGTCACACCAAACACTGTGTACACAGTTTACTACTTTTATATACGAAGCACTTCAAACAGTGCAATATATCAATACCATGCAATATATAATACTATATACCAAACATCATACTTACAGTTTGATATAATTGTTCAAAACAACCAAACATCTAAAAATAAAACTGACTTTTTAGGTTTCTACACTGAATAAATATCCAAAAACATTTTGACTGGTTAAAATCACGTTTGCAGAAGATTTGGTGGTTTCCTGGTGTAGAGTTACTAGAGTTAGAATAGAGTTAATATTCCTTCTTTAATAATCCTTTGTTATGACAAATCAGACTATGAGGCAAAAAGAAAGTGCAGCTTTATGGTTTCATGGACAAAAGAATTTCTGTGGCTGCAATATGACGAGCTAAATAACCAGGGCTGCACATAAGTGGTCCGCAGGTGCGCATTCGCTGTCAAAATAAAAAACACGCACAAGGGTTAGGGTTAAATTTAAAAACTGTACTTTTGAGTTAAAATATATATTTATAATTTTAATAAATGACGAATTAAAAATGCATGAACATTTTTTTGTATCGAAAAAATATCGAACCGTGACACCAAAGTATCAAACCGAACCGTGAATTTTGTGTATCGTTGCACCCCTAATATATATATATATATATATATATATATATATATATATAAATTTTTTGGGGTGGTTTTGGTTGCATTTTTCAGGATTTATGTTCTAAAACATCTGCAGCTCCATGACACTGAAACAAACCAATTACCATGCAGTACAGCAATTTTACATTTTTTCACATTTAATAATCACTTTTTAGTTTAGAGTCCAGTGCGTATGATTAAAAAAAACTGCTGTTGTTTCAACTGGTCAGTTTCAGTCTTCTGACTCTCCACCTTTGCTTCATGCTCTAATGCAAGTGCAAAATGAACTGTGCAAGATCTTCTTCCTTCCGCCATCAATTTCTCTGGAAATTACAGCAATATTGTCATGTCACAAATTACCATTAAGCATAGTCTCACTACCCGACCCAACACTTTACCTTGGATCTTCTTTTCAGACGTAGTATGTGTGTCTGTGCAAACCTGAGCTTTTTATACCATGACAGAAAGAGGGGTGAATGAGTACTTAAGTACTTACTTAAGTACTTACTTAAGTACGGAGGCATAAAGGGGATGATATGATAGTTCTATAAATCTTCTAACATGGTGGAATCAACATGTTGTTTAGTTTATGTTCAAGGGCAGTGTGAGTACCAGTCAAATGTAGTGTGGACGGGGTTGTTGGAGTGCAGTCTGCTCGTGGTCTGATCTGTGGAAAAAGAACAAAGAAAACTGCAATGATCTCCATTCAGTCACTGAAAACATAACAGCATCTGTGTCATCTGCAAACGTCAATGATTTTTCTACCTGCAGACAGAAAAATAAATCACTGAGCCGACACAAAGTATAAATAAATGTAACTCTAGAAACATGGATGAAAACAAGAGAGGACAAAGCAGAAAGAAGAACAGAACACTGAATGTTGTTTAAGGTCAGACTCTGAGGTGAGGTTAAGGTTCTTCTCACCATTTTGGACTAAGTTTAAAGAAGTGACTATTTTACTGTGGACAGGCTCAATTCTCTAACAATATACTACACTCTGCTTTTTAACATGACCACAGAAAGAAAAGGCAAATAAAGGAAACATGTTATAAAGCACACAATCTGATCTATTAACTAAAAAGAGAGAAATTATGTTCATGATAATTGGACTCAAATGCAGGACACATTGGTTTTACAGTATTTTTTTTATCAAGTTTAGCCAGAATGTGTAATGGGGAGGGCAAGGAGGTCTCTGAGTTTACAGAGGAGAGGACAGTCCAACAGGCACATGGGTGAAGATCCAAGCAGAGGGGAAGAAGCAAAGGTAAGACCAGAGGTAAGCATGAGGAGCATCAGCAGCAAGTAAATACAAAAAAACAGAGATTCAGAGGCCCGAGCAACTGCACCACTGAAACATTCAGTGAGGAAGTGATTGTCAGTGAATCACACCTGCAGTAATGTCACTGCGGCACATGTGTAAAGCTTAACTCATTTTAAATACTTTATATTGTGTTCAGTTTACAGTAATGCATCATTTTCTGTGAAAGAACCACGGATCTCTAAACAGCTTTCAATTAGCTCAGAAAAAAGGCGGATTTAAAAAGGAAAAATGCCACAGCTCAATTTACCCGTGGCATATTAAAGTGTTTGTGCTACTTTATGTAATTTTTATGTCATTCTTAGTAGGCAAGTTTTAATTATGCCAAATATTACTCTTTTTTTGCGCTTTGGTTATTATTATTTTTTGTAAAGATACAAATATTTGGGGGACCCATGAGACTCCACTCAAAAGCATCTTATTTTTCCTGCCCAGTTTAAAATCATTTGCTTGTCCTAGTGCCAAGTTTATATCCCATTATTTACATTTTTTGGTACTTCTCCCAATATAAAACGCACCTTTGGTTTCATAGACTGATCATCTCTGCAGTTTTATTCCAAGACTGCAGCACCCCTGTTAGCTTGTTGTTTAGTTTGTATTGGCTGTTGTTTGTGATATTTAATCAGTAGGAGTAATAAACTTTGTCTCTTCCTGATGTGTGTCTTTTATCCTGTCGCCATCTGCCCTCGTCTCTTTTCCGTCACCCCCAACCAGTCACAGCAGATGGCTGCCAAAACACCTATTGGATCAGTGCCTGTGTAACACTTCTGGAGTCATTACAGTATACTAGGACCAGTTAGGTTCGACTACTAGAGCAGTAATGAGCGTAGCATGTAATAAAGACCACAGACCAGTAAATACGTTTAAATTGCCGGCTTATTATTTTGTGAAGACAGAGAATAGACAGTTATAGACACATTACATAAAACATTCAACATCACACATTTAAGGAAAACAAGATGTTTTCTTTCCCCTTCTTAGTTCAGTATGTTCTGTTAGTTCATCCTATTTATCTCAAAACCTTTTATTTGGCTTTAGAAGGATGTTATTCTCAACCTAGGTTATTGTTTTATTTATTTCAAGTTCTAAGTTCAAGTTTATCCTTGGATCTATTTGCATTAACACTGTGTTATTTTAAATCAAGTTCAGTTCTTTAGGCCCAAGATTTAATTTAATCCTGGTCTAGGTTCACCTTTAAATTCTCAACCAGTCCTTATTTTGTTTTAACCCAACAAAATTATTTACACTTCCATTAACACCATTACAGCATTAAAATGTAAGGTTGACCAAAATAAATTACGAAAATAAATAAATAAATGTAAAACTGAAAACAATTCAGCAAAAGGCTGAATAAATCCCTTAAACAAACAAATAAACAAAAGAAAGTTGTCTTTGTGTCCTTTAACTATTAGTCCTGGAATTACTCCGAATGATTATCCAGTGCTTTGAAAAGTCCGCTGTTCTTTTGCAGAGGTGTATGGATTAATCCTACCAGTTTTATCAGCGAAAGAGCTCAACGTCCAGCAGGGGGCGTTTTCCTTTTTCCTGCTCGGTACAGTTCAATGGGTCCGTGGGTGGCTCGCCATCTTGTTTCTCGCTCAGCGGATCAAACTCCGATTCTAGCTCAGCATTTCCCGATCCAAACCTTAATGGCCTACCATAACAACAAAATAAAGTGCATAAACATTCGAAAATAACACACGGGTAGCCCTTAAATAACAGTAAAAGTCCGTTTTTTCCAGCTTATTTAGCCGTAAATGAGGTGATGCCAATATGGCGCGCTGAAACACCGTCAAAGGCCTTTGAACTGCAGCCTGTGTGTCGTTTAAGCACGAATCCACCGTTTTTAACATAAAACAACATAAATCTGCTACCTTGGCTCTCCATTTGCATGAAATGAGCAATATAATACAACAAAAATTTCTTGCATGAAATAAAAGACAATTTCTGAACTCACCAAGTCCCGTTCGGTTATGTTCACAATGTCACCAAGGCAAGGACAGGTCGGAAAAACAAAAATACATTCTCCAGAGTACAAAAATGGCTTTAAGTAGATTTTTGGCTTATTTTTACTATTTTTTCACTCATTTAAGCAGCAGCTCTGCAAGGACTGTCTGCATTTCTCCCTCTCGAGCATCAAAAAAGAAGGAACAACCCGATTGGGTGTGGCTAATCACAGGAGTCACGCTGCAGCGTGCCCTTTCACAATAAGAGTCTCAACACATATTTTAGCCATTTTACCTGAATTAACATAAAACACCATGAATTAGCAAGTTCTGTACCCTTTTAACATGTTTTTAAACACAAATGAAATCCTATACCATGAATTATATCATTGCTGATGTTTTTAATGAATTTTCTAACCATTATGATCTATTTATTGACTATTTATCACCTGTAATATATTTCTTATGACTGTTTTTACTAACAGGCTTTTATTTGTTGTTAGCTATGTTAACCAGGGTTACACCCTCCCCTCTTAAATGTATGCAAGCCCCTTTGCATAATGCATACTCAGACTACCTGGATATCATGGATTTCAATAGAGCCTGTGACAGCTTCACTTAAGCTTTGGAACAAAGACTGTACTATGCCAACAAGAGGGTTGCCTAATTGAGGGTATGTTAAGTGCTTGGGCTTTGTTCTCTCTCGGGATGATCTTCTGACTGATTGCTCTGCTTCGGGGTCATTTCTTTCAGTTTCATTGTTTACAGGTTCAGTTTCATTCACGTGAGTTTGAGTTGCTTCCTCATCATTAGTTTTCGTTGAATCCGATGCATTGTCCATTTCATTTGGTGGAGTTATTTGAGCTCCTTCCTTTGCAGGTTCAGGCAAGTTTTCCATTTCAGGTGGTTTCTCCATTTCAGGTATTTTGTCATTTTCAGGTAAGTTTTCCATATCCGGTAGGTTTCCACAATCAGGTAAAGTTACAGTTTCCGTCATGTCCATGTGCTCTTGAGCAATATCAGGCACTGTCACGTTTTCTGAGATTTGAGAATTGTCTGATTTGGGTTGCTCATTAGCATGATTTGACTTAGCCTTGGGAGGAAAAACTACCTCGTATTCCTCAATCGACCTTGAGATCTCCTTGGGAGGAAGTGGAGGGTAATACAGAGGGTAGTTATCCTCCTCAGAGTGGTATTCAAGTTCAGGTTCATCAGGATCAGTTGTTGGGTGTTGACGTGTGCTTGGCCGATGAGGCTTTACTTGGACTGCTGGAGGATTTTCAGGGGCAGTTGGCAAAAACCCACAAGGTAACAAAAGGTCTCTGTGGAGAGTTCTAGTGGAACCTTGATGATGCTCGGGTTTGACTGTGTATACTGGGAGGTTGTCTTTTTGGCTTACAACCACGTGGACGACGGACTCCCACTTATCAGCCAATTTGTTTTTTCCCCTAATCCGAACATTCCTTACAAGCACGCGATCTCCGACACCTAAGACAGATTCGGTTACATGTTTGTCATATCTAGTTTTGTTACGTTCAGCAACTTTGCTTACATTTTTGGTAGCCAGTTGGTAGCTCTCCTGAAGGTGAGATTTGAGGGCTTTAACATACTGTGAGTGAGATTGCTGCTGGCGATGGTTCAGGGGGACATTGAAGGCAAGATCAATGGGTAACCTAGGCTGTCTGCCAAACATTAACTCGTACGGCGTAAACCCTGTACTTTCATGTTTGGTGCAGTTATACGCGTGAACGAGTGGCTTAACAAAGTCACGCCAATGTTTCTTGTCTTCGTCTTTGAGTGTACCCAACATGTTTAGCAGGGTTCTATTAAACCTCTCCACAGGGTTTCCCCTGGGATGGTAGGGTGAAGTTCTGACCTTCTGAATCCCAGCTAGGTCGCATAACTCTTTGATAGTTTTTGACTCAAAGTCTGCTCCCTGATCGCTATGCAACTTCTCGGGAAAACCGTAGTGGATTATAAAGTTTTCCCACAGGGCCTTGGCTACAGTTTTAGCCTTTTGGTTGGGAGTTGTCATTGCTACAGCATACTTCGTAAAGAAATCTGTAATAACTAAGACATCTTTAGTGTTGCTGCGATCTGGTTCAATTGTCAAGAAATCAATACACACCAACTCTAGAGGTCTGGTGACTTGAATGTTTACTAGGGGCGCCGCCCTCTCTGGCAGGGTCTTTCTGCAAACACACCTGCTACAGCTTTTGATCTTTTGCTCTATGTCTGAGGCCATTTTTGGCCAGAAAAATCTGGTTCTGGTTAAATCAAGGGTCCGGTCAAGACCAAAATGACCTATGTCATCGTGAAGGCTTTTGAAAACCATAGATCTTAGACTTTCAGGAAGAACCAGCTGGTACTGTGTCTCTTCACCTACTTGTCTTTTTCTGTACAAAATCCCGTTCTGCAACTCAAGTTTGTTTAACTCACGCAGAAGGATGCTAAGTTGTGGGATCTCGTTGCGTACAGTAGGAGGAGATGTTTCACCTGTTTCAAGCTGGTGTATGATTTCACTGATAGCAGGATCGTTTGTTTGACTTTGTCTTATCTCTTCTTCTGACAAGCTTGGAATGACAGGAAAAGCATCACACTGGTCGAAACTGTCGGGAACAGCATCAACGGACGTAGACAGTGAAGTTACGAGTGGGCAGGCGAGAGCATGGTCTGTGTCAAGAGACTGGACTAGATGTTTCTCACATATTGCACTGACAGCTTGAGTGGGAACGTGAGTGAAAGGATCGGTGCCAGGCAAGTGGTGTTGCACAAACTGACGGATCCGCTCCTGTTCCTTCAGGGAGACAAGGTCATTTAATGGCTCGAGATGCGGACGACGAGATAGGCCATCTGCGTCCATGTTTTGTTTGCCTGCTCTGTACCTAAGCTGGAACTCGAAAGAGGACAGGGCGGACAACCAGCGATAGCTCGTCGCGTCTAACTTAGCGGTTGTCAAAATGTAAGTTAGGGGGTTGCTGTCAGTTATTACTGTGAAAGGACTGCCATACAAGTAATCACAAAACTTTTCCGTTACAGCCCATTTGAGGGCAAGAAACTCAAGCTTATGAGCAGGATAACGGCTTTCGCTTTTTGATAGTCCTCTGCTTGCGTATGCAATTACTCGCAACTCTCCCTCCTGCTCTTGATAAAGAGCTGCCCCTAACCCGATTGTGCTTGCATCTGTGTGCAATACGTAAGGCAACTTGGGATCGGCAAAGCCTAAAATTGGGGCAGAAGTCAGTTTGTCTATAATCGCCTCAAACGCTTTCTGACAACTCTCTGTCCATCTCTCCCCGAAAGGAGCTTTTGGCTGAAAGTATTGGACGTAGTTGGACTTAGAGCCATTGTTTTTTCGCAGTGGGGGGTATCCAGCAGTTAGGTTGGTAAGGGGTTTTACGATCTTAGAAAAGTCCTTAATAAACCGCCTATAATACCCTGCAAACCCTAAGAAGGAGCGGAGTTCTTTCAAGTTCTTGGGACTTGGCCATGTTTTTAACGCTGCTACTTTCTCGGGGTCTGTTTCTACACCGTTTTGGGAGACAATGTGCCCCAAGTACCGAACTGACGTCTGAAAAAACATACATTTTTCAGGCGATAGCTTCAGACCGTATTCTTTGAGACGATTAAGCACATGGAGAAGGCGGGTCTCGTGTTGTTCGAGGGTTTCGGAGTAAACTATAAGGTCGTCTAGATAGACCAGGACTTCCTTAAGGTGGATGTCGCCCATACATTTCTCCATCAGCCTTTGAAATGTGCTGGGAGCGTTTGTTATGCCTTGAGGCATCCGGTTGAACTCAAAGAACCCCATCGGACATACGAAGGCTGTTTTGTGCTTATCTGCCTCATCGACCTCAATCTGGTAGTACCCACTTTTGAGGTCAAGGACCGAGAACCACTTCGATCCTGTCAAGGCGGAGAACGCTTCTTCCAAGTTAGGAAGCGCGTAGGCGTCTTTGATGGTGTTCAGATTCAACTTACGGTAATCTACACAGAGTCTTACGTCTCCATTCTTCTTCCTTACCACCACTATCGGTGAGGAAAATGGCGACTCGGATTCGCGAATGACACCTGCATCGCTTAGCTCCTGCAAATGCCTCCGTACGGCGTCAAGATCTTGTGGTCGTACAGGACGGGGTCTGTGCTTAAAGGGGGTTTCATCGCTCAGTTTGATTTGGTGTTTTACTTTGTTAGTGCAACCAAAGTCTGTATCGTGTAGTGCAAAAACCTCCGACATAGCACTTAACTTTTGTGTGATTCGTTCTTTCCATTCAGCAGGGACTGGAGAATCAGCAAAGTTAAGATTAAGCTCAGCAGGGTTTGAGCTGGGAGTCTGTTTGGACTGCTCTGTGATCTGACTGTTTGGTATGATCTCTTGAATAGCATGCATTTCAGCAATGACACTTTTCGCAGGGATAACTATGTCATGCTTACTTTCATTTTGCAGGACCACTGGAAGCTTTTGTGAGGGTTTCTCAGCAAGGGTAAGTAGACAGTTGGTGACCAAGACTCCACCTGGCAAGGAGGATGTAGAGGGGGTCTCGACTACTACCCACCCGCCTGAGTGTTCAGTTTTTGCGTGGACTAAACCTTCTAACACTCGAGTTTGGCCTGCAGGAATGACTTCAGGCTCTTTCCCTGACAGAGTGACAAGACCAAGGCTGTCGTCCTCTTTTTGCTTGTGTCTTTGTTGTAACACGCTCAGCACTACTCTATAACCATAAGGCAGGATACTGAGGTCTGTATTAGCCAAGGAGAGGCTTTCAAAGACAAGGTCAAGAGTGTTAGTGCCAATTAAGAGAGAAGACTGAACACTAGAGCGTGTGTCTGGAACAATTAATGCAAGAGAAGACACAGTAAGTTCAGTACCAAAACAGTTCTTTGGAAAGGTAATGTCGACACAAATATAGCCTGAATATGGAACATTCTGACCATTTGCAGCTTCGACTTCTAGCAGGTCCTGTATTGGATGGATTTCAAGGTCTGCAAGATTGTTTTCATAGAACGATCGGGACACTGTGGTCACTTGCGATCCGGTATCAAGAAGGCAGTTGCAAGCTTGATCATTGATTTTCACTTGAGCAGTGTACTTAGCTCCAATTAGACCCTTGGGTAGTTTCACAGTGGCTGATTTATTGTTTGAGAATCGTTTTTTGGGTTTATGTGAAGGCTCGGTGGGACTAGTTTTGTCCGTAGCACCCATTTGTCCCGCAATGAGGGCTCCCTTTAGTTTAAAGGCTGTGTTTGCTTGTTTTGTCTATCCCACAGCAACTGTTTTTCTTTCAACTGTTTCCTTTTGTCAGTGACTAAAGACGGGTTTGGGTCATTTGGGCACACAGAGGCAATATGGCCGTCTTCGCCGCACTGGAAGCAGTAACCAGGCCTGGGCCTACTCTTCGCAGCTTGGGATGTCAAAAGGGTTCGTTCGGGTACTTGAGAGTTGGTCTTAGCAGTAGCTTTTGGAGGGTTAGACTTTTTCCTAGGAGGGTTCGGGGTTAATGTTGCGAGATGGCTTTGAAGCTGACTGATTTGTGCCTTTAATTCTGTGACCAGATCCTTTTGAGCATCTACTGGTGGGTCTACTTTCTGGGGTTTCAATCTCGTCAGTTCACTCTGCAGCGCAGTTATTTGTGTTCGCATTTCAGTGAGATCGTCTTGCATGGTGAGCGCAGGAAAGTCAACATTTGCAGCAATAGAGTGAGAGGCTACTTTTGGTCTGGTGGCAGCAAAATGTTTTTTCATTCGGCTTTCTTTTGCAGTATGCTTGTCCTCTTCCACTCTCAACTGTAGCAGCAGCTCGGTGAATGAGGGGGGTTTATCTTTTTTCTTTTCGAGCTGAAGATCTGTTAACAAGGCATTATCCCAACACCCCCGACAGAATTGACGCAGAAGGTGTCGGTCTGCTTCACTAGCTACGACACCGCCTCTTTTCAGAGCTTTTGAGAGAGCTGTTTGCAAGCGATGGAGGTAGTGTGAAGGCTTTTCACCTGCATCTTGTAATGTGTTGAGGAATTTGGCGAAAAGCTCGTCGCCATCCTCCACAGTGCCAAAAGCTGAATGGAGTAGTTCAAGATAAGCTGAGGGCAAGGCTTCAGGGCCCAGAGGTTTCACCACGTTGGCAGCAGGCGGTACAAGACTGTCTACGATTTTCCGCGAGCGTTGCAAGTCAGACAGATTGGGATCTTGAAGTATGAGCTCTACACTGTGGCGCCATGTATCAAAGTCCACCTCATGACTAGGACAGGGCAGTTTGCCTGAAAAATTTCTGAGGCGGAAGGAGGCGCTCACTGGTGAGACAAGAGCTTCACTTCGCACTATGTGCTCTACTACAACCTTTTGCACATCAGGGTGTGTTATAAAGCTCTGTGGAATGGTAGTTTGTAGATCTGGCTGTGTCTGGTTGACTGACTCAGAATCGCTGATGCATATGTTAGCTTTGATCAGTTCTGCAGTTTCACTTTGGATAGGTTGGTCATTTGCTTGTACTTGGGTTGTTAGTTCACTTTGTGCGTCTGGGGTAGGAGCTTCTGTGCTGTGTGTGACTGACTGAGCACATTGGGAAAGGTGTTCATGCAGAACAGCTTCAAAAGATTTGCCACTAAGTCTAGCAATGCTTTGCAGTTCATTGAAAAAACTGTTGGTGGCAACGTTGGTAACAGCTGCGATGTACTCAGGTGACAGGGCTCGTATCTGATAAGTGACTTCATTCGGACATTCAAGTGTGTAGGGTAGTAAGGGTTCAAGTGTCGACAGAGCAGATCCACTCTCATACTCTACAATAGCATTTTTGTGGTAAGAAGACTTAGGGTCATCTATCTTAAGGGTTCTTGCTGTTCGACCATATCTGCTTAAAAAGTCTTTTAAAGCTTCATCAGCGTCTGTGCCTGTAATCCCACTAACAATAACTGAGTTTGGGATTTTAACATTTTCTCTGTCAACTATTTCCATTTTGCCGGACTTGGCCTATTTTTGAGGTCTGGGTCAGGAAAAAAGCTTGAGGGATCAATTACTGCTCCTGGCTGGCTCGCCACTTCTGTAACACTTCTGGAGTCATTACAGTATACTAGGACCAGTTAGGTTCGACTACTAGAGCAGTAATGAGCGTAACATGTAATAAAGACCACAGACCAGTAAATACGTTTAAATTGCCGGCTTATTATTTTGTGAAGACAGAGAATAGACAGTTATAGACACATTACATAAAACATTCAACATCACACATTTAAGGAAAACAAGATGTTTTCTTTCCCCTTCTTAGTTCAGTATGTTCTGTTAGTTCATCCTATTTATCTCAAAACCTTTTATTTGGCTTTAGAAGGATGTTATTCTCAACCTAGGTTATTGTTTTATTTATTTCAAGTTCTAAGTTCAAGTTTATCCTTGGATCTATTTGCATTAACACTGTGTTATTTTAAATCAAGTTCAGTTCTTTAGGCCCAAGATTTAATTTAATCCTGGTCTAGGTTCACCTTTAAATTCTCAACCAGTCCTTATTTTGTTTTAACCCAACAAAATTATTTACACTTCCATTAACACCATTACAGCATTAAAATGTAAGGTTGACCAAAATAAATTACGAAAATAAATAAATAAATGTAAAACTGAAAACAATTCAGCAAAAGGCTGAATAAATCCCTTAAACAAACAAATAAACAAAAGAAAGTTGTCTTTGTGTCCTTTAACTATTAGTCCTGGAATTACTCCGAATGATTATCCAGTGCTTTGAAAAGTCCGCTGTTCTTTTGCAGAGGTGTATGGATTAATCCTACCAGTTTTATCAGCGAAAGAGCTCAACGTCCAGCAGGGGGCGTTTTCCTTTTTCCTGCTCGGTACAGTTCAATGGGTCCGTGGGTGGCTCGCCATCTTGTTTCTCGCTCAGCGGATCAAACTCCGATTCTAGCTCAGCATTTCCCGATCCAAACCTTAATGGCCTACCATAACAACAAAATAAAGTGCATAAACATTCGAAAATAACACACGGGTAGCCCTTAAATAACAGTAAAAGTCCGTTTTTTCCAGCTTATTTAGCCGTAAATGAGGTGATGCCAATATGGCGCGCTGAAACACCGTCAAAGGCCTTTGAACTGCAGCCTGTGTGTCGTTTAAGCACGAATCCACCGTTTTTAACATAAAACAACATAAATCTGCTACCTTGGCTCTCCATTTGCATGAAATGAGCAATATAATACAACAAAAATTTCTTGCATGAAATAAAAGACAATTTCTGAACTCACCAAGTCCCGTTCGGTTATGTTCACAATGTCACCAAGGCAAGGACAGGTCGGAAAAACAAAAATACATTCTCCAGAGTACAAAAATGGCTTTAAGTAGATTTTTGGCTTATTTTTACTATTTTTTCACTCATTTAAGCAGCAGCTCTGCAAGGACTGTCTGCATTTCTCCCTCTCGAGCATCAAAAAAGAAGGAACAACCCGATTGGGTGTGGCTAATCACAGGAGTCACGCTGCAGCGTGCCCTTTCACAATAAGAGTCTCAACACATATTTTAGCCATTTTACCTGAATTAACATAAAACACCATGAATTAGCAAGTTCTGTACCCTTTTAACATGTTTTTAAACACAAATGAAATCCTATACCATGAATTATATCATTGCTGATGTTTTTAATGAATTTTCTAACCATTATGATCTATTTATTGACTATTTATCACCTGTAATATATTTCTTATGACTGTTTTTACTAACAGGCTTTTATTTGTTGTTAGCTATGTTAACCAGGGTTACACCTGTATAACCTACGATGGTGTAACAGCAGGCACGTGCAGAGGGGGGGGGGGCTGGAGGGGCTTGAGCACCCGCCCCTTTCCTGATGGGTGCCCAGAGTGCCCTTTTGTTGAGGCAACTTTTAAAATTTTTTTGCGGAGTCTTGTCTGTGCCCCTCAACAATAATATTTAACTATTAATCACAGTTTTGCTAAATAAAAGGATCTGGCTTGCATCAGTCACATGATCACATTTAACCAATGATCGCCCTTGACGGCAGAACGCGCTGGTTACGAGCCGGGAACGAGCTCACAAAGAGCACGCGCATTTTTAGCGGTCCGGAGCTGTAGGAGAAACACAAGTTAACTCAGAGACACAGACTGATGCGACACAACCAGTAAGTAGGTGTACAGCGTACACTGTAGTGTGTAGCACACAGGAGTATTAGCTTATTACGTACACGTTGGTAAGTTGTCTTGTTGCAACTGACGAACTGAAACAAATGAGCGTGCTGTGTGTGCAACAGCGCGACAAACATTACCTGTCCTTTTATTAACTGCACAAGTAGTGCTGGTCACAGCTGCTGGCTACCTGTGTAAGGCTGTCATGTGTCTGTAGCTCTGTCACCGTTTTAGGGAACATATTTAGTTTTAAAGCAAGTTACATAGCTTTTCCTGCCTTTCTGGAGGGATTATATTCCACTAAAAAACGATCTAATATGCATGTCCACATAATTATGCATTATTATAATTATGATATATTAAAAAACACAAGCTGTATGTAACGTTGGACCCAAGAAATATAAGCTGGAGCGAATTTGACGACAGCCGAACTTTTATTTAATACTGTGCGTTTGTACAGGGACACAGACACTCCCGCTCTCTCTCTGCTGTCATGTCCGCCCTCCTCCTCCGACTGTCACTGCCAACATATAAAGAGACACAATCACTGTCAGATCCCAGCACACCTGTTCACCCCGCCCCTGCACCGCCCCGGGAGCTCACTGCGTCACCCCTCCTCTGCAGCTGGCCAGAGACCACACCCACGCCACACTGTATTTTAAAGAACATACATTAAGAAGCAGATTATATTAGATTTATATTTTAAATAAGACAAAATTTGGATTTTACAGCAGTAAAATTATTGTATCTCTACAGTTTAAACATGTAATAAGCTTTGCCCTGCACAGAGTGGATAGTGAAACAAATGGAATCATCATAAATACATTATTTCATATTTATTACTTCCCCCTCCTCATTGCTTTATTATTGTAGCTCTAGTAATAAATAATAATGTAAGGATTCTGGATCAGCACCGAGATGCCCAAAGTATATACAGTATTCTGAAGGTCTAAAATGTCACTGTGTGTGTGTGCGCATGTGTTTGTTTTATGTATATGGATTATTTTTAATTATTACTCATGATATGACATTGTCCAGACAGAATTTTATTGGAATTCCACGTGAAAGACCAACACAAAGTGGTGTACACGTGAGAAGTGGAACGAAAATCATACATGATTCCAAACATTTTGTACAAATAAATAACTGCAAAGTGGGGTGTGCATAATTATTCAGCCCCCTGAGTCAATACTTTGTAGAACCACCTTTTGCTGCAATTACCGCTGCCAGTCTTTTAGGGTCTGTCTCTACCAGCTTTGCACATCTACAGACTGAAATCTTTGCCCATTCTTCTTTGCAAAACAGCTCCAGCTCAGTCAGATTAGATGGACAGCGTTTGTGATCAGCAGTTTTCAGATCTTGCCACAGATTCTCGATTGGATTTAGATCTGGACTTTGACTGGGCCATTCTAACACATGGATATGTTTTGTTTTAAACCCTTCCATTGTTGCCCTGGCTTTATGTTTAGGGTCGTTGTCCTGCTGGAAGGTGAACCTCCGCCCCAGTCTCAAGTCTTTTGCAGACTCCAAGAGGTTTTCTTCCAAGATCGCCCTGTATTTGGCTCCATCCATCTTCCCATCAACTCTGACCAGCTTCCTGTCCCTGCTGAAGAGAAGCACCCCCAGAGCATGATGCTGCCACCACCATATCTGACAGTGGGGATGGTGTGTTCAGAGTGAGGTGCAGTGTTAGTTTTCCGCCACACATAGCGTTTTGCATTTTGGCCAAAAAGTTACATTTTGGTCTCATCTGACCAGAGCACCTTCTTCCACATGTTTGCTGTGTCCCCCACATGTTTGCTGTGTCCCCTACATGTTTGCTGTGTCCCCTACATGTTTGCTGTGTCCCCTACATGTTTGCTGTGTCCCCTACATGTTTGCTGTGTCCCCCACATGTTTGCTGTGTCCCCCACATGTTTGCTGTGTCCCCCACATGTTTGCTGTGTCCCCTACATGTTTGCTGTGTCCCCTACATGTTTGCTGTGTCCCCCACATGTTTGCTGTGTCCCCTACATGTTTGCTGTGTCCCCTACATGTTTGCTGTGTTCCCTACATGTTTGCTGTGTCCCCCACATGTTTGCTGTGTCCCCCACATGGCTTGTAGCAAACTGCAAACGGGACTTCTTATGGTTTGCTGTTAACAATGGCTTTCTTCTTGCCACTCTTCCATAAAGGCCAACTTTGTGCAGTGCACGACTAATAGTTGTCCTATGGACAGATTCCCCCACCTGAGCTGTAGATCTCTGCAGCTCGTCCAGAGTCACCATGGGCCTCTTGGCTGCATTTCTGATCAGCGCTCTCCTTGTTCAGCCTGTGAGTTTAGGTGGACGGCCTTGTCTTGGTAGGTTTACTAGTGATGGGACGTTCTGTATCGAGGCTTCGGAGCGTGTGTCGAGTAATGGAGGGGGCGTTTCCGCGAAGCGCGTATCGAGGCTTGCTTCATTTATGGGAGGAGCTGAAAATGATGACGTCCGAAGCCTCGCTGCCTGGCTGTACCACGTGACTGGTTCATGAAGCGGTTCGAACTTTGCCGCAAATAATCATTTTCCATACTGCCAGCATAAATATACACAGTATACTGCCATCACTACAATATACATGTTTTACACACTCCTTTTGTTGTTGACATTTACAGGCTGTGTGCAAAATGCCACACTCTTCAAATTCATGCCAGCTATTATTTTTACGTCCAGTAGGTGTCCTGCTAGAGCAAATGAAGCTTCATGAAGCTTCGCGTTGGGGTGAACCAATTGGATGAAAAGCTCCAGTGCTTCATGGGGCTTCATCTGCCCATCACTAAGGTTTACAGTTGTGCCGTACTCCTTCCATTTCTGAATGATGGCTTGAACAGTGCTCCGTGGGATGTTCAAGGCTTGGGAAATCTTTTTGTAGCTTACGCCTGCTTTAAATTTCTCAATAACTTTATCCCTGACCTGTCTGGTGTGTTCTTTGGACTTCATGGTGTTGTTGCTCCCAATATTCTCTTAGACAACCTCTGAGGCCGTCACAGAGCAGCTGTATTTGTACTGACATTAGATTACACACAGGTGCACTCTATTTAGTCATTAGCACTCATCAGGCAACGTCTATGGGCAACTGACTGCACTCAGACCAAAGGGGGCTGAATAATTACGCACACCCCACTTTGCAGTTATTTGTAAAAAATGTTTGGAATCATGTATGATTTCCGTTCCACTTCTCACGTGGTCACCACTTTGTGTTGGTCTTTCACGTGGAATTCCAATAAAATTGATCCATGTTTGTGGCTGTAATGTGACAAAATGTGGAAAAGTTCAAGGGGGCCGAATACTTTTGCTGTATTTAGCAACCAAGACTCTTCAGCATGCTCTTGTATTGCTTATAAGATTGTTCACTGCATCTGGAGGAGTGCTTGGAGTGGAAGGGTCAGAGATTAATTCATTCTCTGAAAAGCATTGAACACTAGCTTTCTCACCTAAGTGGTCAGAGAAGAAAGAAACAAAAAAGGACAGCTGTGGTTTTATTGAACTGCAGTGGGAAGGGTGGTCAACCAAGTGTCATGTTACACATGAAGAGTAGAAGTTCATCTTCAAGTTATACCATGTCAGTGACCTTCATGGTTCCTACATTCACATTGGATTTTCTAAAACAACACGTGCTGATTAATTTTATGAACGGCTGATAATCATTGACATTCACTTGTTTATCTCTTTGTAGTCTTGTACCTTGTAAAAGTTGTAAAGATTACTTTATGCATTTTGTCGCTTAGAGTATTTTTGCTCTGAGTTATTAGAGGAATTCCATAATCAAAGGCAATTACTTCCTCAGTGCCAAAAACTTCCAGATATGTTCTTTCACAGCTGCTTAAACATCTGTATCTGAGCACACATTTTGATATTTGTCCTCTAAGCTCTGGTCAGTTGGTGGAAACACACATGCTCATGTTTTACTATCAGTTGACAATCATTGATACTCACTTGTTCTTCTCCTTGTACTGCATCTGAAGTCATAAAGATTACATTAGTCACTGATTCACTAGAATAAGGTTGAATCTAATGCTACAGTGACCTCCCCTCTGTACTGTGTAATATAAAAGTCAGTCAGGTTTGCAGATGACACACAGATACTGTTGAGTTTTCACTGACAGAATGGAGATCACGCTGAAGTTCCCGCTGTTGCTTCTGGTCTGCTCTGTTTCCACAAATCAGACAGAGGCAGATAATGAAATTCTTGACCAGCAGATTTCAAACCAACAACCCTGTCCACAGGAAATCCATGCTGTGCTCAGAGAGCTGACTGCCTCAGTGGCTGAACAGAAAGTGGAAATCAGGACCTTAAAACAAGAGAATAAAGGTAGAGTATGATGTCAGGTAGTGAGAAAAATGACAGCATGAGGAAACCTTCATATGAGCCCCTGTTACAGAGATATCAATGTCACTTCATGAATCTATCACTAACGTTTTTCATTAATGTTTTTATTTTTATTATTTATTCATTATTTATTCAATAATCTAACCTACTAAAAATGAAAAGATTCAAATGATGCAGATAAATAAAATTCATATTGACTTATTTATGTTCTTTTCTGTCAGACCATGTCGCAAAACTGAAAGACCTGGAAATGCAGAACGTTGAACTTCAGAGACAGAGGTCTGAAATTGACAAACTTAAACAGCAACAAATAATAAATAAATAAATAAACTTTATTTATAAAGCACACTAAAAAAAACAAGGGTATACCAAGGTGCTTGACAAAAATAAAATAGGAAAAGGGAGATGGGAGGGAAAAGAGAAAGGACCTGGCACGTATCAATTATAAAAACCATCATAAGATATAAAAGTAGTTCACAAGTATAAAAAATGTACCAGCGCACACAAGTGTTAACTGGGTGGAAAGGCAAGATTAAAGAAATAAGTCTTAAGCCGTGATTTAAACAGTGGCATAGAGTCAGACGCCCGGATAGCGACAGGAAGGTTGTTCCATAAGACCGGGGCAGCTACAGCAAACGCGCGGTCACTGCGAGACTTCAGCCGAGAACGAGGTTGCTCCAGAAGAATTTGGGTAGCAGAGCTAAGTGCTCTGACAGGAGTGTGTAACCTGAGAAGCTCATTGAGGTAGCTCGGCGCAAAGTTATTAATGGTTTTGTAGGTGAAAAGTAATATTTTAAATTGAATACGGTATTTAATTGGAAGCCAGTGCAAGCCAGCAAGAACAGGAGTGATGGAAGAAAACTTCCTGCTACCTGTCAAAAGGCGTGCCGCCGCATTCTGGACAGTCTGCAATCTAACGAGAAGGGTGGAGGAAAGGCCAATGTAAAGAGAGTTGCAGTTCATATCCAGAATCGGATTCTTTTGGTTATTACCCAAAGCTCGTGACCATAGGTGAAGGTGGGGACAAACTGATAGGAAAGAGCTCCTGCCAGCCACACAGCCACCTGCGACAATCACAGACATTTATCTACCGGCTTGACTGGCGGCTGCAAAACATTGCAAGATAATCTTGGTCAGGTATTCTTCCAGTCCACAACTTTACCACGAGTGTTGTTATATCAATTTAATTGTCCCACAAGGGGAAACTTGGGTGTAACAGCAGCAAGAAAACACATATACAAACAAACAGTACACATGACACAGAACAGAAACATACACAATTCTTACATATTTACATGAAGGACAATGGTTACCAAAAACTGAGTACCATACTGTTGTTAAATTAAATAAAATTAAATACAGATAAGAGGCAACCCTGGTTGTAGTGTGAATCGGTTGATAAAACAGTGCACGATACAGCGCTGATGTAAACATCTGTGTTTGTTGGGAGCAGTTCAGATTGTACAGTCTGACAGCTGCAGGGAGGAAGGACCTGCGGAAACGCTCCTTCATGCATCGAGGATGCAGCAGTCTGTCACTGAAGCAGCTCTGCAGTTCAGCAACATCTACATGCATGGGGCGGGAGATAAACTGCTGCTCCAACATACCACACTGTAAAAAATGACAGATGCCACCACAGAGTCATAGAAGGTCTTTAAAAGCGCTCCCTGGACTCCAAATGACCTCAGCCGCCTCAGCAGGTAGAGTCTGCTCTGACCCTTCCTGTAAAGAGCATCATCCCTGTACTTATACTTTTGTGTTGCTCTCTCATCACATCTTCATTATTCTCATCACTGCTTAAAACAACACACATCTTTTTTTAACTGTCCTTTCTCCAAAACAGAAAGTGGCATTACAGTTGTTTCAGGCTGAGAGACACAAAACGCTCTTCGTATTATCATTCATATATCATCCACACAACTATTTTATTTCTTTTTGTCCACTGGGCAGGTGACCTGCAGAATCATGTCTGCCCCAGCTGGATACCTTTTCACACACACCGTGACGTCAGACACACTCACAGTCACTTCATTCGTCAGACTTCTTTTAAGTTTGCAGCAGGCAACGCGACTGAGTATTGTGTCAAGATAAGTAGGAAGACCACGCTATAATGGACAGTTGAAGGAAAAGGTCAAATTTACAGGGAATCTTTTTGTTTTGTTTTTGGACAGAAAGATGAGAGTTTGATGTGTACATGGCTGTGAACAAAAATATAAATGTGGTGGATCATAAATTTGATTAGTTTTGAAGTTGTACATCTCTGTTCCTTACATTTCATGTCATGCCCTTATTAATGTTTTATTTGTTGCTTTGACTGTTTTCGAATAGAATATGCAGTGGGAATATAGAGGGAGATAAGTAGTGAAAGTTTTGCCTGGGTTGATTGTGCGTCGATCCATTGTTAATGCCTCAGGGCTCCAGTAGGTGGGTTCGCGCGCTTCCTCCTTCACTCAATACAGACGAGTGAGAGTGAGAGCTGCGTGTCTGTGCCGCTCTTTCACCTCTCCTCACTATTTCCCCTGTTTAAGGGCACAACATAAACACTGAGGCTTCAAAATGCAGCATCTACAACACTGTCACTCTGCCTCCACCATGGAGACAGTCTCCATGGTGATGAGTACAACTGGCAGCTGAAACTGTTGTGAACTTCTCCATGAGTCATATTTCCTGTTTCAGAGCTGCTGATTGGCTCTTTGGGCCCTTTACCTTCAGGAGGTCATGGACGAAGCACTGAAGTCGTTTATCACGTAAAAAATATTTTTAGTTTATAATAATTTGATAAATAATAAAATATTAATAAAAACTGGAGGTTTTTTTAGAACTTAGATTTTAAGCTATTTATGCCTTTTTTGCTGCTCTTTTTTAAACTTATTCCCTTTAAACTGTATTTATTCTTTTTAAAATATATTGGTTATTGCACTGTAGAGGCTGCTGAGGAACAGTATTTCGTTTCAGGCTGTGTAACACGAAATGACAATAACCAATAAAGTCTTGAGAGCTGCCATCATTGTTCCAGCAGGAGGCAGTAAAACACCAAACTGCACCTGTTGTGCTGAAAAGGTGTGAGCATGTGCAGCAACCCAGTAAGTTACCTGAATATCTCTCTCTCTCACACACACACACACACACACACACACACACACACACACACACACAGTACTGATACTAATGACTCGCTCTCACATCTATTTGGATTTAATGTCAGGGTATATTTGTGGATGAAAGTTTTGGTAGGACACATGATGTGGACAGTCTGGTAATCCCAGAATATTTTAATGTAAGAAAACTCCAGACAGCTCTGGAGAAAGTTTCAGAGTAAAAGCCCTGGAGTGTTTTACATGTTATTCTGTTGGATTAAATCTGACGGAGCTGATTCATAAACACTTCACTGCCAGGTATCAGGTGACCTGCAGAGACTGATCCTACAAACACTCAGAAACAGAGTAAACCAAACTGCACCACAGTGATCAGACGAAACCTTCCTGACATGAACACAGCTCCTCAGTAAAAACTGTGAACCAGCAGAGAGACTACACCCAGCACCATACACCACCTCTGTGACACAGTACACCCTCGGGCAGGTGGTGTCCCCATAAACAGTGTGAGAAGCTCTGATTATTTACTATGTTCAAACAAACTGAGTGTCCACAAACGTCTGAGCTCACAGTGAGAGCTGCTGGCACAGTTTGGAGGTGTTCTGCCCCCTGCTGGACACACAGAGCTACAACATGAGGATCAGAGGAGGCTGGTGCTGCTTCACCTTTAGACACAAGAAGGAGGTCAAAAAATGTAGAAACAGAGATTGTTTTTAAACCTGTAAAGGAGGAAATCCTGACGAACCAATCCACAGCCAGAAAAGAAGTCTAACTCTGTGCTGCTCCAATCAGGAATCAGCTCTGTTACTGTGTGAGTGTGTAAAGTCACAGAGTAGCTGGTTTCAAATGTATCTATAAAGTTTATTTACATTTTATTTAGGCTTCAAAAAACAGTCCAAGTTTATTTCTTTGGACTTTGTTCACTTAATGGATGTTTCCCTGCATTTCTATAAACGGTGGTTTACATCTCTGTTACAGGAAACCTGAAGAGTTAAAACACAAGAGAAGAAAATCTAAACGTTACACAAAGAACATAAAAGAAGTAAACTTCATAAAAACTTCACAAATGATGCTTTAAATGAAAAATAAATCCCTGTAAATAATTCAACAGGTCACATGTTAGAACCACCTTAACTAAACTCTGTAGCCGCTCACTGTGGTTTGTCCCAGCAGCTCTTAGGAAACAAACTGCTAACTTCAGTGTCAGCACACACTGTTAGTAAACTATGCAACACTGAATTCAGGTTTCAGTTGTGTTAAGTTGTGAAGTTGTGATGAAAGTCTTCTTACTGATACAGGTAGGATGGTCAGGCGTCCTCTGTTCCTTCACCGTTCATGAACTGTCACTTATAAAATGCTGCCAAACATCAACTACACTCAATAACTAAACGTGTGCAGGTTAAAGTGATGGACGCCCAGATCTGCACTCCAAATACAAACAGACTAAAGGTGTTTCCTCCAGAAACAAAGACAATATTTACAAAGGTCTCACAGGTAAATTGTGAGCGATCACAGCAGCATCTCATCCTGACTAACAGCTTTTAGATGCAGGGAGAGCGTCGTGGTTCAGAGGTGGTTCAGCAGATGATGAAGGCCTTTCTGTTGCATTGTGTAGTGCTGTGGAGGCCATGATGGTCGACTGGGTCTGCTTCTACTGAACTCACAAACACTTCTGAGGTATTTACACCTGAAGCCTCATTGAATGTGAGTCAGAAACAAACGGCTCAGCTGTGATTAATGGATGTTTCCCTGCATTTCTATTTTCACACACTTTATTTCTTACAGCAGGAAAACTGAACAGAATGTATGTAAGAGGTCAGAGTGAGGATGACGTCACTTAATACAGGAAATACATGTTTGTCTGTTTTGACGATGAAGGACTTCTTCAGCTCTGTAAACAGCTACACTTGAGAGGACAGAGGTGATTTCATGGATCAATAACAATGTGTTTATCAGCTTTCATCATCGCAGTGCAGACATGACGTCAGATCTATCAGAGTGAAGGCCGTCTCTCTGATGACGTCACAGAGCAGAGTCCTTCTGTCCAATAAAGGATCTCAGATCAGCTGCTGCCATCTTGTGGCCACAGTTGGTTACTGTCTCTGAAAGTTGTCTCATGTTTCCTGTTGTCCTGCTAACAAAGGCTGGAGCTCATCATGCTGAGAGGGCAGCAGCATTTTGTGGCTCTTCACACATGTTCATTATATTCTGATGGTCCTGGATGGAGACAAACTACAGATAAGTGTGTTCAGCCCAACTAGTTTATCTCATTACAGCAGTTTGATGTTTCCCTTTGAATCCCCCTGAAGATCCTGACAGTGAAGCACGTACATAATACTCCAGCCTTTCAACTCTGAGCTTATTTAGTTCTATTAATACACTGAAATCTCATTTGTGTCATGAAGAAAGTCTTTAATCAAACAGAATTCAAAGATCAGAAACATTTCATATATGGAGTTAAACATGAATCATTGTTTCAACAACATATTTATTGTTGTCATAAACAGACAAGAAGACAACAACAAACTGCTCCTCCCATTCAACACATGTCAGTCCATATCCCAGCAAACTAAATCATCTCCATTTACACATCAAATAGAAACATGAATCACTTGTAATGATTAGAAACTTGATAGAATTTCAAATCTAGTTTGGGGAGTCATTCAGTGAGAAACAGTGAAATGATTTTCCATGTGAAAAGGTGGACAGCAGAAACAGAAAGAAAGAGTGAAACTAAAAGAGAAACAAAGAGCTTTGGAACAACGAGGCAGCAGGAGGACAGCTGCAGTTTAACAGCTTCAACTCACTGACAGGAAACAACATTAGAAACATCATCATCCTCAACTCATCTGCTGCACTGACACTGACACCTTCAACGGACACACCTTCACTTTACCACCAGTGTTAATGTATGGAAACATCCTGTGAGTGAAAGTGTGTGTGAAGGTGTGTATGTGTGTGTTAGTATCAGGATCAGAGAACGACAGCTTTCCTCTGTTCCAGTCCAGATTCACTCTGATCCTCTGGAGCTTCTTCTCTACTGAGAGATCAGTGAGAGGAGCTGATGGTGACCATGCTGAGTATTTACCTTCATAGAACCGTATTCTCCATAATCCAGACTCTATGTCTCCCTTCCTCTGCCCAGACTCTGCTAACACACCCAGTTCCCACACTGTACTGTCTCCAACTTCAACATCCCAGCTGTGAGTCCCTGAGTTAAAGCCCTCAGAGCCCAGGACAGAGATGTAATAATCAAACCTCTCTGGATTATCAGGAAGCTGCTGCCTCTCTCCTCCTTCTCTCACACTGGTCAGATCTTCAGACAGGATGAGGTTTGGATGAGCAGTGTTTGGGTCCAGAATGAGAGGAGTGTAGGAGACCATGTCCTTCATGTTGTTCCAGATGTTGAAGGTCAGGTTGCCCAGGTGTTTGGCCTGGTCTATCAGAGCTCCTGAGGGCAGCTGTGGATCATCCAGCAGGGGGCAGCGCTGGACTCTTTCCACTGCAGCCTTGTAGTTGTGCAGGAATGAGACGTCTTCAGCTCTCAGCTCCTCCTCTGTGGCTCTGACTGTGTCTGAAAGAGCTGCTATCTCTCTGCTCAGAGCCTCCATCTTCTCCTTCATCATCCCACTCTTCTGCTCCTCTTCCTCCCTCAGTGCAGCCAGCCTGGCCTCCTCTTCCTCTGCTAGAAACTGCTGAAGCTTCTTAAACTGCTCCTTAATCTGCCTCTCTGTGTGTCGGGCCTGGACCTTAATGTGTTCTGCTGTTTGATCAAACTTCACTTGAACTTCTTCACAAACTTTTAACTTCTTCTTTAAGGGCTCCAGAGTTTCCTGAAGTTCCTTCTTGTGTTGTTGTGCAGCTTCATCGATGGGTCTGAATCTGTGATTGGTGTGTTTTTCTGAGGCACAGCAGACGACACACACTGGCTGCTGATGGTCCAGACAGAAGAGTTTGAGTTTCTCAGAGTGCAGACTGCAGAGAGCCTCTGAAGCTCTCTGATATCTCTCCTGTAAGAACGACTCACACAGGTTCTTTAAAGCTCGGTTTAAAGGTGGATCATAAACTGATATTTCCTTACAAACTGGACACTCGTGTGTTGGTCTCTCTCTCCACCATCTCTTCAGACAGTCTTTACAGAAGCTGTGGCTACATGACAGAAGAACAGGATCTCTGAAGACCTGCTGACAGACCGGACAGCAGAGATCCTCCTCTGATCTGGAAGCCATTGAGTCTGTGAGTGAAGCTGAAAACAGCAGACAGGAAGTACAGTCAGTCCTGGCTCCCCTCCCTCCTCTACCACCTTCACTGAAACTTCCTTTGAGTCGTGTTTTTGCTCAAACTCACATTCAGTGTGTGGAGCGTCAGCAGCTTGAAGCAGCAGTGTTGGAGTTTTCCACTTTTCTCTCCTGTAGCTGGACTCACTCAGAGGAAGCTGCTAGTTTGGTCTGAGCTCAGTCTGATCGTCTGTGCGTCTCTCTTTACTGAGGACGAAGAACTTCCTGTTTCCTGGTTTGTCACATTTGAGTGACGTGAGGGGAGGAGAAAATGTTGCTGTTTGACTTTTAACTAAGGTGTGTTTCAATCCTGCCTGCAGCTCAAAAGCTGTAAAACAGGTTTTGTGTCTTTTCACCTCCACAGGTCACAACATGAAACCTGTTGTGAAGTTTATAAAATAAAGTGTCACTCGGTGGTGCAGCTGTTTGTCAGCTTCTATTTTAGACTTTGTTCTGGTTCTTGTTCAGGTTCCCAGCAGTGGGAGTGTAATGCAGTCACACACACACACACAGGTGGTGTTCAGGTGGATTCACTTAGTTACAGACAGTGGTGTTATTTCCTGTAACTAAGGGTGTGTTTCACTCCAAAGTTCAGACATTAACCTGCCAGAAGTTGTAAAAGTTACTGATAAAGAGCTTTTATCTCAGAAAGCAGAAAGAAAAGAAATAAGTGTAAAGAGTGCAGCAAAATGTTTTAGTGTGAGCTGGTTCATCTGATCTGGTTGTGTAAAAGTCACTGCATGACACTGAGTTTTACTTCTGTCACGATTAGTGGAGCGGACTCAGGCGCAGACCACAAGTTTCTTCAAATCAAAAGTGAATTTATTTACAGTGTTCTCCACGGTGACACACACACACACACACACACACACACACACACACACACACACACAACGGTGTCTGGGAAAAAGGGGTTCCAGGGTCCGGGAGTGAAAGGGGTAGGAGTCCAGGGAGGGGAGATTTCCATACAGCCCTCGCAACCACACACAGCTCCTCTTCTTTCCTCCATCACTCTTGCTCAGTCACCGTGCACAGGGAAAACAGGTCCAGGGGAAATCTATACACAGACAGAGAAACAGTTAGTCTCCTGGTTCAGACGTACTCACGAACAAACTTTGCAGAGTGCAGGACGACTGACGCTGACGGCTCAACGATCCAGCGACGAGTAGAGCAGACTCGCCATCTTAAGTAGGACTCCAATTCTCATAATCAGCGGCAGGTGTGCTGATCATCTCCAGGTGCGTGGGCCAGGAGCAGGAGCCCATACTGAGCTCCGCCCCGGCAGGAGAAAGAGAGAGTGGGAGAGGACGAGAGAGAAAGGGAGAGCAGAGGCGAGAGAGGAGAATAAACAAAACAAAGCGCCTGACTGCTGTCAGCTGGAGAGGTGCGGGGACCATGACAACTTCTGTGTTACTGACACTCATCTCTGACTCAGAGAAACGATTTCTCCCCTGTGATGTTCACACAGTGGTGAGTTACATGTGTGTGGAATTTTTCACGTTTTATAGAATTAAATTTCCTCTTACTTTCTTTTTTGTTAACTTGAGTCACTGATCATTTAGAATAGAATAGAATAGAATTCAACTTTATTGTCATTGCACATGCACAGGTACAGGGCAACGAAATGCAGTTTGCATCCATCCAGAAGTGCTTTAGTGATATAGATATATTACAATATATATTAGCAATAATATAGATATGTGAGTATATTACAGAAATGGGTCTATTATGGTATGTTATAATGTACACGGTATGAAGTATGTTGTGAATATTCTATAACTATAAGTATGTACAGGCTGTAGTGAGTACAAGCTATGTACAGGATATGAACAGGATATAAATATGAAAAACTATACAGAATATGAAATAAATAACTTTACAGAATCTGAGATATACAGCTATACAGAAATGGGAACCATGCAAGTTGTAAACAGTTGTAGGATTAAAGATTATCGAATGTACAGAATGATTATTTACACAGAGCTATACAGTAGTGCAGTTAAGATAAGTGAGGGTGTAGATAGTTTCTACAGAGGCTATATAAAGTGCTAGTGGTTGTGAGTGGTGGTTCACTCCATGTTATTATTGTGTGTTTGAGGGTACAGTTGTCCATTGTGGGTGTGTGTATGTTCAGTCCATGAGTTTAACGTGGGTCAGATGTCAGGAGGCAGAGTTCAGGAGTCTGACAGCTGTGGGGAAGAAGCTGTTCCGGTACCTGGTGGTCTTAGTCCGGAGGCTCCTGTGGCGCCTCCCAGAGGGCAGGAGGGTGAAGAGTCCATGTGATGGGTGACTGGGGTCTTTGATGATTTTCCCAGCCCTTTTCAGACACCGCTTCCTGTAGATGTCTTTTATGGCAGGAAGTGGTGCTCCGGCGATGCGCTGGGCAGTTTTCACGACCCTCTGCAACGCCTTCCGGTTCGAGGCAGAGCAGTTCCCGTACCAGACTGTTATACAGTTGGTCAGGATGCTCTCGATGGTGCAGCGATAGAAGTTCACCAGGATGTCTGAGGACAGGTGGTTCTTCCTCAGAGTCCTCAAGAAGAAGAGGCGCTGGTGAGCCTTCTTGACCAGCTTGGAGCAGTTGGTCGTCCAGATGAGATCCTCGGAGATGTGGACTCCCAGGAACTTGAAGCTGCTCACACGCTCCACAGCCGTCCCCTTAATGTGGATGGGTGGATGTGGGTCAGCATTCCTCCTGTAGTCCACGATGAGCTCCTTGGTCTTCTCGGTGTTAAGCAGCAGGTTGTTTCTGTCGCACCACTCAGCCAGACGATCCACCTCCTCCCTGTAGGCGGCCTCATCGTTGTCACTGATGAGGCCAATCACCGTGGTGTCATCTGCAAACTTAATGATGGTGTTGGAACCATCAGCAGGTCTGCAGTCGTGGGTGAAGAGGGAGTAGAGGAAAGGGCTCATCACACAGCCTTGTGGTACACCGGTGTTCATTGTGATGGTAGATGAGCAGCGGTTATCCAGACTTTTGCAGTATTACAGAGTCTGGCAGTCTTTGCATGATGTCCACGTCACTGTAAGTTTCTAGCTGACTCTCAGGTGTGACAGGTGTGCCAGCAGGAAAGAGTAATAATAACCTGCATCCTGAGGTTTGTCATGCAGGATTAAAGGAGCCAGGCTTTGTTCACACAGCTAGGATTGTATTTTACACTGACCCTGGGTCAGTATAAGTATCATACAGTTCAAACGAAGCACTGAAACTTGCACATATTTATTATAGATGCACTAAAGAAAAATGGGATATTTAGAGTCAATCTGTGGCTGCGATTAAACACTTTACTGGAAACTTTATTAACCAGTAACTTCATCAGTCATGACAGAAGCTAATATTTCTGTGCTAACATCGTCTAAACCAGTGGTTCCCAAACTTTGTTTTGCTGGGCCCCCCTTTGTTTTACACCCCCCCCCCCCCCCCCCCCCCCCCCTTTGTGCGCATGAACACATCCTCCAACCACACACACCCATATTTTGCTCCATTGCATGTGGCTATTTTCACGCCACGCTGTGCGCCACGTTATTGTTGAGATGAATAGCAGAATGGCAGATAGAGACAAAATACTGTTAATCTTACCATCTTCAGGTTTTACACTCTTACATACACACACAGTTACTGTCCCTCCATTTAGAAAGGCAGAGGCGTCACGATGTGATTATTTTACTGTAGTTATTTTTTTTGATGTGTAATAATATTCAACATTACTATCAATGCATTTTCCAAAAAATGCCTCTCTGTGCAAAATGGGTTTAAAAACATAAACAACTGTAGGATCCTGTTTGTCCGTGATTTAAACAGCCCAGCGCTGCTCCTGATGAAGGGAAAACCAATCCTGCAGGGAGACCTACCTCGGCACTTGTGCAGGTGATTTTTCTCTTACTTTCTTTTTTCTGTTATTTACTAAAGAATCTGTCAAAGAAATAATGAATTCTCCACACGTGTTTGAAGGTTGCTGATACGTTCATCTAGCACAGACCTATTGCTGGAACGCCAAGACAATTCTACTACAATGGCAAAAACAAGACGCAAGTCACCAGAGCTCTTTGTGTTGCTCGTGCATGATGGAGAGAACTGTGACGAGCATCGTTCTCTCTGTTAAGGAATATATTCTAAAATACTTCTTCAGCAAAGACTCAGAGAAGAGAAACACACAGAATTTCTTGCAAGCAAGGGCAGTCTCCGGACTGAGAGACTCGCGCCTGAGAAACTGCCCCGGTCTTTATTTTATACTTCATTGGGTGGGTGTGTGTGTGTGTGTGGGGGGGGGGGGGGGGGGTCAGAGTGTGGCCCCATAAGATCTTCCCTAAACCTGCTGGTCTCAAAGTCCAGCAGTTCATCAAACCAAAAGGCACTTAGACTAAAACAGACATAGCTACGTTAATCCTACCATAAAACAATAAGACAAGGTACGACCTCTCTCATGCTCCTAGGATGTGGGGTGAACACCCTAGAATGTTACAGACCTCCTAGGATGAGACATTCTTTCAATATGCCACCAACTATATACTTCTACACACAAATGATTACATGCAGCATTCTACCATATGCAAACTTATATCACTAAAAGATTATACTGACTACTAAATACAATTTTCCATTGACACCCTCCAAGTAAGCAAATGAATGTTAACAGTCAAACATAGAAATTAACATTTGCAAAATCGTTCCAGCTTTGTGGTGCATCTCCTCCAGGTGTGTAAATCACACATGCAGAGTGGTTTGAGTTCCTCAGAGCTTCATAAATGTCTCTTCCAGTTGTTTCTATCACTGTCCATATGACCAGAGTCCAAATGTATGCAGACATGGGTATAACAAACACACCAGTTAGTTTTGCTGTTTGTCAATGTGGCTTTCAGTTATCTTCAAGGCTGCAGGCCTTTGTCAGCACTTGTTTTATGGCCTCTATCAACCCTCATCACCTCATTTCATGCATTCTTCCTGTGGGGAGATACTTATGACTCCTCTATTGTCCTTTCGTCTCTGCAGAAAACCTTTTTTGGAAAGGGTATTGGATTCAATGATTTTACTGCTGTTGTAACCCCACCTGTTGAGTCACTTCAGCAGTCTTGTTCATGATGCAAATGACAACAACAATGACACAAAGGAAGACCCTCTTCAGAGTGTCAAAGCATGCATAGCACAGTGACACAGCATTAGGTGATGTTCATAGGAAACTGCTGTCAGTCATTCCCCGTCACCACCATAGCTTCTGCTTTCTGTTCACACAATCATGATGCCATCCTTGAACTTCCTCTCTGCACTGTCGATTGGAGCTTGGAACGCTCCCCTCATCCTTCAGATCTCCATCTGTTGTCCACAATCTCCTCGTGATTACCTCTGGAAAGCCCCGTGGCACAGCTCTCCATCCAGTGCAGCTTTATGGTCATTGCTGTGGTTCCAGAATCTTCTCATGATGACCAGTAGGTCCCCAAACAGCATGACCTTTGACCTCAACCCCTGCCTGGGCTGTCAGCTATGGTCCCTACTTCTCGCTGGGTCTCTGAAGGTTTCTCAGGAGATTCCACCCTTGGGATCATTTCTTCCAGCAATGCTCTGCTGCACCTGCATCTCCTCACTAGAGGAAAAACTTCTATTTGGAAAACATGTCAACCATCATCAAACCAAAATTTCCTTTTAGTTCAGTGAACTTCACTTATCAAAAAATATAATTATTTATTATTTTTTAATTATATTATTCGTTTATCACATTTTCACTTTCACTTATTGGCCATCAAAGTGTTTATTATCTTTACCCAAATAATTGGAGCAGAACTTAAAATCTATAAGCTGTAAAAACTTTATATTTGAAGACTGAAAGAGACCCAGGAAGTGGTCACAGGACGAGGGTGACAGACTGTCTGAAGCAGTTAGAACAAGACAAGGCTGTTGGACCAGGTGTGCTTGCTTTTGAAATTGTGTCTTAATTCCACCTGTTTCACATTCAAGGGTCAGTTCTACAGGCAGGAACGTGGGTGTGCCGTGGGCTCCCCAGTTTCACCCATTGTGGGCAACTTGTATATGGAAGACGTGGGAAAGAGGGCTTTGCTATCCTACCCTGAAACACCACCAAGTCATTGGTTCAGGTATGTGGATGACACCTGGGTGAACACACAAAACCTCCATCTCTGGTTTCTTTGACTGGAGGTTGTTGAGGATTTGATGATTTCACAACACTGTATGTGATGTCACTGGTGATGTCATCTTCTCCATCTGCTGAAATGAGTTAAAGTAAACACTTTTATGATTTAAGAATCTAAATGGACCAAATTATGATGACAGAATGGAAACAAAATACCACGATGAATAAGAATGAATATGTACAAACCTTCAAGTTTCCTGTGAACACATCGTCTCACCAGCAGAACCAGTAACACCAGTAGAATCACAACATAGACTACATATAAGTAAATCTTATAAGGCTTACATGATTTACTCATGAAAGTGGCCACTTTCTCATTACTGTCATATATTGTTTTAGTAAGTAATTCAAAGAACTGTTTAGACGGAGCCAAAGTTCAGTAGAGATAGTTGTGATTGGGAAAGCTCAGAGATATTAAAAGAAGCACTGAGGCTCCATCCCCACCAGAGATGTGACACGCCTCGTCCCTTCGCTAGAATCTGTAGCGAGGGATTGGTTCACCAGAGACCTCGCTCCTGGCTGCTGCCCAGCACACATTGCACCCTGAAGATTCTTGTTTGTTTGCAAAGAAAATTAATATCACTCTCTCTGTCCAAATGCTGTACGTCCACGATTTTAGCTACTTTGTTAGGCTACTTTACTTTTCTAAGGCTTAAGTAAATTCAGGAGTGATCCCCAACAATGTCAGAGTAAGAATCTGCTTAGATACGATATTACTAAGATTTTCAGGGCCGAGTACAATAACCTCAGTTTTATCTGAATTAAGAAGCAGAAAGTTAGCGGCCATCCAGGTCTTTATGTCTTTAAGACATGTGTGTTATCTAGCTAACATGTAGTGAGTCGTTTAATCTTTAAATGACATTTGTAGAATTTGCCCACTTCCTCTCACCCACCAGTGAAAGGAGAGGAAAGGGAGAGAATCCTGTGCACACAGAAATGAAGAGCTGGCAGAATTCAATTCAATTCAATTTTATTTATATAGCGCCAAATCATAACAAAAGTTGCCTCAAGGCGCTTCATAGATACAGAGAAAAACCCAACAATCATATGACCCCCTATGAGCAAGCACTTTGGCAACAGTGGGAAGGAAAAACTCCCTTTTAACAGGAAGAAACCTCCGGCAGAACCAGGCTCAGGGCAGAAAGTGGACCCTCGAACAAATGCTCATCCTCTGAAAAGGTCTGCAAATGTTTTCACTGTCAGTAGCAGTAGTTTCCACTGAACCAAATAATCCTAAAAATGTTTTTAAACCTTAAACCTATGAAGGCTGCAGGCCACAACGTGCTGGTCAGGAAACAAAGTTGTTCTTCATATTACTAAAATGTTGGAGCTTGTGCCTCTTCAGATGTTTGCTCTTCTTACTTGCAAATAGCCGAGGGGAAATGCCCGAAACCTCAGTCCTGATTCCACAGCTTTATTACATCAGCCTAGTAGAAAATAATTTTTCACTATCAAATCAGGCCACCAGGGGGCGGAGCGGTCCCAGAAGTTCAGTCGTGAGTGATATCTAACCTCTCTTCTTCCTCGCAGCTCGTCTGATCGTGAGTCCCAACAGCTCTGATGTCTCTGAGGGAGATGTTGTGACTGTAATCTGTGAGGAGGACCAAAGCTTTTCTGATTGGACTGTGAGGAGAAACACAAGCAAACTGCAGAGGGCTGAGTGTGGAGATGGGCGGGGACAACAGCAACGTGATCAATCATGTTCAATCAGTACGCTGGTGCCTCACGACACCGGAGTTTACTGGTGTGAGTCCAGTAATGGTGCCATCAGTAACCTGGTTAATATCACAGTCACTGGTAAGCTGATCACTCTCACTTTACTTCTTATTGCATCCACAAATTGAGCTGAACATGCAGGTACATAGATTCTGTGCTGTTCTTCACTGATCACCTGCCTGACTGACAGAGTAATGAAGGACTTCCCTCCCTCGGTGCTTCTTAATGTGTGAGGATATTCTCCATTACTGAGTTAAGACTTCCTTATTTAGATCTAAGCTCTGGATTATCTTGCACGTCTCGTGGCTCCCAAATGTCTCTTAAGTTATTATCCTCTGTAGCCTCATACTTTAGCTTTACTTGGCAAATGTGAATGCTTTGTGTGCTGACAAACCCTTTTGCATGTAGTGTTTTTATGAAAAGCCTTATAATTGCCTAATTCTGTGTTTTTGTTCTGTTAGAAAAGCAGGCATTCTTACTGTTGTTTAATATTTTAATCAAACCTTTAAGTTTAATTCAGCACAAAAAGCCCCACTGTAAACAAATCCACAGAACAGAACCAAACTCAGCAGCCAAACAGTTTGTCCTCAGTGCAGGTCGACATTCAGAAAAACCAGCTGCCTCAGCTTGGATGGGCTGATGTGGTTTCTCCTTAGTATCTGCCCAGTTTTTGAGAAGACCCTCCAAAGGAACAGATGTTGCCACAATGCACAGTCTTCCCTCCATCACCTTCAACAGGTAGGGAAAGACTGTGGCCTTGGCCTCCCACCAGCTCTGTGGGCCTTCTTGTCATGGTCCTGGGTCGGTGACCCAGCGCTTTTAGTTATCATTTTCTAGTTTATGATGATGATGATTATTATTGTTTGAGTTCTGTGTGTTATATTTGGTCTGCCTTTGAGTCTGTCTCTGTCTGTCTATGGTGTCACCCCATCTGTTTGTGAATCTGTCTGTTTAGTTCAATGTCTTGTCTGGTTCCATGTGTCTGAGTTTCCTGTTTTATTGTGAAGGTTTGTGTCATATGTGAGTGTGCTCAGTTTACGTTTCCCCTGTCTCGTCAGCTGTGATTTCTCCCAGGTGTGTTCCCCTCCTGTCTCTCATCCCTTGATTACTGCCGTCTGTGTATTTAAGCCCTGTGTTTCTCTGTGTCAGTGTCGCGTCAACTAGCTGTGTGTTCTGCTTCTATGTTCCTAGTGTTTGGTCTCCTGCTCCAGTTTAGTGTTTCTTTCCAGTGTTTCAGTCCTTGGTTCCTCTGTTCTGACTTTTGGTTTTCTTTTGGTGAGTTTAGTTTGTACGAGGTTTTCCCAGCAATAAAGCTGCGCCTTAAGTTTCACTTCCGTGTCTGAGTTCTGCATTTTGGGTCCACCACTCCTGCTTGCCTGCCACACAGCGATTCATGACACTTCTCCTTGTTGGATGAGGGGCTCCTCAAGATAACATTTCATCTCCATCATAACATCAGCTGTAGTATTTCTCTTTGCAGCATCTCCTGTAGCTCTTTCATCAAAGAGGCTCCACACAGCAGACGTCTGTGGCTCCTCCTTCACTTGGCCCTGTAATGGTGGAGCTGGGTGGGAGTGCACTTTGCTGCTGCAGTTATTCTCTGAAGTGCCTCATCAACAGCTCTGTTGTCACTGAATGCAAGCTTTTTAAATCTACCATCCAGTGATGCAGCTTCTGAGTGGACGGTGTTGAACTCCACACACAGAAACTTTTCACACTCACTGCTAATTTTGTTTTACAGTGAAGCCACTCTGCTCTGCTAGTCCCAATATCTTTCACCTGCAGCAGATGCTGCTTCGTTTGCAGCTGTCAGTCATATTTCTGTGTTTTTGTGTCGCACTCTCCTCCACACTGCTGTCTGTCATCTCACAGGTATGATGTGCGGAGCGATGCTGAACTTCCAATCCCAGCGTTTCATGTTGCAGGATCAATTCCCATATGAAAATATCAATATCTAATTTGATTACATTTGTTTTTCATCATAAATATGACAGACAAAAGTAAATTCGGCAATTAGCGGGATGGTCTGCAATACCCTGTCAATAGGAACTACACTCACCACCTCTCATTCATGTGCGTGTTACGGCTCTGCAAGAGTGTGAGCCAATGAGAAACCAGAGGCACAAAACTTTAGACCACAAAACACACAATCTGATGTTGGTTTGTAAAGATGTTGCTGATGAGACTTTGTAGAAAGCAGCTGGTCTGAGTGATGTGATCAGAGTGCAGCAGATAATGTCTGACAGCAGTTTGAAGAGCAAATGGATTCTGTTCTGTTCTTCATCATCACCTACCTGACACCTCACACCTGTTTCTCACCTGCAGGTCACACAGGAGGATCTGTTGGACTGAAGGTCAGCCTGTCAGTTCCTGCTGTGCTTCTTGTTGCTGCTGTTTTCTTGATGTAGAGAAAACAAAAACAACAAAGAATCAGGATCCAGCCTCATGTTGAGCTGCAGCAAAATAAAATGTCTGAATCTTTTTAAATCAGCACTCTTAGTCTCCCGCTGGTGGTTTCAGCGTTGTCAGTGAACCTGGGGAACATGAGATGATGCTGGTAACAGAAATCAAAGGTAGTGAACAGCAGACAGGGATCAGCTGCAGGTTTAATACACGTCCTGAATTTGGTTTAGTTTGAAGTTTCTGTAAAATAAAACCAAACGTTGTGATTTGTCTCTTTATGAATAAAGTTGAATTGAATTTCTCTCTGAGCTCCTGCTTCTGTTGTCTGTCAGTGATTTTATCAGTTGGACATCAAGTAAAACTTTGCCTTTGGATAAAATGAAAACTGTGTTCACACAGTGTCTGTAAATCCACGGGTGAAAATAACACATGTAACATTCATACAAGTCCACGAGTGATTGAATGAAATGTGATCATGGAAAAATAAATTCAAAACTATTCAAGACTTTTACCATTAACTGTCATTCTATTATGAAGTAACAGGAAGGTAATAACACTATAATATAATAATAATAAAGAAAATTAAAAAATATGGTATAACAGAGCTCACTGCCTCACACTGTCGATAGCAGCATTTCTTTTTAACCTTATTTCATTTAAGGCTCAGACGATCATCTGTTTTCACTTAAAGTAGTCTAGCTCTGATATCACTTTAGCCTCTGGATGGAGGATTTGCTATGTTAACTTATAGATAATAAACTCAACGTATTACAGACCAAAACCAAACACGTCCGTAGTATAAGACTGGATTTAACTCCCTTCACACCTGTCTCGACACAACAGTCAGGTCAGTCCCTTCCCTTTTAAGAAATCCACCTTAAATGTATTTTAAATGTAAGTGATGCAAAATGAATTTAATATTTTATCTTTAGTTTGACAGGTAGCATCAGGTCAGATGGATGATGTTGGGTGAGATGGAGCAGACAGAGATGTCATCACAGCTGAGAGGAAGCAAAAGCCTCAACATCCAGGCTTAAAAGTGATGTAGGGAGCTAAAGCTAAAGCTCTGCTTTCTTTGTGTGCTTGTGCTAACAGCAACTAATGAGAAATGTGATGACAATTGTCCAGCTTTGTCCTTTTATATTCTACCAAATGTGAAGTGAACCTGTGGTTATACAGTAACGATAAGAGCATCTTTATTAGTCCCACATGTGGGAAATTTGTTTTGTTACAGCAGGAAGTGGACAGTGCAGTTACATAGCAAACATGAGAGAACCCTGGAATAGAATAAGAAACTGTACACAACTGTACCCAGTAGAATAGAATAGAATGATAGGATAAAAATAGAATACACATGCTATATACAACTGAGTACAAATACAACGTTGTCAGAAAAAGAGTATTACACTTAGTCCTATTGCACATGTGCACTGTAAAAACGATAACTAGTAATTGTTGATTTGATTAAAGTTTTCAAATTAAACTGACTTAGAAATAAAACTTTCCATTTACAACCTAAAAAAGCTTGTCTGCCCAACAAATTTCTTCCATTGTTGTCCTAAGATTTTCTAGAGAGCATAACAAAGATTATCAACTTTTGAGTAGATTTTTTGAGTCAAGTTGGGAACCAGTGGGAAACCCCGTAGATGACTTGCACACGTGGTGAACAAGTTTGAACTAGACCACACGAGCCTGAGCAGACCTGAGCTGTGTGATAGATAGTGGTTTGTCAATGTGTTCTGGACTGAAAACCTGCTAAGAAAATTTGAAGAAACGTGGCCAAAGTTGGATGGAAATTACAATTTTTCGACCATTACGGATTTTACCTGGTCTGAAGTTGGAGTGTATTTTTTGACCATTTTTTGGACAGGACAAGCTGACTATTTTCCCTAGCAGGTAAGCTAACGAGATCTATTATTAGGATTTTCTACAAGCGCCTAGTTTGCATCCTCCTCAGGACCCAGGAGGGTGGATTGAGTCAAACACTGGAAAAAAGGCAAACAATAACATATTTAAGTTATCTAAGTGACTTATATATCATGTTTAAGCTAGCGAAGGACCGCGCGGGAGGGGGGGGGGGTGAAAATGATATGCCAGCTAGCTATCGAAGCCGGTGGTAACAGACGTCTCCGAAAACGTAGAAGCATTTTTGCAAATATGTGTTGTCTTAATAAACTGAGCAGATATTTGAAATTTACACAGCTACATTCTCACCTGAAAATATCTTAAAAGTTTACTTTGTGACCCAGAAAGGGTAATAAGAGTAATATTAAAACTAAGTGGCTGCCGCCATTGTTGGAAACTAGAATCGGCTGGGCCGCGCTATGAATTCTGGCATGGGGTTGGCCACGAAGGATACACCTGACCATCCTTCAAAGCTGTGGAAAGTATTTTATTGTTTTGAGAGCCTTTTTGTTGGTGGAGTATTGATTTTATGTACAATTCCACAGGTAGACGCGATCTGTACTGTCCGACTTTGCACATGCGCAGTAAGGATCAGGAAGTCCGATCTGTAACTCGTTTTTTTTTCCTGTTTTTTTTTCTACGTTATATTGAAATGTTTCATTATTGCAAACATTTTTTCTCAGGCGGAGAGAGGTCGTGGAGTGTCAGCCTGTGGTGTCCAGTGTGTGTGTCCAGGAGAGATGACCTGCGCTGTTTTACTCTGAGGAGGTAAGACTGTCCTAATTTATTTATAATTTAATTATTATTCAAATTGGGCATGATTTATACTAGATTGATTATATTGAAGTAGTACAGTATTTGCTGGGGTAATATTGTGCTACTATTCCAGTCAAGACCCTTGCCAGTGTTACATTGAAATCCTTACCCTGAACCTTTCTTTACACCGAAAATGTGTAAGGAAATTTCTTTCAAGAAAAGATTCCCCATGCTAAATCGAAATTGTTGTCTGTCAGTGATTTTATCAGTTGGACATCAAGTAAAACTTTGCCTTTGGATAAAATGAAAACTGTGTTCACACAGTGTCTGTAAATCCACGGGTGAAAATAACACATGTAACATTCATACAAGTCCACGAGTGATTGAATGAAATGTGATCATGGAAAAATAAATTCAAAACTATTCAAGACTTTTACCATTAACTGTCATTCTATTATGAAGTAACAGGAAGGTAATAACACTATAATATAATAATAATAAAGAAAATTAAAAAATATGGTATAACAGAGCTCACTGCCTCACACTGTCGATAGCAGCATTTCTTTTTAACCTTATTTCATTTAAGGCTCAGACGATCATCTGTTTTCACTTAAAGTAGTCTAGCTCTGATATCACTTTAGCCTCTGGATGGAGGATTTGCTATGTTAACTTATAGATAATAAACTCAACGTATTACAGACCAAAACCAAACACGTCCGTAGTATAAGACTGGATTTAACTCCCTTCACACCTGTCTCGACACAACAGTCAGGTCAGTCCCTTCCCTTTTAAGAAATCCACCTTAAATGTATTTTAAATGTAAGTGATGCAAAATGAACTTAATATTTTATCTTTAGTTTGTCAGTTAGCATCAGGTCAGATGGATGATGTTGGGTGAGATGGAGCAGACAGAGATGTCATCACAGCTGAGAGGAAGCAAAAGCCTCAACATCCAGGCTTAAAAGTGATGTAGGGAGCTAAAGCTAAAGCTCTGCTTTCTTTGTGTGCTTGTGCTAACAGCAACTAATGAGAAATGTGATGACAATTGTCCAGCTTTGTCCTTTTATATTCTACCAAATGTGAAGTGAACCTGTGGTTATACAGTATACGATAAGAGCATCTTTATTAGTCCCACATGTGGGAAATTTGTTTTGTTACAGCAGGAAGTGGACAGTGCAGTTACATAGCAAACATGAGAGAACCCTGGAATAGAATAAGAAACTGTACACAACTGTACCCAATAGAATAGAATAGAATGATAGGATAAAAATAGAATACACATGCTACATACAACTGAGTACAAATACAACGTTGTCAGAAAAAGAGTGTTACACTTAGTCCTATTGCACATGTGTGTGTTTGATCAGCTGCAAAGTCTTTGTGGTGGAGTCTGACAGCAGAGGGGAGGAAATCTCTCCGCCCACATCGTGGGTGCTGCAGCCACTGAAGGAGCTGCTCTGAAGCGCTATAAAGGTTTGTGATGATCAATACAGGTTTACAGCTCAGATCATACTGAGTTCATTATGACTGATATAAATATGTGATAGAATAATAATAAATCGAGTAAATTGTGATTGACAAACAGTTTTAAAGAGAAAGTTTGTTAGTTTAAATTGTGTGAAAGGTCAGAGATGGAGAGAACACCAGGCTGGGGCTGAATATCAGTGTATTACATGCAAATCTGATTGGATGACAGGACAGAGCATAAACTGAAGCTGGCATGGATGTTCTGGGTCTCCTGCCTCTGTGAGATCAGCAGGTCAAAGATTCAATAGCAAAACTTGGTTGTTCCAGCAGCGACGCCGAGGGCAGTGAGCTCTAAAAGCCTCCCAGATGAAAACGTGCCCGATCGAGAGGTGATCTGCTGCTGATGGGTGACGAACCTACTCAGGTCTCCAGCTCTTATCAGAGGAGGCAGTGAAGACACCTGAGCTTCAAGGCAGTCAGGCTGGGCGAGTCTGTGATTACATACTTTTATCTAAGTACAATCTGAGTATTTTACCTGTAAGTAATCTTACAGTATTATGTTATATTGTGAGTCCTTCTTACAGATCTTCCTAGGTTGAAAATGAAACAGTACTAAATGTAACAAGTAGACAGCAGCACTGAAGTCATCAGTTTAATGGACACAGAGGAAGCTTTTCAAAGGCTTAAGAAGAATAACATGATGCTAGAACATCACATTTTATAATATGACAGTAAAAATAACTCACAGAGATCATCTTCTATGTTTTCCTCCATAAGGGCGGCGAGCCTGGGTCCAGCTATTTGAGTGGTGTCTTGTTTTGGTGAAGCTTTTAAATTGCTTGGCCTTTGAGGCCTGCATGGAGCTCAGGCTGACACTAAGCACAGAAAAGGCCCACAGTGGGTGCACACACAGGATACAGATCTGTCAGGTCATGATCAACAACCACTGATCAAAGCCCACTGATCTCTGACCTCCCAGCCCATTCTTCCTTCAGTGGGCTGCTTTCAGTCATTATGCAAATGTTCTGTTTATAAGATTGAGGAAACCTGCAGTCAGCTGAGACTGAAGAAGTCACCTGGATGAGTGACGAAACGTTTCTCCCACAAAACGCTGCGTCCAGATGAACAGAATCAACTTTTGGAGATTTACTTACCTGGATGATTGAGCATGCATCAAGACGTTTGGCAGCTGTAGCAGTCGTGGAAAATTCCCTCTGTGGCAGAAAATCTCACAGATACAGTCTTGATACCAATAGATGGATAAAAACTGGAGGAAATCCTCAGAGGCCGTGAAAACTCCTAAATGGAAGTAGCTTCTTCTGCTGGGTCTATTCTGTTGGTCTGAGACTGGCTTCCCTTCATTGGCTTCCTGTTAAATCCAGAATTGAATTCAAAATCCTGCTCCTCACATACACTCAAAAAAATAAGTCATTGGATGAACTCAATTGGACTGATGGCAGGTTTTCCACGTAATACATCTATTTTGGTCCAACCTAATCTACATACATCATGACAATTCAATTACATTGAGTCAGTAGAACACAATTTCGTAAATACTGCTAAAATGAAAAAAAGTACATTAAAATGATGCGAAAGGTTTTGGTTGGTCCAACTCAATACAATGTCATTCACTTGAGCTAGATTTTCATTGCATTGAAATCATTATTTTGAGTTCAACTAAATCATAATTTTCATTACCAGAAAACTAATTTAATTATTAAAATAATGACAAAATGAATTTGTTTTTACAACTCAGGTTTATTCACTTGAATTAAAAGCAGAAACAGAATATTTTGTAAATAAACATACATGTCACATGGTCAAATCAACCTTAACAAAAATCAAAGTGCTCACAAAAAAGTGCTGACGTACATTTGTAATGAATGTCAAATCTGAATAGCACACACCTCTGTACTACTAGGCAATACTGAAAACAAACTGGAATCTGTAAAATCAGATTTCACTTCAGAATCATTGTATATATTTATAGTGACACTTGCAAATTCACAATGATAACCTAAACATAAACATTGCAATTCACACCATAGTATGGCAGTCACTGAAGATTTGAAACAACCCAACAATACATAAATACACACATATATACATATATATATATATATATATATATATATATATATATATATATATATGTATATATGTGTGTGTGTGTGTGTGTGTGTGTGTGTGTGTGTGTGTGTGTGTGTGTGTGTGTTTTCATGACGAACATTTTTCTGTTACCAAGGGGGAGGTATTTTAATAAAAAAAAAATCTTTCAACTTTACTTCTCCAATGTTTACATGTAAACATTTACAAGCTTATAAGAACGGGAAGACCAACTTTAAAACACTGGAAGACACAAAACTTGTCAACATTTTTCTATTACCTTTGCAAATCCCAAAAGCAATCAAAAAGAAAATGGTGGTTACAACCATGAAACTTTTTCTGAGCTAAATCCCCAGTCCTTTCATCCATCTATAGTAGTACAGATTAAAGGTCACATCACTCACAACCGAACAGCAGACAAAAATAGACAACTTCCATTTGGCCAAAAAAAAGAAAGAAAAAAAGGTCACAGTTTGAACAAAAGATATAAAAAGGCCAAAATCAACTTTTGTGCTGGGTCTTGTTTGCCTAAGCAAACATCTTCATTTTCATTTGCTGCATCTTTGTACTGAGCCTTTGTCCATCCAGATTCATCAAAATCTTCTGACAGAACTCAAAAGTGTACTTGTAGTCATTTGGATAGCTCAGATCAAGTGCATAAATCAGTCCAAAGAGGACGATGAATGCCATGATGACACTACCGAGGTTGTTCATAACTGTAGTACCTTCAATGACAACTCCAACATCCTCTGGCTCCTGAATCCCTTCTCTTCTGATGGTGTAAATGCCCATGACAGTTGCTGCAGTGGACCTCAACCGTTCATCCTCAGTGGAGGAGGTCTGAAAAACAGGTTGTTTCAGGTTTAAGGGCTCTGTCACTTGGAAGGGGACATATTATGCAAAACTCAGCTTTTGTATCCTTTTGTGCTGAAACATAGGTCTCTACCGCCTCTATAAACACTCCAAACATAAATAAAACCCGTCAATCTGTTTCCTATCCATAGTTTGGGTTCAGGTATTATGTACCTCCCTTTGGGAGGGGCTTGATATAGAGCAGCAGCTCCTCCAGTGTCTATCAGTGTGTGTGTGTGTGTGTGGGCTGGGTCAATTTCCCTTATTTCATCACAATTGGGAACCTTTTGAAACAGCTTGTTTTATGCACATTATTCCTGAAACCAGGAGATTGCTGTAATGGCAGTGACACTAGTTAGTGTCTTGATGCAATCTGCTGTGTTCCTTATAATGAAGACTTTTTACTAATTGGCATAATAAACTGAACTCCATTGGAGTGTTTACTTTCTGAAGTGCCTTGAGATGACTGTTGTTGTGATATACCGCTATATAAATAAACTGAATTGAAACACTGACAGAAAATGGATGAATGTTTTGTCCACATTTACTGTGTTTATAGAGGCAGTAGATACCTACATGGCAGCACCAAAAGAATGAACAATTGAATTTTTGCTGAAACTATCCCCTTAAAAAGTGCTCTCCAGTGCAAGTTTCAACAATGACTATTAAGAATAATACTATTTCACAATTATATTGTCTCTTTTGAATATATGAGGATTTTGTGTGCGATGAACCTAACTCAAATTGAATCTAGAAAAGAAGGTGTGATAAGCGTACCAGATACTCCTTGAACAGTAGGTCTGGATCTTCATTAAAGTAGATCACCAGGCTTTTAAGAGTATGCTCCCTCTTTATGTCGATGTCATCATACTAATGCAAGGGTGGAAAAAAAATGGTGAAAAAAATGGAATTGATTGATTGCATTTAATTGATGGGTTTATCATTAGTACTGACCAAACTACTGATCGCCATGATATCCTTGATCTTTTGGCCCTTTGCTCCTTTGCTCCCCTGAAAAATTTGCATCAGCTTATCTGTTAAATTGTCCAGCTGAGCCAAGAACTTCGCCTGCAGGGGTTTTGTAGTGATCTGCAGGAACTCTGCATTCACCTGGAAATAAAACATACATAAATATAGTAAACTAGAAGTTTAAATACAGACTGCTGAATCAACACACTGAAAGTTGCTAAACATTTGAACCATCAGTGAAGTTTGTCAAGACCTAAACTGTTTTTAGCTGAGTTTAGGAATATATCGCCACCTGTTGCTTTGGCATGTTCCTAGCAGCGTTTTCCTTCATTTTTGCGTTTACCTGTGGACGGGATTATTTTTTAAAACGAAAACGGAAAATCTCCGTTTTCAAAAATACCTGTGTAAGTGTGGACGTAGCCGAAATCTTTTATAATAATAAATAGGTTTGAACGTCATGGGAGTGCGCATTGTGCTGCCTGCAGTTACTCTTCCGGCCACATGGTTCGCTTTTGGTAGCACCCTCAGTAAACTATGTAGTGCTTTTAAAGACACCTCAAAACGATACTTTCTACTAGAAAATGGCATATAATAATAAACACAGAATACCATATTTTTAGATTATAAAAAGAAAACAGTAAGAAAGAAGTTAGCTATAGGACATCATCTTTCATTGAGCACAATGGCTAGCTGCTAATAAGCTAGCACACGCTCCGACTTAAAAGTTGGCAGCTACACAATTTCTCCTCTAAAACAAGGCACTTTTGAAAAGACCTGGCTATATTGTAAAAAAAAATAGTATTCAAGCAGAGAAGAGAATGGTAGCACCACCAAAAGTTCAAAAAACAACTGTTACAAGCTTCTATGATAAATAGCATTATAGATTTAGCTGATAAAGAAATACACAATTGGATATATGAAAAAATAATATGTTACCTTACCTGAAGGTGTAGTTTTATCCAAAAAGTACAGAGAGGCCAAGAGCAGCTGCATTCATTTAGGTGATCCTGAAAGAGCGCAAAATTTTCTAAGAAGGCGGACCGTTGTGTAACTCAATAACTTTGTGTTCTTGTGACAAAGACTGCTTTGAGAGAAAATAATTTAGGTTCACCACACGAATAATAATTGCAGTAACGCTGGAGTGCTACATTTGCGTTGAATGAGATTAAAAATAATGTTTAAGCTTAAAGAGGGGCTTGAATTTATTTCTTTGAGTTTACAAATACTTAAGTGCAAAAATGTACTCCTCCTACCCCCAGTGCCCCAACAAACTCATTCATTTTGTGTTCAGAATCAGCCCTTGCTGGTTTTGAATAATTTTAGGTTTACACAAAGAAAATCAAATTAATTTGGTATTTTTTAATTGCATTTGTGAACAACTAACATAATTTGCATGTGTACTTTGAAAGGAGGACCTGAATCTGTTTTTTGAGTGTACAAGGTCTTAAATAATCAGGCCCCATCTTATCTTAATGACCTTGTAGTACCATATCACCCTATTAGAGCACTTCGCTCTCGCTCTGCAGGCCTACTTGTTGTTCCTAGAGTATTTAAAAGTAGAATGGGAGGCAGAGCCTTCAGTTTTCAGGCCCCTCTTCTGTGGAACCAGCTTCCAGTTTGGATTCGGGAGACAGACACTATCTCTACTTTCAAGATTAGGCTTCAAACTTTCCTTTTTGCTAAAGCATATAGTTAGGGCTGGACCAGGTGACCCTGAATCCTCCCTTAGTTATGCTGCAGTAGACGTAGGCTGCCGGGGATTCCCATGAAGCATTGAGATTTTCCTTTCCTTTCCTTTATGGTTATGTAAGTTCCAGCTGGAAGGTGATCATCGGTTGGAGATTGAATGGGGACGACTACAAGACTGGTTGTCCCTACCTATGCCCCATTTCCAATCAGGCTGTGCTTACTTGTGTGATGAAGTTTCTGCATCTACAAGAGCTAAATTAGTTTTTTGTAGAAATTATTATTATTGTAATTAATTATACATTTTTGTAGCTGTAGGAGTGGGAAGCCTTTTACGTCATTTTTGTTTCCTTTCTACAAGGCTTTGTTTGTTGTGTTAGATGTGTCCCTCTGATGTTCCTCTAAAGACAAATAAAACATTTTGTTTTGGTGAAACTGTAAAACTTGCTGTGGCATTGGTGCTTGAATGGGGAAGTCATTTTTTGTGTTGCATACATCTCTGGGCAGATATTTGGGCAGTAATTTTGAACACCATGTAAAAATGTCAGTGGACATAATGCAAAACCCAATGCTTCAAATCACAGCATCTAAAACCAAAATTGTGCCAAAGATGCCTCATTTCTGTTTAATAGGATAAAACAATGCTAGCTATGTTATAGACACAGTAACCCAAGGAAAGCAGTAAGTACACTGACTGACATTGTTACTATGACAACAACAAGCTGACATTTGGACAAAAAAAACCTTCGAGTAATTATTGAGAAAAACATTAAATTTAAATAAAGTTTTAAAAAACACATGACCAAAAATGTAACTAAAACACATCCTCTGGATGTTTCCAGAATATTTTAAATAAATAAATAATTTAAGGAACAACAACAAAAGAAGATCTATAATCAGCATTTATCTCTTCTGTTTTATTTGATGGTGGGGAAATCATAATCATAAAGAGGCTTCTGATTAGAATTTATTTGTTATAAATGTGATTTATATAAACTTTCATTTAGTACGGTGTGTTGATTATATGTAATATATTTTACTTATTATTTATTTACATTCAGTTTTTATTCCTGAGGATTTTTGGTTTTTTTTTATAAAAACTAAAATCAGGACAGAATAATTATTTTGCTGTCTTATTTTATGAATCATTTCGATGTAAGCAGCTATCTTTTGAATATGTGGCTTTACAGCTGAAGGCCCCATCCAAAGTTGTGTTTCTTAATGTTTACAGGCCTCCCAAATACTGCACAGACTTTTTTAATGACCTCAGTGAACTGCTGTCTGTGATCTGTGTTGATTTCGACTGTGTAATTATTGTTGGGGATTTTAACATCCATGTGGACAACCCTCAGGACAAAGGGACTAAAGACCTGAGTAACACTCTGGGCAACTTTGGGCTGACTCAGCATGTAACAGAGGCCACACATAATAGAGGACACACTCTTGACCTACTGATCTCCAAAGGCCTGAGCATTTCAAACATTACTGTGTCTGATGTGGGCGTGTCTGATCATTACTGTGTTTTCTTTGAAAGTAAAATCTCAGCCCACACAAATATATCAACAGCCGTGATCACAAAACGGTGTATAACTGAACACAGTAGTGAGATCTTTAACCAGGTCTTCCCATTAACACCTGACCTGTCCAAAGGTTCAGTCAATGAGCTCGTCAATAGCTTCAATGCTAACATGTTAAATGTAATGGACACTATTGCTCCCATTAAGGTGAAGGTTATCTCTGGAAGGAAAAAGTCTCCATGGAGAAACTCCACACTGGTGAAAAATGAAAAAAGAGAGTGTAGGAAAGCTGAGCTTGAACTTCATTCAACCATGGCCTGCAATGACTTTGCCAAATTCTTCACAGAAAAAATCCAAAAGATTAGACAAGCAGTTGGTACATCAACAGCAGATCCAGGATATGTACTGTGTCCACCGAAAAACTGTTTAAACACCATGAAACAGTTTCACCCGATTAACAGCAAAGACCTGGAGGACATCTTAGGTCAACTGAACTCCTCCTCCTGCTGTTTAGATGTCCTGCCAACAAGTTTTTTCAAAAAGGTCTCAAAGACTTTGGAGTCAGACCTGTTACAGATCGTCAACTTTTCTTTAATGTCAGGTGTGTTTCCAGAACCACTAAAAACTGCTGTAATAAAACCTATACTGAAAAAGGACAATCTTGACAAGACACAAATGAACAACTACAGGCCGATCTCAAATCTCCCATTTTTAAGTAAGATCATTGAAAAAGCAGTTTCTCAACAGCTCAATTACTTCTTAAAACAGAATAACTGCTACGATGCCTTCCAGTCAGGTTTTAGACAGAACCACAGCACTGAAACCGCTCTGACCAAAGTGTTTAATGACATATGTCTGAATACAGACAGTGGAAAAATGTCAGTCTTAGTTTTACTGGATCTCAGTGCAGCATTTGATACAGTTGACCACAACATATTACTCAAACGACTGGAGAACTGGACAGGTCTTTCAGGAACTGTACTAAACTGGTTCAAAACATACTTAGAAAACAGGAAATACTTTGTATCAATAGGTAACTTCACATCTGAGCAGACAAGTATCACATGTGGAGTTCCCCAAGGTTCCATCTTGGGACCCCTTCTGTTTAACATCTACATGTTCCCACTGGCACAGATTATAAAGAACAACAAAATAAACTACCACAGCTATGCAGATGACACACAAATATATATCATAATGTCACCAGGAGACCGAGGCCCTGTACAGGCTCTTGGTAAATGCATTGAGGAAATTAATGACTGGTTGTGCCACAATTTTCTCCAGCTAAACAAAAACAAAACTGAAGTAATAGTCTTTGGTGCCAAAGAAAAACGATTACAGGTCACCAGAGAACTTCAATCTATACATCTAAAAACCACAAACCAGGCGAGAAATTTGGGTGTAGTGATGGATGCAGACCTAAACTTAGAAAAACACATTAAGACAATAACAAAGTCAACTTACTATCACCTCAAGAATATTTCAAGGATAAAAGATCTGATGTCTCAACAGGACCTGGAAAAACTAGTCCATGCATTCATCTTTAGTAGGCTTGATTACTGTAACAGCATCTTTACAGGTCTACCTAAAAAATCAGTCAGACAACTACAGCTCATTCAGAACTCTGCTGCTCGAGTCCTCACTAAGACCAAAAAAGTGGACCACATCAGTCCAGCTCTGAGGTCTTTACACTGGCTGCCTGTCCGTCAGAGGATAGACTTTAAAGTTCTGATGCTGGTCTATAAAGCTCTGAATGGTTTAGGACCAAAATACATCAGTGACCTCCTGACCCAGGATGAACCTTCCAGATCCCTCAGGTCATCTGGATCCGGTCTTTTATCAGTTCCCAGAGTCAGAACCAGACACGGAGAAGCTGCATTCAGCTTTTATGCTCCTTATATCTGAAACAAACTCCCAGAAAGCCTCAGATCAGCTGAAGCACTCAGTTTATTTAAATCCAGGTTGAAGACTCACCTGTTCTCAGCTGCATTTGAATAAAGCACCAAATCCACACTTTTAAGCTTAAATTTCAAAACTAACATTTTAACTACTGACTTTATCTACTGTTCTGATTTTATCTACAGTTTTTTTAAATCATGCTTTTTATTGTTTTTGTTTTTTAATGTCTCTGTAAAGCACTTTGAATCACCTTGTTGTTGAATTGTGCTATATAAATGAACTTATATAAATAAACTTGCCTCGCCGCTTTCAGCCACATTTACAAAAACGCTCCTCCTGTTCTGATTTTTCTGATAATAATCAGAAAGTGCTGAACTCCTCTGAGCTGTTACAGGAACAGATGTTGGCAGATGTGTCAGTGACAGAGTTACAGTTAGAGAGGTCAGTGAGCAGGATTTCTATCAGGATTCATGTCAGATTTATTATAATGATGTCTGTTGGTTCACACTCACGGCTGCTTTGGACTGATTCCAGCTCAAAGAGCATCAACATGTTTTCATGTTTCCATCATGATGAGGAGCAGAAACTCTGAGGATTCTCCTGAACTGACTACAGTAAGTCATCCACAGCTTCTGCTTTATATTCTACATATTATTCAGTAAATAATAGATAATTACTGATAATTAGACACTTTCAAAGGGAGAAAAGTAAAAAAAAAAAATCTGTAGTTAAGAAGTACAGATACTCAAGCTGTACAAATACTCTGGTAATAGCTGAAGTACTCATTAAACTTCTTTACTGAAGTAAAAATGAAAACTATAGGCTCTGAAAAGTACTCAGGTCCTACCGTAGTACTCAGTAAAAGGTAGTCTGGGGTTAAAGTGGATGTGGCAGGTAGAGGAACTCTACGACTGAGTGCAGCAGGGATAAAGAAATAAGTCAGAATCATTTGTTTTGTGAGCTCCAGCTGTTTCCAGGCTGTGATCAGCTGATCTACAAGCAGACGTGAGCCATCAGCGCTCATGTAACACAGTACAGTACAGAGCTGTCAGAATGAATCACCCAAGTTTAGTCTCACACTCTTTATCCAGGTTGTTGGCAATTATTAATTAATCGCCCTTCAGTGTCACACCAACACAGTGTCAACACAGCAAAGTGAATGTGCCACACACTCCATGTGTCATCTACTCATCACCATCTGAAACTATAACCTTCATGGGACGCAGCTGTGAGGGAGAATAACAAAGAGTAAGAGAAGACAAAGACAACATGTACACACAGTATAACATGTGGGTGCACAGCTGGGCCAATCACAGAGGACGAGACAGACAAAGTAAAACTAGACACAGGAAGTAGGACTCACTGGTTCTCCATAAAGAACAGAGATTTGCTCTCTGTGGCTCCAACACAACTCACTTTTTACTTTTTATTCATTAGGACAAGTTCATTTCAATTCACTGACAGCTTGTCTCTACACGTCTACCTGTTGCATTGGAAACGGGTTCATTTCCTATAACTGTGACACCTTGTTTTACCTGTTAAACAGGACAGCAAAGTGAAACAAGAGTCAGTTGGTTCAGCTGTTTGGCACAGAGGTCAGTTCAGCCACAGATTTACATTTTTAGCATTTTTTTTCTTTTTTAATCGCTCATTTAAAAAAAAAAAGCTCACCTAAAGTAGTTCCTTTTGAACCTACAGAGAAAGCAGATCGATTAAACCAGCCTCACAGTTTTTATCTTCATGTGGATTTTTTTTCCATCCTGATGATCAGAAGAGTGTTTGAGGATTTAACAGATCTGTTAAGAACAACGGTAAGTGTTTGTTGCCTTTTTCTAAAATCATTTTCAGTTCTTTAGGTAAAACGTTTCAGTTTTCTTGGTTAACGTTTGGTTAACATCAACCCACAAAAATATTTGAACAGAAACTCCAAAAGCGAGTGAAACTAAATTTAAAATATAATTTCATTTTCAGTGGATGTTAACCATGAAAAGCCTGAAAGATCATTGGTAGAAAATTCAAATTATATTGGTCGAACATATCAGACTTTCAAAGCATCTTCAAAGTGTTGAGTTTAAACGAGCAGCTGAACAACAGATCAGCTCTAACCCTCAGGGACATTCAGATTTATTTAAACCTTAAATGTAATCTGATGTGTTCAGGTTTAAGCTCAGGTTCAGTTATTCAGTGAAAACACCAACAGACTCAGACATTTAGGACAAACTAAGAGTCAGATCAGCAGAAACAGAGAACATGGACATGTCTGCTGTAACTGCGTCACTCTGCTCCACGCTGATGTTTGTCCTGTTCGTCTCTGCAGGTGAGATTTAACTGTTAGAAACTAAACTGAGTTTATTTCTGAGATAAAGAGTCTCAGTCTGGTTTACATGCTGATTATATTTCTCTAAGAAGTAGTTTATTACTCATTCAGTGTTGCGATCGACACAAAGCTGGGTGGAGTCTGTGTGTTGGTGCAGTTTGCAGCACAGACACAAAGAAGTGTAATGTGTGTGTCAGTGTGATGTGTTGTAGTGTCAGGAGTCAGGATGCAGCTACAAAGCTTCTTGTTCAGTGTATACAAACAGCTGTAGCTCCATAAAGGCAGCATGCAGAGACTCACAGTGTCTTATAATGAGAGGCTGCTTTCTCTCACACATTATGTTCACTTATTATCAGCACATGTTGTTGTTTGTGGAACAGAGTTATTGTAGTTTTTTCTCATTAGTTTGAGTTTTTATTCCATTTGGACTTTTTGTGTTTAGTTCAGTTTAGTTTCCAGATGATTTTCTTCTTTTTCAGGTTTGATTATTTATTGCTTGAAGAGTTTTAATAGTTTTATTCTTTTTTCATTCTTACTGTTTGGAGGTTTGTGTCAGAGGCCAGATTCAGGCGCATCAGTACAGCTGTTACAATAAAAAGCAGTGACTCAGTCTGACAGACATCCAGAGTCTCAATGAACTCGTCCATCAACAACATTTTATCAAACTAACAGATTCTAAAACCAAAGATTTGTTTTTCAGATGATGTTTTTCATCCGTCTCAGTCTTTGCTCATGAACTTTGTCTCCAAACGTCTCAGCCTGAGCTTCCCTCTGATGAACTCGTTCATAATCTCGTCCATTCTGCTCTCAATGAAAATCTGAACATGTTCAGCTCGGCCTCCTGTCTTTGAGTCAGAGTCTCCAAAGCAAACATGACAGCAGCTCACTGCCATCTTCAAACCTTCCCTTTCACTCTTGCTGCTGTCCTTCTGTCACAAATCAGCCCTGATGAAGATGCTCGGGATCAGGTGAGGAGGAGGAGAAGACTCGCTGTGGTGACGCCTGAAGGGACACAAGAAGAAACACAATCAAAGATCATCATCTAATAATAGAAGACTGTCTTTTATTGTGTGTTTCTGATTGGCTGCTGTAGAAGTGAACACTTTGACCTTTAACCTCTCTGCTCTGTGTTGTTTCCTCTTTCAGACCAGAAAACCATCACAGCTGAGTCTGGACAGGACGTCACTCTGACATGTCGAGCTCCAAACAACAACATCATAGTTGTAAAGTGGAGCAGAGCTGACCTGGAAGATGAATATGTGTTTTTGTACCGGGACGGTCACTTTGTTCCAGATGACCAGCATCCATCTTTTAAGAACCGGGTGGATCTGAAGGACAGACAGATGAAGGATGGAGACGTGTCTTTGATTCTGAAGGATGTGACGATTAATGATGGTGGATCATACGAGTGTCGTGTTGTCCAGCGAGTGGGAGGACCTATGACTCTAATCATCAGCACCAACCTGAGTGTTGTTGTTCCTCCAGGTGAGTGAGTAGAGTTGAGTGTGTGTGTGATCAGAGGTGAAGCTGCTTCCTGGTTGTTGATGTTTGTTTCTAAAGATGTTGCTGATGAGACTTTGTAGAAAGCAGCTGGTCTGAGTGATGTGATCAGAGTGCAGTAGATAATGTCTGACAGCAGTTTGAAGAGGAAATGGATTCTGTTCTGTTCTTCACTCATCACCTACCTGACAGCTGACACCTGTTTCTCAACTGCAGGTCAGACAGGAGGACAAGAGAAGGAGGATGGATCTGTTGCACTGATTGTTGGTCTGTCAGTTCCTGCTCTGCTTCTTCTTGTTGTTGCTGTTGTTGTTTTTTTGATCTACAAACGTAGACAATCGCAGAGTGAGGAAACAAACCAGCCTCCTGTTTAAGTGCAGCAGGTTTAAAATGTCTCAGAGGTTTTTCCAGCTTTGAGTCTGCCGCTGCTGTTCAGAGTTCTGGGTGTTGTCAGTGTTTAAAATCCTGCAGAAACAGATGAACTGAGCACGTTGTGTTAGCTGGCTCAACTAAACCTGAAACTGCAGTCAGAGACAGCAGGTATCACCGTGGTGATTATCACCTTTCTCTGTTACCCTGGGTCTCTGCTTCAGGCTCTGAGCATGCTCAGATGAAAAGGAGCGTTTCATGTACCATGTGACTTTTCTTCTACACAAAATGGTCCCTGTGAGCGCCACCCAGTCCAATCAGAGACGTTACTCACTGATAACTTCACTAATGTCTCCACTACATGAATACAGGTACATTGTAACAGTGTGATGTGCAGTTTAGCTTCACTCAGTGGCTTCAGTAAGTTACAGTTTAACAAGCTGCACATATGAAACATTTCCTCCAGCAGAGAATCGACATCACAGTGAAAACGTGGCTCTAACAGCTGATTTAAAAACAAAACTCTGAACATGAAATGCTCCTGACCAGGTGATCTTTCACCATCAGTTACCATGGTGATTTAGCCTCTTTCTGACACAGAAAGCTCTGACTTTGAGTGTGACACAGCTCACTGAGACATTTTGTTGTGCACGCCTACTTTTAACTCTTCAAACAAATGAAATCAACACTTGAACATTTTTCACTTTGATGGTTTTGTTTCCACTGACTGTAGTTACATCATTTTGAGCTCCGATTACATATTTATGACGTTTTTCACACCTGAATGTTTCAATCATCAAGATCTGGTTTCAGTTTTCTCTTTATCTTTGTGAGCTGTGTGTGTTGTTTACCCTCAGTATCCATGAACAGTGTTACAGACCTGGGATCAGTGTTTTTGTTTATAAGATCAAATATGACCTCATTATGTGAGTGTGAGCTGTGGACCACAAAACCTCAACAACACTAATCCTCGATCAGCTGTTTCACTAAAATTACATCCAAGTATGAACTCATCCCATCGTTCATGCATCAATTTGTAGCTGACAGATGGTTATGCACATCCCTGGTTGCCTAGGTAACCCTCTAACCTTAGATAACGCTATTGTTGTCACTCAGCAGTATGATTTAATGTAGTTGTTTCAATAGATCTCAAAGATAAGAAAAGTTCACCTCGGTACTCGCTGACTTCACATAAGTGATCAGTTATTGTGTTTAAAAAGTGTAGCTACTCGTGTTTGACCTTGTATGTATGTGTGTTTATGCTCTGATTGTATTTTCCTGCTGCTCACACAGCATTAGAAAAGCCTGAAAACTCAGTGTTCACAGAGTCTGTAAGCACCAAATGTTTGTATGAAGGACAGAGAACAAACAACAAAGGTCAGTGTGAGAGTGTCTCTGTATTTGAACAATAAACTCTTACTTTGGTTTAAATTATTTATTCTTTCATTTGTGTTGTTGGCAGAGAAGCTACATCATGTGAACTTCATCATATTGTCACATGTCATCACAGATTCAAAAGATGTAATATTTGTGTGTTTGTTATTAACAATCGTGCCCCCAGACGCCAAAACAGTGCCAGCAAACTGAAACTGAAAAAAAAACTGTAAGCAAAAAAGAAAAAAAAAGATGTAAGTGTGAAAACTTTTTTCTTGTCTTAATGTCAATATTTATTTTTCAGTTTCATTTTAAGGTGGCATCGTTTTAACCCCAACAAAACAAAACAAAAATGACAGAAAGTCCATTGAAATCTGAAAAATATTCATTTTCTGTGCATGAACAAAAACTTTATTTTTACAAGAAAGGAAAACTAACAGTAGCTTTAAATTTTTTATAGTGTATCCTCATCCTCAGTATTGGAAACACGTCAAACTGCATTTCCTATAAAATCAAATCAAATCATAATGATCATGGAAATTTCTTGATCTAAATTCTCTTCTAGATTGAGTGGCAAAAACAAGAAGAGCTGCTGTTTGTGTTTGTGCAAGTGCAAGAAATACATATAGCACGCTTTCCATCCTTCTGCTAATGTTTAATGTACTGAAATTAATTCTAATTAATGAAATTAATGTCTAATTAAATTCAAAGAACTGAAGATAAACAGGCCACAGAAAGCACTTTGTCACCTCTGCTGTGATGTTAACTGTCGTGGTGCCTCAGACCTCGTCGTGTGATCTGACATTTACTGATTGATTTTGTCTGTTTTCAGGCTCTAACTTTACAGGAAGAAACTGTAAAATAATCAAATTATTCATCATTGTGAAATCTTCATCATGAAGCATTTGTGATGAGCTACATTCCTCTGAACCTTCAGTTTGGTTATTTATTTATTTATTTTCCATCCTTGTTCTTAATGCTTTCACCATCACAACTAGGGATGGGTACCGGTGTCCGGTGCCATCATGGCACCGGTTCTGACATAAACGGTAGTAACCAGACCGAAAAGCAGCGCACATTTCGGTGCTTTATTTCGGTGCTTTTTTTTCCTGAGCTGTGATACACTTCTAGCCAATCATTTTACGTTTCCGAGGATAGTAGGCAGGTCCAGGTACGTACGTTCTGTTAGAGCAGAGCTACAGATTAAAAATGTCCAAGGCGAAGCGGTCAAAAGTCTGGCTGTACTTCACAGCAAAATATGCAAACTCAGCAGCAACAAGTGCTTTAAGCTGATACTGTGCAAAGGAGGTAACACCTCAAATCCGATGAAACACCTGGCGACGCATAGCGTTTTTGTTTTTTTTTTAAAGCCGAGAAATGCACCGTATTTGATGGCAGCAGCAGCCGTTCTTCTCTGCGTGAGTAGCTTAATGTTGTTCGTGTGTAATTTACGTTGAGTAGGCTAACCACGTTATTACATTAATGCATGTAAGGTGAACTAGCAAACATCATCATAGCTACATGCGGCTGTCTTCTTGTTTGATGGCAGATACTCCCTTCACCCTGGCCAAAAAGGCTAAAATGACCAAAGAAAAAGAGGGAAACAGCTGAACATGAGAGGTTTTTGGACAAAGTTTGTATTTTTTCCATTGGTTAAGCACTGCTTCCAGCCAAGAGTGATACCATATATGCCCCATAGCTGCAGAAAAGGCTAACATTGTTATCTTTTTACATAAAACCAGCTGAACATGAGAGGTTTTTGGACCAATTTTGTCTTCTCCATTCTTTAAGCACCGGTTTGAGCACCGTTTGAGCACCGGCACCGTTTCAAAAGTACCGATTTGGCACCGGTATCGGATAAAACCTAAACGATACCCATCCCTAATCACAACACTATGAACTGTGGGTAATCCCTCAGGTCCACAGAGATGAGGACTCGTGAAAATGTGCATAAGGACTCAAAGTGTGTGCAGAGAGCCGTCATGCACTTGATAACATGACAACAGGACGGCCCTGAGCCCTCAGAGGCCGACACTAAGCTGTGACTGTTTATCTGCACGTCTCAAACACGCCTCCATTTGTCTGCAGGCTGAGTGATCTGACTGAGCTCAGCCTCCATTTTCTACAGGGAGACGCTCAGACAGGCTTTCAGTTTCATTTCACAGGAACAGCTTTGCTTCTGTTTTACATGCAGGTGCTGCACAGAACACATCCTGTTCAGTCTGTTTGTGTGACTGACTGCAGCTCAGATAAGAGGCTGGATCAGCTGATTCAACTGGTCAGCAGGCTGCATCATTTTCATCTCTGCAAACACCAATCAAAGTCCTGTACACAGTGTGTTTAGTACTCTGAGTGCGTTATTTGTCAGTAATTGTGTTAAAAGGCTCTGAGTTTAAGTTGTAAACAATCTCAAACCCTGGATTTATCTCCACCATGTAAGCTGCTGACATCCACCTAGCTGCTGTTGAACCATGATTTGGACATATGGTACTCTAAGGTCAATGAAATAAGATAGGCCTGATTAAAGTTCTTCTATGTGAGGAGCAGGATTTTAAATTGTGGATTTAACAGGAAGCCAATGAGGAGAGGCCAGAATAGGAGGAAGCTGCTCTGTCCTTCTAGTCCCTGTCAGGACTCGACTGCAGCATTTTGCATCAGCTGAAGGTTTTATGGGAGTTTTTAAGACATCCTGATAATAACCGATTACACATGATCTGTGAAATGTTCACACTTGTTGCTGCTTCCTGTCTGTGTGTTTCTTCCAGACAAATGTTAGGAAGCTGATTCTCACGCAGGTCACAGATCCACACTCTCAACCCACTGTGGACTGTCCCACATCTCGGAAAACGTTAGAGCACTTTTGCAAATCTGTGATGTCTTGATAAATCGAGTAGATATTTGAAGTTTACACAGCTACATTCAGAAAGAATATTTTAAACTGTGCATCCCTCCGAAACTGCCTCTTACGTTTTCGACGAAATGCATTCTGGGATATTTGCCTGGGTTAGCCTTCAGTAGCTTACTGGGGTCATGGAGAGAATGTGTTAATAATACTGAGTGGTGGGATTTATAACTATGGACTAGTGATGCGCAAATCATGAACGAATCGTTCAATACTCGAGAATCACTTTACTGACTCGTGAATCATGATTCACAAGCCCAACTGACTCACTGACTCATCCCTGTTGCTGTTAGCAGCAATGTATCTAGCTTATAATTAAAATTGTGGAGAAAAACACAACATCCAGTATCGTAACAAAAAATTTCTGCTCTGACCTGGAAGAAAAAACCCTGAGTAGAAGCTCACATCAAGAAAATAGCTCCTCGGTTCACAGTAGCATCGCTCTGCTAACATGCTAACAGCACATTTGAGCTACTCACCCCCTCCCTCCTGTGCTGATTTGTAAGCATAAGCAAATCACTCAGGACTCACTCACCCCCTCCCTCCTGGCTCACAGCTTCTTCTTCTTCTTGGTTGGCAACCAATGTTAAGGTGCATTACTGGCTCACAGCTCAGTGGACATTTAGATGAGAAAATATATATTTAACACATTTAAGGAAAATACTAATAAAATAAAAAATAAAAATATATTAAAATAAAATAAAATAAATGTTTATTAAGCAATTTTGATAGAAAATTGCTTAATTTTAGAAATGTTTTGCTCTTTTTTGCTCTGTAAAATAGTTGTTTTCTTTTAGAATCATTCATCTTAGCAGTAGGATTTACATGAAAAGAGAAACAAATTAAGTTTGAGTGAAAATGTACATTTTTTGCACTCTCTGGTCGACCGACTCAGTGAATCAAATGAGTCAACAAACCCGATTCACTTTGGTGAGTGACTCATTAAAACTCGATTCAGTAAAAAGAATCAAATTTACCATTACTACTATGGACACTATGTGCTGACATGACCTTTTATAAATTTACTGTCCAATCACAAACCTTTAATGGGAGGAAAGAATTTGATTGGACAGTGAGGGTCATGTCCTCGTCGAGGATAGAGCGCACAAGAGTGGACTATTATATTGATTAGTCAAATCTCATTAGACAATAAAATAACTATGGTCAGAAGAGAATGTATTCATTAAAAAATAAATAGAATTTACAAATTAAATAGTTCCATTAAAAATGACGTGTACTTGTTGAGCCTTTCTGAGAAATGATCCATGTGATTGATTAATTATGCCTGCAGAGACCAAAAGGGGCCCCAAGAGTCTGGCTGCAGCCACTGGGGGGCGCCATATTGCGACTCGCTCAGACACATGAAAAATTAGAGGGAACATTGCCCGGCAGCCTACGTCTATTGCAGCATAACTAAGGGAGGATTCAGGGTCACCTGGTCCAGCCCTAACTATATGCTTTAGCAAAAAGGAAAGTTTTAAGCCTAATCTTAAAAGTAGAGATAGTGTCTGTCTCCCGAATCCAAACTGGAAGCTGGTTCCACAGAAGAGGGGCCTGAACACTGAAGGCTCTGCCTCCCATTCTACTTTTAAATACTCTAGGAACAACAAGTAGGCCTGCAGAGCGAGAGCGAAGTGCTCTAATAGGGCGATATGGTACCACAAGGTCATTAAGATAAGATGGGGCCTGATTATTTAAGACCTTGTATGTGAGGAGCAGCATTTTGAATTCAATTCTGGATTTAACAGGAAGCCAATGAAGGGAAGCCAAAACAGGAGAAATATGCTCTCTCTTTCTAGTCCCTGTCAGGACTCTTGCTGCAGCATTTTGGATTAACTGAAGGCTTTTCAGTGAGTTTTTTGGACATCCTGATAATAATGAATTACAGTCGTCCAGCCTGGAAGTAATAAATGCATGAACTAGTTTTTCAGCGTCACTCTGAGACAGGATATTTCTAACTTTAGAGATGTTGCGCAAATGGAAGAAAGCAGTCTCACATATTTGTTTAATATGTGCATTGAAGGACATGTCCTGGTCAAAAATGCCTCCAAGGTTCCTCACAGTGTTACTGGAGGCCAAGGTAATGCCATCCAGAGTAAGAATCTGGTTAGATACCATATTTCTAAGATTTTCAGGGCCGATTACAATAACCTCAGTTTGATCTGAATTAAGAAGCAGAAAGTTATCATCCAGGTCTTTATGTCTTTAAGACATTCCTGCAGTTTAACTAAATGGTGTGTGTTATCTGGCTTCATGGACAGATAGAGCTGGGTGTCCAGTTGTAGACGATGATGCTTGAATTCAAACAGGCACACAATATGAAAGATGAGGAAAATCCCTGAGCACTGTGCAGAGGACTCTGAGGACTGAGACGCATGTTGTCATGCATGTGATAATATGACAACAGGACGGCCCTGAGCCCTCAGAGATCAACACAAAGCTGAGTGTTTATCTGCACGTCTCAAACACGCCTCCATTTGTCTGCAGGCTGAGTGATCTGACTGAGCTCAGCCTCCATTTTCTACAGGGAGACGCTCAGAGGGGCTTTCAGTTTCATTTCACAGGAACAGCTTTGCTTCTGTTTTACATGCAGGTGCTGCACAGAACACACCCTGTTCAGTCTGTTTGTGTGACTGACTGCAGCTCAGACTAAAGGCTGGATCAGCTGTTCAACAGCTCAGCAGTTTGTAGTTTGTTTTCATTTTGCCTCTGTCAGTGCGCCCCAGGGCCGCTGTGGCTACAATGTATGTCTGCCTTGCCATCACCAGTGTGTGAATGTGTGGATGACTGAATATAGTGTAAAGTGCTTTGGGGTCCATAGGGACTAGTAAAGCGTTATATAAAATACAGACCATTTACCGTTTATGTAAACACCAAACAAAGTCCTGCACACAGTGAGTTTAGTGCACTGGGTGTGTTATCTGTTAGTAATCGTGTTGAACATTATAAAAGTGTCACAAAAGGTTGATTCTGTTTATCTGGACGCATTCAATTGGAGAAATGCTTTGTCACTCTTCCAAGTGATTTCTTCAGTTCCATTCGATTCCTTCTTGTGGGACATGCATGGAACAATTCACCCAGGAGGCATCCTCGTCTTTCGATGTGAAGGAGCAGCAGCTCTACCCTGAGCCCCTCCAATAGCCAAACTGCTCACCCTATCTCTAAGGCAGAGGCCAACCACTCTTTGGAGGAAGCCCATTTCTGCCACTTCTATCCACAATCTCAATCGCTATCCGAAAGAATAATGATGATTGATCAATGACCATTTAATCAGTGGCCATGTGTACCATTAACAGAGAGAGTTGTGGAATAGCTGCAATCACAACATTGTAAAATCAACAAATCAATTTATTTCTAAGCTCAGTTGATCTGACTGAGTGATCTGAGTGAGCTCAGCCTTCACTTTCTACAGGGAGATGTTGTTTTCAGGCACAGAAGTAAAGACATGTTTACCCACAGCATTCAGTTACAGAGGAAGACGTTGCTCTAAGGCACTTCAGAAACAGAGGTTTGTCTGTTATTGGAGGGACAAAAACAATGAGAAGAGAATTCAACAGGTACATGTAAATCTTTATTAACACTTACACACTTACATAGTGCTCATATTTCATTCAATCACAGAAGGAATTCACTGATTGTCATTGTCTTTAAAAAACAAACTCTTATAAGGCACACATGAACTGAGAAAAACCCCACAAACACCAAGAGGACGTTTCAAGAAGGCCACAGAGAGAAGAGTACAGAAGTGGAGCAGTTCAGTGATGTAGGTGGAGGCGTCACACCATCAGGCCATGAAAGTATGAACCATGATTTGAACCTGAAACAGTGCAGAAGCTCTAACAGTGGAGAGATGTTTGGAGTTAAAGCTTTGGTCAGACCAGAGATCAGAGCATCAGTTCATCACACTGTCCTCACTGCTGTAATATTAATGCCACACTGTTGTTCTTTCATGTGCTGATGTGATGTACTCATGTTTACATGTTAGTGTTACTGACCATTAAGTTCTGTAGGAACCACACATTCACACACAGCACACACGGATAAATAAAAAACACCCGTTGATGTCTTTGGACTGTGGGAGGAAGTCAGAGACCCAGAATCCACTTCAGGAGATACATGTATGACCTTTGTTCCTCATGTGCTCCATGTGTTACTTTACTAATTCACAGGAGGAGTCTGTTTCTGTGGGCAACAGGATGACTTCACTGCTTCACTGCTGTCTCATTACAAATCCACACAAACATGACGTCTATATTTATACATTATGAGTGGCAATTTTCCCTAAAATCACAATGTTTCTAACTTGAGCCAAACTGGTGGATCTGAAAATCCATCTAAACAAATGAGTCAAACTTCACCCAAAAGAGCATCAGTGTACAAAAGTTTGCATCATCTATACAACAGTATAAATGTGAAAATATGTTTCATATTTTTGAGTCTCATGGGTCTGTTTATGAAAAGTAATCAGGTCTCAACCCAGCAAAGTTGTTCAGGATGTTTTGCTGGTGTCAAAGGTCAAAGCAGTTTAAATCTGACCTGAACAGTGTGTCATGTTAAAGAAAAGTTGAAGAGGTTGTCAAACTTCTCAGTGCAGGATCAGAGAGAGACGTTAACAGTTTGTACAATCTGTTAAACTGGGTAAGATTGGTTTACAAACTAAAAACAATGTCAGCCAAAGAGATGATTTTTATACAAAGTGTTTTCCAGTGGACTGTACTTAAAGAAGAAAAAGTCACATGAAGCTAATAAACAATCACACCAACATAAAATAGTTAATTTGTCTAACCTGAAGCTCCAACACTCACTGACTCTGAGATCAGAAATTCATGTGTGTTTGTAACACAGTTTGACTTTGTGTCAGTAAATCTCATGAACAAGATGAATAAGCTGTAGTTCAGAGTCACTGACAGCACAGACACACACTGTTGGTCCGAGTCTGAACATGATGATCATCAGAGTCGACTGCTGGATGTTCAGGAGAGTTTCTGTCTGTCCTCAGATCGTCCGACTCACAGTTCATCTCTGTGTCCTCCTGGCTGACCTGCAGGTGAGAAACAGCTGTGAGGTGTCCTCTTCTAGTTCAGGAGATTAGATGAAAAAATCATTCATAACATTTATAAAGTGAGAAAATGTTAATGTTGATTTTTCTGCTTTTTATTTAAAAACATGATCTGACCAAAACTGCAGTCTGGAATCTTGCTTTCACCATAAAAAAATCATAATTTTTTTCAAATACACAGGTCTAACAGCTGCTTCGGGGTCAGAGGTCATGTTGGGTTGATCCAGCTGTTCTTTATAATTTGACCTGTTTGGCTGCAGACTGTGAGAGCTCATTAAAACATGTCTGAGACTTTTGGAAGGTCAAATCCTCGAGTCTCTGAAAACGTGTTTGTTTATTATGAGGCTGAAACATCTGAACCTGTGATTCAGTGACAACAGCTCTGTCACACCAAACACTGTGTACACAGTTTACTACTTTTATATACGAAGCACTTCAAACAGTGCAATATATCAATACCATGCAATATATAATACTATATACCAAACATCATACTTACAGTTTGATATAATTGTTCAAAACAACCAAACATCTAAAAAAAACCTGACTTTTTAGGTTTCTACACTGAATAAATATCCAAAAACATTTTGACTGGTTAAAATCACGTTTGCAGAAGATTTGGTGGTTTCCTGGTGTAGAGTTACTAGAGTTAGAATAGAGTTAATATTCCTTCTTTAATAATCCTTTGTTGTGCTCACTGCTTGTTTTATTCCTGTGTTTGATGATCAGAGTCTCTGCAAGTCATGAGTGTCGATGAACGATCAAATGAGAAACTCCAGGAAGTGCTGAGTGGACTGTGCCATGGGGGAAATATGATGTTGTTTATGTTTAATATTTATGCTGTTTAGCTTACATTTGAGTTATTCTGGATTTGATTAATTGACCTGTTAACATACACCAGGTCACCAGTGCATTACTTAAAGCTTTAGCAACATGCTAATTAAACATATATTCAAGAAATAGAAAATATTAACTTCATCTGATCCAACATTCAGATTATTTTAAATGTGCGAGTCTGTAATCTCAGTGACTAACAGAGAACCTGAGTGTAAATGTGACCAGATGAAGTGTGAGGTTGTGAGAAAGTCTCTGACTGCATTCATAGATGTGTCCTTTCAGCTGCTCGCTCTGATCCAACCTTTGGTCTCTAAGAAGAGGCTTCAGGGAGACGTTTGCTACGTTGGACTGTAGGACCATCAGAAATGTGTGCAGTAACAAAACAGGCAGCACTGAAAGCAGCTCTAAGTGTTTGTGTTGTTCAATGATTTGTGCACAACAACAACAATGGGACCTCTTTCATCCATCAGTCACCATGTGGACATTTTTCTGACACACTTTGAAGCTGATGGACGTTTTGTGTCTGCACTAAGTACGTTTTCAGCAGCTATGGCACCGGCAGGATTCACTTTCACAGACTCACAACCACCAGCTCCACCCCTCCCCTCCCCCTCCAGCTGTAGGCTTTAACATTGAGTTTTCCCACACATGTTTACAGACGAGTTAGAGAGCAAGAGAAGAAGAGACATAAATGTCTTTGTTTCTGCTCTAACCAAACAATGCTGCTCTACAACTCTAGACTACCAGCCACAAAGACAACAGCTGGAGAAACATCTGTCTACCTCTGACATCCACCAGCTCATCCATACAACAAACAAACATCAACAACCAGGAAGCAGCTTCACCTCTGATCACACACACTCAACTCTACTCACTCACCTGGAGGAACAACAACCAGTTTGATGAAGCTGTGTTTGAATGAGCATGCTTCTACCATGAGGAAACGACACTCGTATGTTCCAGCATCATTAATCGTCACATCCTTCAGAATCAAAGACACGTCTCCATCCTTCATCTCTTTGTCCTGCAGATCCACCCGGTTCTTAAAAGATGGATGCTGGTCGTCTAGAATAATATCACAACCAACTCGGAAAAGAACATTTCCTGACTTCAGGTCAGCTCTCTCCCACTCTAGAGCGAAGATGTTGTTGTTTGGAGCTCGACATGGCAGAGTGACGTCCTGTGCAGACTCAGCTGTGATGGTTTTCTGATCTGAAAGATGAAACAACACAGAGCAGAGAGGTTAAAGGTCAAAGTGCAATTATGATCAGAATGATTGACTTTAAATATTTTGTTTATTTCCTTTGACATTTGAGTTTTATTTTTTTTTTCATTTTATTTTCAGTTACAGCAGCATGTTAATAGCAAAACTTTGAACATACAGTAGTTTGCTGTTCAGTTTTTACAATACCCCAAAAGAAAACAGAAAGAAAACAAACAAACAAACTAAAGAAACCCCTACAAAACAAAAAACAAACAAACAACAACAACAAAAATAAAATGGATGGATGGTATCTGGTCATGACAATGTGGTCATTTTAAATGTTTCCATGTACACTAGAAAAGGCTGCCATGCCTCAAGAAATTTGGTGGTTGAACCTACCAGTGTATATCTCATCTTTTCTAAATGCAAAAACTTCATGAGCTCTGCAAGCCTCTGTTCATGTGTGGGAGGAGCTTCCTGCTTCCATCTTAAAAGTATAAGGCGCCTTGCAATGAGTGAAGCAAAGAATTTGAATAGTATTTTGGCAAAGTGATGTTTTGAGGTATCACCCCAAAGATTAGAGCAGAGGGATCATAATTAACGTTATATATCTCTGAAGAGGTGTTAAATATACCCATATGGAAAAGAAATAGAAAACACTTATAAGACTTGCATAAGATGTGGCTTACTTCATACAGTCAATCATATAAGGCTTATATGATTTACTCATGAAAGTGGCCACTTTCTCATTACTTTCTTATATTGTTTTAGTAAATATCCAAAACATAAAAGTTTCATTTATATGATTTTCAAGGGATCTTAATCTGTTTTCACTCTTGTATGCTTTTCATACAAGCTTCACACAAGACAGATACAAACTTTATAAGATTTATATGCATCTTTTCCGTATGGGTAGACACCCAATAGTTATGAAGATTGGGGCCAAAAACTATGAAGGAGTGAACCTGTTTCTGCTTTACATCTGTTACACAGGGGGTCAGCCCATGTCTGGCACATATAGAAGAAGAGTGTACCCTATGGAGAAAACATAGAGCTCATCTGTTAAAGTCATCCCAAGGTCTTTCTCCCACTGAGCTTTAAGGATGGAGAGAGAAGGAGATTGAAGATCTAATAATATAGCATACATTTCTTTAATCGCCCCTCTCTTATGAGTGTTTATATTAATAATTTTATCCAAAGAAGTTTCCTCAGGTACTTCTGGAAATGAAGGAAATCGACTCTTTACAAAGTGGTGAACTTGTAAATAGCGGAAAAAATGTTTGCGAGGAACATTAAACTGCTTCAGGAGCTGCGTGAATGAGAAAAATTCCATCTGCAAAAAGGTCTTTGATATTTCTAAGTCCATTACCTTCCCATATTTTAAAGGCAGAATCCATCATTGAGGGTGGGAACTGTCAGGCGTCGTGTGGAGGCGAGGAAGAAGGAACCCAAACGCAGGACTCGCAGGTAGGTGCAGATTTATTATGAGGAGTGGATGAACAGAACAAAGGGAGAAAATGGCTGGCTGGCTGAACGCAGGCGGAAACGACAACAGAACATCACATGAACATCAACATCAATGACACGACAGAGAACTGGTGAAACCGAGGAACTTAAATACACAGGTGAATGATGACAATGATTGGAAACAGGTGAGTACAGGGCTGAACATAATCTGACTAATGACACGGGAGACAAGCTGACACGGGAAAAAACAGGAAGTGAGAACATTAATGTGGCGAACCAAACTGAACATGAACAAACTGAAATCACTGGGTCAACGACCCAGGAACCCTGACAGTACCCCCCCCTCCAAAGGCCGGCACCCGACGGCCAAAAGAGAAAGAAAAAAAACCAGAACAGGGTGGGCGGAGGGGGCCCAGGACGGAGGGACGGAGTCCACACCAAGACAGTTCAGGTGGGCGTCCACGCGGCCCGTGGCCGAGACGAGACAGTTCAGGGGGCCGACCGTGCGGACGGCAACGGCGACAGCACTGGCCCGGGGGCCGACCGCGTGGAAGGCAACGGCGGCGACGTGGACACAGTTCGGGGGGCCGGCCGTGCGGAAGGCGACGGCGGCCACTCAGGCGAAGGCGGTCCGGGGGCCGGCCGTGCGGAAGGCGACGGCGGCCACTCAGGCGAAGAGGGTCTGTGGGCCGCCCACGACGGCGATGGCGCCCGGCCAGTGGCCTAGCCAGCGGTCTAGAAAATGGCCGTTTAGCTCCAGACCCAAACGAGGCTGGGCCAGGCGAGGCTGAAGGCTCTGAGGCCGAAGGCTCTGAGGCCGAAGGCTCTGAGGCTGAAGGCTCTGAGGCTGAAGGCTCTGAGGCTGAAGGCTCTGAGGCTGCAGCAGACGACGGCTCTGAGGCTGCAGCAGACGACGGCTCTGAGGCTGCAGCAGACGACGGCTCTGAGGCAGAGGCCGGGCCGGGCGTGGGTGCAGCTGAGGCAGAGGCCGGGCCGGGCGTGGGTGCAGCTGAGGCAGAGGCCTGACCGGGCGTGGGTGCAGCTGAGGCAGAGGCCTGACCAGGCGATGCAGGCGCGGAGGCCTCTGGCCGGAGACAGGCAGGGCCAGTAGGCGCGGAGGCCTCTGGCCGGAGACAGGCAGGGCCAGTAGGCGCGGAGGCCCCTGGCTGAGGAGCGGCCGGGCCAGCGGGTGCGGAAACCCCTGGCTGAGGAGCGGCCGGGCCAGCGGGTGCGGAAACCCCTGGCTGAGAAGCAGGACGGCTCACAGCTGGCTCTGGGTGCTGTGGCTGCAGGTCCGGGAACTGGACGGGATGGTGGACAGGTGACTGGGAAACAGGAGCAGACTGGACAGGGGACCGAGCTACAGGAGGTGACTGGAGGACAGGAGGAGACTGAGCTACAGGAGGTGACTGGAGGACAGGAGGAGACTGAGCTACAGGAGGTGACTGGAGGACAGCAGGAGACTGGACAGCAGGAGAGTGAACTGACTGGAGGGAAACTGCACTGGTGTGGGCGTAGACTGGGCCCCCATGCTGGTGGGCAATGGCTCAATAATGGGTGTGGAAATAGTGACGGTGTGTGTGTTACTGGCAGGTGTATGGGAGAATGTTCGGGTTTTCCTGCCACCACTATCTACAGTCTTTGGAGGAGCAGAGCAGAAAAACTCTTCCCAGTCCAGTTCCTCCTCTAGGAGGGAAACGTCCCATGAATCAAAGACGGGTTTATTATTGGGTTGAAGTGGAGAGTCAAATGAGGGTGGAAAACAGTCGCTGGAACTCACCACCGGGAATTGCTGAAAATAGTCCATTTTATGGCGGCGTGTGCGCCGCTTTCTCCGGGAAGAGGAAGCGGCCGGGATAAACAGCTGAGCCTCTGGCGCGGTAGTCTCCGTCGAGCTGAGGTGGGAGGCGTAGCCGTTGTGCCGCGGCGATGGTGGAGGTCCGGCGGATGAGGCGGCGGGTGTGGGAGCGAGGAGCGGAGTGGCGAGAGAGGGAGTGGCCGAAGCGCGGCGTGGAACGTCCACTCTCCACGGCAAATGCTCCGGTACAGGTGAGGCAGCAGGTGGGGGAACGCGGCGTCTCCGAGGCCCGCCCAGAGCCAAGCGAGTGCCCTCGAAGACGTGCTCTCGCTCCGCGAAGAGCCGCTGTTTTCCCCTGAGCTCCTTTGCCCAACGGGAAAGCGCTGCCTCCTGCCGCTCGTAGAGGTCCGAGTCTGCTGGGTTCCAATCGTGTCTTCGTGGCACGGGTCGTGTCATTCTGTCAGGCGTCGTGTGGAGGCGAGGAAGAAGGAACCCAAACGGAGGACTCGCAGGTAGGTGCAGATTTATTATGAGGAGTGGATGAACAGAACAAAGGGAGAAAATGGCTGGCTGGCTGAACGCAGGCGGAAACGACAACAGAACATCACATGAACATCAACATCAATGACACGACAGAGAACTGGTGAAACCGAGGAACTTAAATACACAGGTGAATGATGACAATGATTGGAAACAGGTGAGTACAGGGCTGAACATAATCTGACTAATGACACGGGAGACAAGCTGACACGGGAAAAAACAGGAAGTGAGAACATTAATGTGGCGAACCAAACTGAACATGAACAAACTGAAATCACTGGGTCAACGACCCAGGAACCCTGACAGGAACATATGATTTGAGCTGATAGTGTAACCCAAACCTTACATTGCACCCAGATTCTGAGCGAGTCATACAACAAAGGGTTACATTTATAGGTGTACAGTTCTAATGGGAGAGCTGAACTCAACAAAGCTGATAGGCACATTTTGCCACAATTGGATGAGTCAATTTGGAGCCAAGCTGGAGTCTCTGTGGTAAAATTACTGATCCAGCATATTTCGAATATTTGCTGCCCAATAATAAGATTGAAAAATTGGCAAGGCTAATCCACCCATTGGCCTAGTCCTCTGCATGAAATCTTTACGAATTCATGGACTTTTGCCGTTCCAAATAAATGCAGGGATATGCTTATTCAGTGTTATAAAGGCTCTGACATATACAGCAGGAGATCGTCAGCATATACGGATATTTTGTGCTCCTGGTCAGCTCTGAAGATGCCCTTAATGCAACTGTCAGCTGTCAGCTTGGCTTTAATCGCCAATGGTTCAATTGATAACGCAAAAGGAGAGGGGATAAGGGACATCCTTGTCTCGTACCACGGACAAGTGGGAAATAAGAAGAGAATAACAAATTTGTTCTAACACGTGCCATAGGTGAGGAGTCAAGTAACTGAATCCATGAAATGAAATTAGGGCCAAATCCAAATTTATTTAGAGTATAAAACAGATAATCCCACTCCACCCGTTCGAATGCTTTCTCAGCATTGTGTAATAAGGCAATTTAAGGGGCTGTAGTTGACTGTGATTCACTTTCACAGACTCACAACCACCAGCTTCACCCCTCCCCTCCCCCTCCAGCTGTAGGCTTTAACATTGAGCTTCCCCACACATGTTTACAGACGAGTTAGAGAGCAAGAGAAGAAGAGACGGATTCATAAATGTCTTTGTTTCTGCTCTAACCAAACAATGCTGCTCTACAACTCTAGACTACCAGCCACAAAGACAACAGCTGGAGAAACATCTGTCTACCTCTGACATCCACCAGCTCATCCATACAACAAACACACATCAACAACCAGGAAGCAGCTTCACCTCTGATCACACACACACTCAACTCTACTCACTCACCTGTAACAATCAGGTTGAGGCTGCTGATGGACTTCCATGAGCGAGTTTCTTCCATGAAGAAACGACACTCGTATGCTCCAGCGTCATGAACTGTCACATCCTTCCGAATCAAAGACACGTCTCCATCCTTCATCTGTCTGTCCTGCAGATCCACCCGGTTCTTAAAAGATGGATGCTGGTGTGTTGAATCAGGGAGACCATCCTGGTACAAAAGCACATAATCATCTCCCAGGTCAAATCTCTCCCACTTTATTACTCTAATGTTGTTGTTTGGAGCTCGACATGTCAGAGTGACGTCCTGTCCAGACTCAGCTGTGATGGTTTTCTGCTCTGAAAGAGGAAACAACACTTTGACATTTGAGTTTTTAGTCATGTTGGATTTAATGAACCTCTGAACATCCAGCAGGTCACCAGTGACCCACTGAGGGGGAATTTTAGCTTCATGCTAAACATGCAAAGTGTCAGAAACTACAAGATGTTAGCTTCCACAGAACAACAACATGTGCTGATAATAAGTGAACATAATGTGTGAGAGAAAGCAGCCTCTCATTATAAGACACTGTGAGTCTCTGCATGCTGCCTTTATGGAGCTACAGCTGTTTGTATACACTGAACAAGAAGCTTTGTAGCTGCATCCTGACTCCTGACACTGACACTGACACACACATTACACTTCTTTGTCTCTGTCACAGCTGGATTACAGATGTTAAGTGTCCACCCAGCCTGGTGTCTCCTTCACACACAGACAAACTGAATCCAGATGAAAATAATCCTCCTGTACTTCTTGTTATCTCAGAGAGAACCTCAGTTTAGTTCAATCTCACCTGCAGAGACGAAGACAAGGACAAACAGCAAAGTGCAGCAGAGCAGCGCAGTGCCAGCAGCCATCTCTGTGTCAGTATTTGTGCTGATCCGACTCTTAGTTTGTAATAAAGCTGAAAGTCTGCTTTGAAGAACAGATCTGACTTTCAGCAGCTCACTCTTACCCTGTAGTTTGTGGTTCATTTAAGAACCTTGGAAACCTTGGCTGTTTAGTTGAATCAACAGGTATTATCAGGCTGACGTCAGCATGATGTCATAAACACACGATAAAACATCAGAGTTTTAGTACAGCCTCTTGTTCTCTCCTGTAGTCTGAGTGTAGCCATTATAACAGTGAGACGGCACTGCCACCATGAGGTCAAACTGGAGCATTGCAGGTAATAATTCTCATCCTGAACACTGTTGGAACATCAGACCTCCTCACGCTTTGAACTCATTGTGATTCTAAATATTTCTAGTTTCACTTTGACCCCAACCCTAACCCTGAAATGGGCTGTACAGCTTTTATACTTTGACAATGACAAAATATTATTATCTTCTCCCAAATCCAACGTGGCAGTCTGCTGCGAATCCTCCCCGTCCACATCCGACCTCACCTGGTATCTGCTCCTCCTGGAATCAGAAACACATGGACACAAAAACACATCCTGCCTTGATTATCTAATGTTATCCTTCAGCTTATTCTAAGGCCCAGTTCAGGACGTCATGTTTGGACTTCCTGACCCAGAGACTTATAGAAAACAATTATCAGTGTATGTGTAAAAATCCTCTGCACTCTGCGTGTACCTGCAATATTTCAGATCCAGACAATATCGCTGAATGAATCTGTTAACTCTGAAAACACAGAGTCAACTCATTTATGAGCACATTTGCATTATGTATATATTCATTTAATAAAACAGCTTTATTTAATTTTTTTTAGAAACAATTTATAATTTTGCCTTTCACACCTATTTTCCGTGTGAACAAAAGAACGTTCAGCTGTTATCAGGTTCCTCTCCTGTCTCGGTTGTGGAGTGTATGTAGACGACCCACGAACAGACATAGGCAGAGAGATGGAACTTGAAACCAAAAGCGAGCCTTTATTTGGCTGGTGACAGGAGAACTAAGAAACCTATGAACAACTATGACATACTGTGATAATATGAGGGCACTATGACACACACTATGACTCTGTGACTATGAGGACATGGGGGTGGGAACACAGACGAAGCAACAATGAACAAAGGGAGACAGAAGACTTACATACACATATGAGGTGATGGGGAAGTGGAGGCACCTGGGAAAAAAGCTGACACAAATGGACATAATGACATCACATGGGGAAGAGTAAAACTAAACACATTGGCTGTGTCCAAATCAATGACTGTAGAAAACATGGACGACGCGACAGCGCCTCCTCCCATTGTGCAAAAATGAAGCCAAACAACCTGCCTGCTGCACAGCTGGTTTATGGCACTAAGAGGCACATACCTCCCTCTAGTGGTCACATTAAGTTCAAACATGGAAAAAGTGTTGGCTACCTATAACATAGTCCTGGGATCACTTCCGGGCCATTCACCCCCCCCCCCCCCTCACACATTGACCCATGTGACCTCAGTAACTCAGTTGACAGCAGGGTGGGTCATCCACTCTCAGGACCTCCGCCAGCATCACAACCTCACTGGGAGTTAAACACCCGAGACTCTCCATCAGCTTTCAGAACTGAAGAGGTGAAGCGCAGTTTGCTTGTTAACGTGTTGACGCCGTCCAGCCCCACGCACGGGGCGATCCGCTGTAGCTCGTTAACGGAGATTTGCCGTGTTGTGGCGTTAACGTCATTTCAACGAGATTAACGCTGACAGCACTAGTGAGAACACAACGAATATGACTGCACATTGACGCCGACATCATCCTAGTGCAAAGACAAGTGGAAGCAGACAAAAAAAAGCAAGCATGCTACTAACTTTAGCCGAGTCATTTAGACAGCTGTTAGCACATGATTCTCCTTATGCTGCTGAGAATATAGCCCAGAAGAAGCGGATAGTATAGCTTTTATTTTGGAAAGAGCCATTTCTCTGTAATAAACTCTCTTTTCCAAAGATGAGTGATTCCTCAATCAGATACAGGGCTTGCAATATCGCTAGCCCGACGTCCCGGAGCTAGCGATTTTTTCAGTCGGGCTACCAAAATCTATCTCTTCCCTGCCCGTCGGGCTATTGTAGGAAAAATATATGTCAATGCTTTTGCATTCTTTCAGAAATGTAGCTGGGTAATTATGTCATTGGCATCGGTGAGCCACTGTCAATATGTGACATATTGAAGTCGCGTTTGAATTTGCGCTTGTTTTTTTGCTTTCACTTTGCAATCGTGCGAACTGTGTATAGAGAGCGACAGCACTGATCTGTGAGTGATGATAATTTGTGCACCAATTCCTCTGACATCGTCTTATTAATCGTTAGCTTACTATGCAAACATGACAAGTGAAATCTCCCGCAGCTTAAACATGTGAGAGGTTGATCGCGCAGAGAATCGCTGAGCTTATGTGAGTGCGTGTGTAAAAGCAGCAGGATTTATATTTCAGTTCTGCTGAGCCAAATAAGACAGGTCAGGGTGAAGAAGTGACAGCCAAAGAAAAGCTTACCACAAAACGGAAAAGTTATGACAAATCAGACTATAAGGCAAAAAGAAAGTGCAGCTTTATGGTTTCATGGACAAAAGAATTTCTGTGGCTGCAATATGACGAGCTAAATAACCAGGGGTGCACATAAGTGGTCCACAGGTGCGCATTCGCTGTCAAAATAAAAAACACGCACAAGGGTTAGGGTTAAATTTAAAAACTGTACTTTTGAGTTAAAATATATATTTATAATTTTAATAAATGACAAATTAAAAATGCATGAACATTTTTTTGTATCGAAAAAATATCGAACACCAAAGTATCGAACCGAACCGAACCGTGAATTTTGTGTATCGTTGCACCCCTAAAAAAAAAAAAAAAAAAAAAAATATATATATATATATATATATATATAAAATTTTTTTGGGGTGGTTTTGGTTGCATTTTTCAGGATTTATGTTCTAAAACATCTGCAGCTCCATGACACTGAAACAAACCAATTACCATGCAGTACAGCAATTTTACATTTTTTCACATTTAATAATCACTTTTTAGTTTAGAGTCCAGTGCGTATGATTAAAAAAAACTGCTGTTGTTTCAACTGGTCAGTTTCAGTCTTCTGACTCTCCACCTTTGCTTCATGCTCTAATGCAAGTGCAAAATGAACTGTGCAAGATCTTCTTCCTTCCGCCATCAATTTCTCTGGAAATTACAGCAATATTGTCATGTCACAAATTACCATTAAGCATAGTCTCACTACCCGACCCAACACTTTACCTTGGATCTTCTTTTCAGACGTAGTATGTGTGTCTGTGCAAACCTGAGCTTTTTATACCATGACAGAAAGAGGGGTGAATGAGTACTTAAGTACTTACTTAAGTACTTACTTAAGTACGGAGGCATAAAGGGGATGATATGATAGTTCTATAAATCTTCTAACATGGTGGAATCAACATGTTGTTTAGTTTATGTTCAAGGGCAGTGTGAGTACCAGTCAAATGTAGTGTGGACGGGGTTGTTGGAGTGCAGTCTGCTCGTGGTCTGATCTGTGGAAAAAGAACAAAGAAAACTGCAATGATCTCCATTCAGTCACTGAAAACATAACAGCATCTGTGTCATCTGCAAACGTCAATGATTTTTCTACCTGCAGACAGAAAAATAAATCACTGAGCCGACACAAAGTATAAATAAATGTAACTCTAGAAACATGGATGAAAACAAGAGAGGACAAAGCAGAAAGAAGAACAGAACACTGAATGTTGTTTAAGGTCAGACTCTGAGGTGAGGTTAAGGTTCTTCTCACCATTTTGGACTAAGTTTAAAGAAGTGACTATTTTACTGTGGACAGGCTCAATTCTCTAACAATATACTACACTCTGCTTTTTAACATGACCACAGAAAGAAAAGGCAAATAAAGGAAACATGTTATAAAGCACACAATCTGATCTATTAACTAAAAAGAGAGAAATTATGTTCATGATAATTGGACTCAAATGCAGGACACATTGGTTTTACAGTATTTTTTTTATCAAGTTTAGCCAGAATGTGTAATGGGGAGGGCAAGGAGGTCTCTGAGTTTACAGAGGAGAGGACAGTCCAACAGGCACATGGGTGAAGATCCAAGCAGAGGGGAAGAAGCAAAGGTAAGACCAGAGGTAAGCATGAGGAGCATCAGCAGCAGGTAAATACAAAAAAACAGAGATTCAGAGGCCCGAGCAACTGCACCACTGAAACATTCAGTGAGGAAGTGATTGTCAGTGAATCACACCTGCAGTAATGTCACTGCGGCACATGTGTAAAGCTTAACTCATTTTAAATACTTTATATTGTGTTCAGTTTACAGTAATGCATCATTTTCTGTGAAAGAACCACGGATCTCTAAACAGCTTTCAATTAGCTCAGAAAAAAGGCGGATTTAAAAAGGAAAAATGCCACAGCTCAATTTACCCGTGGCATATTAAAGTGTTTGTGCTACTTTATGTAATTTTTATGTCATTCTTAGTAGGCAAGTTTTAATTATGCCAAATATTACTCTTTTTTTGCGCTTTGGTTATTATTATTTTTTGTAAAGATACAAATATTTGGGGGACCCATGAGACTCCACTCAAAAGCATCTTATTTTTCCTGCCCAGTTTAAAATCATTTGCTTGTCCTAGTGCCAAGTTTATATCCCATTATTTACATTTTTTGGTACTTCTCCCAATATAAAACGCACCTTTGGTTTCATAGACTGATCATCTCTGCAGTTTTATTCCAAGACTGCAGCACCCCTGTTAGCTTGTTGTTTAGTTTGTATTGGCTGTTGTTTGTGATATTTAATCAGTAGGAGTAATAAACTTTGTCTCTTCCTGATGTGTGTCTTTTATCCTGTCGCCATCTGCCCTCGTCTCTTTTCCGTCACCCCCAACCAGTCACAGCAGATGGCTGCCAAAACACCTATTGGATCAGTGCCTGTATAACCTACGATGGTGTAACAGCAGGCACGTGCAGAGGGGGGGGGGGGGCTGGAGGGGCTTGAGCACCCGCCCCTTTCCTGATGGGTGCCCAGAGTGCCCTTTTGTTGAGGCAACTTTTAAAATTTTTTTGCGGAGTCTTGTCTGTGCCCCTCAACAATAATATTTAACTATTAATCACAGTTTTGCTAAATAAAAGGATCTGGCTTGCATCAGTCACATGATCACATTTAACCAATGATCGCCCTTGACGGCAGAACGCGCTGGTTACGAGCCGGGAACGAGCTCACAAAGAGCACGCGCATTTTTAGCGGTCCGGAGCTGTAGGAGAAACACAAGTTAACTCAGAGACACAGACTGATGCGACACAACCAGTAAGTAGGTGTACAGCGTACACTGTAGTGTGTAGCACACAGGAGTATTAGCTTATTACGTACACGTTGGTAAGTTGTCTTGTTGCAACTGACGAACTGAAACAAATGAGCGTGCTGTGTGTGCAACAGCGCGACAAACATTACCTGTCCTTTTATTAACTGCACAAGTAGTGCTGGTCACAGCTGCTGGCTACCTGTGTAAGGCTGTCATGTGTCTGTAGCTCTGTCACCGTTTTAGGGAACATATTTAGTTTTAAAGCAAGTTACATAGCTTTTCCTGCCTTTCTGGAGGGATTATATTCCACTAAAAAACGATCTAATATGCATGTCCACATAATTATGCATTATTATAATTATGATATATTAAAAAACACAAGCTGTATGTAACGTTGGACCCAAGAAATATAAGCTGGAGCGAATTTGACGACAGCCGAACTTTTATTTAATACTGTGCGTTTGTACAGGGACACAGACACTCCCGCTCTCTCTCTGCTGTCATGTCCGCCCTCCTCCTCCGACTGTCACTGCCAACATATAAAGAGACACAATCACTGTCAGATCCCAGCACACCTGTTCACCCCGCCCCTGCACCGCCCCGGGAGCTCACTGCGTCACCCCTCCTCTGCAGCTGGCCAGAGACCACACCCACGCCACACTGTATTTTAAAGAACATACATTAAGAAGCAGATTATATTAGATTTATATTTTAAATAAGACAAAATTTGGATTTTACAGCAGTAAAATTATTGTATCTCTACAGTTTAAACATGTAATAAGCTTTGCCCTGCACAGAGTGGATAGTGAAACAAATGGAATCATCATAAATACATTATTTCATATTTATTACTTCCCCCTCCTCATTGCTTTATTATTGTAGCTCTAGTAATAAATAATAATGTAAGGATTCTGGATCAGCACCGAGATGCCCAAAGTATATACAGTATTCTGAAGGTCTAAAATGTCACTGTGTGTGTGTGCGCATGTGTTTGTTTTATGTATATGGATTATTTTTAATTATTACTCATGATATGACATTGTCCAGACAGAATTTTATTGGAATTCCACGTGAAAGACCAACACAAAGTGGTGTACACGTGAGAAGTGGAACGAAAATCATACATGATTCCAAACATTTTGTACAAATAAATAACTGCAAAGTGGGGTGTGCATAATTATTCAGCCCCCTGAGTCAATACTTTGTAGAACCACCTTTTGCTGCAATTACCGCTGCCAGTCTTTTAGGGTCTGTCTCTACCAGCTTTGCACATCTACAGACTGAAATCTTTGCCCATTCTTCTTTGCAAAACAGCTCCAGCTCAGTCAGATTAGATGGACAGCGTTTGTGATCAGCAGTTTTCAGATCTTGCCACAGATTCTCGATTGGATTTAGATCTGGACTTTGACTGGGCCATTCTAACACATGGATATGTTTTGTTTTAAACCCTTCCATTGTTGCCCTGGCTTTATGTTTAGGGTCGTTGTCCTGCTGGAAGGTGAACCTCCGCCCCAGTCTCAAGTCTTTTGCAGACTCCAAGAGGTTTTCTTCCAAGATCGCCCTGTATTTGGCTCCATCCATCTTCCCATCAACTCTGACCAGCTTCCTGTCCCTGCTGAAGAGAAGCACCCCCAGAGCATGATGCTGCCACCACCATATCTGACAGTGGGGATGGTGTGTTCAGAGTGAGGTGCAGTGTTAGTTTTCCGCCACACATAGCGTTTTGCATTTTGGCCAAAAAGTTACATTTTGGTCTCATCTGACCAGAGCACCTTCTTCCACATGTTTGCTGTGTCCCCCACATGTTTGCTGTGTCCCCTACATGTTTGCTGTGTCCCCTACATGTTTGCTGTGTCCCCCACATGTTTGCTGTGTCCCCCACATGTTTGCTGTGTCCCCTACATGTTTGCTGTGTCCCCTACATGTTTGCTGTGTCCCCCACATGTTTGCTGTGTCCCCTACATGTTTGCTGTGTCCCCTACATGTTTGCTGTGTTCCCTACATGTTTGCTGTGTCCCCCACATGTTTGCTGTGTCCCCCACATGGCTTGTAGCAAACTGCAAACGGGACTTCTTATGGTTTGCTGTTAACAATGGCTTTCTTCTTGCCACTCTTCCATAAAGGCCAACTTTGTGCAGTGCACGACTAATAGTTGTCCTATGGACAGATTCCCCCACCTGAGCTGTAGATCTCTGCAGCTCGTCCAGAGTCACCATGGGCCTCTTGGCTGCATTTCTGATCAGCGCTCTCCTTGTTCAGCCTGTGAGTTTAGGTGGACGGCCTTGTCTTGGTAGGTTTACTAGTGATGGGACGTTCTGTATCGAGGCTTCGGAGCGTGTGTCGAGTAATGGAGGGGGCGTTTCCGCGAAGCGCGTATCGAGGCTTGCTTCATTTATGGGAGGAGCTGAAAATGATGACGTCCGAAGCCTCGCTGCCTGGCTGTACCACGTGACTGGTTCATGAAGCGGTTCGAACTTTGCCGCAAATAATCATTTTCCATACTGCCAGCATAAATATACACAGTATACTGCCATCACTACAATATACATGTTTTACACACTCCTTTTGTTGTTGACATTTACAGGCTGTGTGCAAAATGCCACACTCTTCAAATTCATGCCAGCTATTATTTTTACGTCCAGTAGGTGTCCTGCTAGAGCAAATGAAGCTTCATGAAGCTTCGCGTTGGGGTGAACCAATTGGATGAAAAGCTCCAGTGCTTCATGGGGCTTCATCTGCCCATCACTAAGGTTTACAGTTGTGCCGTACTCCTTCCATTTCTGAATGATGGCTTGAACAGTGCTCCGTGGGATGTTCAAGGCTTGGGAAATCTTTTTGTAGCTTACGCCTGCTTTAAATTTCTCAATAACTTTATCCCTGACCTGTCTGGTGTGTTCTTTGGACTTCATGGTGTTGTTGCTCCCAATATTCTCTTAGACAACCTCTGAGGCCGTCACAGAGCAGCTGTATTTGTACTGACATTAGATTACACACAGGTGCACTCTATTTAGTCATTAGCACTCATCAGGCAACGTCTATGGGCAACTGACTGCACTCAGACCAAAGGGGGCTGAATAATTACGCACACCCCACTTTGCAGTTATTTGTAAAAAATGTTTGGAATCATGTATGATTTCCGTTCCACTTCTCACGTGGTCACCACTTTGTGTTGGTCTTTCACGTGGAATTCCAATAAAATTGATCCATGTTTGTGGCTGTAATGTGACAAAATGTGGAAAAGTTCAAGGGGGCCGAATACTTTTGCTGTATTTAGCAACCAAGACTCTTCAGCATGCTCTTGTATTGCTTATAAGATTGTTCACTGCATCTGGAGGAGTGCTTGGAGTGGAAGGGTCAGAGATTAATTCATTCTCTGAAAAGCATTGAACACTAGCTTTCTCACCTAAGTGGTCAGAGAAGAAAGAAACAAAAAAGGACAGCTGTGGTTTTATTGAACTGCAGTGGGAAGGGTGGTCAACCAAGTGTCATGTTACACATGAAGAGTAGAAGTTCATCTTCAAGTTATACCATGTCAGTGACCTTCATGGTTCCTACATTCACATTGGATTTTCTAAAACAACACGTGCTGATTAATTTTATGAACGGCTGATAATCATTGACATTCACTTGTTTATCTCTTTGTAGTCTTGTACCTTGTAAAAGTTGTAAAGATTACTTTATGCATTTTGTCGCTTAGAGTATTTTTGCTCTGAGTTATTAGAGGAATTCCATAATCAAAGGCAATTACTTCCTCAGTGCCAAAAACTTCCAGATATGTTCTTTCACAGCTGCTTAAACATCTGTATCTGAGCACACATTTTGATATTTGTCCTCTAAGCTCTGGTCAGTTGGTGGAAACACACATGCTCATGTTTTACTATCAGTTGACAATCATTGATACTCACTTGTTCTTCTCCTTGTACTGCATCTGAAGTCATAAAGATTACATTAGTCACTGATTCACTAGAATAAGGTTGAATCTAATGCTACAGTGACCTCCCCTCTGTACTGTGTAATATAAAAGTCAGTCAGGTTTGCAGATGACACACAGATACTGTTGAGTTTTCACTGACAGAATGGAGATCACGCTGAAGTTCTCGCTGTTGCTTCTGGTCTGCTCTGTTTCCACAAATCAGACAGAGGCAGATAATGAAATTCTTGACCAGCAGATTTCAAACCAACAACCCTGTCCACAGGAAATCCATGCTGTGCTCAGAGAGCTGACTGCCTCAGTGGCTGAACAGAAAGTGGAAATCAGGACCTTAAAACAAGAGAATAAAGGTAGAGTATGATGTCAGGTAGTGAGAAAAATGACAGCATGAGGAAACCTTCATATGAGCCCCTGTTACAGAGATATCAATGTCACTTCATGAATCTATCACTAACGTTTCTCATTAATTTTTTTATTTTTATTATTTATTCATTATTTATTCAATAATCTAACCTACTAAAAATGAAAAGATTCAAATGATGCAGATAAATAAAATTCATATTGACTTATTTATGTTCTTTTCTGTCAGACCATGTCGCAAAACTGAAAGACCTGGAAATGCAGAACGTTGAACTTCAGAGACAGAGGTCTGAAATTGACAAGCTTAAACAGCAACAAATAATAAATAAATAAATAAACTTTATTTATAAAGCACACTAAAAAAACAAGGGTATACCAAGGTGCTTGACAAAAATAAAATAGGAAAAGGGAGATGGGAGGGAAAAGAGAAAGGACCTGGCACGTATCAATTATAAAAACCATCATAAGATATAAAAGTAGTTCACAAGTATAAAAAATGTACCAGCGCACACAAGTGTTAACTGGGTGGAAAGGCAAGATTAAAGAAATAAGTCTTAAGCCGTGATTTAAACAGTGGCATAGAGTCAGACGCCCGGATAGCGACAGGAAGGTTGTTCCATAAGACCGGGGCAGCTACAGCAAACGCGCGGTCACTGCGAGACTTCAGCCGAGAACGAGGTTGCTCCAGAAGAATTTGGGTAGCAGAGCTAAGTGCTCTGACAGGAGTGTGTAACCTGAGAAGCTCATTGAGGTAGCTCGGCGCAAAGTTATTAATGGTTTTGTAGGTGAAAAGTAATATTTTAAATTGAATACGGTATTTAATTGGAAGCCAGTGCAAGCCAGCAAGAACAGGAGTGATGGAAGAAAACTTCCTGCTACCTGTCAAAAGGCGTGCCGCCGCATTCTGGACAGTCTGCAATCTAACGAGAAGGGTGGAGGAAAGGCCAATGTAAAGAGAGTTGCAGTTCATATCCAGAATCGGATTCTTTTGGTTATTACCCAAAGCTCGTGACCATAGGTGAAGGTGGGGACAAACTGATAGGAAAGAGCTCCTGCCAGCCACACAGCCACCTGCGACAATCACAGACATTTATCTACCGGCTTGACTGGCGGCTGCAAAACATTGCAAGATAATCTTGGTCAGGTATTCTTCCAGTCCACAACTTTACCACGAGTGTTGTTATATCAATTTAATTGTCCCACAAGGGGAAACTTGGGTGTAACAGCAGCAAGAAAACACATATACAAACAAACAGTACACATGACACAGAACAGAAACATACACAATTCTTACATATTTACATGAAGGACAATGGTTACCAAAAACTGAGTACCATACTGTTGTTAAATTAAATAAAATTAAATACAGATAAGAGGCAACCCTGGTTGTAGTGTGAATCGGTTGATAAAACAGTGCACGATACAGCGCTGATGTAAACATCTGTGTTTGTTGGGAGCAGTTCAGATTGTACAGTCTGACAGCTGCAGGGAGGAAGGACCTGTGGAAATGCTCCTTCATGCATCGAGGATGCAGCAGTCTGTCACTGAAGCAGCTCTGCAGTTCAGCAACATCTACATGCATGGGGCGGGAGATAAACTGCTGCTCCAACATACCACACTGTAAAAAATGACAGATGCCACCACAGAGTCATAGAAGGTCTTTAAAAGCGCTCCCTGGACTCCAAATGACCTCAGCCGCCTCAGCAGGTAGAGTCTGCTCTGACCCTTCCTGTAAAGAGCATCAACCCTGTACTTATACTTTTGTGTTGCTCTCTCATCACATCTTCATTATTCTCATCACTGCTTAAAACAACACACATCTTTTTTTAACTGTCTTTTCTCCAAAACAGAAAGTGGCATTACAGTTGTTTCAGGCTGAGAGACACAAAACACTCTTCGTATTATCATTCATATATCATCCACACAACTATTTTATTTCTTTTTGTCCACTGGGCAGGTGACCTGCAGAATCATGTCTGCCCCAGCTGGATACCTTTTCACACACACCGTGACGTCAGACACACTCACAGTCACTTCATTCGTCAGACTTCTTTTAAGTTTGCAGCAGGCAACGCGACTGAGTATTGTGTCAAGATAAGTAGGAAGACCACGCTATAATGGACAGTTGAAGGAAAAGGTCAAATTTACAGGGAATCTTTTTGTTTTGTTTTTGGACAGAAAGATGAGAGTTTGATGTGTACATGGCTGTGAACAAAAATATAAATGTGGTGGATCATAAATTTGATTAGTTTTGAAGTTGTACATCTCTGTTCCTTACATTTCATGTCATGCCCTTATTAATGTTTTATTTGTTGCTTTGACTGTTTTCGAATAGAATATGCAGTGGGAATATAGAGGGAGATAAGTAGTGAAAGTTTTGCCTGGGTTGATTGTGCGTCGATCCATTGTTAATGCCTCAGGGCTCCAGTAGGTGGGTTCGCGCGCTTCCTCCTTCACTCAATACAGACGAGTGAGAGTGAGAGCTGCGTGTCTGTGCCGCTCTTTCACCTCTCCTCACTATTTCCCCTGTTTAAGGGCACAACATAAACACTGAGGCTTCAAAATGCAGCATCTACAACACTGTCACTCTGCCTCCACCATGGAGACAGTCTCCATGGTGATGAGTACAACTGGCAGCTGAAACTGTTGTGAACTTCTCCATGAGTCATATTTCCTGTTTCAGAGCTGCTGATTGGCTCTTTGGGCCCTTTACCTTCAGGAGGTCATGGACGAAGCACTGAAGTCGTTTATCACGTAAAAAATATTTTTAGCTTATAATAATTTGATAAATAATAAAATATTAATAAAAACTGGAGGTTTTTTTAGAACTTAGATTTTAAGCTATTTATGCCTTTTTTGCTGCTCTTTTTTAAACTTATTCCCTTTAAACTGTATTTATTCTTTTTAAAATATATTGGTTATTGCACTGTAGAGGCTGCTGAGGAACAGTATTTCGTTTCAGGCTGTGTAACACGAAATGACAATAACCAATAAAGTCTTGAGAGCTGCCATCATTGTTCCAGCAGGAGGCAGTAAAACACCAAACTGCACCTGTTGTGCTGAAAAGGTGTGAGCATGTGCAGCAACCCAGTAAGTTACCTGAATATCTCTCTCACACACACACACACACACACACACACACTAATGACTCGCTCTCAGATCTATTTGGGTTTAATGTCAGGGTATATTTGTGGATGAAAGTTTTGTAGGACACATGATGTGGACAGTCTGGTAATCCCAGAATATTTTAATGTAAGAAAACTCCAGACAGCTCTGGAGAAAGTTTCAGAGTAAAAGCCCTGGAGTGTTTTACATGTTATTCTGTTGGATTAAATCTGACGGAGCTGATTCATAAACACTTCACTGCCAGGTATCAGGTGACCTGCAGAGACTGATCCTACAAACACTCAGAAACAGAGTAAACCAAACTGCACCACAGTGATCAGACGAAACCTTCCTGACATGAACACAGCTCCTCAGTAAAAACTGTGAACCAGCAGAGAGACTACACCCAGCACCATACACCACCTCTCTGACACAGTACACCCTCGGGCAGGTGGTGTCCCCATAAACAGTGTGAGAAGCTCTGATTATTTACTATGTTCAAACAAACTGAGTGTCCACAAACGTCTGAGCTCACAGTGAGAGCTGCTGGCACAGTTTGGAGGTGTTCTGCCCCCTGCTGGACACACAGAGCTACAACATGAGGATCAGAGGAGGCTGGTGCTGCTTCACCTTTAGACACAAGAAGGAGGTCAAAAAATGTAAAAACAGAGATTGTTTTTAAACCTGTAAAGGGGGAAATCCTGACGAACCAATCCACAGCCAGAAAAGAAGTCTAACTCTGTGCTGCTCCAATCAGGAATCAGCTCTGTTACTGTGTGAGTGTGTAAAGTCACAGAGTAGCTGGTTTCAAATGTATCTATAAAGTTTATTCACATTTTATTTAGGCTTCAAAAAACAGTCCAAGTTTATTTCTTTGGACTTTGTTCACTTAGCGCCACCTGGAGGACAGTCAGCTCCCTGCAGCAGCTCTGGAGGACTGTTAACTGATGAAGAGCTCGGACTGCACAGCCTGCTTCATCACCGACTTCTTTAAATAAACATGACCACGATCAGTCGCAGCACCTCAGACAAACGTTTGTTACACAGCAGCCGCCTTCACACCGACTGAGCTCCATCACAGCTTTAGAGCTCAGCTTACTAAAGTCAAAGTTTATTTCCTCTCAGGTTTCTTACTTTCAGTAAAGTTTCACTGTTAGAGCCCTGACCAGCATCCTGCAGCATCTGGAGCAGCTGTGTGGTGCTGTCATGGCAATAAGGATCCAAATCTGTGGGATGTTTCCAGCAGGGGTTATAACCTGCAGCCAGCAAGGTGTGCCTAATAAAGTGGCCGTGTTTATGTCCCAGTGCAGCAGCATCAGAAAACGGTGGTTTACATCTCTGTTACAGGAAACCTGAAGAGTTAAAACACCAGAGAAGAAAATCTAAACGTTACACAAAGAACATAAAAGAAGTAAACTTCATAAAAACTTCACAAATGATGCTTTAAATGAAAAATAAATCCCTGTAAATAATTCAACAGGTCACATGTTAGAACCACCTTAACTAAACTCTGTAGCCGCTCACTGTGGTTTGTCCCAGCAGCTCTTAGGAAACAAACTGCTAACTTCAGTGTCAGCACACACTGTTAGTAAACTATGCAACACTGAATTCAGGTTTCAGTTGTGTTAAGTTGTGAAGTTGTGATGAAAGTCTTCTTACTGACACAGGTAGGATGGTCAGGCGTCCTCTGTTCCTTCACCGTTCATGAACTGTCACTTATAAAATGCTGCCAAACATCAACTACACTCAATAACTAAACGTGTGCAGGTTAAAGTGATGGACGCCCAGATCTGCACTCCAAATACAAACAGACTAAAGGTGTTTCCTCCAGAAACAAAGACAATATTTACAAAGGTCTCACAGGTAAATTGTGAGCGATCACAGCAGCATCTCATCCTGACTAACAGCTTTTAGATGCAGGGAGAGCGTCGTGGTTCAGAGGTGGTTCAGCAGATGATGAAGGCCTTTCTGTTGCATTGTGTAGTGCTGTGGAGGCCATGATGGTCGACTGGGTCTGCTTCTACTGAACTCACAAACACTTCTGAGGTATTTACACCTGAAGCCTCATTGAATGTGAGTCAGAAACAAACGGCTCAGCTGTGATTAATGGATGTTTCCCTGCATTTCTATTTTCACACAGTTTATTTCTTACAGCAGGAAAACTGAACAGAATGTATGTAAGAGGTCAGAGTGAGGATGACGTCACTTAATACAGGAAATACATGTTTGTCTGTTTTGATGATGAAGGACTTCTTCAGCTCTGTAAACAGCTACACTTGAGAGGACAGAGGTGATTTCATGGATCAATAACAATGTGTTTATCAGCTTTCATCATCGCAGTGCAGACATGACGTCAGATCTATCAGAGTGAAGGCCGTCTCTCTGATGACGTCACAGAGCAGAGTCCTTCTGTCCAATAAAGGATCTCAGATCAGCTGCTGCCATCTTGTGGCCACAGTTGGTTACTGTCTCTGAAAGTTGTCTCATGTTTCCTGTTGTCCTGCTAACAAAGGCTGGAGCTCATCATGCTGAGAGGGCAGCAGCATTTTGTGGCTCTTCACACATGTTCATTATATTCTGATGATCCTGGATGGAGACAAACTACAGATAAGTGTGTTCAGCCCAACTAGTTTATCTCATTACAGCAGTTTGATGTTTCCCTTTGAATCCCCCTGAAGATCCTGACAGTGAAGCACGTACATAATACTCCAGCCTTTCAACTCTGAGCTTATTTAGTTCTATTAATACACTGAAATCTCATTTGTGTCATGAAGAAAGTCTTTAATCAAACAGAATTCAAAGAGCAGAAACATTTCATATATGGAGTTAAACATGAATCATTGTTTCAACAACATATTTATTGTTGTCATAAACAGACAAGAAGACAACAACAAACTGCTCTTCCCATTCAACACATGTCAGTCCATATCCCAGCAAACTAAATCATCTCCATTTACACATCAAATAGAAACATGAATCACTTGTAATGATTAAAAACTTGATAGAATTTCAAATCTAGTTTGGGGAGTCATTCAGTGAGAAACAGTGAAATGATTTTCCATGTGAAAAGGTGGACAGCAGAAACAGAAAGAAACAGTGAAACTAAAAGAGAAACAAAGAGCTTTGGAACAACGAGGCAGCAGGAGGACAGCTGCAGTTTAACAGCTTCAACTCACTGACAGGAAACAACATTAGAAACATCATCATCCTCAACTCATCTGCTGCACTGACACTGACACCTTCAACGGACACACCTTCACTTCATCAACTGTTTCAATGTATGGAAACATCCTGTGAGTGAAAGTGTGTGTGAAGGTGTGTATGTGTGTGTTAGTATCAGGATCAGAGAACGACAGCTTTCCTCTGTTCCAGTCCAGATTCACTCTGATCCTCTGGAGCTTCTTCTGGACTGAGAGAATAGTGCGAGGAGCTGATGGTGAGTGTGCTGAGTATTCACCTTCATCAAACCATATTGTCCATAATCCAGACAGTATGTCTCCCTTCCTCTGCACAGACTCTGCTGACACACCCAGTTCCCACGGTGTACTGTCTCCTACATCAACATCCCAGCTGTGAGTCCCTGAGTTAAAGCCCTCAGAGCCCAGGACAGAGTAGAACAAATCAATCCTCTCTGGATTATCAGGAAGCTCCTGCCTCTCTCCTCCTGGTCTCACACTGGTCAGATCTTCAGACAGGATGAGGTTTGGATGAGCAGTGTTTGGGTCCAGAATGAGAGGAGTGTAGGAGACCATGTCCTTCATGTTGTTCCAGATGTTGAAGGTCAGGTTGCCCAGGTGTTTGGCCTGGTCTATCAGAGCTCCTGAGGGCAGCTGTGGATCATCCAGCAGGGGGCAGCGCTGGACTCTTTCCACTGCAGCCTTGTAGTTGTGCAGGAATGAGACGTCTTCAGCTCTCAGCTCCTCCTCTGTGGCTCTGACTGTGTCTGAAAGAGCTGCTATCTCTCTGCTCAGAGCCTCCATCTTCTCCTTCATCATCCCACTCTTCTGCTCCTCTTCCTCCCTCAGTGCAGCCAGCCTGGCCTCCTCTTCCTCTGCTAGAAACTGGTGAAGCTTCTTAAACTGCTCCTTAATCTGCCTCTCTGTGTGTCGGGCCTGGACCTTAATGTGTTCTGCTGTTTGATCAAACTTCACTTGAACTTCTTCACAAACCTTTAACTTCTTCTTTAAGGGCTCCAGAGTTTCCTGAAGTTCCTTCTTGTGTTGTTGTGCAGCTTCATCGATGGGTCTGAATCTGTGATTGGTGTGTTTTTCTGAGTCTCTGCAGATGTGACACACTGGCTGCTGATGGTCCAGACAGAAGAGTTTGAGTTTCTCAGAGTGCAGACTGCAGAGAGCCTCTGAAGCTCTCTGATCTCTCTCCTGTAAGAACGACTCACACAGGTTCTTTAAAGCCAGATTTAAAGGTGGTTCTTCCCTTGAAGATCTTCTCTTACAAACTGGACACTCGTGTGTTGGTCTCTCTCTCCACCATCTCTTCAGACAGTCTTTACAGAAGCTGTGGCTACATGACAGAATAACAGGATCTCTGAAGACCTCCTGACAGACCGGACAGCAGAGATCCTCCTCTGATCTGGAAGCCATTGAGTCTGTGAGTGAAGCTGAAAACAGCAGACAGGAAGTACAGTCAGTCCTGGCTCCCCTCCCTCCTCTACCACCTTCACTGAAACTTCCTTTGAGTCGTGTTTTTGCTCAAACTCACATTCAGTGTGTGGAGCGTCAGCAGCTTGAAGCAGCAGTGTTGGAGTTTTCCACTTTTCTCTCCTGTAGCTGGACTCACTCAGAGGAAGCTGCTAGTTTGGTCTGAGCTCAGTCTGATCGTCTGTGCGTCTCTCTTTACTGAGGACGAAGAACTTCCTGTTTCCTGGTTTGTCGCATTTGAGTGACGTGAGGGGCGGAGACAAATGTTGCTGTTTGACTTTTAACTAAGGTGTGTTTCAATCCTGCCTGCAGCTCAAAAGCTGTAAAACAGGTTTTGTGTCTTTTCACCTCCACAGGTCACAACATGAAACCTGTTGTGAAGTTTATAAAATAAAGTGTCACTCGGTGGTGCAGCTGTTTGTCAGCTTCTATTTTAGACTTTGTTCTGGTTCTTGTTCAGGTTCCCAGCAGTGGGAGTGTAATGCAGTCACACACACACAGGTGGTGTTAAGGTGGATTCACTTAGTTACAGACAGTGGTGTTATTTCCTGTAACTAAGGGTGTGTTTCACTCCAAAGTTCAGACATTAACCTGCCAGAAGTTGTAAAAGTTACTGATAAAGAGCTTTTATCTCAGAAAGCAGAAAGAAAAGAAATAAGTGTAAAGAGTGCAGCAAAATGTTTTAGTGTGAGCTGGTTCATCTGATCTGGTTGTGTAAAAGTCACTGCATGACACTGAGTTTTACTTCTGTCACGATTAGTGGAGCGGACTCAGGCGCAGACCACAAGTTTCTTCAAATCAAAAGTGAATTTATTTACAGTGTTCTCCACGGTGACACACACACACACACACACACACACACACACACACACAACGGTGTCTGGGAAAAAGGGGTTCCAGGGTCCGGGAGTGAAAGGGGCAGGAGTCCAGGGAGGGGAGATTTCCATACAGCCCTCGCAACCACACACAGCTCCTCTTCTTTCCTCCATCACTGTTGCTCACGCTCAGTCACCGTGCACAGGGAAAACAGGTCCAGGGGAAATCTATACACAGACAGAGAAACAGTTAGTCTCCTGGTTCAGACGTACTCACGAACAAACTTTGCAGAGTGCAGGACGACTGACGCTGACGGCTCAACGATCCAGGGACGAGTAGAGCAGACTCGCCATCTTAAGTAGGACTCCAATTCTCATAATCAGCGGCAGGTGTGCTGATCATCTCCAGGTGCGTGGGCCAGGAGCAGGAGCCCATACTGAGCTCCGCCCCGGCAGGAGAAAGAGAGAGTGGGAGAGGACGAGAGAGAAAGGGAGAGCAGAGGCGAGAGAGGAGAATAAACAAAACAAAGCGCCTGACTGCTGTCAGCTGGAGAGGTGCGGGGACCATGACAACTTCTGTGTTACTGACACTCATCTCTGACTCAGAGAAACGATTTCTCCCCTGTGATCTTCACACAGTGGTGAGTTACATGTGTGTGGAATTTTTCACGTTTTATAGAATTAAATTTCCTCTTACTTTCTTTTTTGTTAACCTGAGTCACTGATCATTTGCAGTATTACAGAGTCTGGCAGTCTTTGCATGATGTCCACGTCACTGTAAGTTTCTAGCTGACTCTCAGGCGTGACAGGTGTGCCAGCAGGAAAGAGTAATAATAACCTGCATCCTGAGGTTTGTCATGCAGGATTAAAGGAGCCAGGCTTTGTTCACACAGCTGGGATTGTATTTTACACTGACCCTGGGTCAGTATAAGTATCATACAGTTTAAACGAAGCACTGAAACTTGCACATATTTATTACAGATGCACTAAAGAAAAACGGGATATTTACCGTCAGTCTGTGGCTGCGATTAAACACTTTACTGGAAACTTTATTAACCAGTAACTTCATCAGTCATGACAGAAGCTAATATTTCTGTGCTAACATCGTTTAAACCAGTGGTTCCCAAACTTTGTTTCACAAGAAAAATTCCCCCCCCCCTTTGTGCGCATGAACACATCCTCCAACCACACACACCCATATTTTGCTCCATTGCATGTGGCTATTTTCACGCCACGCTGTGCGCCACGTTATTGTTGAGATGAATAGCAGAATGGCAGATAGAGACAAAATACTGTTAATCTTACCATCTTCAGGTTTTACACGCTTACATACACACACAGTTACTGTCCCTCCATTTAGAAAGGCAGAGGCGTCACGATGTGATTATTTTACTGTAGTTATTTTTTTTGATGTGTAATAATATTCAACATTACTATCAATGCATTTTCCAAAAAATGCCTCTCTGTGCAAAATGGGTTTAAAAACATAAACAACTGTAGGATCCTGTTTGTCCGTGATTTAAACAGCCCAGCGCTGCTCCTGATGAAGGGAAAACCAATTCTGCAGGGAGACCTACCTCGGCACTTGTGCAGGTGATTTTTCTCTTACTTTCTTTTTTCTGTTATTTACTAAAGAATCTGTCAAAGAAATAATGAATTCTCCACACGTGTTTGAAGGTTGCTGATACGTTCATCTAGCACAGACCTATTGCTGGAACGCCAAGACAATTCTACTACAATGGCAAAGACAAGACGCAAGTCACCAGAGCTCTTTGTGTTGCTCGTGCATGATGGAGAGAACTGTGACGAGCATCGTTCTCTCTGTTAAGGAATATATTCTAAAATACTTCTTCAGCAAAGACTCAGAGAAGAGAAACACACAGAATTTCTTGCAAGCAAGGGCAGTCTCCGGACTGAGAGACTCGCGCCTGAGAAACTGCCCCGGTCTTTATTTTATACTTCATTGGGTGTGTGTGTGTGTGTGTGTGGGGGGGGGGGGGGGGGGGGGTCGGAGTGTGGCCCCATAAGATCTTCCCTAAACCTGCTGGTCTCAAAGTCCAGCAGTTCATCAAACCAAAAGGCACTTAGACTAAAACAGACATAGCTACGTTAATCCTACCATAAAACAATAAGACAAGGTACGACCTCTCTCATGCTCCTAGGATGTGGGGTGAACACCCTAGAATGTTACATGCAGCATTCTACCATATGCAAACTTATATCACTAAAAGATTATACTGACTACTAAATACAATTTTCCATTGACACCCTCCAAGTAAGCAAATGAATGTTAACAGTCAAACATAGAAATTAACATTTGCAAAATCGTTCCAGCTTTGTGGTGCATCTCCTCCAGGTGTGTAAATCACACATGCAGAGTGGTTTGAGTTCCTCAGAGCTTCATAAATGTCTCTTCCAGTTGTTTCTATCACTGTCCATATGACCAGAGTCCAAATGTATGCAGACATGGGTATAACAAACACACCAGTTAGTTTTGCTGTTTGTCAATGTGGCTTTCAGTTATCTTCAAGGCTGCAGGCCTTTGTCAGCACTCCTGTTTTATGGCCTCTATCAACCCTCATCACCTCATTTCATGCATTCTTCCTGTGGGGGGATACTTATGACTCCTCTATTGTCCTTTCGTCTCTGCAGAAAACCTTTTTTGGAAAGGGTATTGGATTCAATGATTTTACTGCTGTTGTAACCCCACCTGTTGAGTCACTTCAGCAGTCTTGTTCATGATGCAAATGACAACAACAATGACACAAAGGAAGACCCTCTTCAGAGTGTCAAAGCATGCATAGCACAGTGACACAGCATTAGGTGATGTTCATAGGAAACTGCTGTCAGTCATTCCCCGTCACCACCATAGCTTCTGCTTTCTGTTCACAGAATCATGATGCCATCCTTGAACTTCCTCTCTGCACTGTCGATTGGAGCTTGGAACGCTCCCCTCATCCTTCAGATCTCCATCTGTTGTCCACAATCTCCTCGTGATTACCTCTGGAAAGCCCCGTGGCACAGCTCTCCATCCAGTGCAGCTTTCTGGTCATTGCTGTGGTTCCAGAATCTTCTCATGATGACCAGTAGGTCCCCAAACAGCATGACCTTTGACCTCAACCCCTGCCTGGGCTGTCAGCTATGGTCCCTACTTCTCACTGGGTCTCTGAAGGTTTCTCAGGAGATTCCACCCTTGGGATCATTTCTTCCAGCAATGCTCTGCTGCACCTGCATCTCCTCACTAGAGGAAAAACTTCTATTTGGAAAACATGTCAACCATCATCAAACCAAAATTTCCTTTCAGTTCAGTGAACTTCACTTATCAAAAAATATAATTATTTATTATTTATTAATTATATTATTCGTTTATCACATTTTCACTTTCACTTATTGACCATCAAAGTGTTTATTATCTTTACCCAAATAATTGGAGCAGAACTTAAAATCTATAAGCTGTAAAAACTTTATATTTGAAGACTGAAAGAGACCCAGGAAGTGGTCACAGGACGAGGGTGACAGACTGTCTGAAGCAGTTAGAACAAGACAAGGCTGTTGGACCAGGTGTGCTTGCTTTTGAAACTGTGTCTTAATTCCACCTGTTTCACATGCAAGGGTCAGTTCTACAGGCAGGAACGTGGGTGTGCCGTGGGCTCCCCAGTTTCACCCATTGTGGGCAACTTGTATATGGAAGACGTGGGAAAGAGGGCTTTGCTATCCTACCCTGAAACACCACCAAGTCATTGGTTCAGGTATGTGGATGACACCTGGGTGAACACACAAACCTCCATCTCTGGTTTCTTTGACTGGAGGGTGTTGAGGATTTGATGCTTTCACAACACTGTATGTGATGTCACTGGTGATGTCATCTTCTCCATCTGCTGAAATGAGTTAAAGTAAACACTTTTATGATTTAAGAATCTAAATGGACCAAATTATGATGACAGAATGGAAACAAAATACCACGATGAATAAGAATGAATATGTACAAACCTTCAAGTTTCCTGTGAACACATCGTCTCACCAGCAGAACCAGTAACACCAGTAGAATCACAACATAGACTACATATAAGTAAATCTTATAAGGCTTACATGATTTACTCATGAAAGTGGCCACTTTCTCATTACTGTCATATATTGTTTTAGTAAGTAATTCAAAGAACTGTTTAGACGGAGCCAAAGTTCAGTAGAGATAGTTGTGATTGGGAAAGCTCAGAGATATTAAAAGAAGCACTGAGGCTCCATCCCCACCAGAGATGTGACACGCCTCGTCCCTTCGCTAGAATCTGTAGCAAGGGATTGGTTCACCAGAGACCTCGCTCCTGGCTGCTGCCCAGCACACATTGCACCCTGAAGATTCTTGTTTGTTTGCAAAGAAAATTAATATCACTCTCTCTGTCCAAATGCTGTACGTCCACGATTTTAGCTACTTTGTTAGGCTACTTTACTTTTCTAAGGCTTAAGTAAATTCAGGAGTGATCCCCAACAATGTCAGAGTAAGAATCTGCTTAGATACCATATTACTAAGATTTTCAGGGCCGAGTACAATAACCTCAGTTTTATCTGAATTAAGAAGCAGAAAGTTAGCGGCCATCCAGGTCTTTATATCTTTAAGACATGTGTGTTATCTAGCTAACATGTAGTGAGTCGTTTAATCTTTAAATGACATTTGTAGAATTTGCCCACTTCCTCTCACCCACCAGTGAAAGGAGAGGAAAGGGAGAGAATCCTGTGCATACACAGAAATGAAGAGCTGGCAGAATTCAATTCAATTCAATTTTATTTATATAGCGCCAAATCATAACAAAAGTTGCCTCAAGGCGCTTCATAGATACAGAGAAAAACCCAACAATCATATGGCTCCCTATGAGCAAGCACTTTGGCGACAGTGGGAAGGAAAAACTCCCTTTTAACAGGAAGAAACCTCCGGCAGAACCAGGCTCAGGGCAGAAAGTGGACCCTCGAACAAATGCTCATCCTCTGAAAAGGTCTGCAAATGTTTTCACTGTCAGTAGCAGTAGTTTCCACTGAACCAAATAATCCTAAAAATGTTTTTAAACCTTAAACCTATGAAGGCTGCAGGCCACAACGTGCTGGTCAGGAAACAAAGTTGTTCTTCATATTACTAAAATGTTGGAGCTTGTGCCTCTTCAGATGTTTGCTCTTCTTACTTGTAAATAGCCGAGGGGAAATGCCCGAAACCTCAGTCCTGATTCCACAGCTTTATTACAGCAGCCTGGTAGAAAATAATTTTTCACTATCAAATCAGGCCACCAGGGGGCGGAGCGGTCCCAGAAGTTCAGTCGTGAGTGATATCTAACCTCTCTTCTTCCTCGCAGCTCGTCTGATCGTGAGTCCCAACAGCTCTGATGTCTCTGAGGGAGATGTTGTGACTGTAATCTGTGAGGAGGACCAAAGCTTTTCTGATTGGACTGTGAGGAGAAACACAAGCAAACTGCAGAGGGCTGAGTGTGGAGATGGGCGGGGACAACAGCAACGTGATCAATCATGTTCAATCAGTACGCTGGTGCCTCACGACACCTGAGTTTACTGGTGTGAGTCCAGTAATGGTGCCATCAGTAACCTGGTTAATATCACAGTCACTGGTAAGCTGATCACTCTCACTTTACTTCTTATTGCATCCACAAATTGAGCTGAACATGCAGGTACATAGATTCTGTGCTGTTCTTCACTGATCACCTACCTGACTGACAGAGTGATGAAGGACTTCCCTCCCTCGGTGCTTCTTAATGTGTGAGGATATTCTCCATTACTGAGTTAAGACTTCCTTATTTAGATCTAAGCTCTGGATTATCTTGCACGTCTCGTGGCTCCCAAATGTCTCTTAAGTTATTATCCTCTGTAGCCTCATACTTTAGCTTTACTTGGCAAATGTGAATGCTTTGTGTGCTGACAAACCCTTTTGCATGTAGTGTTTTTATGAAAAGCCTTATAATTGCCTAATTTTGTGTTTTTGTTCTGTTACAAAAGCAGGCATTCTTACTGTTGTTTAATATTTTAATCAAACCTTTAAGTTTAATTCAACACAAAAAGCCCCACTGTAAACAAATCCACAGAACAGAACCAAACTCAGCAGCCAAACAGTTTGTCCTCAGTGCAGGTCGACATTCAGAAAAACCAGCTGCCTCAGCTTGGATGGGCTGATGTGGTTTCTCCTTAGTATCTGCCCAGTTTTTGAGAAGACCCTCCAAAGGAACAGATGTTGCCACAATGCACAGTCTCCCCTCCATCACCTTCAACAGGTAGGGAAAGACTGTGGCCTTGGCCTCCCACCAGCTCTGTGGGCCTTCTCCTTGTTGGATGAGGGGCTCCTCAAGATAACATTTCATCTCCATCATAACATCAGCTGTAGTATTTCTCTTTGCAGCATCTCCTGTAGTTCTTTCATCAAAGAGGCTCCACACAGCAGACGTCTGTGGCTCCTCCTTCACTTGGCCCTGTAATGGTGGAGCTGGGTGGGAGTGCACTTTGCTGCTGCAGTTATTCTCTGAAGTGCCTCATCAACAGCTCTGTTGTCACTGAATGCAAGCTTTTTAAATCTACCATCCAGTGATGCAGCTTCTGAGTGGACGGTGTTGAACTCCACACACAGAAACTTTTCACACTCACTGCTAATTTTGTTTTACAGTGAAGCCACTCTGCTCTGCTAGTCCCAATATCTTTCACCTGCAGCAGATGCTGCTTCGTTTGCAGCTGTCAGTCATATTTCTGTGTTTTTGTGTCGCACTCTCCTCCACACTGCTGTCTGTCATCTCACAGGTATGATGTGCGGAGCGATGCTGAACTTCCAATCCCAGCGTTTCATGTTGCAGGATCAATTCCCATATGAAAATATCAATATCTAATTTGATTACATTTGTTTTTCATCATAAATATGACAGACTAAAGTAAATTCGGCAATTAGCGGGATGGTCTGCAATACCCTGTCAATAGGAACTACACTCACCACCTCTCATTCATGTGCGTGTTACGGCTCTGCAAGAGTGTGAGCCAATGAGAAACCAGAGGCACAAAACTTTAGACCACAAAACACACAATCTGATGTTGGTTTGTAAAGATGTTGCTGATGAGACTTTGTAGAAAGCAGCTGGTCTGAGTGATGTGATCAGAGTGCAGCAGATAATGTCTGACAGCAGTTTGAAGAGCAAATGGATTCTGTTCTGTTCTTCATCATCACCTACCTGACACCTCACAGCTGTTTCTCACCTGCAGATCACACAGGAGGATCTGTTGGACTGAAGGTCAGCCTGTCAGTTCCTGCTGTGCTTCTTGTTGCTGCTGTTTTCTTGATGTAGAGAAAACAAAAACAACAAAGAATCAGGATCCAGCCTCATGTTGAGCTGCAGCAAAATAAAATGTCTGAATCTTTTTAAATCAGCACTCTTAGTCTCCCGCTGGTGGTTTCAGCGCTGTCAGTGAACCTGGGGAACATGAGATGATGCTGGTAACAGAAATCAAAGGTAGTGAACAGCAGACAGGGATCAGCTGCAGGTTTAATACACGTCCTGAATTTGGTTTAGTTTGAAGTTTCTGTAAAATAAAACCAAACGTTGTGATTTGTCGCTTTATGAATAAAGTTGAATTGAATTTCTCTCTGAGCTCCTGCTTCTGTTGTCTGTCAGTGATTTTATCAGTTGGACATCAGGTAAAACTTTGGATAAAATGAAAACTGTTCACACAGTGTCTGTAAATCCACGGGTGAAAATAATACATGTAACATTCACACAAGTCCACGAGTGATTGAATGAAATGTGATCATGGAAAAATAAATTCAAAACTATTCAAGACTTTTACCATTAACTGTCATTCTATTATGAAGTAACAGGAAGGTAATAACACTATAATATAATAATAATAAAGAAAATTAAAAAATATGGTATAACAGAGCTCACTGCCTCACACTGTCGATAGCAGCATTTCTTTTTAACCTTATTTCATTTAAGGCTCAGACGATCATCTGTTTTCACTTAAAGTAGTCTAGCTCTGATATCACTTTAGCCTCTGGATGGAGGATTTGCTATGTTAACTTATAGATAATAAACTCAACGTATTACAGACCAAAACCAAACACGTCCGTAGTATAAGACTGGATTTAACTCCCTTCACACCTGTCTCGACACAACAGTCAGGTCAGTCCCTTCCCTTTTAAGAAATCCACCTTAAATGTATTTTAAATGTAAGTGATGCAAAATGAATTTAATATTTTATCTTTAGTTTGTCAGGTAGCATCAGGTCAGATGGATGATGTTGGGTGAGATGGAGCAGACAGAGATGTCATCACAGCTGAGAGGAAGCAAAAGCCTCAACATCCAGGCTTAAAAGTGATGTAGGGAGCTAAAGCTAAAGCTCTGCTTTCTTTGTGTGCTTGTGCTAACAGCAACTAATGAGAAATGTGATGACAATTGTCCAGCTTTGTCCTTTTATATTCTACCAAATGTGAAGTGAACCTGTGGTTATACAGTAACGATAAGAGCATCTTTATTAGTCCCACATGTGGGAAATTTGTTTTGTTACAGCAGGAAGTGGACAGTGCAGTTACATAGCAAACATGAGAGAACCCTGGAATAGAATAAGAAACTGTACACAACTGTACCCAATAGAATAGAATAGAATGATAGGATAAAAATAGAATACACATGCTATATACAACTGAGTACAAATACAACGTTGTCAGAAAAAGAGTGTTACACTTAGTCCTATTGCACATGTGTGTGTTTGATCAGCTGCAAAGTCTTTGTGGTGGAGTCTGACAGCAGAGGGGAGGAAATCTCTCCGCCCACATCGTGGGTGCTGCAGCCACTGAAGGAGCTGCTCTGAAGCGCTATAAAGGTTTGTGATGATCAATACAGGTTTACAGCTCAGATCATACTGAGTTCATTATGACTGATATAAATATGTGATAGAATAATAATAAATCGAGTAAATTGTGATTGACAAACAGTTTTAAAGAGAAAGTTTGTTAGTTTAAATTGTGTGAAAGGTCAGAGATGGAGAGAACACCAGGCTGGGGCTGAATATCAGTGTATTACATGCAAATCTGATTGGATGACAGGACAGAGCATAAACTGAAGCTCGCATGGATGTTCTGGGTCTCCTGCCTCTGTGAGATCAGCAGGTCAAAGATTCAATAGCAAAACTTGGTTGTTCCAGCAGCGACGCCGAGGGCAGTGAGCTCTAAAAGCCTCCCAGATGAAAACGTGCCCGATCGAGAGGTGATCTGCTGCTGATGGGTGACGAACCTACTCAGGTCTCCAGCTCTTATCAGAGGAGGCAGTGAAGACACCTGAGCTTCAAGGCAGTCAGGCTGGGCCAGTCTGTGATTACATACTTTTATCTAAGTACAATCTGAGGATTTTACCTGTAAGTAATCTTACAGTATTAGGTTATATTGTGAGTCCTTTTCACAGATCTTCCTAGGTTGAAAATTAAACAGTACTAAATGTAACAAGTAGACAGCAGCACTAAAGTCATCAGTTTAATGGACACAGAGGAAGCTTTTCAAAGGCTTAAGAAGAATAACATGATGCTAGAACATCACATTTTATAATATGACAGTAAAAATAACTCACAGAGATCATCTTCTATGTTTTCCTCCATAAGGGCGGCGAGCCTGGGTCCAGCTATTTGAGTGGTGTCTTGTTTTGGTGAAGCTTTTGAATTGCTTGGCCTTTGAGGCCTACATGGAGCTCAGGCTGACACTAAGCACAGGAAAGGCCCACAGTGGGTGCACACACAGGATACAGATCTGTCAGTTCATGATCAACAACCACTGACCAAAGCCCACTGATCTCTGACCTCCCAGCCCATTCTTCCTTCAGTGGGCTGCTTTCAGTCATTATGCAAATGTTCTGTTTATAAGATTGAGGAAACCTGCAGTCAGCTGAGACTGAAGAAGTCACCTGGATGAGTGACGAAACGTTTCTCCCACAAAACGCTGCGTCCAGATGAACAGAATCAACTTTTGGAGATTTACTTACCTGGATGATTGAGCATGCATCAAGACGTTTGGCAGCTGTAGCAGTCGTGGAAAATTCCCTCTGTGGCAGAAAATCCTCACAGATGCAGTCTTGATACCAATAGATGGATAAAAACTGGAGGAAATCCTCAGAGGCCTTGAAAACTCCTAAATGGAAGTAGCTTCTTCTGCTGGGTCTATTCTGTTGGTCTGACACTGGCTTCCCTTCATTGGCTTCCTGTTAAATCCAGAATTGAATTCAAAATCCTGCTCCTCACATACAAGGTCTTAAATAATCAGGCCCCATCTTATCTTAATGACCTTGTAGTACCATATCACCCTATTAGAGCACTTCGCTCTCGCTCTGCAGGCCTACTTGTTGTTCCTAGAGTATTTAAAAGTAGAATGGGAGGCAGAGCCTTCAGTTTTCAGGCCCCTCTTCTGTGGAACCAGCTTCCAGTTTGGATTCGGGAGACAGACACTATCTCTACTTTCAAGATGAGGCTTCAAACTTTCCTTTTTGCTAAAGCATATAGTTAGGGCTGGACCAGGTGACCCTGAATCCTCCCTTAGTTATGCTGCAATAGACGTAGGCTGCCGGGGGATTCCCATGAAGCATTGAGTTTTTCCTTTCCTTTCCTTTATGGTTATGTAAGTTCCAGCTGGAAGGTGATCATCGGTTGGAGATTGAATGGGGACGACTACAAGACTGGTTGTCCCTACCTATGCCCCATTTCCAATCAGGCTGTGCTTACTTGTGTGATGAAGTTTCTGCATCTACAAGAGCTAAATTAGTTTTTTGTAGAAATTATTATTATTGTAATTAATTATACATTTTTGTAGCTGTAGGAGTGGGAAGCCTTTTACGTCATTTTTGTTTCCTTTCTACAAGGCTTTGTTTGTTGTGTTAGATGTGTCCCTCTGATGTTCCTCTAAAGACAAATAAAACATTTTGTTTTGGTGAAACTGTAAAACTTGCTGTGGCATTGGTGCTTGAATGGGGAAGTCATTTTTTGTGTTGCATACATCTCTGGGCAGATATTTGGGCAGTAATTTTGAACACCATGTAAAAATGTCAGTGGACATAATGCAAAACCCAATGCTTCAAATCACAGCATCTAAAACCAAAATTGTGCCAAAGATGCCTCATTTCTGTTTAATAGGATAAAACAATGCTAGCTATGTTATAGACACAGTAACCCAAGGAAAGCAGTAAGTACACTGACTGACATTGTTACTATGACAACAACAAGCTGACAAAAAAAACCTTGGAGTAATTATTGAGAAAAACATTAAATTTAAATAAAGTTTTAAAAAACACATGACCAAAAATGTAACTAAAACACATCCTCTGGATGTTTCCAGAATATTTTAAATAAATAAATAATTTAAGGAACAACAACAAAAGAAGATCTATAATCAGCATTTATCTCTTCTGTTTTATTTGATGGTGGGGAAATCATAATCATAAAGAGGCTTCTGATTAGAATTTATTTGTTATAAATGTGATTTATATAAACTTTCATTTAGTACGGTGTGTTGATTATATGTAATATATTTTACTTATTATTTATTTATATTCAGTTTTTATTCCTGAGAATTTTTTTCTTTTTTTTATAAAAACTAAAATCAGGACAGAATAATTATTTTGCTGTCTTATTTTATGAATCATTTCGATGTAAGCAGCTATCTTTTGAATATGTGGCTTTACAGCTGAAGGCCCCATCCAAAGTTGTGTTTCTTAATGTTTACAGGCCTCCCAAATACTGCACAGACTTTTTTAATGACCTCAGTGAACTGCTGTCTGTGATCTGTGTTGATTTCGACTGTGTAATTATTGTTGGGGATTTTAACATCCATGTGGACAACCCTCAGGACAAAGGGACTAAAGACCTGAGTAACACTCTGGGCAACTTTGGGCTGACTCAGCATGTAACAGAGGCCACACATAATAGAGGACACACTCTTGACCTACTGATCTCCAAGGGCCTGAGCATTTCAAAGGTTACTGTGTCTGATGTGGGCGTGTCTGATCATTACTGTGTTTTCTTTGAAAGTAAAATCTCAGCCCACATAAATATATCAACAGCCGTGATCACAAAACGGTGTATAACTGAACACAGTAGTGAGATCTTTAACCAGGTCTTCCCATTAACACCTGACCTGTCCAAAGGTTCAGTCAATGAGCTCGTCAATAGCTTCAATGCTAACATGTTAAATGTAATGGACACTATTGCTCCCATTAAGGTGAAGGTTATCTCTGGAAGGAAAAAGTCTCCATGGAGAAACTCCACACTGGTGAAAAATGAAAAAAGAGAGTGTAGGAAAGCTGAGCTTGAACTTCATTCAACCATGGCCTGCAATGACTTTGCCAAATTCTTCACAGAAAAAATCCAAAAGATTAGACAAGCAATTGGTACATCAACAGCAGATCCAGGATATGTACTGTGTCCACCGAAAAACTGTTTAAACACCATGAAACAGTTTCACCCGATTAACAGCAAAGACCTGGAGGACATCTTAGGTCAACTGAACTCCTCCTCCTGCTGTTTAGATGTCCTGCCAACAAGTTTTTTCAAAAAGGTCTCAAAGACTTTGGAGTCAGACCTGTTACAGATCGTCAACTTTTCTTTAATGTCAGGTGTGTTTCCAGAACCACTAAAAACTGCTGTAATCAAACCTATACTGAAAAAGGACAATCTTGACAAGACACAAATGAACAACTACAGGCCGATCTCAAATCTCCCGTTTTTAAGTAAGATCATTGAAAAAGCAGTTTCTCAACAGCTCAGTTACTTCTTAAAACAGAATAACTGCTATGATGCCTTCCAGTCAGGTTTTAGACAGAACCACAGCACTGAAACCGCTCTGACCAAAGTGTTTAATGACATATGTCTGAATACAGACAGTGGAAAAATGTCAGTCCTAGTTTTACTGGATCTCAGTGCAGCATTTGATACAGTTGACCACAACATATTACTCAAACGACTGGAGAACTGGACAGGTCTTTCAGGAACTGTACTAAACTGGTTCAAAACATACTTAGAAAACAGGAAATACTTTGTATCAATAGGTAACTTCACATCTGAGCAGACAAGTATCACATGTGGAGTTCCCCAAGGTTCCATCTTGGGACCCCTTCTGTTTAACATCTACATGCTCCCACTGGCACAGATTATAAACAACAACAAAATAAACTACCACAGCTATGCAGATGACACACAAATATATATCACAATGTCACCAGGAGACCGAGGCCCTGTACAGGCTCTTGGTAAATGCATTGAGGAAATCAATGACTGGTTGTGCCACAATTTTCTCCAGCTAAACAAAAACAAAACTGAGGTAATAGTCTTTGGCGCCAAAGAAAAACGATTACAGCTCACCAGAGAACTTCAATCTATACATCTAAAAACCACAAACCAGGCGAGAAATTTGGGTGTAGTGATGGACGCAGACCTAAACTTAGAAAAACACATTAAGACAATAACAAAGTCAGCTTACTATCACCTCAAGAATATTTCAAGGATAAAAGATCTGATGTCTCAACAGGACCTGGAAAAACTAGTCCATGCATTCATCTTTAGTAGGCTTGATTACTGTAACAGCATCTTTACAGGTCTACCTAAAAAAATCAGTCAGACAACTACAGCTCATTCAGAACTCTGCTGCTCGAGTCCTCACTAAGACCAAAAAAGTGGACCACATCAGTCCAGCTCTGAGGTCTTTACACTGGCTGCCTGTCCGTCAGAGGATAGACTTTAAAGTTCTGATGCTGGTCTATAAAGCTCTGAATGGTTTAGGACCAAAATACATCAGTGACCTCCTGACCCAGTATGAACCTTCCAGATCCCTCAGGTCATCTGGATCCGGTCTTTTATCAGTTCCCAGAGTCAGAACCAGACACGGAGAAGCTGCATTCAGCTTTTATGCTCCTTATATCTGGAACAAACTCCCAGAAAGCCTCAGATCAGCTGAAACAAATAAAGCACCAAATCCACACTTTTAAGCTTAAAGTTCAAAACTAACATTTTAACTACTGATTTTATCTATTGTTCTGATTTTATCTACAGTTTTTTTAAATCATGCTTTTTATTGTTTTTGTTTTTTAATGTCTCTGTAAAGCACTTTGAATCACCTTGTTGTTGAATTGTGCTATATAAATGAACTTATATAAATAAACTTGCCTCGCCGCTTTCAGCCACATTTACAAAAACGCTCCTCCTGTTCTGATTTTTCTGATTATAATCTGAGAGAAAGTGCTGAACTCCTCTGTGCTGTTACAGGAACAGATGTTGGCAGATGTGTCAGTGACAGAGTTACAGTTAGAGAGGTCAGTGAGCAGGATTTCTATCAGGATTCATGTCAGATTTATTATAAGGATGTCTGTTGGTTCACACTCACGGCTGCTTTGGACTGATTCCAGCTCAAAGAGCATCAACATGTTTTCATGTTTCCATCATGATGAGGAGCAGAAACTCTGAGGATTCTCCTGAACTGACTACAGTAAGTCATCCCACAGCTTGTGCTTTATATTCTACATATTATTCAGTAAATAATAGATAATTACTGATAATTAGACACTTTCAAAGGGACAAAAGTAAAAAAAAAAATCTGTAGTTAAGAAGTACAGATACTCAAGCTGTACAAATACTCCGGTAATAGCTGAAGTACTCATTAAACTTCTTTACAGAAGTAAAAGTGAAAACTACAGGCTCTGAAAAGTACTCAGGTCCTACCGTAGTACTCAGTAAAAGGTAGTCTGGGGTTAAAGTGGATGTGGCAGGTAGAGGAACTCTACGACTGAGTGCAGCAGGGATAAAGAAATAAGTCGGAATCATTTGTTTTGTGAGCTCCAGCTGTTTCCGGGCTGTGATCAGCTGATCTACAAGCAGATGTGAGCCATCAGCATCTTCTGTACGTGACGCTTGTCTTGGAAGTGTTGAGTTTAAACAAGCAGCTGAACAACAGATCAGCTCTAACCCTCAGTGACATTCAGATTTATTTAAACCTTTAATCTGATCGGATGTGTTCAGGTTTAAACTCAGGTTCAGTTATTCAGTGAAAACACCAACAGACTCAGACATTTAGAACAAACTAAGAGTCAGATCAGCAGAAACAGAGAACACGGACATGTCTGCTGTAACTGCGTCACTCTGCTCCACGCTGATGTTTGTCCTGTTCGTCTCTGCAGGTGAGATTTAACTCTGAGATAAAACAGGAAGTTTTGGCTGCACAGTAAAAATATTTCCCTGAGACTTATTTTCATATTGTTTCAGTTTTTCTGTTTGTGGCGATGAAACAAGAATCAAACTGCCGTCAGAAACAAAACGTTCTTCTGCTTCAGCGACTGAAACACAAACTGTTCCTACATGACGACACATGAGAGGTTCTGATTTTGTTCTGTGGAGATCGTTCAACAACTGAACACTAAAACTTTTCTACTTCGTCTCGTTTGTTGTGACGCACTCATTTCTGCGCATCCTCAGTCCAACCTACCAAACGTCACTCTAACGCCACGTCCTCACGAGACACGGAAGAGTTTGAACCGCAGCTTTAACTTTATTTAAACCTTAAATGTAATCTGATGTGTTCAGGTTTAAACTCAGGTTCAGTTATTCAGTGAAAATACCAACAGACTCAGACATTTAGAACAAACTAAGAGTCAGATCAGCAGAAACAGAGAACACGGACATGTCTGCTGTAACTGCGTCGCTCTGCTCCACGCTGATGTTTGTCCTGTTCGTCTCTGCAGGTGAGATTTAACTGATAGAAACTAAACTGAGTTTATTTCTGAGATAAAGAGTCTCAGTCTGGTTTACATGCTGATTATATTTCTCTAAGAAGTAGTTTGTTACTCATTCAGTGTTGCGATCGACACAAAGCTGGGTGGAGTCTGTGTGTTGGTGCAGTTTGCAGCACAGACACAAAGAAGTGTAATGTGTGTGTCAGTGTGATGTGTTGTAGTGTCAGGAGTCAGGATGCAGCTACAAAGCTTCTTGTTCAGTGTATACAAACAGCTGTAGCTCCATAAAGGCAGCATGCAGAGACTCACAGTGTCTTATAATGAGAGGCTGCTTTCTCTCACACATTATGTTCACTTATTATCAGCACATGTTGCTGTTTGTGGAACAGAGTTATTGTAGTTTTTTCTCATTAGTTTGAGTTTTTATTCCATTTGGACTTTTTGTGTTTAGTTCAGTTTAGTTTCCAGATGATTTTCTTCTTTTTCAGGTTTGATTATTTATTGCTTGAAGAGTTTTAATAGTTTTATTCTTTTTTCATTCTTACTGTTTGGAGGTTTGTGTCAGAGGCCAGATTCAGGAGCATCAGTACAGCTGTTACAATAAAAAGCAGTGACTCAGTCTGACAGACATCCAGAGTCTCAATGAACTCGTCCATCAACAACATTTTATCAAACTAACAGATTCTAAAACCAAAGATTTGTTTTTCAGATGATGTTTTTCATCCGTCTCAGTCTTTGCTCATGAACTTTGTCTCCAAACGTCTCAGCCTGAGCTTCCCTCTGATGAACTCGTTCATAATCTCGTCCATTCTGCTCTCAATGAAAATCTGAACATGTTCAGCTCGGCCTCCTGTCTTTGTGTCAGAGTCTCCAAAGCAAACATGACAGCAGCTCACTGCCATCTTCAAACCTTCCCTTTCACTCTTGCTGCTGTCCTTCTGTCACAAATCAGCCCTGATGAAGATGCTCGGGATCAGGTGAGGAGGAGGAGAAGACTCGCTGTGGTGACGCCTGAAGGGACACAAGAAGAAACACAATCAAAGATCATCATCTAATAACAGAAGACAATCTTTTATTGTGTGTTTCTGATTGGCTGCTGTAGAAGAACAGTTGTACTTTGACCTTTAACCTCTCTGCTCTGTGCTGTTTCCTCTTTCAGACCCAAAGATCATCACAGCTGAGTCTGGACAGGACGTCACTCTGACATGTCGAGCTGCAAACAACAACATCATTATTTTAGAGTGGAGCAGAGCTGACCTGAGAGATGAATATGTGTTTGTGTTCCGGGACGGTCACTTTGTTCCAGACAACCAGCATCCATCTTTTAAGAACCGGGTGGATCTGCAGCACAGACAGATGAAGGATGGAGACGTGTCTTTGATTCTGAAGGATGTGACGGTTAATGATGCTGGAACATACGAGTGTCGTGTTGTCCAGCGAGTGAGAGGACCTATGACTCTAATCATCAGCACCAACCTGAGTGTTGTTGTTCCTCCAGGTGAGTGAGTAGAGTTGAGTGTGTGTGTGATCAGAGGTGAAGCTGCTTCCTGGTTGTTGATGTTTGTTTCTAAAGATGTTGCTGATGAGACTTTGTAGAAAGCAGCTGGTCTGAGTGATGTGATCAGAGTGCAGTAGATAATGTCTGACAGCAGTTTGAAGAGCAAATGGATTCTGTTCTGTTCTTCACTCATCACCTACCTGACACCTCACACCTGTTTCTCACCTGCAGGTCTGACAGGAGGACAAGAGAAGGATGAAGACAAAGAGAAGGAGGATGGATCTGTTGGACTGATTGTTGGTCTGTCAGTTCCTGCTCTGCTTCTTGTTGCTGTTGCTGGTTTTTTGATCTACAAACGTAGACAATCGCAGAGTGAGGAAACAAACCAGCCTCCTGTTTAAGTGCAGCAGGTTTAAAATGTCTCAGAGGTTTTTCCAGCTTTGAGTCTGCCGCTGCTGTTCAGAGTTCTGGGTGTTGTCAGTGTTTAAAATCCTGCAGAAACAGATGAACTGAGCACAGACTGTAGGTTTATTTCAGTTTTATCTTTAATGGCTGCTTCTGTTTTTGCTGACAGCTCATCTCAGTGGACGAGTTTCATCTTTAAAAACAGTCTTTACATTTCATAGTAACTGGAACATCCAGAGGGCTGTGACTACAAATCAACTTCAACACAGTCAGGCTTTCTTTGTGTTAGCTGGCTCAACTAAACCTGAAACTGCAGTCAGAGACAGCAGGTATCACCGTGGTGATTATCACCTTTCTCTGCTTCAGGCTCTGAGCACGCTCAGATGAAAAGGAGCGTTTCATGTATCATGTGACTTTTCTTCTACACAAAATGGTCCCTGTGAGCGCCACCCAGTCCAATCAGAGACGTTACTCACTGATAACTTCACTAATGTCTCCACTACATGAATACAGGTACATTGTAACAGTGTGATGTGCAGTTTAGCTTCACTCAGTGGCTTCAGCAAGTTACAGTTTAACAAGCTGCACATATGAAACATTTCCTCCAGCAGAGAATCGACATCACAGTGAAAACGTGGCTCTAACAGCTGATTTAAAAACAAAACTCTGAACATGAAATGCTCCTGACCAGGTGATCTTTCACCATCAGTTACCATGGTGATTTAGCCTCTTTCTGACACAGAAAGCTCTGACTTTGAGTGTGACACAGCTCACTGAGACATTTTGTTGTGCACGCCTACTTTTAACTCTTCAAACAAATGAAATGAACACTTGAACATTTTTCACTTTGATGGTTTTGTTTCCACTGACTGTAGTTACATCATTTTGAGCTCAGATTACATATTTATGAAGTTTTTCACACCTGAATGTTTCAATCATCAAGATCTGGTTTCAGTTTTCTCTTTATCTTTGTGAGCTGTGTGTGTTGTTTACCCTCAGTATCCATGAACAGTGTTACAGACCTGGGATCAGTGTTTTTGTTTATAAGATCAAATATGACCTCATTATGTGAGTGTGAGCTGTGGACCACAAAACCTCAACAACACTAATCCTCGATCAGCTGTTTCACTAAAATTACATCCAAGTATGAACTCATCCCATCGTTCATGCATCAATTTGTAGCTGACAGATGGTTATGCACATCCCTGGTTGCCTAGGTAACCCTCTAACCTTAGATAACGCTATTGTTGTCACTCAGCAGTATGATTTAATGTAGTTGTTTCAATAGATCTCAAAGATAAGAAAAGTTCACCTCGGTACTCGCTGACTTCACATAAGTGATCAGTTATTGCGTTTAAAAAGTGTAGCTACTCGTCTTTGACCTTGTATGTATGTGTGTTTATGCTCTGATTGTATTTTCCTGCTGCTCACACAGCATTAGAAAAGCCTGAAAACTCAGTGTTCACAGAGTCTGTAAGCCCCAAATGTTTGTATGAAGGACAGAGAACAAACAACAAAGGTCAGTGTGAGAGTGTCTCTGTATTTGAACAATAAACTCTTACTTTGGTTTAAATTATTTATTCTTTCATTTGTGTTGTTGGCAGAGAAGCTACATCATGTGAACTTCATCATATTGTCACATGTCATCACAGATTCAAAAGATGTAATATTTGTGTGTTTGTTATTAACAATCGTGCCCCCAGACGCCAAAACAGTGCCAGCAAACTGAAACTGAAAAAAAAACTGTAAGCAAAAAAGAAAAAAAAAAGATGTAAGTGTGAAAACTTTTTTCTTGTCTTAATGTCAATATTTATTTTTCAGTTTCATTTTAAGGTGGCATCGTTTTAACCCCAACAAAACAAAACAAAAATGACAGAAAGTCCATTGAAATCTGAAAAATATTCATTTTCTGTGCATGAACAAAAACTTTACTTTTTACAAGACAGGAAAACTAACAGTAGCTTTAAATTTTTTATAGTGTATCCTCATCCTCAGTATTGGAAACACGTCAAACTGCATTTCCTATAAAATCAAATCAAATCATAATGATCGTGGAAATTTCTTGATCTAAATTCTCTTCTAGATTGAGTGGCAAAAACAAGAAGAGCTGCTGTTTGTGTTTGTGCAAGTGCAAGAAATACATATAGCACGCTCTCCATCCTTCTGCTAATGTTTAATGTACTGAAATTAATTCTAATTAATGAAATTAATGTCTAATTAAATTCAAAGAACTGAAGATAAACAGGCCACAGAAAGCACTTTGTCACCTCTGCTGTGATGTTAACTGTCGTGGTGCCTCAGACCTCGTCGTGGTATCTGACATTTACTGTTTGATTTTGTCTGTTTTCAGGCTCTAACTTTACAGGAAGAAACTGTAAAATAATCAAATTATTCATCATTGTGAAAACTTCATCATGAAGCATTTGTGATGAGCTACATTCCTCTGAACCTTCAGTTTGGTTATTTATTTATTTTCCATCCTTGTTCTTAATGCTTTCACCATCACAGCACTATGAACTGTGGGTAATCCCTTCAGGTCCACAGAGATGAGGACTCGTGAAAATGTGCATAAGGACTCAAAGTGTCTGCAGAGAGCCGTCATGCACTTGATAACATGAAATCAGGACGGCCCTGAGCCCTCAGAGGCCGACACAAAGGTGACTGTTTATCTGCACGTCTCAAACACGCCTCCATTTGTCTGCAGGCTGAGTGATCTGACTGAGCTCAGCCTCCATTTTCTACAGGGAGACGCTCAGAGAGGCTTTCACTTTCATTTCACAGGAACAGCTTTGCTTCTGTTTTACATGCAGGTGCTGCACAGAACACACCCTGTTCAACCCGTTTGTGTGACTGACTGCAGCTCAGACTAAAGGCTGGATCAGCTGTTCAACAGCTCAGCAGTTTGTAGTTTGTTTTCATTTTGCCCCGCCTCTGTCAGTGCGCCCCAGGGCCGCTGTGGTTACAATGTATGTACAGTGGGGCAAAAAAGTATTTAGTCAGCCACCGATTGTGCAAGTTCCCCCACCTAAAATGATGACAGAGGTCAGTAATTTGCACCAGAGGTACACTTCAACTGTGAGAGACAGAATGTGAAAAAAAAAATCCATGAATCCACATGGTAGGATTTATAAAGAATTTATTCGTAAATCAGGGTGGAAAATAAGTATTTGGTCAATAACAAAAATACAACTCAATACTTTGTAACATAACCTTTGTTGGCAATAACAGAGGTCAAACGTTTACTATAGGTCTTTACCAGGGGCCCGTTCTTCGTACGTCGCTTACTACATCCAAGATCAAATGACACATCCAAGATCAAATCATCGCGCTAACCGTGAGCTCGCTAATCCGGTTCCCCGAACACACTTGCTGTTGACGATTACTACAGCTGGACGCAGGAATGTGACATCACTGGGCGTCGTAAAAGGGGCTACGCATCGATAGTAGAAACATTGATCGGCAACCCGCTGATTGGTCGGCGAAAATGTCGAAGGGGCGTGCTCGGTATTTTCCGGCAGCAGAGCAAGAACTCTTGAGTGAGGGATTTCAGGAGTTTCAGAGTTTAATTAAAACGCAAGAGAACACTGCAAAGGCTGCAAAAGCAAGGAGAGAGGGCTGGCAGGAAGTTGCTGACAAATCAAACTCGTAGGTAATTTAATAATAATAATAATAATAATAATAATGGATTGGATTTATATAGCGCTTTCCAAGGCACCCAAAGCGCTTTACGATACCACTATTCATTCACTCCCACATTCACACACTGGTGGAGGCAGCTACGGTTGTAGCCAGGCTGCCATATCGCGCCATCGGCCCCTCTGGCCAACACCAGTAGGCGGTAGGGTAGATCTATCATATGACACTATATTGTCCAATATCATATGGCATTATATTATATTATAATATGTTATATTATATCCCCTTTCACATTAGAGCCACAACAGGACCCACAAGAACATGGGAACAAGTAAAAGTGGAATACAGGAGTATTCTACAGAATGGTAATATTTATCTCTTAGATTGCTTTGCGTCTCTTGGCAAGGTAATACTGGCCTGTAATACTCTGTTAGTTTGTTCATAACAGCAACCAAGAAAAGGGCAGAGGAAAAAAAGACAGGTGGTGGTCCTGCACCCCCTCGTCAACAAGTTGGTTAAGTAAATAATACCCTCACGGGAAAATCGATATCTCTCTATGAGCACACTGTCGCGCTGAGCTAAAGGATCCTGTCTATCCCACAATATACGCTGGATTCTGAGGACTCTCCTTATCAATCTTGCACCTTCCGCAATGGGCTGCTCGCGTATACGGACAGGACATGGCTGCGACAGACTTCCCAAATCCACCTTCGCTTTTATAGCCGTGGTCTCTCATCTTGATTACACGAAGTAATTTACAATTACTACTCTGAAATATGAATTACATCTGTAATAATCACATACATGTAATAGAATGTTAATAGTACATTTCCCTTTTTTAGGAAATGACCTGTATGTATCTGTGTGAAGTCAATAAATGGATCAGGTGCTGCATTATCTTTAGTTACATTGATAATATTTATTTATGGTGAAACAGTGGTGGAATATCGCTGTTGCTTTCGTATAAATGAAGCGGACATACCTGCGTGGCCGCGATCTAATCCTGTTTACATAAAGTGAACCTGCTCCCGAGCAGGTTTACGCTTACGGCTCTGTTGCTATGACAGCAAGTCCCGGATGAGCTTCGGGGAACCGACTGATCCAGGATCACGCGAAATCGTCAACAATCTAATCCGGCTAACCTACTTAGCGAGGTACGAAGAACGGGCCCCAGGTTTGCACACACAGTAGCTGGTATTTTGGCCCATTCCTCCATGCAGATCTTCTCGAGAGCAGTGATGTTTTGGGGCTGTCGCCGAGCAACACGGACTTTCAACTCCCGCCACAGATTTTCTATGGGGTTGAGGTCTGGAGACTGGCTAGGCCACTCCAGGACTTTCAAATGCTTCTTACGGAGCCACTCCTTTGTTGCCCGGGCGGTGTGTTTTGGATCATTGTCATGTTGGAAGACCCAGCCTCGTTTCATCTTCAAAGTTCTCACTGATGGAAGGAGGTTTTGGCTCAAAATCTCACGATACATGGCCCCATTCATTCTGTCCTTAACACGGATCAGTCGTCCTGTCCCCTTGGCAGAAAAACAGCCCCATAGCATGATGTTTCCACCCCCATGCTTCACAGTAGGTATGGTGTTCTTGGGATGCAACTCAGTATTCTTCTTCCTCCAAACACGACGAGTTGAGTTTATACCAAAAAGTTCTACTTTGGTTTCATCTGACCACATGACATTCTCCCAATCCTCTGCTGTATCATCCATGTGCTCTCTGGCAAACTTCAGACGGGCCTGGACATGCACTGGCTTCAGCAGCGGAACACGTCTGGCACTGCGGGATTTGATTCCCTGCCGTTGTAGTGTGTTACTGATGGTGACCTTTGTTACTTTGGTCCCAGCTCTCTGCAGGTCATTCACCAGGTCCCCCCGTGTGGTTCTGGGATCTTTGCTCACCGTTCTCATGATCATTTTGACCCCACGGGATGAGATCTTGCGTGGAGCCCCAGATCGAGGGAGATTATCAGTGGTCTTGTATGTCTTCCATTTTCTGATGATTGCTCCCACAGTTGATTTTTTCACACCAAGCTGCTTGCCTATTGTAGATTCACTCTTCCCAGTCTGGTGCAGGTCTACAATACTTTTCCTGGTGTCCTTCAAAAGCTCTTTGGTCTTGGCCATGGCGGCGTTTGGAGTCTTACTGTTTGAGGCTGTGGACAGGTGTCTTTTATACAGATGATGAGTTCAAACAGGTGCCATTCATACAGGTAACGAGTGGGGGACAGAAAAGCTTCTTACAGAAGACGTTACAGGTCTGTGAGAGCCAGAGATTTTCCATGTTTGAGGTGACCAAATACTTATTTTCCACCCTGATTTACGAATAAATTCTTTACAAATCCTACCATGTGAATTCATGGATTTTTTTTTTCACATTCTGTCTCTCACAGTTGAAGTGTACCTCTGGTGCAAATTACTGACCTCTGTCATCATTTTAAGTGGGGGAACTTGCACAATCGGTGGTTGACTAAATACTTTTTTGCCCCACTGTATAACATGCTGTGCTTCTGTCGGTGCTGTGCTATTGGACAGAAGTCCCTAATGTAAAGGTCTCCGAGGTCACTGCAGACTGTGCATCATCCAATGCTGAGGGCTAAAAGAGGAGACAGAGCTTTTGAAGCTTGAGATCTATGAATTTGGTGATTTGTTTTAAAAGCAGCTAAAAATATAATCTTTTTAAGCTTGCTTTTGGGTAACTTTTTGTTCTAACATTTAACCATTTTTGTTATGATGTTTGTCCTCAAAGGTGCTACATTAAAAATGCTTTTCACTTACTTTACTATAATGCCATGATTTTCACCAGCATCTTAAATGTACAGCAGACATCAGTCTTACTGATAAAAGTCAGACCAGCAGGGGAACTAAATAACGCCTGATTTTCTTTTCCGGACACAATTTGTAGCTGCACCAGAATCCGCCGGAAACGCACCCTGCGCTGTAGTGTGTCTTCATCAAAACACAGCTGAGAAAACAAACAAACATGTTTTACTGGATGAAGAGCGGCAGCAGCGGCGGCCCCGAGCCGGTCGACAGCGTCGGTAACATGTCTAAGAGCGACATACTGAGAGGAATCGTCACCGAGAAAATGAGCACAGCCGCCCGCGAGATCTTAGCGGTGGTGGAGAGGACTGTAGCCGACTACGAGGAGGAGGCTGCGGGCTTCAGGCGAGAGATCGGCCGTCAGAGGAGACTGCTGGAGCTTCTGCAGCCTAACGTCTCTCTGGAGAAAAGAGGTGAGTGGACAAATAAAGCTGCTCGCAGCCACAAAAAGCTGATTTGTAAATTTAGAATTTGCCGAACTTCGTTTAAAAATCGCTGATTTTACGTTTACAAGCTGTTAAACATACAGATGTGTAATTACAATAAAATGTGAATGCAGGGAAAATAATATTAGCGTTATTTGCAATTCGGCATAAATCTCTCTCAGTTTAAATGTAGAGAAGAGCTGATGATTCATTTTTTTTGTTTTTGTTTTTTTTCCCTGAACTAGACCTTGAGGTGTATGAAGCCTCTACTTGAGGTAGAACCTTCAGCCTGGAGTGGTTATTCCATACATTTTTTAGTGCCATGACCTCAGACTTTGAGGGACTAATTAGAATTTCTGCTGCTTCAGGCTGTTCCAGTGAGATGGAGGTCGCCAACAGAAAACATCTGAGACCACCCAACTAAACTCTTCTTGAGCGTGCAATCTGATTTACTGCTTTTTATTATCCACGCTCTCATGGCTGTTGTACAGACTCTTAAAAGCATGTAGCAACAGGCCATATAACCCGTAACCACGCCCTTCTTCTCACAAGATATGCCACTGGGCGTAATGTAGTTATCCTTGAGAGCATAAGAATCTGGTCTAATTCTTATCCCAGATTGTCATTCTTTGTTTTGTTTTGTCTTTTTGGAATCTAGAGTTAATGTTTTCTTATTGGTTTACATAATAAAAACAATGATCAACAGGAAGGAGGGTCTTCGGAGCTGCAGTCAAACACCACAGTCACACAAAGCTGATATATTGATCAAATGTTCTTTTTGACCAAAAAACACAAAGTCCTACAGCCTGATGTGGAGAGGCATGAGGTGGAAGTCGTGCCTGAGGACAGAGAGGAGCAACAGCCCAAGCAACAGACAGGTACGTCTGAACAGTCTTACCATTAATTGTTTTTCTTTTTTTTTTGGGGGGGGGGGTTGTTCAAGGCTTTTATAAAGAATATTGCAAAATGACACAGGCACCCCATAACATGGGTAACCCCATATATAGGTATATATCCAGAATACAACCAGTTGGCAACCAGATGAGTTCCGCTTATTGGCACAGACTGATTAAGATTAATTGCAACATGTTGGCAGTCTGTCCATGTTTGTAAGTTGGCCTCGAGTTATTTGCAAACATCACCAATTTGTCACCAGCAGTCGGTCAAAAGTCAGCCTGACTGTTTAGAAACAATTTGCCTCCTACTGTGTGTTAATAAGGAGGTTCAAAGTTTTTATTTTTTATCACCATGGCCTCATCTGGTCAGAATGCAAAGAAAACTGCTATCAATTAGTTGCCGTATATGTCGGTTTACTTTAGTGTAATCAGTAGTAACTTAAAGGAAGACACGCATGGACTGCTAAACTCTGAAAGAGAAAACAAGTCATTTAAGTTAATGACTTTAAGTCATTAACTTAAATAAAGATTTAAACTGAGAACTACAAATCAAACTCACCTAAGCTGCCGCTTGTGTGGGAGTGAAAAGAGGGCATGAAAGTGAGTGCAGTGCTTATATACTGTGCGCCAGGCGAGTTCAATTAATCAAATTATTACTAAAGCAAACTGACTAAACCACATGTATTGTGTCTTTGTCGTTCATATGATTCAAATTAAAAACCATAACAAAAAGTGAATTCTGATGTATCCAGGTGTGAAGGACACTGAGAGCCTGGCCCTGCTTTGGTACGACGACATTGATGACGATGAAGAGGAGCAGGAGTTGGTGCAACCAACAAGTTCCCGACAAAAACGAGAAGATCTAAAGGACCCAGATTATAAAATGCCGTCAAGGTTAGAAAAAACACCACTTTAAGGAACAACAAACTGTAGAGGTTTGTGATATGGCCAACAATATGTGGATGGTCCCCAAGTTTATTTGCATTTGCTTTATAGTCTTTTATGACACTGACTTAGTTCCTGCATTTTCGCCAGAGTTCCGACTATCAGGAAGAAGCCCGGCAGACCTCGCATCAGTGACATAAAGAACCATATAGATCTCAGAGTCCGCATCCTGGAGGACTCTCACACCAATGTGCTCTCTAAGACGGGTATGAAATGAAATGTTAGTCATTAAGGTTTTGTATTTGTCTGTTATGTGGTACAGTGTTAGCCGTGCTATTAATACCATTTTTTCTTTGTTCCTAATTCAAAGCATTTTCCAATGCTTACAAAAATATTTAATTACATTATTTATCATCAGAAATAGTCAAAGACTGGCCAACTAATCACTTGAACTAATGAATACTAGGGCAAGGTTTGGTTTTACTGACTGCCTAAGGACTATTGATCTTAAGATGAATTTCTTCTGTTCCAGTATTCAAGAAGTTCCCAGCACACGACCTGAAGTGCCCTCTTGGTCTACAGGAAGCTGACTTCCTGGACCTGTTGAAGTCCACCTTTCCTCAGCTGGCAGATGATGAACCTTTTGACTTGTTCACAACTGACAGAAGCCGGAGGCTCCAGCCCCTGAAAGTGAAGATTGTGACTCCAGAGGAGATCCACATGTTTACTGGAAACTCTGCCCTCTACATCCGCCTGAAGGTAGACGCTGTACCTGTTTGTGCTGCTTTTGCCTCTGACATTGGTAGGATTTTGATAATTTTGCTTCTTTATACCACAATAACAGATTTAAAATGTAACAATCATGATGTGATTTAAATGTACACTTTAAGATTTTACAAAAATGTTAAAGAAATTTTAGCTATTTTACTCTCAGTTAACATAAGTGCTGATAATAATTTGGAAATGAACTCTTACAGACTAGTGAGGAGGGGGAGAAAGAGTTTCCCGCTTCACCAACAAACGATGACTGTCCATCCAGCGATGCTGACATAACAAAAAACAGTGAAGCTGAACTCCAGTCAAGGTAAAAATAAAAACGGGTATAAGGATTTGTGTGCTCTTGATTGACCAACGATGTCAAAAACAAGACTCTAGAATGTTGATGTAAATCTAGACGCTGGATTATGAGGTGCCGTAAGGGACATTATTACTGAAACGCTCTCACACACACTACTGAAACGCTCTCACACACACTACTGAAACGCTCTCACACACACTACTGAAACGCTCTCACACACACTACTGAAATTTTACCTCTCACACACACTACTGAAACGCTCTCACACACACAACTGAAATTTTACCTCTCACACACACAACTGAAACGCTCTCACACACACTACTGAAACGCTCTCACACACACTACTGAAATTTTACCTCTCACACACACTACTGAAACGCTCTCACACACACTACTGAAACGCTCTCACACAAACTACTGAAACGCTCTCACACACACTACTGAAATTTTACCTCTCACACACACTACTGAAATTTTACCTCTCACACACACTACTGAAATTTTACCTCTCACACACACTACTGAAATTTTACCTCTCACACACACTACTGAAACGCTCTCACACACACTACTGAAATGCTCTCACACACACTACTGAAATTTTACCTCTCACACACACTACTGAAACGCTCTCACACACACTACTGAAATGCTCTCACACACACTACTGAAACGCTCTCACACACACTACTGAAACGCTCTCACACACACTACTGAAACGCTCTCACACACACTACTGAAACGCTCTCACACACACTACTGAAACGCTCTCACACACACTACTGAAATTTTACCTCTCACACACACTACTGAAACGCTCTCACACACACTACTGAAACGCTCTCACACACACTACTGAAACGCTCTCACACAAACTACTGAAACGCTCTCACACAAACTACTGAAACGCTCTCACACACACTACTGAAATTTTACCTCTCACACACACTACTGAAATTTTACCTCTCACACACACTACTGAAATTTTACCTCTCACACACACTACTGAAACGCTCTCACACACACTACTGAAATGCTCTCACACACACTACTGAAATGCTCTCACACACACTACTGAAATGCTCTCACACACACTACTGAAATTTTACCTCTCACACACACTACTGAAACGCTCTCACACACACTACTGAAATGCTCTCACACACACTACTGAAACGCTCTCACACACACTACTGAAACGCTCTCACACACACTACTGAAATGCTCTCACACACACTACTGAAACGCTCTCACACACACTACTGAAACGCTCTCACACACACTACTGAAACGCTCTCACACACACTACTGAAACGCTCTCACACACACTACTGAAATTTTACCTCTCACACACACTACTGAAACGCACTCACACAAACTACTGAAACGCACTCACACAAACTACTGAAACGCTCTCACACACACTACTGAATCGCTCTCACACACACTACTGAAACGCTCTCACACAAACTACTGAAACGCTCTCACACACACTACTGAATCGCTCTCACACACACTACTGAAACGCTCTCACACACACTAATGAAAACCAAGAGGATTTCAATTGAACAGGAAGGCATTTTAGCTGCACAGGAAGGTGAGGAAAAACAAATAACACGTTAATGCACAGCTAACACCGCGGTGACGTCGACAACAGTCTGTTAGAGGTATAATTGAAAAATATTTTGCCTTCATCAGTGACTATCCAAACATTGTTGTAGGGTAGCAGCCTATTGCAACAAGTCGGGGCATCCTGGCTATGCTAGCTGCCCGTGTAATCTGGAAAGACTGTGTCTGACAGTACCTCATCTACAATGAAATTACATCAGATCCTTGTCATTTTTTACATACTTTCTTTGTTTTTTGAGGTGAGAACCAATGAAGAAGATGTTGAAAGATTTTTTACTTGTGCTCTGCAATGTATTGGGGCGCTCCAAAATGAAAATTCGGACAATATCAGACAAGAGCGGCTTTATAGAGAGCTAGATGATCATACACGAACTCTATCAGAATTTCTTGCTGCTGTATCTCGATATGATCCCAATAATAGGGTTGCCACCAACCTACTACAATCCTTGTATAGATGCTTTTGCAGCTTGCTACATGAATATGATGCTAGACAGAGATCTGCTTATGTGACCCACAGATTGTTACCCCCAACCACCTTGAGTGGTCATCCAGGTCGGCCACGATACACTATATCTGCTGAACAGATTTCTCACTTTGTTTCCATTGGTATGACATGGCAGAGAATTGCATCATGCTTTGGAATAAGTCGAAGAACCCTGTACAGACACAGACAAACTTTGGGAGTTGAGCCATTAAGCTATGTGGATATTTCAAATCAAGAACTGAATGGCCTTGTGACGGATATCCTACAGAACACTCCAAATGCAGGGGAAGTATACATTCTTGGAAGTCTGAGATCTCGTGGCTTAAGAGTTCAACGTTGGAGGGTCAGACAAAGTCTACAGGAAGTGGATCCTATTGGACGTGCATTTAGACGTCGTCATGCGATAAGGCGAAGGATCTATAGTGTTCAGGCCCCCAACCACTTATGGTAAGTTCACTGGTTTGAAACAAATGATCAGGCCTTGTGTTTAAAAGTATTAACACAATACATCAAAATTAATGGTCCTTCATTCAAAACATTACTGAAGTTAATCTATATGATCAGCATAAGATAATAATAATAAAAAAATAACAATAACCAAAAAAACTGAAATTGATATAAGTATGTTAAATATTTGGGGGATTCATAGTACATCAATTTAGATGTTGTCTAATGTATATACTGTTGAGTTGTTTAATCCTTTATTTTACATCACAATTTTAATCTCTAACATCAATTGTGCCAGGTAAACGTAGTGTGGAAAAAGACATTTTATGCCACTGTGTGTATGTGTGTGCACGTGTGTGTGTGTGTGTGTGTGTGTGTGTGTGAGAGACAGAGGTGTGCTGTTGTTGAAGTAAATGTACAAAATGAAACCTCTAGTTTTTGTTTAAGTACAGGGTCAGGAATTCACTACTAAATAATATGAACAAACATGTGGAACTGTAGTAATGCTTTCTGATCTCTCAACAGGCATTTTGACGGCAACCACAAATTGATTAGATGGCGCTTGGTCCTGCATGGCTGTGTTGATGGCTTCAGCCGAACTATCATATACTTACGTTGCTTATCCAATAACAGAGCCTCAAGTGTCTTGTCATTATTTTTGGAAGGAATACAAAACTTTGGTTTGCCCTTAAGGGTCAGGTGTGATCATGGTATGGAAAATATACAGGTTGCTCGTTTTATGTTACAGAGAAGAGGAGTAGGCAGTGTTATTACAGGTGTTTCAGTACATAACCAAAGAATTGAAAGACTGTGGGCAGAACTCAACAGAGTTGTATCAAGACACTTTATAAATATCTTTAACTTTATGGAAGAACAGGGTATGTTGGATTCACTGAATGAGCTACATCTTTTTTGTCTGCATTATGTTTATTTGCCAAGGATTGAAAGAGCATTAGCAGAATTTGTCAATCAGTGGAACAACCATGGTCTCTCTACACAAGGAGGACAGACCCCTCTTCAGCTGTGGCATACAGGTGTCACAAACAATGTGGGAATCCTGTCGTTTATAAATGACATTTTTCATGTTGATAACTATTATGGCGTTGATGAAGAAGGGCCATTACCAGAACTTCAAACAAACAATAATGTCAATATTCCAGCTATTGACATCAACATAAATGAGACTGCAATGAACATAATTCAACAAGTGAATCCATTAGAAAATGATGGAAATCATGGAATAGATGTGTTTTCTTCACTTTTACACCTTCTACATTAAATAAAATATTTTGCAAAAAATAAAAAAAAGATATATAAAAAAAACATTTCAGAAAACATATGTGATCGAAACTAACATATTGAAACCATTTTCTTTAAAATGATAAAATGACAGCTCTGTTGTCAAACAGAAACTGACACAGGCAGAAGAATAAACAGACACAAAGACAACCAAATCAAAAACCGATGGACATACACATGAAATGAGTAAAGTGACACAAATTTTGTATATTCAAACTCAACAATCTAAATTAACTTCTGACGTGCTGTTAAACAATTGGTATCTACCTGTATGAATCCTGAAGAACAATCACTTCTTGTCAAATTGATGTCTTAAAACATCAATTTGACTGAAGCAGGTAAATTTGGAAATATTAAAACCTTAACAAGTTAATACTCAATACTCACTTTGAATCAAAAGAGAGACCAATACAAAAGAGAAACACGCAAACTCCTCCAGCATAATGTGTTCATACCCTGCCAAAGCCGTAAGTGTTACCTAATGCAAAATCAAACTTCTCCTTGAACAGCTGGTATGAAACATGCAGTGGCAGCCTAATGCAGTTAACACACGTGTTGGCAAGAGGGAAAATTGGTGTAGAAGAGAAGTCATCGTCTCCTCTATGAATGAACTCAATCGAGGGTGTTGGGGAAAAGCCAATAGGTGGCACCGCAGTTGCTCCAGTTGCAAAGGCCAATATCTTCTGTAATTTGGAAGGTCCTTCTTCTTCTGCATAAAACAGAGAAGGAAAAAAGTGTTAAAAGGTTATTTCATTTGGCCAACATAAATTGTCAGTGAGTACAAATCTAAAGCAAGAATCTTAATGACTGTTATTGCAATGACTATAGAGCATGCTTTTCATCTTTCAATAGTCTCAAAGAACTATGTAAAAATGTTACTACAACCAAGAGGGTAATGTGGTGTTATTGTTATATGAGTATGTTATTTAAAATAAAGATTTCAGAAATGCTAACCTATAAATCGTTACATCTATTTATTGTGCACTAAAGTGACAATTACCTTCTGCATCTTGGAGATAGTCTCTCCAGAAGGTAACAACTGTCTCCTCAGCAGCTCTTCTGTTGCTTCCTTCTGGAGATAAATGAATGTTGAAAAGATCATCCACCTGGTCAGCAGTCAGCATATGTGGCTCATAGCAGAACAGTGGGCGAAAACTGTCTGGATGCCTCCTCATTTTCTCGAGAACCCCAAGAGTTTTCAGACCTTCACAAAATCTGGATAAACAGCACAAAGAAATTTTATTCAATAATTCTGCAATTTCATGCTTCTAAGTTAATTGTATATTATCAATTTGGCACAATCAGTTATACTAGGTTATTAACTGGCCATTTTGATTAATAGGTAAGATTTTTATCACATTTTAATTAATCTGAAAAACACAGAATACCAAAATACCTTTGAAATGGACCTTGAACCCTGTGGATGACCTGAAACATGACAATATCATGTACCAGCAGATCCCTGTCTCTTAGTGAACGCATAGGCCTCAGGCATCCTGCATTGGCCAAGTAATCAAGCAGAGGTTCTTTTGACTTTTCAAGGTCCTCAAGGGTTGTACTTTGAGATATCTAGCATCACAAAGAGCAGAGGAAGGGCTTGTTATGGAAGTTACTCAGTAGTCTTATAACCTATTAGAAGGAACCCAGCCACCAGTGGTCTACACAATCACAATATGCCCGCGCGTACATTGGAAGTCAAATGACTACACATATTTTTTTAATATGTTTACAATGTGCTTAAAAAAATGATAAAATATACTCTTTCGTCTACCCTTATCTACTGAATCTTAGTTTAATATAGCAGCAAAATATAAAAACTTGGCATTCAGCAATGGCCAGACTGATCCGGATAAACATTCCCTGCAAAAGAAAACTGGAACACAAACTATTTTCAATTCACTATAAGATTTATAAAATAAACATATAGAGACCTTTCGGACTTTTTCAAAGAGTTCCAGGTCAGCTATGTCTTCCAGGGCTGGATTTGCTGAATTTCCAACCAGAAGGGAAAATACTGTTGGTGACAGAAAGTTAGGTGGTGGACCACCATGTACCAAGCTCACTGCAATGGCTCTCCCAGAGATGTAGTACCAGTCCCCTCTGAGAGCTGCAAAGCAACAGAATAAAAGGAAAAGCAAAATTGTCAGTAATGTTGCCTGTAAAAATAAATATCAGTTAAACAGTTCCCACTATTAATCTTAGAAAAATAGGTAATTACCAGTACTGTCAAGAGCCAAGTTCTTGCAGTTTTCTTTCCCCTCAAACATGGCTGACCTGGCAATGGTGTCCATCAATAGTCTCAAGAATTCCCTCCTTGGCCCACCTAAATCAACCCCTTCCTCATTTTTCCCCATATCATCTGAGAATTTCACACAGATCATCAAGTTGGGATCATAAGATAGCCTTTGAAAACCACGCAAGGCTCCCTCCCACACAGCAGAGCGATTTATATTAAATTTGCACTGCTGTTTTGTGCTAATTTTGCTTGATAGTTCCAGCAGTATCTCTTGAACAGGGACTTTTTCTGCACTAAAAAAAGAAAATAAAACAGAAAATAAAATATATCAGCCATGTAGTCATGTTACAGAATTTGAGAATATGTGTCACACTGATCATAGAGAGTTAAAGCTTTAAAGGTTTATATTGATTTGACAATTCTGGAAAGCCCAAATTATGTCTCAAACTCAAATTCTGTATGTTTGTTACTCACATCTGATTCTCCAAGCTCGCAATTATAGCTTGATTTAAATCCTCATCATCTGAAGAATCGCCAGAAAGCGATGCCACGAGAGTTAAATATGAAGAATAATCTTCATCATTAACGCTCATGGCAGGGATGTCTTCACTTCTTGCATTGAAATCTCTGCTGTGACTGCTTGTGCTAGGTTTGTCATCACTTCTTGCCATGTAGCCTTCATCACAAATGCTGTTCCCATCACTTCCTTGCTTTGCTCGTTGCCTTTTACCAACACTCCTTCGAATACAGTTGGTCCCAGTATCATCTTCTTCATCACTGCTAGTGCCAGGGTTATCACCTTTAACATGACTTCTTAACCTTGTAGTGACTTGGCTGCTCATGTCTTGTTGGATTTTTGAACTATCAACTTCAAAACAATCATTGTCACTGTCCTTATCAGTTGCACAACTGCTTAATGCTGATTTGGAGCTGATGTGGGAAGGATCTTTGTCTTCATCTGATTCACTCTTCAACAGAAAAAGACCAAAAACATATATCAAAAGCAAGTAATTATAGCTTATCTTAAAAATATTAAAATAAGAAATATCCATATTGATTGCTCCCAAACACTTGTTTTAAATAAATATATTCTATTTTGTTAGAAGCCCAATTGTTGACATGTTTTTTCCCAAATCATGATTACTTTTCATTCTTTTAGTAACTTACTAAAAGTGTCCTTGATGGCCTTACATAGAGGGCTTTGGTTTTAAAAACCTTTAGGATCAGCATCCCATTCAGCTCCTGACCAACTTGGAGCTTTGGAGACACCAGCTTATTGCCACAAGCCATTAGAAACTCGAGGCTACAAAAAATAAATAGGGACAACAGCAATTGCTAATTAGTTAAATATTTTAAGTATTAGTTAAATATTTTATTATATATTGTTCTGTTTGTGTGTATGCTTTTATGACTTAAATTCTACTGGTATAGTCATATGTTTTTATAATGATGAATGATATTTTAAACTTCTTTACTTTGGTATATTATCTTTAAGTACAAGTCATTACATGAATACACACAGTAACAATAAACAATAGTATTTTACCTGACATCCTCTGGAAGGCGTTCACCAAAGCTTTCCTTGAGGTGTTTCACGACAGTTTGGTTGTCCCAGGTCTTCTGGAATTCAAAAGCACTGAGGATGTGCCCATGTTTGTGTAACCATAATTTTGAACCTTGTTTGCACACTACTCCCCATGATGGAGTTGGAAGTAGTATAACATCTTTGTTGAAATGGTCATGCTGCTGGGCCATAGCTCTGAAATATAAATATTAGATACCATAAACAACAGCAAGTGATAACTAATAATACTGAGATGCAGACAGCAGAACACTATCCAAACCCCTACACAGAATGCTTTCATAGACAAAAGTGTTGTAGTTAGGCAAACATAAGGGTTAATTTTATATACTTTTTTTTATACTTTTCCGAGAATACGTGCTTCTTTTGTGGTTCGGACTCCTTCTGACATTTCTTTGGAGGTGGAGGAAAACCAAAGTAATTGCTTAAAGGAGCTTCTTCGACATCTTTAAGAGTTCTAAACAAATGTCTGTCCTCCTCCAGAAAATCCTATGTACGCAAACACGCGTTGCAACTTCTTATCTTGTGCGTGTCTTTTGTTTTGACAGCGAATGCGCACCTGCGGACCACTTATGTGCAGCCCTGGTTATTTAGCTCGTCATATTGCAGCCACAGAAATTATTTTGTCCATGAAACCATAAAGCTGCACTTTCTTTTTGCCTTATAGTCTGATTTGTCATAACTTTTCCGTTTTGTGGTAAGTTTTTCTTTGGCTGTCACTTCTTCACCCTGACCTGTCTTATTTGGCTCAGCAGAACTAAAATATAAATCCTGCTGCTTTTACACACACACACACACACACACACACACACACACACACACACACACACACACACACACATAACGCTCAGCGATTCTCTGCGCAATCAACCTCTCACATGTTTAAGCTGCGGGAGATTTCACTTGTCATGTTTGCATAGTAAGCTAACGATTGATAAGACGATGTCAGAGGAATTGGTGCGCAAATTATCATCACTCACCAATCAGTGCTGTCGCTCTCTATACACAGTTGCATAACACATAATTGCAAAGTGAAAGCAAAAAACAAGCGCAAATTCAAACGCGATTTCAATATGTCACATATTGACAGTGGCTCACCGATGCCAATGACATAATTACCCAGCTACATTTCCGAAAGAATGCAAAAGCATAGACATATATTTTTCCTTCCTACGATAGCCCGACGGGCAGGGCAGAGATAGATTTTGGTAGCCTGGAAAAATCGCTAGCCCCGGGACGTCGGGCTAGCGATTTTGCGAGCCCTGCAGTATATTATTAAATATCAGACTATTACATATGGCCCCATTTCAGGCAAGTGAATACAAACTCATTAAACTTTGTAACTACCTTTTTCTTCTGGTGCCTGATGTCCAGCTGCCGAAGCATTGCCGAGTTTGATAACGTGGTGCAGGTGCACATTCTCTCCTGACTGTAGATGTCGCTGGCATGGGCAAGCTGCTACGTTGACGTGAGGGAAAGAGGGATGTTAAGTGACTATCCAGTCCGTCCACACTGGTACTTGCAACAGGTTGCTGCCCCACGACTGTGGCATTTGACAAAGTTCTGATGGTCTCTGCTGAGGATAATATACTGTTGAGTAATGCGGCTGCTTCACTTAGGCTACTAGCAGGTTGCTGAGTAGACATCTGTGTAGTGGTTTGAAGTGTACCACTTTTTCCTTCACTTTCCTGGTCTGGACACAACTTCCTGTTCATTTAAAACTCCTTCCTGTTCAACTGAAATGCCTTCCTGTTTAACTGAAACGCCTTCCTGTTTAACTGAAACGCCTTCCTGTTTAACTGAAATGCCTTCCTGTTCAACTGAAATGCCTTGGATTTTCAGTAGTGTGTGTGAGAGCGTTTCAGTAGTGTGTGTGAGAGCATTTCAGTAGTGTGTGTGAGAGCGTTTCAGTAGTGTGTGTGAGAGGTAAAATTTCAGTAGTGTGTGTGAGAGCGTTTCAGTAGTGTGTGTGAGAGGTAAAATTTCAGTAGTGTGTGTGAGAGCGTTTCAGTAGTGTGTGTGAGAGCGTTTCAGTAGTGTGTGTGAGAGCGTTTCAGTAGTGTGTGTGAGAGGTAAAATTTCAGTAGTGTGTGTGAGAGCGTTTCAGTAGTGTGTGTGAGAGGTAAAATTTCAGTAGTGTGTGTGAGAGCGTTTCAGTAGTGTGTGTGAGAGCATTTCAGTAGTGTGTGTGAGAGCATTTCAGTAGTGTGTGTGAGAGGTAAAATTTCAGTAGTGTGTGTGAGAGCGTTTCAGTAGTGTGTGTGAGAGGTAAAATTTCAGTAGTGTGTGTGAGAGCGTTTCAGTAGTGTGTGTGAGAGCGTTTCAGTAGTGTGTGTGTGAGAGCGTTTCAGTAGTGTGTGTGAGAGCGTTTCAGTAGTGTGTGTGAGAGGTAAAATTTCAGTAGTGTGTGTGAGAGCGTTTCAGTAGTGTGTGTGAGAGCATTTCAGTAGTGTGTGTGTGAGAGCGTTTCAGTAGTTTGTGTGAGTGCGTTTCAGTAGTTTGTGTGAGTGCGTTTCAGTAGTGTGTGTGAGAGGTAAAATTTCAGTAGTGTGTGTGAGAGCGTTTCAGTAGTGTGTGTGAGAGCATTTCAGTAGTGTGTGTGTGAGAGCGTTTCAGTAGTGTGTGTGAGAGCATTTCAGTAGTGTGTGTGAGAGCGTTTCAGTTGTGTGTGTGAGAGGTAAAATTTCAGTAGTGTGTGTGAGAGCGTTTCAGTAGTGTGTGTGAGAGCATTTCAGTAGTGTGTGTGAGAGCGTTTCAGTAGTGTGTGTGAGAGGTAAAATTTCAGTAGTGTGTGTGAGAGCGTTTCAGTAGTGTGTGTGAGAGCGTTTCAGTAGTGTGTGTGAGAGCATTTCAGTAGTGTGTGTGAGAGCGTTTCAGTAGTGTGTGTGAGAAGTAAAATTTCAGTAGTGTGTGTGAGAGCGTTTCAGTAGTGTGTGTGAGAGCATTTCAGTAGTGTGTGTGAGAGCGTTTCAGTAGTGTGTGTGAGAGCGTTTCAGTAGTGTGTGTGAGAGCGTTTCAGTAGTGTGTGTGAGAGCGTTTCAGTAGTGTGTGTGAGAGCGTTTCAGTAGTTTGTGTGAGAGCGTTTCAGTAGTGTGTGTGAGAGCGATTCAGTAGTGTGTGTGAGAGCGTTTCAGTAGTTTGTGTGAGTGCGTTTCAGTAGTGTGTGTGAGAGGTAAAATTTCAGTAGTGTGTGTGTGAGAGCGTTTCAGTAGTGTGTGTGAGAGGTAAAATTTCAGTAGTGTGTGTGAGAGCGTTTCAGTAGTGTGTGTGAGAGCGTTTCAGTAGTGTGTGTGAGAGCATTTCAGTAGTGTGTGTGAGAGCGTTTCAGTAATAATGTCCCTTACGGCACCTCATACTGGATTGTGATAATTCAATGAAAAACATGAAATTTAAAAAATTACTGAGGGAACAAATTCTGATCTAACGAATACCAAACCCAAAATTCTGTGGTTCAAGTTCTCTAATGGATAAGTTTGTTGTTTTTAGTTATTGCAAGTAGACGAAACCTATGGCTTTTATTTACAGACGCTCAGTACTTAAAAACTTAACTTTAACCGTTTTGTTCCACAGCAGCTCTGATCAGCATACAGACAGTCCCAGTGTGGACATGCTGGCCAGCAGCACAACATCACAAAAGCAAGACCTGCCAACAGATGAAGAGGCCTGTGAGAGGGAAGTGGACAGCAAAGATGAACACAAAGCCTTGGCTGTAGACAAATGCTTTAAACCTGTTTCTGAGCTCCAGGTGACAAAAAAGATGAAGAAACAAGTGCGCAAAAGTGACATGAAGGAGATAGAGAAGAGTAAAATAGCCTGTAAAGTGTGTGGAGTGTGGTACTTGAACCTGGGCAGCTTGATCAAACACACCTGGAGTCACCTGGAGGAGCCACAGGGTGGTTGTGGAGTTTGTGGAGAGCAGTTTGAATCTGTGGATGAGTTAAAGAGACATATCAGAATTCACCAGAAAACTCACGACTGCTCATATTGTGGGAAATCTTTCTTCTCCATCGTTGGTCTTAACAGCCACATTTCTCTGCACACAGGAGACAGGCCATTCAAATGTAAGATTTGCAGCAAAACCTTTGCTTACATGTCTGGTCTGAATGTTCACCATTGGGTCCATGTGGAAGAGAAACCACACAAATGTGACATTTGCCCAAAATCCTTTGGTTTGAAGGCGCAGCTCCAAGCTCACAGCAAGACACACACCAGCAAAGACAGATACGTCTGCAATATCTGTGGAAAGTCTGTCTGTGACCTTCGATCTTTGACCCGCCACAAGTTCACTCACTCTGGAGAGCGGCCGTATGGCTGCCAAATCTGCGGGAAGCGTTTCAAACTTTCCGGCATCCTGAAGTCCCACGAGAAGATCCACATGGCCAGGGAGCGACCCTTTCTCTGCCATGTCTGCTGCAAATCCTTCCTGTCAAACTGCAGCCTGATGACTCACATGAAGACGCACAGCAGCGAGAGGCCGCACGTCTGCGGCGTGTGCAGCAAAGGCTTCGTGTCCAACGGCGAACTCAAGGGTCACATGCGAGTGCACACTGGTGAGGCACCGTACGGCTGTTCTGAGTGCGGCCGTTTCTTCAAACGCAAGACTTACCTGACCAACCACATCAGGAGCCACTTGGGCATCAAACGGTTTGTGTGCGCGATCTGTGGGAAGGCGTGCTCTCGCCAGGAACACCTGAGGGTCCACATGAGGACCCACAACGGAGAGAGACCGTACCAGTGCACCATCTGCGAAAAAGCCTTCACCCAGAGCCACTGTCTGAAAACGCACATGAAGAGCCACCAGGTGGAGGAAAACTCTGTCCCCAGTCCATCCACAACCTAAACGACACTGAAAACAACAACTTTTTTTTTTATCATAATATACTTACAGATACAGTTTGTTTTTTTGTTTTTTAATCTGTGAACTTTATATTTCATTTTTTTAAACTGGAAAAAGTGTTGTGGATTTTTTTTTCTTCTTTTTATAACTTTTTGTGCTAAAACACGTGGTTCTTAGATCATCATGTCACTTACAGCAAACATGTAGTCTGGTGATCAACAGTTCTACTAAATCGTTATTTGTTTGGGCATCAAGACCTAAGTTACTGAAGGACTCCGCAGTTGTTTTAAAGGAAAACGCACCTTTGAGTGTTGAAATGCCAGTGTACTCAGAGGCGGGGTTTTGAAAGTAGCCAATCCGAGAGCGTTGTTCATCTCTCTTAATTGCATCTCCAGCAGATGCAGTCCAGCGTTCCCACATCATACATGTAGCTATCTCGAGTGTTTTTCATTTTGTTCTTAAAGTCCTGCATCCCCAGATTTATATATTCAGGGTTTAAACTATAAAATCATTTTGTTTTACCACATCCAAAATTCAAGGTTTTTCAAAATTCACGGGTGCTCTTGGACCATAACCCCCCATCAATTTCAGGGCTCAAATGTACACTTTAGATCAGCATATAATTGTAAAAGTGGGCAGTCAGAATAACAAAAACCAGTAAAAAGCTTTAAAAAAAGCCAAACATCTGCTGCCACCCAGAACTCCTCTGTATTCATACAGCGTCTTTCATCACAGCAGCCCTAACAGCATTACCTGCTGCGGTGCTTGTATCTACTAGGGCAGGAAGTGGAGGCGCTTTCCACCACAACGAGTCTCAAAATCATTTATGTTTGTGAGCTACAGTTTGACTGTAGCTGTTCCTTACCACTAAACTATAGGGAGTGCAGAATTATTAGGCAAGTTGTATTTTTGAGGAATAATTTTATTATTGAACAACAACCATGTTCTCAATGAACCCAAAAAACTCATTAATATCAAAGCTGAATGTTTTTGGAAGTAGTTTTTAGTTTGTTGTTAGTTTTAGCTATTTTAGGGGGATATCTGTGGGTGCAGGTGACTATTACTGTGCAGAATTATTAGGCAACTTAACAAAAACAAATATATACCCATTTCAATTATTTATTTTTACCAGTGAAACCAATATAACATCTCCACATTCACAAATATACATTTCTGACATTGAAAAACAAAACAAAAACAAATCAGCGACCAATATAGCCACCTTTCTTTGCAAGGACACTCAAAAGCCTGCCATCCATGGATTCTGTCAGTGTTTTGATCTGTTCACCATCAACATTGCGTGCAGCAGCAACCACAGCCTCCCAGACACTGTTCAGAGAGGTGTACTGTTTTCCCTCCTTGTAAATCTCACATTTGATGATGGACCACAGGTTCTCAATGGGGTTCAGATCAGGTGAACAAGGAGGCCATGTCATTAGTTTTTCTTCTTTTATACCCTTTCTTGCCAGCCACGCTGTGGAGTACTTGGACGCGTGTGATGGAGCATTGTCCTGCATGAAAATCATGTTTTTCTTGAAGGATGCAGACTTCTTCCTGTACCACTGCTTGAAGAAGGTGTCTTCCAGAAACTGGCAGTAGGACTGGGAGTTGAGCTTGACTCCATCCTCAACCCGAAAAGGCCCCACAAGCTCATCTTTGATGATACCAGCCCAAACCAGTACTCCACCTCCACCTTGCTGGCGTCTGAGTCGGACTGGAGCTCTCTGCCCTTTACCAATCCAGCCACGGGCCCATCCATCTGGCCCATCAAGACTCACTCTCATTTCATCAGTCCATAAAACCTTAGAAAAACCAGTCTTGAGATATTTCTTGGCCCAGTCTTGACGTTTCAGCTTGTGTGTCTTGTTCGGTGGTGGTCGTCTTTCAGCCTTTCTTACCTTGGCCATGTCTCTGAGTATTGCACACCTTGTGCTTTTGGGCACTCCAGTGATGTTGCAGCTCTGAAATATGGCCAAACTGGTGGCATGTGGCATCTTGGCAGCTGCACGCTTGACTTTTCTCAGTTCATGTGCAGTTATTTTGCGCCTTGGTTTTTCCACACGCTTCTTGCGACCCTGTTGACTATTTTGAATGAAACGCTTGATTGTTCGATGATCACGCTTCAGAAGCTTTGCAATTTTGAGACTGCTGCATCCCTCTGCAAGATATCTCACTATTTTTGACTTTTCTGAGCCTGTCAAGTCCTTCTTTTGACCCATTTTGCCAAAGGAAAGGACGTTGCCTAATAATTATGCACACCTGATATAGGGTGTTGATGTCATTAGACCACACCCCTTCTCATTACAGAGATGCACATCACCTAATATGCTTAATTGGTAGTAGGCTTTGGAGCCTATACAGCTTGGAGTAAGACAACATGCATGAAGAGGATGATGTGGACAAAATGTTAATACATCATGAGTAGTGCACAGGTGTACCTCAGACTGCCCACAACAAAAGGCCACCCTGGAATGTGCAGTTTTGTCTCACAGCAAAATGCCACAGATGCCACAAGCAATGAGGGAGCGTGCAATTGGCATGCTGACAGCAGGAATGTCAACCAGATCTGTCGCCCGTGCATTGAATGTTCATTTCTCAACCATAAGCCGTCTCCACAGGCGTTTCAGAGAATATGGCAGCACATCCAACCGGCCTCACAACCGCAGACCTCGTGTAACCACACCAGCCCAGGACCTCCACATCCAGCAGGTTCACCTCCAAGATCGTCTGAGACCAGCCACCCAGACAGCTGCTGGAACAATTGGTTTACACAACCAAACAATTTCTGCACAAACTGTCAGAAACCGTCTCAGGGACCCTCAACTGCATGCCCGTCGTCCTCATCGGGGTCTTGACCTGACTCCAGCTCGTCGCCGTAACAGACTTGTGTGGGCAAATGCTCACATTCGATGGCGTCTGGCACGTTGGAGAGGTGTGCGCTTCACGGATGAATCATGGTTCACATTGTTCAGGGCAGATGGCAGCCGAGAATGTCCCAGTTCTTGCATGGCCAGCATACTCACCGGACATGTCATCCATTGAGCATGTTCGGGATGTGCTTGACCGGCGTATACGACAGCGTGTACCAGTTCCCACGAATATCCAACAACCTCGCACAGCTATTGAAGTGGAGTGGACCAACATTCCACAGGCCACAATTGACAATCTGATAGACTCTGATAGATAGAGTGGGCACCAGGCAGGGATGCCCACTCTCCCCTTCACTTTTTGCAATTTTTATCGAACCTCTAGCAGCAGCATTTAGACAGGCTACAACAATTAAGGGCATAAAATGTAAGAACATAGAACATAAAATCAGTCTCTATGCGGATGATGTGTTGCTTTTTCTGCAAAACACACAAACCAACCTCTCTGAGGTAATTACTCTAATAAACTGGTTTTCAAGAGTTTCAGATTATTCAATTAACTGGCCAAAATCTACAGTTCTCCACATTAACTGCTTCTTCCATAATTCTTCCTCTGCCCCACAGCAATCAGGAAATATTAAATATTTAGGTATTAATGTTTCTCCTAAGCTTTCAGACTTAACTAAATTAAATCACATCCCACTTCTAAAGAAAGTAGAAGGCGATCTGACTAGATGGAAATCTTTACCCATGGGAAGGGTCGCCACTATAAAAATGATGATCTTGCCAAAAATAAATTACTTATTTTTGATGATCCCTAACAAACCATCACAAGATTGGTTCAGATCTCTAGATTCATATATTTCCAAATTCCTTTGGAAAGATAAACCCCCGCGTATCAGCTTAAAAACGCTACAAAGAACCAAGGATAGAGGAGGATTAGATCTGCCTAATTTTCACCAATACTTCTTAGCCAACAGGCTTCAGTTCATCTCAGAATGGTCAAAACATACCTTCCTAGATGAGCCCTGGCTAGATGTTGAACAGGCACTATGCAAGGATCTAGAGATTTCAGACCTACCATTTATTAGCTCAAACATCAAAAGACATGAATGTTTTAAAAGTATCAACATCAGCTCCTCTCTGACAGCATGGTGGGAGTTTCTAAAAATAACGGAGTCTTCACTAATCCCATGCAAACGTACTCCTATCTGGAATAACCCTGACATATTACAAAACAATAATATGATTAACTTCCCAGAATGGAGTTGTAAAGGAATTAAATACTTAGAACATATATTGGAGGGAACAGAATTGATCCCATTTGACAGACTAGTTGCACAATATGGGATCAACAAGAAAATTTTTTTAGAATATCAACAAATTAAATCCATTATAAAAAAGAAATTTAACCTCAGTCAAGTTGAATTACAAACACCACCAAGTGCGGCACAATTCACTGATTGTCATTGTCTTTAAAAAACAAACTCTTATAAGGCACACATGAACTGAGAAAAACCCCACAAACACCAAGAGGACGTTTCAAGAAGGCCACAGAGAGAAGAGTACAGAAGTGGAGCAGTTCAGTGATGTAGGTGGAGGCGTCACACCATCAGGCCATGAAAATATGAACCATGATTTGAACCTGAAACAGTGCAGAAGCTCTAACAGTGGAGAGATGTTTGGAGTTAAAGCTTTGGTCAGACCAGAGATCAGAGCATCAGTTCATCACACTGTCCTCACTGCTGTAATATTAATGCCACACTGTTGTTCTTTCATGTGCTGATGTGATGCACTCATGTTTATATGTTAGTGTTACTGACCATTAAGTTCTGTAGGAACCACACATTCACACACAGCATACACGGATAAATAAAAAACACCCGTTGATGTCTTTGGACTGTGGGAGGAAGTCAGAGACCCAGAATCCACTTCAGGAGATACATGTATGACCTTTGTTCCTCATGCGCTCCATGTGTTACTTTACTAATTCACAGTCTGTTTCTGTGGGCAACAGGATGACTTCACTGCTTCACTGCTGTCTCATTACAAATCCACACAAACATGATGTGTATATTTATACATTATGAGTGGCAATTTTCCCTAAAATCACAATGTTTCTAACTTGAGCCAAACTGGTGGATCTGAAAATCCATCTAAACAAATGAGTCAAACTTCACCCAAAAGAGCATCAGTGTACAAAGGTTTGCATCATCTATACAACAGTATAAATGTGAAAATATGTTTCATATTTTTGAGTCTTATGGGTCTGTTTATGAAAAGTAATCAGGTCTCAACCCAGCAAAGTTGTTCAGGATGTTTTGCTGGTGTCAAAGGTCAAAGCAGGTTAAATCTGACCTGAACAGTGTGTCATGTTAAAGAAAAGTTGAAGAGGTTGTCAAACGTCTCAGTGCAGGATCAGAGAGAGACGTTAACAGTTTGTACAATCTTTTAAATTGGGTAAGATTGGTTTACAAACTAAAAACAATGTCAGCCAAAGAGATGATTTTTATACAAAGTGTTTTCCAGTGGACTGTACTTAAAGAAGAAAAAGTCACATGAAGCTAATAAACAATCACACCAACATAAAATAGTTAATTTGTCTAACCTGAAGCTCCAACACTCACTGACTCTGAGATCAGAAATTCATGTGTGTTTGTAACACAGTTTGACTTTGTGTCAGTAAATCTCATGAACAAGATGAATAAACTGTAGTTCAGAGTCACTGACAGCACAGACACACACTGTTGGTCCGAGTCTGAACATGATGATCATCAGAGTCGACTGCTGGATGTTCAGGAGAGTTTCTGTCTGTCCTCAGATCGTCCGACTCACAGTTCATCTCTGTCTCCTCCTGGCTGACCTGCAGGTGAGAAACAGCTGTGAGGTGTCCTCTTCTAGTTCAGGAGATTAGATGAAAAAATCATTCATAACATTTATAAAGTGAGAAAATGTTAATGTTGATTTTTCTGCTTTTTATTTAAAAACATGATCTGACCAAAACTGCAGTCTGGAATCTTGCTTTCACCATAAAAAAATCATATTTTTTTTTCAAATACACAGGTCTAACAGCTGCTTCGGGGTCAGAGGTCATGTTGGGTTGATCCAGCTGTTCTTTATAATTTGACCTGTTTGGCTGCAGACTGTGAGAGCTCATTAAAACATGTCTGAGACTTTTGGAAGGTCAAATCCTCGAGTCTCTGAAAACGTGTTTGTTTATTATGAGGCTGAAACATCTGAACCTGTGATTCAGTGACAACAGCTCTGTCACACCAAACACTGTGTACACAGTTTACTACTTTTATATACGAAGCACTTCAAACAGTGCAATATATCAATACCATGCAATATATAATACTATATACCAAACATCATACTTACAGTTTGATATAATTGTTCAAAACAACCAAACATCTAAAAATAAAACTGACTTTTTAGGTTTCTACACTAAATAAATATCCAAAAACATTTTGACTGGTTAAAATCACGTTTGCAGAAGATTTGGTGGTTTCCTGGTGTAGAGTTACTAGAGTTAGAATAGAGTTAATATTCCTTCTTTAATAATCCTTTGTTGTGCTCACTGCTTGTTTTATTCCTGTGTTTGATGATCAGAGTCTCTGTAAGTCATGAGTGTCGATGAACGATCAAATGAGAAACTCCAGGAAGTGCTGAGTGGACTGTGCCATGGGGGAAATATGATGTTGTTTATGTTTAATATTTATGCTGTTTAGTTTACATTTGAGTTATTCTGGATTTGATTAATTGACCTGTTAACATACACCAGGTCACCAGTGCATTACTTAAAGCTTTAGCAACATGCTAATTAAACATATGTTCAAGAAATAAAAAATATTAACTTCATCTGATCCAACATTCAGATTATTTTAAATGTGCGAGTCTGTAATCTCAGTGACTAACAGAGAACCTGAGTGTAAATGTGACCAGATGAAGTGTGAGGTTGTGAGAAAGTCTCTGACTGCATTCATAGATGTGTCCTTTCAGCTGCTCGCTCTGATCCAACCTTTGGTCTCTAAGAAGAGGCTTCAGGGAGATGTTTGCTACGTTGGACTGTAGGACCATCAGAAATGTGTGCAGTAACAAAACAGGCAGCACTGAAAGCAGCTCTAAGTGTTTGTGTTGTTCAATGATTTGTGCACAACAACAACAATGGGACCTCTCTCATCCATCAGTCACCATGTGGACATTTTTCTGACACACTTTGAAGCTGATGGACGTTTTGTGTCTGCACTAAGTACGTTTTCAGCAGCTATGGCACCGGCAGGATTCACTTTCACAGACTCACAACCACCAGCTCCACCCCTCCCCTCCCCCTCCAGCTGTAGGCTTTAACATTGAGTTTCCCCACACATGTTTACAGACGAGTTAGAGAGCAAGAGAAGAAGAGACGGATTCATAAATGTCTTTGTTTCTGCTCTAACCAAACAATGCTGCTCTACAACTCTAGACTACCAGCCACAAAGACAACAGCTGGAGAAACATCTGTCTACCTCTGACATCCACCAGCTCATCCATACAACAAACACACATCAACAACCAGGAAGCAGCTTCACCTCTGATCACACACACACTCAACTCTACTCACTCACCTGTAACAATCAGGTTGAGGCTGCTGATGGACTTCCATGAGCGAGTTTCTTCCATGAAGAAACGACACTCGTATGCTCCAGCATCATTAATCGTCACATCCTTCAGAATCAAAGACACGTCTCCATCCTTCATCTGTCTGTCCTGCAGATCCACCCGGTTCTTAAAAGATGGATGCTGGTGTGTTGAATCAGGGAGACCATCCTGGTACAAAAGCACATAATCATCTCCCAGGTCAAATCTCTCCCACTTTATTACTCTAATGTTGTTGTTTGGAGCTCGACATGTCAGAGTGACGTCCTGTCCAGACTCAGCTGTGATGGTTTTCTGCTCTGAAAGAGGAAACAACACTTTGACATTTGAGTTTTTAGTCATGTTGGATTTAATGAACCTCTGAACATCCAGCAGGTCACCAGTGACCCACTGAGGGGGAATTTTAGCCTCATGCTAAACATGCAAAGTGTCAGAAACTACAAGATGTTAGCTTCCACAGAACAACAACATGTGCTGATAATAAGTGAACATAATGTGTGAGAGAAAGCAGCCTCTCATTATAAGACACTGTGAGTCTCTGCATGCTGCCTTTATGGAGCTACAGCTGTTTGTATACACTGAACAAGAAGCTTTGTAGCTGCATCCTGACTCCTGACACTACAACACATCACACTGACACACACATTACACTTCTTTGTCTCTGTCACAGCTGGATTACAGATGTTAAGTGTCCACCCAGCCTGGTGTCTCCTTCACACACAGACAAACTGAATCCAGATGAAAATAATCCTCCTGTACTTCTTGTTATCTCAGAGAGAAACTCAGTTTAGTTCAATCTCACCTGCAGAGACGAAGACAAGGACAAACAGCAAAGTGCAGCAGAGCAGCGCAGTGCCAGCAGCCATCTCTGTGTCAGTATTTGTGCTGATCCGACTCTTAGTTTGTAATAAAGCTGAAAGTCTGCTTTGAAGAACAGATCTGACTTTCAGCAGCTCACTCTTACCCTGTAGTTTGTGGTTCATTTAAGAACCTTGGAAACCTTGGCTGTTTAGTTGAATCAACAGGTATTATCAGGCTGACGTCAGCATGATGTCATAAACACACGATAAAACATCAGAGTTTTAGTACAGCCTCTTGTTCTCTCCTGTAGTCTGAGTGTAGCCATTATAACAGTGAGACGGCACTGCCACCATGAGGTCAAACTGGAGCATTGCAGGTAATAATTCTCATCCTGAACACTGTTGGAACATCAGACCTCCTCACGCTTTGAACTCATTGTGATTCTAAATATTTCTAGTTTCACTTTGACCCCAACCCTAACCCTGAAATGGCCTGTACAGCTTTTATACTTTGACAATGACAAAATATTATTATCTTCTCCCAAATCCAACGTGGCAGTCTGCTGCGAATCCTCCCCGTCCACATCCGACCTCACCTGGTATCTGCTCCTCCTGGAATCAGAAACACATGGACACAAAAAAACATCCTGCCTTGATTATCTAATGTTATCCTTCAGCTTATTCTAAGGCCCAGTTCAGGACGTCATGTTTGGACTTCCTGACCCAGAGACTTATAGAAAACAATTATCAGTGTATGTGTAAAAATCCTCTGCACTCTGCGTGTACCTGCAATATTTCAGATCCAGACAATATCGCTGAATGAATCTGTTAACTCTGAAAACACAGAGTCAACTCATTTATGAGCACATTTGCATTATGTATATATTCATTTAATAAAACAGCTTTATTTAATTTTTTTTAGAAACAATTTATAATTTTGCCTTTCACACCTATTTTCCGTGTGAACAAAAGAACGTTCAGCTGTTATCAGGTTCCTCTCCTGTCTCGGTTGTGGAGTGTATGTAGACGACCCACGAACAGACATAGGCAGAGAGATGGAACTTGAAACCAAAAGCGAGCCTTTATTTGGCTGGTGACAGGAGAACTAAGAAACCTATGAACAACTATGACATACTGTGATAATATGAGGGCACTATGACACACACTATGACTCTGTGACTATGAGGACATGGGGGTGGGAACACAGACGAAGCAACAATGAACAAAGGGAGACAGAAGACTTACATACACATATGAGGTGATGGGGAAGTGGAGGCACCTGGGAAAAAAGCTGACACAAATGGACATAATGACATCACATGGGGAAGAGTAAAACTAAACACATTGGCTGTGTCCAAATCAATGACTGTAGAAAACATGGACGACGCGACAGCGCCTCCTCCCATTGTGCAAAAATGAAGCCAAACAACCTGCCTGCTGCACAGCTGGCTTATGGCACTAAGAGGCACATACCTCCCTCTAGTGGTCACATTAAGTTCAAACATGGAAAAAGTGTTGGCTACCTATAACATAGTCCTGGGATCACTTCCGGGCCATTCACCCCCCCCCCCCCCTCCCCCCTCACACATTGACCCATGTGACCTCAGTAACTCAGTTGACAGCAGGGTGGGTCATCCACTCTCAGGACCTCCGCCAGCATCACAACCTCACTGGGAGTTAAACACCCGAGACTCTCCATCAGCTTTCAGAACTGAAGAGGTGAAGCGCAGTTTGCTTGTTAACGTGTTGACGCCGTCCAGCCCCACGCACGGGGCGATCCGCTGTAGCTCGTTAACGGAGATTTGCCGTGTTGTGGCGTTAACGTCATTTCAACGAGATTAACGCTGACAGCACTAGTGAGAACACAACGAATATGACTGCACATTGACGCCGACATCATCCTAGTGCAAAGACAAGTGGAAGCAGACAAAAACAACAAGCACGCATGCTACAAACTTTACCCGAGTCATTTAGACAGCCGTTAGCACATGATTCTCCTTATGGGGACCTGATATGTTTAATATGCTGCTGAGAATATAGCCCAGAAGAAGCGTATAGTATAGCTTTTATTTTGGAAAGAGCCATTTCTCTGTAATAAACTCTCTTTTCCAAAGATGAGTGATTTCTTGATCAGATAGATTTATTTTATCCCTTTGTTGTTTCAGCAACATTAAATCTAAAAACTGCACGTTTGAGTTAAAATATATATTTATAATTTTAATAAATGACAAATTAAAAAGGCATGAACATTTTTTTGTATCGAAAAAATATCAAACCGTGACACCAAAGTATCGAACCGAACCGTGAATTTTGTGTATCGTGCACCCCTAATATATATATATATTAGGGGTGCAACGATATTCGTATCGATATTGAACCGTTCGATACAGTGCTTTCGGTTCGGTACGCATATGTATCGAACAATACAACATTTGTAATTTATTTTATCAATTTTCCTTCTGACGATGCTGTCTGTGTTGAGCGCTCAGTGAATCTGTGTTCGACTACTCCGCCTAGGCTGCACTGTCGAGCGCAGATCCACTGAGCGCTCAACACAGACAGCATCGTCAGAAGGAAGAGCGCAGGGCAAGCTAGCGAGACAGAAGTTAAGCTCTACTTGCAACAGGCAAATTGAACCTCATTCAGATCTGGCGTTTGGAATTATTTTGGTTTTAATGTGACGTATGACCCTGAAGGTAAGCGAGTCATGGACTAAAGTAAAACAGTATGTTGGATGTGCCACGCAATGCTCAATTACATGGGTGGGAACTAGTGTGTTAGCGCAGTTAGCTCGTTAACGTGTTGGCCGTCTAGCCCCATGCACGGGGCGATCGGCGGTAGCTCGTTAACGGAGATTTGCCGTGTTGTGGCGTTAAGGTCATTTCAACGAGATTAACCTGAAAGCACTAGTGGGAACACAACGAATATGACTGCACATTTACGCCGACATCATCCTAGTGCAAAGACAAGTGGAAGCAGACAAAAAAAAGCAAGCATGCTACTAACTTTAGCCGAGTCATTTAGACAGCTGTTAGCACATGATTCTCCTTATGCTGCTGAGAATATAGCCCAGAAGAAGCGGATAGTATAGCTTTTATTTTGGAAAGAGCCATTTCTCTGTAATAAACTCTCTTTTCCAAAGATGAGTGATTCCTCAATCAGATACAGGGCTTGCAATATCGCTAGCCCGACGTCCCGGGGCTAGCGATTTTTCCAGTCGGGCTACCAAAATCTATCTCTGCCCTGCCCGTCGGGCTATTGTAGGAAAAATCTATGTCAATGCTTTTGCATTCTTTCAGAAATGTAGCTGGGTAATTATGTCATTGGCATCGGTGAGCCACTGTCAATATGTGACATATTGAAGTCGCGTTTGAATTTGCGCTTGTTTTTTTGCTTTCACTTTGCAATCGTGCGAACTGTGTATAGAGAGCGACAGCACTGATCTGTGAGTGATGATAATTTGTGCACCAATTCCTCTGACATCGTCTTATTAATCGTTAGCTTACTATGCAAACATGACAAGTGAAATCTCCCGCAGCAAGCTTAAACATGTGAGAGGTTGATCGCGCAGAGAATCGCTGAGCTTATGTGAGTGCGTGTGTAAAAGCAGCAGGATATATATTTTAGTTCTGCTGAGCCAAATAAGACAGGTCAGGGTGAAGAAGTGACAGCCAAAGAAAAGCTTACCACAAAACGGAGAAGTTATGACAAATCAGACTATAAGGCAAAAAGAAAGTGCAGCTTTATGGTTTCATGGACAAAAGAATTTCTGTGGCTGCAATATGACGAGCTAAATAACCAGGGCTGCACATAAGTGGTCCACAGGTGCACATTCACTGTCAAAATAAAAAACACGCACAAGGGTTAGGGTTAAATTTAAAAACAGTACTTTTGAGTTAAAATATATATTTATAATTTTAATAAATGACAAATTAAAAATGCATGAACATTTTTTTGTATCGAAAAAATATCGAACCGTGACACCAAAGTATCAAACCGAACCGAACCGTGAATTTTGTGTATCGTTGCACCCCTAAAAAATTATATATATATATATATATATATATATATATATATATATATATATATATATTTATATATATATATATATATATATATATATATATATAATGTTTTTGGGGTGGTTTTGGTTGCATTTTTCAGGATTTATGTTCTAAAACATCTGCAGCTCCATGACACTGAAACAAACCAATTACCATGCAGTACAGCAATTTTACATTTTTTCACATTTAATAATCACTTTTTAGTTTAGAGTCCAGTGCGTATGATTAAAAAAAACTGCTGTTGTTTCAACTGGTCAGTTTCAGTTGTCTGACTCTCCACCTTTGCTTCATGCTCTAATGCAAGTGCAAAATGAACTGTGCAAGATCTTCTTCCTTCCGCCATCAATTTCTCTGGAAATTACAGCAATATTGTCATGTCACAAATTACCATTAAGCATAGTCTCACTACCCGACCCAACACTTTACCTTGGATCTTCTTTTCAGACGTAGTATGTGTGTCTGTGCAAACCTGAGCTTTTTATACCATGACAGAAAGAGGGGTGAATGAGTACTTACTTACTTAAGTACTTACTTAAGTACGGAGGCATAAAGGGGATGATATGATAGTTCTATAAATCTTCTAACATGGTGGAATCAACATGTTGTTTAGTTTATGTTCAAGGGCAGTGTGAGTACCAGTCAAATGTAGTGTGGACGGGGTTGTTGGAGTGCAGTCTGCTCGTGGTCTGATCTGTGGAAAAAGAACAAAGAAAACTGCAATGATCTCCATTCAGTCACTGAAAACATAACAGCATCTGTGTCATCTGCAAACGTCAATGATTTTTCTACCTGCAGACAGAAAAATAAATCACTGAGCCGACACAAAGTATAAATAAATGTAACTCTAGAAACATGGATGAAAACAAGAGAGGACAAAGCAGAAAGAAGAACAGAACACTGAATGTTGTTTAAGGTCAGACTCTGAGGTGAGGTTAAGGTTCTTCTCACCATTTTGGACTAAGTTTAAAGAAGTGACTATTTTACTGTGGACAGGCTCAATTCTCTAACAATATACTACACTCTGCTTTTTAACATGACCACAGAAAGAAAAGGCAAATAAAGGAAACATGTTATAAAGCACACAATCTGATCTATTAACTAAAAAGAGAGAAATTATGTTCATGATAATTGGACTCAAATGCAGGACACATTGGTTTTACTAGGGATGGGTATCGAAAACCGGTTCTTGTTGAGAACCGGTTCCCACTGTTTCAATTCCTTGGAATCGTTTGCCATTTTTGCAAACGATTCCCTTATCGATTCCAGTCGCCCCGAATGACGTCACCACGTTGCGGAGCGTCATTTACCTGGCAGGAAACACGGCGCCTAAGCGGCTCAAACGCTCAAAAGTTTGATTATACTTTATGAGAACCGATGACAACAGGGCAACTTGCAAAGTAGATATTTCATTTAAGGGAGGAAACACTACGAATATGCAAAAGCATTTGCTCACAAAACACGCGATGACACGCGTTTTTAATTCCGCTCCGGACTCGTGACTCTCAACCCAGCAGCAGCGCTAACGTTTGCACGTCCTCTCCCGTTAATGCGGCAGGTAAATAATCAACTAACAGTGCATATTATGTTAGCGCAATCTGCCTTATTACAAGACCTGCCATTACTGTACATGTAGGTGACCATGATGAGAGAGACAGACAGAGTCTGGCTGGCGCTCGCTGGCAGTTCTCGCTGCAGTCTACCGGTAGCGTCTCCTTTCAGGCCAGGATAGACTAATGTCACCGAGCAGTGTCTAAGTTTGTGGTCAAAGGCTTGCACCCATTTGCCACAGCAGATGCCCCCGATTTTTGGTAAGTGAATGTGTTTAATTGTGGGCAGGGACATTACTGGATATTCTTGTGTAATTGCCACAGAACAATTTATGTTATACTTTGTTATTGCTACAGAAGAATGTTGCAGCTTTAAGGCAGGGATGACTCCTGGAGTTGCTTTCTCACTGCATATGCTTTATTTCACAATCAGATCGATTCGATAACAAAAACATACAGCAGCTCCTCTCCTACTCCTAGCCCTTCGCTGCGGTGGAAAAAAGAACGACTTCAATCCCCTTCAAGGAACATACGTACAAAATAGTTTTCCTGATACACCAATGGGGCGTTCAATGCCATCTTGTAAATATGAGTACTCTGGCAGAGTAACAGTTCAAATGAAAAATACACCAGAACAAACAAGCAAACAAAAAAAGAAGTGTGGGGTACCTTTGAACCAATGAACAAAGTATAACAATTTATACTTTTTAACATAACCCGACCCCGTCAATATGTGATATGTCTCACAAGAATATTTATTTTATTATTTTACATTTACAATTTTTTTTCCTGGGGACCCTGTGACACCCCATTGAAGAGCCGTAGGCTGGATCTCTCAAGATCTCACTGTTGGGTTTGTAAGGCCATGTTACTCCTAAATTTCTATCTTGTTCAAAGAGAAGATATAAAACAAAGCTCTGAGCTAATCGACCTTAGTGTTCTCCTTTTTAAAAAAAAAAAAAAAAGAATCGATAAGAGAATCGATAAAGAATCGAATCGTTAAACAGAATCGAAAATGGAATCGGAATCGTTAAAATCTTATCAATACCCATCCCTAGGTTTTACAGTATTTTTTTTATCAAGTTTAGCCAGAATGTGTAATGGGGAGGGCAAGGAGGTCTCTGAGTTTACAGAGGAGAGGACAGTCCAACAGGCACATGGGTGAAGATCCAAGCAGAGGGGAAGAAGCAAAGGTAAGACCAGAGGTAAGCATGAGGAGCATCAGCAGCAGGTAAATACAAAAAAACAGAGATTCAGAGGCCTGAGCAACTGCACCACTGAAACATTCAGTGAGGAAGTGATTGTCAGTGAATCACACCTGCAGTAATGTCACTGCGGCACATGTGTAAAGCTTAACTCATTTTAAATACTTTATATTGTGTTCAGTTTACAGTAATGCATCATTTTCTGTGAAAGAACCACGGATCTCTAAACAGCTTTCAATTAGCTCAGAAAAAAGGCGGATTTAAAAAGGAAAAATGCCACAGCTCAATTTACCCGTGGCATATTAAAGTGTTTGTGCTACTTTATGTAATTTTTATGTCATTCTTAGTAGGCAAGTTTTAATTATGCCAAATATTACTCTTTTTTTGCGCTTTGGTTATTATTATTTTTTGTAAAGATACAAATATTTGGGGGACCCATGAGACTCCACTCAAAAGCATCTTATTTTTCCTGCCCAGTTTAAAATCATTTGCTTGTCCTAGTGCCAAGTTTATATCCCATTATTTACATTTTTTGGTACTTCTCCCAATATAAAACGCACCTTTGGTTTCATAGACTGATCATCTCTGCAGTTTTATTCCAAGACTGCAGCACCCCTGTTAGCTTGTTGTTTAGTTTGTATTGGCTGTTGTTTGTGATATTTAATCAGTAGGAGTAATAAACTTTGTCTCTTCCTGATGTGTGTCTTTTATCCTGTCGCCATCTGCCCTCGTCTCTTTTCCGTCACCCCCAACCAGTCACAGCAGATGGCTGCCAAAACACCTATTGGATCAGTGCCTGTATAACCTACGATGGTGTAACAGCAGGCACGTGCAGAGGGGGGGGCTGGAGGGGCTTGAGCACCCGCCCCTTTCCTGATGGGTGCCCAGAGTGCCCTTTTGTTGAGGCAACTTTTAAAAAAATTTTGCGGAGTCTTGTCTGTGCCCCTCAACAATAATATTTAACTATTAATCATAGTTTTGCTAAATAAAAGGATCTGGCTTGCATCAGTCACATGATCACATTTAACCAATGATCGCCCTTGACGGCAGAACGCGCTGGTTACGAGCCGGGAACGAGCTCACAAAGAGCACGCGCATTTTTAGCGGTCCGGAGCTGTAGGAGAAACACAAGTTAACTCAGAGACACAGACTGATGCGACACAACCAGTAAGTAGGTGTACAGCGTACACTGTAGTGTGTAGCACCCAGGAGTATCAGCTTATTACGTACACGTTGGTAAGTTGTCTTGTTGCAACTGACGAACTGAAACAAATGAGCGTGCTGTGTGTGCAACAGCGCGACAAACATTACCTGTCCTTTTATTAACTGCACAAGTAGTGCTGGTCACAGCTGCTGGCTACCTGTGTAAGGCTGTCATGTGTCTGTAGCTCTGTCACCGTTTTAGGGAACATATTTAGTTTTAAAGCAAGTTACATAGCTTTTCCTGCCTTTCTGGAGGGATTATATTCCACTAAAAAACGATCTAATATGCATGTCCACATAATTATGCATTATTATAATTATGATATATTAAAAAACACAAGCTGTATGTAACGTTGGACCCAAGAAATATAAGCTGGAGCGAATTTGACGACAGCCGAACTTTTATTTAATACTGTGCGTTTGTACAGGGACACAGACACTCCCGCTCTCTCTCTGCTGTCATGTCCGCCCTCCTCCTCCGACTGTCACTGCCAACATATAAAGAGACACAATCACTGTCAGATCCCAGCACACCTGTTCACCCCGCCCCTGCACCGCCCCGGGAGCTCACTGCGTCACCCCTCCTCTGCAGCTGGCCAGAGACCACACCCACGCCACGCTGTATTTTAAAGAACATACATTAAGAAGCAGATTATATTAGATTTATATTTTAAATAAGACAAAATTTGGATTTTACAGCAGTAAAATTATTGTATCTCTACAGTTTAAACATGTAATAAGCTTTGCCCTGCACAGAGTGGATAGTGAAACAAATGGAATCATCATAAATGCATTATTTCATATTTATTACTTCCCCCTCCTCATTGCTTTATTATTGTAGCTCTAGTAATAAATAATAATGTAAGGATTCTGGATCAGCACCGAGATGCCCAAAGTATATACAGTATTCTGAAGGTCTAAAATGTCACTGTGTGTGCGCATGTGTTTGTTTTATGTATATGGATTATTTTAAATTATTACTCATGATATGACATTGTCCAGATAGAATTTTATTGGAATTCCACGTGAAAGACCAACACAAAGTGGTGCACACGTGAGAAGTGGAACGAAAATCATACATGATTCCAAACATTTTTTACAAATAACTGCAAAGTGGGGTGTGCATAATTATTCAGCCCCCTGAGTCAATACTTTGTAGAACCACCTTTTGCTGCAATTACCGCTGCCAGTCTTTTAGGGTCTGTCTCTACCAGCTTTGCACATCTACAGACTGAAATCTTTGCCCATTCTTCTTTGCAAAACAGCTCCAGCTCAGTCAGATTAGATGGACAGCGTTTGTGATCAGCAGTTTTCAGATCTTGCCACAGATTCTCGATTGGATTTAGATCTGGACTTTGACTGGGCCATTCTAACACATGGATATGTTTTGTTTTAAACCATTCCATTGTTGCCCTGGCTTTATGTTTAGGGTCGTTGTCCTGCTGGAAGGTGAACCTCCGCCCCAGTCTCAAGTCTTTTGCAGACTCCAAGAGGTTTTCTTCCAAGATTGCCCTGTATTTGGCTCCATCCATCTTCCCATCAACTCTGACCAGCTTCCTGTCCCTGCTGAAGAGAAGCACCCCCAGAGCATGACGCTGCCACCACCATATCTGACAGTGGGGATGGTGTGTTCAGAGTGAGGTGCAGTGTTAGTTTTCCGCCACACATAGCGTTTTGCATTTTGGCCAAAAAGTTACATTTTGGTCTCATCTGACCAGAGCACCTTCTTCCACATGTTTGCTGTGTCCCCCACATGTTTGCTGTGTCCCCTACATGTTTGCTGTGTCCCCTACATGTTTGCTGTGTCCCCTACATGTTTGCTGTGTCCCCCACATGTTTGCTGTGTCCCCTACATGTTTGCTGTGTCCCCCACATGTTTGCTGTGTCCCCCACATGGCTTGTAGCAAACTGCAAACGGGACTTCTTATGGTTTGCTGTTAACAACGGCTTTCTTCTTGCCACTCTTCCATAAAGGCCAACTTTGTGCAGTGCATGACTAATAGTTGTCCTATGGACAGATTCCCCCACCTGAGCTGTAGATCTCTGCAGCTCGTCCAGAGTCACCATGGGCCTCTTGGCTGCATTTCTGATCAGCGCTCTCCTTGTTCGGCCTGTGAGTTTAGGTGGACGGCCTTGTCTTGGTAGGTTTACAGTTGTGCCGTACTCCTTCCATTTCTGAATGATGGCTTGAACAGTGCTCCGTGGGATGTTCAAGGCTTGGGAAATCTTTTTGTAGCCTAAGCCTGCTTTAAATTTCTCAATAACTTTATCCCTGACCTGTCTGGTGTGTTCTTTGGACTTCATGGTGTTGTTGCTCCCAATATTCTCTTAGACAACCTCTGAGGCCGTCACAGAGCAGCTGTATTTGTACTGACATTAGATTATACACAGGTGCACTCTATTTAGTCATTAGCACTCATCAGGCAACGTCTATGGGCAACTGACTGCACTCAGACCAAAGGGGGCTGAATAATTACGCACACCCCACTTTGCAGTTATTTGTAAAAAATGTTTGGAATCATGTATGATTTCCGTTCCACTTCTCACGTGGTCACCACTTTGTGTTGGTCTTTCACGTGGAATTCCAATAAAACTGATTCATGTTTGTGGCTGTAATGTGACAAAATGTGGAAAAGTTCAAGGGGCCCGAATACTTTTGCTGTATTTAGCAACCAAGACTCTTCAGCATGCTCTTGTATTGCTTATAAGACTGTTCACTGCATCTGGAGGAGTGCTTGGAGTGGAAGGGTCAGAGATTAATTCATTCTCTGAAAAGCATTGAACACTAGCTTTCTCACCTAAGTGGTCAGAGAAGAAAGAAACAAAAAAGGACAGCTGTGGTTTTATTGAACTGGAGTGGGAAGGGTGGTCAACCAAGTGTCATGTTACACATGAAGAGTAGAAGTTCATCTTCAAGTTATACCATGTCAGTGTGTCACGGTCTGGCTGGGGCAGACCGTATGTGTTGCAAGGAAGGACTCAAGCGCAGACCAAAACGTGGTGTGGATTAACAAAACAAGCCGTTTAATAAGGCAAGAAACAAGGGTACAAAATAATAGGGCATGGGTGAAAACTAAACAATAACCTAAACTGGATGAACTAATAACAAAACATGAAAAACCTTAACCATAATGAACTGACATGGGTACCTGGAGATGAGACATGGATGAGCAGACGACCTGACAAGGAATGACTGAAAGCGCGCGGACTAAATACACACAGGAGGATAATGAGGAAAGTGGGAACACATGAGGAAACAGCTGACACACATGAACATAACGACGTGACAAGGGGAGCGTAACATTAACAACATTGAACCTAGGAACACAGGAACCCTTCAAAATAAAACCGGAAATCTAATGAAACGCAGACCTGACAACATAAGACACATAGATAAGAAACACACGAAGCGAAGGGCAAGGGAGACTTCACAGGGTATGACAATACAAGGGGGGAACTGATAAACAGATGCACCTAGGAAACATAATAAGCTAGAACATACACTAACAGCATCAAAAGAACTGAAACTCAAAACACTGGGTCATAAGACCCAGGACTGTGACACAGTGACCTTCATGGTTCCTACATTCACATTGGATTTTCTAAAACAACACGTGCTGATTAATTTTATGAACGGCTGATAATCATTGACATTCACTTGTTTATCTCTTTGTAGTCTTGTACCTTGTAAAAGTTGTAAAGATTACTTTATGCATTTTGTCGTTTAGAGTATTTTTGCTCTGAGTTATTAGAGGAATTCCATAATCAAAGGCAATTACTTCCTCAGTGCCAAAAACTTCCAGATATGTTCTTTCACAGCTGCTTAAACATCTGTATCTGAGCACACATTTTGATATTTGTCCTCTAAGCTCTGGTCAGTTGGTGGAAACACACATGCTCATGTTTTACTATCAATTGACAATCATTGATACTCACTTGTTCTTCTCCTTGTACTGCATCTGAAGTCATAAAGATTACATTAGTCACTGATTCACTAGAATAAGGTTGAATCTAATGCTACAGTGACCTCCCCTCTGTACTGTGTAATATAAAAGTCAGTCAGGTTTGCAGATGACACACAGATACTGTTGAGTTTTCACTGACAGAATGGAGATCACGCTGTTTTTCTCGCTGTTGCTTCTGGTCTGCTCTGTTTCCACAAATCAGACAGAGGCAGATAATGAAATTCTTGACCAGCAGATTTCAAACCAACAACCCTGTCCACAGGAAGTCCATGCTGTGCTCAGAGAGCTGACTGCCTCAGTGGCTGAACAGAAAGTGGAAATCAGGACCTTAAAACAAGAGAATAAAGGTAGAGTATGATGTCAGGTAGTGAGAAAAATGACAGCATGAGGAAACCTTCATATGAGCCCCTGTTACAGAGATATCAATGTCACTTCATGAATCTATCACTAACGTTTCTCATTAATTTTTTTATTTTTATTATTTATTCATTATTTATTCAATAATCTAACCTACTAAAAATGAAAAGATTCAAATGATGCAGATAAATAAAATTCATATTGAGTTATTTATGTTCTTTTCTGTCAGACCATGTCGCAACACTGAAAGACCTGGAAATGCAGAACGTTGAACTTCAGAGACAGAGGTCTGAAATTGACAAACTTAAACAGCAACAAATAATAAATAAATAAATAAACTTTATTTATAAAGCACACTAAAAAAACAAGGGTATACCAAGGTGCTTGACAAAAATAAAATAGGAAAAGGGAGATGGGAGGGAAAAGAGAAAGGACCTGGCACGTATCAATTATAAAAACCATCATAAGATATAAAAGTAGTTCACAAGCATAAAAAATGTACCAGCGCACACAAGTGTTAACTGGGTGGAAAGGCAAGATTAAAGAAATAAGTCTTAAGCCGTGATTTAAACAGTGGCATAGAGTCAGACGCCCGGATAGCGACAGGAAGGTTGTTCCATAAGACCGGGGCAGCTACAGCAAACGCGCGGTCACTGCGAGACTTCAGCCGAGAACGAGGTTGCTCCAGAAGAATTTGGGTAGCAGAGCTAAGTGCTCTGACAGGAGTGTGTAACCTGAGAAGCTCATTGAGGTAGCTCGGCGCAAAGTTATTAATGGTTTTGTAGGTGAAAAGTAATATTTTAAATTGAATACGGTATTTAATTGGAAGCCAGTGCAAGCCAGCAAGAACAGGAGTGATGGAAGAAAACTTCCTGCTACCTGTCAAAAGGCGTGCCGCCGCATTCTGGACAGTCTGCAATCTAACGAGAAGGGTGGAGGAAAGGCCAATGTAAAGAGAGTTGCAGTTCATATCCAGAATCGGATTCTTTTGGTTATTACCCAAAGCTCGTGACCATAGGTGAAGGTGGGGACAAACTGATAGGAAAGAGCTCCTGCCAGCCACACAGCCACCTGCGACAATCACAGACATTTATCTACCGGCTTGACTGGCGGCTGCAAAACATTGCAAGATAATCTTGGTCAGGTATTCTTCCAGTCCACAACTTTACCACGAGTGTTGTTATATCAATTTAATTGTCCCACAAGGGGAAACTTGGGTGTAACAGCAGCAAGAAAACACATATACAAACAAACAGTACACATAACACAGAAAAGAAACATACACAATTCTTACATATTTACATGAAGGACAATGGTTACCAAAAACTGAGTACCATACTGTTGTTAAATTAAATAAAATTAAATACAGATAAGAGGCAACCCTGGTTGTAGTGTGAATCGGTTGATAAAACAGTGCACGATACAGCGCTGATGTAAACATCTGTGTTTGTTGGGAGCAGTTCAGATTGTACAGTCTGACAGCTGCAGGGAGGAAGGACCTGCGGAAACGCTCCTTCATGCATCGAGGATGCAGCAGTCTGTCACTGAAGCAGCTCTGCAGTTCAGCAACATCTACATGCATGGGGCGGGAGATAAACTGCTGCTCCAACATACCACACTGTGAAAAATGACAGATGCCACCACAGAGTCATAGAAGGTCTTTAAAAGCGCTCCCTGGACTCCAAATGACCTCAGCCGCCTCAGCAGGTAGAGTCTGCTCTGACCCTTCCTGTAAAGAGCATCATCCCTGTACTTATACTTTTGTGTTGCTCTCTCATCACATCTTCATTATTCTCATCACTGCTTAAAACAACACACATCTTTTTTTAACTGTCTTTTCTCCAAAACAGAAAGTGGCATTACAGTTGTTTCAGGCTGAGAGACACAAAACGCTCTTCGTATTATCATTCATATATCATCCACACAACTATTTTATTTCTTTTTGTCCACTGGGCAGGTGACCTGCAGAATCATGTCTGCCCCAGCTGGATACCTTTTCACACACACCGTGACGTCAGACACACTCACAGTCACTTCATTCGTCAGACTTCTTTTAAGTTTGCAGCAGGCAATGCGACTGAGTATTGTGTCAAGATAAGTAGGAAGACCACGCTATAATGGACAGTTGAAGGAAAAGGTCAAATTTACAGGGAATCTTTTTGTTTTGTTTTTGGACAGAAAGATGAGAGTTTGATGTGTACATGGCTGTGAACAAAAATATAAATGTGGTGGATCATAAATTTGATTAGTTTTGAAGTTGTACATCTCTGTTCCTTACATTTCATGTCATGCCCTTATTAATGTTTTATTTCTTGCTTTGACTGTTTTCGAATAGAATATGCAGTGGGAATATAGAGGGAGATAAGCAGTGAAAGTTTTGCCTGGGTTGATTGTGCGTCGATCCATTGTTAATGCCTCAGGGCTCCAGTAGGTGGGTTCGCGCGCTTCCTCCTTCACTCAATACAGACGAGTGAGAGTGAGAGCTGCGTGTCTGTGCCGCTCTTTCACCTCTCCTCACTATTTCCCCTGTTTAAGGGCACAACATAAACACTGAGGCTTCAAAATGCAGCATCTACAACACTGTCACTCTGCCTCCACCATGGAGACCGTCTCCATGGTGATGAGTACAACTGGCAGCTGAAACTGTTGTGAACTTCTCCATGAGTCATATTTCCTGTTTCAGAGCTGCTGATTGGCTCTTTGGGCCCTTTACCTTCAGGAGGTCATGGACGAAGCACTGAAGTCGTTTATCACGTAAAAAATATTTTTAGTTTATAATAATTTGATAAATAATAAAATATTAATAAAAACTGGAGGTTTTTTTAGAACTTAGATTTTAAGCTATTTATGCCTTTTTTGCTGCTCTTTTTTAAACTTATTCCCTTTAAACTGTATTTATTCTTTTTAAAATATATTGGTTATTGCACTGTAGAGGCTGCTGAGGAACAGTATTTCGTTTCAGGCTGTGTAACACGAAATGACAATAACCAATAAAGTCTTGAGAGCTGCCATCATTGTTCCAGCAGGAGGCAGTAAAACACCAAACTGCACCTGTTGTGCTGAAAAGGTGTGAGCATGTGCAGTAACCCAGTAAGTTACCTGAATATCTCTCTCACACACACACACACACACACACACACACACACACACACACACACACACACACACACACACACAGTACTGATACTAATGACTCGCTCTCACATCTATTTGGGTTTAATGTCAGGGTATATTTGTGGATGAAAGTTTTGTAGGACACATGATGTGGACAGTCTGGTAATCCCAGAATATTTTAATGTAAGAAAACTCCAGACAGCTCTGGAGAAAGTTTCAGAGTAAAAGCCCTGGAGTGTTTTACATGTTATTCTGTTGGATTCAATCTGACGGAGCTGATTCATAAACACTTCACTGCCAGGTATCAGGTGACCTGCAGAGACTGATCCTACAAACACTCAGAAACAGAGTAAACCAAACTGCACCACAGTGATCAGACGAAACCTTCCTGACATGAACACAGCTCCTCAGTAAAAACTGTGAACCAGCAGAGAGACTACACCCAGCACCATACACCACCTCTCTGACACAGTACACCCTCGGGCAGGTGGTGTCCCCATAAACAGTGTGAGAAGCTCTGATTATTTACTATGTTCAAACAAACTGAGTGTCCACAAACGTCTGAGCTCACAGTGAGAGCTGCTGGCACAGTTTGGAGGTGTTCTGCCCCCTGCTGGACACACAGAGCTACAACATGAGGATCAGAGGAGGCTGGTGCTGCTTCACCTTTAGACACAAGAAGGAGGTCAACAAATGTAGAAACAGAGATTGTTTTTAAACCTGTAAAGGGGGAAATCCTGACGAACCAATCCACAGCCAGAAAAGAAGTCTAACTCTGTGCTGCTCCAATCAGGAATCAGCTCTGTTACTGTGTGAGTGTGTAAAGTCACAGAGTAGCTGGTTTCAAATGTATCTATAAAGTTTATTCACATTTTATTTAGGCTTCAAAAAACAGTCCAAGTTTATTTCTTTGGACTTTGTTCACTTAGCGCCACCTGGAGGACAGTCAGCTCCCTGCAGCAGCTCTGGAGGACTGTTAACTGATGAAGAGCTCGGACTGCACAGCCTGCTTCATCACCGACTTCTTTAAATAAACATGACCACGATCAGTCGCAGCACCTCAGACAAACGTTTGTTACACAGCAGCCGCCTTCACACCGACTGAGCTCCATCACAGCTTCAGAGCTCAGCTTACTAAAGTCAAAGTTTATTTCCTCTCAGGTTTCTTACTTTCAGTAAAGTTTCACTGTTAGAGCCCTGACCAGCATCCTGCAGCATCTGGAGCAGCTGTGTGGTGCTGTCATGGCAATAAGGATCCAAATCTGTGGGATGTTTCCAGCAGGGGTTATAACCTGCAGCCAGCAAGGTGTGCCTAATAAAGTGGCAGTGTTTATGTCCCAGTGCAGCAGCATCAGAAAACGGTGGTTTACATCTCTGTTACAGGAAACCTGAAGAGTTAAAACACCAGAGAAGAAAATCTAAACGTTACACAAAGAACATAAAAGAAGTAAACTTCATAAAAACTTCACAAATGATGCTTTAAATGAAAAATAAATCCCTGTAAATAATTCAACAGGTCACATGTTAGAACCACCTTAACTAAACTCTGTAGCCGCTCACTGTGGTTTGTCCCAGCAGCTCTTAGGAAACAAACTGCTAACTTCAGTGTCAGCACACACTGTTAGTAAACTATGCAACACTGAATTCAGGTTTCAGTTGTGTTAAGTTGTGAAGTTGTGATGAAAGTCTTCTTACTGACACAGGTAGGATGGTCAGGCGTCCTCTGTTCCTTCACCGTTCATGAACTGTCACTTATAAAATGCTGCCAAACATCAACTACACTCAATAACTAAACGTGTGCAGGTTAAAGTGATGGACGCCCAGATCTGCACTCCAAATACAAACAGACTAAAGGTGTTTCCTCCAGAAACAAAGACAATATTTACAAAGGTCTCACAGGTAAATTGTGAGCGATCACAGCAGCATCTCATCCTGACTAACAGCTTTTAGATGCAGGGAGAGCGTCGTGGTTCAGAGGTGGTTCAGCAGATGATGAAGGCCATTCTGTTGCATTGTGTAGTGCTGTGGAGGCCATGATGGTCGACTGGGTCTGCTTCTACTGAACTCACAAACACTTCTGAGGTATTTACACCTGAAGCCTCATTGAATGTGAGTCAGAAACAAACGGCTCAGCTGTGATTAATGGACGTTTCCCTGCATTTCTATTTTCACACAGTTTATTTCTTACAGCAGGAAAACTGAACAGAATGTCTGTAAGAGGTCAGAGTGAGGATGACGTCACTTAATACAGGAAATACATGTTTGTCTGTTTTGATGATGAAGGACTTCTTCAGCTCTGTAAACAGCTACACTTGAGAGGACAGAGGTGATTTCATGGATCAATAACAATGTGTTTATCAGCTTTCATCATCGCAGTGCAGACATGACGTCAGATCTATCAGAGTGAAGGCCGTCTCTCTGATGACGTCACAGAGCAGAGTCCTTCTGTCCAATAAAGGATCTCAGATCAGCTGCTGCCATCTTGTGGCCACAGTTGGTTACTGTCTCTGAAAGTTGTCTCATGTTTCCTGTTGTCCTGCTAACAAAGGCTGGAGCTCATCATGCTGAGAGGGCAGCAGCATTTTGTGGCTCTTCACACATGTTCATTATATTCTGATGATCCTGGATGGAGACAAACTACAGATAAGTGTGTTCAGCCCAACTAGTTTATCTCATTACAGCAGTTTGATGTTTCCCTTTGAATCCCCCTGAAGATCCTGACAGTGAAGCACGTACATAATACTCCAGCCTTTCAACTCTGAGCTTATTTAGTTCTATTAATACACTGAAATCTCATTTGTGTCATGAAGAAAGTCTTTAATCAAACAGAATTCAAAGATCAGAAACATTTCATATATGGAGTTAAACATGAATCATTGTTTCAACAACATATTTATTGTTGTCATAAACAGACAAGAAGACAACAACAAACTGCTCCTCCCATTCAACACATGTCAGTCCATATCCCAGCAAACTAAATCATCTCCATTTACACATCAAATAGAAACATGAATCACTTGTAATGATTAGAAACTTGATAGAATTTCAAATCTAGTTTGGGGAGTCATTCAGTGAGAAACAGTGAAATGATTTTCCATGTGAAAAGGTGGACAGCAGAAACAGAAAGAAAGAGTGAAACTAAAAGAGAAACAAAGAGCTTTGGAACAACGAGGCAGCAGGAGGACAGCTGCAGTTTAACAGCTTCAACTCACTGACAGGAAACAACATTAGAAACATCATCATCCTCAACTCATCTGCTGCACTGACACTGACACCTTCAACGGACACACCTTCACTTTACCACCATCATCAGTGCTAATGAATGGAAACATCCTGTGAGTGAAAGTGTGTGTGAAGGTGTGTATGTGTGTGTTAGTATCAGGATCAGAGAACGACAGCTTTCCTCTGTTCCAGTCCAGATTCACTCTGATCCTCTGGAGCTTCTTCTCTACTGAGAGAGCAGTGACAGGAGCTGATGGTGAGCCTGTGTAGTATTCACCTTTATAGAAACATATTATCCATAATCCAGACTCTATGTCTCCCTTCCTCTGCACAGACTCTGCTAACACACCCAGTGCCCACCGTATACTGTCTCCAACTTCAACATCCCAGCTGTGAGTCCCTGAGTTAAAGCCCTCAGAGCCCAGGACAGAGCCGTAATCATCAAACCTCTCTGGATTATCAGGAAGCTGCTGCCTCTCTCCTTCTCTCACACTGGTCAGATCTTCAGACAGGATGAGTTCTGGATGAGCAGTGTTTGGGTCCAGAATGAGAGGAGTGTAGGAGACCATGTCCTTCATGTTGTTCCAGATGTTGAAGGTCAGGTTGCCCAGGTGTTTGGCCTGGTCTATCAGAGCTCCTGAGGGCAGCTGTGGATCATCCAGCAGGGGGCAGCGCTGGACTCTTTCCACTGCAGCCTTGTAGTTGTGCAGGAATGAGACGTCTTCAGCTCTCAGCTCCTCCTCTGTGGCTCTGACTGTGTCTGAAAGAGCTGCTATCTCTCTGCTCAGAGCCTCCATCTTCTCCTTCATCATCCCACTCTTCTGCTCCTCTTCCTCCCTCAGTGCAGCCAGCCTGGCCTCCTCTTCCTCTGCTAGAAACTGCTGAAGCTTCTTAAACTGCTCCTTAATCTGCCTCTCTGTGTGTCGGGCCTGGACCTTAATGTGTTCTGCTGTTTGATCAAACTTCACTTGAACTTCTTCACAAACCTTTAACTTCTTCTTTAAGGGCTCCAGAGTTTCCTGAAGTTCCTTCTTGTGTTGTTGTGCAGCTTCATCGATGGGTCTGAATCTGTGATTGGTGTGTTTTTCTGAGTCTCTGCAGATGTGACACACTGGCTGCTGATGGTCCAGACAGAAGAGTTTGAGTTTCTCAGAGTGCAGACTGCAGAGAGCCTCTGAAGCTCTCTGATCTCTCTCCTGTAAGAACGACTCACACAGGTTTCTTAAAGCCAGATTTAAAGGTGGTTCCCTTGAAGATCTTCTCTTACAAACTGGACACTCGTGTGTTGGTCTCTCTCTCCACCATCTCTTCAGACAGTCTTTACAGAAGCTGTGGCTACATGACAGAATAACAGGATCTCTGAAGACCTCCTGACAGACCGAACAGCAGAGATCCTCCTCTGATCTGGAAGCCATTGAGTCTGTGAGTGAAGCTGAAAACAGCAGACAGGAAGTACAGTCAGTCCTGGCTCCCCTCCCTCCTCTACCACCTTCACTGAAACTTCCTTTGAGTCGTGTTTTTGCTCAAACTCACATTCAGTGTGTGGAGCGTCAGCAGCTTGAAGCAGCAGTGTTGGAGTTTTCCACTTTTCTCTCCTGTAGCTGGACTCACTCAGAGGAAGCTGCTAGTTTGGTCTGAGCTCAGTCTGATCGTCTGTGCGTCTCTCTTTACTGAGGACGAAGAACTTCCCGTTTCCTGGTTTGTCACATTTGAGTGACGTGAGGGGAGGAGACAAATGTTGCTGTTTGACTTTTAACTAAGGTGTGTTTCAATCCTGCCTGCAGCTCAAAAGCTGTAAAACAGGTTTTGTGTCTTTTCACCTCCACAGGTCACAACATGAAACCTGTTGTGAAGTTTATAAAATAAAGTGTCACTCGGTGGTGCAGCTGTTTGTCAGCTTCTATTTTAGACTTTGTTCTGGTTCTTGTTCAGGTTCCCAGCAGTGGGAGTGTAATGCAGTCACACACACACAGGTGGTGTTAAGGTGGATTCACTTAGTTACAGACAGTGGTGTTATTTCCTGTAACTAAGGGTGTGTTTCACTCCAAAGTTCAGACATTAACCTGCCAGAAGTTGTAAAAGTTACTGATAAAGAGCTTTTATCTCAGAAAGCAGAAAGAAAAGAAATAAGTGTAAAGAGTGCAGCAAAATGTTTTAGTGTGAGCTGGTTCATCTGATCTGGTTGTGTAAAAGTCACTGCAGGACACTGAGTTTTACTTCTGTCACGATTAGTGGAGCGGACTCAGGCGCAGACCACAAGTTTCTTCAAATCAAAAGTGAATTTATTTACAGTGTTCTCCACGGTGACACACACACACACACACACACACACACACACACACACACACACACACACACACACACACACACACACAACGGTGTCTGGGAAAAAGGGTTCCAGGGTCCGGGAGTGAAAGGGGCAGGAGTCCAGGGAGGGGAGATTTCCATACAGCCCTCGCAACCACACACAGCTCCTCTTCTTTCCTCCATCACTCTTGCTCACGCTCAGTCACCGTGCACAGGGAAAACAGGTCCAGGGGAAATCTATACACAGACAGAGAGACAGTTAGTCTCCTGGTTCAGACACGAACAAACTTTGCAGAGTGCAGGACGACTGACGCTGATGGCTCAACGATCCAGCGACAAGTAGAGCAGACTCGCCATCTTAAGTAGGACTCCAATTCTCATAATCAGCGGCAGGTGTGCTGATCATCTCCAGGTGCGTGGGCCAGGAGCAGGAGCCCACACTGAGCTCCGCCCCGGCAGGAGAAAGAGAGAGTGGGAGAGGACGAGAGAGAAAGGGAGAGCAGAGGCGAGAGAGGAGAATAAACAAAACAAAGCGCCTGACTGCTGTCAGCTGGAGAGGTGCGGGGACCATGACAACTTCTGTGTTACTGACACTCATCTCTGACTCAGAGAAACGATTTCTCCCCTGTGATGTTCACACAGTGGTGAGTTACATGTGTGTGGAATTTTTCACGTTTTATAGAATTAAATTTCCTCTTACTTTCTTTTTTGTTAACCTGAGTCACTGATCATTTGCAGTATTACAGAGTCTGGCAGTCTTTGCATGATGTCCACGTCACTGTAAGTTTCTAGCTGACTCTCAGGTGTGACAGGTGTGCCAGCAGGAAAGAGTAATAATAACCTGCATCCTGAGGTTTGTCATGCAGGATTAAAGGAGCCAGGCTTTGTTCACACAGCTAGGATTGTATTTTACACTGACCCTGGGTCAGTATAAGTATCATACAGTTCAAACGAAGCACTGAAACTTGCACATATTTATTACAGATGCACTAAAGAAAAACTGGATATTTAGAGTCAATCTGTGGCTGCGATTAAACACTTTACTGGAAACTTTATTAACCAGTAACTTCATCAGTCATGACAGAAGCTAATATTTCTGAGCTAACATCGTTTAAACCAGTGGTTCCCAAACTTTGTTTGCTGGGCCCCCCTTTGTTTTACAAGAAAAATTTCCACCCCCCCCCCCCCCCCCCTTTTGTGCGCATGAACACATCCTCCAACCACACACACCCATATTTTGCTCCATTGCATGTGGCTATTTTCACGCCACGCTGTGCGCCACGTTATTGTTGAGATGAATAGCAGAATGGCAGATAGAGACAAAATACTGTTAATCTTACCATCTTCAGGTTTTACACGCTTACATACACACACAGTTACTGTCCCTCCATTTAGAAAGGCAGAGGTGTCACGATGTGATTATTTTACTGTAGTTATTTTTTTTGATGTGTAATAATATTCAACATTACTATCAATGCATTTTCCAAAAAATGCCTCTCTGTGCAAAATGGGTTTAAAAACATAAACAACTGTAGGATCCTGTTTGTCCGTGATTTAAACAGCCCAGCGCTGCTCCTGATGAAGGGAAAACCAATTCTGCAGGGAGACCTACCTCGGCACTTGTGCAGGTGATTTTTCTCTTACTTTCTTTTTTCTGTTATTTACTAAAGAATCTGTCAAAGAAATAATGAATTCTCCACACGTGTTTGAAGGTTGCTGATACGTTCATCTAGCACAGACCTATTGCTGGAACGCCAAGACAATTCTACTACAATGGCAAAAACAAGACGCAAGTCACCAGAGCTCTTTGTGTTGCTCGTGCATGAGGGAGAGAACTGTGACGAGCATCGTTCTCTCTGTTAAGGAATATATTCTAAAATACTTCTTCAGCAAAGACTCAGAGAAGAGAAACACACAGAATTTCTTGCAAGCAAGGGCAGTCTCCGGACTGAGAGAGTCGCGCCTGAGAAACTGCCCCGGTCTTTATTTTATACTTCATTGGGTGTGTGTGTGTGGGGGGGGTCAGAGTGTGGCCCCATAAGATCTTCCCTAAACCTGCTGGTCTCAAAGTCCAGCAGTTCATCAAACCAAAAGGCACTTAGACTAAAACAGACATAGCTACGTTAATCCTACCATAAAACAATAAGACAAGGTACGACCTCTCTCATGCTCCTAGGATGTGGGGTGAACACCCTAGAATGTTACATGCAGCATTCTACCATATGCAAACTTATATCACTAAAAGATTATACTGACTACTAAATACAATTTTCCATTGACACCCTCCAAGTAAGCAAATGAATGTTAACAGTCAAACATAGAAATTAACATTTGCAAAATCGTTCCAGCTTTGTGGTGCATCTCCTCCAGGTGTGTAAATCACACATGCAGAGTGGTTTGAGTTCCTCAGAGCTTCATAAATGTCTCTTCCAGTTGTTTCTATCACTGTCCATATGACCAGAGTCCAAATGTATGCAGACATGGGTATAACAAACACACCAGTTAGTTTTGCTGTTTGTCAATGTGGCTTTCAGTTATCTTCAAGGCTGCAGGCCTTTGTCAGCACTCCTGTTTTATGGCCTCTATCAACCCTCATCACCTCATTTCATGCATTCTTCCTGTGGGGGGATACTTATGACTCCTCTATTGTCCTTTCGTCTCTGCAGAAAACCTTTTTTGGAAAGGGTATTGGATTCAATGATTTTACTGCTGTTGTAACCCCACCTGTTGAGTCACTTCAGCAGTCTTGTTCATGATGCAAATGACAACAACAATGACACAAAGGAAGACCCTCTTCAGAGTGTCAAAGCATGCATAGCACAGTGACACAGCATTAGGTGATGTTCATAGGAAACTGCTGTCAGTCATTCCCCGTCACCACCATAGATTCTGCTTTCTGTTCACAGAATCATGATGCCATCCTTGAACTTCCTCTCTGCACTGTCGATTGGAGCTTGGAACGCTCCCCTCATCCTTCAGATCTCCATCTGTTGTCCACGATCTCCTCGTGATTACCTCTGGAAAGCCCCGTGGCACAGCTCTCCATCCAGTGCAGCTTTATGGTCATTGCTGTGGTTCCAGAATCTTCTCATGATGACCAGTAGGTCCCCAAACAGCATGACCTTTGACCTCAACCCCTGCCTGGGCTGTCAGCTATGGTCCCTACTTCTCGCTGGGTCTCTGAAGGTTTCTCAGGAGATTCCACCCTTGGGATCATTTCTTCCAGCAATGCTCTGCTGCACCTGCATCTCCTCACTAGAGGAAAAACGTCTATTTGGAAAACATGTCAACCATCATCAAACCAAAATTTCCTTTCAGTTCAGTGAACTTCACTTATCAAAAAATATAATTATTTATTATTTATTAATTATATTATTCGTTTATCACGTTTTCACTTTCACTTATTGGCCATCAAAGTGTTTATTGTCTTTACCCAAATGATTGGAGCAGAACTTAAAATCTATAAGCTGTAAAAACTTTATATTTGAAGACTGAAAGAGACCCAGGAAGTGGTCACAGGACGAGGGTGACAGACTGTCTGAAGCAGTTAGAACAAGACAAGGCTGTTGGACCAGGTGTGCTTGCTTTTGAAACTGTGTCTTAATTCCACCTGTTTCACATACAAGGGTCAGTTCTACAGGGCAGGAACGTGGGTGTGCCGTGGGCTCCCCAGTTTCACCCACTGTGGGCAACTTGTATATGGAAGACGTGGGAAAGAGGGCTTTGCTATCCTACCCTGAAACACCACCAAGTCATTGGTTCAGGTATGTGGATGACACCTGGGTGAACACACAAAACCTCCATCTCTGGTTTCTTTGACTGGAGGGTGTTGAGGATTTGATGATTTCACAACACTGTATGTGATGTCACTGGTGATGTCATCTTCTCCATCTGCTGAAATGAGTTAAAGTAAACACTTTTATGATTTAAGAATCTAAATGGACCAAATTATGATGACAGAATGGAAACAAAATACCACGATGAATAAGAATGAATATGTACAAACCTTCAAGTTTCCTGTGAACACATCGTCTCACCAGCAGAACCAGTAACACCAGTAGAATCACAACATAGACTACATATAAGTAAATCTTATAAGGCTTACATGATTTACTCATGAAAGTGGCCACTTTCTCATTACTTTCATATATTGTTTTAGTAAGTATCCAAAACATTCAAGTTTCATTATATAATTTTTCAAGATTATATCTGTTTTCACTCTCGTATGCTTTTCATACAAGTTTCACTCAAGACAGATACAAACTTTATCAGATTTATATATATCTTTTCCATATGGGTAGAACTTGACTGCATGCAGAGGTGGAAACCCTACTCAAGTAAATTTGAATAAATGTAAGTCAATGGAAGTGTTTGGAAAAATGTGCTTCTAAAGATACTTTTATTTCACCATGTTCATTCACTCATTCATCAAATAATACTAATAATTATGATCACATAATCAAATCACTTGAGTTATACCTATCTAATTAACCTACTCTGAACTAATGCTTCTAATATGTCTGTGAAGGTTCTCAGTCATCCAGGTCATCATAGTCAAAGGAGTTTGCAAAGAAAAGCGTCTGGAGCATCCAGACGCTTTTCTTTGCAAACTAATGCTTCTAATGTTGATCTTGAGAGGAGAGAGGTTGAGGAGGGAATGGACACGAATGGACCAGTAACACCCAAGAGGCATCAGATGCTAATATGTAGAGTGCAGAAACCTGATGAAGAAACTCTGGAGGAGCAATGAAATTCCTCCAGAGTCTGGGGTTATGCATTTAATTACAGAGCTACTGAGCTCTGTTTTTACCAGCTGAAAGTCAGTGAAGTTTTTGGGCTGTTAACAACAAGGATCACATCGACTGCATCTGATTGGGCAGTTCTGAGTCTAATCGTCACCTGCAAGCTGCACAGAAGCCTGCAAGAGACACGTCAGCATGGAGACACCAGGATGAGAAATCCACTTACACAGACTCACTATCCCTCTGTGAAAGAGGAAGATCAACATCAGCCTCTAAATCTAATTAAGAGAGTTATAGCCTATGGCCCTGGGAAATAGAAGTGCTGCCTTGTGCAAATGGGACTGCAGAGTCTCCATCAGATTACAGAGGACAGCGCTAATGCAGACGAGTTCATCAGCAGCCCTGTTTCATACGGTGCTCTGAATCCCTACTCAGGATTGGTTAAAAATGATGAGCGAAAAAGCCACAAAATTCAAAGAACTGTTTAGACGGAGCCAAAATTCAGTAGAGATAGTTGTGATTGGGAAAGCTCTCAGCACCCCCATGCCCCCCTCCCAACTCCACACTTCATTTTAAAAGCAGGTTACGCGTCAACCTCGTGCACTACCTCAGGCTCCTTCCCCACCAGAGATGTGACACGCCTCGTCCCTTCGCTAGAATCTGTGGCGAGGGATTGGTCCACCAGAGACCTCGCTCCTGGCTGCCGCCCAGCACACATTGCACCCAACCCCTACGGCACCTACTGTGGGTGGAGGGCTCATGTAACTTTTTCAGGTTGCGCCCAGCCGTGGACTAAGGGCCGACCACCACCTACTTCATTGCTGACAAGAGAAATATTTCACTTTATATTTTTCAGAAAACATCAATTTCTCCTCCTCCTTAATGTAAAGCATTAAAGTCTTCCTCATTTAAGACATCTGACGTACACCCTGAAGATTCTTGTTTGTTTGCAAAGAAAATTAATATCACTGTCTGTCAAAATCGCAGGGAGTTCAAATACTTATGTTCCTCACTAGTCTTACTTTTATTGTGATTATTTTTTCCTGTTAAACAAACACAGATGAAATGAATTAAAGCCTTCCAACGGGGCATGCAGCCTCCAGCTCCAGTTCCTCACAGCGTTACTGGAGGCCAAGGTAATGCCATCCAGAGTAAGAATCTGCTTAGATACCATATTACTAAGATTTTCAGGGCCGAGTACAATAACCTCAGTTTGATCTGAATTAAGTTAGCGGCCATCCAGGTCTTTATGTCTTTAAGACGTGTGTTATCTAGCTAACATGTAGTGAGTCGTTTAATCTTTAAATGACATTTGTAGAATTTGCCCACTTCCTCTCACCCACCAGTGCAAGGAGAGGGAAGGGAGAGAATCCTGTGCATACACAGAAATGAAGAGCTGGCAGAAAGTGGACCCTCGAACAAATGCTCATCCTCTGAAAACTATGAGGTCTGCAGATTTTTTCACTGTCAGTAGCAGTAATTTCCACTGAACCAAATAATCCTAAAACTGTTTCCTAAAACCTTAAACCTATGAAGGCTGCAGGCCACAACGTGCTGATCAAGCAACAAAGTTGTTCTTCATACTTCTAAAATGTTTGCTCTTCTCTGTGCTACTTGTAAATAGCCGAGGGGAAATGCCCGAAACCTCAGTCCTGATTCCACAGCTTTATTACATCAGCCTGGTAGAAAATAATTTTTCACTATCAAATCAGGCCACCAGGGGGCGGAGCGGTCCCAGAAGTTCAGTCGTGAGTGATATCTAACCTCTCTTCTTCCTCACAGCTCGTCTGATCGAGAGTCCCAACAGCTCTGATTTCTCTGAGGGAGATGTTGTGACTGTAATCTGTGAGGAGGACCAAAGCTTTTCTGATTGGACTGTGAGGAGAAACACAAGCAAACTGCAGAGGGCTGAGTGTGGAGATGGGCGGGGACAACAGCAACGTGATCAATCATGTTCAATCAGTACGCTGGTGCCTCACGACACCGGAGTTTACTGGTGTGAGTCCAGTAATGGTGCCATCAGTAACCTGGTTAATATCACAGTCACTGGTAAGCTGATCACTCTCACTTTACTTCTTATTGCATCCACAAATTGAGCTGAACATGCAGGTACATAGATTCTGTGCTGTTCTTCACTGATCACCTACCTGACTGACAGAGTAATGAAGGACTTCCCTCCCTCGGTGCTTCTTAATGTGTGAGGATATTCTCCATTACTGAGTTAAGACTTCCTTATTTAGATCTAAGCTCTGGATTATCTTGCACGTCTCGTGGCTCCCAAATGTCTCTTAATTGATTATCTAGCCTCATACTTTAGCTTTACTTGGCAAATGTGAATGCTTTGTGTGCTGACAAACCTTTTTGCATATAGTGATTTACGAAAAGCCTTATAATTGCCTAATTTTGTGTTTTTGTTCTGTTACAAAAGCAGGCATTCTTACTGTTGTTTAATATTTTACTCAAACCTTTAAGTTTAATTCAGCACAAAAAGCCCCACTGTAAACAAATCCACAGAACAGAACCAAACTCAGCAGCCAAACAGTTTGTCCTCAGTGCAGGTCGACATTCAGAAAAACCAGCTGCCTCAGCTTGGATGGGCTGATGTGGTTTCTCCTTAGTATCTGCCCAGTTTTTGAGAAGACCCTCCAAAGGAACAGATGTTGCCACAATGCACAGTCTCCCCTCCATCACCTTCAACAGGTAGGGAAAGACTGTGGCCTTGGCCTCCCACCAGCTCTGTGGGCCTTCTCCTTGTTGGATGAGGGGCTCCTCAAGATAACATTTCATCTCCATCATAACATCAGCTGTAGTATTTCTCTTTGCAGCATCTCCTGCAGCTCTTTCATCAAAGAGGCTCCACACAGCAGACGTCTGTGGCTCCTCCTTCACTTGGCCCTGTAATGGTGGAGCTGGGTGGGAGTGCACTTTGCTGCTGCAGTTATTCTCTGAAGTGCCTCATCAACAGCTCTGTTGTCACTGAATGCAAGCTTTTTAAATCTACCATCCAGTGATGCAGCTTCTGAGTGGACGGTGTTGAACTCCACACACAGAAATTTTTCACACTCACTGCTAATTTTGTTTTACAGTGAAGCCACTCTGCTCTGCTAGTCCCAATATCTTTCACCTGCAGCAGATGCTGCTTCGTTTGCAGCTGTCAGTCATATTTCTGTGTTTTTGTGTCGCACTCTCCTCCACACTGCTGTCTGTCATCTCACAGGTATGATGTGCGGAGCGATGCTGAACTTCCAATCCCAGCGTTTCATGTTGCAGGATCAATTCCCATATGAAAATATCAATATCTAATTTGATTACATTTGTTTTTCATCATAAATATGACAGACTAAAGTAAATTCGGCAATTAGCGGGATGGTCTGCAATACCCTGTCAATAGGAACTACACTCACCACCTCTCATTCATGTGCGTGTTACGGCTCTGCAAGAGTGTGAGCCAATGAGAAACCAGAGGCACAAAACTTTAGACCACAAAACACACAATCTGATGTTGGTTTGTAAAGATGTTGCTGATGAGACTTTGTAGAAAGCAGCTGGTCTGAGTGATGTGATCAGAGTGCAGCAGATAATGTCTGACAGCAGTTTGAAGAGCAAATGGATTCTGTTCTGTTCTTCATCATCACCTACCTGACACCTCACACCTGTTTCTCACCTGCAGGTCACACAGGAGGATCTGTTGGACTGAAGGTCAGCCTGTCAGTTCCTGCTGTGTTTCTTGTTGCTGCTGTTTTCTTCATGTAGAGAAAACAAAAACAACAAAGAATCAGGATCCAGCCTCATGTTGAGCTGCAGCAAAATAAAATGTCTGAATCTTTTTAAATCAGCACTCTTAGTCTCCCGCTGGTGGTTTCAGCGTTGTCAGTGAACCTGGGGAACATGAGATGATGCTGGTAACAGAAATCAAAGGTAGTGAACAGCAGACAGGGATCAGCTGCAGGTTTAATACACGTCCTGAATTTGGTTTAGTTTTAAGTTTCTGTAAAATAAAACCAAACGTTGTGATTTGTCTCTTTATGAATAAAGTTGAATTGAATTTCTCTCTGAGCTCCTGCTTCTGTTGTCTGTCAGTGATTTTATCAGTTGGACATCAAGTAAAACTTTGGATAAAATGAAAACTGTTCACACAGTGTCTGTAAATCCACGGGTGAAAATAATACATGTAACATTCACACAAGTCCACGAGTGATTGAATGAAATGTGATCATAGAAAAATAAATTCAAAACTATTCAAGACTTTTACCATTAACTGTCATTCTATTATGAAGTAACAGGAAGGTAATAACACTATAATATAATAATAATAAAGAAAATTAAAAAATATGGTGTAACAGAGCTCACTGCCTCACACTGTCGATAGCAGCATTTCTTTTTAACCTTATTTCATTTAAGGCTCAGACGATCATCTGTTTTCACTTAAAGTAGTCTAGCTCTGATATCACTTTAGCCTCTGGATGGAGGATTTGCTATGTTAACTTATAGATAATAAACTCAACGTATTACAGACCAAAACCAAACACGTCCGTAGTATAAGACTGGATTTAACTCCCTTCACACCTGTCTCGACACAACAGTCAGGTCAGTCCCTTCCCTTTTAAGAAATCCACCTTAAATGTTTTTTAAATGTAAGTGATGCAAAATGAATTTAATATTTTATCTTTAGTTTGTCAGGTAGCATCAGGTCAGATGGATGATGTTGGGTGAGATGGAGCAGACAGAGATGTCATCACAGCTGAGAGGAAGCAAAAGCCTCAACATCCAGGCTTAAAAGTGATGTAGGGAGCTAAAGCTAAAGCTCTGCTTTCTTTGTGTGCCTGTGCTAACAGCAACTAATGAGAAATGTGATGACAATTGTCCAGCTTTGTCCTTTTATATTCTACCAAATGTGAAGTGAACCTGTGGTTATACAGTAACGATAAGAGCATCTTTATTAGTCCCACATGTGGGAAATTTGTTTTGTTACAGCAGGAAGTGGACAGTGCAGTTACATAGCAAACATGAGAGAACACTGGAATAGAATAAGAAACTGTACACAACTGTACCCAATAGAATAGAATAGAATGATAGGATAAAAATAGAATACACATGCTACATACAACTGAGTACAAATACAACGTTGTCAGAAAAAGAGTGTTACACTTAGTCCTATTGCACATGTGTGTGTTTGATCAGCTGCAAAGTCTTTGTGGTGGAGTCTGACAGCAGAGGGGAGGAAATCTCTCCGTCCCACATCGTGGGTGCCGCAGCCACTGAAGGAGCTGCTCTGAAGCGCTATAAAGGTTTGTGATGATCAATACAGGTTTACAGCTCAGATCATACTGAGTTCATTATGACTGATATAAATATGTGATAGAATAATAATAAATCGAGTAAATTGTGATTGACAAACAGTTTTAAAGATTAGATTTTTTTCCTTAAGTATTTTTTATTCATCTTTATTTATATAATAGATAAATAAAAATACTTAACAAAAAATCCCGATTGAGGTTGTCACAATTCATGCATAACAGGGTTAAATAACAATAGTTACAATAAAACACGCCATACATCTATGGTAACATTAAACCACCAGTGAGGGTATGGAGTGACACATCAGTGTCCAATGTAGTGGTTTATGTACAAGTATACCATCAACACTGACACAAATGCAAGAAAACAGCCTTTGAATAGCTGTCCACAGCTGTCCACTGCAGTGACCACTCTGCGTGAAAGAGTCAGCATCCACCCACAAAAATGTTTAAACAGAAAAACTGTTTCACAAACGAGTGAGACTTCATTTAAAATGTAGTTTCCTTTCTAGTGGATGTTAACCCTGTAAAGTCAGAAGCATGATATCATTGCTAGAAAATCCAACACATCAAACGTCACCCCGACGCAACTTCGATATGAGACGTTAAATCGAAAGTGTTTTGAGTTTGAACGAGAAGCTGAACGACAGATCCGTCCTAACCCTCAGTGACTTTCAGCTTTATTTAAACCTTATTTAGTCTCATGTGTTCAGGTTTAAACTCAGGTTCAGTTGTTCAGTGAAAATACCAACAGACTCAGACATTTAGAACAAACTAAGAGTCAGATGAGCAGAAACAGAGAACACGGACATGTCTGCTGTAACTGCGTCGCTCTGCTCCACTTTGCTGTTTGTCCTGTTCGTCTCTGCAGGTGAGATTTAACTGATAGAAACTAAACTGAGTTTATTTCTGAGATAGAGAATCTCAGTCTGGTTTATTTCTCTAAGAATGAATTTCTTATACATTCAGTATCTGGAGCGAAACAAGGCTGGGTGGAGTCTGTTCCAATTTAGCGATCGCACGCTTGAAGTACGCGCATTACGTACGGTGCGTACTAGTGATGTGCGGATCATCCTGAAATATCGATTCCTCCGATACCAATCATTTATGTTCTAGAATCGATTCTCACATTAATATTTTAGTAATTTAGAGGAAATTTGTAGTTTATCATTAACAGGAACACGGTGGAAAGAAACTATAACATTCGGATTGTCTACATTCAAAGGAACTACTTCCTCTTCCGCCTTTCATAGTCATGTGCGAAATATGGCTGTATAAATGCCTCGCAGCCCCTTGGCGCGTGCACTTACAACAATGGCTGAGCGTAATTGGAGTCATGTGCGGACGTATTTTACCTCCACAAACAGCTGAGACGTGGTTTGCGATACATGTGGCAAAAAAGTGCTCCAAGAGTGAGGTGTTGTGGCCATACTTTCCAACCTTGAGACCTCAGAATTAGGGAGACAATTCATAAGGGCTGTTGGGGTGTGGGGGGTGATAAATACATTTTACAGTGTTTCTTTATCGGATAAAATACATTAATTGTCACCGTTATTATTGGCCGGCCTGGAAACAGCGGGGGTGTCCAAATTCAGAGGCTGCTTCCACCTGAGACTCTGCTCCTTGCTATCGAAAATATAACCGGGCGCTGATTTAAACTCTCGACCGTCTCACACTTTGTTTAATCAGTTTCTGTTTGACGTTTATTCAGCTGTGTGAAAACCCCGGAGGAATCCACCTGAGGGATTAATAAAGTTAAATTTAATTTAATCGAATAACTTTAATCTCAGCCAAACCGTTTTACCCGCAAACAAATAAAACATTGAAAAAAGCCAAACAATAACATTTTTAAGTTATCAAAGTGACTCATATATCATGTTTAACCCGAGTAGTGAAAGCCCGCGGGGGTTTGAAGACGATGTGTCGGCTCAGATATTTGAAGTTTCCACAGCTACATTCTCACCTGAAAATATGTTAAAGGTTTTTTTGCGACCCAGAAAGAGAAATAAGAGTAATATTAAAACTAAGCAGCTGCCGCCATTGTTGGAAACTGGAATTGGCTGGGCCGCGCTATGAACTCTGCGATGTGATTTTTCAATTTTGTTGTCCGGGAGGAAAATCGGGAGAATGGTGGCTCCGAGAGATTTTCGGGATGGGCACTGAAATTCGGGATCCTCCCGGAAACATCGTGAGGGTTGGCATGTATGGTTGTGGCAACATCACTAACCTTTTCAAACACCTCAGAGTAAAACATATCACAGAATATGACGAGCGTATGTTGAGGCGACAGGAGGACAGGGACAGGTGCTGGAAGGGCGAGACAGAGAGGCAGGCAAGGTGTTCAACTTCAGTTTTTTTTATTTCTATATGATGAACTCTGCATTATTAAGTGATAAGAACCAGTAATCTGATGTCCTGTAATCATTATGACGCTATAATTTGAGATACAATAAATAAAATAAGTTTTTGTATAAAGTAGGGCTGCACGATTTTGCATAAAATGAGAATCACGATTTTTTTGGCTTAGAATTGAGATCACGATTCTCTCACGATTTTCTTTTACAATATAAATATTTATTGCACTTATTAACTGCACATCAACTTCGTAACAGTTGAGACTGAACATAAAAACAATAAATAAACATAAAAACAACAAATGTCTCACGTTTTGTTGTTGCCTCAAAATGTTGTACTGCTCGCCTCTGTCAGTGTGCCCCAGGGTGGCTGTGGCTACAATGTAGCTTGCCATCACCAGTGTGTGAATGTGTGTGTGAATGGGTGGATGACTGGACATGTAAAGCGCTTTGGGGTCCTTGGGGACTAGTAAAAGCGCTAAATAAATACAGGCCATTTACCATTTACCATTTGAAATTCCGTCTCCACCGTTGCTCGACACTGCGTGTATAGAGCAGGTAGTGCAACAATAGAAAAATAGTTGCGGGACGGCACTGTGTAGCGTTTGTCTAGGGTGTTGATCATTCTCCTAAAGCCCTCGTTTTGCACAGTGTTGATGGAGCCATATCTTTGGTCAGGTGATAAGTGATAGCCTCCGTGATTTCTTTGTGCCTGCGGGAGTTCGACGTGTATAGGGAAGCGTTGTATAAGGTTCCCGTTATTGATGTTTGGGTGGTTGACCAGGACGGATTTTCTCCTGTCACTTTCTCGTCATCCCTGACGTGCTGTCCGTTGTTTTTTCCCTGCTAATTTTAGCATCACACGGCACACCTTCTGTATCACGTGGTATAAGGCTCCGCCCTTGTCATTTGTTGAGCAGGAAGAGTGAGCGCTTGTTTTCATGCAGATTACGTCCCGGATCAAAATGCGGTACAATCGTCGTCGTCGTCGTTTTTTTTTTTAATCGTTGTCATTGTCAATGAGATCACACATAAGTATGAATCGAGATCGCGATTTTCTAACGATTAATCGTGCAGCCCTAGTAAAAAGTATCGGTATCTGATCAGTATCGTCGATACCACCCTGAATATTACTTGGTATCAGATCGGAAAGGAAATCAGTGGTATCGCACATGACTAATAAGTACGAGAAGTGCGGAAGTGAGAGGCTTGTGAAATGGGACGGTCTAACCTTCGTCGCGCTGCTCAGGTTGCCTAGCAACCACGATACTAACCGTGAGAAACGTTTCATACAGCATTGTTTGACAGAAATGAAGGAGAAAAAATGTTTTGTTGGTCATTCATTTTTTATGACATCACTTTGATTAGTTGAGTATCTGAGGCTGAGACCACGGGACTGTAAAACATGATTGTTGGGCTTCATTTCTGTGCTGAACAGTCATTTAAGATTAGTTAGTAAATAATATAATTAGCTGATGTTGTTCATGAGACTAAAATCATCTCACTGTGGTAATGTAAATATAATATGAACAATATTATAGTATTGTCAGATTATTATGATCTGTATATGTATATATTACAGGATATATTATAGCAGTGATCTTGAACTCTGAGTCAAAGATTCAAGTTGCAGTTATTTATATTTCCTATCACCTTAAATCTTCACTCAAAGACAAGTATCTGTGACAGTGTATACAAAGATGTATTAGAGACAAATGTTGTTCCTTCAGTATGTTCGCATTACTAAATTTGGTTCAATGCTTACATGTGTAAAAAGCAAATGTACGAGCTGTGATAACTGTTTCTGATAGAATGAAGAGTAGACTGATATATGAAATATTCCTTTATTGGGTGAGAAAATCATACCATGTCATAACTGCTGTAAGTCACACAGAATAGATATCAGAGCCTTAAACAGGCTGACGTCTGCTAAATGGGTCAAACTGGGCAGAAAGTCTACAAACACATAACATCCTTATAGAATATGATGTAACACTATAGATCAACTTAGCTCAGAATATATAAAGCATATAAACAATTACAGCAATATGATGCAACAAACACAGCAGTGCTACTGATCCAAAATACTCAAAGCTTCATAGAACTGAAACAAACATTTATTTTTAGCTCCATTCTGCTGCTGATACAGACTTTAGGTTTCTGAACATTAAACTTGTTGCTGCCTTTCATAGTGTGTAACTTGAAGGCCCTGAGTACTTTCTCCCACACTGAAAACACTGGGATGATAAAATTATTTGAACATTACCTAATAAGACTGATTCAGGACAGACAGTTATGTTAAACTTTCCTAGCAGTCCTTCACAAACAGGGAACAGTCTGTCTATTCTCTCCATCTGTCAGCTGCTGCTGGCTCTTCCTCCTCCTCTTCCTCACACACTGCTGAGTTTGTCCTGGTGGATCATCAGGGCTGCAAAGCCTCACAGATGATGTGCAGCAGTGTGTCCCTCAGTCTGTCCTCACTCTGGACACTTGCAGTTGTCACACATGGAAATCAAATGTGTGATAAGCTGCAGGATTCAAACACAAGTGTAACTTATAAACACATGTTCATACTTTTATTCCACAATCAGAGAGAAAGAAACAGAGAGAGTGCAGGACAGACAGACAGGTGGCAGTCTCAGGTGTACACACTGCTACAAAACAGCACAAAAGAAGGAGGATTTAGTGTTTGTGACACATGTGTGACTGCTGTGATTAAAGCATCTTTCTTTCAGCTTAACGAGTGAACCGTCAGCTCGTTCAAACACACATTAAAGTCCGTTTGGCTCGACACCACCGAACAGAGGCAGCAATATAACACAGCTAACATTAACAGTGCAGTGAATCCTGCTTGTGCCGTGATATTCAGGACTGCAAACCGAGCAGCATCACTGACTTTCAGCTTGTTGTGTTTGTGGATATATGACTGACTTTAATTATCCATAAAATCATCACATTCTCTGTAAGATTAAGGTCGACTACTGAACAGCATATATTTTAAAATAAAGGCTTTAAAACCAAGTTAGTACAAACATCGCTAATGTCACATAACTTTGCTGACATGTGGCCAACAGTAATGTTTAATGTTCTTCATTATTAAACAGTCACACTTTTGAAAGTTTACTCTTTGGCCGCTCCGCTTCTCCGATTCAGCGGCAAATCGTCCTACCTTTGTTAATCTGAGCTAGAAGCATACTTTAACAGCTAAAATTAGGTGCCAAACCATGCTACCTTTGTGAATGTTACCTACAAGCATTCTCTGATGGGCAAAGTTAAGTGGCAAAGTGTCACACCTACTTAATTTTGTACTGGAATTACTCTGTGACAGCAGAAATGTGCATAAACTACTACAGTAGGATGTTTTGCCCAAGTAGGATGGTTTGTGTTTAATGTGTGTTTAATGTGTGTGTCAATGTGATGTGTGGTAGTTTTAGGACACAGTTCATCAACTGTCCTCTTTCCCCCATCCACTTTTCACATTCTGTCCGGGGGGATTTTTGAGATTAATGAAAATGTCCGAATGTTCCTAAAGAGGACCCATATGTGTGGGTGGCGTTATCCTCGAGCTGCTGCTTTGTGAGTTGTTCTGTGTTCACAGATGAGGCAGACAGTGCGCAGCAGAGCGCCTGGTGATGTTTAAGAGATGCCAAAGCACAACTGTTTTTTTTTTTCAGACGAACTGGAAAATAAATTTCCTGCGTACCGTCCCGGTGTTGTGCCAAAAACTGATTTCCAGTATTTGCTAAAAACTGATTACTTGTATTTAAATAACTATAGCTATAAATAACTTGTTGGTCTATAATATGTGAAACATATGTATGTATCCCTCCTGAATAATATAAAGTCATCTTGAGCAACAAACAACATTCCTGTAACAAGGTAGAAGCCACAATCAGTTTTTGGCAGTGGCTTTTATATATCCTTTATTCATGCAGTAAAAAAGGAAATCTTGTTGACTTTAAAAATGTCTCTTTTAAGAATAATCTGGCCAAGAGGACAGCTGAAATTGCAACAAATGCAAAAATAGTTCTGTAATCATATTTTAATTGACAAAAGGGAGCTGATTGATTATAATGTAAGTACGATAACACAGTTACAAATATACTTGAGAAACAGGTAATTTTTTTTATTTTATATATACCCTTTCTAATACCTGTTCACCAAAGTCTATTTAGCATCATAGATAACGATATTACACATTTAAAAAAAACAAAAAAAACAAAAAAAAACAAAAAAAAACAAAACACACACACACGGAAACATTGGAAATCAGTTTTTGGCACAACACCGATACTGGTCATTTTTCTTATACAGATGAGGCATTATTTCTGTACCATTATTTAATTCCAGAGGTTTTTAAGTTATTTTTTGTCCTTCTTGACTTGTAAATGTCACGGACGAGAATGCGGTGGACTCAAGAGCAGACTCAATTTGCTTAGAACTGTGTATAATTTATTGAAAAGAACGAAACGTGAACGGAACTGGGTTTAACAAAAACCATACGCAGAAAACTAAAGGAAATCCGTGGGCGGAGAAACCGGCGTAGAGCACGGGGAGACTTCTAACGGGAACTTCTGTAAACACAGGGGAGAAATGTTACTGAATGGGAAACAAACGAGTAAGGGACAAAGGTACGGAGTGCCAGTGAATAGTCTTGGGCTTACTTGGCGACCCTAGTCATTTAACGGGGAAAAGGCTGCCAGGGGTGTATTCCAAAGAGGGTCAAGAGTGGAGAGTCCGGTCCAGATTTCGAAGAGATGGAGAATACAGACTGAAGGGCAGGCTGAGGAGAAGTGGAGTATATAATCCTCGGGTTCCGAGCAGATGGGAGGACAGGATGGAGACCAAAAACAGCACTACTGGTGAGTGCGATGGGTGGAGAATCTGAAGAATACAGGAAACAAAATCATATTAACCCAAGGTCCAGATATACAGAGTCAGAGCTCAGAGGAGGCCGAGTTTACCACAGATGGTAGCAGGCCGAACTGGCGAGGAGTGGCAGGCCGTGCTGGCTTAAAAACCCTCTAGGTGGAGCCCCGGAGATTGACAACAGGTGATGAGCTGGCCAACTCCACTCCCAGGGACGAATGACAGGAACCTGGACCACGCCCAACCAGACACTCCCACAGCATATGACAGTACCTCCCCCTCAAGGGCCGCCACCCGGCGACCCCCCAGACCGGGCCCTGCGAGGGGAGGAACGAAACGCAGCGATCAGAGACGGGTCCAGAACGAGCGACCGGGGAACCCAAGAACGCTCCTCAGGCCCATACCCCTCCCAGTCCACCAGGTACTGGACACCACGACCACGGCGGCGCACGTCAACGATCCGCCGGACCGAATAGGCCGGATGACCGTCCACGAGCCGGGCGGGAGGCGGGGGAACAGGCGGTGGACACAGAGGACTGCTACGGACCGGCTTGACCTGAGAGACGTGAAACGTCGGATGGACACGCCAGGAAGCCGGGAGCCTGAGACGGACAGCCGAGGGGCCGACGACAGCAGTGATCTCATAGGGGCCAACATAGCGGGGAGCCAACTTTCGAGAAAGCGACCGCAAGGGAATGTCCTTAGCACAAAGCCACACCCGTTGTCCAGGCCGATACGCCGGAGCGACAGAGCGGCGACGATCCGCATAATCCCGTTGCCGGTCGACAGTTGCAAGGAGAGCCCGCCGGACCCTCCGCCACACCCGCCGGCAGCGTTGAAGGTGATGCTGGACCGAAGGAACAGCCAAATCCGCCCCATCCTCTGGGAACAACGGTGGCTGATATCCCAGCGAGGCCTCAAAGGGCGACAAACCCGTCGCCGAAGACGTGAGAGAATTATGGGCATACTCCACCCAAGGCAACTGAGACGACCAGGCCGCCGGGTTCAGTGACGAGACGCAGCGAAGAGCGGATTCCAACTCCTGGTTCAAACGCTCAGTCTGGCCATTGGTCTGCGGATGGAAACCAGAACTCAAGTTGACCTTGGCACCCAGGGCCGTACAGAAGGCCTTCCACACTCGGGAGACAAACTGAGGCCCCCTGTCAGACACAATCTCCGAGGGTATGCCATGAAGACGGAACACATGGTCTGTAAGGAGCTGGGTGGTCTCTGCAGCCGTCGGCAGCTTGTCCAGGGCCACGAAGTGAGCCGCCTTGGAAAACCGATCAACTATGGACAGAACCACCGTCTTCCCCGAAGAGGCTGGGAGGCCGGTAACAAAATCCAAGGCGATATGAGACCAAGGCCTATGCGGGGTACTCAGCGGTCGGAGTAAGCCAGACGGGGGCCGATTAGAGGTCTTGTTACGGGCACAAACGGAACAGGCAGCTACATAAGCCTTCACATCCTTGTCCATAGAACGCCACCAGAAATACCTCTTCAACAAAGCCGTGGTCCTACTCACTCCCGGATGGCAAGTAAACCGGGCTGTATGGATCCAATGGATAACAGCCGACCGGGCGGCAGAGGGCACAAAACGCCGACCGGGCGGGCCGGTTCCCGGATCAACGTCGTCCCGTAGTCCTTGGCGTATAGCCTCCTCCACATCCCAGGTGAGGGAGCCAATCCTGCAGGTGGAAGGGAGAATGAGCTCCGGGTCCCGGGAGTCCGAGTCCGAGGAGTACTGGCGAGACAGAGCATCGGGTTTAAGATTCCTGGAACCAGGGCGATAGGAAATATCAAAGTTAAATCGAGCAAAGAAAAGGGACCACCGAGCCTGGCGGGAGTTCAGTCTTTTAGCCGTTCTGAGATAAGTCAGATTCTTGTGATCTGTCCAGATGATAAATGGATGTTCCGACCCCTCCAGCCAGTGGTGCCACTCCTCCAAAGCCAACTTAATGGCCAGGAGCTCCCTATCCCCAACGTCATAGTTCTGTTCGGCAGGAGAAAGGCGTCGAGAAAAATAGGCGCAGGGCTGGAGCTTGCCACGAGGACCAGAACACTGAGACAGCACAGCCCCCACCCCCACACTTGAAGCATCAACCTCCACCACAAACTGCCTACTCGTGTCAGGATGGACTAAAACAGGAGCCGAAGTGAAAAGTCGCTTGAGTGTGGCAAAGGCCGAGTGAGCCTCGGGGGACCAAACGAAGGGGACCCGGGAGGAAGTAAGGCGAGTGAGAGGCGCAGCCACCCGACTGTAGTCCCTGACAAAACGCCTGTAGAAATTTGCGAAGCCAAGGAACTGCTGCAGCTGTCTACGCGAACCAGGAACGGGCCACTCCACCACTGCCTTAACTTTTACAGGGTCCGTCTTCACCTGCCCTTCCGCCAGTAAGTAGCCCAGAAACGAGATAGACGAGACATGAAAGTCACACTTCTCGGCCTTCACATAAAGGCGGTTCTCCAACAGTCGCTGCAGCACACTCCGGACATGCACCCGATGTTCCTCAAGGGACTGAGAAAAAAAAATCAGAATGTCGTCCAGATAAACAAACACAAAAACATTTAAAAAAATCCCAGAGCACGTCATTCACCAGTGCCTGGAAGACTGCAGGGGCATTGGTGAGGCCAAACGGCACCACCAGGTATTCAAAATGCCCCAGAGGAGTGTTAAAAGCAGTCTTCCACTCGTCACCCTCCCTTATGCGGACAAGGTGGTATGCATTCCTCAAGTCCAACTTAAAGACAGTGGCCCCGTGGAGGGGTTCGAAAGCTGAACTGATCAAAGGCAGGGGATACCTGTTCCTAATCGTGATCGCATTAAGGCCCCTATAATCAATGCACGGCCGGAGCGACGCATCCTTTTTAGAAACAAAAAAGAAACCAGCGGCCACCGGTGAAGAAGAAGGACGAATGAGACCGGCCGCCAGCGAATCCCAGACGTACGTCTCCATAGTCCCCCTCTCCGAACGGGACAGGTTATAGAGACGGCTGGAGGGCAGAGGGGCACCGGGGAGGAGATCAATAGCACAATCATAGGGCCGATGAGGAGGCAGCGACAGAGCCCTGTCTTAACTGAACACTTCTTGTAGATCATGATATTCAGGAGGGACAGAGGAAAGGTCAGGGGGGGAGACAACCACTGGAGGAGAAACAAAAGCCCCCGAGGGCAGAGCTGACTTTAAACAGTTGGCGAGACAAAACAAACTCCAACTCGCTACTTTCTTCCCTGCCCAGTCAATGTGCGGATTGTGCTTCTGCAACCACGGAAAACCAAGGATCACTGGCACGTCAAGGGAAGAGGTGGCAAAGAGAGTTATGTCTTCCTGATGATTACCTGACGTGACTAACTTGACAGGCGCGGTCCGGTGAGTGATCATCGCGAACACCTCATTATTCAGAGCGGCGGCCGGGATCGGAGGCTCGAGCGGAATGAGGGGCAAATCGAACGATTTAGCCACCGCAGCATCTATCAAATTCTGCTCCGACCCGGAGTCAACGAGAGCACGGAGAGAATGAGCCTTAGTACCGGACATCAACGAAACCGAAAGCAAAAAACGGGGTTTATCACTCTTAAAAACACTGCCCACCCGTAACCCCGGACTTACCGGCGGGCCACGCCTTTTGGCCGGACTGGGCAAACAGCGATGCGATGGCCGCTTCCCCCGCAGTAGAAGCACTCTCCGGCTCGAAAACGCCGCTCCCGCTCCTCAGGAGTGAGCCGAGCGCGGCCAATCTGCATAGGCTCAGGGGAAGGAGATCGAGAACGGACGGATGATGTCACCGGAAGCGACGGGGGTAACGCCGAAACGGCCGCGGGTCGAAACAGAGACGGAGAGGGTTTGGACCGCCTCTCAGCGTCTCTCTCCCTCAGTCGACTATCGATCCTGAGAGCAAGAGAGGCAAGCGCTTCAAACGTGGCCGGCTCGTCGTGCACAGCCAGCTGATCCTTCAGTTGTTCGGAAAGGGACGCTAGGAAAATACCCCGCAGCGCAGCATCCGGCCAACCCGCTTCAACAGCAGCGGTGCGGAACTCGATCGCATATTCCGCAACGCTGCGTTTTCCCTGGCGGAGTCCCAACAGCCTCTTAGCTGCAGTACCCTCAGAGATCGGGTGAGCGAACGTAGCCTTGAATTCCTTGAGGAAGTCCTCATAGGTACACGAGGCAATAGGATGAGAAAACAAAAACGCCTCAGCCCACGCAAGCGCCTTACCCCTAAGCAACCCAACAAAATGGGAAATCTTGGCAGCCTCATTAGGAAACGCGTGCGGCGTGCGATTGACGAACAACGACCACTGAAACAGGAACCCCCCACACAGCCCCAGCTCTCCATGAAAAGGCTCCGGTGGAGGAGAAGAGATGCCCCGATAAGCCGATTCAGGACGCGCAACGGCGGGTGCAGGCAACGGTCCCGGCTGACTAGGAAAAACGGGTGGATTAGGCTCCCTGATTTCTGACAACCGGGTAAGTAACTCCTCCTGTTTTTCACTGATAGCATTACACTGGTCCATTAAGGACGTCAAAGTCTGTTCATGCCGTCCTAACACCGCGCCCTGTTTGTTAATGGCGGCGCGAATTGGGTCCGCTGAGTCCATTAGTGGCCAGTTCGTTCTGTCACGGACGAGAATGCGGTGGACTCAAGAGCAGACTCAATTTGCTTAGAACTGTGTATAATTTATTGAAAAGAACGAAACGTGAACGGAACTGGGTTTAACAAAAACCATACGCAGAAAACTAAAGGAAATCCGTGGGCGGAGAAACCGGCGTAGAGCACGGGGAGACTTCTAACGGGAACTTCTGTAAACACAGGGGAGAAATGTTACTGAATGGGAAACAAACGAGTAAGGGACAAAGGTACGGAGTGCCAGTGAATAGTCTTGGGCTTACTTGGCGACCCTAGTCATTTAACGGGGAAAAGGCTGCCAGGGGTGTATTCCAAAGAGGGTCAAGAGTGGAGAGTCCGGTCCAGATTTCGAAGAGATGGAGAATACAGACTGAAGGGCAGGCTGAGGAGAAGTGGAGTATATAATCCTCGGGTTCCGAGCAGATGGGAGGACAGGATGGAGACCAAAAACAGCACTACTGGTGAGTGCGATGGGTGGAGAATCTGAAGAATACAGGAAACAAAATCATATTAACCCAAGGTCCAGATATACAGAGTCAGAGCTCAGAGGAGGCCGAGTTTACCACAGATGGTAGCAGGCCGAACTGGCGAGGAGTGGCAGGCCGTGCTGGCTTAAAAACCCTCTAGGTGGAGCCCCGGAGATTGACAACAGGTGATGAGCTGGCCAACTCCACTCCCAGGGACAAATGACAGGAACCTGGACCACGCCCAACCAGACACTCCCACAGCATATGACAGTAAAAGCCTATATCACATGTTTTATTTCTCCATTCATTAACCGCAAAGAGAAGGCATCGTTTTAATATGTTAAAAAAAATTTATGCAAACAGTATTATTACAGTTTTTTCTGATTGCTTAAGCACATTTTTTGTAACTATTGGCTAATTTTGCAAAACTCTTCACACAAATAAGAAAACCTGTCACCCAATCATCAAAACATTGTAGTTCTCTTGCAAAAGCAAACACAGCTAGATTAACTCTTCACACCTTCGTAAAAATGGTGTTTCCGTATCAAACAGTACACACAAGCCATCATCTACTAAGCACACAATGCGCCAACTGCACACTGATGGTATGAATACAAAACACATCTGGCTTTTGCTTTCTCTGTGCACAAGGTAGGCTATGTCAGTTTGAGCTCATACTTCTGTCATAGATCCATAAGCATAGAGGGATCCAAACTTCAAGTACTGGTGTTTATTCAAACACATCAAAACAAACACAAGTGTGTATTACCAAGTATAGGATTATTTGCAATCGCCATAATGACTATATGGGTTACTTGGTCTGCAGTGAACATGCTTCCTCTGCCCCAGCATCTGGTCATCTAGCAATTCTGTAAAGTAACAATTTCAGTATTTTTACATCAATGGTATTGGTGTGTTTCTCATTGGCATATGGCAGTGCTACAAATCTTTGTGCAAAGTGACTGATTCTCATTTCAAGATGTCCTTATGGTACTTGCTACAGTGTAGCGGCTCAGTTTAGGCTGGACCCGTTGGCCAGCTACCCTCAGGGTCATTCCACGGTTGATTACATGGTCCACTATTGTAGCTCTGATGTCATCAGCAATTCTATTTCTTACTCTTCTTACCCTTCCTATCCTCCCTCCTCATCTTCCTCTCCCCCTTCCTCGTCTTCCTCTTGCTCCTCCTTGTCCTTGTCGTCCTCTTCATCCTACTTCTTCACCTCCACGTCCTCTTCCTCGGCCTCCTCTACTTCTCACTCTTTCTGCTCCCTCCATTGTACTCCGCACACACAGCTTACCTGTATTATAGTGCTTAGGCTGATTGCAAAGTGAACTAATTATCTAAAAAAGTTTTCACATGTGACAGTGTGCCAGACAGTTGGCAAATTAGTGTTAATGATAGCCATACATGTGTATACTTTTGCTAGGAGTGTGTTGGAAATTTGGTAATTGAGTGTTGTGCAGTGAATTGTGCCTACCGTTTTGCAAAGTGTGTGTTACAAAATTGCAAACTGAGTGCAAAGCAGTTTTTGTGCTTTTAGTTTTGCAAACTCAGTGAGTGGTTTTGCTATAAGTCTGAATAGTTTTAGAGATTGTGCTACAGGAATCACAGTTAGGGTTTAAGCATTCAGAAAAAACTGTAAAGTTCGTCATGACTAAGCCAAGTTTTTTGGAAATCAAAATAAGGTTTGTATACAAACAGCTGTAGCTCCATAAAGGCAGCATGCAGAGACTCACAGTGTCTTATAATGAGAGGCTGCTTTCTCTCACACATTATGTTCACTTATTATCAGCACATGTTGTTGTTCTGTGGAAGCTAACATCTTGTAGTTTCTGACACTTTGCATGTTTAGCATGAGGCTAAAATTCCCCCTCAGTGGGTCACTGGTGACCTGCTGGATGTTCAGAGGTTCATTAAATCCAACATGACTAAAAACTCAAATGTAAGAAGAAATGAACAAAATATTTAAAGTCAGTCATTCTGATCATGATTGTACTTTGACCAGAGCTAATGTTTTCTCATTAGTTTGAGTTTTTATTCCATTTGGACTTTTTGTGTTTAGTTCAGTTTAGTTTCCAGATGATTTTCTTCTTTTTCAGGTTTGATTATTTATTGCTTGAAGAGTTTTAATAGTTTTATTCTTTTTTCATTCTTACTGTTTGGAGGTTTGTGTCAGAGGCCAGATTCAGGAGCATCAGTACAGCTGTTACAATAAAAAGCAGTGACTCAGTCTGACAGACATCCAGAGTCTCAATGAACTCGTCCATCAACAACATTTTATCAAACTAACAGATTCTAAAACCAAAGATTTGTTTTTCAGATGATGTTTTTCATCCGTCTCAGTCTTTGCTCATGAACTTTGTCTCCAAACGTCTCAGCCTGAGCTTCCCTCTGATGAACTCGTTCATAATCTCGTCCATTCTGCTCTCAATGAAAATCTGAACATGTTCAGCTCGGCCTCCTGTCTTTGTGTCAGAGTCTCCAAAGCAAACATGACAGCAGCTCACTGCCATCTTCAAACCTTCCCTTTCACTCTTGCTGCTGTCCTTCTGTCACAAATCAGCCCTGATGAAGATGCTCGGGATCAGGTGAGGAGGAGGAGAAGACTCGCTGTGGTGACGCTTGAAGGGACACAAGAAGAAACACAATCAAAGATCATCATCTAATAACAGAAGACAATCTTTTATTGTGTGTTTCTGATTGGCTGCTGTATAAGAACAGTTGTACTTTGACCTTTAACCTCTCTGCTCTGTGTTGTTTCCTCTTTCAGACCAGAGAAACATCACAACTGAGTCTGGACAGGATGTCAGCCTGCCATGTCGAGCTCCAAACAACAAGATCATAGTGTTAGAGTGGACGAGAGCTGAATACGGAGCTAATTATGTCTTTTTGTACCGGAATGGGCGTTTTGATCCAGACAACCAGCATCCATCTTTTAAGAACCGGGTGGATCTGCAGGACAGACAGATGAAGGATGGAGACGTGTCTTTGATTCTGAAGGATGTGACAATTAATGATGCTGGAACATACGAGTGTCGTGTCCTCATGGAAGAAACACGCTCATGGAAGTTCATCAGCATCATCTACCTTCATGTTGATCCTCCAGGTGAGTGAGTAGAGTTGAGTGTGTGTGTGATCAGAGGTGAAGCTGCTTCCTGGTTGTTGATGTTTGTTTCTAAAGATGTTGTTGATGAGACTTTGTAGAAAGCAGCTGGTCTGAGTGATGTGATCAGAGTGCAGTAGATAATGTCTGACAGCAGTTTGAAGAGCAAATGGATTCTGTTCTGTTCTTCACTCATCACCTACCTGACAGCTGACACCCGTTTCTCACCTGCAGGTCACACAGGAGGACAAGAGAAGGATGAAGACGACAAAGACAGAGGGAAGAAGGATCTATCTACTGGACTGATAGCTGGTCTGTCAGTTTTTGCAGTACTTCTTCTTCTTGCTGTTGTTGGTTTCCTGATCTACAGAAGCTGTAAACCGAATCCTGCTGAACCACATGTAGCAGAGCATCTTCAGCATGAATGTGAGTCAGATGAACAAACACAAAGAAAGACAAATAAATGATGGTGAACATCCAGCAGACGCTGTAGAAAGCTGGATGTTCAGAGTCTGATGTTATTTCTCTGATGATCATCATGTTCAGACTCAGACCAACAGTGTGTGTCTGTGCTGTCTGTCAGTGACTCTGAACTACAGTTTATTCATCTTCAGGCTGTTCATGAGATTTACTGACACAAAGTCAAACTGTGTTACAAACATACATGAATTTCTGAGCTCTGATCTCAGAGTCAGTGAGTGTTTTTGTGTTGGAGCTTCAGGTTCAGCTGTTTGTAAGAACTTGTTCTGTGAGAGATGAACAACACAGACCTGAGATCAGCTGCTACACACACTGAATGAAGTGACAACACAAACGCTGTGTGATGATCTGAGTGCAGATGAAGGTCTGTGGATTATAGACGATCAATAATCTGCCTGCTTGTGTTCAGGATCATCGATCAGTTACAAATGAACGAGCTTTGACTCAGTTTGGATGTAGAAATGTTGTCCAAGTCAAACTGAGCTTTTTCATGTTTCTCACAACTAAAAACTCAAATGTCAAAGAAATTAACAAAATATTTCATATGTTATAGGCAGGGATAACTTAGCAGGTGGTGTGGTCGCCTCATGATCACAAGGTCGGGGGTTCGAATCCACTGAGCAGCTACTCTGAGGTACCCCTGAGTAAGGTGCCATCCCTACACACTGCTGCCCAGGTGCCTAATTAGTGGCTGCCCACTGCTTCACAGAATGAATAGGTTAAATGCAGGAAGAGTAATTTCTGCATTTAACCTATTTAAGTTGGTTATTTAGACTTTAAATAATGTATAAAGTATACATTATTTAAAGTCAATCATTCTGATCATAATTGTACTTTGACCTTTAACCTCTCTGCTCTGTGTTGTTTCCTCTTTCAGACAAAACCATCACAGCTGAGTCTGGACAGGACGTCACTCTGACATGTCGAGCTGCAAACAACAAGATCACAGCTGTAAAGTGGAGCAGAGCTGACCTGAGAGATAAATATGTGCTTTTGTACCGGGATGGGCACGTTCACTCAGATGGTCAGCATCCATCTTTTAAGAACCGGGTGGATCTGCAGGACGGACAGATGAAGGATGGAGACGTGTCTTTGATCCTGAAGGATGTGACAATTAATGATGCTGGAACATACGAGTGTCGTGTCTGCAAGGAAGAAACAGATTCACTGAAGTTCATCTTCAGAAGAATAAGAAAGCGCAGGAAGAGAGCTAATCTGAAGACTGACCCAATCAGCAGCATCCACCTTCATGTTGTTCCTCCAGGTGAGTGAGTAGAGTTGAGTGTGTGTGTGATCAGAGGTGAAGCTGCTTCCTGGTTGTTGATGTTTGTTTGTAAAGATGTTGTTGATGAGACTTTGTAGAAAGCAGCTGGTCTGAGTGATGTGATCAGAGTGCAGTAGATAATGTCTGACAGCAGTTTGAAGAGCAAATGGATTCTGTTCTGTTCTTCACTCATCACCTACCTGACACCTCACACCTCACACATTGGTGCATGTACACAATTCACTTAAAATACAGCAGTTTTGTATTTTCTAATTCATTTTTATTTCCAATGCAGGTAAGCCAGGAGGACTCACAGAGGATTGATCAGTCATTTCTCTGTTTTGCGTCTTGTTGTTGCTTCCCCCCCTCAACATCAAAATAAAGCACAGTGCAAATAAAGCACGGTGGTTAGCACTGTTGCCGCACAGCAAGAAGGTCATGAGTTCATTTCCACCATCAGGGTCTTTCTGTGTGGAGTTTGCATGTTCTCCCCGTGTTCGCGTGGGTTCCCTCCGGTTACTCTGGCTTCCTCCCTCTGTCCCCTTGTGGTGATAGGTTAATTGATTAATCCAAATTGCCCATAGGTGTGAATGCAAGCGCAAATGGTTCGCATGTTCTCCCCGTGTTTGCGTGGGTTCAATCTAAATTGCCCATAGGTGTGAGTGCGAATGGTTGTCTGTCTCTGTGTGTTAGCCCTGCGACAGACTGGCAAGTGTTTTTAATTCTTCAAAAGTTGACAGTGTGTCTTTTGTATGAATTCTGCTTGTGCTGTCTGTCAGTGACTCTGAACTACAGTTTATTCATCTTCAGGCTGTTCATGAGATTTACTGACACAAAGTCAAACTGTGTTACAAACACACATGAATTTCTGATCTCAGAGTCAGTGAGTGTTTTTGTGTTGGAGCTTCAGGTTCAGCAGATATTTGTAAGAAGGCCTTTTGGGTTTTGAATGTAAATTGTTGTTTGTTTTAATGTAAATTAAGCAGAAATCTTTGGTGCTGGTGTAAATAACATCCTGTGACCTTTTCCTCTTTAAGTGGAGCACAAAAAACAAGTTTGTATAACAAGCCTTTTTTTTTTACCTGATGTTACTTAATATTATTATTATTATTGATGTGAGAGTTGAGAGAGAGTTGTATGACAGTAAAAATTCTTGTATCCTACCGGTCAAAAGTTTTACAACACCCCAATTTTTCCAGTTTTATATTGAAAATTATGCAGTTTAACGTCTCATTGCAGTCTGAAATGAAAGCATGGTACAAATAAGAAATTGTAGTTAAAAAAGAAAGAATGGAATCAAAATGACCAAAATGTATTCTAAACTTCTGACTCAAAGTCGCCACCTTTGGAAGATATAACAGCTGAACACACCCGTGGTATTCGTTCTACAATAGAAATCAAATATTCTTCAGAAAGTTCTTCTAATATCTGTTGCAGAAGATAAATGCGTCTCACTTGTAGGTTGCTTTGCTTTCACTCTTCTGTCCAGTTCATCCCAAACCAGCTCGATGGGGTTTTTCCTGAGGCGGTTTGGCATAGCTTGGATTATGTTTGGGGTCATTATCTTGCTGTAGGATGAACCCCTGTCCAACTAGGCACATACCAGAGGGCACTGCATGGTGCTGCAGAATGCTGTCGTAGCCGTTCTGGTTCAGGATGCCTCTCACTCTGTACAAGTCACTATATCCAGTGAAACAGCTCCACTTCCTCTGCCATGTTTGACAGTTGATACCACACACCGTGGAACAATCCTTTCACCTACTCAACAGAGTAGGAAAAAAAAAAAAGGTTTTTCTGTAACTTTTGACTGGTACTATAGCTGATCTGTAATAATAATTTAAAGTTCTTCACCTACACCCTGTCCTATCTTCAACTTCACATTGTTAATAAATTGTTAATTATATGTTATGTTTTATGCTGGATTGTGTTACTGCACGTGTCCCCAGTCAGAAGGCACAGCTAACACCCAGAGACTTTTGTGGGAGAGAAAGTTAATTTTATATACAATGTGACGGTGCATTGGGAGTAAACATTATGTGGTTTCTGAAAAAGAAACATTGCAAGATAAATACAGTCAGTATAACTGGTGTCAAATGCCCCCTTGACAATCAATCCTTTCATGTGGTTTCATCACTCTAATTCTGCAAGCATGTAAAAAATGCATGGTGCATTAAGGGTTAGAAACAATTAGACACAATTCTTAAATGTAACACAAGATGGCACAAATAATAACAGTATCTCCATTCAGGCTGAGATGCAGCTCTCTTCAAAGCTTCACACCCTGAGCCCACTGCTCCACCCCTCCCCTGCAGCTGAGCCACAGACCACATCCTGACACAATGTCATATTACTCAGGTATCTGGACCCATAAAGCAGACTCGGCATACAAAGGCTTTCAACTAAAATGGTCAATGGACTGATTCTTATACAGTGCTTTTCTACTCTAATGGAGCACTCAAAATACTCAACATGCCACATTAACCCAATCACACAAGCACAAGTCTTCTATGCTTTTAAGTGCTTTCTAGCTACCATTCACAAACATACTCAGATGGATGCACTGGAGAGCAACTTGGGGTTAATATCTTGTCGATATTTGGCATGCAGACTAGGGGGAGCCAGGTATTGAACCACCAACCATGATCAGTAGATGACCTCCTGATGTACAGCCACCCTGAAATCCTTCCGTGTAATAAAATAGCTTTATTACAAGGAAAAGACTTAATAAGTGTTTTTGGCCAGGGAGTCTGAGTGACTTCAGTGCGAGCGTGAGCACCGGAGCTCTGTCAGAACATAAAAATTGGTTTGCTGCTCAGGAAATGGATGTAGCTGATGTAAATATTAAGAATGATCAGCTGTTACCTGAGAGCAAGAGAAGGAGAAGCATGGAGGGAGTACTGGGCCAACAAATGATTCCCCACATTTGCCTAAAAATGATTGTGAGAATTTAAACAGTTGTGAATGATTTGTTGGGTTATAGTGAGTAAAAAAAAGATAACGTTTTGCTCATTAATGATATCAAGTCATTTTGAGTAGGAAATAAACTTCCTGTCACAAGGTCAAAGCTGCAATCACTTGGCAAAGTGACTGTCATTGCAATTAAAAATTTATTTTTGAGTAAAGTATTGTAGATATTACAGAAATTATAACAAATATAAGATCACAGTTCTGTAGTAGTGTACATACAATAATGTCATAAAGATTCTTGGAAATCACCTAATTTCTTTTAAATATATAGACTCTTTGTAAATCCAGTTAAACGCAGTATTTCAATATCAGTAAAGATTTCACACATTAAAAACAGAAACATTTTAAAAAATCCCTTTTTGGAAGAACACTGATACTACAGTATTCTGAATACATTGGATTACTTAATATATTGTCATGCTTTTTGCAACTATATATATATATATATATATATATATATATATATATATATATATATATATATAACTAAAACATGAATGTACTATTGCTGTGTAATTTATTACTATTACTTAAGGTTACTCACCATCAGTGTTGGGCAAGTTACTTTGAGAAAGTAATTAATTATAGTTACTAGTTACTTCTTCAAAAAAACAACTGAGTTAGTAACTGAGCTACAAGATTCTAAAAGTAATTAATTACTTGAAAACTAACTATTGCGTTACTTTAAAATAATGTTTAACCCTCTGGGTCCAGGGTATAATTGGCCATTTTTAACTACTTTTGATTTTCCCTCCATATTTCACCTTTAAAAACTGTGTATTTGCCTTGTTTTGTATCTTTTCAGCACAACCTCACGTGTCTGAATTTACAGTTATGTTTTCATTTTGACACGCTGCATTAACACAATTGATCTAAAATCAGACAAAAAGCATAAAATCCGAGTAGAATAGAAGTTGTATTTTTTACTGTCACAACCAAAAATATGTTTAATGAATCATATTTTATAAATTTAAGTCAAATATAAATTGGCAATTTTAAAATCCTATGCACAAGTTTTGCAAACAACAAAGTTATTTGCAGCCATTTACTTTTTACCTTGATTTTTAAATAACCATTTCAATCTATTTAGAACAATCAGCTGTTCTGCATTCAGTAAGAAGCCACACAAATTATTTGTGCCACTCCAAAAATTTCTGTCCACTATAAAGGAGAACATCACAGGCTGATACCCAGGGCTGGACTGGGACAAAAAAATTGAAAACCAACGCTGTTGTGGCAGTGATGTACACTGTCTTGTTGGTATATGTATGATTTCTATACATTTTATATAAGAAAAAAACTTTGGTTGTAAGATTCAGATAGTTATTTATTCAAAACTAGACATTTTAAATGAGAATAAGATAAGAGATCATTGATAAGTTTCATGACTGAAGTAGCAACAGTAGAGGGAGGGAGAGAGAATGAGAGAAGAAGAGGCAGCTGACAGCATAAAGACTCAAAATAGATTCAGCTTTGTGTCTTTTTTTTTGGTTTGTTTGTTTTTTCTTTTTTAGGGGGGGTTACGTTAACTGGTTTGTTTAGATATTCCACTCTCCGTGTTCCACATGTTGCTTTTGCAGATTCTCATTTTCACTGCACGATCGTCTATTTCCGCCTGGTCTCTGTGCTTCTGTAACATAAAGAACAAGCTGACATTGTCCTCACGACACCAGCGATCAGCTCAACAGACCCTCAGTTTACCTGCATGCATCTTCCTCCTCCTCACCTGTCAGCTGTTTAACACCTGCTGCTAATTCAAGAAACACGCCTACGCTTTGAAACCTCAGCTGAGTTTTAGCTCTCAGTGGTTAAACGCTGGACTTCATTCACTCAGGTTCTGTCTGTCGGGTCACGTTTACTTCACTGTTTGGCTGAGGTTAAAGTTACGTTTCATAACTGCATAGTTTTACAGACGTTTAATGGTTCAGTGGCACATGTGTTAGACTGAACTATTCGCTTTTCTTTATCTGGTGTGTTTTGGATTTAACAGTGAATTTTGAGGTTAAACTGACTTTTAAAATGTTTTTATACAAAGAGGAAAGAGAAGGCGCATTTCCACCGAGAGGAGCAGAGTTTGCAACAGCATGTTCATCATGAAGTCTGCAACCTGGACAGAAATATTATATCATCTGTTTTTTAATAGTTATTCAACTGTATTCTAAGCACCAGCTGTCTGTTAGAATCTGTTAGAGTTTACTTAACTAAAAATAAAAGAGTTTAACATATAATTTGTGTGATTTTTTTCTTTGTTTTCGGTCATGTTATGTTTGCCTGTCAAAGGCTTGTTACAAACTATGAAACACATGGTGCAGACTTCTGGATGTTAGAAGAAAACTAATACTGCTCATGAAGGAGACTAAAGACAGGAATGTGTGCTTTAAAACTAAACATGTTAATAGGACCTCCATAGTTTATGATATAGCACGTTTATTTCAGTAATAGCCTGCTGATTTCAGTGGTGAACAGTCGCACAGCTCACGTAGGCGTTATCTGTGATACTCCTTAAGTCTGTGAAGGTTCTCAGTCATCCAGGTCATCGTAGTCAAAGGAGCTTGCAAAGAAAAGCGTCTGGACTTCTTTAAGTTGCTTGAAGACGTTTCACCTCTCATCCGAAAAGCTTCTTCAGTTCTAAGGTCAAATGGTGGAGAGTCCCAGATATAAACCTAGTGGGAGTAACCCCCCACAGAGGGACAAAAGGACCCCCTGATGATCCTCTAATCACCTGAGCCAAGGTGTGAAATTGGGTGTGGGCCCCAATCAGCCAGAGTTTCGGGTGAGTTCATTGTGAAACCTGGCCCCACCTTGTCATGCGAATTCCTGAGGTCAGATGGCCCAGGATGTGAGTGGGCGTTAAGGCGTCTGGGAAGGGATCTCAAAACTGGATTATAGATGGCAGACGGTGTCGTAAACCACCGCCTCTGTTCAAAGATGGTCGCTCACAGTGGACATAGATGGCTTCTTTCACTCTTTCAAACCATCTGTCCTCTCTGTCCAAAATGTGAACATTGGCATCCTCGAAAGAGTGTCCTTTATCCTTAAGATGCAGATGGACAGCTGAGTCTTGTCCTGTGGAGGTGGCTCTTCTGTGTTGTGCCATGCGCTTGTGAAGTGGCTGTTTGGTCTCTCCAATGTAGAGGTCTGAGCATTCCTCGCTGCACTGTACAGCAAACACCACATTGTTAAGTTTGTGTTTTGGCGTTTTGTCTTTCGGGTGAACCAGTTTCTGTCTGAGTGTGTTGCTGGGTCTGAAATGCACCGGGATGTCATGCTTGGAGAAAACTCTCCTGAGTTTTTCTGATACACCGGCTACATAGGGGATGACAATGTTGTTGCGTCTGTCCTTCTTATCCTCCTTCACTGGTGTCTGGTCTTCTTTTCTGTGCCTCTTTGCTGACTTTAAAAACGCCCATTTAGGATAGCCGCACGTTTTGAGTGCTTCCTTTACATGTGTGTGTTCCTTCTTTTTTCCTTCAGGCTTAGAGGGAACATGTTCTGCCCGGTGGTGTAGGGTCCTAATTACTCCAAGTTTGTGTTCCAGATGGTGATGGGAGTCAAAAAGGAGGTACTGGTCCGTGTGTGTGGGGTTCCGGTAAATTTCGATGTTGAGTTTGCCGTTCTCTTCAATGTGCACGGCGCAGTCCAGGAAAAGCAAACAGTTGTCCTTTGTGTCTTCCCTGGTGAACTTGATGTTTTTATCCACAGCGTTAATGTGCGCAGTGAAGTGATTTTGACCCAGGTGTCGTCCACATATCTGTACCATTGGCTGGGTACTCTTCCTTTGAAAGAGCCAAGAGCCTTCCTTTCCACTTCCTCCATGTAAAGGTTGGCTACAATAGGTGACACGGGGGAGCCCATGGCACAGCCATGTTTTTGTCTGTAAAAGCCTTTGTTGTACTTGAAATATGTAGTGGTGAGGCAGAGGTCTAACAGTGTGCAGATCTGATCGGGTGTGAAGTTGGTCCTGTCCTCCAAGGAGCTGTCTTCTTGTAATCGTTTTCTGACCGTCTCCACGGCCTCCGTGGTGGATATGCAAGTGAAGAGAGAGACTACATCAAAGGACACCATGGTTTCATCTGGATCCAGGGTAAGTTTCTGAACCTTTTCGGTGAAGTCGGTGGAGTTCTTGATGTGGTGTGGGGTGTTCCCCACAAGAGGCGCAAGGATGGTAGCAAGGTGTTTTGCAATGTTATACGTGGCCGAGTTTATGCTGCTGACTATGGGTCTGAGTGGGACAGCTTCCTTGTGGATCTTCGGAAGTCCGTAGATGCAGGGTATGGCATCCCCTGGTTGAAGGCGGTGATATGTAAGGCGGTCAATAATTTTGTCCTTTTCAAAGTCTTGAAGGCAAGCTATAACTTTCTTTTTGTAGCCGCTTGTGGGGTCTCGCTTTAGGGCTTCGTAGGTATTGTTGTCACTGAGGAGAGTAGTGATCTTTGTATGGTAATCTGTAGTGTTTAGGACCACGGTGCATCTTCCCTTATCAGCTGGTAAAACAGTGATGTTGTGGTCTTTGCTCAGGGAAGCGACGGCCTTCTTTTCCTGTATTGTGAGGTTGGATGGAGGGACTTTGGCACTGGAGAGCGTGGCTGAGACTTTCATCCTGATTTGTTCTGCTTCTGTCTGTGATAATTTATTAATCCGTATGGCAGATTCCGTGGCTGTGATGAGGTCCACTATGGGCAACTGTTGTGGAGAAATGGCAAAATTGAGTCCTTTGGCTAGTACTCTCTTTTCAGGTTCAGTGAGAATCCTGTCTGAAAAGTTCTTAACCCATTTCTCCTGACTGACTTCAGGTGTGTTTTCTTCTCTGGGTTGTGTAAATTCAGGATGAAGAGTGTGTGTTTTTGAAAGCAAGGTGTGAAATTTCCTGCGTTTTCTTTCTTTTCCTTTAGAGTGTTGGGCCCGCTGAGCCTTGTCCACAAACTTGTAAACCTCTTCTAAGATTGGAGAGGGTAGAACGATTTCCAGTTCTTGCAGGGTCTGGCTGATCTTGATCTGGAGGGCATCTATGGTGAAATGGACCTGTCTTATCCTTTCACTTAAAAGGTGATTTTGTGCTCTCCTTAACTATAATTTATCCAAGTTAACTTCAGTTAACCATTCAGACGGTTCTTTTGCAGTGAAAAACATAAACACTAATGCTCCTGTAGGTTTCCGCTGTGCCAGCTGTTTAAATTACAGCTGCTTATGCAGTAACCATGGTAACCACGGACTCTTGACGCAGGTCAGACAACAGTTTTACATGTATGATCTTAAGACAGGACACAGCCATTATCCGTATCAAATGTGAAGGCAGATTGAGTCTGTGTTTGACGTTTGCTTTATATCTAATCTTCCTCTCAAACATTTAAACAGCAGCGAGTCTGCAGCTGAGGGAACACAAACTCAAAGTGTCGGAACAGGTTTGCTCGTTTCTTGCGTGTGTTCATTTGGTGATTTATTAAATGTATAACTGATATTCTAATCTGCAGCTGATCTGCAGCAACGCCCAGTTCCATCTACATGCGGCTCGGACCTTGTATATGCTTTCATTTATTTTTTCTGGGGTTTTGGCAGCATGTTCATATTTCTAACTTGCATAATTTTGACAGGATATGTTTTTATGAAGAGCAAAATATTTAAAGTTAAAGTTTTTTTTAAGTTTATTTATTGTGGAATAATATTCCTGTTTATTTTTATTCATATTTATGTTCAAAAAACATTGTTTTAGTGTGTTCAATAAATGTTTATCTTGTTTGGCCCGCGACCAAAAGTGTGCCTTGAGTTTTGGCCCCCTGAAACACTGACAGATGGTGGATTGGCCAGATGCTGGGAGATGTGTAAAAATAACTCAATTGTTTGGTGGTGCCTATTGCGGAGCTTCCACAAATTCAGTAACATTACCAAGTGGTGGAGGCCAGCAGATGCAACACGCTGGCAGGTGGATGACGGAAAGGCAGGAGGAGCAGAGACCCGCGGCGGTGAACTGAACTTCAGGTAAGAAGTTATGACCTGCAGTCTATCTGGGTCAGATATAAACCAAGTTTAAGTGCAGTTTATTTTCGTTATGCTGACTTTTTACAGTCAGTTACAATAACCCGTACTGTGTACTAGCTAGCATGATGGATGGATACTGCTGGGCGGGTGCTATGATATTATTGATGTTGAACTTGTTTTATCTTATTTTAGTTATTAGAGTTTCCAACTGTCCCGTAAAAAACAGAATCGTCTCGTATTCAGAGAAAATATTACGCGTTTCGTATTGAGGTGAAAAGGAACACAGTTTGTCCCGGACTTCAGCTACAATGAAAAAGACAAAGCTGGAGTTTTTCTATGTCTTTGCTGCACAGCTGCCTCTTCTTCTTTCATTCTCCCCCTCCCTCTCCTGTTTCTACTTCAATCATGAAACTGATCAATGATCAGCTGATTTTGCCAGTATTTTCCCACATTTTCTAGATTCTGTACCAGTACTGTGTGTAAAATGCCATCTAAAACTCAATTAAGTTTTTTTCTTTCTCACCTGTCTTTCTGTCTCCTTTCACTTTTTAAAGGTTGCCATGTTAAAAAAAATATTTTGCCCTGCCATGCTGTTTATTGATGTGGTAAATGAATGGTTTATGAAAATATATCTAAATCTGTCATCAGTAATCAGTAATGATCATGTCTCACCTCTAGTTTTCTCTGTCTTAATTTCAGGTCTTCACCATGTGTTGTAGATAGTTCAGGAGGTTAACTCGACCAAGCAGTCTACTTTCGGGTACTGTTTAGAATACCAGAATAGGGAGGATGGTGTAGGTTTAGGTTTATTAGACCCATACATATATACCAATAAGACATCACTGTGACAGCGTTTGTTTTCATTCAAAGGCTTTATGATATTTCCTATAATGGTAGGCCGGTCTCTAGTCAAAATGCCCGGGCCGATTTTTTGTCCCAGTCCAGCCCTGATGACAGAGGTCAGTAATTTGCACCAGAGGTACACTTCAACTGTGAGAGACAGAATGTGAAAAAAAATCCATGAATCCACATGGTAGGATTTGTAAAGAATTTATTTGTAAATCAGGGTGGCAAATAAGTATTTGGTCAATAACAAAAATACAACTCAATACTTTGTAACATAACCTTTGTTGGCAATAACAGAGGTCAAACATTTACTATAGGTCTTTACCAGGTTTGCACACACAGTAGCTGGTATTTTGGCCCATTCCTCCATGCAGATCTTCTCGAGAGCAGTGATGTTTTGGGGCTGTCGCCGAGCAACACGGACTTTCAACTCCCGCCACAGATTTTCTATGGGGTTGAGGTCTGGAGACTGGCTAGGCCACTCCAGGACTTTCAAATGCTTCTTACGGAGCCACTCCTTTGTTGCCCGGGTGGTGTGTTTTGGATCATTGTCATGTTGGAAGACCCAGCCTCGTTTCATTTTCAAAGTTCTCACTGATGGAAGGAGGTTTTGGCTCAAAATCTCACGATACATGGCCCCATTCATTCTGTCCTTAACACGGATCAGTCGTCCTGTCCCCTTGGCAGAAAAACAGCCCCATAGCATGATGTTTCCACCCCCATGCTTCACAGTAGGTATGGTGTTCTTGGGATGCAACTCAGTATTCTTCTTCCTCCAAACACGACGAGTTGAGTTTATACCAAAAAGTTCTACTTTGGTTTCATCTGACCACATGACATTCTCCCAATCCTCTGCTGTATCATCCATGTGCTCTCTGGCAAACTTCAGACGGGCCTGGACATGCACTGGCTTCAGCAGCGGAACACGTCTGGCACTGCGGGATTTGATTCCCTGCCGTTGTAGTGTGTTACTGATGGTGACCTTTGTTACTTTGGTCCCAGCTCTCTGCAGGTCATTCACCAGGTCCCCCCGTGTGGTTCTGGGATCTTTGCTCACCGTTCTCATGATCATTTTGACCCCACGGGATGAGATCTTGCGTGGAGCCCCAGATCGAGGGAGATTATCAGTGGTCTTGTATGTCTTCCATTTTCTGATGATTGCTCCCACAGTGGATTTTTTCACACCAAGCTGCTTGCCTATTGTAGATTCACTCTTCCCAGTCTGGTGCAGGTCTACAATACTTTTCCTGGTGTCCTTCGAAAGCTCTTTGGTCTTGGCCATGGCGGAGTTTGGAGTCTGACTGTTTGAGGCTGTGGACAGGTGTCTTTTATACAGATGATGAGTTCAAACAGGTGCCATTCATACAGGTAACGAGTGGGGGACAGAAAAGCTTCTTACAGAAGACGTTACAGGTCTGTGAGAGCCAGAGATTTTCCTTGTTTGAGGTGACCAAATACTTATTTTCCACCCTAATTTACGAATAAATTCTTTACAAATCCTATCATGTGGATTCATGGATTTTTTTTTCACATTCTGTCTCTCACAGTTGAAGTGTACCTCTGGTGCAAATTACTGACCTCTGTCATCATTTTAAGTGGGGGAACTTGCACAATCGGTGGCTGACTAAATACTTTTTTGCCCCACTGTATGTAACGTTGGACCCAAGAAATATAAGCTGGAGCGAATTTGACGACAGCCGAACTTTTATTTAATACTGTGCGTTTGTACAGGGACACAGACACTCCCGCTCTCTCTCTGCTGTCATGTCCGCCCTCCTCCTCCGACTGTCACTGCCAACATATAAAGAGACACAATCACTGTCAGATCCCAGCACACCTGTTCACCCCGCCCCTGCACCGCCCCGGGAGCTCACTGCGTCACCCCTCCTCTGCAGCTGGCCAGAGACCACACCCACGCCACACTGTATTTTAAAGAACATACATTAAGAAGCAGATTATATTAGATTTATATTTTAAATAAGACAAAAGTTGGATTTTACAGCAGTAAAATTATTGTATCTCTACAGTTTAAACATGTAATAAGCTTTGCCCTGCACAGAGTGGATAGTGAAACAAATGGAATCATCATAAATACATTATTTCATATTTATTACTTCCCCCTCCTCATTGCTTTATTATTGTAGCTCTAGTAATAAATAATAATGTAAGGATTCTGGATCAGCACCGAGATGCCCAAAGTATATACAGTATTCTGAAGGTCTAAAATGTCACTGTGTGTGTGTGCATGTGTTTGTTTTATGTATATGGATTATTTTTAATTATTACTCATGATATGACATTGTCCAGACAGAATTTTATTGGAATTCCACGTGAAAGACCAACACAAAGTGGTGTACACGTGAGAAGTGGAACGAAAATCATACATGATTCCAAACATTTTTTACAAATAAATAACTGCAAAGTGGGGTGTGCATAATTATTCAGCCCCCTGAGTCAATACTTTGTAGAACCACCTTTTGCTGCAATTACAGCCACCAGTCTTTTAGGGTCTGTCTCTACCAGCTTTGCACATCTACAGACTGAAATCTTTGCCCATTCTTCTTTGCAAAACAGCTCCAGCTCAGTCAGATTAGATGGACAGCGTTTGTGATCAGCAGTTTTCAGATCTTGCCACAGATTCTCGATTGGATTTAGATCTGGACTTTGACTGGGCCATTCTAACACATGGATATGTTTTGTTTTAAACCATTCCATTGTTGCCCTGGCTTTATGTTTAGGGTCGTTGTCCTGCTGGAAGGTGAACCTCCGCCCCAGTCTCAAGTCTTTTGCAGACTCCAAGAGGTTTTCTTCCAAGATCGCCCTGTATTTGGCTCCATCCATCTTCCCATCAACTCTGACCAGCTTCCTGTCCCTGCTGAAGAGAAGCACCCCCAGAGCATGATGCTGCCACCACCATATCTGACAGTGGGGATGGTGTGTTCAGAGTGAGGTGCAGTGTTAGTTTTCCGCCACACATAGCGTTTTGCATTTTGGCCAAAAAGTTACATTTTGGTCTCATCTGACCAGAGCACCTTCTTCCACATGTTTGCTGTGTCCCCCACATGTTTGCTGTGTCCCCTACATGTTTGCTGTGTCCCCTACATGTTTGCTGTGTCCCCCACATGTTTGCTGTGTCCCCCACATGTTTGCTGTGTCCCCCACATGGCTTGTAGCAAACTGCAAACGGGACTTCTTATGGTTTGCTGTTAACAATGGCTTTCTTCTTGCCACTCTTCCATAAAGGCCAACTTTGTGCAGTGCACGACTAATAGTTGTCCTATGGACAGATTCCCCCACCTGAGCTGTAGATCTCTGCAGCTCGTCCAGAGTCACCATGGGCCTCTTGGCTGCATTTCTGATCAGCGCTCTCCTTGTTCGGCCTGTGAGTTTAGGTGGACGGCCTTGTCTTGGTAGGTTTACAGTTGTGCCTTTCTCCTTCCATTTCTGAATGATGGCTTGAACAGTGCTCCGTGGGATGTTCAAGGCTTGGGAAATCTTTTTGTAGCTTACGCCTGCTTTAAATTTCTCAATAACTTTATCCCTGACCTGTCTGGTGTGTTCTTTGGACTTCATGGTGTTGTTGCTCCCAATATTCTCTTAGACAACCTCTGAGGCCGTCACAGAGCAGCTGTATTTGTACTGACATTAGATTATACACAGGTGCACTCTATTTAGTCATTAGCACTCATCAGGCAACGTCTATGGGCAACTGACTGCACTCAGACCAAAGGGGGCTGAATAATTACTCACACCCCACTTTGCAGTTATTTGTAAAAAATGTTTGGAATCATGTATGATTTCCGTTCCACTTCTCACGTGTGCACCACTTTGTGTTGGTCTTTCACGTGGAATTCCAATAAAATTGATTCATGTTTGCGGCTGTAATGTGACAAAATGTGGAAAAATTCAAGGGGGCCGAATACTTTTGCTGTATTTAGCAACCAAGACTCTTCGGCATGCTCTTGTATTGCTTATAAGACTGTTCACTGCATCTGGAGGAGTGCTTGGAGTGGAAGGGTCAGAGATTAATTCATTCTCTGAAAAGCATTGAACACTAGCTTTCTCACCTAAGTGGTCAGAGAAGAAAGAAACAAAAAAGGACAGCTGTGGTTTTATTGAACTGGAGTGGGAAGGGTGGTCAACCAAGTGTCATGTTACACATGAAGAGTAGAAGTTCATCTTCAAGTTATACCATGTCAGTGACCTTCATGGTTCCTACATTCACATTGGATTTTCTAAAACAACACGTGCTGATTAATTTTATGAACGGCTGATAATCATTGACATTCACTTGTTTATCTCTTTGTAGTCTTGTACCTTGTAAAAGTTGTAAAGATTACTTTATGCATTTTGTCGCTTAGAGTATTTTTGCTCTGAGTTATTAGAGGAATTCCATAATCAAAGGCAATTACTTCCTCAGTGCCAAAAACTTCCAGATATGTTCTTTCACAGCTGCTTAAACATCTGTATCTGAGCACACATTTTGATATTTGTCCTCTAAGCTCTGGTCAGTTGGTGGAAACACACATGCTCATGTTTTACTATCAGTTGACAATCATTGATACTCACTTGTTCTTCTCCTTGTACTGCATCTGAAGTCATAAAGATTACATTAGTCACTGATTCACTAGAATAAGGTTGAATCTAATGCTACAGTGACCTCCCCTCTGTACTGTGTAATATAAAAGTCAGTCAGGTTTGCAGATGACACACAGATACTGTTGAGTTTTCACTGACAGAATGGAGATCACGCTGAAGTTCTCGCTGTTGCTTCTGGTCTGCTCTGTTTCCACAAATCAGACAGAGGCAGATAATGAAATTCTTGACCAGCAGATTTCAAACCAACAACCCTGTCCACAGGAAATCCATGCTGTGCTCAGAGAGCTGACTGCCTCAGTGGCTGAACAGAAAGTGGAAATCAGGACCTTAAAACAAGAGAATAAAGGTAGAGTATGATGTCAGGTAGTGAGAAAAATGACAGCATGAGGAAACCTTCATATGAGCCCCTGTTACAGAGATATTGTTACGGGTCCCAGATGTGAAGACCACAATAACAAAAAGAATACAAATCTGTAAAAATAAAGGTAGAGTCTCAGAGAAAGAATCACAGGAGCACTCGTGTCTTTTCCCGAATTGCATCTCTTATTTCAGATCAACAAATATAATTTACATCCAGTGCTTTCACTTGTCAGATATGCTCAATAACTGTAAAAGGTAAATAAAAGGCATTTGGCAAATATATGCATCTATGGTCATTACATTTCTCCAGTTTACACTGTTAACCTCACTATTCCTTCACTCATTTACATCAGCAGTGCAGATAGCATATAATGCCTTAAACGTCTTATTGCTCTTTCTCACATATAGGGCAAACTCAAAATAGCTTATCCACAAATCTGATATAAGTGCATAAATCTTACTAGATTAGACAAAACACACCTGGATGTATTACTTTGCAATGTAACAACATAAATGTACATTCATTCTTAGCTTATTCTTAACATTTCCACATCACTTGAACCATAAAGTATATATAAGATATTTTAATCTCGAATAATCTGATGTCAGGGCCTTTACAGTTAAATTGGAGCACCACACACACACATATTTGCTTGTTAAATGGAGTTTACCAAGTTTAAATACATCCCGCGGGCTGGCGAACTCTCGCGGTAACTCTCGCGATAACTCGCGGTAACTCTCGCGAGACTTGGGGCTGCGCGGCTCGGCTTTACCACCGCTGCGGTGCCGCGCTTCAGTAATTTTCAACTAAACCCCACTTAAGGTTACATCGGCGGTGTCAACATAACTCTCAGTAAACACCGAAGTAGAACAAGGCACAAAACCCTCATACACTGTATTTTTAAGACGATACTGACCTGTAAAAATAAAGGTAGAGTCTCAGAGAAAGAATCACAGGAGCACTCGTGTCTTTTCCCGAATTGCATCTGAGAGGACAGGAAGTTGGTCCGCTCTAGGCAACCGCGGGCGAACGACTACAGTGTCAACAGTTCCGCTTATTATTTCTCACTTTTACTCTCCTCAATTGTTATGGACTACACGTAATGAATGTAAAATAATAATTGTCTTAATTGCTGACATATGTTTTTCTTAAAAAATAATAAAATTTCCCAAAATGTGGTAGCACATTTGTGTTCACCACACGCTCCCCAACAGCAAAAGTGGCTCCTGACACTTAACTTGAATTATAAAAAAAACCTTTAAACTAACAAAGTCTCTTTACAGAAGTCCCTGGAATATTCCTCTTGCCCAGGTGTCCTTAGACTTCAGGCATTCTTCTTCCTGAGATTTCTGTTCGATTCAATAGCAAGGAACAACATATGAAACAGGTAAGTAAGGGCTAAGGGTGAGGGGAGAGGGGTAGGGGGGTTGGGAGTAGAGAAGAGGGTAGTAGAGGGAAGGATATGGCGAAGGTTGGACGTTGATGGTGTTCACCGCAGGATGAGCCTGATAGGCTGGTTGACCCAAGGATGGGTAGGTGAAGAATGTGGTGGGACGTCTCTGCCTGCTGGACTGCCTAAGATGAGATGGTGGCTCTGGATGGATGTCATCCCCTGGCTCCACCCTGGGTTCTGGCTCTGGGTCAGGAAGCTCTACTGGATCAGGACTGGACTCAGTGACGTCAACTTCTTCTTGAACCTGAGGCATCTCCTGATCGTCACTTAGTTGAGGTAGGTCTGGGTCTCTTAACACAATTAGATCCTCTTCCGGAACCATGGCACTTTTTTTTCTAGGTTGGACACGAGCCCTTAAGACTTGTCCTAGTTCACTTGGACCGGAGCTCCGTTGCGCTCCACTTGGAACTGGTGTGACTGGAGAATGGCCCCCTCGAGGGTATCTGGGTACACCAAGCCAGTACAATGGCTCACCCTCTTCCGAGTCAGTTGTGTCAGGGTTCGGCTCTGGTGTCATTGGTCTTCCGGTGGACTTCTTGTTTCTCTTGTGTGGTCTTGTAGCCTGACTTTGGATAATGTCCACTGGCAAGTCATTCACTTGTAACAACAAGTTCCTGTGCAAGGTGCGAACAGGACGGCCTCCCGCCTCTGGACTCACTTTGTAGACGGGGTTGTCGCCCACTTGCTCCCTCACAATGTAGACCGTTTGCTCCCAGTAGGGTCTCAGTTTGCCAGGGCCCCCCCTTTCACTCAGGTTTCGTACCAGTACTCGGTCTCCTGCCTGCAGCATTACTCCTTTGCATCTTTTGTCATAGTTTGCTTTGCCTTTGGAACTTGACTGTTGACTGTTTGCATTTGCAATGCGGTATGCTTCTGTCATCTTCCCTTTCCATCTTTCTGCATACCCATGTGGTGTCTCAGTGTTGTTTTCTGCCATGAGACCAAAGAGAAGGTCTACTGGAAGACGAGGGTGTCGACCATACAAGAGGTAGTACGGAGAGAAGCCAGTCGATTCATGCTTGGTACAGTTGTAAGCATGGATAACATGGGGTAGATGTTCCTTCCAATTTTGTTTCTCCTTTTCTCCCAGTGTACGCAGCATCTGTAACAGGGTGCGATTCAGTCTTTCAGTAGGGTTGCATTGGGGATGGTAGGGGGATGTCCTTGAGTGACCAACGCCTGCGAGTTCTCTTAGGGACTTGAATAACTGATTCTCGAACTCGCGACCCTGGTCGTGGTGGAGCTTGGAGGGGTAGCCGAATTTGGGAATGTAGTCATTGAAGAGGCGGTCTGCCGCGGTCTTTGCGGCCTTATTCTTGGTGGGATACGCTTGTGCGAACCTGGTAAAATGGTCTACAACAACCAGTATATATTCAAACCCACCTTTACAAGACTCTAAGTGCAGGAAGTCAATGCAAACAAGCTCAAGAGGGGAGCTGGATGTTATGCTACCCATGGGTGCTCTCTCGTGTGTCGTTGGCTTCTTCTGCTTGATGCACTGACACTTCCTTGTGACGTACTCTTCAATTTCTCTCTTCATGAAAGGCCAATAGAACCGCTCTCGAGCCAGGTTCAAGACTTTCTCCACGCCGACATGGCCCATGTTGTTGTGGAGGTGTGTGAGAGCCACCTGTCTGTAGAGAGTAGGTAGGACCAGCTGCTTGCGTCCTGTAGTCTTTCTATAGAGAAGGTCATTCTCCATGTGCAGCCGACTCCACTCTCTCAACAGTCTCTTTGTGTTAGTGTCAGCCTTGTCATCTTCTGTTGGTCTTATGTCCTTCTCTACCATGTCAATGACTTTTCCGATTGCTGGATCTGCTCTCTGCGATTGTACAAGTTGGTCATGACTGATTGACTGTAGGGGTTCTTTGATGGGTAGGTTTGGTGCGGTGAGGTTAAGGGCTGCAATCCATGCTACGTCTCCTTGCTTCGCTCTTCTGCTCCCTTCCCAAACTGCACATACGGCTTCCTCCGACAGTTCCTCTGAGCACTCTCCCATGAACCTCTCAATGTCAAGTGGGCAACGTGACAGCACATCTGCATCAATGTTTACTTTTCCCGGCCGATATTTGATGTCGAAGTGGAAATCTGCCAATTGTCCGACCCAACGGTGTCCAACTGCATTGAGCTTTGCTGTGCTGAGGACATATGTCAAGGGATTGTTATCTGTAAAAATGGTGAAATGTGGAGCATAGTAGAGGTAATCCTTAAACTTGTCACAAACTGCCCACTTGAGGGCGAGAAACTCTAGTTTTCCGCTGTGCAAGTGGTAGTTTTGTTCAGCAGGTGTGAGCGTGCGAGACCCATACCCAATCACTCTCATCTTGCCTTGTTGGTTCTGATATAGGACGGCACCAAGGCCCCTCTGGGATGCGTCCGTGTGCAATATAAAAGGGCGGGTGAAATCAGGGTACGCTAACACTGGTGGCTGAGTGAGCATGCCGATCAAGCGCTCAAGGATCTCTTGGTGTTCTTTGTTCCACTGTATCAGGGCTCGAGAAGGCTGCTGAGTGTGTTTTGCTCTGCCTCTAGTTGGCTTTGGTGGCAGTGTGTTGGACGGGACTTGGAGCAAGTCATACAACGGTTTGGCTATGCGGGAGAAGTCCTGCACATACGTCCGATAGTAGCTTAGGAATCCCAAAAGCTGCCTGACTTCTCCGACGGTCTGTGGCCTTTTGTGTTTGAGTGCCTGTACTGCCTCGGTATCTTTGGGGTCCACCTTTACTCCATCTGCAGATACCAATCGGCCGACATAGCGAACCTCTTTACGGAACAGCTCACACTTCTCGGGTTTTAGCTTTACACCATGCCGTTGTAGGGCTTGGAGGACTTTCTGTAGCACTTGGACATGTTCGTCAAACGACTTGGAAAAACAAAGCACGTCGTCAAGGTAAGGGATACAGCACTCGTCTCTGAGGGTGTCAAGCATTTCTTCCATGCTCCGTTGGAAGGCTGCTGGGGCATTAGACAGTCCAAAGGGTATCCTCACCCATTCATAGAGGCCCCACGGGGTAGTGAATGCCGTCAGGTACCTTGAGCCTTCTGCGATGAAACCTTGATGATAAGCTTTACCCTGATCCAGGATCGAGAACCAGCTGTAACCACCTAGCGAGTCTGTGAGATCCTGGATCCGGGGGAGTGGGTGTCTGTCTGGCACAGTCTTGTTGTTTAAGAGACGATAATCGATGCACAAACGTAAAGACCCATCCTTCTTCCTTACGCAAATGACTGGAGCAGCATACGGCGACTGTGACTTCACTACCCATCCCTTGACAATCAGCTCTTGAATATACTCCTTTACTTCCCTGTAGAGGGGTTTAGGGATAGAAGCATAGGCCCTCTGGACTGGTGTATCATCTTTGAGCCTGATTTCCATTTGTAGTGAAGGGATACAGCCTATGTCTGTGCTGCTACGAGAGAACGCCTCACACTCTTCCCTTAACACCTTTTCAACTGACTTCTGTTGGTCCGGACTCAGGTGGCTAAGATCAACTGGGGGTAGCCATGACTCAGTGGACAGTTCAGAAACAGGGGTGGCTGCGCTTACCTCAGCTATGGTGATGGGGCTCTGTGTGGGTTGAGTCAGCTCTGATGTGTTTGTGGGTCGGTCTGCCTCAATAACTTTAGCGACATGTTGAATAGTACCCAGGGCTGTTCTCTTCGGTAGAATTATTTCGTGTTTGGAGTGGTTAGAGATGGGGACCTTAACAAATGGCCTTTGAGGGTTGTTGATCTCAAGGAGCCCTTCCCCAACACTCAGGTGTCTCAAGGCAGTGTTCTCGTCGGGTTCGTACAGCACCAGGGGGTCACAAATGTCAAAACTTTGGGGTACTCTGCACCACACTTGGACTGCTTTTCCAGCAGGAATGGTCACATTGCTCTTCCCAATTCTCACTATGGCTGGGTCACATTCTGCTCTTTGTGGTACTTGTATGAAGTTTACCATAGCCATCACTTGCTCTTCATCTGTACCAAAAGCTTTGCGTAGGAGACTATACAATAGAGCACTGGCCTCTCGGTCTGACTCTTGTGTTTGGATAATGGCGCCAAGCACGTTCGCTCCCAGGAGGGGCTGAGGGAGTGACAGCTTACTGACAAGGAAAGGGGCTTGCACAGTAAGATTGGGATCTTCGTGACCAGCGAGAGTGACTGTAAGTTCAACCCACCCATCATAAGGAACTGCTTGTCCGTTAACCGCATAAACTTCAAGTCCATCATTTAACAGCTCTTGGAGGGGTCGCACCTGATAGTTAGGAATAAACCGCTGAACCCACTGTCTGTCCACTAAACTCACTTGTGAGCCAGAATCAAATAACACTGTCACTGGATAGCCACCAATCAAACACTTGAGGAGGCTTTTCTTTCCAACTAGGGGGACTTTACAGCTGTTTGGTGTTAAACTTTGGCAAGAGGTTACCTGTTGCTTTCTCTGGTCTCGCTTTGGCTGCTTTCTTTTTAGCTTACTGCGACGTCTTGCACACTCAGTAGTAAGCTGTGCAGAGGAGGACCTTACTGGCTGGGACTGTGACTCTGCGCCGGCCTCTGGCTGTCCCTCGACAGAGACCGATTCCAGTTTCCCTGAGTTTTGGTCCGCTTTAAACATCCCACCGCTCGGTGTCCTGACTCGCAGCATACAAAGCAATGACTACAGTCCTGCAAGTTCTGTTCAGTACACTTTGGACAAAGGAACGCTTTCTTTTGAGGAGGTCTGTTGGGGTTGGCTGGGGTTTGGAAAAGCAGGTTGGGAGGTGGTTGTGGGGACAGCTGGCAAGGCTTTGCCTCCTGTTGTTTAACTAGGCTGGCGACCATGTTAGTTAGAGTCTCTACTTGGGCGGCAAGTTGTTTGATTGTTGGTGAGGATTGTTCTTTGGCTATCTTGTCGTTTGCTTCGATCCCAGCACTTTGGGCTTGTGCACTCTTTTGGCGGGCGACTTGGCCTAACCTTCGCTGGTGTTCATTTTCATCACTGATAATCTTTGTGAGCTCACTAAGAATCTCTTCGTCAGTGACATTGTTGTTTGAGGTGAGAGGTCTTAGTCTTTGTCGCAAGTCTGCGTACTTAGCCCCCAGGCCTTGATAGATTGTATGGAGGAAAACTTCCTGGACAGTTCTTGGGTCATAGGAGATCTCAGTGTTGGCCTGCTTCGACTGAAAAATAAGCTTCTGTTTAAGTCCAATCATGCGATACAGAAACTGCTGGGGCGTCTCTTGTTCACTTTGTCTAGCACACATTAACTCCTGGAGCATTTCAGTTGTCGCTTTTTCTCCGAGATGAGACCTCAGAAAGCCCTGAAGTTCATGGAGAGACAGGTCATCTTTGAGCATTAACATGTCCCGGAAAGTGCCAGGCTTCACAATTCTCAACACACCTCGAACAATTTCAGCCTCCACAAATCCTTCTTTAACTCCTTCATTAATCTGCTTGGTGAGACTGTTGTAGCTGATTTCGGAACTGTTGTCTCCAATCTGTCCCCCAAAAACTTTGAATTCTCTGCGTGGTAAGTACGAAAAGTCTCTTACAGTGACTGGCTGCTTAGGGCTAATCTGTATGATTGGTTGTGGTTGCAAATTGCTCTGCTGGCGTGCTACAGCAGGTGACTGGGCCCTTACAGTTCCACATAGTCTTAGCCTCTCACCCAGTGTCTCATACGCTTTCCTCAACTCCTCTAACTGTTGTGTTTCTGCGTTTGCATAGGGGTTTGGTGATATATCTGGTGGATCTTCCGGCGGTTGTGGGTCTAGCACGGTATTGGATGGTTGTGGACTGGGCATGGCATGTACTTCATTCTCACCAGCTGTTTGCACGGCAGGATTACTTCCCTGGATGACTAGATTAATCAAATCATTCAGCGTCAACAAATGACTCATGCCCTCATCTTCAAGTTGCAGTAGTGTGTTTGACTGTATGTAGGAGGTGATATAGTCCATACAACCTTCTTTATCATCCTGACTGAGCTGTGTAGTGTCTTTGTTTTCTGATGCGAGGCTCTTAGCGAGTTCGAAGAGGTCTTGACCTTGGAGTGAAAACAAGCGTCTCCTGATATTCCAGGCGAGTTCCTTTCTCTCGGTCGACATGTTGTATGTATTTCTGATTATCCTTCAGCTCGATAGTGACTAGGATGCGTCACACTCCCCTCACTGAAGTACGGTTCCACGTTGAGGCAAAGGTCCCCTTTTCACCTCACTACCTGGACACCTACTCGCTGGCTTGGCTGGAGTAACGGCCTTGTCACGATTGTGTCGTGGTTCTGGTATCACTGGATCTGCCCTCGACGACTGTAGAGGAGAGATCCCGGACGAGCCCCCACAGTTTGTTACGGGTCCCAGATGTGAAGACCACAATAACAAAAAGAATACAAATCTGTAAAAATAAAGGTAGAGTCTCAGAGAAAGAATCACAGGAGCACTCGTGTCTTTTCCCGAATTGCATCTCTTATTTCAGATCAACAAATATAATTTACATCCAGTGCTTTCACTTGTCAGATATGCTCAATAACTGTAAAAGGTAAATAAAAGGCATTTGGCAAATATATGCATCTATGGTCATTACATTTCTCCAGTTTACACTGTTAACCTCACTATTCCTTCACTCATTTACATCAGCAGTGCAGATAGCATATAATGCCTTAAACGTCTTATTGCTCTTTCTCACATATAGGGCAAACTCAAAATAGCTTATCCACAAATCTGATATAAGTGCATAAATCTTACTAGATTAGACAAAACACACCTGGATGTATTACTTTGCAATGTAACAACATAAATGTACATTCATTCTTAGCTTATTCTTAACATTTCCACATCACTTGAACCATAAAGTATATATAAGATATTTTAATCTCGAATAATCTGATGTCAGGGCCTTTACAGTTAAATTGGAGCACCACACACACACATATTTGCTTGTTAAATGGAGTTTACCAAGTTTAAATACATCCCGCGGGCTGGCGAACTCTCGCGGTAACTCTCGCGATAACTCGCGGTAACTCTCGCGAGACTTGGGGCTGCGCGGCTCGGCTTTACCACCGCTGCGGTGCCGCGCTTCAGTAATTTTCAACTAAACCCCACTTAAGGTTACATCGGCGGTGTCAACATAACTCTCAGTAAACACCGAAGTAGAACAAGGCACAAAACCCTCATACACTGTATTTTTAAGACGATACTGACCTGTAAAAATAAAGGTAGAGTCTCAGAGAAAGAATCACAGGAGCACTCGTGTCTTTTCCCGAATTGCATCTGAGAGGACAGGAAGTTGGTCCGCTCTAGGCAACCGCGGGCGAACGACTACAGTGTCAACAGTTCCGCTTATTATTTCTCACTTTTACTCTCCTCAATTGTTATGGACTACACGTAATGAATGTAAAATAATAATTGTCTTAATTGCTGACATATGTTTTTCTTAAAAAATAATAAAATTTCCCAAAATGTGGTAGCACATTTGTGTTCACCACAATATCAATGTCACTTCATGAATCTATCACTAACGTTTCTCATTAATTTTTTTATTTTTATTATTTATTCATTATTTATTCAATAATGTAACCTACTAAAAATGAAAAGATTCAAATGATGCAGATAAATAAAATTCATATTGACTTATTTATGTTCTTTTCTGTCAGACCATGTCGCAAAACTGAAAGACCTGGAAATGCAGAACGTTGAACTTCAGAGACAGAGGTCTGAAATTGACAAACTTAAACAGCAACAAATAATAAATAAATAAATAAACTTTATTTATAAAGCACACTAAAAAAACAAGGGTATACCAAGGTGCTTGACAAAAATAAAATAGGAAAAGGGAGATGGGAGGGAAAAGAGAAAGGACCTGGCACGTATCAATTATAAAAACCATCATAAGATATAAAAGTAGTTCACAAGCATAAAAAATGTACCAGCGCACACAAGTGTTAACTGGGTGGAAAGGCAAGATTAAAGAAATAAGTCTTAAGCCGTGATTTAAACAGTGGCATAGAGTCAGACGCCCGGATAGCGACAGGAAGGTTGTTCCATAAGACCGGGGCAGCTACAGCAAACGCGCAGTCACTGCGAGACTTCAGCCGAGAACGAGGTTGCTCCAGAAGAATTTGGGTAGCAGAGCTAAGTGCTCTGACAGGAGTGTGTAACCTGAGAAGCTCATTGAGGTAGCTCGGCGCAAAGTTATTAATGGTTTTGTAGGTGAAAAGTAATATTTTAAATTGAATACGGTATTTAATTGGAAGCCAGTGCAAGCCAGCAAGAACAGGAGTGATGGAAGAAAACTTCCTGCTACCTGTCAAAAGGCGTGCCGCCGTATTCTGGACAGTCTGCAATCTAACGAGAAGGGTGGAGGAAAGGCCAATGTAAAGAGAGTTGCAGTTCATATCCAGAATCGGATTCTTTTGGTTATTACCCAAAGCTCGTGACCATAGGTGAAGGTGGGGACAAACTGATAGGAAAGAGCTCCTGCCAGCCACACAGCCACCTGCGACAATCACAGACATTTATCTACCGGCTTGACTGGCGGCTGCAAAACATTGCAAGATAATGTTGGTCAGGTATTCTTCCAGTCCACAACTTTACCACGAGTGTTGTTATATCAATTTAATTGTCCCACAAGGGGAAACTTGGGTGTAACAGCAGCAAGAAAACACATATCCAAACAAACAGTACACATGACACAGAACAGAAACATACACAATTCTTACATATTTACATGAAGGACAATGGTTACCAAAAACTGAGTACCATACTGTTGTTAAATTAAATAAAATTAAATACAGATAAGAGGCAACCCTGGTTGTAGTGTGAATCGGTTGATAAAACAGTGCACGATACAGCGCTGATGTAAACATCTGTGTTTGTTGGGAGCAGTTCAGATTGTACAGTCTGACAGCTGCAGGGAGGAAGGACCTGCGGAAACACTCCTTCATGCATCGAGGATGCAGCAGTCTGTCACTGAAGCAGCTCTGCAGTTCAGCAACATCTACATGCATGGGGCGGGAGATAAACTGCTGCTCCAACATACCACACTGTGAAAAATGACAGATGCCACCACAGAGTCATAGAAGGTCTTTAAAAGCGCTCCCTGGACTCCAAATGACCTCAGCCGCCTCAGCAGGTAGAGTCTGCTCTGACCCTTCCTGTAAAGAGCATCAACCCTGTACTTATACTTTTGTGTTGCTCTCTCATCACATCTTCATTATTCTCATCACTGCTTAAAACAACACACATCTTTTTTTAACTGTCCTTTCTCCAAAACAGAAAGTGGCATTACAGTTGTTTCAGGCTGAGAGACACAAAACACTCTTCGTATTATCATTCATATATCATCCACACAACTATTTTATTTCTTTTTGTCCACTGGGCAGGTGACCTGCAGAATCATGTCTGCCCCAGCTGGATACCTTTTCACACACACCGTGACGTCAGACACACTCACAGTCACTTCATTCGTCAGACTTCTTTTAAGTTTGCAGCAGGCAACGCGACTGAGTATTGTGTCAAGATAAGTAGGAAGACCACGCTATAATGGACAGTTGAAGGAAAAGGTCAAATTTACAGGGAATCTTTTTGTTTTGTTTTTGGACAGAAAGATGAGAGTTTGATGTGTACATGGCTGTGAACAAAAATATAAATGTGGTGGATCATAAATTTGATTAGTTTTGAAGTTGTACATCTCTGTTCCTTACATTTCATGTCATGCCCTTATTAATGTTTTATTTCTTGCTTTGACTGTTTTCGAATAGAATATGCAGTGGGAATATAGAGGGAGATAAGTAGTGAAAGTTTTGCCTGGGTTGATTGTGCGTCGATCCATTGTTAATGCCTCAGGGCTCCAGTAGGTGGGTTCGCGCGCTTCCTCCTTCACTCAATACAGACGAGTGAGAGTGAGAGCTGCGTGTCTGTGCCGCTCTTTCACCTCTCCTCACTATTTCCCCTGTTTAAGGGCACAACATAAACACTGAGGCTTCAAAATGCAGCATCTACAACACTGTCACTCTGCCTCCACCATGGAGACAGTCTCCATGGTGATGAGTACAACTGGCAGCTGAAACTGTTGTGAACTTCTCCATGAGTCATATTTCCTGTTTCAGAGCTGCTGATTGGCTCTTTGGGCCCTTTACCTTCAGGAGGTCATGGACGAAGCACTGAAGTCGTTTATCACGTAAAAAATATTTTTAGTTTATAATAATTTGATAAATAATAAAATATTAATAAAAACTGGAGGTTTTTTTAGAACTTAGATTTTAAGCTATTTATGCCTTTTTTGCTGCTCTTTTTTAAACTTATTCCCTTTAAACTGTATTTATTCTTTTTAAAATATATTGGTTATTGCACTGTAGAGGCTGCTGAGGAACAGTATTTCGTTTCAGGCTGTGTAACACGAAATGACAATAACCAATAAAGTCTTGAGAGCTGCCATCATTGTTCCAGCAGGAGGCAGTAAAACACCAAACTGCACCTGTTGTGCTGAAAAGGTGTGAGCATGTGCAGTAACCCAGTAAGTTACCTGAATATCTCTCTCTCTCACACACACACACACACACACACACACACACACACACACACACACACACACACACAGTACTGATACTAATGACTCACTCTCAGATCTATTTGGGTTTAATGTCAGGGTATATTTGTGGATGAAAGTTTTGTAGGACACATGATGTGGACAGTCTGGTAATCCCAGAATATTTTAATGTAAGAAAACTCCAGACAGCTCTGGAGAAAGTTTCAGAGTAAAAGCCCTGGAGTGTTTTACATGTTATTCTGTTGGATTAAATCTGACGGAGCTGATTCATAAACACTTCACTGCCAGGTATCAGGTGACCTGCAGAGACTGATCCTACAAACACTCAGAAACAGAGTAAACCAAACTGCACCACAGTGATCAGACGAAACCTTCCTGACATGAACACAGCTCCTCAGTAAAAACTGTGAAGCAGCAGAGAGACTACACCCAGCACCATACACCACCTCTCTGACACAGTACACCCTCGGGCAGGTGGTGTCCCCATAAACAGTGTGAGAAGCTCTGATTATTTACTATGTTCAAACAAACTGAGTGTCCACAAACGTCTGAGCTCACAGTGAGAGCTGCTGGCACAGTTTGGAGGTGTTCTGCCCCCTGCTGGACACACAGAGCTACAACATGAGGATCAGAGGAGGCTGGTGCTGCTTCACCTTTAGACACAAGAAGGAGGTCAAAAAATGTAAAAACAGAGATTGTTTTTAAACCTGTAAAGGGGGAAATCCTGACGAACCAATCCACAGCCAGAAAAGAAGTCTAACTCTGTGCTGCTCCAATCAGGAATCAGCTCTGTTACTGTGTGAGTGTGTAAAGTCACAGAGTAGCTGGTTTCAAATGTATCTATAAAGTTTATTCACATTTTATTTAGGCTTCAAAAAACAGTCCAAGTTTATTTCTTTGGACTTTGTTCACTTAGCGCCACCTGGAGGACAGTCAGCTCCCTGCAGCAGCTCTGGAGGACTGTTAACTGATGAAGAGCTCGGACTGCACAGCCTGCTTCATCACCGACTTCTTTAAATAAACATGACCACGATCAGTCGCAGCACCTCAGACAAACACTTGTTACACAGCAGCCGCCTTCACACCGACTGAGCTCCATCACAGCTTCAGAGCTCAGCTTACTAAAGTCAAAGTTTATTTCCTCTCAGGTTTCTTACTTTCAGTAAAGTTTCACTGTTAGAGCCCTGACCAGCATCCTGCAGCATCTGGAGCAGCTGTGTGGTGCTGTCATGGCAATAAGGATCCAAATCTGTGGGGATGTTTCCAGCAGGGGTTATAACCTGCAGCCAGCAAGGTGTGCCTAATAAAGTGGCCGTGTTTATGTCCCAGTGCAGCAGCATCAGAAAACGGTGGTTTACATCTCTGTTACAGGAAACCTGAAGAGTTAAAACACAAGACAAGAAAATCTAAACGTTACACAAAGAACATAAAAGAACTAAACTTCATAAAAACTTCACAAATGATGCTTTAAATGAAAAATAAATCCCTGTAAATAATTCAACAGGTCACATGTTAGAACCACCTTAACTAAACTCTGTAGCCGCTCACTGTGGTTTGTCCCAGCAGCTCTTAGGAAACAAACTGCTAACTTCAGTGTCAGCACACACTGTTAGTAAACTATGCAACACTGAATTCAGGTTTCAGTTGTGTTAAGTTGTGAAGTTGTGATGAAAGTCTTCTTACTGACACAGGTAGGATGGTCAGGCGTCCTCTGTTCCTTCACCGTTCATGAACTGTCACTTATAAAATGCTGCCAAACATCAACTACACTCAATAACTAAACGTGTGCAGGTTAAAGTGATGGACGCCCAGATCTGCACTCCAAATACAAACAGACTAAAGGTGTTTCCTCCAGAAACAAAGACAATATTTACAAAGGTCTCACAGGTAAATTGTGAGCGATCACAGCAGCATCTCATCCTGACTAACAGCTTTTAGATGCAGGGAGAGCGTCGTGGTTCAGAGGTGGTTCAGCAGATGATGAAGGCCTTTCTGTTGCATTGTGTAGTGCTGTGGAGGCCATGATGGTCGACTGGGTCTGCTTCTACTGAACTCACAAACACTTCTGAGGTATTTACACCTGAAGCCTCATTGAATGTGAGTCAGAAACAAACGGCTCAGCTGTGATTAATGGATGTTTCCCTGCATTTCTATTTTCACACAGTTTATTTCTTACAGCAGGAAAACTGAACAGAATGTATGTAAGAGGTCAGAGTGAGGATGACGTCACTTAATACAGGAAATACATGTTTGTCTGTTTTGATGATGAAGGACTTCTTCAGCTCTGTAAACAGCTACACTTGAGAGGACAGAGGTGATTTCATGGATCAATAACAATGTGTTTATCAGCTTTCATCATCGCAGTGCAGACATGACGTCAGATCTATCAGAGTGAAGGCCGTCTCTCTGATGACATCACAGAGCAGAGTCCTTCTGTCCAATAAAGGATCTCAGATCAGCTGCTGCCATCTTGTGGCCACAGTTGGTTACTGTCTCTGAAAGTTGTCTCATGTTTCCTGTTGTCCTGCTAACAAAGGCTGGAGCTCATCATGCTGAGAGGGCAGCAGCATTTTGTGGCTCTTCACACATGTTCATTATATTCTGATGATCCTGGATGGAGACAAACTACAGATAAGTGTGTTCAGCCCAACTAGTTTATCTCATTACAGCAGTTTGATGTTTCCCTTTGAATCCCCCTGAAGATCCTGACAGTGAAGCACGTACATAATACTCCAGCCTTTCAACTCTGAGCTTATTTAGTTCTATTAATACACTGAAATCTCATTTGTGTCATGAAGAAAGTCTTTAATCAAACAGAATTCAAAGATCAGAAACATTTCATATATGGAGTTAAACATGAATCATTGTTTCAACAACATATTTATTGTTGTCATAAACAGACAAGAAGACAACAACAAACTGCTCCTCCCATTCAACACATGTCAGTCCATATCCCAGCAAACTAAATCATCTCCATTTACACATCAAATAGAAACATGAATCACTTGTAATGATTAGAAACTTGATAGAATTTCAAATCTAGTTTGGGGAGTCATTCAGTGAGAAACAGTGAAATGATTTTCCATGTGAAAAGGTGGACAGCAGAAACAGAAAGAAACAGTGAAACTAAAAGAGAAACAAAGAGCTTTGGAACAACGAGGCAGCAGGAGGACAGCTGCAGTTTAACAGCTTCAACTCACTGACAGGAAACAACATTAGAAACATCATCATCCTCAACTCATCTGCTGCACTGACACTGACACCTTCAACGGCAACACCTTCAGTTTACCACCATCACCAGTGCCAATGTATGGAAACATCCTGTGAGTGAAAGTGTGTGTGAAGGTGTGTATGTGTGTGTTAGTATCAGGATCAGAGAACGACAGCTTTCCTCTGTTCCAGTCCAGATTCACTCTGATCCTCTGGAGCTTCTTCTCTACTGAGAGAGCAGTGAGAGGAGCTGATGGTGAGCGTGCTGAGTATTTACCTTCATCAAACCCTATTCTCCATAATCCAGACCGTATGCGTCCCTTCCTCTGCACAGACTCTGCTAACACACCCAGTACCCACCATGTACTGTCTCCAACTTCAACATCCCAGCTGTGAGTCCCTGAGTTAAAGCCCTCAGAGCCCAGGACACAGCAGGAATAATCAAACCTCTCTGGATTATCAGGAAGCTGCTTCTCTCCTCCTGGTCTCACACTGGTCAGATCTTCAGACAGGATGAGTTTTGGATGAGCAGTGTTTGGGTCCAGAATGAGAGGAGTGTAGGAGACCATGTCCTTCATGTTGTTCCAGATGTTGAAGGTCAGGTTGCCCAGGTGTTTGGCCTGGTCTATCAGAGCTCCTGAGGGCAGCTGTGGATCATCCAGCAGGGGGCAGCGCTGGACTCTTTCCACTGCAGCCTTGTAGTTGTGCAGGAATGAGACGTCTTCAGCTCTCAGCTCCTCCTCTGTGGCTCTGACTGTGTCTGAAAGAGCTGCTATCTCTCTGCTCAGAGCCTCCATCTTCTCCTTCATCATCCCACTCTTCTGCTCCTCTTCCTCCCTCAGTGCAGCCAGCCTGGCCTCCTCTTCCTCTGCTAGAAACTGGTGAAGCTTCTTAAACTGCTCCTTAATCTGCCTCTCTGTGTGTCGGGCCTGGACCTTAATGTGTTCTGCTGTTTGATCAAACTTCACTTGAACTTCTTCACAAACCTTTAACTTCTTCTTTAAGGGCTCCAGAGTTTCCTGAAGTTCCTTCTTGTGTTGTTGTGCAGCTTCATCGATGGGTCTGAATCTGTGATTGGTGTGTTTTTCTGAGGCACATCAGACGACACACACTGGCTGCTGATGGTCCAGACAGAAGAGTTTGAGTTTCTCAGAGTGCAGATTGCAGAGAGCCTCTGAAGCTCTCTGATCTCTCTCCTGTAAGAACGACTCACACAGGTTCTTTAAAGCTCGGTTTAAAGGTGGATCATAAACTGATATTTCCTTACAAACTGGACACTTGTGTGTTGGTCTCTCTCTCCACCATCTCTTCAGACAGTCTTTACAGAAGCTGTGGCTACATGACAGAAGAACAGGATCTCTGAAGACCTCCTGACAGACCGGACAGCAGAGATCCTCCTCTGATCTGGAAGCCATTGAGTCTGTGAGTGAAGCTGAAAACAGCAGACAGGAAGTACAGTCAGTCCTGGCTCCCCTCCCTCCTCTACCACCTTCACTGAAACTTGCTTTGAGTCGTGTTTTTGCTCAAACTCACATTCAGTGTGTGGAGCGTCAGCAGCTTGAAGCAGCAGTGTTGGAGTTTTCCACTTTTCTCTCCTGTAGCTGGACTCACTCAGAGGAAGCTGCTAGTTTGGTCTGAGCTCAGTCTGATCGTCTGTGCGTCTCTCTTTACTGAGGACGAAGAACTTCCCGTTTCCTGGTTTGTCACATTTGAGTGACGTGAGGGGAGGAGACAAATGTTGCTGTTTGACTTTTAACTAAGGTGTGTTTCAATCCTGCCTGCAGCTCAAAAGCTGTAAAACAGGTTTTGTGTCTTTTCACCTCCACAGGTCACAACATGAAACCTGTTGTGAAGTTTATAAAATAAAGTGTCACTCGGTGGTGCAGCTGTTTGTCAGCTTCTATTTTAGACTTTGTTCTGGTTCTTGTTCAGGTTCCCAGCAGTGGGAGTGTAATGCAGTCACACACACACAGGTGGTGTTCAGGTGGATTCACTTAGTTACAGACAGTGGTGTTATTTCCTGTAACTAAGGGTGTGTTTCACTCCAAAGTTCAAACATTAACCTGCCAGAAGTTGTAAAAGTTACTAATAAAGAGCTTTTCTCTCAGAAAGCAGAAAGAAAAGAAATAAGTGTAAAGAGTGCAGCAAAATGTTTTAGTGTGAGCTGGTTCATCTGATCTGGTTGTGTAAAAGTCACTGCATGACACTGAGTTTTACTTCTGTCACGATTAGTGGAGCGGACTCAGGCGCAGACCACAAGTTTCTTCAAATCAAAAGTGAATTTATTTACAGTGTTCTCCACGGTGACACACACACACACACACACACACACACACACACACACACACACACAACGGTGTCTGGGAAAAAGGGGTTCCAGGGTCCGGGAGTGAAAGGGGCAGGAGTCCAGGGAGGGGAGATTTCCATACAGCCCTCGCAACCACACACAGCTCCTCTTCTTTCCTCCATCACTCTTGCTCACGCTCAGTCACCGTGCACAGGGAAAACAGGTCCAGGGGAAATCTATACACAGACAGAGAGACAGTTAGTCTCCTGGTTCAGACACGAACAAACTTTGCAGAGTGCAGGACGACTGACGCTGATGGCTCAACGATCCAGCGACGAGTAGAGCAGACTCGCCATCTTAAGTAGGACTCCAATTCTCATAATCAGCGGCAGGTGTGCTGATCATCTCCAGGTGCGTGGGCCAGGAGCAGGAGCCCACACTGAGCTCCGCCCCGGCAGGAGAAAGAGAGAGTGGGAGAGGACGAGAGAGAAAGGGAGAGCAGAGGCGAGAGAGGAGAATAAACAAAACAAAGCGCCTGACTGCTGTCAGCTGGAGAGGTGCGGGGACCATGACAACTTCTGTGTTACTGACACTCATCTCTGACTCAGAGAAACGATTTCTCCCCTGTGATGTTCACACAGTGGTGAGTTACATGTGTGTGGAATTTTTCACGTTTTATAGAATTAAATTTCCTCTTACTTTCTTTTTTATTAACCTGAGTCACTGATCATTTGCAGTATTACAGAGTCTGGCAGTCTTTGCATGATGTCCACGTCACTGTAAGTTTCTAGCTGACTCTCAGGTGTGACAGGTGTGCCAGCAGGAAAGAGTAATAATAACCTGCATCCTGAGGTTTGTCATGCAGGATTAAAGGAGCCAGGCTTTGTTCACACAGCTAGGATTGTATTTTACACTGACCCTGGGTCAGTATAAGTATCATACAGTTCAAACGAAGCACTGAAACTTGCACATATTTATTACAGATGCACTAAAGAAAAACGGGATATTTACCGTCAGTCTGTGGCTGCGATTAAACACTTTACTGGAAACTTTATTAACCAGTAACTTCATCAGTCATGACAGAAGCTAATATTTCTGTGCTAACATCGTTTAAACCAGTGGTTCCCAAACTTTTTTTGCTGGGCCCCCCTTTGTTTCACAAGAAAAATCCCCCCCCCCCCCTTTGTGCGCATGAACACATCCTCCAACCACACACACCCATATTTTGCTCCATTGCATGTGGCTATTTTCACGCCACGCTGTGCGCCACGTTATTGTTGAGATGAATAGCAGAATGGCAGATAGAGACAAAATACTGTTAATCTTACCATCTTCAGGTTTTACACGCTTACATACACACACAGTTACTGTCCCTCCATTTAGAAAGGCAGAGGCATCACGATGTGATTATTTTACTGTAGTTGTTTTTTTTGATGTGTAACAACATTACTATCAATGCATTTTCCAAAAAATGCCTCTCTGTGCAAAATGGGTTTAAAAACATAAACAACTGTAGGATCCTGTTTGTCCGTGATTTAAACAGCCCAGCGCTGCTCCTGATGAAGGGAAAACCAATTCTGCAGGGAGACCTACCTCGGCACTTGTGCAGGTGATTTTTCTCTTACTTTCTTTTTTCTGTTATTTACTAAAGAATCTGTCAAAGAAATAATGAATTCTCCACACGTGTTTGAAGGTTGCTGATACGTTCATCTAGCACAGACCTATTGCTGGAACGCCAAGACAATTCTACTACAATGGCAAAAACAAGACGCAAGTCACCAGAGCTCTTTGTGTTGCTCGTGCATGAGGGAGAGAACTGTGACGAGCATCGTTCTCTCTGTTAAGGAATATATTCTAAAATACTTCTTCAGCAAAGACTCAGAGAAGAGAAACACACAGAATTTCTTGCAAGCAAGGGCAGTCTCCGGACTGAGAGAGTCGCGCCTGAGAAACTGCCCCGGTCTTTATTTTATACTTCATTGGGTGTGTGTGTGTGGGGGGGGTCAGAGTGTGGCCCCATAAGATCTTCCCTAAACCTGCTGGTCTCAAAGTCCAGCAGTTCATCAAACCAAAAGGCACTTAGACTAAAACAGACATAGCTACGTTAATCCTACCATAAAACAATAAGACAAGGTACGACCTCTCTCATGCTCCTAGGATGTGGGGTGAACACCCTAGAATGTTACATGCAGCATTCTACCATATGCAAACTTATATCACTAAAAGATTATACTGACTACTAAATACAATTTTCCATTGACACCCTCCAAGTAAGCAAATGAATGTTAACAGTCAAACATAGAAATTAACATTTGCAAAATCGTTCCAGCTTTGTGGTGCATCTCCTCCAGGTGTGTAAATCACACATGCAGAGTGGTTTGAGTTCCTCAGAGCTTCATAAATGTCTCTTCCAGTTGTTTCTATCACTGTCCATATGACCAGAGTCCAAATGTATGCAGACATGGGTATAACAAACACACCAGTTAGTTTTGCTGTTTGTCAATGTGGCTTTCAGTTATCTTCAAGGCTGCAGGCCTTTGTCAGCACTCCTGTTTTATGGCCTCTATCAACCCTCATCACCTCATTTCATGCATTCTTCCTGTGGGGGGGTACTTATGACTCCTCTATTGTCCTTTCGTCTCTGCAGAAAACCTTTTTTGGAAAGGGTATTGGATTCAATGATTTTACTGCTGTTGTAACCCCACCTGTTGAGTCACTTCAGCAGTCTTGTTCATGATGCAAATGACAACAACAATGACACAAAGGAAGACCCTCTTCAGAGTGTCAAAGCATGCATAGCACAGTGACACAGCATTAGGTGATGTTCATAGGAAACTGCTGTCAGTCATTCCCCGTCACCACCATAGCTTCTGCTTTCTGTTCACAGAATCATGATGCCATCCTTGAACTTCCTCTCTGCACTGTCGATTGGAGCCTGGAACGCTCCCCTCATCCTTCAGATCTCCATCTGTTGTCCACGATCTCCTCGTGATTACCTCTGGAAAGCCCCGTGGCACAGCTCTCCATCCAGTGCAGCTTTATGGTCATTGCTGTGGTTCCAGAATCTTCTCATGATGACCAGTAGGTCCCCAAACAGCATGACCTTTGACCTCAACCCCTGCCTGGGCTGTCAGCTATGGTCCCTACTTCTCGCTGGGTCTCTGAAGATTTCTCAGGAGATTCCACCCTTGGGATCATTTCTTCCAGCAATGCTCTGCTGCACCTGCATCTCCTCACTAGAGGAAAAACTTCTATTTGGAAAACATGTCAACCATCATCAAACCAAAATTTCCTTTCAGTTCAGTGAACTTCACTTATCAAAAAATATAATTATTTATTATTTATTAATTATATTATTGGTTTATCACATTTTCACTTTCACTTATAGGCCATCAAAGTGTTTATTATCTTTACCCAAATAATTGGAGCAGAACTTAAAATCTATAAGCTGTAAAAACTTTATATTTGAAGACTGAAAGAGACCCAGGAAGTGGTCACAGGACGAGGGTGACAGACTGTCTGAAGCAGTTAGAACAAGACAAGGCTGTTGGACCAGGTGTGCTTGCTTTTGAAACTGTGTCTTAATTCCACCTGTTTCACATGCAAGGGTCAGTTCTACAGGCAGGAACGTGGGTGTGCCGTGGGCTCCCCAGTTTCACCCATTGTGGGCAACTTGTATATGGAAGACGTGGGAAAGAGGGCTTTGCTATCCTACCCTGAAACACCACCAAGTCATTGGTTCAGGTATGTGGATGACACCTGGGTGAACACACAAACCTCCATCTCTGGTTTCTTTGACTGGAGGTTGTTGAGGATTTGATGATTTCACAACATTGTATGTGATGTCACTGGTGATGTCATCTTCTCCATCTGCTGAAATGAGTTAAAGTAAACACTTTTATGATTTAAGAATCTAAATGGACCAAATTATGATGACAGAATGGAAACAAAATACCACGATGAATAAGAATGAATATGTACAAACCTTCAAGTTTCCTGTGAACACATCGTCTCACCAGCAGAACCAGTAACACCAGTAGAATCACAACATAGACTACATATAAGTAAATCTTATAAGGCTTACATGATTTACTCATGAAAGTGGCCACTTTCTCATTACTGTCATATATTGTTTTAGTAAGTAATTCAAAGAACTGTTTAGACGGAGCCAAAGTTCAGTAGAGATAGTTGTGATTGGGAAAGCTCAGAGATATTAAAAGAAGCACTGAGGCTCCATCCCCACCAGAGATGTGACACGCCTCGTCCCTTCGCTAGAATCTGTAGCGAGGGATTGGTTCACCAGAGACCTCGCTCCTGGCTGCTGCCCAGCACACATTGCACCCTGAAGATTCTTGTTTGTTTGCAAAGAAAATTAATATCACTCTCTCTGTCCAAATGCTGTACGTCCACGATTTTAGCTACTTTGTTAGGCTACTTTACTTTTCTAAGGCTTAAGTAAATTCAGGAGTGATCCCCAACAATGTCAGAGTAAGAATCTGCTTAGATACGATATTACTAAGATTTTCAGGGCCGAGTACAATAACCTCAGTTTTATCTGAATTAAGAAGCAGAAAGTTAGCGGCCATCCAGGTCTTTATATCTTTAAGACATGTGTGTTATCTAGCTAACATGTAGTGAGTCGTTTAATCTTTAAATGACATTTGTAGAATTTGCCCACTTCCTCTCACCCACCAGTGAAAGGAGAGGAAAGGGAGAGAATCCTGTGCATACACAGAAATGAAGAGCTGGCAGAATTCAATTCAATTCAATTTTATTTATATAGCGCCAAATCATAACAAAAGTTGCCTCAAGGCGCTTCATAGATACAGAGAAAAACCCAACAATCATATGGCTCCCTATGAGCAAGCACTTTGGCGACAGTGGGAAGGAAAAACTCCCTTTTAACAGGAAGAAACCTCCGGCAGAACCAGGCTCAGGGCAGAAAGTGGACCCTCGAACAAATGCTCATCCTCTGAAAAGGTCTGCAAATGTTTTCACTGTCAGTAGCAGTAGTTTCCACTGAACCAAATAATCCTAAAAATGTTTTTAAACCTTAAACCTATGAAGGCTGCAGGCCACAACGTGCTGGTCAAGCAACAAAGTTGTTCTTCATATTACTAAAATGTTGGAGCTTGTGCCTCTTCAGATGTTTGCTCTTCTTACTTGCAAATAGCCGAGGGGAAATGCCCGAAACCTCAGTCCTGATTCCACAGCTTTATTACATCAGCCTGGTAGAAAATAATTTTTCACTATCAAATCAGGCCACCAGGGGGCGGAGCGGTCCCAGAAGTTCAGTCGTGAGTGATATCTAACCTCTCTTCTTCCTCGCAGCTCGTCTGATCGTGAGTCCCAACAGCTCTGATGTCTCTGAGGGAGATGTTGTGACTGTAATCTGTGAGGAGGACCAAAGCTTTTCTGATTGGACTGTGAGGAGAAACACAAGCAAACTGCAGAGGGCTGAGTGTGGAGATGGGCGGGGACAACAGCAACGTGATCAATCATGTTCAATCAGTACGCTGGTGCCTCACGACACCGGAGTTTACTGGTGTGAGTCCAGTAATGGTGCCATCAGTAACCTGGTTAATATCACAGTCACTGGTAAGCTGATCACTCTCACTTTACTTCTTATTGCATCCACAAATTGAGCTGAACATGCAGGTACATAGATTCTGTGCTGTTCTTCACTGATCACCTACCTGACTGACAGAGTGATGAAGGACTTCCCTCCCTCGGTGCTTCTTAATGTGTGAGGATATTCTCCATTACTGAGTTAAGACTTCCTTATTTAGATCTAAGCTCTGGATTATCTTGCACGTCTCGTGGCTCCCAAATGTCTCTTAAGTTATTATCCTCTGTAGCCTCATACTTTAGCTTTACTTGGCAAATGTGAATGCTTTGTGTGCTGACAAACCCTTTTGCATGTAGTGTTTTTATGAAAAGCCTTATAATTGCCTAATTTTGTGTTTTTGTTCTGTTACAAAAGCAGGCATTCTTACTGTTGTTTAATATTTTACTCAAACCTTTAAGTTTAATTCAGCACAAAAAGCCCCACTGTAAACAAATCCACAGAACAGAACCAAACTCAGCAGCCAAACAGTTTGTCCTCAGTGCAGGTCGACATTCAGAAAAACCAGCTGCCTCAGCTTGGATGGGCTGATGTGGTTTCTCCTTAGTATCTGCCCAGTTTTTGAGAAGACCCTCCAAAGGAACAGATGTTGCCACAATGCACAGTCTCCCCTCCATCACCTTCAACAGGTAGGGAAAGACTGTGGCCTTGGCCTCCCACCAGCTCTGTGGGCCTTCTCCTTGTTGGATGAGGGGCTCCTCAAGATAACATTTCATCTCCATCATAACATCAGCTGTAGTATTTCTCTTTGCAGCATCTCCTGTAGCTCTTTCATCAAAGAGGCTCCACACAGCAGACGTCTGTGGCTCCTCCTTCACTTGGCCCTGTAATGGTGGAGCTGGGTGGGAGTGCACTTTGCTGCTGCAGTTATTCTCTGAAGTGCCTCATCAACAGCTCTGTTGTCACTGAATGCAAGCTTTTTAAATCTACCATCCAGTGATGCAGCTTCTGAGTGGACGGTGTTGAACTCCACACACAGAAACTTTTCACACTCACTGCTAATTTTGTTTTACAGTGAAGCCACTCTGCTCTGCTAGTCCCAATATCTTTCACCTGCAGCAGATGCTGCTTCGTTTGCAGCTGTCAGTCATATTTCTGTGTTTTTGTGTCGCACTCTCCTCCACACTGCTGTCTGTCATCTCACAGGTATGATGTGCGGAGCGATGCTGAACTTCCAATCCCAGCGTTTCATGTTGCAGGATCAATTCCCATATGAAAATATCAATATCTAATTTGATTACATTTGTTTTTCATCATAAATATGACAGACAAAAGTAAATTCGGCAATTAGCGGGATGGTCTGCAATACCCTGTTAACAGGAACTACACTCACCACCTCTCATTCATGTGCGTGTTACGGCTCTGCAAGAGTGTGAGCCAATGAGAAACCAGAGGCACAAAACTTTAGACCACAAAACACACAATCTGATGTTGGTTTGTAAAGATGTTGCTGATGAGACTTTGTAGAAAGCAGCTGGTCTGAGTGATGTGATCAGAGTGCAGCAGATAATGTCTGACAGCAGTTTGAAGAGCAAATGGATTCTGTTCTGTTCTTCATCATCACCTACCTGACACCTCACACCTGTTTCTCACCTGCAGGTCACACAGGAGGATCTGTTGGACTGAAGGTCAGCCTGTCAGTTCCTGCTGTGCTTCTTGTTGCTGCTGTTTTCTTCATGTAGAGAAAACAAAAACAACAAAGAATCAGGATCCAGCCTCATGTTGAGCTGCAGCAAAATAAAATGTCTGAATCTTTTTAAATCAGCACTCTTAGTCTCCCGCTGGTGGTTTCAGCGTTGTCAGTGAACCTGGGGAACATGAGATGATGCTGGTAACAGAAATCAAAGGGAGTGAACAGCAGACAGGGATCAGCTGCAGGTTTAATACACGTCCTGAATTTGGTTTAGTTTTAAGTTTCTGTAAAATAAAACCAAACGTTGTGATTTGTCTCTTTATAAATAAAGTTGAATTGAATTTCTCTCTGAGCTCCTGCTTCTGTTGTCTGTCAGTGATTTTATCAGTTGGACATCAAGTAAAACTTTGGATAAAATGAAAACTGTGTTCACACAGTGTCTGTAAATCCACGGGTGAAAATAACACATGTAACATTCATACAAGTCCACGAGTGATTGAATGAAATGTGATCATGGAAAAATAAATTCAAAACTATTCAAGACTTTTACCATTAACTGTCGTTCTATTATGAAGTAACAGGAAGGTAATAACACTATAATATAATAATAATAAAGAAAATTAAAAAATATGGTGTAACAGAGCTCACTGCCTCACACTGTCGATAGCAGCATTTCTTTTTAACCTTATTTCATTTAAGGCTCAGACGATCATCTGTTTTCCCTTAAAGTAGTCTAGCTCTGATATCACTTTAGCCTCTGGATGGAGGATTTGCTATGTTAACTTATAGATAATAAACTCAACGTATTACAGACCAAAACCAAACACGTCCGTAGTATAAGACTGGATTTAACTCCCTTCACACCTGTCTCGACACAACAGTCAGGTCAGTCCCTTCCCTTTTAAGAAATCCACCTTAAATGTATTTTAAATGTAAGTGATGCAAAATGAATTTAATATTTTATCTTTAGTTTGTCAGGTAGCATCAGGTCAGATGGATGATGTTGGGTGAGATGGAGCAGACAGAGATGTCATCACAGCTGAGAGGAAGCAAAAGCCTCAACATCCAGGCTTAAAAGTGATGTAGGGAGCTAAAGCTAAAGCTCTGCTTTCTTTGTGTGCTTGTGCTAACAGCAACTAATGAGAAATGTGATGACAATTGTCCAGCTTTGTCCTTTTATATTCTACCAAATGTGAAGTGAACCTGTGGTTATACAGTAACGATAAGAGCATCTTTATTAGTCCCACATGTGGGAAATTTGTTTTGTTACAGCAGGAAGTGGACAGTGCAGTTACATAGCAAACATGAGAGAACCCTGGAATAGAATAAGAAACTGTACACAACTGTACCCAATAGAATAGAATAGAATGATAGGATAAAAATAGAATACACATGCTACATACAACTGAGTACAAATACAACGTTGTCAGAAAAAGAGTGTTACACTTAGTCCTATTGCACATGTGTGTGTTTGATCAGCTGCAAAGTCTTTGTGGTGGAGTCTGACAGCAGAGGGGAGGAAATCTCTCCGCCCACATCGTGGGTGCTGCAGCCACTGAAGGAGCTGCTCTGAAGCGCTATAAAGGTTTGTGATGATCAATACAGGTTTACAGCTCAGATCATACTGAGTTCATTATGACTGATATAAATATGTGATAGAATAATAATAAATCGAGTAAATTGTGATTGACAAACAGTTTTAAAGAGAAAGTTTGTTAGTTTAAATTGTGTGAAAGGTCAGAGATGGAGAGAACACCAGGCTGGGGCTGAATATCAGTGTATTACATGCAAATCTGATTGGATGACAGGACAGAGCATAAACTGAAGCTGGCATGGATGTTCTGGGTCTCCTGCCTCTGTGAGATCAGCAGGTCAAAGATTCAATAGCAAAACTTGGTTGTTCCAGCAGCGACGCCGAGGGCAGTGAGCTCTAAAAGCCTCCCAGATGAAAACGTGCCCGATCGAGAGGTGATCTGCTGCTGATGGGTGACGAACCTACTCAGGTCTCCAGCTCTTATCAGAGGAGGCAGTGAAGACACCTGAGCTTCAAGGCAGTCAGGCTGGGCGAGTCTGTGATTACATACTTTTATCTAAGTACAATCTGAGTATTTTACCTGTAAGTAATCTTACAGTATTATGTTATATTGTGAGTCCTTCTTACAGATCTTCCTAGGTTGAAAATGAAACAGTACTAAATGTAACAAGTAGACAGCAGCACTGAAGTCATCAGTTTAATGGACACAGAGGAAGCTTTTCAAAGGCTTAAGAAGAATAACATGATGCTAGAACATCACATTTTATAATATGACAGTAAAAATAACTCACAGAGATCATCTTCTATGTTTTCCTCCATAAGGGCGGCGAGCCTGGGTCCAGCTATTTGAGTGGTGCCTTGTTTTGGTGAAGCTTTTGAATTGCTTGGCCTTTGAGGCCTGCATGGAGCTCAGGCTGACACTAAGCACAGAAAAGGCCCACAGTGGGTGCACACACAGGATACAGATCTGTCAGGTCATGATCAACAACCACTGACCAAAGCCCACTGATCTCTGACCTCCCAGCCCATTCTTCCTTCAGTGGGCTGCTTTCAGTCATTATGCAAATGTTCTGTTTATAAGATTGAGGAAACCTGCAGTCAGCTCAGACTGAAGAAGTCATGTGGTGAGTGAAATAAATACAGAGGTGACCACCTCTGTATTTATTTCACTCACCACGTGATCCCATCTGCCTGGACTGTCTCTCTGATCTGTTTAAAGCTTTAAACAGTGAAATCAATAACCAACGTGTCCCAGCTGTGTCCCGATTCATTAAAAACTATCACAAAAAAGGAGGTAGACTTTAGAAACACTGAAATGTCTAAAGTCTCCACTAAATCAGGGTCAGATGAGTGTGAAGGTCCAAGACGTTTGCTGGATGTGAATTATCATGTGCAATGCTCCAGTTTAACCACACGGGGGCAGTGTTGTTTTACACTCAGACTGCAGGACATGACAACAGTGTTGGAGTGTGAAAGTAAAGCAGCTTTTCTCTCAGTGTATGCAGAGGGATTTCTGATGACATCAAACTGTTTGTGTGTCTGTTGTCACAGCAGCAGCCATCAGTGACAGCAGCACACAAAAGCAACACAACAGCAGGTTCAGATACTCAGAGGAACAATTCATTTCAATGTCTGACCAGTTTGTAGTTTGTGTCTGAGTTCAGTTTAAAAAGTTTAAAATACTGATCACAAGTTTCAAACAAACAACATATAAGAACATAAGATGGAAACAAACAGAGTGAAACAGAGTTTGTTTCCTTCCTGGTTTCCTGGTTTTCGTATGTTTGTCACACTTAAATGTTTCAGATCAAACACATTAAAATATTAAACAAAGAAAACACAAACTGAAGTTTGTAAATGAAGATGTTTGTTATTAAGGGAACAAATCCAAAGCTACATCATCCTGATCTGAAACATTTAATAAGTGTGACAAACATACAAAGAACAGGAAACCAGTTTGAGCAGCTGTAATCAAACTGTCAACCTTCACACTTTTTACTAAAACCTTTAATTCTCCACTAACATCACTTTGTATCCACGGTCACTCTAATGGACCCTAGAAAATAAGATAAAACACATTCAACGACTATTTTGTGTTGAGAAGAAGTTTCTGGCTCTTATTCTATTTTCTAAAGGAGGCAAACAGCAAACAGGACTCTCCAGCTGCCCCGGAGCAGATTGTAATCATTGCTCTAGACGAGCTTCATCATGTTGCAGACACACCTTCATGCTCAGGGCAGCCGTTACCTGTGTGCTCTAAGAGAAGCAGGAAGATTTAGGGTCAGATTTACTAACATGTGGAGCAGCAGCAGCCGCATCACAAAGTTTAGTATGTTATGTATTTGTAATTTTGAGTTTTACATCTCTTGGAGAGAGATATCTTTTGTATACTTATAAATGCACCATGTGGTAAGCTGTATACTGTGTCTACTGCTGTATTGACAATAAAGCTCTTGAGTCTTGAATGTGTATCTGTAAGAGTGTCACTGTCAGGAGACGTGTCTGTCATAGTTGCTGCTGGGAGGTTATTACTGGGAGGGAGATGTTATCAGAGTCATCAGACCTTCATCGGCTCAGAGTCGTTATCGCAGCACCAAAACTTTGTCAGTGAACTGGAATGAGCTGGATCTGAAACAAAGGCAGCTGTTACTGTGTTAGATTCACGTCTGCATGTTGAAACATCTTATTAAAAGTAAAGATGTGCACATACAGGCACGTGTCACAGTGACGCTGAGGATCCTCAGAGTCCTCTGCACAGTGCTCAGGGATTTCCTCATCTTTCATGTTGTCTGTCTGTTTGAATTCAAGCATCATCGTCAATAACTGAGCGTCTGACAGCCTCAAACAACCAGAGCCTGAAAATAAAAAGCCTCTTTGGTGGAATTATGCTCATATTTAAAATTTCTGTCAGTTACTTTATTTTCTGAGGGTTTTTTTGTTGTTCTTAAATTCGTTTTCAGAGCTATAAAGAGTTGAGTGCAGGGGTGTCAAACATAAGGCCCGGGGCCCAGAATCAGGCTGGCAAAGAGTCCAAATCGGCCCAATGGACGTTTTTGGAGAATGTGAAGGAGGAACGTCTCTGCCATGACCACTCATACAAAACCAAATGAATGAAGTAACAGAGAAATGACAGAAAGTTCCTGTTTTGTTTTTCAGTATTTACAGAAATTTTTAAAAAGAAATTTCTTTGCATTAACAAAAACTTTTTTACAGATATTTAGATGAGCTGCATTCCTCTGATGAGGACTTATAGAAAATGTGCATAAGGACTCAGAGTGTGTGCAGAGAGTCGTCATGCACTTGATACCATGACAACAGGACGGCCCTGAGCCCTCAGACCCCCAAACACTGAATTCAAGCCACAGTACTCTCTGAAGACTGTGAAGCATGGCAGTGCAAGCATCATGATGGGGTCTGTTTCTCTTACTATGGTGTCGGGCCCACTTATCTCATATCAGGGATCAATTTGCTTATATCGAAATACTTGGAGAGGTCACGCTGCCTTATGCTGAAGAGGAAATGCCCATGAAATGGGTGTTTAAACATCACAACGACCCCAAACACACCAGAATGTGAGCAGCATCTTGGTTCCAGACCAATAAAATTAGGGTCATGGAGTGGCCAGCAGAGTGCCCGGACCTTAATCCAATAGAAAACTTGTGACATCAAAAATGGTGTTTCTGAGGCAAAACCAAGAAACGCAGAGGAATTGTGGAAGGTTGTCAAATCCTCCTGGGCTGGTATATCTGTTTACAGCTGCCACAAGTTGGTCGACTCCATGCAGCACAGATGTGAAGCAGTTTTCAAAAACAGTGGTTATACATCTTAGTTTAGTGATTCACAGGAATGTTAAATCTTAACATTTTTTCAGTTTATTGAGTAAATATTTGAGTTTTTGATCACTGTTTTCTTCATAAATGTAGACAGACAGACTGATTTCACTCATTATCATTTTCTTTACAAACCAAACTTTTATTTCCAGAGATATAAAAAAAACAAAGTTAAACACAACAGTGTTAAAAAGGGCACAGCCGAGCAAAACACCACAAACACAAAAACAAGCTGTCTCCCAGTGGGCTGGGCTTGAGGAGGAAAAGTCACATGGGGCATCATCAGTTTCTTTCTGTCCTTGATCATGTTTTTCGTCGCGCTGGGTAACAGTGACTTCATGGAAAGTCAGTCTCAGCATTATTCAGCTTTGAATACTTTGCAGACCTTTCAATTGTTTTCTGACGTTTTTTTCTCAGGTTTTGTTTTGTTGTGCTAAAACCCCTCTCATATTTTCTGCAGATCAGATTAATAAGAAGAGCAACAACAACAAGAAGCACAGCAGAAACTGACAGACCAACTATCAGTCGAACAGATCCATCCTCCTTCCCTTCATCCTTCCTTCCATCCTCCTTCCCTCCATCCTCCTTCCCTTCATCCTTCCTTCCATCCTCCTTCCCTTCATCCTTCCTTCCATCCTCCTTCCCTTCATCCTTCCTTCCATCCTCCTTCCCTCCATCCTCCTTCCCTTCATCCTTCCTTCCATCCTCCTTCCCTCCATCCTCCTTCCCTTCATCCTTCCTTCCATCCTCCTTCCCTTCATCCTTCCTTCCATCCTCCTTCCCTTCATCCTTCCTTCCATCCTCCTTCCCTTCATCCTTCCTTCCATCCTCCTTCCCTTCATCCTCCTTCCCTTCATCCTTCCTTCCATCCTCCTTCCCTCCATCCTCCTTCCCTTCATCCTCCTTCCCTCCATCCTTCTTCCCTCCATCCTCCTTCCCTCCATCCTCCTTCCCTCCGTCCTTCTTCCCTCCGTCCTCCTTCCCCCCGTCCTTCTTCCCTCCCTCCTCCTTCCCTTCGTCCTCCTTCCCTCCGTCCTTCTTCCCTCCGTCCTCCTTCCCCCCATCCTTCTTCCCTTCATCCTCCTTCCCTCCATCCTTCTTCCCCCCATCCTCCTTCCCTCTGTCCTTCTTCCCCCCATCCTTCTTCCCTTCGTCCTCCTTCCCTCCATCCTTCTTCCCTCCGTCCTCCTTCCCTCCGTCCTTCTTCCGTCCGTCCTTCTTCCCTCCGTCCTTCTTCCCACCGTCCTCCTTCCCTCCGTCCTTCTTCCCCCCATCCTCCTTCCCTCTGTCCTTCTTCCCCCCATCCTCCTTCCCTCTGTCCTTCTTCCCTCCATCCTCCTTCCCCCCATCCTTCTTCCCTTCATCCTCCTTCCCTCCATCCTTCTTCCCCCCATCCTCCTTCCCTCCGTCCTCCTTCCCCCCATCCTCCTTCCCCCCATCCTTCTTCCCTTCATCCTCCTTCCCCCCGTCCTTCTTCCCTTCGTCCTTCTTCCCCCCATCCTCCTTCCCTCCATCCTTCTTCCCTTCGTCCTCCTTCCCCCCATCCTTCTTCCCTTCGTCCTCCTTCCCTCCGTCCGTCTTCCCCCCGTCCTTCTTCCCTCCATCCTCCTTCCCTCCGTCCTCCTTCCCTCCGTCCTCCTTCCCCCCATCCTTCTTCCCTTCATCCTCCTTCACTCCGTCCGTCTTCCCCCCATCCTTCTTCCCTTCATCCTCCTTCCCTCCGTCCTTCTTCCCTCCGTCCTCCTTCCCCCCATCCTCCTTCCCTCCATCCTTCTTCCCCCCATCCTCCTTCCCTCCATCCTTCTTCCCTTCGTCCTCCTTCCCCCCGTCCTTCTTTCCTTCGTCCTCCTTCCCTCCGTCCGTCTTCCCCCCGTCCTTCTTCCCTCCATCCTCCTTCCCTCCGTCCTCCTTCCCTCCGTCCTCCTTCCCCCCATCCTTCTTCCCTTCATCCTCCTTCCCTCCGTCCGTCTTCCCCCCATCCTTCTTCCCTTCATCCTCCTTCCCTCCGTCCTCCTTCCCTCCGTCCTCCTTCCCCCCATCCTTCTTCCCTTCATCCTCCTTCCCTCCGTCCTCCTTCCCCCCATCCTCCTTCCCTTCATCCTCCTTCCCTCCGTCCGTCTTCCCCCCATCCTTCTTCCCTTCATCCTCCTTCCCTCCGTCCTTCTTCCCTCCGTCCTCCTTCCCTCCGTCCTTCTTCCCTCCATCCTCCTTCTCTCCATCCTCTGTGTCTCCTCCTGTGTGACCTGCAGGTGAGAAACAGGTGTGAGGTGTCAGCTGTCAGGTAGGTGATGAGTGAAGAACAGAACAGAATCTGTTTCCTCTTCTAGTTCAGGACAACAGATTAATACAAACTATTCACAATATGTATAAAGAGAGAAAATACTGGTGGATTTTTCTTAATTTAACAAAGGAAACAGATGATCTGACTAAATATGACTAAAACTGATCCAGCTGATCTTTATAATTTGCAGACTGAGAGTTCGTTAAAACATGTCTGAGACTTTTGGAAGGTCAAATTCTCGACTCTCTGAACCTGTGTTTGTTTATTATGAGGCTGAAACATCTGAACCTGTGATTCAGATTCAAGCTCTGTGGGAGTTTCCCCCCCAAGAGGGACAAAAGGACCCCCCTGATGATCAACGATGGTCGCTCACAGTGGACGTAGATGGCTTCTTTCACTCCTCTTTAAAACCATCTGTCCTCTCTGTCCAAAATGTGAACATTAGCATCCTCGAAAGAGTGTCCTTTATCCTGTGGAGGTGGCTCTTCTATGTCCATCAGAATGGTGGGATCAATAGGATCAACAGGTGCTCCATGACCCTCCTGGGGGACACTCCCATAGGGCTTAAAAATCTGAGAGATCCACCAGTTGCTCTTAGAACTGAAGAAGCTTCTCGGATTAAACGTTTTAAACAAACTTGAAGAGGTCCAGCTCCTTACAATAGTTTTTTACAGTTGTTACACAGACCAACTGTGTATTGTGGCTGTTATGTATTTGCTCTGGCAGGTAAGTTTATAGCACAAAGATAATGTGTTAATTTATCAGCAGTTTATCACAGCTGGTCACAGAGATACTGATGATTTCAGCATGAGAGGTTCAAAGCCACACTGTGATCAGTCTCAGGAGTTTGGAAACTGCTTACAGATCAGTAACTCTGCTCAGCTGGTCTCATTACAGCGAGAGGGCAGCCATGTTTTTAACACAGCTGCAGTAAAGATACAGTGGGGCAAAAAAGTATTTAGTCAGCCACCGATTGTGCAAGTTCCCCCACCTAAAATGATGACAGAGGTCAGTAATTTGCACCAGAGGTACACTTCAACTGTGAGAGACAGAATGTGAAAAATAAATCCATGAATCCACATGGTAGGATTTGTAAAGAATTTATTCGTAAATCAGGGTGGAAAATAAGTATTTGGTCAATAACAAAAATACAACTCAATACTTTGTAACATAACCTTTGTTGGCAATAACAGAGGTCAAACGTTTACTATAGGTCTTTACCAGGTTTGCACACACAGTAGCTGGTATTTTGGCCCATTCCTCCATGCAGATCTTCTCGAGAGCAGTGATGTTTTGGGGCTGTCGCCGAGCAACACGGACTTTCAACTCCCGCCACAGATTTTCTACGGGGTTGAGGTCTGGAGACTGGCTAGGCCACTCCAGGACTTTCAAATGCTTCTTACGGAGCCACTCCTTTGTTGCCCGGGCGGTGTGTTTTAGATCATTGTCATGTTGGAAGACCCAGCCTCGTTTCATCTTCAAAGTTCTCACTGATGGAAGGAGGTTTTGGCTCAAAATCTCACCATACATGGCCCCATTCATTCTGTCCTTAACACGGATCAGTCGTCCTGTCCCCTTGGCAGAAAAACAGCCCCATAGCATGATGTTTCCACCCCCATGCTTCACAGTAGGTATGGTGTTCTTGGGATGCAACTCAGTATTCTTCGTCCTCCAAACACGACGAGTTGAGTTTATACCAAAAAGTTCTACTTTGGTTTCATCTGACCACATGACATTCTCCCAATCCTCTGCTGTATCATCCATGTGCTCTCTGGCAAACTTCAGACGGGCCTGGACATGCACTGGCTTCAGCAGCGGAACACGTCTGGCACTGCGGGATTTGATTCCCTGCCGTTGTAGTGTGTTACTGATGGTGACCTTTGTTACTTTGGTCCCAGCTCTCTGCAGGTCATTCACCAGGTCCCCCCGTGTGGTTCTGGGATCTTTGCTCACCGTTCTCATGATCATTTTGACCCCACGGGATGAGATCTTGCATGGAGCCCCAGATCGTGGGAGATTATCAGTGGTCTTGTATGTCTTCCATTTTCTGATGATTGCTCCCACAGTTGATTTTTTCACACCAAGCTGCTTGCCTATTGTAGATTCACTCTTCCCAGTCTGGTGCAGGTCTACAATACTTTTCCTGGTGTCCTTCGAAAGCTCTTTGGTCTTGGCCATGGCGGCGTTTGGAGTCTGACTGTTTGAGGCTGTGGACAGGTGTCTTTTATACAGATGATGAGTTCAAACAGGTGCCATTCATACAGGTAACGAGTGGGAGACAGAAAAGCTTCTTACAGAAGACGTTACAGGTCTGTGAGAGCCAGAGATTTTCCTTGTTTGAGGTGACCAAATACTTATTTTCCACCCTGATTTACGAATAAATTCTTTACAAATCCTACCATGTGAATTCATGGATTTTTTTTCACATTCTGTCTCTCACAGTTGAAGTGTACCTCTGGTGCAAATTACTGACCTCTGTCATCATTTTAAGTGGGGGAACTTGCACAATCGGTGGCTGACTAAATACTTTTTTGCCCCACTGTATATACTTTACAATAAGCACTGCCTGTATTCAGATAAACTGCCAGCTTAGTTTGATTTGATCTAAACCTGACAGAGTGACAGCAGCCGTCCTCTCTCTGAAACAGCAACAACATGCAGGGAGTCTGCTCAGCTACACATGGATTAAACTCTACGGTTAAACTATCAGGACATAATAGAAGTCAGTGAATTAATAAATAACAAACTAGCTCAGCTGGAGTCTCACATTGTCACAGATGAGGATGATAACACTGACTCCAGAGTGAGCAGGACACATCTGTGCTAAAGAAAATTGATGGAGGCCATCTGAGTGTGGGTGGATGCTGGACTCCAGCAGTCAGTCAGACGCTCGTCTCCATTCATGCGGTTTGATGCACTTCATTTAAATAAAGGGTAACTTGGTTGGATGGGACAGAGAGCTGTGACCATTGACCAGATCACAGGTACAGCAGAGTTTTAGCCTGATGCTAAAGAAGCACGTTTTCAAACACATGATGATTTACTTTTCAAAAGTCTCAAGCCAAACATGACCCCTGACCCCACATGGTTGTTGTGGGGCGATCGTGGCTCAAGAGTTGGGAGTTCGCCTTGTAATCGGAAGGTTGCCGGTTCGAGCCCCGGCTTGGACAGTCTCGGTCGTTGTGTCCTTGGGCAAGACACTTCACCCGTTGCCTACTGGTGGTGGTCAGAGGGCCCGGTGGCGCCAGTGTCCGGCAGCCTCGCCTCTGTCAGTGCGCCCCAGGGTGGCTGTGGCTACAATGTAGCTTGCCATCACCAGTGTGTGAATGTGTGTGTGAATGGGTGGATGACTGGATATGTAAAGCGCTATATAAATACAGGCCATTTACCATTTAAAGATGTTGTGGGAGCTAAAGAAATATTGGAAATTATATCCATGAATTGTCACATCAGCCAGTGTGTGCTCCAGCCGTGCTGGAATAGTGCAAACGTGCTTTTGTTTTGTTCTGGTTGTTTCAAAGCAGGACGGCGACTGTTCTTTGGGTGAGATCACGTGTTTCCTGTGTAATCTAAGTTTCATGTTTACAGACGAGTTAGAGAGCAAGAGAAGAAGAGACGGATTCATAAATGTCTTTGTTTCTGCTCTAACCAAACAATGCTGCTCTACAACTCTAGACTACCAGCCACAAAGACAACAGCTGGAGAAACATCTGTCTACCTCTGACATCCACCAGCTCATCCATACAACAAACACACATCAACAACCAGGAAGCAGCTTCACCTCTGGGGCGATCGTGGCTCAAGAGTTGGGAGTTCGCCTTGTAATCGGAAGGTTGCCGGTTCGAGCCCCGGCTCCGACAGTCTCGGTTGTTGTGTCCTTGGGCAAGACACTTCACCCGTTGCCTATTGTGTGGTCAGAGGGCCCGGTGGCGCTAGTGTCCAGCAGCCTCGCCTCTGTCAGTGCGCCCCAGGGTGGCTGTGGCTACAATGTAGCTTGCCATCACCAGTGTGTGGATGACTGGATGTGAAAAGCGTTTTGGGGTCCTTAGGGACTAAGTAAAGTGCTATACAAATACAGGCCATTTACCTCTGATCACACACACACTCAACTCTACTCACTCACCTGGAGGAACACTCAAGTAGACGATACTGATGATCTTCAATGAGCTGGTTCTTTCATTGAGGACACGACACATGTATGTTCCAGTGTCATTGATCCTCACATCCTTCAGATTCAAAGACACGTCTCCATACTTCATCTGTCTTTCCTGCAGATCCACCCGGTTCTTAAAAGATGGATGCTGGTGATCTGTAACAAAGCGACCAGCCTGGTACAAAAGCACAAATCCTGGCTTGTCAGTTCTGCTCCATACTACACTTCTGATCTTCTTGGTTGGAACTCGACATGTCAGAGTGACGTCCTGTCCAGACTCAGCTCTGATGATCTTTGGCTCTGAAAGAGGAAACAACACAGAGCAGAGAGGTTAAAGGTCAAAGTACAACTATGATCAGAATGATTGACTTTAAATATTTTGTTTATTTCCTTTGACATTTGAGTTTTTAGTCATGTTGGATTTAATGAACCTCTGAACATCCAGCAGGTCACCAGTGACCCACTGAGGGGGAATTTTAGCCTCATGCTAAACATGCAAAGTGTCAGAAACTACAAGATGTTAGCTTCCACAGAACAACAACATGTGCTGATAATAAGTAAGAACAAGTCAACTCTAGACTACCAGCCACAAAGACAACAGCTGGAAACATCTGTCTACCTCTGACATCCACCAGCTCATCCATACAACAAACACACATCAACAACCAGGAAGCAGCTTCACCTCTGATCACACACACACTCAACTCTACTCACTCACCTGGAGGAACAACAGCCAGGTGGATGATGCTGGGAATCTCCAATGTGTCTGTTTCTGCCATGAACACATGACACATGTATGTTCCAGCGTCATTAATCGTCACGTTCTTCAGAATCAAAGACACGTTTCCATCCTTCATCTGTCTGTCCTGCAGATCCACCCGGTTCTTAAAAGATGGATGCTGGTGTGTTGAATTAGAGAGACCATCCTGGTACAAAAGCACATAATCTGGCTTCAGGTCAGCGTTCTTCCAGTACACAACTATGATGTTGTTGTTTGGAGCTCGACATGTCAGAGTGACGTCCTGTCCAGACTCAGCTGTGATGTTTTTCTGGTCTGAAAGAGGAAACAACACAGAGCAGAGAGCTTAAAGGTCAAAGTACAACTATTTCCTTTGACATTTGTGTTTTTAGTCATGTTGGATTTAATGAACCTCTGAACATCCACCAGGTCACCAGTGACCCACTGAGGGGGAATTTTAGCCTCATGCTAAACATGCAAAGTGTCAGAAACTACAAGATGTTAGCTTCCACAGAACAACAACATGTGCTGATAATAAGTGAACATAATGTGTGAGAGAAAGCAGCCTCTCATTATAAGACACTGTGAGTCTCTGCATGCTGCCTTTATGGAGCTACAGCTGTTTGTATACACTGAACAAGAAGCTTTGTAGCTGCATCCTGACTCCTGACACTACAACACATCACACTGACACACACATTACACTTCTTTGTCTCTGTCACAGCTGGATTACAGATGTTAAGTGTCCACACAGACAAACTAAATCCATATTATTATCATTGTTATTATTATTCTTAACAACATGTAAACTAGTCGATGCTGGTCTATTGTTGTCAGATAAACTCAGTTTAGTTTCTAACTGTAAACCTCACCTGCAGAGGCGAACACGACGACGACAGCAAACAGCAAAGCGGAGCAGCGTGATGCAGTTACGGCAGACATTTCCGTGTCATTATTACTGATCATCCAGCGCTTCTTTGATTTGTTCTGAAGTCTAAATCTGTCGCTAATTTCAGCGAACAACTGAACCTGAGTTTAAAACCTGATGAGATTCAATTAAATTTAAGGTTTAAAAAAAGCTGAAAGATTTAAGCAACTGACTCCACACTTCCGATTTAACTACTACTACTCAGTTTTGCCGACTCCTCGGTAAGGGAAATTTCTATTGGCTGTCCTAAAATTCGCTAGAAGTCGTTAAATGACGTCATCACCCAATTTGAATAATTGTAACAGATCCTGTAGGAGAGAGAAATGACATCGTGGAAGAGACAAAGTCAGTTAAAAACACCCTAAAAGAACTTACTACACATTTAGAACTGCAACCTTTTCATGGCACAACTCCAACCCTCCTTGTTTATGATTGGAATCAGTGCATCGATTTATTTTAGACAAAAACAATGTTGTACATCTAGCGCTGCTCCAGTCAGAACGGCAGCGTCGCTCATGAGAGATTCATTTGCAGTTTGGACCGTAGGGTGAACATCTGTTCTGGCCATGTACTGTGCAATTTTTGAGTCGTGCGACGGTTTTGGGGATCGGCCGAGTTTCGCCTTCATCGTGTGTCGTGCATCGTGTAGTATACGTGGGGTAGAGAAGAGATTAACACCTCACGACCATCAATCGGGAGGATTTCAAACCTGTTTGAAGTCCTCTCGGCCGTCGTGAGGGTGTCTCCGCAGCCTCTCACACTGCGCACGCGCAAACAAGAAATGTTAGCGAACAGACGGAGCAGCACGTGCAGTGCAGCGTGTGATCTGGACACAAGCGATGGAGGCACAACTTGTAGAACTTTGGAAAGCTCATCCGAGCCTTTTCCATGTGGCCTCACAAAATGATCACGACCACAACAACCGTGAAAATAGTTGGATTTACACTGCTGCTCAATCACAGCTGCCTGATCATGTTTTTCATTAGCAATTTAGCAAAGTTGATGGTGGTGGTGTGTGTGTGTGAGTGAAAGACAGAGAGGGAGTGAGCGACAGATTTTGTGTTATAAGCTTCATGTTATGGACGCACAGTGTGAGCTCTCAGGTCGCATCTGAGCATCGGGCCGTATAGTGTGAGACCTTCTTCTGAACTTCTAACCCCTGCGAGTCAATCGTGCAGTTTGAGCAGAAGCTGAACAACACGACTGAAAAAATCGCACAGTGTGAGCCCAGCTTAAACGGTGTCTGAAAAGTCGCTAAATATTGCGACAAAGTCGCTAAGTTGGCAACACCGCTACTACTACCTCTTCCGCAATGATGTGTTTTCCTCTGATTGGGAGAAAAGAAAGGGGAGTGTACGTTATGATTCGATTGTCTGTCTGAGATTGTCATTGTTACGGTTCTAAATAAAGTTTATTTAAAAACTACGACTACCTCTTCCTCTATCTTTATATCGCTGCTCGCAGACAACTTCAGGTGCCTTAGTGGATCGGAACAGCTTTTTCTCATATTAACAGCAGTTGCTCTCGAAAACCCAAATATTGTCCTATTAATTACATCACCTGTATTCCTCTGAAATATTTATTTTACCTTTAACTGAATACAATTCTTCTGTTATTCAAATCTGAGTATTTGTTGCTTTCCTGTTATTTACCACATTCTAACATTACATGTTCAAATGTCTCCACTTGTCCACAGAATTCACAATTCCCTGTGTCATGCTTGTTCATATTTTTAACATGAATATTATATATATATATATATATATATATATATATATATATATATATATATATATATATATATATATATATCAGCCCTCTTACCTTGTGTAGTAAATGAAAATCAGGAGTTCTTTGCTGAACTAATACTTTTCTTACTAATTCCTTTCTAATGTATTTTTCCCTGTAATTTAACCAAAACTTCCTGTTGATTCCCTTTATTTTTCTTGTTTTTGACAAGGTTTAACTATATCATGTGCTATGTGTTTTTCACCATGTCCCTTTAACTTTGCCCAGTAAGTTAAAGCTGATGTCTTCTTATTTCTAACAGTAGTTCATTCATTTCGACTTGCAATTGAAACATTTTAATGGCCCCAAAACACAACCTCAACACTTGATACTGGGTTTTATCCAAGTGATTTAACAATCTTTTAGCTGCTGAGCCATAGACCAAACATACATAATCCATGATCTAATGACACTTATATATAAAGCTTTTCATGTTGTTTTTTCTGCAACCCATTCGCTGCTTTTGAAACATGTAAAATATTCAAAACCTTTTTATATTTCTCAGTCATTTCCCCAATATGTGTTTTCCATGTAAGCCTTTTAATCAAACCTAATCACACGAGCCAAGGTGTGAGAATGAAGAGAGGCAGAGAGGAAAGGGCGATGGTTTTATGAAATCCAAAGCAAAGTGGTGGAAATGAGAAGTACAGGACGAAACAGGAGAGTGGAGACGGTTATATCTCGACTGAGATTCGGACACACTGGTTTAAATAGCACATTTTTAATAAGTAAACACTGTACAGAGGAGTGTGACTGCAGTAGGGAACAGGAAACAATAGAACATGTTTATTGCATTGTCAGAAGTATGATATGGAAAGGAGACAACTGATCAAAACCTGGAGGATATGAAAGTGAAGTTGGACTTGATTGATTGTTTCGCATGAGCTCTATAAGTGAAAGTTATCAGGCTGTATTTTGGTTTTTAAGGCATTTGTTCGGAAATACATTATTATTATTAGTTATTTATTTATGTCATTTCGGTCCAAACTCCACACCAGTTGGTGGCGGTAATGCACCATTTTGCCGCCAATAAACCCTATACAGAAGAAGAAGAAATCGAAAGCGTAGCCTCTGCATGAGCGTCTCAGACACAGATTCGTAGTCAGTGACTTTCAGCTTTATTTAAACCTTAAATGTAATCTGATGTGTTCAGGTTTAAACTCAGGTTTAGTTGTTCAGTGAAAATACTAGTGATGGGCATGAAGCTTCATGAAGCACTGAAGCTTTTCATCCAATTGGTTCATCCCAGCGCAAAGCTTCATTTGCTCTAGTAGGACACCTACTGGACGTAAAAATATTAGTTGGCATGAATTTGAAGAGTGTGGCCTTTTGCACACAGCCTGTAAATGTCAACAACAAAAGGAGTGTGTAAAACATCTATATTGTAGTGATGGCAGCATACTGTGTATATTTATAGTGGCAGTATGGAAAATGATTATTTGGAAATGATCATTTACTGTGAGGTGAGGTGTGGTTGGGGTGTGGACAGTGGTTGTGCTTTTGTAACGTTGAGGTATGGACAGCTACACACTGAGCCTCAGTCCTGCCTGTTCACATTTTATTCAGTAAAAACTAAATTTTCACTGCTTTTATAACCTTTAGTGGGGAGAACATAGCTAGGATTTAATGATTTAACAAATCTTTTGAATCCTTTGTCCTCCACAATGCTAAATGGCTGTGAGTCCTCAATCACCATGCTGACCAGGTCTTCATCTATTTGAGATTGTTCTCCTGAGGAAAGACAATAAAGATAAAGCACAAATATAAATATCACACACGTAACTTATAACAGTTGTATAATATTGTTATATCATTTAGTAACATTACTGCATGCTATATTATCATGACATTTGATGGCTCACCTGGTCTTGCTCCACAATCGGTGTTCCCCTTATTCTCATGCAAAGCTCTGTAGTGCCTAAGCATGGATGAGGTGTTGTTGTTATATCCCAGCTCCCTGGCACATAGCAAACACTTCACCTTGTACAAAAGTACAGACAGCTTAACATAGGTTTTATTGCACCATCAGTATTATGAAAATACATCTTCTGTAGAAATCTACATACCTTGTTGGGAGGATCCATCCATCCATCCATCGTCATCCGCTTTGTCCGGGGCCGGGTCGCGGGGGCAGCAGCCTAAGCAAAGAGGCCCAGACCTCCCTCTCCCCAGCCACCTCCTCCAGCTTATCCGGGGGAACACCAAGGCGTTCCCAGGCCAGCCGAGAGATATAATCTCTCCAGCGTGTCCTGGGTCTGCCCCGGGGCCTCCTCCCGGTGGGACATGCCTGGAACACCTCACCCAGGAGGCGCCCAGGGGGCATCCTTGTCAGATGCCCGAACCACCTCAGCTGGCTTCTTTCGATGTGGAGCAGCAGCTGCTCTACTCTGAGCCCCTCCCGGATGGCCGAACTTCTCACCCTATCTCTAAGGGAGAGGCCAGCCACCCTTCGGAGGAAGCTCATTTCTGCCGCTTGTATCCGCGATCTCGTTCTTTCGGTCACTACCCACAGCTCGTGGCCATAGGTGAGGGTAGGGACGTAGATAGACCGGTAAATTGAGAGCTTCGCTTTTACACTCAGCTCCCTCTTCACCACGACGGACCGGTGCAGCGTCCGCATTACTGCAGCTGCAGCCCCAATCCGTCTGTCGATCTCCGGCTCCCTTCTCCCATCACTCGCGAACAAGACCCCGAGATACTTGAACTCCTCCACTTGGGGCAGGAACTCATCCCCGACCCGGAGTGGGCACTCCACCCTTTTCCGGCTGAGAACCATGGCCTCAGATTTGGAGGTGCTGATCCTCATTCCCGCTGCTTCACACTCGGCCTCGAACCGTTCCAGTGCGAGCTGGAGGCCCTCACCCGATGAAGCCAACAGAACCACATCATCTGCAAAAATCAGAGATGAGATTCTGAGGCCACCAAAGCGAAAGCCCTCCGCCACTTGGCTGCGCCTAGAAATCCTGTCCATAAAAATTATGAACAGAACCGGAGACAAAGGGCAGCCCTGGCGGAGCCCATCACCCACCGGGAACGAGTCCGACTTATTGCCGGCAATGCGAACCAAGCTCTTGCAACGGTTGTATAGGGATCGAATGGCCCGTAGCAATGGGCCAGACACCCCATATTCCCGCAACACCTCCCACAGGACACCCCGAGGGACACGGTCGAATGCCTTCTCCAAGTCCACAAAACACATGTAGACTGGTTGGGCAAACTCCCATGCACCCTCAAGTTTGTTGGGAGGAATAAGATCAAAATGTTCCCACACAGGGGAGGACATCCTCCTCTTCTTAGCTGGCTCCATTCTCTCCTGACTTTCTCTCCTCACTCTCAGAAACCTCCAAACTCTCACTAACCGCAACTCTCAATCAAACACCCACATTTTGAATGATGTCTGAGGGGTTTATATCGCTGTCATAGCTCGCGGCAAAGTTCAAACCACTTCATGAACCAGTCACGTGGTACAGCGAGGCTTCGGACGTCATCATTTTCAGCTCCTCCCATAAATGAAGCATGCCTCGATACGCGCATCGCGGAAACGCCCCCTCCATTACTCGACACACGCTTCGAAGCCTCGATACAGAACGTCACATCACTAGGAAATGCCAACAAACTCAGAACAAACTAAGAGTCAGATCGGCAGAAACAGAGATCACGGACATGTCTGCTGTAACTGCAACGCTCTGCTCCACGCTGATGTTTGTCGTGTTCGTCTCTGCAGGTGAGGTTTACCTGTTTTAAGCCCAAATATATCTGACGCTGACATAAAGACGATTAAATAGTATCAGCCTCTTTATATGTTAACAAAATTTCGTAAAGAATTACTTTCATATGGATTCAGTTTGTCTGTGTGTGACGGAGACAAGAGGCTGAGTGGACACTTAGCATCTGTGTGGACAGGAAGTGTCCCACTGTAGCGACCGCACGCGCCGGAGCACGCGCAGTAGTGAAGTGCGGGTCGATCCTGAAATATCGATTCCTCCGATACCAATCATTTATGTTCTAGAATCGATTCTCACATTAAAATATCGATATTTTAGTAATTTAGGGTACATTTGTAGTTTATCATTAACAGGAACACAGTGGGAAGAAGCTATAACATTCGGATTGTCTACATTCAAAGGAACTACTTCCTCTTCCGCCTCTCATAGTCATGTGCGAAATATGGCTGTATAAATGTATGGCTGATATGGCCAATATTATAGTTATTATATTAATCATTCTAAGTTATTACAGCAGTGAGTTTGAACTCTCAAATCAAATCACTTCTGTTGTCACGTCACATGTGCAGGTACACTGGTACAGCACATGTGCGTGAACTCTGTGTCAAACACTGAGCTTCAGTAAAGACTCAAGTTGCAGTTATTATGTCCTATCACCTTAAATCTTCACTCGAAGACACTCAAGTATCTGTGACAGTGTATATGTAGGTGTATTATATTTAACCTCCTAAGACCCGAACTCTTCCATGACATGCATTTTTAATTTCTCTTTGATATCTGGGCACATTGAGGCCTGATGAATGTAAAAGCAGAGAATTATCAGATTTTTTTTTCACCTTATTTTTGTTTTTAAGAACAATAAGAGCCACGTATGAGGATATTCGTTTAAAATATTTGACAGAACAGTGGCAGTATAACGTCCTCGTACGTGGATATCAGGCCCATGCAGAGCGAAATTCAGTATTTTGGTCTAAATAACCCAAAATGTGATGTCCACATATGTGGACGGCAGGTCCTAGGAGGATAAGAGACAAATGTGCCTTCAGTATGTTGGCATTACTAAATTTGGCTCAATGCTTACATATATGTGTAAACAGCAAATGTACGAGCTGTGATAACTGTGTCTGATAGAATGAAGAGTAGACTGATATATGAAATATTCCTTTATTGGGTGAGAAAATCAGACCATGTCATAACTGCTGTAAGTCACACAGAATAGATATCAGAGCCTTAAACAGGCTGACTTCTGCTAAATGGGTCAAACTGGGCAGAAAGTCTACAAACACATAACATCCTTATAGAATATGATGTAACACTATAGATCAACTTACCTCAGAATATATAAAGCATATAAACAATTACAGCAATATGATGCAACAAACACAGCAGTGCTACTGATCCAAAATACTCAAAGCTTCATAGAACTGAAACAAACATTGATTTTTATATGCAGCTACAAAGCTTCTTGTTCAGTGTATACAAACAGCTGTAGCTCCATAAAGGCAGCATGCAGAGACTCACAGTGTCTTATAATGAGAGGCTGCTTTCTCTCACACATTATGTTCACTTATTATCAGCACATGTTGTTGTTCTGTGGAAGCTAACATCTTGTAGTTTCTGACACTTTGCATGTTTAGCATGAGGCTAAAATTCCCCCTCAGTGGGTCACTGGTGACCTGCTGGATGTTCAGAGGTTCATTAAATCCAACATGACTAAAAACTCAAATGTCAAAGGAAATAAACAAAATATTTAAAGTCAATCATTCTGATCATAATTGTACTTTGACCTTTAACCTCTCTGCTCTGTGTTGTTTCATCTTTCAGACCAGAAAAGCATCACAGCTGAGTCTGGACAGGACGTCACTCTGACATGTCGAGCTCCAAACAACAACATCACAGCTGTGCACTGGAAGAACGCTGACCTGAAGCCAGAATATGTGCTTTTGTACCAGGCTGGTCTCTCTGATCCAACACACCTGCATCCATCTTTTAAGAACCGGGTGGATCTGCAGGACAGACAGATGAAGGATGGAGACGTGTCTTTGATTCTGAAGAACGTGACGATTAATGACACTGGAACATACGAGTGTCATGTGTTCATGGCAGAAACAGACTCATTGGAGATTCCCAGCATCATCCACCTGGCTGTCGTTCCTCCAGGTGAGTGAGTAGAGTTGAGTGTGTGTGTGATCAGAGGTGAAGCTGCTTCCTGGTTGTTGATGTGTGTTTGTTGTATGGATGAGCTGGTGGGTGTCAGAGGTAGACAGATGTTTCTCCAGCTGTTGTCTTTGTGGCTGTTTGTTTGTTTGTTTTTTACTTACGGTACAGAGTCATTAATGTCTGAGCGAACTATGTTACTTCCTGTGTCAGACTCTCTTTTTACCTGGTTAAATCACCATGGTGACTAATGTTAAAAACATAACCTGGTCATGTCCAGCATGTGTTCAGTGTGATGTCGATTCTCTGCTGGGGGAAAATGTTTAATATGTGCAGCTTTTTAAACTGTATCTCACTAAAACCACTGAGTGTAACATCAGACTCACAGAGTTTTAATTTAGTGATGTGTAAAACGTGTAAATGTTTCGTACTGGATTCTAATCTATTGCCCAGGCTGCTGACGTTAAAGCTACTAGAGGATAAATTATAAGCTTCATCAGGATATTTATCCCCAAGAATACATTTTAAATCCAATTAATTTCATTTGATCAGCTGACACCTCACACCTGTCTCTCACCTGCAGGTCCGACAGGAGGACACACAGAGGACGGAGGGAAGGAGGATGGAGGAAAGGAAGGCAGAGGGGAGGAGGATGGACCTGTTGGATTGGCAGTTTCTGCTGCGTTTCTTTGTGCCGCTGTGCTTCTTGTTGTCGGTGTTGTTAGGTTTTGGATACAAAGACGACTTCAATCTAAGACTTACGATGATCCAGAGATCACACAGCCTCTTACGTCTGCGCAGGAGGACAGTTACACAGATGACCTGAAGATAAATTAGAAATGAACCATCGTTAACATCCAGGTTAATTTCATTCAAATTAACTTTAAATTGAGCAGTTTTTTTGTGTTGGTTTAAAATATCGACCTCGTGTGGCCTTTTCTTCTTTAACTGCAGCACAGTGTGAAAAAGTTTGTATAACAAGCTTGTTTTAGGTGCTGTTATGAAACAAAAAATTCATGCAGCTGAACTGTAGATGTTTCTCTCTGACTCTGAACTGTGAACCTCGCCAGCTTCTATTCAGCTCCTGATGCAGGAAGATGAAGTGAACAATGTAAATGTCCTTAATGTGTCTTCATCTCTATGTCCCATCTTTACATTTATACCTGTGTAATGTTGTTTTTTATTATGGGTGTTTTTGTAACGTACAGAGGTGAAAGGTTTTCTTTATGTTCTTGCAGTTGTGAAATTATGATCTTTATCTGTTTTGTGAACAGACTTCTGATTGGCTGTTTCATGTGATGAACCAGAAATAAATGATTCATGGTGATGTTGTTCGTCTGCTGCAGATTTCAGGCCTGACACGTCTTCTTTTCACCTCCACATGCACATCATGCTGCATTACACCAACATGCAAGTTGTTAGCTTGAGGATCACCTTGTAGCAAAAAAGCTATTTTATAACTGTACAGAATGGTGTTCATCAGTTTAATGCTGGATTGTGTTGCTGCACTAATCCTCAGTCAGAAGCCGTACATGCACCAGAACGTTTGTTTTATATGCAATGTGACGGTGAATGAGGAGCAGACATTAAATGTTGTTTTTACAGCTCCAAATGTCAACAACAGTCACCTCAAGGTGCTTTATATTGTAAGGTCGACTCTACAATAATACATGATGTGGTTTGTGAAAAAGAAACATAATTGGCCTAAAACACTCACATAACAATCTTATAAAGTTTCATCACCCTGATTTTGTAAGCAAGCAAAAACTGCATGGTGCATTAAGGATTCTGAACAATTCCTAAATGCACCACGAGATGGCAGTCCAACACAAAGAGTAACAGTTCACAATGTAACGCCTGTTTACCACAGCTACAAGAAGTTCAGACATGGAAATGAACTACTAAACCAGGGGTGTCCAACTCCAGGCCGGTAGAGCCGCTGTCCTGCAGGTTGTAGAGCTCACCCTGGGTCACCACACCTGAATCAAATGATTAGGTCATCACCAAGCCTCTGAAGAACTTCAAGACATGTTGAGGAGGTCATTTAGCCATTTAAATCTGCTGTGTTGGATCAAGGACACATCTAAAACCTGCAGGACACCGGCCCCTGAGGCCTGGAGTTCGACGCGCCTGAACAAGTGCAGACACGATCAAGCCGACTACTGAGCCACGGTTACATTTTGAGAAGAAGAAAACAACTCAACGGATAGATTACTCTAATCTGTGTGTTTGCGTCCTGCTGTACCACTGATCATATTGATATCTGAACCTGTAACCAGTGATGTCCTTGCATCCATTTTGTTGTAGTTTTTGATACACAAATTTACATCAGTTTGTTCTGAACAAAGTTTACATCTGTTCAAAGTTTGGATGCCGATGATAATGTGGTGATTCTGTGCTATAATATATATAATATACATATACTTCTCTGTTGACAAGAATATTATATTAGGTTATCTAATGTTGGCATAAAGCACAGCAAACCAAATGTGCAAAGTCACGAGTTTCCTTTATCAGTTATTTCTTGTTAAATTGGCCATTTTTCTCATACATTTCCGCTTTAATCTAGAAGAATTTGAGTCACATAAATAAATTGCTTATTTGCTGGTTCATCCTTTGAGTTAGGTGCCTTTTTATGCTTTTTAATGATTCATATGTCAGTGTTTTTAAAAACATCTTTTATTTAAAGGACAAAGGCACACAGCGTTACAGAGACTTGAACACTTTTACACGGTTTATTCACCTTTATGCTTGTGCATCATGTCTCTCTCTCTCTCTCTCTCTCTCTCTCTCTCTCTCCCCACAGGTCGCAACATCCTGCTGAAATAGGGAGGGCATGATTAGATGATGGAGGACGGTGTGTGGAGCATCCCCTGGCACCACACCCCACTGCTCCACCCCTCCCTGCAGCTGAGCCACAAACCACGCCCACCACAATGACATATTACTCCGGTAGCTGGACCCATAAAGATGACTCAGCACACAAAGGCTCGTAACTAAAAGAGTTTTATTACAAGGAAAAGACTTAATAAGGGTTTATGATTGGAGAGGCTGAGTGACTTCAGTGTGAGAGGAGCATGGGAGCTCTGTCAGAGATGACATACGTTGGTAACTACTGTAGTCAACAGCATAAGTAAAGATATCATCACACATCAAAAACACATAGAAACAGCAAAACTCACTTTTGGCACAAAACTAGCAGGTGTGCGACTGCAGGAATCTAGATTTTGACTTATCCAGGTAATTATTGGTTAACACCGGGTTTTCTACGAAGGTGGTTCACTTTGAGGTAAATCATCATGGTGACACATGCTGTGACACTGACCTGCTCTGGTGCTTTTTATTCATTATTATTCCTTTAGAATTTAGAGGTGGGTATTTATTACTACTGTACAAACATAATTGAGCTTGACAGTCATGACGCATTCACAGCACTAACAGGCACACGCCTCCCTCTAGTGGTCACATTAAGTTCAAACACAGAAAAAGTGTTGGCTACCTATAACATAGTCCTGGGGTCCCTTCCAGGCCATTCAACCCCCCACTCACACCTTGACCCACGTGACCTCAGTAACTCAGTTGACAGCAGGGTGGGTGAGCCACTCTCAGGACCACCGCCAACATCACAACCTCACTAGGAGTTAAACACCCGAGACTCTCCATCAGCTTTCAGAACTGAAGAGGTGAAGCATCCTCGTGACCATAAACAGAGGTCCAGTTGTCTTCAACTCAAACTCTTAAAAGTACCATGACCTGGATGATGGAGCATGAGGGAGTGCATGCATGGTTAGATAATAATGCTAACAGCTAACACTGTCACTGTGCTTTTCCCGTGTCCCGTGTTTCATGTCTAGTCACCTTGTCTCTGTGTTAAGCTTGTGTGTCTTGTGTCTGAGTCGGAGGTGTGTTTCCTCTTTTATTTTGATAGTTCTTATCCTGTGTGCAGTGTCTTGCTTCCCCTTGTCTCGTAAGGTCGGCTTAGTCCCAGCTGTGTTCCCCTCCTGTTTCCTGTCTCCTATTCCCCCTGTGTATATATGGTGTGTTTCCCTCAGTTTCTCAGGGAAACTGAGGGAAACACTTGGATTGTTTGCGTGTTTTCCTGTGTTTCTTGTGTTTCATATTTAGCTTTCCCCAGTCTGGGTTTCAGTTAGGTTTTTTCCTCTGTTCATCAAGTCTGGTTTTTGTTCATAGTATTTTTACAGCCAGAAATAAAGGCTCGCTTTTGCTATCTTTCACCCTTGTCTCCGTGTGCCTGCATTTGGGTGGACAATCACCTCACTCCATGCTATCTGCTTTGCCAGATGTGGCAAACACACTGTTAATTCTTACATAAAGTCAAGTATAAATAACATTTTTGTGTTATTTAGTTATTAAACAGCGAACATGACAAACTGAACCAGTATATGTTAATAATTAAAGCAGATCACATTGAAATCGACATGCTAGCTAGCTAGCATGTGGATGCTAGCCTCCATGTAAAATACAAAGACAGTTAATGAGCTGCTTCAACAGCTCACAGAAAGTTGTAGTTCTTGCATGTTATAATGTTATAATATCAGAAATAGATCTTATTGTTTACAACACTCACATCCTCCATCTTTCTCTCGTTGCTCACATGTGCCACCCAGCCTCCACAATCTCTGATCAAGCTCCACTCGCCTGGGTAACTTTATATCATTTTGTAGGTTATCGGGCAGATTTACTAAGCAGAACAAATTGTTATTCAGGGTGATCTACTAACAATTCACTATGATTAAAAATAATTATAATTTATATAGAAAGATCCAGCCAGTTCAGTTGAGTTATTACTGGCACTGATTTAGGGCTTTCAGTGTGAGTTAAGGTTTTAAACGAGGCAATTCAAATCAATGACAGGAAGCTGAAAGAGAAGCAATATGTTCATGATATCAGGGTTAGTTCTCTTGACAGAAATCACTGGGCACTGTATGAGGTCCTGGGGACTGAGACTAAAGTGGAGCTCAGGATTTCTCCAAAGGAGAACTGCATTTTTACACATTTAATCCACCTTAAATGTGTGTGGAACAGCTGACCCAACTATTAGACAATAACATTTTGTGTGGCTTTCATTCACAAAGTGACTCTGAGCTTCTTTCATGAACCCAGGAGCTTTTTAATGTTAATGCTTTGCACTGTCAGTAACTCTGGCCCTAAATGTTTTCCAGTTTTGTGATGAAGAGATATTTTTACAGGCTGCTCTCATTTAAATATCATTTGCATAAAAACATCAGGGTACAAACACACTGTGTGCATTTTGGTTTCCACAGCAGACATCCTCCACCACATTTTTAATGAGACCTGTATAAAGTCATTCAGATTCTCAGCACACTTTATGCAGACTTTATGTGACATGATATAAAGCAGAAACAACCTAAAGCCGGAACAGGAAACATACTCCATTACTGTTTTGTATCTGGTCTGAAGTCCTGTGTGTCTCATATGTTAGATTCACATATTATCAGGACATCACTGCTCCAAGGCAGAATCAGTTAGATGGAGTCAGGTCTTTGCCAAAGGAACCACAAGTAATTCATGAGCAAATATGAAATAATAATATAATTATATAGATTAATGCATCGATCAGTTTTGCTGCGGTATTTGGGGCAGGGTCATGGGGGCAGCAGCCTAAGCAGAGACACCCAGACCTCCCTCTCCTTGGCCACCTCTTCCAGTGTCTCCGGGAGAACACCAAGGCGTTTGCAGACCAGAGACCTGAGAGATATAATCTCTCAGGTCTTAATTAGTGCGATTGCAATAATATAATTTCCCAGGTGGAGGTACGTGCAGGGACTGCAGGTAGTTAAGCAAGTAACGTGATTTGATCCCCTACTCCTGTGTGCTGGGAGGGCCTCTGAGTCGAAAACACACCCGGAGTGTTTGCAGAGTATTTGGTTTTATTCAAAACAAAATACGTCAGTGAAACAAATTCCCATTTCTGACTTCAGGGATTTGTTTGTCTGTGAATGGATGTACAGGCTGGTTTGATCTGTATTTTTTTGCTACAGATGTCAGTTTGCCCACAATTTCTTTAATTTTATCTTTTGACTTTTCATTCTTGAGTGATTTACTTTTGTAAAATGTTTTGCTCACATGAAATGAAACCTAAATAAGTTCCTGCCGACCTCACACTGTTTTTATCTGTGGATAATTTTCCATCCTGATGTTCAGAAGAGTGTTTGAGGGTTTCAGATCCTTCAGAACAACAGTAAGTGTTTAAAATGATGCCTTTCAGTTTCTTAGATAAGAAACAAAAGCTGTCAGACTTTATCTCTATATTTTTAACTGTTTGATGCTGTATGTTCTGCTGCTTCTTTATTCCTCAAAAAAGTTCTATAGAACAGCTTTTATGGAGGTAAATATTGCTTCCTTCATAGTGCAATATCCATTTTTATACAGAAAAAAAATACAAAATATAAAATATATCAAATCTAAATGACATCCATTTAGATTTGATATATTTTATATTTTGTATATAATTGTTTCACCTTTTTTTTAACGATGCACTTCATCGTCCAACTACAGTCCCACGTAACACATCACAACGTCACGTGGCTCAATTTCTTTAAGAGACAAGTCGTCCATTTTGAGATCGAGCGAACGGGTGAAAGAAAATATTTAAACCTTAAATTTAATCTGATGTGTTCAGGTTTAAGCTCAGGTTCAGTTATTGAGTGAAAACACCAACAGACTCAGACATTTAGAACAAACTAAGAGTCAGATCGGCAGAAACAGAGAACACGGACATGTCTGCTGTAACTGCGTCACTCTGCTCCACGCTGATGTTTGTCCTGTTCGTCTCTGCAGGTGAGATTTAACTGATAGAAACTAAGTTTTTAACAGAGTTTATATGTGAGATAACAAGGAATGATGAGAATGAGCCTGGGTTACGCGTTAATGATATTCCCCAAGAATTATTTTTATATTATTTGGTTTGTGTCGGTCGGAGTGATGATGCTAAAGTCAGTTAGCAGCGCTGCTTTAAGGTGAAATAATTTATATGGAATCAGGTTTCTGGCAGAAATATCACACAAGATATAAAAGACAGGACAAAGACACATTGTGAAATAGAGCCAGAGACCAAAGATAACTAATTATTAAATACTGAGGTGACCATCTCTGCATTTATTTCACTCACCATGTGATCCTATGTCTGTCCAATCTGTATGAAGCTTTAAACAGTGAAATCAGTAACCAATAATCTATAACCTGCTGTGACTGGTCACACTGATCAAACATCACTGTCAGTGTGTTTAAAGATGGAGTTGGATGACCTCAGGTGGTAGAGCAGGTCTCTTACTAATTGCAGGGTTGATGGTTTGATTCCAGTCTGCGTGCCAAATATCTATGGGCAAGATGCTAACACACAGATAAATCCAGCAGACTAGGAATGTGTGTTAGATAGAAATCAGTGACACAGAAAAAAGTGCATGGGTGAATGAAGCAAGTTGTACAGAGCATGTTCGAGTAGGAAAGCACTACATAAGAACTAAATGTAGTTTAGTCTCTTGTAATGTCTAATGTTCTCCCTCTTCTTCAGCTCAGCTGACACAAGAAGAAACACAATCAAAGATCATCATCTAATAACAGAAGACTGTCTTTTATTGTGTGTTTCTGATTGGCTGCTGTAGAAGTGAACAGTTGTACTTTGACCTTTAACCTCTCTGCTCTGTGTTGTTTCCTCTTTCAGACCAGAAAAACATCACAGCTGAGTCTGGACAGGACGTCACTCTGACATGTCGAGCTCCAAACAACAACATCATAGTTGTAAAGTGGAGCAGAGCTGACCTGGAAGATGAACATCTGCTTTTGTACCGGGACGGTCACTTTGTTCCAGACAACCAGCATCCATCTTTTAAGAACCGGGTGGATCTGCAGGACAGACAGATGAAGGATGGAGACGTGTCTTTGATTCTGAAGGACGTGACGATTAATGACGCTGGAACATACGAGTGTGGTGTCTTCATGGATGGAGCACACTCATTGGAGTTAAGCATCATCTACCTGGTTGTTCCTCCAGGTGAGTGAGTAGAGTTGAGTGTGTGTGTGATCAGAGGTGAAGCTGCTTCCTGGTTGTTGATGTTGGTTTGTAAAGATGTTGTTGATGAGACTTTGTAGAAAGCAGCTGGTCTGAGTGATGTGATCAGAGTGCAGCAGATAATGTCTGACAGCAGTTTGAAGAGGAAATGGATTCTGTTCTGTTCTTCACTCATCACCTACCTGACACCTCACACCTGTTTCTCGCCTGCAGGTCAGACAGGAGGATCTGTTGGACTGATAGTTCTTGCTTTGCTTCTTGTTGTTGCTGCTGTTGTTGGATCTTTATTCTACAGAAACCATAAAATAAAAAAACAGAGTCAGGAAACAAACCAGCTTCCAGCTGAACTGTGAGTCTTCTGTTGCTGTTCCCAGGATTCAATGCAGACATAAAATATGATCTAGATCCTGAATCTGTGCCCTGTGCTGTTCAACATATCATGGCAACATCTGACCAATCACACAGATGATTGTAGCTGAGCGGCTAATTTAAAATAAAAAAAGATTTGAAAAGCTTAGACATAAAACAGAAAAGTACCACAGCTGCTGGAGACAAGGCAGCTGAATGAGATCAAAAACAGTATATAGTAGTTTTTATTTTAATATTAAAAGCACTCTGTGAATATGTGAAAGCTTTACATGTATTGAACAGTAAGAATGGAAAAGAGAAAGAGCTGCTGCATCAATAAAGTTGAACTTTTTGAAGGTAGGAAGAAAAGAGAAAAATGCCAAGTGTTTGAGTTAACAAATGTATCAGTATCATAAGTTTATCTTTAACGAATTAGAGAAAGTGTCATCATCAAGCTGCAAGAATCAAATGTAGGCTTAGTCCACTTGCTGTTGCTGTAAAGCAACCAGTACAAACAGGCATCGGCATTTATATAAATGTTCATGAAACAACATATTGTTGTAAAATCTATGACGAGTGTATCCTAATTATGGAACAATACAATTCCCCACTTTGTGTTAAATGTCTCAAAATGACTTTGAACATACCAAGTATGCTTACAAAAAAAACTGAAAAAAAAAATTTAATTTTTTTTTTGCAGTTTTTTTAAAAAATTAAAAAATAACAGGTATTGAAACTTTTTAAAAGGTTTAAATAAAGTATTGAAAAGCCTTTGAGATTTGGGCTCCATGTGTTTTTTATTCATACATTTTGTGTGCATTGGCTGTGCGTGTGTGTGTGTGGATGTTTTCATGGATAACGGAGCTGTCAGAATAAGTGTATCCTGATTTAAAAATAAACACTTATCCAAACAGGGGTCGTGGGGGGGATTGGGGCTCAAGTTTTAATGTACTTCTTTAAATATTTCTTTAAGATATATAAATATGATTAATCTACGATTAATAATGTGCCCTCCTTATAATTTATTCCAATCCCGTAAATCAAGAAATAAAATGAAAATTATCACTGTTTCTGTTTCTGTGGTCTGTGTTTTTATTTTTTTTGCTTGGGTTCTTTCCTTTGGGAGTGAATAAAGTTGGATGATGGTGTTCATGCAAGGTCTAAGAGTGAGAGATGTTTCAGCACTAAAGGTTTAAAGATGAATTATGTTTTTCCCCTAACGACACATTTCTGGACATGAAAACATTCATGAAGGAAACTTTCTATCAGTTATTCACTGTGCCATACATCATGATTAGACTCAGTAAAAGAGAATAAACTGACAGCACTGACTTTCTGTGACTTCACTATGTAACAATATGTAACTATGTAATAACAAAATCAGAATTAAACTCAAATTGAGCTCCTAATGAGCCTGTGACTGTGGTTAGAAACAAAAAGACTGCATGTTGTTTTAAGACAATTCTTCTGTTTATCACAGAGAACAGATTTGTTCTTCTTCTGTGACTCTAAAGTACAAACTAAGCCTGATGCGTGAACACACTGCTGACCTTTGATTCAGCTGGTTCAGATTGATGAGTGTGTAGCCGGATAGGCTACTCGCCTTTCCTTTTCTCTCTCTCTCTCCCTCGCTCGCTCTCCTGCGCTCGCTCTTGGCTGCGCAACTAGGTTGATCGGGAACCCACCTGCATATTGGTTGAGGGTGGCGTCAGCCCGTATATAAGGATTTGGGGGAAGATTTGGGGAAACCTGCAGCCAGCTGAGACTGAAGAAGTCACTCGGATGAGTGACGAAACATTTCTCCCACAAAACGCTACGTCCAGATGAACAGAATCAACTTTTGGAGATTTACTTTCCTGGATGATTGAGATGCATCAAGATGCTAAATTTGTGATTGACATGACATTGACCAATCAGCTGACAGGAAGAAAAATGGGGTCAAAACTTGTAACTTGTAATTTGAGTGCAGAGTTTCACATATATTTTTTGGCTAAGTCCACACAAAAATCTTTTTTTACACACACACAAATTCTTTTTACACATACAAATCCTGATTTACAAGTACAAAATATTTATGACCACAATTTGAGCCCATACAAGTGGGCCATCACTAATAGATGGCTATTTATTAGGATCTGAAATCTGTGAAATACTGGGAAGCTGCGTCAGCCAGTTTGTCAGAGCAGGATGGTTTCTGGGACCAGGCGAGCTATCTCACCACGAGCTCCGGTAAGGGATGCTACATGAATGTTAGCGCCATAAAGACATGTAGTTGACTGCTGTTAATATATGTCCTGTTTAAAAACAGCCAGTCGGAGTTGTGATATTTATGTTTAAAGTACTGTAACATCACTGATGTGTAAATATTCAATTTTAAGTGCTAAGGAATATATTAAAATGTGCTCGGGCCAATAGTTAACCACTAGTATTAAGCTACTGCTTAGCGATTTCTGTGTGTTCTAACATTACTGTGATTCAGTTGATTTAGTTAGCTTTCCAAAACATTGGAGGAGCAGTAATATCGTCATGTAGTGTGTAAATGCACCATTTTTAGTTTTGTTGACTTAGAAGTTAACTCATTTGATGAAGATGCAAAAAGTTCATAAATGTGATTATAAAATGTGAGGGATCTCATTACTCTGTTGAAGTATTAATGTTTAAAGAAGTTGATATATTTTTCTCAGAAACAATTCAAGTTGAAATATCTTAAAAAGAAGAACAGTTAAAAGCGAGCTGTTAAAAGGATAAATATGGGAGAGTGGATCTTACAAGTTTATTTATTCTTAAAAGGGTAAATATAAGGTATATTTTCTGTTGCACTAAGACCTTGTGTGATGTAACTCAAGTTATTTCATGATGGTTGAGACATCGTATAACTAAAATAATTTGTTACACTTGAGCAATACTTGACTGAAAGATGAGTGATGGAAGAAGCATAGATGAAATAGTAATGTATGCACTCTGAACTGTGTGCATAGATTGGTTTTTGACCAGGACTGGATCATTCGAGATCTGAACCCTGTGGGTTAAGTGGCGAGCCAATCCCAAGAGAGTGACTGTCGACGGACCCGAGTGCGGTGTGGCCAGCCGTGGGATCCATCTTCCGCGAACCTCAGGACTATTACTACATTCCTTGACACGGATAAGACTAACACTTTAAAAATCTACCCGGGTAGTGTTAGAACCAATGGACAGAAACACACACACACACACACACACACACACACACACACACACACACACACACACACACACACACACACACACACACACACACACAAGGAACTCTAATTTCTCTTCCCAAAGAGAAGTGGAGCAACAGGAGCAGAAGCTCTTTAATTGAAACTCTTTGGAGAATTTCCTTAAAGAGGATGTTTGGTTTTGATTTTATTTTTGGACCCTTTAATGTGCGTTTGTGCACTATAGGAAGCCGGCTTTAGACAGGCAGGGTTTGTAAACTTTACAACTTTCCATACAGTTTCTATTCAAATCACATCGTATCTATCACTGAGTGGTTCCTTCTCTGATCCTTTCAAGGCTCCATAGTCTTACCTAGAACTTTCTGATACTGGTCCAAAGTTGTCGAGACAATAATTTAATGTGTATCTCATATTATTTAATTGTAATACCTGTTACAAAAGTGGTGTCAGATAAAGGATGGATATCCTGGATAGACTTCACTTGTGTTGTAGCAGTGGGCCCAGGAGAACAAGAGAAGGATGAAGACTACAAAGATGGAGGAAAGCAAGACAGAGGGAAGAAGGACGGATCGTTGGTCTGTCAGTTTTTGTGCTTCTTGTCCTGCTTTTGTTTGTTTCTTACAATGAAAACTTTGTGTTACCACGGTGTCCGTATATCCACAGATAAGAATAAAATATAATATATATAAAACTCTACTTTTGACCTGTTGTATTATTTTTTCTTCTCTCACGATCATAATGACGTAATTAAACTTCACTCTTTTTATTTCAATAATCATGTTCTGCAAATATTGTGTTGACTGTATCAGTGCAGTAAGCTGAGGTTCTTCATCATGTGTAACGTTTTTATCAAAGATTTACGTGTTTGTGAGCAGATTTTATTGTTTTAAACGATTTCACTCTATTTTTATTACACTGACTGAACAACACTGTCTTTACCAAACAGCCGGTCTGCTACAAGCTGACAGTATCACACACTGTCCAGGTCTGGTGTCCTCAGATCAAAGTTTGCTTGATAGCTAAGTTTAGATTTGATGACTCATTTTACACGTCGTAGCCTTTAAACGTTGATGAGTTCCTGAGTGAGTGAATGAAATGTAGGATAACAGAAAAAGAGCATTTAGTTCTATTCAGACATTTGAAGAAATTGAGACATTTATAAGCTGTCATTACATTATAAAGTAACAGGAAGGTGATAATTTACCAAGAAAAATTTACTAGAAAACCAGCAACAACAAGCTGCAAGAGCGCAGACAATACTGGGATAAAACACGCCTTCAGATCTGTATGTGTCCATCTCATCTCCAAACTCTCCTCTTCCCACAGATAAGAACAGAAACAAAATTAGCTCAAGCACGTTATTTTGATAAATACATTTTGATTCATGAAGTTAATTCATTATAATTTGACATGATTTTTTTTGTGATTATTATTTTTTCAATTATGCGTTTGCTTCTGTCCTGCTAAATTCTAAAAGTTCCTGTAATTAAAGTCTAATTGTGGACGTTACATTCTTATTCCTTTGTGAAGCAGTAAACTATTGTAAATACGTTACTTGTAAGTAACTTCACAGAATTGTTATATTGTACTTTTTACAGATGTTCCTGTAAAACAGTCTAAATGTAACACGTACAGCAGCACTGATGTTATCAGTTTGAAAAGCTTCCTCCATTAAAGGCTAAAGAAGAATAACATGATGCTAGAACATCACATTTTATAACGTGACAGTAAAAATAACTCAGATTGCCTTTGATGTTTTCTTCCACAATCAGAGCTCTGAGCTCCCTTCATTCAGAGGGAAGTGCAGAATCCTTCAAAGTAAAAGCCTTTCTGGTTTGGATAGCTCTGCGCTGCTGAGCATAAGTGGGCTGAGCCTGGGTCCAGCTACATGAGTGGTGTCTTGTTTTGGTGAAGCTTTTGAATTGTTTGGCCTTTGAGGCCCGTGTGGAGCTCATAGAGTAGGCTGACACTAAGCGAGACCCACAGTGGGGCCTGCAGTGGGCGTACACACAGTATACAGCTCATACATAAAGCACCTCTCTGTCTGTCACATCAGTGTCTATTTATAGCTTTCCATTGAAGAAGAAGAAGTGTTTTCTGTTTGAACCATGTACCGAAACAACTCCTCCACATTATGTGGAAAACTGAGGGAACCCGCTGAGCAGCTCCTCCACACTTCACCTCAGTGATGCTTTTATTTTATAACACAAAGATTTAATCATTTATACGTTTGTGGTTTCCTGTTTGTTGCACTAAGAGCAGAGGTGTTCAAGCTTGTTCCACATGAAGCTGCTCAGCAGTTTGTTTGCATCAGCTGATTCAACAGATCAGTAAACTTGTGCTGAAAATAACTTTACTTCACAAACAAATGAAAAAAGGATCATCGGGAAGCTCTTGTGTGCTGTGATGCTTGTTGATTAACTGAGCATTAATAAGAAAAGTGACACTCAGCTCCACATCGCTGCTCTGCTTGAACTTCATCTCAGCTGGAAACAAGTGACGTGAACAGAACAGCGCTCTGAGCGCGCTCAGAAGCTCCTTTGTCCTCACTGCATTTCTACCTCCAGCTAAACCTGAAAAGTGCCGTTTAGTTTGTGCACTGAGGCCTGTGGATGAGTGATGCTGATTCAGGACTACAATCAGATGTCAGACCTCAGGTTTGAGGGTTTATCATGTGTATGTTTTTGCTCTACTGAACCTGAGGAAATGTACATGTTAGTGGTTAAAGGAGCGAGCGGTTCTCACACTCCTGTTAAAGAAAAGAAAATCCCCCACCCGCAGCTCGCTTCCTCTCAACTGCTCACACCTAAAGGAAAAAATGCAGCTTGTGTTTTTCTTCCCACCAGCTGGAGACTTAATTTACATAAGAAAACATGTTTTAGGTTCAATACTTAAAAAAAACCAAGACAAATAAAAGTTTATGAATCTTTCAGATTAAAAATAGAAATTTCAGGTTCTTCGCTTAAACGCACAAAAAAAAAAAAAACCATCATTTTCCTGTCAGTGAACGCACCATGCATGTATCATCTGTGGCTGTTTTCTCTTCATATTAACCTTTTTTTAAGTTTTATCTCTTCTTTGTTACTTTATGCTGCAAAACTAAAGAAGCTGGCAAGAAGGTAAAAGGTGAGAAAACCACAACAGAGTCAATCACAGGAAGGAGGAGGGTTTAAAAGACGTAAGCATGAGCGGACCAGAGTGTTGGTAACATTTCCGAGACACAGGATGGAGGAAACAACGCTGCTGTGTCTCCTCTGTAAGTACAATATGTTTTTATGGATGCTGAAATTTAACAATAACCTCAGAAACTCAATGTTCAGCAAGTTTGCGGGTTTATAACATGTCAGAGTGTAAAGCTGGTCTGCAGGTTTTGCAATAAATGTTCTAAAACAGTCGTCGTGTTCAGAGTTTTTAGGATTTTTGAGAGAAGATATGAGTCCCTTTCTCCTGCCCTAATCTAAGGTTGAGTTCAGAGTAAATGATATCACTGGTAACCGATGTTTGCAGTATTAAACAATCACACCTTATCCTTCAGGCTGATCCACACCTATCTACAGTTTTAAGATCTCTTTCCTTTTGGTATTCGCAAGTTTCTGAACATTTGCCTAAAAGATAATCGAAGCCGACTTTAGTCACAAACCAGTTTAAAGAGTTTAAACTTTGGCAGTAAGGAGGAGAGGGACAGTTATGAACTGGAACAAACCAGACAGCCCCACACTGAGAGAAGTGAAGTGGAAAATGTTGGTGTCACTGTCGTCTTCATGAGTGCGAAACCTCAGACTAACCTGCTGCTTTCTTTTAGTTCTGACTGCAGTGCTGATCTGCACGACACACCAAGGTCAGTGAGCTTCTGTTACCAGTGTCTGAAAGTCAGAAATAAGCAAAATGATCTCATGTTTTGTGCATTTATTGCTGCTGATGTACTGACGGTCAGGCTGTGGTGCAGCTCTAAGACACCACATCCTCTCTGCAGTTGTCATGCAAAGACTTTCCAGCTTTAACCGCTGCCTGAGCAAGAAGGAAGAAAGAAAAGACCCAAAGCTTAAAATCTGTATGTTTGCTGCTCTCTAGAAATGTTTGTGGGTCTTATAGACAACAAAACTGATAAACTATCCCACAAGTACAAAATAACTTAACGTGGAAACAAGTTACAAAGATGTTGATTCTGAAAGATGTTTAAACAACATTAAAACTGAAACTTTATTTCTTTGGAAAAATATTTTCATCTAAATTTCATGGAAAAAAAATCAACACTTCTGCAAATTCATGAACAAAGTCAAACCCACGCTCCCTCGTGTGAGGCACCAGTGCTAACCCCATGATGATGCCCACACACGTGGAAACAACAACGTTCAAGTCTTCAACTCACATCTCAAATGCACAGTGACAGAAACATCATTTACATGCAGATACATACGCTGCTGTGCAGCAACACCAGTCTGTGTATCTTGGGTGGATGTTGTTACAGGTGTTGGGTCATTTGTCCAAATCTTTGATGTATTTCATGTGATCTAACTGTTAGACAGGACAGTGGCTCCTTCTTTTAATAGCCTCTCAGAACTTTAGCACAAAAACAGCCAGAGTTTGTTACAGTAAAGCTCCTTCAAGCCTGCTCATCTCTGCTACCTGATGAAAAGCAGTTCAGGAGGTCGACTCAAATACCAAGCAGAGCAGAAGGGCAGTTAAGAGTAAAGCAGGGTGATGGGACTTTTCTGGAGGTTGTGGAGGCGGGGCACGTCAGATAGATGAGAAGCGTGTCAAAGAAGAACGAGGCGAGGACCCTCCAGTGGTTTGACAGTCAGCTGGTGACAAAGGCAGTGAAGACCCTGTGGAAGCCTGGCAGGAACATGGTAGCAGTCCAGTCCTACTCTTGGATATAACAACAGACAACACAGGACCATCCAGCACACCGGCTGCTCAGGTTCGACCCACTCAGGACACTCAGTGCTTGAGGTTTGCCAGCTCAGGACATTTAGGCAGCTTTGGACGCTCAGGCTCAAATAACAGTGGCTCAGTGTCTGGAGTGTTCCCAGGCAGAGCGGCAGACAGATGCTTGTGAGAGCTTCTTCTTTAAAGAGGGCGCAGGTGGAACGAAGGCAGTTGGCTCATAGCTTCACCGGTGAGGACCTGATATGAAGCAAATTGGAGTGCTGAACAACTGGACCCTGTAAGGTCCTCACAGTAAGACTTCCTCACAGACTGGTGGAAATGAGGCTAGAAAGCTGGGCAGCCTGGATGACACTGGAAGGCTAGACGTGGTTCTGGATGTTGCCCCCGGTCAGTTGAGTCCAATAAGAGGGAAACCAGTTTATGATGAAAATCTCAGGTCAAGGATGTTTCTTTTTCTTTGTAGAAGAGCAGGTTGCGAAGCAGGGCTAAAATCAGAGTCTTCCTCCTCTTATATTTGTTCTTCTATTTGAGTTATGGACGAGTACACACTTGAAATATTTGGCAGCTGTAGCAGTCGCGGAAAATTCCTTCTGTGGCAGAAAATCTCACAGATGCAGTCTTGATACCAATAGATGGATAAAAACTGGAGGAAATCCTCAGAGGCCTTGAAAACTCCTAAATGGAAGTAGCTTCTTCTGCTGGGTCTATTCTGTTGGTCTGAGACTGGCTTCCTTCATTTGCTTCCTGTTAAATCCAGAATTGAATTCAAAATCCTGCTCCTCACATACAAGGTCTTAAATAATCAGGCCCCATCTTATCATAATGACCTTGTAGTACCATATCACCCTATTAGAGCACTTCGCTCTCGCTCTGCAGGCCTACTTGTTGTTCCTAGAGTATTTAAAAGTAGAATGGGAGGCAGAGCCTTCAGCTTTCAGGCCCCTCTTCTGTGGAACCAGCTTCCAGTTTGGATTCAGGAGACAGAAACTCTTTTCTTTTTTGCTAAAGCCAATAGTTAGGGCTGGATCATCCCTTGGATACAACAGTCTCAGGCTTCTAGGGAACATCCAATGATGAAGTGAGATTTTTCACTTCCCTTGTGTTTCCACTACAGTCATCATAGTTTCCACATAATCGCAGAGAGCACAGACGTCATGGTAAATTTTAGCTTTTAATGATTTCTTTGAAATGTTCTTTTTGAAGGATTAATTACAGTACCGAATATCTATCTATCTAAAAAACAAGAACTGTGAGCGCAAGTTTGAATTTATTTTGGATTTCCTTTAATCCAGAGTGAACTGTACACAGTGCCTTGAAAAACTTTGATTTTGTTGGTCTTGAACTTTTACACTTTTGTTATCTTACAATCAAAAACATAATTTTTATTGTGATTTTCTGTGACAGACCAACACAGAGTAGCACACAATTGTGAAGTGGTACAAAAAAGAAAAAGAAGATGCATGGTTTTCAAAATTTTAAGCAAATCAAATCTGGTTTGCCGTGTTTTGGATTCTGCATCAATACTTTGTAGGGCCACCTTCCTCTACACGTCTTTGAGGTATGTCTCTACCAGCTTTGCACATCCAGAGACTGAAATCTTTGCTCATTCTTCGTTGCAAAACAGCTCAAGCTCAGGCAGATTCGATGGGGAGCGTCTGTGAACAGCAGTTTTCAAGTCTCGCCACCGATGGGATTTAGATCTGGACTTTGGCCATTTTAACACATGAATATTCTTTGGTCTAAACCATTCCATTGTATCTTTCGCTGTATGTTTCCAGTCATTGTCTTGTTCAAAGGCAAATCTCCTTCCCAGTCTCAAGTCCTTGGTAGCCTCCTACAGCTGTGAAAACTATAATTTTAATCTCAGCCAAACTGATTTACTCAGGAACAAATAAAACACTGAAAAAAGTCGAACAATAACATTTTTCAATTATCCAAGTGACTTTTATATCATGTTCAACCCGAGCAGCGAAAGAATGCAGGGGTCTGAAAATGATTTGCTGGGAATTCGGTGTTCTCGCCGTCTCTAGCAAGCCTTGAACCCCCAGCTAGCTATCAAGCTGGTGGGTATCAGACGTAACCAAAAACATTGGAGCACTTATGCAAAAATGATTACTTGCTGCTAGCAGGTTGTTAATGCTATCCTTCAAGTCTAAAACCAGCATGTTAATACGTGGAGATCCTGAAAGCTGCTCCAAAAATGATCAATTATATTTTAAATATTTGTTCAATTCAAATCAGTTCAAATTCTTTTTTTCTTTCTTAAAGAAATCTTGTACATCATGTATATTTTTTATGCCATGTGTCATTCCATTGCAAATAATAATCACAAATGAATTAAGAGGAGATGGCTGCAAAAACTCAGGAGCTGTGATTTCATCACACACTGCGTTCTAGACACCGTATAAACTTATGAAGTCCGGCGAAAACACAAGTACACACGGGCGTACATGAGTATTTGGCCTAACAGTCTGCAGTCTATGAACTAACCTCAGCTAACGCCAGCTAACAATGTTAGCTTGTTCGCGAGTATCCTTCACTAATAGTAATAACAACCGCAAAGCAATAGTACGTTGATCAGCCCATTTCCAATGAAGAAATGCATTCCTGCCCGTGCACTGCTGGCTCTGGGTCCATTGTGTAACTGACGCCACCAACAATAACAGGACGCTTACATTAGAGCCTTACTGTGTGTTTTGTTTCCAGCAATCAGAATCAGAGAAACTGTATTCATCCCATATGGAAATTGAGTATAAAAATGTTTTAAAAAGAGGACACGTGTTTTTCTCTAACCCGCTCTCAGCCATGCTATATATGACACATGCCCAGCTAAACCCTCGCCCGACTGCTTTCAATCCACAAAATTGGAGAAGGCATAGAGAGGGGACAGCCAAACATATGGAACCGGAAATGACCACCGTGTATTCTATTTATTTCAACAAAGTAACTGTATTCTGATTACCACCGATTAAAAAAGGTAATTCTAATGGAATACAGTTACATTTTGTATTTTAAATACGTAACACGGGTACATGCATTCTGTTACTCCCCAACACTGCCTTTGTTTGTCTGTCAACAATAGCTTTCTTCTTGCCACTGTTCCATACAGGCCAGATATGTGGAATACACACTCACAGTTGTCCTGTGGACAGACTCTCCCGCCTGAGCTGTGGATTTCTGCAGCTCCTCCAAATGGACAGTGGGCCTGTTAGAAGCTTCTCTGATAAGTGCTCTCTTTCCTCGGTCTGTCAGTTTAGGTGGATGATCATGTCTTGGAGTGCAGCATCCTTTTTCTATTTCTGGATGATGGATTGAATAGTGCCTTTTTGGCTTTTTGTTTTTTATATATAACCTAACCTTACTATAACTTTATCTACATCTTTATCCCTGACCTGTCTGGTGAGTGCCTCAGTCCTCATGATTTGTTCACTAATGTTCTCTAACAAACCACTGAGGCCGTCACAGAGCAGATGTGTTTATAATGAGACTAAATCACACACAGGTGAGCTCTATGATCTAGTTAGGTGACTTCTGAAGGCAACTGACTGCACTGGATTTTATTTGGAGGTATCAGAGTACAGGAGGCTGAATACAAATGCACGCCACACTCTTCAGTCTTTTTAAAACCATGTATCATTGTCATACAAGTTCACAATTATGTGCTACTTTGTGTTGGTCTGTCACAGAAGATCTCAATGAAATATTTAAGTTTGTGGTTATAAAGTGATAAAATGTGTAAAGAGGTATGAATCCTTTTTCAAGACATTGTATTTACACTCACTGGAATCTTTTGATAGTCGGTCCCACTGCATCATTTTTAGATCCTGGACCTCAGTACTACAGTAAGTGTGTTTGTGTCAGCCGTGTACGTCCACTTGTTGTTTCACAAATGTCTGTATCCTGACCTCTTCTGGTTGTTTGGTAGTATTGCATTTTCTTTCTGACACCATGTCTGACTTTAGTGTTTCTGGAAAGTAATTATAATTAGATGTGCTCAGCATGAGAGGTTCAGTTATGAGCAGTGCATACCTGTTACTGTAGGAAGAATTATTCTTCAAATAATCAGCAGAAACATAAAATCAGTTTAATTAAACTGCAGTTTATTTACATGTCCATCAGCTTCAGAGACCAGTGAGGATCTTTAATTCAATTTAATAAAAATCACTGAGATGGAAGAAATAAGAATTTCCACTTTTACTTTTCATGAAGTCAAAGACTTGATTTTAAAAAAGTGAATACAATTCTACATTAGCTTAGAGTTAAAGCGTATAAGTTGGTAAAATACAATTTATATATAAATAAGAAAATTGTAACTCACAGGTGTCGAACTCCAGGCCTCGAGGGCCGGTGTCCTGCAGGTTTCAGATGTATCCTTGAACCAACACAGCTGATTTAAATGGCTAAATTACCTCCTCAACATGTCTTGAAGTTCTCCAGGAGCCTGGTGATAAACTAATCATGTCATTCAGGTGTGTTGGCCAAGGGTGAGATCTAAAACCTGCAGGACAGCGGCTCTAGAGGCCTGGAGTTTGACACCCCTGCTGTAGATTATTGGAATAAATGACAATAAAATACATTTTTGACAGTACGACAGACAGACTCAAAGTGTAAAAGTGTGAGGTTCAGTGAGTAATGTCTGACTACTTTTCCTCACAGCTCGCCTGACTGTGAGTCCCAGCAGCTCTCAGCTGTTTGAAGGAGAGTTTGTGTCTCTGAGCTGTGAGGAGGACGACAGCTCTGCTGGATGGACTCTGAGGAGAAACACAAGCAAACGACAGAGGACTCGGTGTGGAGATGGGTGGGGAAAACCAGCTGGTTCGACTAATTCTTCGTGTAACATCAGCTACATCTTCACATTGGACAGTGGAGTTTACTGGTGTGAGTCCAGAGAGGGTCCCATCAGTAACATGGTTAACCTGACAGTCACTGGTAAGCTGAGTGTGTGGAGTTAGTGTTGATGAAGCTGTGTGTAAATGGATGAAATGCTGTAGTTTGTCTCTGTGTTGAGGTGGATCAGTGATCCTGCAGAGTCCTGTCCTCCCTGTGATGGAGGGAGATGACGTCACTCTGCTCTGTAAAACAAACACCACCGGCTCCAACCTCCCAGCTGCTTTCTATAAAGATGGTGTCTTTATTGGGAACCAGTCTACAGGTCGCATGACCATCCAGCATGTTTCCAGGTCTGATGAAGGCCTCTACAAGTGTGACATCAGCGGTCATGGAGAGTCTCCATCCAGCTGGATCACTGTCAAACGTGAGGAGCTTCACTCTGATTTCAGCTCTTTTTTTCATCAACACCTTCACCTAAACAGGTGTGATTCTCTCTGCAGGTAAACCTAAGACTGCAAACCCGCCCACTTCAGGAGCTCCACACCCAAACTCGAGTCATCTTCACTCTGACTTTGCACTGATGCGCTACCTGCTGGTGTTCTGTCCGTACTTCATCTCCACTCTTCTTATGGTGTCTTTATATCGACAGAGAGCCACAGGTAACACTCTAACCTGTCAGTCAACAATCAATGAACTGTGGGTGATTGAATTAATTTGTTAATATTTCATGTTAGAATAATACAATAACAATCATAATAACAAGAATCTGGATTTCCTTTCTGACCTCGTGTCTTGCAGGAGCTCACCTGAACTGAGGATGATGATGATGCTAACAAAGAGCATCACTTGTGAATTTCACCAACAATTCAAGAACTCGTTCACAAACAGTGAAAGCACACAGACGTGTGTTTAAGCTGAGCGTGTGAACACACAAATGCTCAGTGTCAGAGCACGCATCCACACAAATGATGAAGGCTCAGCTGTCCGACATACACCGATCAGGCATAACATCATGGGTGAAGGTAAAGGTGAAGTGAATAACACTGATTACCGCTTCATCATGGCACCTGTTAGTGTGAGGGCTACATCAGGAGTAGGTGAATAGTTAGTCTTTAAGTTGAGGTAAAGGAAAAATTCAAGTGTAGGGATTTAAACGAGTTTGAAAAGGGCTGAACTGTGAGGCTAGATGACCGAGTGAGGACATCTGAAAAACTGCAGGACTCGTAGGGTGTTCCTGGTGTGCTGTGGTCAGTCTTTATCAAAAGTGGTCAAAGGAAACAACAGAAAGAACCAAAGACAGGGTCATGGGTGGCCAAGGCTCATTGATACACGTAGGAAGTGAAGGCTGGCTCTGTGGTCCAAACCTTAGCTGCTGTAGCTCAGATTGCTGACATAAAGTCCTGGTTCTGATAGAAAGTAAACAGAAGATGGTATTGAGTATTGGTCTGCTGGGAAACAGTATTCCCTGATGGCTGTGACTGCCATCGGCAGGATAATGCGTCTTGCCATGAAGCACAGATGGTTCAGGAACTGTTTGAGGAGCACAACAACAAGTCTGAGGTGGTCTCCAAATTCCCCAGATCTCAACTCACACAATCATCTGTGGGACGTGCTGGACAAACATGTCTGACGTCCCACCTCCCAGCTGAGAGGACTTATGGGATCTTTTGTTAACACACTGCCTGTGTGGAGTCCATATCTTGATGACTGGGCTGTTTTGGCAGCAAAGAGGAGGGTAAACACAATATTAGGCTGGAGCTCATACTGTTATGCCTGGTCAGTGTATATCATCACATGAAATAATAAGAACAACCAGTTATTTAGCTTTTCAAAAAACAGCAATCTATGCAGATAAGCTAAATTGTATCTCTGGTTAATGTGAACAGATGAGGACCCAAAACTGATGTCTGGGGAACTCCTCAGAGTGGCCGGGCACCACACAAAGATATTCAGAGCAAGTTAAGGTGGAAACATCTTCAGACTGAAGACTCCTAAACTAAAGACTGTAAGCTTTGTAGCAGATCCACAGAGAGTGAGACAGCCAGCGCGCTGTTATCACGTCACTCACATTCAAACTACCTCCATAAATCAGCTTTAAATCCCCCTTAAACGGCAGGTTTACTGGTATACAACAGCACTGGTTTAACCTTTGGAAACAAAATTATTAAAGATTGCTGAATTCACATTTTATTCTGCATGTTTGCTTTCTTTATGGAACCAGCAGGAGCAGCAAAAAGCTCCAGAAAAACTCAAACTGGATTAAACTGTGATCCCAAAAGGAAACAGCCAGAGAAGAAGAAATCTGAGCTCTGTGTTTTCTTCTGGTTTTGGTAGAACTGGGCTAAAGACCTGTCTTTAATATTTAGTATTTTATGTTAGTAAGAACATAAAAGGAACAATTATGATGGGAAAACCAGAAACGAACAGAAAGATTTATTTGTTCTGTTATTTGTTCTTTTTTTTTTTTTTTCTTTTTGTCTTTTAAATGTTTGTGACTTTGTGACTTTGAGAGTTTGGAGAACCTGAAAAATCTGTATTTATTTTCTATGCTTAGGGGTATTTAAAGAGGAATAAAAAATGACTAAACCAAACAAACAGCTAACAGGACATGTGCATTCCAGATTTATTATTCATGACTATTTTATTTCCTGGAAACTTTCTCGTGTCATTTTTAAACTAAAATCTGAGTCACTGTCCAAATACATCTTTTTACTTGTTTGGGTCTCTCTCTTTTCTAAAAATTTATTTCTATTTCTAAACATAATGCTTTTGAAACCTGCTAGTGAGAATGCATGATGGTTAGATTCTTTCTACCCCTAATTCTAATACTTTTTTGCCCCACTGTATATCATTCGGATTGTCTACATTCAAAGGAACTACTTCCTCTTCCGCCTTTCATAGTCATGTGCGAAATACGGCTGTATAAATGTCTCGCAGCCCCTTGGCGCGCGCACTCCCAACAATGGCTGAGCGTAATTGGAGTCATGTGCGGACGTATTTTACCTCCACAAACAGCTGAGACGTGGTTTGCGATACATGTGGCAAAAAAGTGCTCCAAGAGTGAGATGTTGTGGCCATACTTTCCCAACCTTGAGACCTCAGAATTAGGGAGACAATCAAAAGGGCACATTTTACAGTGTTTATTTATCGGATAAAATACGTTAAATGTCACCGTTATTATTGGCCGGCCTGGAAACAGCGGGGTGTCCAAATTCAGAGGCTGCTTCCACCTGAGGACCGGCCTTCGCGGTCTAAAGAAAGCCGCGTAGTACGTCACGAGCTCCCTCGGTGGAGTGAAACTCTGCCGTCTGCTCCTTGCTATCTAAAATATAACAGGACACTGACGTAAACTCTTCTGTTTAATCAGTTTTCTGTTTGACGTTTATTCAGCTGTGTGAAAACCCCGGAGGAACCCTCCCGAGGGATTAATAAAGTTAAATTTAATTTAATCTAATAACTTTAATCTCAGCCAAACCGATTTACTCACGAACAAATAAAACACTGAAAAAGCCAAACAAGAACATTTTTAAGTTATCAAAGTGACTCATATATCATGTTTAACCCGAGTAGTGAAAGACCGCGGGGGTTTGAAGACGATGTGTCGGCTCAGATATTTGAAGTTTCCACAGCTACATTCTCACCTGAAAATATGTTAAAGGTTTTTTTGCGACCCAGAAAGAGAAATAAGAGTAATATTAAAACTAAGCAGCTGCCGTCATTGTTGGAGACTGGAATTGGCTGGGCCGCGCTATGAACTCTGTGATATGGTTTTTCAATTTTGTTGTCCGGGTGGGAAATCAGGAGATTTTCAGGAGGGGCACTGAAATTCGGGATTCTCCCGGAAAAATCGGGACGGTTGGCATGTATGGTTGTGGCAACATCACCAACCTTGTCAAACACCTCAGAGTAAATCATGTCACAGAATATGACGAGCGTATGTTGAGGCGAACTGAAGAGGAGGACAGGGACTTAACTTAGCAAACTTACTTACAAACTTAGCACTAAAAAAGTAGACCATTTTGGCCGGTTTTGGAGCAGTCTGGGGGGATGGTGACCTTTGAATGACCTATAAAATAAAGTTTAATATCTCAGAAACTGTAGCAGCACAAACGCTCATTTTACCTGCACAAATCTGCACAAACGTAGCACTAACCGCTCCGCCTATTTGCCTTTACGTTTCAAGTGGCTGGGGGGTCAGCTTCACTCTGCTCAGATTTTTCAAACTCGAGGGGTACAAAATGCAACACAAAAACTGACACGCGTGGTTTTATTCGCGAGCCAAACGCGTTTTTGCGACGCAAATCTGCTTGCAAATTTTCGCGGGACCCGCAAGCACGGCTCATCACGCTCCTACATTTACTTTACATGTAAACAAAACACAAGAAACAAAAGATGCTGGGGGTTGGGTTTGAGGTTATGACTATTGTTGTCATTATTTTTGTGCCTCAATAATGCTATGCTTTTTATTAAAAAGTGTTATAAAGTTATATAGTGTAGTATTAAGTGGACACAGCCTGAAAAATAAAGGCATGAGACCACGTGTCCTTGAGAAGTAGAAAGCTGCAGACTCTCGCTCATGCTTGCCTGGGAAAATATAGATAAGAGGGAACATTGTCTGTGGAAATTTACTGGAAAGCTGTTGTTTAGACTAAAATGAGAGAGCTTCTCTAATAAAACTGTTAGGGGCACACCACAATTTTCAGATCCGCGGCAGCGTGTCATGCAGGACGCATCTCCCTTCTAGAAGTAATAAAGTCTTAAATGGTCTACTGACCAGTGTTTTGTCTTCTATTGGATGCCTCTGAGGAATCAAAAGAACTCGGTAAAGTGTTGATATTTATACTATCTCAGCAGAAGTTTTCTACTTATGCCAAAACATTTCTTCCTGTTAAAAGGGAGTTTTTCCTTCCCGCAGTGTTTTACCTTTACAATATAAAAAACTGTTATTCCATATCATATATCAGTAAAATTTGATCTAACAGAAAGACTGGAATAAAATGCTTTGGTTACACATCTGAACGTTGTGTGGACACACGAGGGGAAAGGATGTCGCGGTTTTCCAAGATCACATCAGAAGGCCTCATGCTTTTAATGATAAGTTATCTCAATGTCATAGATCTGAATTCTAGACGATTCTATGAGCAAGAAACAATGCCCTTACACCGAGTTACAGAAATGTTTGTTCAGAAGAAATAAGAGTCCAAGCATTCCTGAACATAGTATTTGTTTATTTATATTTAGGAGATTCACTGAAAACAGATGAACAGATGGGATACAAACAAAGTGAGTGGGAGGGGTCACCCATCCTTCTACTCACTGATCAATAAATACTTTTTATTTATGCAAGAAACAAACAGCATTGTAACAGTGCATGTTAGAAATGACTGGACAGCAGCCAATAAGGAAAAAACTTAAACGCAAGATCCTAAAATTATTATTATTATTATCAACATTGCTGTAAGTTAACAAAACCCTGACAAACATCAGCAGTCAGTATTTTCACGTCACTGACAGCAGAAGTTAGGTCCTCTCTGAGTCCTAATGACAAATCAAATCATTTTCAGTAACTGTATCAACAACGAACACTTCGGTCGGCCATGTTTGGACCTCCAAAAACAGTTTAAACAAACACATCAGTTTGTGTAAAACTTTGTTAACATCAAAGTAACTTTACAAAGTCTGCAACATCTGCAACTTTAGCTGCCTCAAAACGAAGTTCTATTGATGCAACAGAAACACAATAATGATATAGGCCTGAACGATGTGCCTAAAACAACTCGCATCCATGTTTCAAAGAAAAGTACATAGCAAGTGTCATATAATGAAAACCTCAAGAAAATGATGTTTCTGTCACAACAAAACTCACAGTAATAAACAAATAAAATATTCTTAGAAAGACAAACTGCTTCATTTAAAAGAAATCTGTTGGTTCAAACAAACCTGCCATTTTTAACAATCGTATGTATGACATATAAAAGACAGCACTTTGGAAAGCTGTAGTTAAGTAATTATAGATCGATGTATAATGATATTTATAGAATTAATTCGTTTTTTAATGAAATAAAGCACCCAACAACAAAAACATCTTTTAAAACAAGCAAACAGGAAAGACGAAGTATGTTGACATAACAACTGCATAATGAAGGTTTGTTTACAGCGTTTTTACACTTTCAGGTTGTATTTTCAGTGAGAGTACAGCAGTGACTTTGTATTCCTTCAAATCTTTTTCTGCAAAGTTCACATTATTGCTGTTTCTTTCGGTGGATCCTTTTATGATAATTAAATGCGCCACGAGAAGTGAAGACCTTCCCGCACTGCTCGCAGGAGAAAAGCATGTCTTTTGTGTGGCGGTTCCTGTGCACCTTTAAAGTACCTATTTGAGTGAAACTCTTCCCACACTCCTCACAGCTGTACGGTCTCGTTCCAGTGTGGATGCGTTCATGTACTGTGCGCTGAGTCTGTGAACTAAAAGTCTTGTCGCAGTGTCTGCACTTGTATGGTTTTTCTCCAGTGTGAATACGTGTGTGGCGTCTCAGGTCTTCCCTCAAGGTGAATGTTTTCCCACACTGGTCACATCTGTGTGATTTCTCTCCGGTATGCATAACAACATGCCTTCTAAGGTTAGATGATGAAGAGAAATCTTTACCGCACTGCTCACAGGAGAAAATCATTTCTTTTGTGTGGATGTTCTTGTGGACCTTTAAAGTACCTATTTGAGTGAAACTCTTCCCACACTCCTCACAGCTGAACGGTTTCACCCCAGTGTGGATGCGCTGGTGATAGAAAAGACTCGAAGGCCATGAAAAACTTTTCGCGCACTCACTGCAGCTGTAGGGCTTTTCTCCTGTGTGAACCCTCTGATGATTCTTTAATTCTCCTTGGGTCACAAACCCTTTGTCACATTGCTGACAATGGTGCGGTCTCTCTCCAGTGTGATACCGTTGAATGTGAGTCGATAAGTTTCTCAATGAGATAAATTCACTGCCGCACTCCTGACACATATGTGGTTTTTCTCCACTGTGCATTTTCTTATGAACATTTAGCGTGCGTACTGTTTTGTATGTTTTCTCACACTGATCACAGCTGTACAGTCTTTCTTCAGTGTGACTTTTTTGATGACTCTTTAGTTGCTTCAGGTTGTGGAAAGCCTTCTGGCATTGCTGACATCTGTGTTTTTTATGCATTTCTTTGCCGGTCTTGTCCTAATTCAACAGAAAAACAAAAACAGATTATAACTCAGGTACTGGCAACATGGTGACACTTCCAGAAGTCAGCAGGGCTCTAGAATAACTTTTTCCCATGGTTGCACTGGTGCGCCAGCACCATTGGCGGAGCGGGGGGTGGCTTACTGGGCTTAAGCCCGGGTTGTTTTTTCAGAAACCCGGGGTCTTTTGGAGTGTGCGACCAACTGTTCGGGTAACAAAAAAAAAAAAAATCTCTGCAACTCTCCGTGTGGTCAACAACAGACACACATTTTGCCCCTATCATGGACTAAACGAATCAGAGATAGTCAGGGGCGGGACCTCTCTGATTGGCCATGGTCCAGTTGAAAGTGCAGGTGGAAGAGAGAGGTGAGTAGCTTGAATAAAGCGATATCAATTCATTAACGGATTCCACACAAAGACGTAAACACAGAGTGGACGCATCAGAATCAGCTTTGTCTTTCTTGGCTTTCTCACCCGACGGCCCGTAGACGGACACGCTTAGCGATCCTGATGTGTCCGGTCCGCGCTGTGTTTACGTCTTTTTTGCGCTGATTCTGAGCTGCAGGTTTTGTCTCTCTCCAACCAAAATTTGCAGAGCCAGCAGCAAAAGAAGCAGCAAACTGCGCTTCACATTTGATCAATGTCGTCATGAATTCCCTCTGACTTTTGCTGTTTTGCTTCCACCACGATAAAAATCACACTTCCTGCACAGCTCTCTCTCTGTGTGTACTTCAGGAACAGTTTCCAGTCTCAAATCTCTGTTTTCTGCATTATTTGTTTGCTTATTACCCACCAGTCTACTGTTGTTTACAGCGCTGTCTTTTTCTTTTTTCACTTCAATGACCTCGGACAAGAAAGCCTAATTTCTGCTGTTCAACACTGAAGAAATTTAAACTTCTTAAAATTATGCAAAATTGCAGAATATTTTTAAGGTTATCTGCTATAAAAAGCCAGACCAGGAAAATCTCCTTCATGTTTTTCTGTGTTTTATTCTCAGTTACTTTCACACAAAGGCATCTGCTGTGATGTTCACAATTCTGATGAAGTCTCATGTGTATCAGTACTGATAAGTGATCAGAATTATAATATTTCTGACTGTCTGAGGCTAAATTGAATCAAATCAGGACTTTGAAAACCAGAATCGAATGGATTATAGAAATCAGTGATGATACCCAGCCCTATGAGCAGCCTAGGCCTGACAGAAGTGGATGTAGCTGTGGGTAATAAGAAAAGATGAAAAGAACGATTGATAACTTTTTTGTTAAGTTAAGGCCTGATCTGTCTGAAATTCATAGCCAGTGCTCTGACACGGTGCCATCAATATTTGAATGCTGAAAAAGCACAGTGTATCCAGGAAACACATTATATGCTGCGATAAATGCCCAAGTGTCCCCTCTCCCCACTGCCTTTCAGCAGCATGCAGCAGCAAACAGGTCGTCAGAGGAGCCGAGATGATGATTAAGTTTAACATTTTCTACAATATTGACAAAGCACTTTAAGCACAAGATTGTTAGTTAATAATTTAGAAATTTTATATATTATGCTTTGGATGTTGTTCAATATATTTCTATGCAAATCAAGAGGAATTTCAATACACAGCAGTATATTCACAGTTGAAACCAGATATTTACATACACTTTAGTGAAAAAACATTAAAAAAAAACATAAAAACATTTTTTTACTGTTAAACATCAATTTAGAGTAAACTTTTGTTTTAGATAAATATTGAAATATCTTTTGAATTAGTTAAATGTCAGAATAAAGAGAGACAGAGCTTCTATTTTAATCACTTTCATCATATTTAGGAGTACATATACACTAAGTTTATTGTTAATTAATAAGAAAACTCCAGACGACTCCATTCTGAGCTGAAGAAGCTTCTGATTGGTTAGTAGAGTCCATGTGAGTAAATTGGTGGCACAGCTGTGGATGCATATAAGGCAAAACACAGAGCCTGTTTCTTTGACATGGGAACATCAAGAGATGTCAACCAAAACACCAGGAAAAGGATTGTGGAGCTCCATAAATGTGGCTCAATTTTGAATACAATTTGGTGCCATTTGCAATTAAGAAATACAGATAGTTTCTCTCTTTACTCTTATTAAAGTTAACAAATGTGTTCAGTTCTGGTTGAATTGGGGTTTAGTCCTCGCGTCTTGATGCAGCCCTGATTTTGTTCTGCCTTGCTGCTTAATTAAAAACACTAGTTTAAGGTGTCCTGCATATGTGATATATATTTTCTTCTTATATGAAGCTATTCTTTTTCAAACAAAACTCAAAACACGGCCTAGTAAACCTTAAACTTCACAGCATGCTTTTTCAATCTTTTGTAATGATGATTAACTAACAATCTTGTGAACACAAAGTTCTTTATTTGGAGCACAGATCTACAAGAAAGATAAGTTACTGAAAAAGTGCTCGAGCTTAAAGTGCTTTGGCAATGTTAAACTTAATCATCATCATCTTTGCTGCTACCTGCCGCTGAAAGGCAGTGAGGAGAGGGGACACTTGGGCAGTGCATTTATCACGACATATAATTTTGTTTTTGGATACGCAGTGCTTTTTCAGCGTTCAAAGCTTAATGGCTCCGTGTCAGAGCACTGGCTATGAATTTCAGACAGATCAGGCCTTAACTTAACGAAAAAGTGATCTTTTCATCCTTACCCAGAGCTACATCCACTTCTGTTGGGTGAGAATCGTTACTGATTTCTATAATCCATTCAATTCAGGTTCACAAGGTCCCGATGCGATTCGGTTCAATTTTAAAATCAGACAGTCAGAAGTATTATAGTTCTGATCTAGCACACTTCAAATCCTGTCTCCCCCCCACCCTGGACCCCCACCAATTCGCATACCGCCAGAACAGGAGCACAGAGGATGCAGTCTCCATCGCACTGCACTCTGTCCTCTCACACCTGGACAACAACAACACCTACGCCAGAATGCTGTTTATAGACTTCAGTTCAGCATTCAACACAATCCACCCCTCACAACTCATCAGGAAACTGACAGACCTGGGCATCAGCTCCCTCATCTGCAAATGGTTACTGGACTTCCTGACCAACCGCCCCCAACATGTCCGGCTGGATAACCACTGCTCATCTACCATCACAATGAACACCGGTGTACCACAAGGCTGTGTGATGAGCCCTTTCCTCTACTCCCTCTTCACCCACGACTGCAGACCGGCTGATGGTTCCAACACCATCATTAAGTTTGCAGATGACACCACGGTGATTGGCCTCATCAGTGACAACGATGAGGCCGCCTACAGGGAGGAGGTGGATCGTCTGGCTGAGTGGTGCGACACAAACAACCTGCTGCTTAACACCGAGAAGACCAAGGAGCTCATCGTGGACTACAGGAGGAATGCTGACCCACATCCACCCATCCACATTAAGGGGACGGCTGTGGAGCGTGTGAGCAGCTTCAAGTTCCTGGGAGTCCACATCTCCGAGGATCTCATCTGGACGACCAACTGCTCCAAGCTGGTCAAGAAGGCTCACCAGCGCCTCTTCTTCTTGAGGACTCTGAGGAAGAACCACCTGTCCTCAGACATCCTGGTGAACTTCTATCGCTGCACCATCGAGAGCATCCTGACCAACTGTATAACAGTCTGGTACGGGAACTGCTCTGCCTCGGACCGGAAGGCGTTGCAGAGGGTCGTGAAAACTGCCCAGCGCATCGCCGGAGCACCACTTCCTGCCATAAAGGACATCTACAGGAAGCGGTGTCTGAAAAGGGCTGGGAAAATCATCAAAGACCCCAGTCACCCATCACATGGACTCTTCACCCTCCTGCCCTCTGGGAGGCGCCACAGGAGCCTCCGGACTAAGACCACCAGGTACCGGAACAGCTTCTTCCCCACAGCTGTCAGACTCCTGAACTCTGCCTCCTGACATCTGACCCACGTTAAACTCATGGACTGGACATACACACCCCCACAATGAACAACTGTACCCTCAAACACAATAATAACATGGACTGAACCACCACTCACAACCACTAGCACTTTATATAGCCTCTGTAGAAACTATCTACACCCTCACTTATCTTAACTGCACTACTGTATAGCTCTGTGTAAATAATCATTCTGTACATTCAATAATCTTTAATCCTACAACTGTTTACAACTTGCATAGTTCCCATTTCTGTATAGCTGTATATCTCAGATTCTGTAAAGTTATTTATTTCATATTCTGTATAGTTTTTCATATTTATATCCTGTTCATATCCTGTACATAGCTTGTACTCACTACAGCCTTTACATACTTAGTTATAGAATATTCACAACATACTTCATACCGTGTACATTATAACATACCATAATAGACCCATTTCTGTAATATACTTACATATCTATATTATTGCTAATATATATTGTAATATATCTATATCACTAAAGCACTTCTGGATGGATGCAAACTGCATTTCGTTGCCCTGTACCTGTGCATGTGCAATGACAATAAAGTTGAATTCTATTCTATTCTATTCTATTCTATTCTATCATTTATCAGTACTGACAGTGTGAGACTTCATCAGAGGTGTGAGCATCACAGCAGATGTCTGTGTGTCAAAGTAACTGAGGACAAAACAAAAAAACATGAAGGAGATTTTCCTGACTTTTTATAGCAGATAACCTTAAAAATATTCTGCAGTAGAACAAAAACTGAAGAAACAGGAAAGGTGAGTAAAAGGTTTCTACTAAACATCTAAAATGCTCGGCTGTGTTTGATCATATATACTTTAAGATCAGTAAATATCCAAATGAAATGCTGTCAAAACAAGTCATCTATGTTTTATTATTCCCAGAAACACTCGTGTCCAAAATGACACCCTTCAGCTAACTGCTGTTTGGAAATCACATTGTTGGCGCAAAATATATTGTATGCTGTCAAACTGTTTCTCTGGCATTTTTCATAGATTTGACTAAAGAAATGAAAACAAATGATGTTTATGGAACATCCCTGTATTACCTCCTTATTTTATGCTTGAATGATTCACAGGCTAGAGTTACACGACTTAAACTGCCATTAGTGTTATTATTTAATTTGTTCTAATCTTTATTTGTCCTGGTTTTAAACTCTTTCCCTGCAGGCACACTGAAAATGGTGTTGGCTATTTTGCCTGGTAAGAGTACTGAGTGTGCAATGTTGTTTAATTAGTGTGTTATTAGTCAGTTATCAGAGACATTACAGAAAGTTTCCCAGATAAAAGTCGAGTGATACTCCTGATTCATTGCTAATCAGTATATGTTACAAACTCTCCATCGTCCAGCCCTACAAACAAGTCTCAGGTCCAGAGCACGCTCCACTGAGAAAAGCTGTTCTGTTATTTATTTCATGTGAAAATACAAATCATGAAGCCACTAATTCTTCAAACTCCAAGTCTAGATTTTGTCTCGCTTCTCTCAGGCTCAGCAAGCAGCAGCGCTTCGTCATGTGGTTTCTTTTCGTACGCTGCCGTGCTTAACTTAGAAAATGCTCCTTTTTTTATTTACAGCAATTATTTCTAGGCACCTTTTCGGGTGAAGCCATCCTGCTGCTTCTGTTCCCTCAGTGGTCCAGACCTCTGCCAACCTTCCTCTCCTCCCTCCTCAGATACGTCACCTCCACCTGTGAGCTGTGAAATAAGATTTAGATGCTGGATTATTTATGTCAGTTATCCAGTGACTTCTGAGCCTCTGACAATAAGAGACGCCTCATGTCACAGTTTAGTTAAACGCCCTAAATAACAGTTGAAACTTTGCACTTCAGTCACATGTTAATGTTTTATATAAACTTCACTGTGTACAAAAATGGTGTGACTGTCTAAGAACTGTAGGAATACAGGAAGCAGGTAAAAAAAAACTCTGGAGTTGATTTAAAGTGTTGTACTTGTAGCTGTTCACTGTGATTTTAAACACTCAAACATTTTCACACCCATAGGTCGTTTATTCTGAAACGAATCAGCCGATGACTCAGTGAACTTGTAGTTTTGTTAGGGAAACCACAGCCTGCAAGCAGTTAACTGCAGCCAGCTTCTAAAAAGAGGATGACCTCTCTTAGCAGCTCAGTTTATAGCACAGTGTGCGTCTATCTGACCGGTTCAAACTGGTGTGGAGAAGCTGCTTGTCTTGCACTGAGCTAAGAGCTAACCGTCAAACTGTCAAAGAGTGCGCGCTGTGTGGAGACCTGACACAGACGACAGACTCAGACACATCTCTGTGATCCTAGTTTGAGTTTACAGAGGTCAGAGTTACAGCCTGTACGGTCAGCAGGAAAACACCGCTCCTTTAAGGGTCAGAGGTCACAGCAACCCACGCACGCGCACTCGTTTTCATATCTTAGTGAGGCCATCTCGTTGACATAATGCTAACTGTAACCCTGACACTAAAACCACATTTTGAGCCTCAAAAGTAGCTTCTAACTCGTGCGGACAGACACTGTCCCCGTTACTGACTGGTCCCCACAAGTATGGTAGCATCACAATTTTCTGTTCCCCCGGAGCGTTGTTTCCTTACAAACGTGGCACTATTTAACGCGAGTTTTTTTTTTCTTCCACCAGGGAAATTAAAAAAAACAAACAAAAAAAACACGTTTCCCGTCTGAGCTCAGTTTGTGTCCACTGTGCCGTGCGTGCGTGCCCGTTACACGAGGAATGGGGGCGTGTGCGTGCTACCTACCTCCGGCTCAGCACGAGGATGCGAGGCTGCTCCTGTTTCTCAGAACACCGGTGAAGTCGATGTGCGGTGTATCCTTCCGCGGCGTGGCGAGGCTTCGGACTGCGAGTGGAAGTTTGTGTTGATGATGTATCGAGGCCTCGCGAGTTGGTCGTACCACGTGACTCATTTAAAAAACTGAAGTAAACCTTTTTATGGAAGGACGGAGAATTAGTTCAGTTCAGTGCTTTTTTTTTATTTCAAACATATACATTCACCAACGTTTCATAAAATCATTCCATGCAGTTGTTTGAAAAGGAGTAGGCAGAAGTATATACTTATTTAGCCCCCTCAGGTTTACGTCCTCATCATCTAAATTTGAACCACAAAAACGTATACCACGCCTTCAACTTAGAACATAACATCGCAAAAAAATATTTTCTCATGTTCAACTAAAACTATATTTAGATTTGCTAATTTGCAGAAGAAAATAAACATCAGTTTGACTCAGGGGCGATTCTAGGATCAGAGCTTTGGGGGTGCTAAGCACCCAGAGAGCTGCCCAGCCAGCTAAGATACACTTTACTCATCCTGCATCCTCCCTGTCCTCATCGTCTGCTGTCTTCATCTCCTTTATCAGTCATCAATTTTACCATCTCTGTGCAAGTCTGCAAATTTCTTTATTAAATCATAAGATTCTTAAATTCATCAATCTCTCTGTGCCTGGGTCCTCGTCACAAAACATGACATCACTGTTTTGTACATTTTAACAATTTAATCCACACATTTGTGAAAGAAAAGCAAAACAGTTTCTTGAAAAGTCTGTAACAAAACCATCAAATCTGATAAAGGTTATTTAAATGCTGCTAAAGAAGAAAGGATTGGAATAAAAAAAAACATTTCCTTTTTTTTTTTGCCTGTCCCATTTGGTTCTTTAGCCGTCAGAATTGTTGTCTGAAGACCAACAAGGATACCCAGTGGATTTACTTTGCCAAATGGATCATCGTGGCATTGCCGTATTGGTCCATTTGATCGACCTTTGTTTTTATTATTTATTATATTTTATTTTCAGATGTTACAGACGGGACAGACATGAGTGAGAGATAGGAAAGGGAGAGAGAAAGAGGAAGGAAAGGAAAAACAGAAGGGGAGAGGGACAGTGAGAAAGGGGAAAAAAAATAAAAAATCTCCTGGATCACCTGTTGAGAGAAGAATAGAAAACAAGCACAAAAAAAAAACAAAGCAACATACTAAACACAACACCATCACGTTAATCTAGCTAAGTGTAAACAGCAGTAAATACTAAAAATTCAATGTTGTTGTGCAGCAGGCAGGACAGACAGCGCACAATGTGCTTTGAAGTAGCAGCCAAGAAAGGTGTAATTTAAGTCTACGAGCAGTGAACACCTGTGTGCATACCTGTGTGGATCAGCGCGCTTGTATTCAAATGGTTTCCACATGTAATGGTCTGCAAGAGGATGTAGAGAGCCATAGCCCCGTCCCCCAGGGCATGAAGCAGGCATGGAGGAGATCCAAGCCCCAGACATCCAGAGGCCCCAGAGCACGAGAGCCCAAGAAGGACCACCGGAGGGGCATCCGTGCCACCCTCATGGGAAGGGCTGAGGATCCCCAGACGAGGCGTCACCCAGTAGCCACCGAGCAGAAGCTAGAGGGGGCTGCACCGGCGTGCCCGCCGGCTCTGCCGGCAGCCAGCTGTGCCAGAGTGAACCGAGCCGCAGGCCCAGAGGCCGGAGGCTCGAGGGCCCCCCGCACCCCGGAGGAGGCCTGACCGAGCAACAGGCGCCAGGCCCCGCCAGGCAGCCACCGGGAGTGAGCCGGTACATACCTGAGCGCCCAGCCCCGGACACCAAGAACCACCAATGCACCGACCCCTGAGGGCATCAGTCACCGGCAGGGAGTGTGGTGAGGGGAGATAGGCCTTGGAGGGCCTGGGAGTTCCCAGAGAGGTGGAGTCTAAGACCCGACCTGACATATAGACACAGACAAACAGGCACACACAGACACAAACATGCGTTCCCACCCTCGTGCACACATATACAAACACTCAGCACTCACCCAACGTAAGGACTGACATAAATGGACATGTACACACAATCACACTCCCCAAACATACTCTATACCCCGAGTCCAGGTACCCTCGCCCCCAGAGGGGGAAACAGAACCCAGACCCAAGAGATGTTACCCTTCCCCCCAGAGTGGAGGCAAGCAGACCGTCCCAGGCTCCACAGCAGCAGGGAGGCCAATCGGACAGCCAACATCTCCTCCCAGCCCCCCCGCCCCCCCAAAAAAACATTTCCTAACCTGAATTACTGGGGGAGAATAATGAATGACGCTCATAGTGAGTAAAAAGTAAACTGAGTGCATTTTTTGGACAGAGATTCACTTTTAATGTGTATAATGTGTAATACAGACACATAAAAAACACTCCTGAAACAGAATAAATTATTACAAATAAATTATTACAAAATATTAATAAAAACTATAAAAATGGAGGCAACTTTGCCTGTGGTAGAATGTATACCATGTATGAAAAAGTCTTTACTGCAGATACTAATTTTGTGTTGTAAGATTTATGAGTTTCATGCTTTCATAGTGGTGCTTAGGAGAGCTTGACATTTTATCAGGTGGTGCACACTGTAAAAGGTTTGAGAAACACTGATAAGTGTGTGTGTGCTTTTGGAAAACATTTAAAGCTGCAGTACAGAATCTTTGAAACAAGCTTAAAACATTTTTAGAATATAAACAGAGCATCTGCTTCTCTTTACAGCTCCTCACTGCACCAGGGCTGTTTGGCACTTTCTGATAGTGTGCAAATGTGATGCACGTACTGCGGCAGTCATACAGACAACTGGACGGTCCAAAAGCTGGCCTACCTATTACTGGCTGAGGTTTTAGTAGAGTTGTGGCTGAACCACATAAAAATATATCATTGATTTTAATCTCCCCAATCAATGATAATGTTATGTTGGAATGTTGTTAAAGAGGGTCAAAATGTTCCAACCCAGTTTGTTTAGCAGATTCTGTATAGCAGCTTTAATATAGGGAGGACACAACTTCCAGATTGTGAGTTAAAATCAGGTTTGTTCTCCTTGTCAGTTTAACAGTTTCTGTTGTGCCCGTCACTGTTCCCTGTCTGTTTGCTTACCTGGTTCTTCCTGACCTTGTACTTTCTCCTCATGTTCCCTCTTTCCTCTCTCCCTCTTTGGCCTGACAATCATACACAAATAGATTCAATTAGGTGATAAATTAAATTAATATAAAAAAAATTCTATTAAGATCACTAACAAAAAGTCCTCTCTCAGTCTACTTTCAACCAAAAGGCAAATAACCAAACCACACGAACATCTAATAAAAGATATAAACATTGAAACATTGATCCAACATTATTCCTGATTCACGGATCATTTGATTTTACACTTTTACCTGAATGTGGCTCCTTTTTTTGAAAAAACTTCCTCATATCCATTATGAACCTGGCTGTGTCTCTGTACACACACACACACACACACACACACACACACACACACACACACACACACACACACACACACACACACACACACACACACACACACACACACCAGGAGTTATAAGGTTAATGGGCATTCAGTCAGTTAGTATCCATTTCTAACAGGACAGTGGTAACAACAGCAGGCTGCGGACAATCTAAAGTTCTAGATTTTAAATAGGCTGTATACATTTCAATGGGAGCAACAGGACGGTCAAATGTGGCTGATTTTATTACAGAGCAGGACGGATTGTAGGGCAGCAAACATCGTGGGAAAACACGTTTTCAACACTGCAGGTTACCTGGTGTAATGTTTTTCAGCTAAAAAGAAACATGGTCTGACTCCTACCAACTATATGAAGAGTAACTGAAGGTTAAATGCAGCCAACATGTCCTGTTTTAAGCCAGACACTTACACCTCCGCTCCGCTGCGTCTCAGCCACCATCGCTCTGGCAGCAGGAGCTGGAGCCAGAGCAGGGGAGAGGCGAGCTGGAACAAACCACTTTGGGAGGGGGGAGGTTATCTATACTTTTGTTGTTAAAGTGTTACGTCTCAACCAAGTACTGTATGCTTTTATATTTTTAGTAGTGTGTCACACAAACAGCAAATATTGTCAACAAAGTAAGAAATCTTTGGGGGTGCTTTGATTCATTTTGGGGGTGCTGAAGCACCCCCAAAAATGGGCTAAAATCGCCCCTGGTTTGACTGCTGTCTTGGGTTAATTGCATTTTCTTCATTCTTATACTTATTTAAAATTTCTTTTTTGAGTTTTATTTTAAACTGGTTTATATCACTACTGACCTTTATTTCTTCTTTTAACTCATTCCAGAATTTAACTCCCGCTATTGAAATAGACATCCTTTTCAATGTTGTTCTTACTCTTTGTAATTTTAAATTCCACTTCCCTCTAAAATTATACCTCCCTTGTCTTTCTAAGAACCATTTACTTATTTTGATTGGGAGCATCCCTTTCCTTGCCTTATATATTATTTGCACTGTTTTAAACTTCACCAAATCCTGGAATTTTATAGCTTGCGTCCTAATAAAGAGTGAGTTTGTGTGAGCCCTATACCCCTCCTGATTTATTAGTCTAATGGCCCTTTTCTGCATTATGATTATAGTCTGAATATTACTTTTATATGTATTTCCCCAAACCGCTACACAATAACTCATGTATGGTAATAGCAAAGCACAATATACACTCAACAAAAATATAAACGCAACACCTTTGTTACTGCTCCCATTCCCCATGGGATGGACGTAGAGACCTAAAATTCATTCCAGATACACAATATAACCATCCCTCCCAAACAGTGGTCACAAATCAGTCCAAATGTGTGGTAGTGGGCACATCTGCTATATTGAGATAATCCATCCCACCTCACAGGTGTGCCACATCAGGATGCTGATCTGACATCATGAGTAGTGCACAGGTGTACCTCAGACTGCCCACAACAAAAGGCCACCCTGGAATGTGCAGTTTTTTGCGCTATTGGGGGTCTGGGGACCCAGAACCGGTCAGTATCTGGTGTGACCACCATTTGCCTCATGCAGTGCAACACATCGTCGCATGGAGTCTATCAGATTGTCAATTGTGGCCTGTGGAATGTTGGTCCACTCCACTTCAATGGCTGTGCGAGGTTGTTGGATATTCGTGGGAACTGGTACACGCTGTCGTATACGCCGGTCAAGCACATCCCGAACATGCTCAATGGGTGACATGTCCGGTGAGTATGCTGGCCATGCAAGAACTGGGACGTTCTCAGCTGCCATCTGCCCTGAACAATGTGAACCATGATTCTGGCTGGTGTGGTTACACGAGGTCTGCGGTTGTGAGGCCGGTTGGATGTGCTGCCATATTCTCTGAAACGCCTGTGGAGACGGCTTATGGTTGAGAAATGAACATTCAATGCACAGGCGACAGATCTGGTTGACATTCCTGCTGTCAGCATGCCAATTGCACGCTCCCTCATTGCTTGTGGCATCTGTGGCATTTTGCTGTGAGACAAAACTGCACATTCCAGGGTGGCCTTTTGTTGTGGGCAGTCTGAGGTACACCCGTGCACTACTCATGATGTCAGATCAGCATCCTGATGTGGCACACCTGTGAGGTGGGATGGATTATCTCAATATAGCAGATGTGCCCACTACCACACATTTGGACTGATTTGTGACCACTGTTTGGGAGGGATGGTTATATTGTGTATCTGGAATGAATTTTAGGTCTCTACGTCCATCCCATGGGGAATGGGAGCAGTAACAAAGGTGTTGCGTTTATATTTTTGTTGAGTGTAACATATACAATGTTTTCCTATCCAGAAATTGTTTTACTTTCCCCAAGACAGCAATGCCCCGTGCTAACTTTCCCCTCGCATAAGTGATGTGTGATTTCCAACAGGCCTTATGATCAGTGATCACACCAAGAAATTTTATGGCATTAACCCTTTCTAGATATATATTATCGACACAAATTTCAATGTTGATGTTTTTCTTATAGTTTCCGAATAACATAAATTTAGTTTTATTTAAATTTAAGGACAATTTGTTTCTATCAAACCGCTTCTTTAATATCTTTAACTCCTGTGTGATCACCTCCAAAACCTGTTGAAATTCCACACCTGAACAAAGTATATTGGTATCATCTGCAAAAATTGCAAACTTTAGTATCTTCGATACTTTACAAATATCATTTATATACATAATAAACATTTTCGGACCCAATACTGATCCTTGAGGTACTCCACATTCAATATCCATCAATTTAGATTTAAAGTCATTTATTTGTACATATTGCTGTCGATTCATCACATAGCTGTTTATCCAATCCAGTACCACACCCCTGAACCCATATTTTTCCAGTTTGATTTTTAGAATTTCGTGGTCAACAGTATCAATGCTTTTTTTAGATCTAGAAAGACTCCAAGTGCATACATCTTGTTATCCATACATTCTGTTATTTCTTCCATTAAATCCATCAATGCCAAAACTGCTGATCTATTATTTCTAAACCCATACTGGCAATTTGCCAACAAATCATGTTTATCCACAAAGCTGTCAAATCTTTTTAGAAATAGTTTTTCCAGTATCTTAGAAAACTGGGAGAGTACCGACACTGGTCTATAATTTGTAAAACAATGCTTTTCACCTGATTTATAAATGGGAATCATTTTTACAACTTTCTTTTTTTGTGGAAAAACCCCTTCCTGGAAAGACAAATTAAAAATATATTGTAGCGGTTTTACAATAACACCAATTACTCTCTTTACCATTACCATATCAATATGATGACAGTCAGTACTCGTTTTGTTCTTAAGTCCACTGACAATATCATATATCTCCTTCTCTTCCACTGATCCTAAAAACATTGAACTTGCATTCCTTTCAATGTTTCCTCCAGTCTCGCTTTCTATCATATCAACCTTTATTTCTGCAGCCAGTTTTGGCCCTATATTTACAAAAAATTCATTGAATCCATCTACTACTTCGTTCATTTTACTAATAGTATTTGTCCCTTCCATAAAATACCCAGGGTAGTCATTAGTCCTTGGTCCATTTTTTATTATACTATTTAATACCTTCCATATCCCTTTCATGCTATCTTTATTATCTTCTAACTTTTTGATGAATTAATCTTTTTTACAAGTTCTCATTATGTTAGTTAATTTATTTTTATACTTTTTATATTTCTTTTCAGACTCTGTAGTTCTCTTTTTAATGAATTCTCTATATAAGGTGTTCTTTTTTTTACAGGCATTTTGCAGTCCCTTCGTCATCCATGGTCTTCCTGCATACTTATCTTTCCTGTTGACTTCAATGAGTAGGCTGTTTTCCTCTAATAAGGCCATGAATATGCTTAAGAATGCCTCATAGGCTTTATTGACATCCTTGTGTTTATATACAATAGTCCAATCTTGTTTTATTAACTCATTTTTGAGACACTGCATTGTCTTTTCTGTTCTAATTGTTTTATATATTGTCTTACATTCATTTCTATGAACTTCATAGCAACAGTCATAAGTTACAAAAAACTGGTAAGTGGTCACTTATATAATTTATCAATATTTTATATTTTCTTCCATTACATTTGTAAAAATATTATCTAATAGAGTTGCGCCATGAGTGGTTATTCTCCCCGGTCTTGTTATCAGGGGAAATAATCCCATACAATACATTGAATCAATAAATTCTTCAATACTCTTATTATGATTTGGGTTCAATAAATCAATATTAAAGTCTCCACAAATAAACATTCTTTTCTGATTCAGATTTGTATACAAGTCCTCCATAATGTCCTTAAAAGTCTCAATCTTTGACCCTGGTGTTCTATATATGCAACTGACAATCATATTTTTCTGTTTTTTCATATTTATTTCCACTGTTATACATTCCATCACTCCATCTACCACCCTCGTCATTCTTCTCATTTTTTCAAATCTTAGATTTTCATCAACATAGAGTGCCACCCCACCTCCTTTTTAATTAGTCCGATCTAAGTGGAGGAATTCATATCCCTCTATCTCAAAATCTTCTTTTCCAGTGTTTATCCAAGTCTCTGATATTGCTATCACACCAAATGGTTGATTAAACTGTGCTATATATTCTTTAATAAATTGAAAGTTTGCATATAGACTTCTACTATTGAAATGAACCATGGTTATATTCTTACCCCGCTCTATGTTCCTATTAAATTGTTCCATTGTATAATAATTACTGTCCTTTAACATTTTGGTAAAAAAAAATTACAGTCAGGATCATACCCCAGTGTCTGCGTTTTTCTTGATTAGGTATTCATTAACATACACATTCGTTCCTTTCAACTTTCTTCCTTGCTTCAGTAGCTCTTTTTTCTGCTTCCTATTAACAAATCTTATAATAATGGCAGGTTTTTGGTGGAGCCTGGCTGTGGCCTGCTGGCTGATGGTGCAGCCTGGCTGTGGCCTGCTGGCTTTGGGTGTTCTGAATCTGTTCCTAACAGATCGCTACGCATCGATCGACTGTACACATATCCAACTTCTTTAAACATGCCATGAGGTTGATATATGCATCGGAGGAACTCAGAATTCAGTATCTTGCCCAAGGATCCTTTCTCATGTGTAGCGAGTAAAAGCCACCGAGTAACCGCTAAGGGCCTCTATACTACTTGTGCAAACTTTCAGGCCCAAAGCTCTTACAGGAACGAGCCCAGAATAAACGGGACAAGAGGGTCAATATCAGTCAGATATGTTAAAATTTATTATTTTAAAAGAACACAAAGGGTTTGCAAAAGGCCTAAAACATTAAAATGGAAAAGGTCACTAACGACCACAAGATAGTCTTATTGGTGCAACCTGCCAGCAATGCAACTATCACCTGAGGGCTTGCTCTCCCTCGGCGGTCCCAGATGCTCATTGCTTTAAAAGAAAATAAATCCACCGCAAATAAATACAAGCCCAACAGAACACTTATCGCATGCACTAAGTGTTTTAGTTCAGGCAATAATCGGTGGCACTAAAATCACTCTTAATAAAACGTATTCACTGCAAATCCACACGGAGCACCTCTAAAAAGACCTAATTCCCCTAAGGTAAGAGCCCAGCTCAGGGATTGCACATTGCCCGACTAATATTGCACCAGCCCAGTAGAAATAAAAACAAAACCTGGCATAAAAAACAGTTTAAAAGGTGACCATAGTCTCAAACCAACTTGAGAGAAAAACGCAACAAAAAGGAGAAGGAGGAAAAAAACAGTGACAAATTCACATGTGCAGCCTGTCCTGCAGGAGGCAGTACAATATAAATTAGATTATAGTGCATAAATATACTTTTTTTTAAAACGTCAAATATATTAAGTTAACATACCTCCAGCAGACAGCTGTGTTTGCTGCACACCTGGCTTGTCTTCTAAAATCACTACTAGAAACAAAATACAATAAACATCAAATACATTTCAACAAATTTTAAAAAGCACTAACAATGGCTGAGCGTAACTGTGCGGACATATTTTACCTCCACAAACAGCTGAGACGTGGTTTGCGATACATGTGGCAAAAAAGTCAGGTGTTGTAGCCACACTTGCCAACCTTGAGACCTCAGAATTAGGGAGACAATTCAAAAGGGCTGTTTTGGGGTGATAAATACATTTTACAGTGTTTCTTTATCGGATAAAATACGTTAAATGTCACCGTTATTATTGGCCGGCCCGGAAACAGCGGGGTGTCCAAATTCAGAGGCTGCTTCCACCTGAGGACCGGCCTTCGCGGTCTAAAGAAAGCCGGGTAGTACGTCACGAGCTCCCTCGGTGGAGTGAAACTCTGCCGTCTGCTCCTTGCTATCTAAAATATAACCGGGCACTGACGTAAACTCTCGACCTTCTCACACTTCTGTTTAGTCAGTTTCTGTTTGACATTTATTCAGCTGTGTGAAAACCCCGGAGGAACCCTCCCGAGGGATTAATAAAGTTAAATTTAATCTAATCTAATAATTTTATTCTCTGCCAAACCGATTTACTCACGCACAAATAAAACACTGAAAAAGCCAAACAAGAACATTTTATTGTTATCAAAGTGACTCATATATCATGTTTAACTCGAGTAGTGAAAGACCGCGGGGATTTGAAGACGATGTGTCGGCTCAGATATTTGAAGTTTCCACAGCTACATTCTCACCTGAAAATATGTTAAAGGTTTTTTTGCGACCCAGAAAGAGAAATAAGAGTAATATTAAAACTAAGTAGCTGCCGTCATTGTTGGAAACTGGAATTGGCTGGGCCGCGCTTTGAATTCTGTGATATGGTTTTTCAACTTTGTTGTCCGGGTGGGAAATCAGGAGATTTTCGGGAGGGGCACTGAAATTCGGGATTCTCCCGGAAAAATCGGGAGGGTTGGCATGTATGGTTGTGGCAACATCACCAACCTTGTCAAACACCTCAGAGTAAATCATGTCACAGAATATGACGAGCGTATGTTGAGGCGAACTGAAGAGGAGGACAGGGACTTAACTTAGCAAACTTACTTACAAACTTAGCACTAAAAAAGTAGACCATTTTGGCCGGTTTTGGAGCAGTCTGGGGGGATGGTGACCTATAAAATAAAGTTTAATATCTCAGAAACTGTAGCAGCACAAACGCTCATTTTACCTGCACAAATCTGCACAAACGTAGCACTAACCGCTCCGCCTATTTGCCTTTACGTTTCAAGTGGCTGGGGGGTCAGCTTCACTCTGCTCAGATTTTTCAAACTCGAGGGGTACAAAATGCAACACAAAAACTGACACGCGTGGTTTTATTCGCGAGCCAAACGCGTTTTTGCGACGCAAATCTGCTTGCAAATTTTCGCGGGACCCGCAAGCACGGCTCATCACGCTCCTACATTTACTTTACATGTAAACAAAACACAAGAAACAAAAGATGCTGGGGGTTGGGTTTGAGGTTATGACTATTGTTGTCATTATTTTTGTGCCTCAATAATGCTATGCTTTTTATTAAAAAGTGTTATAAAGTTATATAGTGTAGTATTAAGTGGACACAGCCTGAAAAATAAAGGCATGAGACCACGTGTCCTTGAGAAGTAGAAAGCTGCAGACTCTCGCTCATGTTTGCCTGGGAAAATATAGATAAGAGGGAACATTGTCTGTGGAAATTTACTGGAAAGCTGTTGTTTAGACTAAAATGAGAGAGCTTCTCTAATAAAACTGTTAGGGGCACACCACAATTTTCAGATCCGCGGCAGCGTGTCATGCAGGACGCATCTCCCTTCTAGAAGTAATAAAGTCTTAAATGGTCTACTGACCAGTGTTTTGTCTTCTATTGGATGCCTCTGAGGAATCAAAAGAACTCGGTAAAGTGTTGATATTTATACTATCTCAGCAGAAGTTTTCTACTTATGCCAAAACATTTCTTCCTGTTAAAAGGGAGTTTTTCCTTCCCGCAGTGTTTTACCTTTACAATATAAAAAACTGACTGGAATAAAATGCTTTGGTCACACATCTGAACGTTGTGTGGACACACGAGGGGAAAGGATGTCGCGGTTTTCCAAGATCACATCAGAAGGCCTCATGCTTTTAATGATAAGTTATCTCAATGTCATAGATCTGAATTCTAGACGATTCTATGAGCAAGAAACGATGCCCTTACACCGAGTTACAGAAATGTTTGTTCAGAAGAAATAAGAGTCCAAGCATTCCTGAACATAGTATTTGTTTATTTATATTTAGGAGATTCACTGAAAACAGATGAACAGATGGGATACAAAGAAAGTGAGTGGGAGGGGTCACCCATCCTTCTACTCACTGATCAATAAATACTTTTTATTTATGCAAGAAACAAACAGCATTGTAACAGTGCATGTTAGAAATGACTGGACAGCAGCCAATAAGGAAAAAACTTAAACGCAAGATCCTAAAATTATTATTATTATTATCAACATTGCTGTAAGTTAACAAAACCCTGACAAACATCAGCAGTCAGTATTTTCACGTCACTGACAGCAGAAGTTAGGTCCTCTCTGAGTCCTAATGACAAATCAAATCATTTTCAGTAACTGTATCAACAACGAACACTTCGGTCGGCCATGTTTGGACCTCCAAAAACAGTTTAAACAAACACATCAGTTTGTGTAAAACTTTGTTAACATCAAAGTAACTTTACAAAGTCTGCAACATCTGCAACTTTAGCTGCCTCAAAACGAAGTTCTATTGATGCAACAGAAACACAATAATGATGTAGGCCTGAACGATGTGCCTAAAACAACTCGCATCCATGTTTCAAAGAAAAGTACATAGCAAGTGTCATATAATGAAAACCTCAAGAAAATGATGTTTCTGTCACAACAAAACTCACAGTAATAAACAAATAAAATATTCTTAGAAAGACAAACTGCTTCATTTAAAAGAAATCTGTTGGTTCAAACAAACCTGCCATTTTTAACAATCGTATGTATGACATATAAAAGACAGCACTTTGGAAAGCTGTAGTTAAGTAATTATAGATCGATGTATAATGATATTTATAGAATTAATTCGTTTTTTAATGAAATAAAGCACCCAACAACAAAAACATCTTTTAAAACAAGCAAACAGGAAAGACGAAGTATGTTGACATAACAACTGCATAATGAAGGTTTGTTTACAGCGTTTTTACACTTTCAGGTTGTATTTTCAGTGAGAGTACAGCAGTGACTTTGTATTCCTTCAAATCTTTTTCTGCAAAGTTCACATTATTGCTGTTTCTGTCGGTGGATCCTTTTATGATAATTTAATGCACTGTGAGAAGTGAAGACCTTCCCGCACTGCTCGCAGGAGAAAAGCATGTCTTTTGTGTGGCGGTTCCTGTGCACCTTTAAAGTACCTATTTGAGTGAAACTCTTCCCACACTCCCCACAGCTGTACGGTCTCGTTCCAGTGTGGATGCGTTCATGTACTGTGCGCTTAGTCTGTGAACTAAAAGTCTTGTCGCAGTGTCTGCACTTGTATGGTTTTTCTCCAGTGTGAATACGTGTGTGGTGTCTCAGGTCTTGCCTCAAGGTGAATCTTCTCCCACACTGGTCACATCTGTGTGATTTCTCTCCGGTATGCATAACAACATGCCTTCTAAGGTTAGATGATGAAGAGAAATCTTTACCGCACTCCTCACAGGTGAAAATCATTTCTTTTGTGTGGATGTTCCTGTGCACCTTTAAAGTACCTATTTGAGTGAAACTCTTCCCACACTCCTCACAGCTGTACGGTCTCGTTCCAGTGTGGATGCGTTCATGTACTGTGCACTGAGTCTGTGAACTAAAAGTCTTGTCGCAGTGTCTGCACTTGTATGGTTTTTCTCCAGTGTGAATACGTGTGTGGCGTCTCAGGTTTTCCCTCAAGGTGAATCTTCTCCCACACTGGTCACATCTGTGTGATTTCTCTCCGGTATGCATAACAACATGCCTTCTAAGGTTAGATGATGAAGATAAATCTTTACCGCACTGCTCACAGGAGAAAATCATTTCTTTTGTGTGGATGTTCTTGTGGCGCTTTAAATAATATAGTCGAGTGAAACTCTTCCCACACTCCTCACAGCTGAACGGTTTCACCCCAGTGTGGATGCGCTGGTGATAGACAAGACTCGAAAGCCATGAAAAACTTTTCCCGCACTCACTGCAGCTGTAGGGCTTTTCTCCTGTGTGAACCCTCTGATGATTCTTTAATTCTCCTTGGGTCACAAACCCTTTGTCACATTGCTGACAATGGTGCGGTCTCTCTCCAGTGTGATACCGTTGAATGTGAGTCGATAAGTTTCTCAATGAGATAAATTCACTGCCGCACTCCTGACACATATGTGGTTTTTCTCCACTGTGCGTTTTCTTATGAACATTTAGCGTGCGTACTGTTTTGTATGTTTTCTCACACTGATCACAGCTGTACAGTCTTTCTTCAGTGTGACTTTTTTGATGACTCTTTAGTTGCTTCAGGTTGTGGAAAGCCTTCTGGCATTGCTGACATCTGTGTTTTTTCCGCATTTCTTTGCCGGTCTTGTCCTAATTCAACAGAAAAACAAAAACAGATTATAACTCAGGTACTGGCAACATGGTGACACTTCCAGAAGTCAGCAGGGCTCTAGACTAACTTTTTCCCATGGTTGCACTGGTGCGCCAGCACCATTGGCGGAGCGGGGGGTGGCTTACTGGGCTTAAGCCCGGGTTGTTTTTTCAGAAACCCGGGGTCTTTTGGAGTGTGCGACCAACTGTTCGGGTAACAAAAAAAAAAAATCTCTGCAACTCTCCGTGTGGTCAACAACAGACACACATTTTGCCCCTATCATGGACTAAACGAATCAGAGATAGTCAGGGGCGGGACCTCTCTGATTGGCCATGGTCCAGTTGAAAGTGCAGGTGGAAGAGAGAGGTGAGTAGCTTGAATAAAGCGATATCAATTCATTAACGGATTCCACACAAAGACGTAAACACAGAGTGGACGCATCAGAATCAGCTTTGTCTTTCTTGGCTTTCTCACCCGACGGCCCGTAGACGGACACGCTGTCGGAGCTTAGCGATCCTGATGTGTCCGGTCCGCGCTGTGTTTACGTCTTTTTTGCGCTGATTCTGAGCTGCAGGTTTTGTCTCTCTCCAACCAAAATTTGCAGAGCCAGCAGCAAAAGAAGCAGCAAACTGCGCTTCACATTTGATCAATGTCGTCATGAATTCCCTCTGACTTTTGCTGTTTTGCTTCCGCCACGATAAAAATCACACTTCCTGCACAGCTCTCTCTCTGTGTGTACTTCAGGAACAGTTTCCCATCTCAAATCTCTGTTTTCTGCATTATTTGTTTGCTTATTACCCACCAGTCTACTGTTGTTTACAGCGCTGTCTTTTTCTTTTTTCACTTCAATGACCTCGGACAAGAAAGCCTAATTTCTGCTGTTCAACACTGAAGAAATTTAAACTTCTTAAAATTATGCAAAATTGCAGAATATTTTTAAGGTTATCTGCTATAAAAAGCCAGACCAGGAAAATCTCCTTCATGTTTTTCTGTGTTTTATTCTCAGTTACTTTCACACAAAGGCATCTGCTGTGATGTTCACAATTCTGATGAAGTCTCATTATAATATTTCTGACTGTCTGAGGCTAAATTGAATCAAATCAGGACTTTGAGAACCGGAATCGAATGGATTATAGAAATCAGTGATGATACCCAGCCCTATGAGCAGCCTAGGCCTGACAGAAGTGGATGTAGCTGTGGGTAATAAGAAAAGATGAAAAGAACGATTGATAACTTTTTTGTTAAGTTAAGGCCTGATCTGTCTGAAATTCATAGCCAGTGCTCTGACATGGTGCCATCAATCTTTGAATGCTGAAAAAGCACAGTGTATCCAGGAAACACATTATATGCTGCGATAAATGCCCAAGTGTCCCCTCTCCCCACTGCCTTTCAGCAGCATGCAGCAGCAAACAGGTCGTCAGAGGAGCCGAGATGATGATTAAGTTTAACATTTTCTACAATATTGACAAAGCACTTTAAGCACAAGATTGTTAGTTAATAATTTAGAAATTTTATATATTATGCTTTGGATGTTGTTCAATATATTTCTATGCAAATCAAGAGGAATTTCAATACACAGCAGTATATTCACAGTTGAAACCAGATATTTACATAAACTTTAGTGAAAAAACATTAAAAAAAAAACATAAAAACATTTTTTTACTGTTAAACATCAATTTAGAGTAAACTTTTGTTTTAGATAAATAAATATTGAAATATCTTTTGAATTAGTTAAATGTCAGAATAAAGAGAGACAGAGCTTTCTGTTTTTTATCACTTTCATCAAATTTAGGAGTACATATACACTAAGTTTATTGTTAATTAATAAGAAAACTCCAGACGACTCCATTCTGAGCTGAAGAAGCTTCTGATTGGTTAGTAGAGTCCATGTGAGTAAATTGGTGGCACAGCTGTGGATGCATATAAGGAAAAACACAGAGCCTGTTTCTTTGACATGGGAAAATTAAGAGATGTCAACCAAAACACCAGGAAAAGGATTGTGGAGCTCCATGAGTGTGGCTCAAGTTTTGAATACAATTTGGTGCCATTTACAATTAAGAAATACAGATAGTTTCTCTCTTTACTCTTAAAGTTAACAAATATGTTCAGTTCTGGTTGAATTGGGGTTTAGTCCTCGCGTCTTGATACAGCCCTGATTTTGTTCTGCCTTGCTGCTTAATTAAAAACACTAGTTTAAGGTGTCCTGCATATGTGATATATATTTTCTTCTTATATGAAGCTATTCTTTTTCAAACAAAACTCAAAACACGGCCTAACAAACCTTAAACTTCACAGCATGCTTTTTCAATCTTTTGTAATGATGATTAACTAACAATCTTGTGAACACAAAGTTCTTTATTTGGAGCACAGATCTACAAGAAAGATAAGTTACTGAAAAAGTGCTCGAGCTTAAAGTGCTTTGGCAATGTTAAACTTAATCATCATCATCTTTGCTGCTACCTGCCGCTGAAAGGCAGTGAGGAGAGGGGACACTTGGGCAGTGCATTTATCACGACATATAATTTTGTTTTTGGATACGCAGTGCTTTTTCAGCGTTCAAAGCTTAATGGCTCCGTGTCAGAGCACTGGCTATGAATTTCAGACAGATCAGGCCTTAACTTAACGAAAAAGTGATCTTTTCATCCTTACCCAGAGCTACATCCACTTCTGTTGGGTGAGAATCGTTACTGATTTCTATAATCCATTCAATTCAGGTTCACAAGGTCCCGATGCGATTCGGTTCAATTTTAAAATCAGACAGTCAGAAGTATTATAGTTCTGATCATTTATCAGTACTGACACTGTGAGACTTCATCAGAGGTGTGAGCATCACAGCAGATGTCTGTGTGTCAAAGTAACTGAGGACAAAACAAAAAAACATGAAGGAGATTTTCCTGACTTTTTATAGCAGATAACCTTAAAAATATTCTGCAGTAGAACAAAAACTGAAGAAACAGGAAAGGTGAGTAAAAGGTTTCTACTAAACATCTAAAATGCTCGGCTGTGTTTGATCATATATACTTTAAGATCAGTAAATATCCAAATGAAATGCTGTCAAAACAAGTCATCTATGTTTTATTATTCCCAGAAACACTCGTGTCCAAAATGACACCCTTCAGCTAACTGCTGTTTGGAAATCACATTGTTGGCGCAAAATATATTGTATGCTGTCAAACTGTTTCTCTGGCATTTTTCATAGATTTGACTAAAGAAATGAAAACAAATGATGTTTATGGAACATCCCTGTATTACCTCCTTATTTTATGCTTGAATGATTCACAGGCTAGAGTTACACGACTTAAACTGCCATTAGTGTTATTATTTAATTTGTTCTAATCTTTATTTGTCCTGGTTTTAAACTCTTTCCCTGCAGGCACACTGAAAATGGTGTTGGCTATTTTGCCTGGTAAGAGTACTGAGTGTGCAATGTTGTTTAATTAGTGTGTTATTAGTCAGTTATCAGAGACATTACAGAAAGTTTCCCAGATAAAAGTCGAGTGATACTCCTGATTCATTGCTAATCAGTATATGTTACAAACTCTCCATCGTCCAGCCCTACAAACAAGTCTCAGGTCCAGAGCACGCTCCACTGAGAAAAGCTGTTCTGTTATTTATTTCATGTGAAAATACAAATCATGAAGCCACTAATTCTTCAAACTCCAAGTCTAGATTTTGTCTCGCTTCTCTCAGGCTCAGCAAGCAGCAGCGCTTCGTCATGTGGTTTCTTTTCGTACGCTGCCGTGCTTAACTTAGAAAATGCTCCTTTTTTTATTTACAGCAATTATTTCTAGGCACCTTTTCGGGTGAAGCCATCCTGCTGCTTCTGTTCCCTCAGTGGTCCTGACCTCCGCCAACCTTCCTCTCCTCCCCAGGTATGTCACCTCCACCTGTGAGCTGCGAAATAAAAGACGAGACACGGGTTTTGTACATCGTTTAGATGAAACGTTAACATGTGACTGAAGTGCAAAGTTACAACTTTTATTTAAGGCGTTTACTTAAACTGTGACATGAGGCGTCTCTCATTGTCAGAGGCTCAGAAGTCACTGGATAGCTGACAGCAGTCTAATGTTGAGGCGAGGCCTGTTCACCTGGTATGTCATGATACAGGCAGCAGGTAAAAACCCTTTGTACTTGTAGCTGTTCACTGTGGTTTTAAACACCCACAGGTCATTTAATCTGGAACGCATCAGCCGGTGAGTCGGTGAACTTGTAGCTTTGTTAGGGAAACCACAGCCTGTAAGCAGTTAACTGCAGCCAGCTTCTAAAAAACACCAGCTAATGTTCCCGCTCCTCTAAGGGTCAGAGGTCACAGCGGCCCACGCGCGCGCACACACACACACACACACTCGTTTTCATATCTTAGTGAGGACATCTTATTCACATGATGCTAACTGTAACCCTGACACTAAAACCACATTTTGAGCCTCAAAAATAACTTCAAACTCGTGCGGACAGACACGTTGTCCCCGTTAGTGACTGTTGGTCCCCACAAGTATGTTAGCATGACAATTTTCTCCCCCCGGAGCGCTTTTTCCTTACAAACGCGGCACTATTTAACGCGACAGGTTTTTTTTCTTCCACCAGAGAAATAAAAGAACACGTTTCTCGCCTGAGCTGAGTCTGACGTGTGTGTGTGACCGGGGGGACCGGGGGCGCTGAACTTACCTGCGGCTCAGCGCGAGGATGCTCCGCTGAAGTCGATGGATAGTGTATCCTTCCGCGGGGCTGTGAGGCTTCGGAGCGCGCGTGGAAGTTTGTGTCGATGACGAATTTAGCTACGTTAACGGTCTCGCGAGTTGGTCGTACCACGTGACTCATTTAAGAAACTGAAGATTAAAGACTTTTAATGGAAGGACGGAGAATTAGAGCCGCGGTGATACAACTTATTTTAGGAATAACGTGGTTCTACTGAACTCTTCGTCTGGCTGAGATCGCAGTTTTGTTCACTACGTTTTAGGTAAGTTTATAAAGAGTTTTACAAAAAGATGACCTGAAACAGAAATGTTAGAAAGTTTCTCTCAGAAGTGAAAAATAAATTCTGAAGTCTTTTATTCATGCTCGGGGACATTTCGTCCAAACAGACATTCAAATATACGATTGTTATTTTGTATCCAAAAAAACAGAAGAAAATAGGTCAAAATTATTCAACAGGATTGAAAATCTTTTTTAAAAGCTTGAGAAAAAAACTAGATCAGGGGAAAAAGCCTCTTCTTCCTCTTTTCTTGCCACCATAGCTCAGTGGTTTTGTGTTTTTCTAATGGTGTGAGTATTTCTGACAGCCCCGTATCACAGCTCAATGTGAAATAGCCACAATAAACTGGCTTCATCACAGTGAAATCACACACACATGAAAGCATCACACACACCGACAGCATCCTTTGTCATCATTACTGATGGGACCTGTGCAACAGTGTGAGGGACTGGTGTACATATTTACTGAACGGCTGCCAAAACAGTGGAAGAAGTTCACTTCATGCACATCAGCACTAATCAGAAATGTCAGATAATGTAAAACACAATAAATCAGTAACTGTGGGGTTGTTGTTAAAAACAGTTTCAATGTCAGGTTAAACTTTCAAAAATCTATAAAAGGTCTGCAGGGCAGTGGATCTGTGTCTTTTCGTGGTCTGACACCTGAATACTGAGCTGCTGTGCTTCACCTTTGCAGTAACACCACATCCAGCTGATCGTGGAACATCAAAGAGGACTTGTTGCAGTGGTTTCAACCTGTCACAGCATCCGAGCTGAATTCTCAACTGCTTTACTCACTGATCACAAATCACTCATTGGTTCAAAGTAGAGCAGTTACAGAAGCATCCAGCAGAGGGCAGCAGATGAGGGGGGAGTCACAGACACAGGATCCACACAGCTCATCACTCCGAGCATGTGTGTGAATGTAAAAGCCCCACAAGGGACAAAGTTTGGAAATTAGCAATAGCCATAAACTCTCTGTTGAAATGACAGAGCAGGTAATACCAGGTCCAGGTTTCCCTCTTTCAAATGTAATTGCAAATTAAACAGGAGCTTTAGGATCATGAGCGCAGGGCGATAAATCCCAGTTTAAAATGAAAAACTGCATCTGCAGCCACGTGTTTCTGGATTGTGGCCACTTTTGGAACAGCAGGAAGTTTATAAGAAATAGTTTATAAACATGGTCCTATTATCAGCTCTCAAATTTTGAGCAAGACTCCAAAGATTTTCTTCAAAGTCAAAGTGTTAATGTCAATGTCTTCAATGAATCTGAGGCGACTGGTGCATAAGCGGTTAAAGTGGAATTAAAATAACTGCCTAAAACTGCCGAGGTGCTCGCTGAGGCCAGAAATGGTCTCAGAGGAAGAAGAAGCCGTTCTTCAGGAAGGGAATCGGGGAGAAGAGGCTGAGATGTCCCACCATCCACCATCTAATACCATCTGGAAAGAGCCTGCTTGGCAACAGCTTCGTTTTTCAGCTGTGATCCCAAACACACCGCCAGTGCAGTGAAAGCATGGATAGAAAACACTATCATAGGATTGGCCTCCACTCAACAGTGTGGGATCATCATGATAAAGAAAGGCTGCCAACATCCAAAGAAAAGCTTCAAGAAGCCTGTTACTGAAGACTGTGGTGGAGATTATGTCACACATGTGTTCATTTTCCTAGTGCGATACAAAGGGATGAAGATTCAGCCCTGCAGAGCCGATGGTACTTCACTCACACATGAATTATAGTCTTTGTGTGGTGACAGTAAAGGTAACAGTGCTGCAAACACACACACACACACGGACTAATTCCCAATAAGCCAATCAGAGCTGCCCGCTAAAGGCTGCTGTGTGTTATTAAGGCTACACTGCTGACTCAGGAGGATCAGAGGAAAACCAGCACGGCTCTTTCTAATCTGCTCTTCCTCACTTTTCACTACTGCAATCACTACTTTCACACCACTCCTCACACTCTTTCTGTCCCCTTTTTTCCTCCACCATATTTCATCCTTCTCTTTATTTCCTCCTTCCTGTAATGCTGTTATACATTCTTCTGTTTCTCATTTAGCCGTTTCTTTCCTTTCTAATCGCTTCATTGATTAACTCCTCCTTCTGTGACACATTTCACTTCTTCTCCTTCTTTCCTAGCTTCCTGTTTGTCTAACTTGAACTCCTCCGTTGCATCACATTCACTTTTACATGCTGTTTTACGTCTTTGCTCAACACTGAAACAAATATTAAAGTTGTCGAGGTGGAGTTGTATATTTTCATGTGTAACCACATGGTAGTAGTTTCATTCCCCACCTCTGAGTGCAGGCGTACGTAAGACACACAGTATCATCCCTCCTCTAATCTCTTTATCCTGGTCAGGGTGACTGAGGAGACTCGTCTGCTGGACCCTCCGAACGCTCCACTCCTTCCATCCCTCCGTCCCTTTTCTCCTTTTTTCCCTCTAGACTCTAAACCAGTGAGGATTTAAAGGGTCCCAGCTTCCACAGGAGTGCGTTTATGGGAGGTTACTCCTCTGTTTCCATGGAGATGAGTTTGATGGGCTGCTGGTGGATCTAGGCCACATAACCACGGGTGTTGGATTATCAGCTGGTGAGTAAGGAGATAATGGACTGAGGGTAGAAGGCCGCACATTATGCAAGACATTTTTTAAACATCATACACGTTTTCGTTCAATAGAATTGATAACAATAAAAATGGAAACGTGAGGGAACAATGTAGGTTTATTTGGTCCAATGTTGATAGTGGATATGTTGTATACTCATGTGTGTGATCTTAATTTACCTGTTGCTTTTGTTTAAACTCTTGGTGACCCCACACTACAGCACAAAAACCTGCGTGTTACCAAAGGGTCTTTATTTACCTGAATCTTCATAAAACGTTACTAATCAGTTCTTAAGAAAGAACCGGTAATAATCTCTAATAAAAACAGTTTATGTTCCCAGGTTCAGGTCCATAAAGCAGCCAGTTTGGCTCCTAGTTAGCCACACATGGCCTACTTAGATGATAAGGTGTCAACAACAAAATCTGTCTTACCCTTATATTGCAAAATATGGCTCATACAGGTGTTGGCACTGCCTCAAAAATGCCATTGAGCTGCCAGCTTTGGATCCTGTGTAGGTCCTATGTGGTTCGACCAGTTAGGGCCAAACAACGCCTGGTAATGAAACGTCTTTCTAAAAACCATCCTTTCCACCCGGGTCTCCTTTAGTCTCATAGTCTTTGTAAAGCTCTAACCGTTAGTAATTATTCATGAAAAGAATGTTTAATAAGCTAAAATAAGACAATTTCGTGTTGTTTAAATACAATTATTTTAATACCATTTTGGGTCAAAGAAAATTTGTCAGACAACTAACTTTGTGCTGCAAACATGGTGCAGCGGGCCTACTAAATGTGGATCACAGAGGGATGCCAGAGGCTAATCAGTTCAGGTACCGATGACCACGTTATTGTCAGGTCTAAAATTTTTGCAAGGCTTGTATTTCTTTAGGCCCAGGAAGATTTTTAACATCAGCACTGAACAGCTGGGAAAGCAAACTTGTAATGATGTTGCATAAAGACAGTATTTTATGACATCGTGGTACCCGGTTGGACACATCCAAGTGTTCAAATAAAATGCCATCATGCTAAACTCACTGTGGATATGTCCTGACTTTATGACATTCTGTGTTGCAAAGGTTTCACCAAAATTCATTTTTTTCTCCCTTTCTGGACAAAAAATAGCCAAAAGAAAAACATCTCCATGGCCAAGGTAGCACCGTTACTCCCACACCAAGTCTCCAGATTAACTCCACCCTCCATAGTTCTACAAGATATGGACGAGGAGCCAGGTGAAGTCGGTGCACAGGACAGGTGAGTATCATACAAATGCGACTCAAAAACTGTAATGAAGGTGATGATTGTGAGCCACCTGTGGGAAGTGTAGTTCAAGTGTGGCTCAGTGGGTCCTCGAAGAGGTTTTCGAATGGGTTTAAAATGATTCAGGGCCTCTTGCTAAGTCTGTGTAGGCCATAGGACAGCAGGTTCATGGACTTATCGGGCTTGGGTACCAGCCAATGGCCTACCAGAGTTATATCCAAACAAACAACAAATAGTAACCTGAAAGACATTTGGACCAAAAATGTATTCACAGACAAATTTTCCAACAGGTTCTGGAGTCCTTTAGAGGATTTAGGTGCCCGTGGGCCTCGTGAAGAGACCCTAATGGACCTTTATCGTGATTCAGAGGCCATTAGCAGCTGCTGTAGTGTCTAAAGTTAAAGTTTCATAATTTCTTGAAGAATGACACCAGTTAGTGGCAACTGTTCAGGGTTATTGATGGATGGGAAGGTTAACGGATCATTTTCTTTGTTTCAGAGCCTCCCAAAAAGCTGGACCGGGGTTTCTCTTCAACGTCAATAACAGCAACAACAATGAAGAAGAGTAAGACACGCACACAGACTAAATACACTTACATGTAAAATGTATTGGCATATATAAACTTATCTCTTATATCCTGCTTTCCTGCAGGGAGGAGAAGAAGAAAAAGAAGAAGGAGAAGAAAGAAAAGAAAGAGAAAAAAGAGAAAAAGGAGTAAATTTGAGTCCATATCCAGATATATAGATTTTCACATAAATCTCAATATATTTCAACTTTAATGAACACTGAAAACTGCTTATTTGTAATTATCTCTCCTAGGAAAGAAAAAAAGGAGAAAAAAGAGAAGAAGGAGAAAAAGCAGAAAGAGAAAGAAGAAAAAGAGAAGGAGAAAGAAAAGGAGAAAGAAAAGGAGAAAGAAAAGGAGAAGGAGAAAGAAAAGGAGAAAGCCAAGGAGGCCCCGTATGTTTAGTTGATCTTCTTAAACAGAAACACTGGCTCTGTCTTGAAAAACTGATTTTATGAATGCTTGTGTAAGGCTGAAGTACACATGTGCTGCAAATACAAATTATAATCGGTTATGTGTTTGCAGTCCCAAGGAGATCACAGTGATTGATCCTGCAGGAAACATGTACTACTACTGGCTGGGTGTGATCACTATCCCTGTCATGTACAACTGGACCCTGATTATAGCCAGGTAACATGAAATCCACACTTTCTTACTAACAATGTGTTTGTGTCAGTGCTCTAAAGGCTTTGGTGCCCACAGCATCAGAAGAACAACAGCTTAATATCAACAATAAGTTCCCAGTGCCGTTAAATAAAAGCCAACAATGCCAGAGAGCTTGGTTACTTAAGTAACTACTGTGCTGAGTGACATGCATGTCCATTTCAGGGCATGTTTCGAGGAGTTGCAGACTGACTACTTGATCTTTTGGTTCCTCCTGGACTTCCTGGCAGATCTCATCTACCTTGGTGACATGGTCTTCAGAACTAGGACCGGTCTGAACACACACACACAGATTGTTGTAGACGTTAATGTAAGCACACAAATATAATGGTACAAACATGTACAAATTTTGAATGCTTATTATGTGATTGCAGGTTACCTGGAGCAGGGTTTGCTGGTGAAGGACGAGCTGAAGTTACGTGAACGGTACATGAAAAGCTTTCAGTTCAAACTGGACCTGGTGTCCATGATTCCCACTGACGTGTTCTACCTTGCCATCGGCGTCACCTACCCCGAGATCCGCCTCAACAAACTCTTCAGGTTTAACAGGTAAACAAGGGTTAATCACTGCTAACCAGTCTTTGGACTAAGTAGGAAGATATTTTTGAATTCCATGAATTTATGAACAACATTTCTTTACAGTTTAACTAAAAGTTGTTGTGATGTTTAACTCAAAGGTACAAATATGAATCTTTTCCTTTTCCTAAAAGTCAGAGATTTGATGATAAAATGAATAAGAATGATTTTCTAAGGATACTGAATACACACATAATGTCACAGAAGTTTTGGACTGTCTAACCCTCACTACTGCTATTCTGCAAACATAACTAAGAATTTCTCAGCAGTGACAAGAGTAACCTCCTATCATTTCAGGATGATGGAGTTCTTCCAGCGCACAGAAACCAGGACAAACTACCCCAACTTTCTGCGTATCTCCAACCTCGTCATGTACATCCTCATCATCATCCACTGGAATGCCTGTCTTTACTACTCTTTTTCCAAAGCCATCGGTGGGGTTGTTGGATTCATTCCTTATCTGGATTTAAGCCCCGAGGAAGCCCTGATAAAGGCTGTAACATATTAATCTGTCCTGTCCTTTCAGGTTTCGGTTCTGACAGGTTTGTGTATCCTGACCCGACCGATCCAGAGTTCGGTCGTCTGGTGAGGAAGTATGCCTACAGTATGTACTGGTCCACGTTAACACTCACCACCATTGGAGAAACACCACCACCTGTAGAGAACTCTGAGTACTTCTTCGTCGTCACAGACTTCCTGGTGGGTCCGGCCTAACTTTAGCTTTAGTATATGACTGTGTAGCATGTGGCTAAAAATGCCCAAGCCTGAGAGCAGATGCGTTGTGGGGGATTTACCTGAAGAGGTTTGGTTGGTTTTGAAAGCTTAAACAGACAGATGGTAAGATGTTAGGCATAATTTGACAATATTTCTTTACTGATACAATACAGAGATTATAAAATAGAAAAATCTGCGTTTGCTTTCATGTTATTTATTTAATACTATATAAAACAACAATAAATAGATGTTTATGGATATCCTGTGCTTTTCTACAGGTGGGTGTGTTGATTTTTGCTACCATTGTCGGTAACGTTGGCTCCATGATCACCAACATGAATGCTGCCAGAGCTGACTTTCAGGCTCGCATTGATGCCATCAAACAGTACATGAGTTTCCGAAAGGTCAGTTACTCTGTGATTTTTATCATAATGGTCCTTTAATAGTATTTGCATCTGAAATAAAATATTTTTTTACATAAATCTAATTGGAAAATCCCATTTGAGTTGCTTCAGCTTGTACATAACACCTGCTTCGCTTTTTTGTCTTTTTTTAATGACAAAAACGACTCTTACTTACCAGAAAACAGATTCTGTATCAATGCACCTGATGATCAGTACACCAGTAATGTAGCCCATCAAAGCACTGCTTGAGCCCTTCCCCCATACTTCTGTTTCCAACCCAGGTAACAAAAGACCTGGAGAAGCGAGTGATCAAGTGGTTTGACTTCCTGTGGACCAATAAGAAAGCAGTAGATGAGAGGGAAGTGTTGAAATACCTCCCTGACAAACTGAGAGCTGAGATCGCCATCAACGTCCACCTGGACACACTGAAGAAGGTCTTTGCACGCTCCTAAGCACCCCTCATAAATAAAACAGAAATGTAAAAAGTCTAAGCATGAGGTCTTCTCCTCTGTGTGGTGTGGCAGGTCCGTATCTTTGCGGATTGCGAGGCTGGTCTGTTGGTGGAACTGGTGCTAAAACTACAGCCTCAGGTCTACAGTCCTGGAGACTACATCTGTAAGAAGGGTGATATTGGCAGAGAGATGTACATCATCAAGGAGGGAAAACTAGCTGTCGTTTCTGACGATGGTCTCAAGCAGTTTGTTGTTCTCAGCGACGGAAGCTACTTTGGCGAGATCAGCATTCTTGCTATCAAAGGTAAGCCTTATGACTTTATTAGCAAGCTAATCCTTTCGGTCACAATGGCAGTAACTAATGCTAGAATGATAATGTGCTAATGCTAGAATGATAATGTGCTAATGCTAGAAAACCAAAACCTTTGGACGAACTGTTTAAAAAGATTTTCCCAAATATGTACAAAACTTTAGAATGGGTTTTGCTATTGAGCCAAAGCTGGTTTAATATTTAATAAAAGTACGTTTGTTTCTGCAGAAAACTGGGGAAAAATGAAAATCCCATAAAATGTTATCGATGGATTGGGCGCTGTTTCCTTCTGACTGCTTCTGTTACCTAATCAGCCTCGCGTCTTCTCCAACAGGCAGTAAGGCAGGAAACAGGAGGACAGCTAATATCAGAAGCATCGGTTACTCCGACCTGTTCTGTCTTTCCAAAGACGACCTGATGGAAGCTCTGACAGAATATCCTGATGCTAAAGCTCTGCTCGAGGAGAAAGGAAGGCAGATTCTAATGAAGGATGGGCTGCTGGACCTCGAGGTACAGTCACATTATCTCGTTTAGAAACATTAGCAAACATCTAGTCTACAGAAATAAAAACTTTATTAAAATGAACTCTGTCCTCCAGGTGGCAGCGCAGGGCCCAGACCCCAAAGAGATCGAGGAGAAGGTGGACCGGATGACGAGCACCCTGGACTCCCTGCAGACCCGTTACGCCCGGCTGCTGGCCGAGCACGACGCCACTCACAGCAAGCTCAAACACAGAGTCACCCGGCTGGAGAAGAAGTTGGTGCCCCCACAAGCTGATCCGTCAGGTGAAGCTCCACCCCCAACACCTGAGATAGAGGCAACCAAATAAGAGGAGAAGTAAGGAGAAGACAACAAAGAAGAGGACTGGAGTGTTCGATTTTAGAGCTTGAGTCAGCTCGATGGGTGGAGATCAAGATGTTTGAACCTCAGGTGGAAAGTTGGAGGAGTTTCTGTTAAAGTTTTGAAGACAAATTGAAAAAAAAGAGGACAAAATCTGTTTCTTGCATTCAGATTGATGTAACATCCCTTCACATGATAAACTAGAGATAAACTTCTCTTCGTAAAGTATCAACCACCTGCTGGATTTGTGATGTCAGCACTTACAACTGGAAGTGGAGCTGACTCCAGATTACACTCAGAGAGCACAAGAAGGACAACTAGGCCTCAAAAGAAACTAATGTGACACCATGTAGTACTGTTTCCATGTTTAAGTTGTAAAACATTGTAACTGTAATGTATATAAATAATGAGCAGTAACTTTTCTGGATGTTACAGAGGTTGTTCATAGTTCAAGCTTTTGCTTTGCAGCAGTGACTCCTAAAGTGCGACGCAGTGCCTCCCAGTGACCCTTGAAAGAACTGCAATGTTCAATTTTGTAATTACAAAAACATTTTTTAAGAGATGATTTAAAAACAGCCATGGGATTTAAATTGCACCTAATATTTTGTCATTTACAGTTCAACTAAAGCAGTGGCTATCACACGGGAAAGGGATTTAAAGCTTTAAGGTGAATTTGGAGTGAGGTACAGATGATTTGAAGATCAGCCCAGTTTGTCCCAGGGAAAAACCCAACATTATTAAATGTGTACATACCAAAAATGGTCATACATATTGGTTTGTGAAGACTTTGCTGTTTTCTACCACAGCATACTATAATCCTTTCTGACTGTAATAAATACTGTCATTTACTAAATAAATATTTTTTATTCATTAAGACTTCAAAGTATCAGCTCCCCCCATAAACACACTGGGAGCATGTTTACTCAGGTCAGAGTGGGAAGTAGGCGCCACACAATCAGAGTTGCCCCCTGCTGGCTATTAGAAAGAATGCAGGTTTAACACTTAAGCGTTGCATCATTTTTCATACTGGGCAGCTGCATCCATCTTCACATATACAGTCTGTGGTTAGCTGCTGCACACCTGAATAAACCCCAGACTCAAAGCATATAATGCTCTCTACATCCATCGCCTTTTTTATGCTGCGACTTGTGCTTTTTAAACTATGCAAAAAATATGAATGATAATTATGTTGAATCTGGAACAAAAAGCTGAAATAAAGATATTTTATAAGAAAATCAGAATGGCTTGTTTCATTTCCAGTGCATTCTCCTCATTATTATTATTGTTGATTAAAAGTACATAGAAATGTTGATGAGCTCAGATGGAAACTAATGTAGGTAAATGTGCTGTAGGAAATGTTAATACTACCGCAAAGCACGGGATCGATAAAGTTTGATTTGTTGATCACATTTTTGTATTATTGATCTAAGACCCTAGCCCTAAATGAGCTTTTTATATTGTTAATAAATTAACAACCAAAAAGCAAAAAGTAACTAAAGTTGCAGCTGTGCAGTGACACGTATGTGTGTGCGTTTGCGTACACGTGTGCGTGTGTGTGAGGTTGTGGGATATGTAGTTTTACTCCTGGATAAATCGCTAAACAGACGACGTTTGGTTGTGAGAACTACAAGAACCGGCATGCACCGCGTTGCACTACGCATGACAATCAGGCACCTGGCTCCACTGTGCTGAGTGTTGAGGTGTGTTTAGCTCATAACTGCTCATTAAATGAGGTTTTCTGATTGTCTTTGGAGTTTAATATTAACATTCCGGAAGCTTGTGTGGATAATTAGAGTTTGGTGAATGTTGTTTACCGGAAGTGACGCTTGTTTCCGCCTGGTTTTTCTTGGAGTTTGAATGGCAGTTGGGTTGCTGCAGCTAGCCGGCTAGCAGCACTTTTGAAGTGAATTTGGCCTTTAACGTGAGCATGCGCGGTGTAAACGTGTTGCGGTGTACGTGCTCAGGTGCAGCGGTCAGGTGCACGGGCGGAGAGAGACACAGTCCGGCTTCGTGTCGCTGTGACTCAGCGGGACAGCTGGGGTAGTCAGGTAACCGCTAAAGACCCAGCCAGGTGTCAGGTAAAGCTGTCAGGCAGCTGTGAGCACCTGAGGAGGGCAAGCTGAGGCTGCGCAGAGCCTCCGGTGAGGCTGAGGCAGCTCTGAATCACGTATAAAACCCCTCTGCTGCGTGGAAACGTGCCCTAATGCGCAAACCAGGGTCCAGCCAAAAATCTGCTAATTCACCTCTGCAGCATTAAATCCACTAACAAAGGCACGCTGCTGCTGCAGAGACAGATAAACATGAATGAGTGGCAACATCTGCAGACGTCGGGCTCAAAGCTGAACTCCTAAAGTTCCTGAGAGAGGTGATACCTGGTTAAATGCATGCAAGGCCAAAAGTACTGTAATAGTTGAAAATTGTACATATATCAATGGTCTCATTCTATGTCTACACCAGAGACCTCTCAGAACTTCTGTTTTTACTGCTGCAGTGTTTTCATTGGATTTTCTACTCGTTTTCTAAGCTTGTTGATGTATCCTTGATAAAATGCAGTATTGGAGTATTGGTGTGTGTTTGATGGTACAGAGGAAACTCTTGTGCTGCTGCATCCATACAAAGTCAGGCAGATCAGTGAAAAGTTCTCACCTCAGCCCCAGCTCATTGTTTGTGTCCAAAAAATAACTTTTGAGGATTTGATGAAGCCATCCAGTATTTGCACCCTCAGAGTAAATCCTGGTGGAGGCTGAGTTGTAGTACTGAGAAAATCTCAGAAGGTGCATTGTGGGTAAATTGATAAACTGTGAATCCTTCTTTCAATCATTTCTCACATATGTTGCTCTCTGCAGAGGCAAGAGGCAGTTGCCATGGAGCCCGCCTGGCGACAGCAGGGCCGCGGGCGAGGCCGGAGTCAGGAGGCTCAGGTTGAAAGGTCGCGACCCCTGCAGAGGGAGAGAGAGAGGCCAGGCACTGCTACGGGAAGAGGAGTGAGGACGAAGACGGGCTCTGCGCCTGAACCTCCGCATGGTGATGAAACACTCCATGAACCACCCCTGTCGGCTGTGTGGCTGGTGTGAGTTTATTAATTCTTCCCTGTGGTCCTCAGGTTTGGCTGTCCAATCCAAGTTTGAGGAGATCAGGAAATCCAACCAGGCTGCTGCTCAGCGATTGGTCGAGAGCCACTTCAGCTCCTCCTCCTCTGATGAAGACGACAACAGCATCGATGATGGAGACCACAAGGAAGGAAAGAGAGGGAAGATCCTGGCGTCCGCCTTCACCACCTACACCGACCAGACAGGTGAGCAGCCAGGCATTGCCGTGGCAACACCACTGTGAAGATCAACTGGTTAAATTGATTGTTTTACCAGTGTTTTTACCGGGTGTGCAGATGTTTGAAGACAGTAAGGTGAGCCTGATATGAAGCTGCGCAGATGTTGTGGTATTCCCGCTCACTCCCTGTGTGTGCGTGTGTGTGCGTGCGTGTGTGCGTGTGCGCGTGCGTGTGTGTGTGTGTGTGTGTGTGTAGGCGGGGATGCCACTGGCCTGCAGAGGACCGGTCAGTACGTCAGCGACCTGTTTCAGTCCGGAGCGCTCACCTGTCTGATCTGCATCGCCTCGGTGAAGAGGACACAGGCGGTGAGACACGTGCACACACACTTTGATCTCACTTTTATTTTTATTTTTATTCCTATTTATTCTATTTATCCCCTTCGTATATTTTATTTATATTGTCTCTGTATTTATATGTATGTATGTATGTGTATGTATATATATATATATATATATATATATATATATATATATATATAATATTCTGTAACTTCTGTCGGTGCTGTGCTTTTTTGGAAATCGAATTTCCCAGAGGAACCCACCCGAGGGATTAATAAAGTTCTATCTAATCTCCTGCTGTGTGTTGATTCAGCTTCACTGATCTGACGTCACCTCTCTGGTTTCTGAAGAACATTTAACGACAGCTTGAGGCCGATTTTCTCCTTTTGTCACATTCATAGAAGCAGATCTCACAGAAAGTCAGAAGCATTGTAATCATGTGGTTCTCAGGTTTTTGTGCTTTTTAAAAAGAATTGTTCCATCTTGTCTTTTTCTCTTTAGTTTTTACTTCTTGATTGTATTTATGTAAAAGGTTTAAGTAAGTAGTTGGAAAAAGTAAATATCTTTGAGAGGTGTCTGGGGTCATTTTGGTCACTTCAAGATGTTTCTTTGATAATTTCTCAGACATCCTCTGTGTAAAAGTTAGTGAACTATTTTTGACCCTGGAGACTGTTTGCTTTCATCACTTATTTCCTTCTCTAGTCAACCACTACTAGTAGATAATGCTACATTACCCATGAGTCTCAGCTTGTAGTGACTTTTTCCAGTATTTCTACAAACCTGTGAATTTGTGTGATTGGCTGGTTGTAATGTGATGTGCTCTTTACACAGTTTGTTTTAAAGTCTTATAAATATTAAAAGGCCCAGAGAGGGAGACCACTTTAGACTGAACTCTGATATCTGGTGTGTGCATCCAGGTGTGGAGCTGCTCCAGCTGTTTCTCCCTCTTCCACCTGCCCTGTATCCAGAAGTGGGCCAAAGACTCGGTCTTCCTCGTCTCCTCAGTCACCGATGAAGACTTTGGTCAGAAGCAGCACCCGTGGCCCTGGTGAGGAACAAAAGCCCTTCCACTACCACTATAGCCGAACGTGATAAATCCATAAACATGGGCGAGGGTTAAATATTATTTGGCATGAGGGTGAATCTTCAGTACAATTACATCATTTTAAATGGAACTAATTACTGATAAGCTGGTAAAATCACACTGATAAAGCTGTCTAACCAGAGAAAAGTTCTGTGTTACATTTGTGTTTAAAATTGATTGTTGGAAATAGTTGGGTTTTTTTGGTTTTCCTCTTTGTGGTTTCTGTTTACTAGCTAAACTTGTCTGTATAATGGACTCGTGTTTTCTAATGTTTCATTTGTTAGTTAATAAAAAATCTCACTTTGAGATTGGGCGGTTGTAAGGAAATAATCATCAGTTAATGCGTCTGATTGTCTCCCCTCAGTCCAAAGTGCCGTGCAGAGTATCCACCCAGTGCCACCCCCAACAGGTACGTTTGATTTCTTTATCCTGTGTGCCCAGTTTTATCGACCCGCCCTTTAGAGTTACCACAGGCCACGCTCAGTGCTAAATCCACTCTGCAAATTCACTTTAACAGTAACATAATCAAGTAGCATTAAAAACAAACATTAAGCGATAATGTGGTCAGATAATTGCATTAAAACAGCACAAACACAGTGCAAAGGTTCAAATCATGGGCTCCAGTTACCTAACAGCTATAGCTGCCTGTGTCATTAAAAGAAAACACACCAATAATAATGCAAACTTTAAGCCTTAATACAATTTAAAGAGGTGAGTTTTTTAAAAAGTAGAGGACCAATAATAGAGCCCTGTGGAACTCCACGAACACTCTGTGAAGCTTCTGCAGGTTGTTTCGGCTGTACAGCTGTTATAAAGGGGGTATGAACAGCTTTCCTGGCTGTAAAGTTGGATATTGTAACATGTCAGCCTGTGGAGAGTGAGTGCTTGAGTTCATGTTTCATCCCCACAGGCTGAAGCAAATATGGCTAAAGTACAGATATTTGATATTTTGACTCAAATGTGTTAAATATAAATGTGAAATGTTGTTTTATTGAAAGTATTAGTGAGAGCTTGCCCCACCGACTCCTAACAGGCTCCAAGAATATGAACACAGACTTTTAAATTCTTTGGTTTTAAGGTTTGACTCTTTCAAATATCTGACGTTCATTCAACACTTTGTCCCTGCTGGAGGTGTTACACGGTCGTTGAATCTATTAATGTCAAAATCCCCACAGAACCTTCATGCGATCATTGTGAGGTGATGCTGCTTAGTGTTCCTGTATCCTCAGTATCGGTTTGTCTTTCCACAGTCTTCTGTTTTATTCAGTTTTCAGTTCTTTCTGGAAACGATTTTATAACTTGTACTCTTTTTTTTATTGATTTTTTTTATTTTATTGATATTTTTTGTTTCCTGTGTTTAATCAAAGTTTCAAAGTTCCGAGTTAAATCCATCTTGAAGCAGACAGAGAGCAGTAAGCTGTTTAACAGATTCCATGGCTGAACACTGAACCACTGAAATACACTCTGTTCACTCAGGCCCATGTTAACGTTTCCAGCTTTACAGCACAGATAAACATGTTGACATTCTGACACAAAGATGTTTTGGTTCACTTGTTTCAGTTTAAACTATATTAAGGCTGGAAGTTGTTGTTGTTGGGGGCGTGGCCTCTTTGACTGACAGGTGGCTGCTGTTGTTCGTGCTGTTGGTGCCTTTTGGAGCTTTTTGTAATGTGTTGTTAATTATAACAACGGGCCATTTAGGAGTCTGAGCTCCAGTTGTGGGAGGTTATTTGGACGTGAGCTCTGACGAGTGAAGTGTCTGTAACTTGCCACCTGCTGCAGTATTTATCGCCCCATAGGTTGGAGAGAAAGAGCAAATGTGCATCACTTTGTTGTATCTCATGTGAACGCTGACCAGCTTCACACAACGCGGCTGTGCTGCTGCTCTCCAGCAGGGGGAGCCACACTCCACACTTACTGTAGTTTCATGCTGTTTGTGCTTCAATCTCAGTATTTACTGTTAGAAATGCTTAATTTATATTACATATAGTTTTTTTGTAATTATTTGTCATGGATTCATTTTATTGTCTTTTGAATTTAGGTTTTCAGTTTAGTTTCAGTCACTTTAAAAGTTTAAGCATGTCTCACCTGTGTCTCTTTGTGTTTCTGCTGACTGGGTTCTTCCCAGCTGAGGATTTTCTGTCCTTAATCTTTTATCTCAGTAAATAATCACTAATCGGACTGTGGGAAGTTTTAAACACATCACGTGGTACAGGTCGGTGTGTTGAAGGCGCTGAATTAAAAAAATAAATGTTGGCTGTAAACTTCAGAGTTTAAAAGCTTTTGTGTGGTGTGTTCAGGTACACGTGTTACTGTGGGAAGCTTCAGGATCCTCCAGCTGATCCGTGGCTGGTTCCTCACTCGTGCGGCTCCATCTGTCAGAAGGAGCTCAAACCTGCCTGTGGACACACCTGCCTGCTGCTCTGTCACCCCGGTAACCACCCACACACACACACACACACACACACACACAGAAAGGATAAATGGAGTTATCCTGGAAATCCTTAAAAACTGGGCCTTGTCCCCAGAGGACGAGCAGGTTTACAGTTTTGCATCCTCAGTAAACACATCACACAAACTGCTCTGAGCTGGGAGCGTGGAAATGTTCCTAAAGCTGTGTGTTTCAGGCCCCTGCCCTCCATGTCCAAAGATGGTGTCGGTGTCTTGTCTGTGTGGCAAAGCACAGCCCCTCCCCCGTCGCTGTAGCAACAAGGTGAGCCTCGCCGTCTGCAGGTTTACAGCGTGCTGTGGGTGTTGGTGACATGCTCACTGTGTGTTCTCTCTGCAGGCCTGGTCGTGTCAGCAGCCGTGTGGAAAGTTGTTGCTCTGCAAACAGCACACCTGTTCACAGCCGTGTCACACAGGTACACACACAGTCTCTCACACACACACGGAGTCATGTGTGAAGCTTCACTGTGACTCAACACAGTCCCGAGTGAGCTGTCCAAAATGCCTGCCTGAAACCCCCCCTCTCCTGTGTGTGTCAGAGTGCGCGCCCTGTCCCAGAGTCAGCGTTCAGAAGTGTGTGTGCGGCAGAGAGAAGGCAGAGAGGCCCTGCGCCAGCCCCCGCTGGACCTGCCAGCAGGTGTGTTTGCAGTGTGTCAGCAGCAGCGCACAGCTGGATTTGTGATTGTTTATTGCCAGAATCTGCAGATGTTCCAGATGTTCCAGACGAGATGTTCTGTGTGGTCTTTGCTCGCTGGGTCAGAAAGTGTAACATGAGTCATTAAAGCTGTGGAGACGGTGTGGTTCGTCTGATGTGTTTAGTTTTATTCTGAGAGCAGGAAGCCCCGCCTCCTCTCACTCACCTGTCTGTCTGTCGCAGGTGTGCGGCGCTCCGCTCTCCTGTGGGAACCACACCTGTGAGGAGGTGTGCTGCGATGGCGACTGTCCTCCATGTCCTCGCTCCATCAGCAGGACGTGTCCATGCGGAAAGACCAGTGAGTGCTCACGCAAACACACACGGGTTTTCACTCCATGCTACTGTTCTCTAAGTGTGTGTGTGTGTGTGTGTGTGTGTGTGTGTGTGTGTGTGTGTGTGTGTGTGTGTGTGTGTAGAGTCGTCTCTGCCGTGTACAGAGGAAGTGCAGCCATGCGGCGACACGTGCGATCGCCGTCTGGCATGTTTGAAGCACACCTGTTCAATGAGGTGTCACCGAGGGAGCTGCGAAACCTGCAGACAGGTCTCTGACACACACACACTGATCACACACACACTGATCACACACAGACACACACGCTGAGCCCTGCTCTGTGTCTCTGCAGGAGGTGGAGAAGGAGTGCAGGTGTGGCCGATACAGGAAGCAGATGCCGTGTCATAAAGAATACCTGTGCGACTCCAAGTGTCCCAAAACCAGGAACTGTCAGAGACACCAGTGCAGGAGGAAGGTCAGTCCACGTTCTCATTAGAAACTATCAGTCTGCACGAACTCACACCTGGCTGCAGGAGATGCTTCACCTGTTTCGGCTCTCACTGGTTAGCATCACATTTGTGAAGTCTGGGCTTCTAGATTATTGAAAAAAAAAAGATAATCAGGATTATTTTAGTCATTAATGTGGATGAAACAATTCAAATGAAGGCGAGCAGAGCGGCACAGTAACCAGCAGAGGGAGACAGAGAGCTGCAGCCACAGTACACACTGTTAGTAATCCTCCTGGTTCACCTACAGAAACCTTTCAGCAGGTTCCCACACACGACTAGATCGACTCCCAGGATAAAATAAAACTTTCTTTAAGGTTTGTGGTCCTGGATTTAATCCGTATGTGGGAAGCTGAGCCTTGGAGCTTTCATCTTGGCTCCAGATCAACTGAACTCAGCGAATTTGAGTTTTTATGAAGCAGTGAAACAGCACGGCTATAAAGAAAGCAGGTACACTTGATTTATACCACAAAACAAGCAGAGCTGCACAAAGAAATCATCATGTCACCAGTAAAACTCCTACACATGGCCTCTAGGGTACAAACTGTGAGTCTGCACAGGTGGGAATCAGAATAGTGAGGAAGCGATGCAGCAGGCAGGAACAGTTAGACCCAGAGGACGTGTGTGTGTGTGTGTGTGGATCGCCCACTCAGTGTGTAGTGTCTCAGATTTGTTCCACTCTGAGTGTGATCACATTAATTTTCCACCAAATCCTCTGATGGTTCCTGCAGTGAAACATCTGGAGCCTCTGGAGTTGTTATCTTCTCGGTGTTAAATAAATGATTTTCCATCAGCTGCGGGGAGGCTGGTTGCATAATGACACACATAAGACCCTTCATACCTCCGCCTTCCTCTTCTCTGGTGGATTAAAGGTCTCGGAGAGAGCGAAGGCGAGCTCAACGCAGGGTTGATGAAACGTCTGAGCAGTGACTGAAGGACCCACTCGCAGAGGGAACCCCACGCTTTCGTCCCGCTGTCTCGCTTTGATCGTGACGGCAACGATGTCTCGTTTTTGTGGCGTAAATGTCACCCTGATGGCATCGGATCAGTTTAATCTGATAGGAAAAGGTTGTCTGACGCCACGTCTGACATGTGACATGATGAGGTTTAATAATCCGCCCGCTGTCAGACCCGTGGGGCCAACCTGCTCAGATGTAAATGGGCGCTTTCAGTCATTTTAATGTTCGCTGTCTCATCCTGTGGCTCAGCCTGTTGTTTGGTACCAACAGCATTTAAATACTTAATGAAGCCCAAACAGCTGCAGATTTTCCCTTTTTATTCTGGCACCGTAAATGTTATTGCACCTGCTCTTTTATAAAACGGTCTCGTTAGCTTTCATTTTCCCATCAAACTCCTCGTTTTATCTCATAAATCTACTTCATCTGTTTGCTTCTCAGCAGTGAGCCCCGCTCTGAAAGCCCACAGTCGCTCTTTGTGTAGTTCAACAGCGTGTTCGTAGAAGTAAGAGATGTTTATGAAGCTGTGGAAGATGGTTAGCAGCAGCTGGTGTCTGCCACCTGAGACCCCTCTACTCCGTCTGACCCAGCAGAGCGTTTATAACGTCAGCGTGAAAATCTCTTTCTCAGTGGAGACGTGACATTTACAGGATTTTAAAGCTGGAAAAATGGATTGTGCCAAACTCCAGTCCAGCTACGTGGGAGTCCCAGTTACATCTGAACTCACCGAGGCAGTCAGAAACCTGCAGCTTCTTCAATGTGCAGAGCTCAAAACGGCCGGTTCTTAAAGTCCCGGCTCCCTGCAGAGGAGCGGCCGTGACGTTAACCTGATCAAATAAACACTGAGTCCACACGCTTCATGACTAACAGAGTGTAGACAGCAAGTACAAAGTAGTCGGCTGATTAATATAACTGTTATTAATCTGGAACATTTGGGGGCGGAGCTCATACGACCTTTGATACATTAAATCACAGGAAGTTCCATTTCCATAATAAAAGCTCCTTATCACCTGACGGAGGCTGCAGGGTGGCGGGGGCCGGCGCTTTCTCTCGTGAGATGACCTTTAGGGTGCAGAACCCAGACGAGCCTGCATCCGCCCTCCACCTCTGTTAGTCCTGTGTGAACAGAGTTACTCGTAGCTGTGTGAAATAACACAACGCGATGACGTGTGTTGCACATGTTTGATGATTTTGGCGCCAAACAGCAGAGCAGGACGAGCTGCGGTCGCCTGTATTAAAGAAGTAGAAGAAGAAGTGCCTCAGAGATAAACCTGTTTCCCACGATGCTTTGTGTTTCAGTGTTGCCCCGGTAACTGTCCCCCCTGCGACCAAAGCTGCGGCCGAACCCTGGGCTGTCGGAACCACAAGTGTCCCTCAGTCTGTCACCAAGGTAAGTAATCTGATTACATTTAGATTACGTGCAGAATCACAGCGGCATTCAAATCAGTTGGAATGAATGGATCAGTGATGATCATTCGTTTGGTAACAGGCTCAGGTTCATAGGTGATAACAGCTGCAGCTCCTCTCGTGTCCACCGGAGGCTCCAGCAGTCAGACTACCTGTGTTAAACGTCACAGCAGAAACAAACACGTTTAGGGGCCAGCAGTAAAGAAAGTTTGAGTCTCTGAGCAGACGTGGACGGACCTGAAACTTCTCAACACACACGTCACATCACATTCCTGTCTGTCAGATAGGCTGTGAAGTGTTGAAGGATTCACAGCTGGATGAAGGTGAGAGGTCAAACCGAGAAGTTCTGGCCTACTTAAGAGAGTGTGTGTGTGTGTGTGTGTGTGTGTGTGTGTGTGTGTGTGTGTGTGTGTGTGTGTGTGTGTGTGTGTGTGCGCTGACATTTCTTCCAGCTGATAGCACAGGAGAAAACACACACTCTCTCGAGTCCTTGATAAAGGGAATTAATGACGATCAGCAGGAAACAGGTCAACTTTCTCCCAAACATTCAGCTCTGTGTGTGTCTGTGTCTGAATAACAGACAGCTTCCTGCGTCTATTGTTCCCTGATTGGGCGATAACAGATAATTTATTCATCCATCCGCCTCTTGATTGGCTGAATAGATTAAAGTCAATTTATTGGTGTGATTGCGTGCTGATTGGCTGCTCTGACCTTTCAAGAGGGAGCAGGGAGAAGGTTGCAGCACTGCCAACGCATTGCCACACAGATAACAGCTGCCACTGGGGGGGGGGGGGTGTGTGTGTCCCCTCACTCGGTATATTTTGACCTGCAGAGGTGAACTTTGATATTGTGACTGGTGTAACTATGGAAACTATAAAACCACCCCACCCTGTGTTTACTTTTTAACATCACTTCAGTGGGAACGTTGTTTCCCACAGATGTGGATCCTGTTTGTGGTGTTAGGGGAGGACATGTTTTCTTCAGTCAGTGATTAAAGTTTTTCCTCTGCAGAGATTTTAATTGCTGATTTCTTTGCAACAAGTAAATAACAGGCCGACATAATCGGCTGCCTCCTTGCTGGACTGCAGGACTCCACCACGCTGCCCTGGTTTCAGGATATTTCAGGACAGCCGGTTTTGTTCGGTGCTCTCGGGACCTTCATTTGGTAGGGGCAAAGGTCATCAAGCAGTGACCTCTGACCTGCACTTGGATAGTTTACGTCAAAGTCAAACCGGCTGGAATGCACCTCCGAGGTTCTTGGCTGCTAAAGGGTTGAGTGGTGCTCGTGGTTTGGGTGGAGTTGCAAGTTTAGATCTTCATGTGTGTCGAGATCTTGAAAAAGTCAAGAGAGGCGCAGAGGGGAAGTGAGGGGTTGGCGTCTGTTCCAGGCTGATGGTTTCTCTGGTTGACCTGCGTTTGTATCCATCAGCTGCACGTGGTGACAGCAGGATGTCTGGGCTCTCCCAGGAAGACGCAGGTAACCAGATTCAGCTGGTTGGTTGAGTCTCTCATCCTGCAGAGGAACTCAGCCTTGGACTGCAGCTGGTTGTCTTTGTTCCACTCTGCGGCCTCTGATCGGCTCATGAACCTGTTCTAACCTCTTCACATCAGCCCGAGCAAACTTCGAGCTTCCAGTGCAGAACAAAACTAGCACCACCAGCTGCAGCCCAAGAGGATGTCCCCTTTAAGTTCAGCCTACATTACTTTGTCCATCGATGGCACTACAGATGTTCTCCTGCCCCACAGTCTAAAATAAGCAGAGCTCCTGGTTTGGACGTCTCTCCTTTAGAAGGAAAAGCATCTGCTGTTCAGGCTTTATCTGCACAAGCTGTGAGACACGAGTCTCCCACTCAGTCCTGTCTGTTGCCAAACATTCGGTGTGTTATTTTAATGGAAGTCTTCACAGCAGTGAGTGTCGACTGACGCCGTGCAGGCAGACCTGCCAACGTCTCACAGAGCAGCAGCAGTTTATCTGATTGCTGAACAGGAAAGACTCGTGTTTGTCATGAATGTGTTTGTAGTAATATTACTAAACATATTAGACAAAACCGGATGAGGGAATGCTTTCTGTAATCATCGAGTGGAAGAAGATATATATATCTACGAGCCCCGGCTCAGACACTTCACCTGCCGCCTACTGGTGACGGCCAGAGGGGCCGATGCCGCGATATGGCAGCCTCGCTTATATCTGTGTGGCTTACAGGTGGGCGGTCTGCTCAGCTCAGTGGAGGATTTGTAATAGGAGGATATGATAAACTCTGTTACTGATGATCACGTTCCCCCGGTTTATCTGAAAATGAGTGAATTTGCCCTTTAATGTCGCCCTCTCTGACTCAGGCAGCTGTTATCCGTGTCCAGAGTCGGTGGAGGTCCGGTGCACGTGCGGCTCGACGGTCCTTGTCGTCCCCTGTGGCCGCGAGAGGACCACCAAACCACCTCGCTGCAAGGAGGCCTGCAGGTAACCACACACACACACACACACACACACACACACACACACACACACACACCTGTGCTTTAGATCCTGAGGGCAAACCTGCAGTGAGGAGGTTAAAAGCGCAGCACTCCTATGTTTTCCTGCAGTCTTAAATAACAGTTCTGCAGTTATGCAACGTCTCCTGAGAGCTTTGATTAAAACGTGCCTGAGAGCCACAGCGGGTTATGCTTTAACTGAGTTTTAATTGTTTTTACTCCCTTATTCGTCGTGCTCTGCTGTAACGAGGCCGATCGTTGACCCGTAATGAGCTGCTCCTGTTGGCTTTGGCTACGGGCAGAGAAGAAAAGCAGGAATCAGAAAGGTCTCACTAAACTTTCATCTGCTGTCCTCAGGTGTCCTCCGTCCTGCCACCACCCGACCCGAGAGGCTCACCGCTGCCACCCCGGCACCTGCCCCCCCTGCAAGCAGCCCTGCCTGCTGCCGCTGCCCAGCTGCAGCCACACCTGCCCGCAGCCCTGCCACGACGTGGTGCTGGTCAAGTCCCAGCAGGTAAAGGACCACCTCAGGTCCTCTTGTTTCTCTGGGATCTGTGCTGATCCCAGGCTGTGTGATAAGAGAGGAAAATGATGCGCAGCCTGCTGACCTCCGACAAAACCACCAAACACTGAGGTGCAGGCAGCAGCTGTGGCTTCAGATGCTTTTACTCTGAAAGCGCTGAGACTATTTTATTTTCCAGATTCTTTGTGTTAAATAGAATCAATCACCAGAATCATTTCAGAGCTTTAAAAGTGAATAAAGTGAATTAAACGAATAAAAAACAACGACTGCTTTACTGGAAAGTAACTAAATACTTTATTACTTCCATTTCCTGTTTCTTATACAGTCAGATTTAGCAGGAAGTTTCACTTTGTGTGACACTGCACGTGTATCGTGGTTTAGATGGTTAGTATGAAATATAATTCATAAATCTGAGTGCGTCTTTAATAATCTGCAGATGTTCTCAGAGTTTTGGTGCTTAAAGCTGATGCTGAAGTACTTTTTATTCAGATCTGGATGCCGTGGACTCGAGCGCATACTTCTGTGTGTTTGCGAGCGCCGTTGTCAAACATCTTATCAACATCACGAGCTCCATAAAGCAGAAAATGTCCCGTTTCCTCTCAGAGAGAAAAAAACAGGACAAAGTGTTTGTGTTGCTCCACCAACAAGTTTTTTCTCCGTGTGGTTTAGGTTCACTTAGCTGGACCGTGGGAGCAGCCGTCTGAGCCCGCGTTTGTCAAGAAGGCTCTGCCCTGCCCGCCATGCCAAGTCCCCCTACCGACGTAAGACGCACACACACACACACACACACACGCACACACACTTCTTGATCACAGCAGCAGGTAGACGTGAGCTCTAACACAGAGCAGTCTGCAGACACCTACAAAACAGGATTAGTGGTTGTTGAGTTAACACCATGACATCAGCACCTACTGACCAATCAGATCTATGGAAAATAGCATCACCATTTCTGGAAGATCCCTGAGATTGTAGCTGGTCAGAGACGGTTAGGAGGAATCTTACCCTGGTTTTTTCTGTTCGTCAGACTGTTTGAAAACATCTTAATGTCGTACAAGTTTAAACTGGTTATGTTATCCTAAGCAGCATCACACAGACCTAGAGACCTGTCAGGCATCCATGACAACCAGCGGTCGCTCGAGGAAAGCGTATATTCCCGACGTCAATCTCCTTGTGAATGAAAGTTGGAATGACTGGTTGCTGGAGGTTGCTGGACTTTACTGGCCGGTGCTTCAGTCTGTTTAACGACAGCTCTTCATTCACGTCGCTCTATTTCACACATGCTAACTCTTTTAAATGGAGTTTGTAATTGACAACCAGCGTCATGTCACAGTAAAAGAGCCCCGATAACAGAAAGATGTCCTGGATACGGTGAACCTGCTTCATAGTGCATGCTTCTCGCCAACATGTGAACCTGGTCTCAGAAAAGTGTTTTTCCTTTTAGGATTGAGCCGTATGTCCATGAAAGGCAAACATTTCCTGCAGAGCGGTGAAGAAAGCGCGGTCACATGTTTCTGATCAGCATCGCCAAAGAAGCAAACGTGGATCGGTTTACTTTTCAGAACGTTGAACATGTGCAGAACCAGAAAATCAAAGTGTTTCTGTGCCGGGGCGAGCGCACAGTGCTTCACATTTCCTTAAATTAGATTTCAATGAATATGTAAAACATGATGTAACGCGCCGGGCTCCCTGCAGACGCCGAACCACGCTTAACCGAGGAGCTGGAGGCCTTTTAAATAATGAAAGTGTTTTCATCATGTGGTGCCCAGAACCCCTAAACACACACAGAAATCACACCCACACACACACTGAGGTGCTTTGGTCCCGTCACGAATCATTAGACCTGAGATTAAAAAACACTCCGCCTGCCAGCTGCCTGCAGCTCAGTGACGCAGCCAACAACCAACATCAGCCATCTGTGTGGGTGTGTGAGAACCGCCGTATCCCCCCTACACACACGCACACACGATGTTGAGTCAAACTTCTGCTGGAGCCGGTCGTCCGCGGCTCTGCGTCGGCATGTCGAGGCAAAGCGAACACAAATGAACCGGGGGTCGCGCAGAGTCACGTTTTCTAAAAATGTGCCAGAAAGTGATCGTGTGATGTGACCAAGCGGCCGTGAATGGTGGGAGTCGATTGAGTTGAAAGAAGCGAAGTGAAAAAGCTGTTTTCACCATCACACAGCGTTTACACGAACTGACTGAGGTGACGTGAGGTCGGCGCGTAATGAGCCAAAGTAAACGATCGTTTAAAAAAGTGATTGAAGTCGGTAAAAACAAAACAGACACATGTTTGAAATTAAGTAGAATAAATGGAGTTTTTCACAGTAGTGACAGGATGTGAGCTGCTAACCGGAATAAAGTTAATGAACGGAGCAGAAGCTGAGGCAGCTGGGAAATATACAAATAACAAGGATGCTCGCAAAAGAAAGGACGGAATAGATGAAGTTTGAAGTGAACGTAAAAGCATGAGCAGCTGGAAAGTGGGTGATTTTAAATTGATGGGTGATGATATGTTGTTTTACAGTGTGAAAAAAGTATCAGATAAACTAAGTGATGCTGTGGACCAACTGGAAAATATGGAAGTAAATGGGAAGAATGGGAGCGAAAGGACTTTATGTGAGAGAAGTGATGGACTGTGATGTAAAACTGACGAGGCAAGTGTAGATATGGAGGTGAATTAGATGCATGGAAGTCGATGGATAATGTGCAAAGATGTGATAAAAGTTCATTAAAATGTGGAAAGAACAGCATCGGAGCAACTCTGCAAACAAAGCAGCGTGTATCAACACTTTGTCTTCATCTGCGCCGACGGAAAAACAGGAAGCGTTAGATAATCAACCAACAGCCGAGCACATTTCAACCCAACCCCCCGTGATGTTCTGTAAACATTATAAAAGAAAATAAATGCAGTAAAGTCCATTCTGACTTCAGCGCACATTCAAATAAAACAATTCAGCCATTAAAATACTAATTGAACAGTAACGAAGTCAAAATAAGATGACGTATATAAAAAGCCAAACTCAATTTAATTAAGTCAATGATTCTATTTATTTTTGTTTTCCTCCATCACGTCTCTCATCATCCCTCGACCTCCAGCTGCTCCAGCTTCTGACCTTTTCTAAGGTCAATGTCAATCTCTTCGTCCACTGGAAAATATGGAAATAAATCAGCTGAATGGAAGTGAATGGATGCCTGTAACGGGTGGATACGTTTAAGGTTAAAATAAAAAGCAAAGTTAAAGGAAAAAGCCCCAAACGGCTAAAAAATGTTTACGAGAAGTCTGGACTCACAAAAAGCAGAATACTGTGATCATAAAACCATATCCAAGTTGTTTGTTTAAACAGATACACCTTTTCTTCTTCTTATTATTATTATTATTTAAATCTAATGAAAAATATTCTAAATATTGTAGTGAATTTGGCACCAACACGTCGTCCCAGCAAAAGAGAACAGCTGAGATGTTAGAGACGATCAGCTGCAGGGAGATGTTAGAGATGATCAGGTTGTTTTGCAACAGGTCAGTGACATGAGTGGGTACGAGAAGAGCATCTTATAGAGGCGGAGCGTCACCGATCGGAGGAAATAAACTGCATCTACAAATTGTGGAAGAATTTCATAAAACTGCACAGACTTTGAGTATCTGATCGTCTGCAAACGAGCGGACGCTGAGTTTGAGTGGTTGCAGTAAACATTTGAAGCCTAACGAGGACACTCGTGTGAATAGTGAGTGGAGGTGAGCGGTGCAGTGAGTCTTTGTTTTTGTCTTTCAGGGCCTGTTTTGGAGAACACGAGGTAAGAGCCAGCCTGGTCACAGCCTCCATCTTCACTCTTCTTCTGTTTCTTTAAACTGTAGTGACGATGATGCGGCTTAACGCTTTCAGCACTTCTTCCTCTCTGGTCATCGACACTGGTTTCCAGCACGAAGGCTCCACGTATCTGTCTTTGTAGATTTATTACTTCCTCCCTGCACTCCTCTTTTTATCTGTGCTACTTTCCCACCGTCCTTCCCCTCCTTAATGTTTTCCTTTCCATCATGTTCCCTCGTTCCAAACGCCGTTTATTATTAGTTTGTCCTTCTGACCTCCTCTTCCTCATTCACTCCTTCCTCCTTCTATTCATCTGCTTTGTCCTTCTCTGTATCTCTCTCGCTCTTTTAAGTCTCTTGCGTTTCATCTCATTTAGTCGTTTGGTATTCAGCACACTCGTATACAGGCGCTCGTTCACCTCCAGACGAGGTCATCAGATCTAATGATGGAGGGTCTGTGCTGAACTCTGTTTGTGCTCGGCAGGTCAGCCCGGTGCCGTGTCATCGTCAGGGTCGTTTCTCCTGCAAGCGACCCTGCGGACGACCTCTGACCTGCGGCAACCACTCCTGCAGCAGAGAGTGTCATCTGGTTAACAGCAATCCAGTAAGGACCTTGTTTAGATGTCTGTCAATGAAATCTGATGAAATGATGAATGATGGCACCAACAGAATCCTTTGCACACATCTAAGAAAAGTCCTGCTGAAGGTGGAAACAACAAACACACCACTGAGCACCACTGGACTGTGAAGCAGGAAACTACTGACCCAGCGAGCGTTGGTGGAGCGCTGTAGTTGTATTTCAAATGACACTGGATACTGGTGACGAAAAAGCAGGGCCGTAAGCAGCTGGTTATACACAGCGACCCAAGAGTACGACCTCCCAACAGGAAATGTATTATAGTTTTGTTTTTTTTATGTGACAAACTACACGTTTATGATCACCTGACTGTGCGACGGGTGTAGCAGGTGAAGGAGTGCAGTTAAACAGGCCTTTACATTACAGTTAAAATCACTGAGTCTGGTATGAGCTGCTTGGAGCTGCAGCCTGACGGTGGTGATGTTTACAGTTAAATGTAAGTCCCACTGTCTGGGTTACCACTAACACATTCAAGGAATTGCAATCAAGTCCCTGATGAAGGTCAACAGGACTGAAATGTAATTTATTACAAGATTTAGTTACTCTGTTGTTAAAGTGTTAAACACTCATGTTGTACTTTACTGAGAACACGACCTGGACTACAGGATGTAATGCTGCTGCTGGCGGCACCTTGTAGCAATACATTCAATACATTCACACTTAGACTTCATCAGTAACAGTATCTTATTGGAAGAAGCTGAAAATCCCCTTGTTTTTGTTTGCACTAGTAAAGCTACAGTCACCAACAAAACATCATCCAGTATGATCACAAACATCCTGGAAATATTGTGTTTAATTTTGAGTCTCCACTAACAGCCACTATGACACTACCCATTGGATTCTGCCATCGCACAGAAACCTGGTAACTGGTGCTCTAATATTCAAATAAATCCTCAAATTTCACCAAAACTGGAGCTCAGACGTCTTGAACCACCTGTTGGTAAAGTTAAACACAGCAGCCATGTTATTGGTCAGATAAGTGCATTAAAAATGCTCCAATGCGCCGAGGTCACGTCCGGGGACTCCAAATAGCTGATGTCATCATCCACCTGTCAGTTACAGAAGCCAGGCCTTAATAATACAATCTGTAAGCCCAATTAAAATTTAAACAGGTAATTTATAGTAGAGTACAGTTGTTAAATATGAGGCACCTTGTGCTTTTGCAAGCATGTATATATTTTAGTAATTAAAAGGTAGAGGATCGGTAACAGAGCCCTGTGGAACTCCGCGACCTGTGAGAAACTGTGAAGTGTTCTGGTGTTTGTTACTCACAGTAATCCTACTGGTTGCTTCACCTGATCTCATCTCTCTGCAGTGCGAGGTGTGTGAGGAGGGCTGCTCTAAGCCCCGCCCATCCGGCTGCCCTCACTCCTGCCCCCGCCCCTGTCACCCAGGCGCCTGCCCCCCCTGCAGCCAGATGATCCGCCAGCGGTGCCACTGCAAGATCAGCCTGCTCTACGTGGAGTGCACGTCAGTACAAACACATGATTTATCATACCTGAATAAACAAAACCAGTCACTCACTACATGATGTAAACAAAGGCAGAGTGATGGCATGACTGGAAACATGAACGGCCTCGTTTGAAATGACAAAACAAAGCACGATAAAGTCACGACTGCTGTGTAAAGGTGGCAGACTCACCAGAAGCTTTTTCTTCTCTTAACTTCCTCTTTTTAAATCAAAGCGGAGCTTCTTGCTGCATAATTTGAAGCAGAAGGAACAAAAATGCTTTAACAGGATGGTCGATGTTAATGCGTTTAAAGAGAAGTAATATCAGTGTTTTATATGGAGAGGGAGCCAGCTGTCAGACTGCAATGATGAGTAAGAGCAAGTCTCGCGTCACCCATCGTTCTTTGTTTTGCTTAGAAAATGTGCGACAGTGATTTATTAAAACGTGGAGCTGGATCAGGGGAAGCGACAGGCCCTGTGTCGCGCTCAGACACCGTCCAGCTGCTGCAGATAGCTTTTTAGGTCTGCCACTTCTTCTTTTGTCCTCCACGTGTCCAGTTTCCTTCTTTAAGGACACACTGTGCAGCATGCTGAGATATGCCAAGCTTTCAGCTAATAGCACTTTGGGAATCACCTTGTTGGTACAAAAATCCCATTTGATGTCCGTAAAACTGTTTTATCTTTGGCATTTTTCATAGATTCAACTAAAGGAATGAGAGCGAGTGATGTGTGTTTGTTTTTTAGGGAACAAAGACGCCATTTAAATTTGGTTCTTTGTTAGGTTTTCTGTTATGTGCAGCCGCAGCACTGGAATGATTTACAGATCAGTGGTTTAACAAATAAGAAACATTTCTGGGAAGGAAAAACTGCCTTTAACAGGATGAAACCTCCAGCAGAGCCAGACTCAGGGAGGGGGGCATCTGTGAGAGGTGTGAGGACGAAGGCAAGCTGAGGGAGAGAGCCGGAGATTAATAGAAATGAATAATTCAATGGACAGAGGTGGCAAACACACAGTGAGGAAAGATGAAACACCCGGTGTACACCGAAGGTGCTCTAGTGCTACAGTTCTCTAAGCTCATTAAGATCAGATGTGGCCTGATTATTTAAGACCTTTCATTGCTTCTTTAAACCTGACAACAAAGTGTGGGGTGGTTTAAGACCTGCACAGGACTGTAACTCTGTGGTCTGACTTATTCGTCAATAGAAGATTTATTTGAAGCACTCTTGCCTACCTTCATGTGTAAAATAATGTCTGTATGAGTGGAGGCGTGTTTGTTTACGAGGAAACTGAAGTCCTTTTTAAAGTCTGGCACATACTCAGACACTTGGCGACTAATCTGGAACTTCTCCCGAGTCTTCGGTGGCCCCGAGGGGCAAAACACAACAACAGAACGAGTGTGAAGTGGTTTTCTGTAGGGCCCAACTCACTTCCAGCTGTGGTTTCCAAACCGTGCCGTGAGGCAAGTCCAGGCTTGTTCCAGCTGGATGTTTTTAACTGTGACATCGAGCTTCACAAGACGTTCTGAACAGTCGGTTCAATTTCAAACTAATTCAGGCTGTGAAAAGAAGGCCCGGCGATGTGTGTGAGGCTGTTTTCTGTTGATATAAACACGTGTGTGGACAAGGTGTTTGAGACCCGCTGGCCTGCACATTAACACGTCTGAAACACGAAGGTCAAAGGTGAGTGCTGCTCAGGTGAGGCCTGGATCAGTGAAGCTGTGTCAGTGAGCAGGCTTTCAAGAGGGCAGCCTGAGAGCGTCGCTGCTCCAGGTGTGTGTCAGAGCCCGTCTGCAGGTACCGACGCTCAGCCAGTGTCACTGTGCAGCAGCATAAACACAGAGGCTCCTTATCTGCTGTGAGCTCCGGGTGATCAGCAGCTCATCACTAATAAAACGTGTGTGAACTAACAGTGTTACTGCTGACCGATCGATCGCTCTCTGCAGGAAGCTGACCGCAGCCGACGAGCAGACCAAGGAGGCCCTGAGCTCCTGCAACAACCAGTGTCCCAAAGAGGTATGAGCGCCGACCCCACTCCATCTGTGGTGTCCTCCCTAAGGGCCCCAGTGCATCATGGGACTAGTTTATCAGCCTTGAGTGCCATTGAAGTGTGACCGCTCTGGAGGTCCCAGCTCTTTCCATTCTTGCTACGCTCCTTTCCTCTTTTCTTCTTCTTCCCGCCTCCTGTTTTTCTCCCTCCTCCTATCAATCGTCAATAATCGTCAGTGACACAGCAGAAGTAACACAACGCCGTCCGCTCAGCGCCATCGCTCTGATCGCTTTAGCCGTGTGGCGCCAGCTGAACACCAACAGTCTCGCTCTCGTGCTTTCCTTTCACCTGGGAGTGATTTAGTGTTTTCATTCTGCGACTTAAACACGCACAAGCACAGTTGAAGTAAAATGTTTGAGCAGTGCGGTGGTTCGTGTGCGTCCTTCTGTCAGAACACTGTTTTCATTCAGCTGTAACTTCAGCTCTGAAGAGCCAAGACACACACACACACACACGCGCACACACACGCACGCACACAGCAGGAATAACAAACATGGAGCGGCCGCAGCGCTGTGGTGTTTAGACTCTCTTCTTCTGCAGGTTTCAGCCTCTCAGTTCGATTTTCTCTCCGTTCAGTTGGCTGATCTGAAAAATGATTTATCCCAAAATGTTCCCGTGAAGTAAGAAACATAAAGTGTCTAAAGACCCTTCAGGTGTTTATTTCAGCGTGTCGATCGGTGTAACCCTGTGAAGTCCTGAAGCAGTGGATGTGTGTTTTCATAAATCATTACAGAAGAAAAAGAGAACTTTTCTTTTTTTCATATCGTACAGAAGTTAAAGCATGGGGATTTGAGTTTACCTCCACATCAGGTCTTCTAGGAACTCTATGAAGAGTGTTTCCTCTCTGTCTGTGCACCCAGTGTGGTGGGGGGGGGCGGCATCTTTGAGCCTGTAAAGGCCAATAAGACTGCAGCATGCGAGATGAGCCTCCCTGAGGAATTATCATCCTCATTATTTTATTATCTAAGCTTCATCCTGTACAACTTTCATCACCTGATCTGAGCTCCTCCCTGTGCACTGCATTGCTACCAGCACATGTCAGACTGTTGGTCACTGTGTGGCTGCTGCTGCTGTCAGCATTACAAATGTCCAGGTGACACTTGAGCTATCTGGCACAGAGGTGGCGTCTGTGACGCTTTCATGAAAGCAAACTCCAGCTGATGGTTCTTAAGCTTCAGTGTTTTCTGTGCTGCTAAGCATCAAAGACGTCAGACGCTGGCTTGGACTTCGCCGGGTTAAAAGAAATAAATTCAGAAGTCGGCTCGTCTCCTCTGGAGATGTTGAAACTCTTCACAATCATTTCAAAACAAAAAAGAAACCACAAAAAAACTTGTTTGAGTTTCAGCCTTTAGTTTATGTGACATTGCTGAGAGTCCGATACAAGCTGCGGTCCAGCTGCTCGGAGCTAAAGACTGATGGTGGTGACGTTTCCTCCACCGTGAAAGGATCAAAGCGACCGTGGGGGCGGAGCCAGTGTTTCATTTCACTGTTCGACGGTTGCTTCATGTTTCTCTTGGACAGAGCTGAAGTTTGCTCTGCCTCGCTACAGCAGCAGCCACAATTAATCTGTGTGTGTGTGTGCGTGTGTGTGTGTGTGTGTGTGCATGCAGCTGAGCTGTGGCCATCGCTGTAAGCAGGTGTGCCATCCAGGTGTGTGTGAGGAGACGTGTCAGCAGAAGGTGAAGCTCCGGTGTCCCTGCAAGAGAATCAAGAAGGTAAAACCAAAAGTAGCACTCCGCACTGTGGCCACTTTATTAGGAATACCTGTGCAGTGTAAGTGTTGATGATAATGTAACTGTGGACATCTCAGGATCAGAAGGGTTGAATCTCTACTAACCATTTCCACACTGCAGGACTCTGACATTAGGTGTGTGTGTGTGTGTGTGTGTGTGTGTGTGTGTGTGTGTGTGTGCGTGTGTGTGCGTGTGTGTGCGTGTGTGTGTAGGAGGTGCTGTGCTCGCTGTCGCCTCAGTTTGCTGTTGAGTGTGACGACATCTGCAGAGAACAGCAGAAGAAAGTCAGCCAGGTATAAACACACACCTGTACAGACTCTGAGTGGTTCACACCTGGACACACAAACACTGACACTCTGCGTGTGTTTGTGTGTTTAGCTGAAGGAGGCGGAGCAAAGAGCGGCTCAGGAGGAGGAGCAGAGGAAGCTTCAGGTGAGTTTCATGCTGTTCCACCTGCACCACCTTTTAGCTCTGGAGAAGGTTCAGACTTTCAAACGTTCATTTCAACATGTAAAGCTAACTAGAAAGTGCATTTTCTGAAGAAACTGCAGTGTGAATGCTTGAATCTGAATGTATGCACTGAAATGAATTAATTGCTGAATTTTGAGTTAAAAATATTGAATGAGATTAAAAAAAAAACCAAAAAAAACCCCGAATTTAACCTGAAAACAAAGGTGCTGAACTGCTAAAAGCTGAAGGTTACACAGAAGAAGGAGTTGGAAAAAAACTGAAAATGTTTTAAATGTAAATTAGAAAACCCTAAGAAATGAGAAAAGAACATTTAGAGTCAGAAAACATCTGAATGAATATTAAAAGGTCATATTCTTTGAATCACTGAATGACTCAAATGTGATCCCTCCACTTTGATCCACACAGTTTAAAAAGTTTAAATGCCTGAGCTTTGAAAGATACGGTGTTGGAAAGAGAACAATAATGGCGACAATTTGAGGGTAAAATGATGGCTGTAACACTGTGGACACAGCAGCAGTTGAAAGAGAAGTGTTTAAGATGAATCTTGGTACAGTGGCAGGCAGAGCTCGTTAAGCAGGCAGGTGTGAGCCTGGTTGCTATAGTGACCGCACCCAATGGCTCCATACACACGTACACAGACATGCGCCTCACTTTTGCTGCTTAAAATGAACAGAAAAGTCAGGCCGAAACAAATCGTTCCCAAATGAAAAGTAAAAGTCGTATTGACAAAATTCTTTCACCGTGAGCGACAGCAGCTTCTAGTCTACTGAATTCTCAGTTTTCATGCCTGTGGAGTTTATTATATGGACGTGGTGACAGTGGAAAGACACCATGCTCTTCTGATTTTCAAACGAACCTTCTGAGCCATTTTAACATTAGAGTCTATGGAAGAGTTGGAGGGAGGAGGCTGTGCATTGGTGACATTTATGAAAGAACCATAACACCTAGTACAATAGTAAACACATTGGATGAAAGAGGACAGCCATGGCTACGTTTTGAGGGTAAAATCATACCTGTAGAGCAAACGCTGCGGACACAGCAGCAGTTTTAAAAAATATTTTAAGATTAATTTTTTTGCTCCTCTCACTCTAGCAGTTGAGCTGCCTCACTCTAGCCCCAACATTCCGTCCCATACACACCCATTATAAACTCTGAAACGGGTGAAAAAACATCATGAAACTTAAACTGGAACTGAAGAAAAAGTATAATAGATATTGAAAAGATAAATACAAGTTGAATAGTTGAATGTCTTGTCTTCGTTTTAAAGTTTGAATGGTGGCTCTATGTCAATGTATGTGGAAGTAGATACAGTTTAAAGAGGAGGAAGTTGAATGAGAATTTGAAGGGTCTCCCCATTGAAATACATGGGAAATTTTTGTTGAAAAAAGTTGAATAAAATTAAAAATATAAATGTTAAAAATGAGAAAAATAGAAGCAGTCATGTCCAAAAGAATAGGAATCTAATGGTGTTTGAATGGTTTTTCTAAGTTGAACGGTTTTGAAGGAGATAGATTACAAAAAACGTACGGAATCCATAATAATAAAATACTAGAAAGTGCATTTTCTGAAGAAACTGCAGTGTGAATGCTTGAATCTGAATGTATGCACTGAAATGAATTAATTGCTGAATTTTGAGTTAAAAATATTAAATGAAATTTTAAAAAAACAAACAAAAAAAACCAAAGTTAACCTGAAAACAAAGGTCCTGAACTGCTAAAAGCTGAAGGTTACACAGAAGCAGAAGTTGGAAAAAAGCTGAAAATGTTTTAAATGTAAATTAGAAAACCCTAGGAAATGAGAAAAGAAAATTCAGAGTCAGAAAACATCTGAAAGAACATTAAAAGTTCATATTCTTTGAATCACTGAATGACTAAAATGTGATCCCTCCGCTTGGATCCACACAGTTTAAAAAATGTAAAAGTCTGAGCTTTGAAAGACAAGATGTTGGAAAAAGAACAACGATGGTGACATTTTGAGGGTAAAATGATGGCTGTAACACTGTGGACACAGCAGCAGTTGAAAGAGAAGTGTTTAAGATTAATTTTGGCAGAGTGGCAGAGAGAGCTCATTAAGCAGGCAGGTGTGAGCCTGGTTGCTATAGTGACCGCACCCAATGGCTCCATACACACGGACACAGACATGCACCTCACTTTTGCTGCTTAAAATGAACAGAAAAGTCAGGCCGAAACAAATCATTCCCATATGAAAAGTACAAGTCGTATTGACGAAATTCTTTCACCGTGAGCGACAGCAGCTTCTAGTCTACTGAATTCTCAGTTTTCATGCCTGTGGAGTTTATTATATGGACGTGGTGACAGTGGAAAGACACCATGCTCTTCTGATTTTCAAACGAACCTTCTGAGCCATTTTAACATTAGAGTCTATGGAAGAGTTGGAGGGAGGAGGCTGTGCATTGGTGACATTTATGAAAGAACCATAACACCTAGTACAATAGTAAACACATTGGATGAAAGAGGACAGCCATGGCTACGTTTTGAGGGTAAAATCATACCTGTAGAGCAAACGCTGCGGACACAGCAGCAGTTTTAAAAAAGATTTTAAGATTAATTTTTTTGCTCCTCTCACTCTAGCAGTTGAGCTGCCTCACTCTAGCCCCAACATTCCGTCCCATACACACCCATTATAAACTCTGAAACGGGTGAAAAAACATCATGAAACTTAAACTGGAACTGAAGAAAAAGTATAATAGATATTGAAAAGATAAATACAAGTTGAATAGTTGAATGTCTTGTCTTCGTTTTAAAGTTTGAATGGTGGCTCTATGTCAATGTATGTGGAAGTAGTAAGAGTTTAAAAATGAGTAAGTTGAATGAGGATTTGAAGGGTCTCCCCATTGAAATACATTATAAATTTTTGTTGAATAAAGTTGAATAAAATTAAAAATATAAATGTTAAAAATATGAAAAATAGAAGCAGTGTTGTCCAAAAGAATAGGAATCTAACGGTGTTTGAATGGTTTTTCTAAGTTGAACGGTTTTGAAGGAGTAGGATTACAAAAAACGTACGGAATAGATAAAACTAGAAAGTGCATTTTCTGAAGAAACTGCAGTGTGAATGCTTGAATCTGAATGTATGCACTGAAATGAATTAATTGCTGAATTTTGAGTTAAAAATATTGAATGAGATTAAAAAAAAACAAAAAAAACAACAACCTGAATTTAACCTGAAAACAAAAGTGCTGAACTGCTAAAAGCTGAAGGTTACACAGAAGAAGAAGTTGGAAAAAAGCTGAAAATGTTTTAATTGTAAATTAGAAAAACCTAAGAAATGAGAAAAGAACATTTAGAGTCAGAAAACATCTGAAAGAATATTAAAAGGTCATATTCTTTGAATCACTGAATGACTAAAATGTGATCCCTCCACTTGGACCCACACAGTTTAAAAAGTTTACATCTCTGAGCTTTGAAAGACAAGATGTTGGAAAAAGAACAACGATGGCGACGTTTTGAGGGTAAAAATGATGGCTTTAACACTGTGGACACAGCAGCAGTTGAAAGAGAAGTGTTTAAGATGAATCTTGGCAGAGAGAGAGAGAGAGAGCTCGTTAAGCAGGCAGGTGTGAGCCTGGTTGCTATAGTGACCGCACCCAAGGGCTCCATACACACGGACACAGACATGCACCTCACTTTTGCTGCTTAAAATGAACAGAAAAGTCAGGCCGAAACAAATCGCTCCCAAATGAAAAGTAAAAGTCGTATTGACAAAATTCTTTCACCGTGAGCGACAGCAATGTCTAGTCTACCTAATTCTCAGTTTTCATGCCTGTGGACCTTATTATATGGACGTGGTGACAGTGGAAAGACACCATGCTCTTCTGATTTTCAAACGAACCTTCTGAGCCATTTTAACATTAGAGTCTATGGAAGAGTTGGATGGAGGAGGCTGTGCATTGGTGGCATTTATGAAAGAACCATAACACCTGGTACAATAGTAAACACATTGGATGAAAGAGGACAGCGATGGCTACGTTTTGAGGGTAAAATCATACCTGTAGAGCAAACGCTGCGGACACAGCAGCAGTTTTAAAAAAGATTTTAAGATTAATTTTTTCGCTCCTCTCACTCTAGCAGTTGGGCTGTCTCACTCTAGCCCCAACATTCCGTCCCATACACACCCATTATAAAATCTGAAACGGGTGAAAAAACATCATGAAACTTAAACTGGAACTGAAGAAAAAGTATAATAGATATTGAAAAGATAAATACAAGTTGAATAGTTGAATGTCTTGTCTTCGTTTTAAAGTTTGAATGGTGGCTCTATGTCAATGTATGTGGAAGTAGATACAGTTTAAAGAGGAGTAAGTTGAATGAGAATTTGAAGGGTCTCCCCATTGAAATACATTATAAATTTTTGTTGAAAAAAGTTGAATAAAATTAAAAATATAAATGTTAAAAATGAGAAAAATAGAAGCAATGTTGTCCAAAAGAATAGGAATCTAACGGTGTTTGAATGGTTTTTCTAAGTTGAACGGTTTTGAAGGAGATAGATTACAAAAAACGTACGGAATACAGAATAATAATAAAATAGAACTAGAAAGTGCATTTTCTGAAGAAACTGCAGTGTGAATGCTTGAATCTGAATGTATGCACTGAAATGAATTAATTGCTGAATTTTGAGTTAAAAATATTGAATGAGATTAAAAAAAACCCAAAAAACCCCGAATTTAACCTGAAAACAAAGGTGCTGAACTGCTAAAAGCTGAAGGTTACACAGAAGAAGGAGTTGGAAAAAAACTGAAAATGTTTTAAATGTAAATTAGAAAACCCTAAGAAATGAGAAAAGAACATTTAGAGTCAGAAAACATCTGAAAGAATATTAAAAGGTCATATTCTTTGAATCACTGAATGACTAAAATGTGATCCCTCCACTTGGACCCACACAGTTTAAAAAGTTTACATCTCTGAGCTTTGAAAGACAAGATGTTGGAAAAAGAACAACGATGGCGACGTTTTGAGGGTAAAATGATGGCTGTAACACTGTGGACACAGCAGCAGTTGAAAGAGAAGTGCTTAAGATGAATCTTGGTACAGTGGCAGGCAGAGCTCGTTAAGCAGGCAGGTGTGAGCCTGGTTGCTATAGTGACCGCACCCAATGGCTCCATACACACGTACACAGACATGCGCCTCACTTTTGCTGCTTAAAATGAACAGAAAAGTCAGGCCGAAACAAATCGTTCCCAAATGAAAAGTAAAAGTCGTATTGACAAAATTCTTTCACCGTGAGCGACAGCCATGTCTAGTCTACCAAATTCTCAGTTTTCATGCCTGTGGAGTTTATTATATGGACGTGGTGACAGTGTAAAGACACCATGCTCTTCTGATTTTCAAACGAACCTTCTGAGCCATTTTAACATTAGAGTCTATGGAAGAGTTGGAGGGAGGAGGCTGTGCATTGGTGACATTTATGAAAGAACCATAACACCTAGTACAATAGTAAACACATTGGATGAAAGAGGACAGCCATGGCTACGTTTTGAGGGTAAAATCATACCTGTAGAGCAAACGCTGTGGACACAGCAGCAGTTTTAAAAAAGATTTTAAGATTAATTTTTTTGCTCCTCTCACTCTAGCAGTTGAGCTCTCTCACTCTAGCCCCAACATTCCGTCCCATACACACCCATTATAAACTCTGAAACGGGTGAAAAAACATCATGAAACTTAAACTGGAACTGAAGAAAAAGTATAATAGATATTGAAAAGATAAATACAAGTTGAATAGTTGAATGTCTTGTCTTCGTTTTAAAGTTTGAATGGTGGCTCTATGTCAATGTATGTGGAAGTAGATACAGTTTAAAGAGGAGGAATTTGAATGAGAATTTGAAGGGTCTCCCCATTGAAATACATTATAAATTTTTGTTGAATAAAGTTGAATAAAATAAAAAATATAAATGTTAAAAATGAGAAAAATAGAAGCAGTGTTGTCCAAAAGAATAGGAATCTAACGGTGTTTGAATGGTTTTTCTAAGTTGAACGGTTTTGAAGGAGATAGATTACAAAAAACGTACGGAATACAGAATAATAATAAATAAAATAGAATAAAGATTAGAAGAACAATACTGTGAATGCTTTTCAAGCATTCACACTAATAAAGATTAGAAGAACAATACTGTGAATGCTTTTCAAGCATTCACACTAATAATAATAACTAGAAAGTGCATTTTCTGAAGAAACTGCAGTGTGAATGCTTGAATCTGAATGTATGGACTGAAATGAATTAATTGCTGAATTTTGAGTTAAAAATTTTGAATGAGATAAAAAAAAAAAAAAACAACCTGAATTTAACCTGAAAACAACAGTGCTGAACTGCTAAAAGCTGAAGGTTACACAGAAGAAGAAGTTGGAAAAAAGCTGAAAATGTTTTAATTGTAAATTAGAAAAACCTAAGAAATGAGAAAAGAACATTTAGAGTCAGAAAACATCTGAAAGAATATTAAAAGGTCATATTCTTTGAATCACTGAATGACTAAAATGTGATCCCGCCACTTGGACCCACACAGTTTAAAAAGTTTACATCTCTGAGCTTTGAAAGACAAGATGTTGGAAAAAGAACAACGATGGCGACGTTTTGAGGGTAAAATGATGGCTTTAACACTGTGGACACAGCAGCAGTTGAAAGAGAAGTGCTTAAGATGAATCTTGGTACAGTGGCAGAGAGAGCTCGTTAAGCAGGCAGGTGTGAGCCTGGTTGCTATAGTGACCGCACCCAATGGCTCCATACACACGCACACAGACATGCACCTCACTTTTGCTGCTTAAAATGAACAGAAAAGTCAGGCCGAAACAAATCGCTCCCAAATGAAAAGTAAAAGTCGTATTGACGAAATTCTTTCACCGTGAGCGGCAGCAATGTCTAGTCTACCTAATTCTCAGTTTTCATGCCTGTGGAGTTTATTATATGGACGTGGTGACAGTGTAAAAACACCATGCTCTTCTGATTTTCAAACCAACCTTCTGAGCCGTTTTAACATTAGAGTCTATGGAAGAGTTGGAGGGAGGAGGCTGTGCATTGGTGACATTTATGAAAGAACCATAACACCTAGGACAATAGTAAACACATTGGATGAAAGAGGACAGCGATGGCTACGTTTTGAGGGTAAAATCATACCTGTAGAGCAAACGCTGCGGACACAGCAGCAGTTTTAAAAAAGATTTTAAGATTAATTTTTTTGCTCCTCTCACTCTAGCAGTTGAGCTGCCTCACTCTAGCCCCAACATTCCGTCCCATACACACCCATTATAAACTCTGAAACGGGTGAAAAAACATCATGAAACTTAAACTGGAACTGAAGAAAAAGTATAATAGATATTGAAAAGATAAATACAAGTTGAATAGTTGAATGTCTTGTCTTCGTTTTAAAGTTTGAATGGTGGCTCTATGTCAACGTATGTGGAAGTAGTAGGAGTTTAAAAATGAGTAAGTTGAATGAGAATTTGAAGGGTCTCCCCATTGAAATACATGGGAAATTTTTGTTGAATAAAGTTGAATAAAATTAAAAATATAAATGTTAAAAATGAGAAAAGTAGAAGCAGTCATGTCCAAAAGAATAGGAATCTAATGGTGTTTGAATGGTTTTTCTAAGTTGAACGGTTTTGAAGGAGATAGATTACAAAAAACGTACGGAATAGATAATAATAAAATAGAACTAGAAAGTGCATTTTCTGAAGAAACTGCAGTGTGAATGCTTGAATCTGAATGTATGGACTGAAATGAATTAATTGCTGAATTTTGAGTTAAAAATTTTGAATGAGATAAAAAAAAAAAAAAAACAACCTGAATTTAACCTGAAAACAAAGGTGCTGAACTGCTAAAAGCTGAAGGTTACACAGAAGAAGAAGTTGGAAAAAAGCTGAAAATGTTTTAATTGTAAATTAGAAAAACCTAAGAAATGAGAAAAGAACATTTAGAGTCAGAAAACATCTGAATGAATATTAAAAGGTCATATTCTTTGAATCACTGAATGACTAAAATGTGATCCCTCCACTTGGACCCACACAGTTTAAAAAGTTTACATCTCTGAGCTTTGAAAGACAAGATGTTGGAAAAAGAACAACATTTTGAGGGTAAAATGATGGCTTTAACACTGTGGACACAGCAGCAGTTGAAAGAGAAGTGTTTAAGATGAATCTTGGCAGAGTGAGAGAGAGAGCTCGTTAAGCAGGCAGGTGTGAGCCTGGTTGCTATAGTGACCGCACCCAATGGCTCCATACACACGCACACAGACATGCACCTCACTTTTGCTGCTTAAAATGAACAGAAAAGTCAGGCCGAAACAAATCGTTCCCAAATGAAAAGTAAAAGTCGTATTGACAAAATTCTTTCACCGTGAGCGACAGCAATGTCTAGTCTACCAAATTCTCAGTTTTCATGCCTGTGGAGTTTATTATATGGACGTGGTGACAGTGGAAAGACACCATGCTCTTCTGATTTTCAAACCAACCTTCTGAGCCATTTTAACATTAGAGTCTATGGAAGAGTTGGAGGGAGGAGGCTGTGCATTGGTGACATTTATGAAAGAACCGTAACACCTAGGACAATAGTAAACACATTGGATGAAAGAGGACAGCCATGGCTACGTTTTGAGGGTAAAATCATACCTGTAGAGCAAACGCTGCGGACACAGCAGCAGTTTTAAAAAAGATTTTAAGATTAATTTTTTTGCTCCTCTCACTCTAGCAGTTGAGCTGCCTCACTCTAGCCCCAACATTCCGTCCCATACACACCCATTATAAACTCTGAAACGGGTGAAAAAACATCATGAAACTTAAACTGGAACTGAAGAAAAAGTATAATAGATATTGAAAAGATAAATACAAGTTGAATAATTGAATGTCTTGTCTTCGTTTTAAAGTTTGAATGGTGGCTCTATGTCAATGTATGTGGAAGTAGTAAGAGTTTAAAAATGAGTAAGTTGAATGAGAATTTGAAGGGTCTCCCCATTGAAATACATTATAAATTTTTGTTGAATAAAGTTGAATAAAATTAAAAATATAAATGTTAAAAATGAGAAAAATAGAAGCAGTCATGTCCAAAAGAATAGGAATCTAACGGTGTTTGAATGGTTTTTCTAAGTTGAACGGTTTTGAAGGAGTTAGATGCCAAAAAACGTACGGAATATATAATAATAACTAGAAAGTGCATTTTCTGAAGAAACTGCAGTGTGAATGCTTGAATCTGAATGTATGCACTGAAATGAATTAATTGCTGAATTTTGAGTTAAAAATATTGAATGAGATAAAAAAAAAACCAAAAAAAAAAAAACGAATTTAACCTGAAAGCAAAGGTGCTGAACTGCTAAAAGCTGAAGGTTACACAGAAGAAGAAGTTGGAAAAAAACTGAAAATGTTTTAAATGTAAATTAGAAAACCCTAAGAAATGAGAAAAGAACATTTAGAGTCAGAAAACATCTGAATGAATATTAAAAGGTCATATTCTTTGAATCACTGAATGACTCAAATGTGATCCCTCCACTTTGATCCACACAGTTTAAAAAGTTTAAATGCCTGAGCTTTGAAAGATACGGTGTTGGAAAGAGAACAATAATGGCGACAATTTGAGGGTAAAATGATGGCTGTAACACTGTGGACACAGCAGCAGTTGAAAGAGAAGTGCTTAAGATGAATCTTGGTACAGTGGCAGGCAGAGCTCGTTAAGCAGGCAGGTGTGAGCCTGGTTGCTATAGTGACCGCACCCAATGGCTCCATACACACGTACACAGACATGCGCCTCACTTTTGCTGCTTAAAATGAACAGAAAAGTCAGGCCGAAACAAATCGTTCCCAAATGAAAAGTAAAAGTCGTATTGACAAAATTCTTTCACCGTGAGCGACAGCAATGTCTAGTCTACCTAATTCTCAGTTTTCATGCCTGTGGAGCTTATTATATGGACGTGGTGACAGTGGAAAGACACCATGCTCTTCTGATTTTCAAACGAACCTTCTGAGCCATTTTAACATTAGAGTCTATGGAAGAGTTGGAGGGAGGAGGCTGTGCATTGGTGACATTTATGAAAGAACCATAACACCTAGTACAATAGTAAACACATTGGATGAAAGAGGACAGCCATGGCTACGTTTTGAGGGTAAAATCATACCTGTAGAGCAAACGCTGCGGACACAGCAGCAGTTTTAAAAAAGATTTTAAGATTAATTTTTTTGCTCCTCTCACTCTAGCAGTTGAGCTGCCTCACTCTAGCCCCAACATTCCGTCCCATACACACCCATTATAAACTCTGAAACGGGTGAAAAAACATCATGAAACTTAAACTGGAACTGAAGAAAAAGTATAATAGATATTGAAAAGATAAATACAAGTTGAATAGTTGAATGTCTTGTCTTCGTTTTAAAGTTTGAATGGTGGCTCTATGTCAATGTATGTGGAAGTAGTAAGAGTTTAAAAATGAGTAAGTTGAATGAGGATTTGAAGGGTCTCCCCATTGAAATACATTATAAATTTTTGTTGAATAAAGTTGAATAAAATTAAAAATATAAATGTTAAAAATATGAAAAATAGAAGCAGTGTTGTCCAAAAGAATAGGAATCTAACGGTGTTTGAATGGTTTTTCTAAGTTGAACGGTTTTGAAGGAGTAGGATTACAAAAAACGTACGGAATAGATAAAATATAATAATAATAACTAGAAAGTGCATTTTCTGAAGAAACTGCAGTGTGAATGCTTGAATCTGAATGTATGCACTGAAATGAATTAATTGCTGAATGTTAAGTTAAAAATCTGAATGAGCTGGAAAATACAGAATTTTTAACCTGAAAATAAAAGTGCAGAACTTTTGAAAGCTGATGTTCACACAGAAGAAGTTGGAAAAAGCTAAGCATGTTTAAAATGTAAATAATAAAAAGATGAGTAATGACAAAAGAAAATTTAGAGTCAGAAAACCTCTGAATGAATATTAAAAGTTCATATTCTTCTAATTGAAATGAACTTAAAAGATGAACAAACATTCTGCAGAAAATACAAACTTTAATATACAGCATGATGTTTTTCAGACATATACACATGTGTATATCATGTTTAATAGTATTACATACATCAATTTGTTTTGTATGTCATAGAAAATAACATAAAAATCTTAAGTCATATTTTACAGCTTCTTTCTGAAAAGGACTGGTAGAATAAAGAAAAATAACTAAATTAAATAACTAAATAAAAAATAATGAGCAACATATGAAATACATGAAAATTCAACTTTTAAAACCACAATCCTGAACCTTTAAATTGTGTTGGTTTCTTAGAACATGGCTGAACAGCTGTTTCTATCGGTCTACTTAATCTTCTGATCTGTCTACACATCTTTTTATTACTCATTCTTTTTTATGTTTTAATGTAAACAGAGTCCACACAGTGGTAAAAGAGAACTGTATAGAGATTTGTGAGTAAACTCAAATGAAAGCCTAAGGTGGTGACACAGTTTAACACATGCAAATAATCAAATAAACACATTAGTCCTTTTTGTGAACATGGATAAATAAGTATCAATACAGCATTGTTCAGCCATGCCACTAAAGGCTTTTTTACACATTGTTTTAACCTGGGCTCAGACACAAAGTCCCAAATTTAGTTAGTCCCTGACTTTGAGTTGTGGTTATGACTAATTATTATACACAAGGCTTTATCTATCTAAACTCTAAGGACACAAATATGAAAAAACCTATACTTACCAGCTGATACCCCACACTACACACTAGGTGTGCCATGTGACCTGAAACTTTGGTACAAAATCATCATAATCATTCTGTTAACACTGTTTTTTAACACTGTTTGTGTTGCTGTTCAGCAGTTTAAAATGTTTTAGATTGGATTACATGGAATGAATTTGAATTTTCTTGGGGGGTTTTGTGTGTGTTTCGTTCTCAGCAGATTTTTTCTTCCATAACGTTGAATTCCAGTTACCACATTTCTGGTCATATGACATCCCAAGTGCCCACTTAAAAAAATCCCTACAGTTAATTCAACATTAAAACAAAATAAAAAAATGTTAAATAAATAAAGGTTTGCTCTGTGATGAAATATTAAATAAGCATACATTGTACAGAGCACTAACAATGAAAACAATCCTTTAGCCTGTTGATCAGAGAGAGGCAGTCATTATGTCCATTTAAAACCTGTAATCACAGAGCACAATGTTTCTGTGAAACTATGAAGTCCCATATGATCCTCATCACGTCCAGTGACTTCAGAGTGGATCCTCCCTGTCATCCGGCCAGTGTTTGATGTGTGGCAAGCAGCACAGAAGCAGGATAGCTGAGGACTTTAAAAGAAGAGCAGAAAACGGGAACATATGTAGTTGTAAATGTAAATATCAGTGATACTTGTCTTGTCAAAGGGAATAAAATAATGAAAATGTTAACTTACACACTCATTTAGAGAGGATCTTGACACTGCACAGAGGAGGCACAGTCAGTCTGACAATGATGGTGATCTCCAGGGATGTTTTCCTGCAGCAACATTCCTGCCAACTGGCCATATGATCCAGAGTAGTTGGTTTGTAATGAACAGAAAGGTGTATATGTTAGGTAGTGTGCACTCAGAGCTGGTCCTAAGAAACAAACACATCCTGTAATAAACTGAATACCTGTAGTAGTGCTGCTGCAAATATGAAGCCCTTCTATCATGAGTGGTTTCAAAGAAGGTGTTTTGGAGGCTCGGTCACAGAAACTGTGCAGTCTGTTCAGTCCTGAGTGTCTCAGCTCTGATGGGGATGGATCACAGAGGGAAACACCTGAGTACAGACATTACAATACACTCTAACACTCCTAAGGTCAAGTGAAAACACAATTTAAACACTTTACAAAGAATGAATACATGTTTTCATGGAAATAATGTCATTAACCCTTTTTGTTGTGAGTAAATCTCACCGACTGCTTGTGGGACAAGCTAGAAGGAGGACTTATCACAGAATGTCTCCTGTGCTCCAGATGTGAAGTCTCACGCTCTGATCGTACGGCGATGAAGATGGTGATGATGAAGCCTCTCTGATCTGTGGCATTACAGTTTCTAGCTGCTATGTGCTTCACACTGTTGGATCTTACATGTGAAGCTTGGAGAAGACACAGGAGGACTGTGTCTCTCTTAAAAAAGAAAAAGGGAAACCTAACACCCCCCCCCCCCCCTCAGCTCCCACCGTAAACCCCCCCCTCAACTCCCCAACCTCACACCATCCAATGTCTATACAAATGTAGGGTATCAGCTGGTAACAGAAAGCAAGTGTTACATATGTACTACTTATGTAACACTGCTGAAACATTTCTGGCCAGAAATGTGCAGTTATCAACCCAGACCCACCCTGATGATTGCACTGGCCGAAACATGATAAAAGCTCATAAAAATGTATGTTTCATCGAAATATTTGTCCAAAAATATAATCGTATACTTTTGAAAAAGTTTAAAGTTTATAACAAACCAAAATAATAACATTTTTGTAAATAGTATTTCAAAATAGAGGCACACATAAAGTGGCTTAACTGTCATTATTGCTGTAATTAGGTTTGTTTGTTTGTTTGTGTTTGTTTTTTTAAAAAGCAACCTTTAGTCATTATTGTTCTCTCAGAAACAATGAAGAAGCTGTTGAACATTTATGTGTTGTGTAGGCAATCCTCTGGTCCACCCTCCCTCCCTCCCAGCCACGGTGAGACTGGGGCAGCCTGGCAGGATGTTGAAGCCTGGCTGCAGAGAGGATATGCCTACACTATTCATTTTAAACTGCTATATTTGATTTTTCTGACATTTATAGGTTACTGTTAGTGAATTTTAGATTTTCTGTGATAAATAAAATTGTCATCTTTTACTGATCATTACTTAATTCATGTAATTGTATTTTATGTAAACAATTCAACCATTATACTGCAATGCAGAGCGTCAACTTTTAAATATCGCTCTACTTTCTTAAGTCATTCAAAAATATAGAAATTACTTACTGTATTCAAAGATCTAGATCATGAATCATCACAGGACAATACACAGTATACTGGGTCATGGTAACTATGGTAGGTCTTCAAGACTCCAGAATGGAGACATCGATCTGGCTGAGAAATGAAAATTAGGTCAAGCAGTGTGTTCTTCTCTGTGGTAGGGGCAGTGATGACCTGTGCGTATCCCCTAGACTCAAACAACTCCATGATTGGTTTGTTTGCACTGGATAAAACATTCTCATTAAAATCACCACAAACTATGATGGGATGACAGTCCATGATCTCCAATGAGTCTAATAGGCTTACCAGGTTTTTCAGGAATTGCCTCAGAGTGTAGTCTGGAGGTCTGTATACAACTGCAATCAGAGCACTGACTGGTGCTTCAACCTTTAAAGCCAGAAATTCAAGGTCAGTTACATTATGGATGTACTGTTTTTCATGCACTTGAATGTCACTTTTCACATAAACAGCAACTCCACCACCACTTCTGTTTGCCATTTGGGGAAAGTTTGTGTAGGACAGGTGTCTGTTGCGTTTGAACAAATTGTAATTTTCCAAGTGGAGACTCTCTGCGACAAAAGAGCCCCGCAGGTGTGTTTCTGTTAGGCACAAAACATCTGCTAGACACAATTCATGGTGACTTTTGATGTCATTAATGTGAGCTGGCAGTCCCTCTGTATTATGATGAACAATGGTGAAAACCTCTGACCTGCTGAGGGTTTGTCTCACGTGTAGAAGAGGCATCATGTCATCAAGGTTGGCTTGTCTCATGTTCTCAAGTGCTGCAGTGATTTCTGGGTTGGTGAATATTTTTTTCTCCTCCATATCAAGAAGATACAGTCCACTGAGAGACGTCACTCTACTGACAGCTACGTAGGCCATGCCGGGCTCAAAAATGCTCTTAAGAGAGACAACAGCTGATGTAGTTGTCATACCCTGTACCTTATGTATTGTACATGCAAAGGCCAGCTTCACTGGGAACTGTCTTCGTACCACTCCTTTCTGCTTCAGATTCTCCTCTGCTCTCTCAATGTACACCATGTCGTCTGCTGGTGTGCGGTTATTCTTTCCAGATGTCTCATTATCCATTTTAAGTCCAAGTTTGATGATGTGTTGGTCGTTTTCAGAGTGAACTACTCTAAGTAGTTTTCCAAAAGCTCCATTAACCAAACCATTTTGTATGTCAATGTTTCTGGTGAGCATGACACGAGCTCCTTCTGCAACTTTCAGTGTGTCTGGTAACTCGTTTTTACCTCCTTTCAATGGTCTGTCTTGAAGTGCCATTCTGCCAGTTCTAGGATCTTTTCTATAATCATCTGCATGGATGTCAATGATATGAGTGTGGAGCAGAGCCAGTGTTGAAGAGTTGTGTGCATCCACTTCTTTATTAGTTGCAAAAATGTGCAATGCATCAGTCGGACAATGGGCTGGTTCAGTTATGGCCTGTAACAACAAATCTCTATCTGCTTCGCAAAGCTCATCCAACTTTCCTTTTACACGAATTCTGTTCAGCATCTCAGCAAAGACAACATCATCTTTCTGACGCATAATCTCAGTCAGAGTGATCATCTGAAAATGCTCCCGCCACAGGTCGATCTCGGACGGGTCGTGCACACAGAGAGGTTTAGACTGTCGCACTGGGGGTAGCTGATAGAAGTCTCCGACAGCAATGACTGACATGCCTCCAAAGGGTCTCCGAGTCCCTTTGATCTGTTTGAGTCTTGCATCTACATATGCAAAGAGATGTCTTGACACCATAGACACTTCGTCAATGACGATTATTTCAGCATTCAAAAGTTCTGATCTGACTTCATCCAGCTGATTGCCAAGTCCCTGAATGGGAGGTTTTAAGCTTCTAGGCAGCTTGAGAAGAGAATGCAGTGTTGTTCCAGAAATGTTAAAAGCTGCAGTCCCAGTGAAAGCAGTTAACAGGACAGTGGGTTTTGATATGTCAACGTCGTCTGCATATCTGGGCACTTTGCTCAGTATCTTAGATGCTTCTGAGTAGATGCATTTGATAAGATGTGATTTTCCTGTTCCAGCACCACCATTAATATAAAAGAAAAACTGCTCTGGATTTAGAGCACAGACTCTTTTAATGCACCAGTCTCTAACTGCATAAAATATGCAGGCTTGCTTCTTGTTCAGATTCTGAAACATCTGACGTAACAATGTGGGATCAATAGCAGGGGGTTCCCTGATGGCTCTGACTTCTGTTGAAGCATCAGCCTGACGGCTGTAGTCGGGCACATCTTCCTGTTCATTTTCATTGTCTCGCTCTCTTTCTTGTTCGACAAGTGGCAACCTTACGAGATCTGATTCAGGTGCCAGATTACACCATTCGTCAGTCACACCTCTGTTCTGCTCATATTCCTCAACAGCGCTCTCGATCTCCTCACTGTTTTTCTCATATTTTTCTCTGTTTCTTTTGACAATGTGTTGCACGTACTCAAGACGGTCAGTACCTGGTAGCTGTACACAGCCAGCACCATAGAAAGCCTGATAGGATGGCAACGATGGTGTTTTCAGTTCGTGGTCTGAACGATGAGGAAGGTACAGTTTAAGCAGTCTTCCGTAATATTGCTCTGGATGTTTTTCTTGTGAGCAGCGGTGAAATCTGATGATAGCAGGCTTATTGTTTTTGCGCCTTTGCACAAACCCCATCTCATTGAGAAGGGGCAAAACATCTTTACCTTTTTTCTGTTGGCCATAGACAATCCTGCAAGTAGCAGCAAAGTCTGCCATGCACATCTCCTCATACTCTGGTGTTTCAGGTCTGGCTTTGTATTTGTCATTCAAAGATGTCATCCAAACATTGGAAGACTCAGGTGTTGTGTTGTCCAGAACTGACAGGGGACGACTCATTTTCACAGGATTATCATCAGTTGGAATGAATATTACAGCACGTGAGCATTGCTTCATGTGAAGACCACATGCACGAGCAACACACTCCTGTGCACTGATCTCTCGCTTCTTTGAATATGCCTGCATGACGGCTCTCATTTCATCGCACTCATTTACACTGTCCTTATGGGAGTTCTCAATGACAGTTTTCAGGTACTCAGATAGCCCGCCCTCTTTTTTTGATATATATTTCATTAAATAATTTGCAGCACCAAAAGCATCTAAAACAAAGCTTATGTCGATATTACTGTTCCAGGCTTCAAGCAGATGTGGATTATAGCCGTTTATCCAAGAGTCTTTTGGATCACGCTTTAGTATGATCGTACTCCTCATGTTCATTTTATTCAGGTATCTCTGATATTCTGCATGTGTCAACTTGCATCTTTCCAAGAGCTGCTCTAAACTCATGGAAGCAGTTTCAGGTTCATTCAGCAGCTGGTTCAGTGGTCTGAGCTTGTTCTTTGCCGTTTCTACTTCCAGTGCATCATCCTCACTGGGTCTTGTGATCATTGTCTCATTGCAGGGTGGTTTGGGAAAACCAAAACGGCACCCGGAGCTTAAACTCCTAAAGCACGTCTTTGTGTGGTTCTTACTGTGTTTTTGCACTTCTGTTACTTTTTTGTACAGTTCAGGTTGTTTATGTGGATCAGGCAGCTGAGCTGTGATGTATTTGTTTATAAAATCAAGAACAGTTTGCTCATCATCCTCCTCAAACACAGGAGCACCTTCTACCCACAGGAGGCAGTGTATGTGTGGGCTTCCTCTGTGCTGAAACTCAACTCTGTAAAAGTAGTCAATGACTTTGCCAAGTGGCTCTGCGGGAGATAAGAGTAAATCTCTGAATAATGCTTCAACTCTCTTGTCAAACATGCGCATTGTTGTGACAGGATTGCTTCTCAGGATGTCACACTTTGCTGACCAGTCGAGTCCTTCAAAATTCACTTGTTCACCTTGCTGCCTTGTTATTGCCTCGATCACTTCAGGCCAGCGCATTTCAGCAGCTGAAAATGTGCAAAAGAACGTGGGAGTTCCCAACTGTCTGATCATGGCAAAAAGATCTCTTGTTGTTTTCTCCCAATAGGCTGGGGTTCCTCTCAGAGGCTGCATGAATCTCACTGCATCTTTATTTCGCACCAGTTTCTCCACCTCATGTTTATCTTGTAACATGCCTGAGGTTATTTTTCTACCATCTCTGGTCAGAGGCTTTGCCTTCCTTAACTGTACTGTCATGCTGGATGTAGCCAAGTGTATTTCAGTCACAAACTGTGCAAAGAATAAATAGTTTGTGTCTTTGGCAAAACGATCATCAATGCAGAAAAGTCTTGATTTGAAATACCCACTGGGGGATACTTTGATCAGCCTTCTTTCATCAAGTGTGTTTTGGCCTGTAGGAAACTGCACAGGGAAGGCCATGGCCTCCAGTTTAGGTGTTTTGAAAAAACTTATTGGATTGTTTCTCTCTGCAGGAGCAACAGAGTAGATTCCTTCACTGAAACATAATATCTCCTCAGCCACATCAGGGGGCTGCAAACAGGACTCGAGTGCAAAACCACCATTAGTCAGTCCATCTGCTTGCTCTGAATCATCTCTCATCTGTTCATGCGATTGTTCACCATCACAGGGTAACATGTCAATGTCCTGTTCATTTATATTTTGTGCTTCACTCAGTGCATTTTTCTCACAGCTGTCAATTTCCATTAAATCAGCCTCATCATAATCGTCCTCATTCATGTTTTCATCATCATCCTCATCATCTTCATCAGGAAGAGTTGGATCACACAGCTCAGCATCATCTCTGATGCTCACATCCTTATACTGTGGATGAATCTGCTTGAGTTTATGCAGTGCTTGCACAAGTTTAGACCAGCTTACAGTCTGAAACAGCTGATGACCTTTGTAAGACAAGCGTCTCTTCAATTTTACTCTCAAGACCTGAGAATTAATTCTCAATCGAGGTAGTGTTTCAACAGTTTCCTGTACCTCTGATGGGACACAGACCACATTTCCTCTAATTGCTCTTTGTCTGCCTTTGGGAAGAGGAATGATCTTGGCAAATGGTATGCACTTGGCTATGAGATGTCTCTCCAGTATGTTGAGATCAGAAAGTTCAGCTGGAATATCAGCAAGATCCAACTTATTGGCAACAGCAAGTGCTGGCATGGATCCATTTTTAAGATGATCGTGGCAGGTGTGACATATCCACTCTCTCTTTCTCTCATCAGGCACTTTGCACTGCTCATTTCTGCAGTTTTCATCACAAACATGAACAAACTTTCCTGTCAAACATGTTGCAACTACATGTGGGTTTTTGACATACTTTGACCTTGTGCAGGGTCGCACTTGGTTTGGAAATGAAGCCTTGAAGCATACAGTACATGGGTATGATGGTCCAGCTTTGATTTGTGATTTGAACACAGATATGGCCTCGTTGATCACACTGTTGTCACTCTCTTGGGTTTGTCTGTTCACCCATCTGTATTTCCTTTTTATTTTCATTGCACATCTCATGTTGTGCATAATCCTGAAGGCAAGATTACTTTGATACCTGTCTCGCATTAGTTGTTTCATTAGTTGTCTGTGTCTTACTCTGAATGCATTGTCACGTGCATAACGCTGAGTCACTCGAGATCTCTGTCTCTCTCTGAATTCAGGGTTTTCTTGATACCTTTTAGTTATATAGTTTTTTTGTTTTTGTCTAAATTCAGCATTGTCACAGTAGCGTCTTTTAATATATTGTTGTTGTTTCTTTCTGAATTCATCGTTCTCACAGTAGCGTCTTTTAATATATTGTTGTTGTTTCTTTCTGAATTCATCGTTCTCACAGTAGCGTCTTTTAATATATTGTTGTTGTTTCTTTCTAACTGTAGCATTCTCAGAAAAACGTTTTTTAACATATTGTTTTTGTTTCTTTCTGAATTCATCATTTTCACAGTAACGTCTTCTAATATATTGCTGTTGTTTCTGTCTGAATTCATCATTTTCACAGTAACGTCTTCTAATATACTGTTGTTTTTTCTGTCTGACTTCAGGATTGTTTTTATATGCCTCGCTTGTGCAAGACTTTTTCTTTTCTTTGTACTCTTTGTTTGAAGCATACTTTTGTCGTTCTTTCCTTTTTTGGTTTTCTTTTCTCTGATTTCTGGGTTTCTCTGATGCCATTAATCTTCTTCTCATTTTTTGCCTTTGTTGTTTATTAACTTTTTTCAGTTTTTGTAAAACTATATCAGAAAGATCACAGGAAGCAACATTTGTTATTGCAGCATTTGATTGACATAAAAAAGCATCCCTTGATGGAAGGAAACTTAATTCACTGCATAGTTCTTCAGTTGGTATATTAGGAGGTTCATTCTGATCTTCATATGATGTGAACTGAGTCACGTGGACTTCTTTTTGTTTCACCGGTGGCGTACAAATGGACATTTGACAAAAGATGTTCTCAGTCAGATCAGTCGTTGTGTTTCTCCTTGGAGTAGAGGAGTTTGCTTCATCAACAGTTGTATCAGAGTGAGTAGATGCCACAGCAGTGGCAGCTGTTGGTCTGCAGACTGTGTCTGTGATAGTATCACTCAGGTTCACTGTGCTCATACTGTAGAACTGCACAGGCTTCAGTTCATAGTTACAAGAGGGTGATATCTCCATCATTTCATAAGAATCTTGGATCCTCTTAATCATGTCACTGAGGAGAGTGAATTTCAGCATCACTGCTGTACCACGATTACGTGACTGTAGTAGTAGAGGAAGACCACTGGGTGTTCTGGAGTGTGGATCAAAGAAACCATATTTGCCTGATGTGGATCGGAACACTGCGATACACAATCCACTCATAATCAATAAGGCATACTGCACATCTGACAACAGGCAGCTCAGTCCTGCTTCTAAGCTGAGAAAGGTATCTACTGCCTCCTCTGGAGGTTCTTCAAATGTCCCATACCGGGAAGGCTGTGTCATGTCGACATCATACATAGACCAGCGAGCATCAACTTTGTCTGGCAGCTCATCGGTTGCCAAATGAATATTTTTAGGAAATCTTTTCTTGGCCTCTTTGTACATCACATCACCTTTATCCAAGACCAGATTAAGGTCAGCTGTAGTCATGTTATCATTCTCATGAAGGAAAGCAAGAAATGTGAGTGAGTTACATGTGCACTGCTTGTTTCTGGAGTCTCCATATTTGGGATGAGCCTGGCTGTGAGATGCACAGATATGTGTAACAGAGGGCTGGTTTTCAAAGTTCACTCTTTCTGCATGAGATGGTCCTGCCACATCACTGTGACGGCCTCTTTTTACAATATCAGCATAACCCACCTGTGGGGCACTTGACACCTCAGGTTGGTCTCTATGGTTTACCTGATGATCATTAAATTCATGCTGCAATCCAATCTTTACAGCATCTGCATAGGATACCTGTTGTACATGTGCAGGAACATGTTGACCTGCCTGTTTGACACCATCAGCATTGGTCTTTGCAGACACAAAGTCTTCTGCAGAGCTCTGAGGAAAATCACACTCAGCTTGTTCACATGTTGGTACTTCATAAAACTCATGGAACTTCTTCCAGCGTTGTTTTGCAGCTTGTGACTTTTTCTGCTTCCTTGGCATTTTTACACAAGTGTTTCTCTTAGTCTTTAGAAAATATGTTTATAAAATAAGAGTGGCACAGAGCAGGAGATGTTTTCTTTGTCTTTATATTTCAGTTTTTATTTCTCAGAAACAGATGTCTTTGTTTGTTTGACAGTTTGTCAGTCAAGAGAATAATATGCACTCTCTTTATTGGCTTGGCACAACTTAGCAGCAAGCGCAAAGTGAAAAACAGCTAGAGAGAAAATTTAGAAGAGAGAACAGACAGAGCAGGAGAAACACGGCTGGGAAATCACAATCAAACCGTGAATTAGAGTTTTCTTTATTTGTTCAGTTTGTTCTCAGGTAGAGGCAATATGCACTCTTTATTGCTTTAATGGCTTGGCGTTTTTCAGCAGCAAGCCAAGAGTGAAAAACAGGTAGAGAGAAAATTTAGCAGAGAGAACAGACAGAGCAGGAGAGACACGGCTTTAAATCAAACCGCAGAGTTTTCTTTGTTTGTTCAGTTTGTTCTCAGGTTGAGGCAAAATATGCACTCTTTATTGTTTTATTGGCTTGTGCATTTTTCAGCAGCAAGCCAAAGAGTGAAAAACAGGTAGAGAGAAAATTTAGCAGAGAGAACAGACAGAGCAGGAGAGACACGGCTTTAAATCAAACCGCAATAAGATTCTTGGTTTGGCAAAATTTCTCACAAACCACAGGGTGAAATACAGATGGAAAGAAGGCAGAGACAACAGGTGGAGTAGGACAGAAGATAGAGGGGTTGGGGGGTTGGGATGTGAGATAGAAGACTGGAGATCTGGTCCTTGTTCTTCTTCTGCACACTGTGAACAAAAAACAAGAAAAAAATTTTTTTAATAAAATTATATCACATGGTAATTGTATGAACTAATTGTGACTACTGAAAAAGGACAAAACAAATATTCAAGCTAAACTGTTGTCGGCTGCCATGTGCAAAAAGTTGAGCAATTTGGCACTTTTTAAAAGAATAAATATTTAATTAAATTCAGCAATAATATTTTTAAATACAAATATGACTGAGTGAATTGTTAACTAATCACATGTAATGTGCAAAAATGTACGAAAAAAATATTTTAGCCCAATTGTTAAGCTGAACTTATGTGTCTTTATTATAAAAATGTGTTTAAAAGGTCTAGCACAAAGTTTGAACCCATCACTTTAAAGCTTATATTAGTCAGATTATTTTTTTAAAATTTTGGTGTACTTCTCTAACAGTATGTGCACACCTACCAGGCAAAGCACAGATGTGAGTCAAGTTCCTGAAAGTGTAAGACAAGAAATAACATGTTAGTTGTCTGTACAGTTTTATCAGACTAACAAAAAAACAAAGCCCACACGACATGATACACTGAACTTATAGTCAGCAGGGTAATTATAGAGTAATATAGCACACCAGCTGATACAGCAGCCATTTTATAATTCAAACTAATTAACTGAAGTATTTATTTAAGTACTTATATAAGGCTACTGTTAGACTGTTACTACCCTTAGCATCGCTAAGTGCTAACACTAACTTCAGTTAGTGTTAGCACTGCTGGTAGAACTAGCACTCTTACTGTTAAAACTGAGGCACAATGGCAATAATAAAGCTCATTTGTTACTTTTGTCTCACTGACCGCCAATAAATATCACAGGAATATCACAGGAATATTCTTTTTGTCAGTTAAAAACTGCTAAGGCTAGTGTTGGCACTATAGCTAGCGTTAGCATTGATGCTAGCATTAGCATCGAAGCTAGCATTAGCACTGCTACTAACAGCAAAAGTCATGAAGTACTCTTACTGTTAAAACTGAGGCACAATGGCAATAATAAATCTCATTTGTTACTTTTGTCTCACTGACCGCCAATAAATATCACAGGAATATCACAGGAATATTCTTTTTGTCAGTTAACAACTGCTAAGGCTAGTGTTAGCACTATAGCTAGCATTAGCATTGAAGCTAGCGTTAGCATTGAAGCTAGCGTTAGCATTCCTGCTACTAACAGCAAAAGTCATGAAGTACTCTTACTGTTAAAACTGAGCCACAATGGCAATAATAAATCTCATTTGTTACTTTTGTCTCACTGACCGCCAATAAATATCACAGGAATATCACAAGAATATTCTTTTTGTCAGTTAACAACTGCTAAGGCTAGTGTTAGCACTATAGCTAGCATTAGCATTGAAGCTAGCGTTAGCACTGCTGCTAACAGCAAAAGTCATAAACCTATATAAATGGTAGCAAAGGTTCTTTTTTTGCTTTCTTTATTCTTTGAACTCTGTTGAACTTTAAAAAGACTTGATATGTGAGTTTAAATGTCAAACATGTATTTTTACCATCATAAAATTAAAACAGTGCTGTACTGAGTGTATTGTACTTACCACAGCAGAGAGCAAAGCGGAATGACGGCAGTTGGTGCAGTGATTAGTTAAAGACTGATGAGGCGTTCAGGTGGTGCTTGGAAATTTGAGCATCAGTTTGAACATCAATAATGAGCATATATATTTCTCTGTCATAGAGAGACAGAGAAAAAAATACACAAGACTCACCAGCATACAAATTGGTACTTTTTCTCTTTATGTCACTCATTCGCTTATACTCAGGAAAGAGGGCAACTGGCATTAAATTAGCAAATAAAAAGTATGTCATCTTGAACTGTTTTATGGATTTTATTTTAAGACTACTTTGAGCGTATTCGTGGGGAGATAAACTATACAGACTAAAAACAGAGACATTAAATGAGATTCGATTATTTAAAATGTGGGAAAATACACTACAGACAGGTAGATGCTGTGAGCTTTAATTATCCAGTCAGAAAAGATTATTTTAAAGTCATCAACTGACTAAAACTGCCGAGGTATGAAAAACCTGTGTGGAGAAGACAAGTCCACCAATACACAATCAACTTGAATTTAACAGGGCAATAATTCAGGTCTCTATTCAGTTAGCCTATATTAACTACTGACATACTGTTAATCTGTGGCAAAAGCCTGTCAAACCTGTCTTATTGTACCTATTGAAAAAGTTAATCTTACTACAACTGCTTAGATGTAACACACATTTTTGATTTAATCTTGGCAGAGTGAGAGACAGAGCTCGTTAAGCAGGCAGGTGTGAGCCTGGTTGCTATAGTGACTGCACCCAAGGGCTCCATACACACGTACACAGACATGCACCTCACTTTTGCTGCTTAAAATGAACAGAAAAGTCAGGCCGAAACAAATCGCTCCCAAATGAAAAGTAAAAGTCGTATTGACAAAATTCTTTCACCGTGAGTGACAGCAATGTCTAGTCTACTGAATTCTCAGTTTTCATGCCTGTGGAGTTTATTATATGGACGTGGTGACAGTGGAAAGACACCATGCTCTTCTGATTTTCAAACGAACCTTCTGAGCCATTTTAACATTAGAGTCTATGGAAGAGTTGGAGGGAGGAGGCTGTGCATTGGTGACATTTATGAAAGAACCATAACACCTAGTACAATAGTAAACACATTGGATGAAAGAGGACAGCGATGGCTACGTTTTGAGGGTAAAATCATACCTGTAGAGCAAACGCTGTGGACACAGCAGCAGTTTTAAAAAAGATTTTAAGATTAATTTTTTTGCTCCTCTCACTCTAGCAGTTGAGCTGTCTCACTCTAGCCCCAACATTCCGTCCCATACACACCCATTATAAATTTTGAAACGGGTGAAAAAACATCATGAAACTTAAACTGGAACTGAAGAAAAAGTATAATAGATATTGAAAAGATAAATACAAGTTGAATAGTTGAATGTCTTGTCTTCGTTTTAAAGTTTGAATGGTGGCTCTATGTCAATGTATGTGGAAGTAGTAAGAGTTTAAAAATGAGTAAGTTGAATGAGAATTTGAAGGGTCTCCCCATTGAAATACATGGGAAATTTTTGTTGAATAAAGTTGAATAAAATTAAAAATATAAATGTTAAAAATGAGAAAAATAGAAGCAATGTTGTCCAAAATAATAGGAATCTAACGATGTTTGAATGGTTTTTCTAAGTTGAACGGTTTTGAAGGAGTAGGCTTTCAAAAAACGTACGGAAAAATAATAAAATATAATAATAATAATAAAGATTAGAAGAACAATACTGTGAATGCTTTTCAAGCATTCACACTAATAACTAGAAAGTGCATTTTCTGAAGAAACTGCAGTGTGAATGCTTGAATCTGAATGTATGCACTGAAATGAATTAATTGCTGAATTTTGAGTTAAAAATATTGAATGAGATTAAAAAAAAAACCAAAAAAAAAACCCGAATTTAACCTGAAAACAAAAGTGCTGAACTGCTAAAAGCTGAAGGTTACACAGAAGAAGAAGTTGGAAAAAAGCTGAAAATGTTTTAATTGTAAATTAGAAAACCCTAAGAAATGAGAAGAGAACATTTAGAGTCAGAAAACATCTGAATGAATATTAAAAGGTCATATTCTTTGAATCACTGAATGACTAAAATGTGATCCCTCCACTTGGACCCACACAGTTTAAAAAGTTTACATCTCTGAGCTTTGAAAGACAAGATGTTGGAAAAAGAACAACGATGGCGACGTTTTGAGGGTAAAATGATGGCTTTAACACTGTGGACACAGCAGCAGTTGAAAGAGAAGTGTTTAAGATGAATTTTGGCAGAGTGGCAGGCAGAGCTCGTTAAGCAGGCAGGTGTGAGCCTGGTTGCTATAGTGACCGCACCCAATGGCTCCATACACACGCACACAGACATGCACCTCACTTTTGCTGCTTAAAATGAACAGAAAAGTCAGGCCGAAACAAATCGCTCCCAAATGAAAAGTAAAAGTCGTATTGACAAAATTCTTTCACCGTGAGCGACAGCAATGTCTAGTCTACCTAATTCTCAGTTTTCATGTCTGTGGAGTTTATTATATGGACGTGGTGACAGTGGAAAGACACCATGCTCTTCTGATTTTCAAACGAACCTTCTGAGCCATTTTAACATTAGAGTCTATGGAAGAGTTGGAGGGAGGAGGCTGTGCATTGGTGACATTTATGAAAGAACCACAACACCTAGTACAATAGTAAACACATTGGATGAAAGAGGACAGCCATGGCTACGTTTTGAGGGTAAAATCATACCTGTAGAGCAAACGCTGTGGACACAGCAGCAGTTTTAAAAAAGATTTTAAGATTAATTTTTTTGCTCCTCTCACTCTAGCAGTTGAGCTGCCTCACTCTAGCCCCAACATTCCGTCCCATACACACCCATTATAAACTCTGAAACGGGTGAAAAAACATCATGAAACTTAAACTGGAACTGAAGAAAAAGTATAATAGATATTGAAAAGATAAATACAAGTTGAATAGTTGAATGTCTTGTCTTCGTTTTAAAGTTTGAATGGTGGCTCTATGTCAATGTATGTGGAAGTAGTAAGAGTTTAAAAATGAGTAAGTTGAATGAGGATTTGAAGGGTCTCCCCATTGAAATACATTATAAATTTTTGTTGAATAAAGTTGAATAAAATTAAAAATATAAATGTTAAAAATATGAAAAATAGAAGCAGTGTTGTCCAAAAGAATAGGAATCTAACGGTGTTTGAATGGTTTTTCTAAGTTGAACGGTTTTGAAGTTATAGGATTACAAAAAACGTACGGAATAGATAAAATATAATAATAATAATAATAATAAAGATTAGAATAACAATACTGTGAATGCTTTTCAAGCATTCACACTAATAAAGATTCGAATAACAATACTGTGAATGCTTTTCAAGCATTCACACTAATAAAGATTCGAAGAACAATACTGTGAATGCTTTTCAAGCATTCACACTAATAAAGATTCGAATAACAATACTGTGAATGCTTTTCAAGCATTCACACTAATAACTGCGAGTGATTAATGACGGTGGATGTTGAATTGATGTGGTCGGAGTCTGTTCAAACTGTGTTATTGTGCAGGAGGAGCTGGAGGCGTTCGAGAAGCGGCAGCAGCGAGGAGGGCGGAGGAACAAGAAGCGGGGTAGAAGGGAGGAGGTGGACGACGAGCGCTCAAAGGCGGCAAGGTGGTGGAGGTGGTGTGCCGCCTTTGTCCTTGTCCCGCTGGGCGGCGCGCTGCTGTCTGCCGCCACCTACTACTACCTGCAGGAGTCGGCCTGAGCAGACGGCGGCGTGCAAGCTTCTGTTTCCTGCCGCCATTCAGACGCTCGCTGCGACTCTTCCCTTGCGAACCTTGTGTTAACCATAGCAGCAGTGGCTTTAGGTTAGGTTGGATGGTTAGAACTTTGAACACAGCGCTGCCTCATGTTTCAGAACAAAAGGAAGTTTCTCCTTTTTCATTCAGTGAAAAGTTTAATTGATTTTTAGTCTGAAAGCAGTGAAGAAAAACGTTAAAATAGCTGCTCTGTGACTCTGACTAAATTGTTGTGAGAGATGAGCTACGTGTGGTTTGTCACTCCATCACATAAAGTAAGACTTTGTGGCTCTGGAATAATCTGATGTGACACAGTGACCATGGTAACAGGCATGACTGACTCAGGCTGATCAAAACTTATGGGAACGTGATTTTCCCCTCTGCTACCAACCAAATATCTCAATTATGTGAAAAAAGGTCAAATTATTTGGTCTGATCCTGATCCAGTGGTTCCCAAACTAAGCAGCACTGCAGTTTAATAATGTCCCATGAGGTTCCAGTGAGCCAGTCCTTTGTTTATTTGTCTAACATTACAGAAATAAACATGTTTACAATCTGATATAAATATATTTTTGGGTTCTATAGCATAACACATGTACAGAAATGCAGTAACCAACAAGGTAATTGAGAGTATCAAAAACCTGAAACCTGTAAAAATAACCTTCAGTGGAAGAAGGGGGCGGGGCTAAACATTGTTTGTGGAGTTCCACATGGCTCTATCATAGGTCCTCTACTTTTTCTTCTGGTTTAAATTATATTCTTGTTTTTCAAAGTATGCTGTCTTTACCCCTTCATCACAACTGTAAGGTTGTTGGCTCTTATGATGTCTCACCTGTTTAAAGGGTTGACGTTTGCATTAGTGGGTCGTGGTCTCTGTGGGACCTCTAGGCTGTCTTTATGCTGTTGGAGCCTTTGGAGACTGGGTCTGTTTCGTGGTGGAGGTTTAACTGGGACAGAAATAAAGATTTGGGAACCACTGGGTTGGTCTAGTTTCATCATCAGTTTCATGCACACTGACATGGAGCAGTGTTAGATCAGGCAGGCCATGAAGTCAGCTCATGCCTCACTACACATCAGTGTGGGGCGATATTGAAACTGCATACGTTAGCTTCTGTGTCTAGAAGCTGCTTTGTGCCCACCTGCAGACCAGCTCCTGCTGTCCTGCTGGGTGTCTTCACTGATGTGTGTGCATGCCTGCACAGAAAGCATGCACACGTGAAAACTGAGGTTGTAGTAGAGAGACTGATGCTGCAACAACAACACAGCCTAATGATTCCTGTTTTCATCCTGGTAAACCTCTAATCAGCCTTTAATATTCTCCATAATTGTTTTTTAATGTGTTTCAAGTTCAAAATGAAAATAAGAGATGAACATTTTGACGCTTAAGTTGTAGTAATTGATATCTTTGGTTCCCTTTTCCTCATTAATGCACCTTCATTATTCTCCCTAATGTGTAATCTTTATGTTTGTGTAAGTTTAAAGTAGAAAATGAACAACAGGAAGTTTCTGACTGGAAAAATCTGAAATAAATCTAGAGTCATTTTTGTGAGGAATCCATCAGATACTGGAACTCAACTGTCTAATATTCATGCTGAAACGTTTCAATTGTTTTGATTTTGATTTAAAATTTTTCTTTCTTATTTTTCATTCTTTTGTCCTAAAGACTTAAAAAATAAATCGAAATAAAACAAAAACCCCTGTGTTCATTTTCCTAATTGAGCTTTTTTGTAACCTTCAGAATTCTGTTAGGCAGACCACGCCCACTCTTCAAACTAATGCTGAAGTATGAACGCCAGTTCTGCTGTTTCAAAAACATTCCCGTTATAAGGAAGTCAACAGGAAAATGCCTCTTGGCTACTCTGTTGTTCAAAGTCAGATCCACCGCTCGCTCATCACATACGGTGTGAAATCACAGGAAAAACAAACTAATGGGCTGCGTCACCGTGGTTACACCCATTTATGTTTGTATTACGCTTCTCAGAGTAATTAAAACCACCTTCAGCTGCAATATTAAAGCGATGCAAATGTTAAGATATCAAAAATTCTCGTCACATCACAAATATGAGTCTTGAGTACAATAAGTACTGCTGTATATCTTCATCCTACAAGTTTTAGGATTATGACTTTTCAGCATCAAAATAAATGTAAATGTCTTCTGTACACACACTGTACATAAATGATGGACACTGTGATGTCACTCATTGGTTAATGAAGCCTCAAGCTGCCTTGGGAAGTTGGAGGTGGTGAGAGAGGGACGTCGTGAGGCCAACGATGCGTCGTGCAACGAGCACACTCTCTCTGAACTTCCTGTTTCACTTAGTTTGAGCTGAATACCACAACCGATAAACTTGTGAAATCATTCAGACTTAATCAGGTCACTGAGTAAAGGAGCAGCGTTCAATAAGCACAAGTCTTTCTGTTCTCCAGTCAGAAGGTTTGATGCACTTGTGTGCTGGCTTCAGTTCAGAAACAAAAACTATGTCCATCACTTTACACCAACCACCTTCTTTTTTTTGGTTAATGTTCTGACTTCCTGTGAGCCCCTCCTTGCTCGTTTGTAATCCCCCTTGTGTGACCTTTAAAACAAAGTTTCAGGAAACGCCCCTCTCACTGAAGCTTGATCATGGTGAATGTTTACAGAAGGAGGCGCTCCATCCATGGTTAAAAGCATTTCTTCCCCATCTGAGTTTGCAACAGCTGGTGACAAAATCACCACACAACAGATTTATCTGCAACATTGTAGTTACATTATAGAAGATCGTAACTATGACTACGACCATCAAAGTCATCAAAAAAGAAACATTATTACAAGTTAGCGTTACATGTATGTTGTAAAGGGTGCTGTCAGACTTTTTTTTAGCATTTAAAACATTAAGCGAGCACAGACAGCCTCTGTGGGGTTCCACTCCTCACTGGTGGGTCACAGCTCTGAAAGACTCCTGGAAACGCCCCTGCTGTTGAAACTGGGGCACCTCTTAATACTCTTAATGCACCTGTTTACCTCCATCCTATGATAGTAAACTCCACCCATCTCATACTCTCTATGCTGCTTCTGTTTGTCTCCAGGGCAGACCCATCTCCACCCACCCATCCACCCTCTCCCTGCCACTTCCCCAGGTGGATGCAGATGTAACCAGAGAGTTCAGAGTCTGATTTGTGTTTGTATTCCTGACAGAACTTTCGGAGGTGTCTCGGACCCCGTTGGGGGTACCCCCTGCTGAGGAGCGCACCCCCTGCTGAGGAGCGCACATGTGCGGCAGCAGCTTTGAAGCTGGCGCTCAGGGCGGCACGAGGCTCCAGCCCTGCACCTGAATCCAGGAGCTTTAATCCCACGTTAAGACCTCCTCACGTGGGCACGACCTGAGCTGTGTGACAGTAAACAGCGGAGGGGGAGGAGACGGGGTAGGGGCGGAGCCAGCGTGTCTCGTGCCCGGTTAGTTAGCGGAGCAGCTCGCGGGCAGCAGACAGAGGGATGGTCTCGCGCTCGGCGCTGGGCAGCAGCAGGTCATGTTGTCCGCGCGGCTGGAGACCTGCCCGCGTGTCACCTTCAGCGGAGCGGGAACTGCGGCGGTGAGTGCCCCCCTCGCTCTCTCTCTCTGTGTCCCCGCTGTCTGCGGAGCTCTCTCTACCTCTGTCCCCGCTTCTGCTGCTGTCCTTGGTGTCCGTCCTCTGTCCTCTCCGCCTCTCTGTGCTGCTGCTGCTGCTGCAGACTCTTCTTATTCTGCAACACTTCAAAGATATTTCAAGGCTTTAATCAGAGAAGCGTCAACAGAAAACTGACGCAAATATGTTTTTATTTCTGTTTTATTTCAGTCAAATCTCATTGAGTCATCTCTGTTTGAAACCTGTCACAGAAATAATTACAGATTTATTTTCTGTTTAAAAAAATCTATCAGCTGCTTACCAAAAAAGGTAAGCAGTAACATAAAAAAATGTTACTGTCACATTTGTGCAAAAGTCAGTGCACTTTTGTCTCCTGCAGTAACATTTACCCGAGGGCACAGGTGTGCTCAGGAGCATGAAGCATGTAGGAAACAGGATGTTGTTCCAGTATCTGACTTTTAATGTCGTGTAGTGATGTAGTGATGTCCGTCTGTGTAGAGTTTTCAGCGAATGTGAGCTCTGATGGTTATAAAACTGCACCCAGCTACACTTTCATTTCTTTATTAATAACTCTGATAAATTTAATTTCTTCTTAATAAACTTCATTTCTTTTCTCAATGACACCTTAGATTTGATCATGTTTGGGTGATTCGTGGATCTCTGTTTATTCATAAAGACTTTGATTTATTTTGATGTAAAATTTAAGAAGTCATATTAATTGTGGCTCCAGCTGAAGCTCCTCGGGTGGCTGACGCGTCTCCGTTTCTACAAAATGATCCAGAAAACAGCTGAAAGTTCACACACACGCTCAGCTCTCAGACCTGATGATGTGCACTCGTTTACCTGCTAAACACGGTCGTCGCCGTCCTCCTAATCAGTACATTTGTGATGTTTCGGAGACTAAATGATTACAAACTTAGTTATTAACAGATAGTTGTAGTGCTGGAAGAATTAGAGCAAGTTTAATAACTACGGCTAATAATTAAAATAATCACGTAGTGATTTACAAAACAAAACAAACAGTTATTATTTTTGACTCTTTTTCTTAAATAAAAACATTATTAAGATTAAGATATAATGATAATGTTGTAGAAAGCTGACATTTAAACTGTGTTTTCTTTATGTTGTGTGACAGTAAACTGGGTGTTTTTGATGATTTAAATATATCAGGCATCAGAAAATATCAGAACCAATAAATATGAACAGTTTTAAGAATTTACTTTATTAACCTCTTAAGCCCAACGCCCCCTGATACGGGGGCAAAATGCAGGAGATCAGGTAGGCTTGGGGCTTAAGAGGTTGATGCCTGAGGATTGTGTGATTTCAGTTTCCCCAAGACATACGAACAGTAACCGACTGAAATAAATAAAATACAAATAAAATTACAAAATATATACAAATAGCTCAATTCTAAATATGTGTTGCAGAGATTAAATATATATGATTCACATCGTACTCCAAGCTGTTGTTATTCTGATCTTAATTTTACTCCTTACTTAATTTTACCCTTCAAAGTAAAAGTCCTCGCCTAAAAGTCCTAAAAGGTGTAAGATGTACATAACGTGCATGTTTGGTTTGTACTTTATTTAACCCAAATAGTGAGCTTCTTGTTATTGTCATGCAATAAAAAGAAAATGATCCAAGCTGCAGCTCTCACACACTCTTTCAGATGCACATGCACGGCAGACATTGTGGTAATGAATCAGCCAATCAGCACATTAGACAGAGCAGCTCCACAGAGAGAGAGGGTGGTGGAGTGAGCAGTATTTAAGGCGGGGGGCTGCTGTGTGGTGTCAGGTGTCGGCTCGTTGTCATATCTCTTCAAAAATAACTTCGGCGTGTCCAACGGAAACTCTGAGAGGGCAGAAACACCCTGAGCACCCACACCTCTGCTCTCTGTAAAAATAACCTTCAGTGGAAGAAGGGGCGGGGCTAAACAGACAGTATAGAGCCAGAAGCCTCCTCTTTTGTGCTCTAATAACCTGAATCCTGGTGTTTTATGAGTCCTCTGAATGTCTCTCTGTGTCCCACAAAGAATCTGGCTCGAGGACCCCAGGCGAGGATGGGCGGGGAGGCGTGTCCCCACAAGCTGGGCTCCACCAATCACCTTCGGCTTCTCCTCTACATCCTGATTCCCACCGTGAGCCTGCTGGCCGGCCTCCTGCTGCTCGTCCTGGTCCTCACTGGTAGAGACACACACACAAACACACAAACACACAGTCTGGCTGATGACCTCTGAGGTCAGAGGTGTTCTCAGTGACCTGACAAAGACCCCACCCTTCACTTTCAGTCTGGACATGACCCTGATATCACTCCATCCCCCTCCTTCTCTGTCCTCTAATCTCCACCCGTCCTTTGTCTCTTTCCCTTCTTTTTCCATCCCATTCACACCATCATTCCTTCTTTTTTATTTGGCTTTTATTTCATTATTTCTCTTTTTACGTTCCTCAGTTTAGTTTCCTCCCTGCTTTCCATCTTTCCCTCCGTCGCTGTTACGTCCTCCTTCTTTCCCCTGAGTCATCCTCCTTCTTCCTTCATCCCTCCTTTCTCTCGATGAAGAGGAGCTACAGAGGGATAAGGGGGGAATGATGGAGGCACGGAGAACAGACTGATGTGTGTAGGAGGAGAAGTGTGCATGTGTGTCACCATGACAGCAGGGAGTCCCTCAGCCAATCAGCATGAGGATCAGACTGAAAGGATTTCAAATATTTACGCAGGTAGTAAAAGAGACGCGGCAGCATCTGTCCATCCAGACCTTCACCATCTTCCTCCTCCTCCCCCAGCTATGGTCTTCACCTCCATCACCTTTTCAGCCTCCCCCCTCATCGTTTCTCTTCCTCCACTGGATTTTCCTTCCTTTCTTTATTTTCTCGTGTCTGCTTTGATGATTCATTTCTTTCTCAAATGTATTCAATTCAGTCTTATTTCTCTCTCTGAACACACACACACACACACACACACACACACACACACACACACACAAATATCACAAACATTGTCTGAATGAATAAACTTTTTTAAAAAATTTGAGAACTTATTTTCATTCTCCTCGCAGTGAGAGCTCCTCTTTCTTCTTCGTTGGTTTCTTCTCCCTCTGCAGCTGTCTTTCTTTTGTCTTCTTCGCGACTCATTGCACACAGTGTGTGGGTGTGTGTGTGTGTGTGTGTGTGGCTTCTCTCCCCATTACACACTTAATGGTCTTTGCAGTGCCTCCTGCTTGCCTCCGTCTGTTTTCAGCTTTAATGTGAGGCTGTGAGTGAGAGCCTTCACATTCACTCTTCAGCAGTTTTTATTTCTCAGCCTCTGACTGAACGATGATCCACAGTCACACTGTGTGCACAGCACACCTGGCTCTCACTGTTGGATGGTGTTGTTGAGTCTCCACAAGCAGCAGCAGAAGGTTTCAGAGTGTTCTTCTGAGCTTTATCAAAAGCAGCAGCCTGCAGCCTCACATGTGTCCTCCTCAGGGGCGTGAAGTGAACTTTCTGCTGAGCGCAGCAGGAAACCAATCACACCGACAGCTTTTAGTACTCCTGGTTGTTGCAGATATCTGCTCCTGTATCTGCTGCAGGCGTGGGGGGAAGGAATCAGGCTGTTTTTTTAATCTAATCAACAAATAAAAAATGATAAGTTCAGTTTTAGTCAAATTAAAGTCAGCGTGAGAACATCAGCAGATAAAATCTGGTTAATTCATCTTCACTGCAGAGCTTTTCTCTGGTCCTTCACACCAGCTCACCGTCTGACAACCATATTTGTAGTTCGAGATCTACTGACCAATGATTTTGAAATGGCTCTGCTGCATGCAGGTAAACAGCCTGAGCACAGAGCAAATGAAGGAGGGCTTTCGGTAAATCGCAGTCTGAAAACCATCGACTATCATTTTTGGATCCATCCATCCTATTCAAGTTGTCACAGATCCGGCGGCAGGGTACACCTGGACAGGTCTGTCTGTCCCAGCGCTCCGTTTTTTGATTTCCTTCCTGAATTTCTTGTGGCATTCACTCTGATTAATGGCTCCAGCTGTGGGACTTACACTTTGGCACCAGTTTTATTTATTTATTTGATGGAAGTCAGGCGCCGCTTTGCTCAGTCAAACAGAGACCACTCACGTTCATTTTTGAATTATTGGCTGACCTGAGATCTGTGTCTGTAGGCAGAGCTTCAGTAGCTGTTTATCAGTAGCTATATTATTTATATACAGTGATGAGTGGCCTGTTTCACAGTCATGTGGTGTGGATTTCAGGGAGACACTTGGGACTCGTACCCACTGATATTTACAGCACACGCATTCGCCCACCCACTCCCCTCCTTACGCTGCAAAAAAACAACCTCCAAGTGCATGACTTATGTACGCAAACATGTTCCTTCACATACGCGAAGACGTCTCTGTCATAAACTGATGTAACAAACGTGCAAAATGAAAATTCCTCATTTGATTTGTTTGTTGTTTGAGCTGAGAGGAATCTCACACATGTCGGCAGTAATTCGCTGTGTAGTGTTTGAGGGGGTGAAGCCGATGATCTGTCAGTGACTCATTTGTAACATTTATACCAGAAATGCAAATATGAAACCCACGGCTGTGTGTGACAGAAAATATGTAAAAAGATTACCATGGTAACCAGCTCTGTCTGACACGGCTGTGCTGTCTCATTAATAGTTTTTTTTTCTTTGCCAGAAATGTCAGGTTGTTCAAGTTCATAAAGACGGACGCGGCCGGGGACGAAAAACAGTGCTGTAAAAACTCTAAAGTAACAAAGGGAGGAAGAGAGGAAGGGGTGGGGTCCAAAATGCACCCAAACAACAGAGACTCACTGTGAGATCGACACTGTAAGATGTACTGTAACCACACACCAGCAGGGCGAGGGGCAACAATGAAGTCTGTCAAGGCAATATTCAAGACAGGAAGAGAAAAAAGGCAGGAAGTGAAAACAGAGAAAGCCAAAGAGGACCTGACCTTCAAAATAAAAGAGAAATGAGACTCAAAAGCAGAGAGGGGAACACATTTATCAACTCAAAAGCTTCTTTTCCATTAAGAACTTGGGATTCCTGTCCTTCATTTTGTGGAATTTTCCATTCTCGCCATAACTGAGAGTTTTGCTTCTGGGGTCCTTTATTGATGACACACCTGTAGAAAAGCGTCAGTGTGTTCATGGACGTTTAGGTTAAATGTGACCACGCCTGGAGAATACAGAGATTTAGGTTTCTGTGAAAGGAGAGCACTTTTTAGCTTTTATATCTTCTAAATTATTAAATTGTCAAATTATTTCCTTAAAACTATTTGAAATGTGTGACACCACACAGCACTCATTCGTTCATGAACTGAAGCCTTAAAGCCACGCTCATGGACGTTCATGTGTGGCTCAGAATCATGCCTGAACCGCCTCCTATGATTGGCTGATACCTGTGTCTTCCTCTGCAGGTATATTTGGCAGCACTCACTTGGACCCCAGCCTCCTCCCCTCACCCAAACCCATCGCCGACAGCAACCCTGGTTACCACAGCAACAGCACAAGTGACCCCTACCCCTCCTCCTCATTCACGGTGGAAACCGTCACGTCTTCACCGCAGAACCGCAGTGAGAGCACACCTGCCGCCACCGGCGTTCCCCCGGTGACCTCTACTCAGGCTCCGCCCACTCAGCCATACACAACGCCCCCTGATTGGCTTGCTTCTGTGACATCGCTGAGCACCGCTTGGCCGAGCAGCACCGCCTCTGCACCCGACACAGGTATCAGGTGTGAGCAGGAAAGATGGAAGCAGCAGGGGTTGTGGGAAACGTACGCAGCTTTTAAAAGACCTGAGTAATGCCAGGGCTAAGGATGAACTACAAATCCCACAGTCCTCTGCAGTCTGTGTCCTTCCTGCTATCCGTCTGTCTGTTGCTGTTGTTGTGTCCTTTCCCGTCAAACAGTAAAATCTTATTAGGCTCCATTAGTGTCGACTGGACGAGTTGATACCTGAGAGTAGCTGCAGAGGATGAGCTGCATTCAGATCTACTGTCCTCTTCTCTCCTCTACTGACCTGATGGGCTGAGCGAGAGTGTGTGTGTGCATCTGTGCTGATAAATCGTTTGTTGGGTTGCTATTTTAAAATTCCCCTCGTCTCCGTCTCTCTCTGTTCCTCTGCTGTCCTTCAGTGTCTCTCTGTCTGTTCCCATGTATTAATGTGCAGTCGAGGTGAATGCTAATGAGCCTCAGTCTGTCCTGCGCTCTGATTGGACACTGGACACTCACCAGATTTGGTGGATGTTTGACCTCCTGCCCAGTTCGGCCACCTTGTTAAAAAAGGTCACGCTCAGTGATTAACCGACTCTCTGATGACTTAGATTTCTCCCACTGAGACAACAAGTTAGGCCCTGAAGGTGTCGGTGGTGTCACCTGGCTGTTTGTCCTGCTAATGCTAGCTACAAGTGTCTTATTAAAGCACTGACATTGATACATCCAACTGTGGACAATCCAACCAATTACAAGCGAGGTTTAAACACAGAAAGACCTCAATTTACTGTCATTTGTTATTAGTTATTTGTTATCTTTCTAAGTTATTTGCCCCTAAAAATCTCAGAAGGATGGTCTTACTTATCCTGGAAGGCATTAGTTTGGCCTACTGTAAGCATCCATCCAGACGTCCAGTCCTTTAACCATCCATTTTCTTTTGGGGATCTGTGGCAGCAGGTTATTCTAGTCATTCTTTAAGCTAGCAAAGTTTTCCAGTTACTATATAATCTCTGAGTGTACCCTTTTTGCCTGTGTCCCCAAAAACCTCTAAAGGACATCCTGATCAGATGCCAAAACTGATTGGCTGGCTCCTCCGAAGGAGCAGCAGCTCAGCTCACCAGATGTTTGCACTTCTTACTTTGTCCCTAACAGTCAGTCTGGGAACCTCCCTGATGTTTCAGTCACTTCCTGTTTTTGGTTGCTATCCTCTCCTACACCAACTGGTCATAGCAGACAGCTGCCCCTCTGAGCCTGGTTCTACCGGAGGTTCCTTCCTGTTATAAGGGAGTTTTTCCTTCCCACCAAGTGCTTGCTCGGAGGGGCTCGTCTGATTGTTGGGGTTTTTTCTTTATGTTGCTTTGAGGTGGCTGTGATGTGGAGCTACATAAATTAAACTGAATTGACTGCTCGTGACCACAGGTGAGGGTTAGATTATAGATTGACCATTATGACGAAAGATTGTTTTTCAGCTCGCTTTGATTATAACCATAGTATTTAAAAATAAACACTGACATTCCATGAAAATCATGCAGGTGAAAAATACCAGTACAGTTTTGGTTAGATCAAACACGTATTAAGCACGGGTGCTCCCATTGGCTTTAGGTCAATCCAACCCACTGGCACAGTCAAATGAATTCAACAGTTCCTGAATGCAAATGTTTCTGCATAGATTTTTCAGTGATATTAGGGTTATTATGGTAATCCCAAGTAGGGCGTCACATCCAACTCTTGGCAAATAACCCAGAGAACAAAAGCAAACAGCAAAACAAAATAATAAACAGACAGTAAAAACTCAAATGTCTGATAAAATGTCTGTTTCCTGTAGAGCTCCATCACACTCCCTCACTTTCAACTCAACCTTTGACTGCTGCAACACCATGCCTGTGATACTGTAATGACCCGAATTTCACTGCTTTCAGGAACCATTGGAATTCTTTCAATTGACCAAATGGTTCAGGAGTTACGGGAGCTGCAGGTGTAAAAAATATAAACCACCTGTCTGACAGGTTAGATTTCAGAGGATTCAAATCTGATAACTGTGAGTTTCACCTGCTGGTTTTGGACTCAGTGTTGTTTGCCATCATTTTCACAAGATCAGCAAACTTTAGCCACCAGACGCTGCTCGTGCAATTAACTCCAGAGCAGCCATCAAAATTCTCCAGAAGACTCCAACAGAACAAACACAATCCAAGGGACCAGTTCAGGGACTCCAGTTAGCTGAGGTGAAGTCTAGCAGACAGCTAGGAGCAAAGAGTCTGTGACAGCTCTATGAAACAGTGAGGATACTAAGCCAGTAACCCATGTTTCTATCTAGAATTAGGTTTTTATGCCACTTCTCTCACACTAAGCACAGCTTCCATCTGGGTAACAAAACACAACAATGACAGTGGTATTGCTCAACGTCCACCAAACACATCACGCCATGGGCAACAATGAAGTGAAATATCACTAATAAAACAAAGATCTGTGAAAACCAAACATGCACCAAAAAGTTGTTGTTGAGAAGCATAAAATATTAGAAACTATAACATAAGCATGTCCTAAACAAGCATAGATCAGATTTCAAAAGGAAGAAAAAAGACGTTTGTTAGGTACAAATGTCACGTTGTTTTATAACGAGGCTGTAATGACGACAGCAGCCTGCAGGGGCAGCGTTCGGGGTTTGATCCTGGTGACCAGCTGTCTCTGTGCAGGTAGCTGTCAGCTGATCGTGGAGCCTCAGTGTCACATGTTGCCCTACAATCAGACGTGGCTGTCCTCCTCCGTCGCCGTGGTGAAGAGCTCAGAGGTCGACATGTTGCTAAGGTAACAGTTACTTCCACTAAAAGTCATTGAATTATCTACATACAGCTATTTCATACTGCAAAGAAGACAACACAATTAAAGGCATCACCTCAGGTTGTGTCATGTCAGGGTTTCATTGCTTTTAACATTTAAATGATCCAAACGATTCATCAGTGAATCGATGAGTAGATGAGTGTTAGCTGGGCTCCCGGCGGTGACTGAACGCCAGTGTGTGTGTTTCAGGTTCTTCAGCTACCTCAGCAGACTCTCATGCTACAGACACATCATGCTCTTTGGCTGCTCGCTGGCTCTGCCCGAGTGCATCGCAGCTGACGGCACACACAACAGGTAACAAACACACAAACCTACAGTCAGCTGTTTCCATACACAGACCTTACTTGGCCTATTTCACAGCCTCTCCAGTTTCCATATAAGCAGCTCGTTGCTGTGGAGTCGTCAGTGTCGACCTTTCTGGACTTGACCTGGGATTGAAGATTGATTGAAGAGTCTGATGTGAGCTGATGTGAGCAGACGACAAACATAAAAAACTAAAAAATATAGAAACTATTTATATTAAGAGAAAGGTGGTGAGAAAAAACAAGTCCTGCTGCACCGTGCAAGCTGTTTATTTGCCGTCTGCTTCTTCTCAATCCACAACATGTCCACCTATTTTAATCTGTCCAGAACTGAAGCTGATGTTTGCTCCTTTACTTGTTACCACAGATTGTCCCTTATATTATCTGTAAGCTTCTTTGCTGTGACTAGAAAAGCAGCCTGAACCCTGAGTGGAACTTTGAGAAGATTGAAATATGGTCTTATCTGTTTCTCAGATATCACAGTCGTCTCTGGACACTCATAAAACTCATAATTAGACAATTAGAGCTCAGTGTTAGGTTGCTGTTTGATCGCAGTGTCAAATGTTCTCATCAGCAACACTATCCAGCTGCTCTGCTGCTCAGGGTGAGGGGAGATCCCAGGGCATTAATAAACCGTCAGCACGCTGCACGCTCAAACAGGTGGCGCCCTTATTATGTCTCAGTTTCAGCTTTTAGCACAGTGCCAGAGGCTCCAGGTGCAAACTCGGTCCAGAGTGAAACAGCGTTTCTTCTTCCCTGTCCTCGTTCCCTAGCATGCTGCTTTGTTCAAACAGCACGACAGCATGTTGGATTAGTTTCAGCGAATGTCCAGCTGCTGCTGACAACAACCAAACCATAGGAGGAAGCTACAGTCTGATAAGACACAGAATAAAGTGCATCTCTCCAAAGCTGTCAGGTGACCGTCAGGAATGTTGGAGGTACCAAAATGCTCAGGCCTTCTTTAAAAGCCTCACAGTGCCGAGCAGCTTCTTTCAGTTTACCTAAACCTTGAATCTCTAATGCGAATGTTGTCTTTCAGTTCCAGCACATTCAGCAAAGACTGAACTTTGTCTTCCTATAAAACACAAACAAGAACATGAAACTCAGCTGTTCACACAGTAAGTGGGACAGCAGCTGTATGTGTGTATATGGCTAATAATAACACCCTCACACCCTCCAAACTCAGAGGACACACACACACGCACACACGCACGCACACACACACACACACACACACACGCACGCACACACCTTCAGTGTCAGTGGTTTCAACTCCAGACGACCTCTGACAGGAGGATTATGGGACTTTTAATGTTTTAATGATGCTACCAGCTAACTGTTCCCTGACGTCCGCGTATGTGTGTGTGCAGGACGGTCGTGTTGCCCTGTGCGTCTTTCTGCGAGGCAGCGAGAGAAGGCTGCGAGCCAGTCCTACAGATGTTCAACGCCTCCTGGCCTGACTTCCTGCGCTGCTCCCAGTTCAGCAACACCACCTCTGCTTTGTCACCACCGTCATCACCATCATCACCTTCGCCAACAGGTCTCCTCACGTCACCTGCCTGCTACACACCGCGACAGATTAAAGGGAAACCCTGTGAGTACAAACCACACATAAAATCCTTCACTCAAAAACTGGAGCTCAGACCTCAGGGACCGCCAGTTGGAAAAATGAGCCAATCAGCTAATGTATTAGCTCAGATAATGTCATTAAAACATTCTAAAGGCTCCAAACTCAATCCAGAGTCCAGGTCAGGAACTCCAGTTAGCAGCTATCATCCACCTGACCCGTAATAGTACAAACTTTAAGCCTTAAACTTCTTAAAGGTGAATGAAATTTCCACCTGTTGTTATAATCGTTATCTACAGAGACCAGTTTTTGACCTATTTTTGTAGTAAACATGTTAATTTCTCCTATAAAGTTTTAAAATGGGAGTTTGTGGAAATGGACTTAGACAAGAATATGATTCGAATCTGAATAAAAGGTAGAGGACCAATGATAGAGCCTTGTGGAACTCCACAACCTGAAAACAGTCTGTGACGCCCTGTTCTCACAGTTAATCTGCTGGTTACTGCACTGAGTAAAAATGATTTGGGTTTGAACGTTTTCAGGTGAGATCTTGAAGTCACCAGTAAATACAGTTTCCATTTATGCTAGCTATTACGATGCATGTAGCCAAAGTCTTTTTTCCACAAAGTCTCATGTATTCAAACTTGTACAACTTCCCCGTCTGTATATCTGTGAAACTCCGAGCTTCTAATAATGATACTGAGACATTAAAACTGCAGTAAAAACCAACACAGTCACACATTCGTGTCTTCGAACCAGCTTCAAACCACATCGTGCCAGCTTACAAAAACTGAGAGGCACACAACCTAAAGACATGGGAGTTAGCAAAACGTGGACATGATGTCAATTTTCACATCAACGTTGTTCACGAGGCAGTGCGAGTATAGAATGACCCTTACAGGCTTCCTTTACATCTGCATTCATATTTTTTGTCTCGGTCTCTCATTAAGTTATACTTCTGGTCGTGACTGAAAACAGTTTCTCTATTGGCCAAGTGGACATTAGAGGGACTGCAACTTTTTATACGTAATAAATATCGTTGTTGTACATCACTGCTGTACTCTCTCTCTGATTGGTTGGCAGCCGTATGTGGCGGGAAAGATCATTACTTGTGTGCGACTGGGATTTGCATCCCTCAGAAACTGGTGTGCAACGGCCACAACGACTGTGATGACTGGAGTGACGAAACACACTGTGGTGAGCGCACACACACACACACACACACACACACACACACACACACACACACACTGTATTGTGGTCTGTGTAAATAGCAGGAAACGTTTCAGCCCGTTGTCATGGTGTTCGCAGGTGATTGAGAGGATGACAGTGGTATGGTCGCTCTGTCACAGAAAGGTGGTCGCCATGGTAATATAAAGAATCTATAGGCAGCGACTATCAGAAAGGCAAAAGGGGAGAGAGAGAGAGTTTTGTCTTTGTCTTTTAATGTCTCTCTCCCTCTTTGTGACCCCAGCCTTCTTTTAACCAGCAGAGGTTTATGTGGCTGTAAAAGTCACACATGACAACGAATGAAGGAAGAACGACAAACGGCTATAAAGTGAGAAACCAACACAACAGGAAGAACTGAAGAGGACAGGAGGGAGAGGACGAGAAGATTAAACATGAGACAGTTTAACCAATATTCATCAGGTCTCCTGTGACGCGTTAGTTTGAAGTTCACATCCTTTATTTGGAGTCTTTACCTGTTTCACATTCCCTATGGAAATGTTATAACAGACAAACTGCAGGGGCACGAGAGAGCTGATTTCAAATCTACATCTTCTAGTATTTAGAACTATTTATAATTTTTAGGGTTTTAAGAGGTTAAAGACAAAAGAAAGTGCAAAAGAGGCCAGACTTAACCATTCATAAATGTGAAGAAAAGAAAAAGCAAAACAAAAACAGGGAGCCAGAAACAAAACAAGAGGAAACAAAATAAAGAAATCAGTCGAATGAACCACAGTGCTGCTGAAAAGCTTCAAGATTTGACAAAACAGGTTATTTAAAAGGTTTGTGGATTGTTAAAAAATGTTCCATTACATCTGTCTTCTGTTTTTTTACTCTGTGCTCTCTCAGGAACGTGATTATTATTATGAAGAAAAATAAATATCTAACATGAGATAAAGGAAAGCACGAGGAAAAGTGTAATGAAAAGAAAAAACACATGAAGAAGAAGTGCTGATCATGTCTCTCTCTCTATCAGTGTGTGCAGATGGCGAGTTTCACTGTAACACGGGTCGGTGTCTCTCGCCCGCTCTGGTGTGCGACGGCTATGACGACTGTGGAGACCTGAGTGATGAGCTCAACTGTGGTAAGACCATACACACACACACACACACACACACACACACACACACACACACACACACACACACACACACACACACATCCATCACAGAGTATCACACACTCAGGGTGACGCAGTTTGGCAGCTCGGGATCAGCTGTGAAATCAGAGAGAGGGGAAGTGTGGACCGGGGGAATCCACCACCTGTCCATCTGACACACACAGACACACACACACACAGAGACACACTTTTGTATCTCTGTGAGGACCCACGCTGAAAGCATCACCAGGCTCAGCTGAGATAAACAGTCTGAGATCGAAGCCAGTTATCATTCCTGCACTGAGGCAATGCAACATATCAGTCTAACTGCTAAATTACAGGAACGCCACAAAGCTAAATTCATTAAAAGTGGAGCTGCTCTGCTCATTTTTACCTTTGTATTTCTGTTCTTCATACACTACAGTAGCTTTACATGAGTTCAAAATCAACTTTTTAAAAAGTATTATTTTGGTCCTCTGTGCAGCCAGTCAGTTCATCCTCTGTCTCGAACAAACTTTAGCTCCTCTTTAAAGCCAGCTATCTTCTGATATCCCTCACCAGCAGAAGGATATAACAGTATCTAATCCCTCTCTGGGACACTAAAGATCCAGGATAGGGACAAAAGGGAGCACTTAGAGCATTAAATCAATCAAATTTCCGAGTCTCATCATTTCATATCGTGTCTTTGTATCCCTATCCTTTAAATAAAGGCTTTAACTGTAATGTTAAATGTTAATAGAAGATTAGCTCAGTCCAGACTCTGGAGGTCGTTCATGTTATTTATTTTATCTGAGTGTAGCTAATTGTATGTTTACAGTGTGTGATGTGGCCCGGGAGCACCGGTGTGGTGATGGGCGCTGCGTGTCCAGAGACTGGCTCTGCGATGGGGACCACGACTGTCTGGACAAGAGCGACGAACTCAACTGCTGTGAGTGACAGCTAGCTTAGCTTTGAGACATCAGTCATGTTTATAACTGGTGATTAATCTAAAGTTGTGTTCAAATCGATATTTAATTGATTAGGAAAATAGTAGCCATGGCAACTGCTGACTTTTTCCATAGACAGTGTTGGGAAGGTTACTTTTAAAATGTATTCCATTACAGAATACAGAATACATGCCCCAAAATGTATTCTGTAACGTATTCCGTTACATTACTCAATGACAGTAACGTATTCTGAATACTTTGGATTACTTAATATATTATCATGCTTTTTACAACAACGTGAATGTCCTATTGCTGTGTGATTTATTACTATTACTGAAGGTCCGCGACTCCGAACTGTAGTAAAGGGACCTCTGACTAATACGGCGGGGTCCCTGTCAGCTCGTAGCCGAAAAATAGCTTTACTTTGTTGTGTGGGTCAACTTTTCTTGTGAGAGACAGAGAGAGGTGTTGAAAGACTGCTCCAACGGAACTTATTGTTTTCGGAGGAAAACACGAACACGGTGTACAGTCGAGTCTTAATAGCTTACTTACAACTGGGCTCGTCAGGCACTCTTCTTGGCTGCAGTGGTTATTATTATATTTACATGGTTCCAGCTCCCCTTTTTGCTCGATGACTGCTCGTACCTTTCCACTCCCCTTTTTCTCCCTCCTCGCTCACAGACCCATAACGTGTATGGCAGTCCATTCTCCCTGCAGCACGGACTACACTGCCCATGATGCTACATTCTTTAGAGCTATGCTTGTAGCATTCTGCCTGTTAGCTTAGCACAACAACAACAACAACGAAAAGGCGCTCTCTCACCCAGGAAACACACAGTCGCAGAGAGAGAGAGCGTCGCCCTGTAACCATGGCAACCGTAACGCTGCCGCCTGGAACAACAGAACGTAGCTGTCAAACAAAACCCAAACAGTCCTGACCCGCGACAAAATGAAACAGGAAAGTACCGTAGTGTAATCCATTTATTTCACCAAAGTAACTGTATTCTGAATACCACCTTTTTAAACGGTAACTGTAACGGAATACAGTTACTCATATTTTGTATTTTAAATACGTAACGGCGGTACATGTATTCCGTTACTCCCCAACACTGTCCATAGACAACCACAGAAGGATTTAAACTAAGAAATGAGAGGTTTAACTTCGCTCATAATTTAAACAACTTACTACTTACACTTTGTTTGCTACTGGTTGTTCCCATTTTCACAGCTCACTGAGCTCAGCAAAACTTTCCAGTGGTACACACTGCCCTCTGGTGGTGCTTTCATGTGGTGCACTACCAAAAAACAGCATCTTTGGATCAGTTAAAAGAAAAAAAATGGAACTGCAGCAGGAACAAATGTACATATAGATGAAAGGACTGAATAGTGAATGTGAAGAAAGCTTTAGTCTGCCTCACATGGTTTCCACTCCGAGGGAAACGCGACAACTTGTGAGCGCTCAGCTGATTTACTGCTGTGTCACGTGTTACTATAACTCATCAAAAATGACAGTAAGTGTGTGTGTGTTTGCAGCTTGTAAGAGTCAGGGTCTGCTGGAGTGCAGGAACGGTCAGTGCATTCCTTCCGCGTTTCGCTGCGACGGCGAGGACGACTGCAAAGATGGCAGCGATGAAGACAACTGCACCGTAGACCAGAGTGAGACTCTGTCTGTCATTAGAAGCAAAATCACACTAAAAGAAAGTTCAGACAAACTAACCTTTTGACCATAAAAGCTGTTATAAAAGACAGAAGATCATTCAGATGAACAAACATCTCACACATGACTTGGTAAATCTTAGATCCCTAATGACTAAGATAATAATTCATTTTCAAAGCTAATCACATCCTAATCGTCACCACAAGACAACACTTTTATTCATAAAGCAGCTTTCCTGCACAGAGGCAGATTCTTAAAACTTAAAACAAGTTACAGGAGCCAAACTGTTATATATACTGACTGTTCTTCAAACTAGACACAGTTCATTAGCTATCAGGGCCTTTTTGATTGGTTTGACTCACTTTGTAAAGTCTCACCTTCTGCCTGCATGTCACCCTGTCCCAGCAATCCTCCTCTGTCACACATCTCCAACATCCTATTTCCAGTATTTCCACTATAGCGCCTTACCTGTGTGTGTGTGTGTGTGTGTGTGTCCAGGTCAGGGTGGATGTGTTCCCGGTCAGCCCAGCTGTATTGCCACTTCCTGTCAGCCCATGTGTGCTGGCGGCAACGCCGTGTGCGACCCACAAAGCAACAGCAGCTGCAGTGAGTCATCAACAAACTGTCCTCACAAAGATAAATCTGACAATGAGAAGCTTGTCACATTTAACCCTTTATCACCCAAGTATCATACCTGGATTTACTTTTTAATTTTGGCTGTAAAATTACAAAAAACTCATCTTTCAGTTTCCAGTTGAATTTTCTATTTAACCCAAAATGCGGAGTTACAGTAATGAGGTGCACAGATGGTAAAATGGAGGCGGTGATGCCTCTGTGTTCACACAGCAGCATCTTCTGAATCCAATATCCTAATCTGATACTCCTAATCTGATACTGCGAATCGCCCAGTGAAGCTTGTGCCTGGTACATCTGTGAGGCTCCATTAATGCCGACCCATATCCTCATGTTTAGGAACAACATCTGCTTCATCCAGATGATGTTTTTTTGTTTTGTTTGTAAAGATTGTTTCAGCATGATGATGGCAAACAAATCATTTTGCTCATATTTCAAAAGCAGGTCTCTGTAGTAAAAGAGTCTGACTGTTAACCTGTCCTGTCTGCAGGTCAGACCTGCTATTGTCTGAAAACATCTGGAGCTTTATCAGATGAAAAACACAATAAAGGAAGTCCAGAGCTTTGAGCAGCTGGAATTCTGTATGAAGCAGAAACATTTAGCTCCTGAGGAAATGGTCTCATCAGTCCCCACACACTTAAAATGACATGTTCACATATTCCTACATGACTTTAAAAACATTCTGCACTGTGTGTTTACTTCTTTTTACTTCTTAGCTTTTATTTTGACATTTTAAAGTAATTAGCTTCTAACTTGATTCATGCTTGGATGTATTTTAAACCTAAAAATGGAAGTTAGTCATGTCGTATGCATTATGTGGGTGACAGTGAGTAGAAGGTTTCCCTCTCGTATTAGTCTTCACTCTGCGCTCTGTGTCCCAGCTCGCTGTGAGCCAATCAGCCTGGAGCTGTGTATGAATCTGCCCTACAACCTCACCAGCTTCCCCAACTACCTGGGTCACCTGTCCCAGAGAGAGAGCTCCGTGTCCTGGGAGTCCTCTCTGTTCCCCGCTTTGGTCCAGACCGGCTGCTACCAGTACCTAATGTTCTACGCCTGCACGCTGCTGGTACCAAAGTGTGACCCGGTCAGCCTGCAGAGGGTGCCGCCCTGCAGGTCAGCGCACAGTCAGCTAGTTAATCATCACTTTATTCCTCTGGAAGGTTTCAGATACCTTTCCTCTCTCCTTCTCTCACTCTGTCCTCACCCTCTCGCCCTGCAGGTCGTTGTGTCGTAGTGCAAAGGAGAAGTGTGAGTCGGTGCTCAGCATTGTGGGATTGCAGTGGCCGGAAGACTCAGACTGCAGTCAGTTTCCAGAGGAGGGAGGAAACACAACCTGCCTGCTGCCAGAGGCCGGAGTCGACGGTACACTCCGTTTGTCCCGAAGACGGTCGCTGAAACTTTCTGCTCCTAAAACTAAAATCTTCTGTTCGATGTGTGTTTTCGTGGTGACAGAGTGCTCTCCGAGCCACTTCAAGTGCAGGTCAGGTCGCTGCGTGCTGGCAAGCAAACGCTGTGACGGACACCTGGACTGTGACGACCACAGCGACGAGGACAACTGCGGTGAGTCATGTCAGAGTCATCGAGGCCGCCGCGGCCTCATCGAGACGAATGCTTCAGCAGTTTAGTGCAGCAGGTCATGATCTCACCTTTCTGTCTGTCAGGCTGCTCTGAGCGTGCTCTGTGGGAGTGTCCCGGCAGCACAGTCTGCATTAAAGCCAGCATGATCTGCGATGGGTTCCCAGACTGCCCCCAGCTGGTGGACGAGACCAACTGCTGTAAGACTCCCTGATGTTGATGTTATTATGTTTTGTTCTGCGCTGGGCCAACAATCCCCTTCCTGACTGTATTATTAATGATATCCATTCATATTTCCTCAGCGGTGTGCAGGGATAACGAGCTTTCCTGTAACAACCATCAGTGTGTCCATCGCACTCTGTGGTGTGATGGAAAGAAGCACTGCTCAGACAGCTCCGACGAATGGAACTGTGGTAGGATAGTCCCACTTTTAAAACGTTGGGTTGTTCTTTAATATGTTAACAGGGACACCTGAGTGCAGCTTTGGTCCTTCTACTTTTCATCCTGCAAAATCAATCTCTGTGTCTGCTTATTTATACATTCACTAACTATTGATAATGATGAAACAGCAGAGAGTATTTGTAGTAGGAAGCTGTGTATCATCTGCGTGAAGTGAAGTTCAACATGATAAAGTTGCACAGGGAACATTTATTTACTGGTTTTAAAAAAAGGAATTTCGGACGTGACTTATAAATATTTTACAGTATTTCATCTCTGATGAGTATTTACTATCCAAACATGCGCTGATCTGTTCTCTCTGCAGTGTCTCTGTCCGATCGATCGGGCTCTGTGCTGACGGTGTTTAAGACGGCGGCAGAGTATCAGGTCTGTGCAGATGAGTGGAACGACGAGCTGAGCGAACTGACCTGCAACCAGCTGGGACTAGGGTAAGGTTAGTAACACACGCACACGTTATCAAAGACTTTCTTCACATTCAAATATTTTTATTTATGATGTGGAGAGAAATGAGACGAGTCCCCAAAGTGTGAAGTAAAAACATCCAGTTGGACTTCCTGTCTTGTGTTTCCCCACCTGGCTGACCAGCTCCTTGATATTCGTTCAGAATCTCACCTCCGACTCCAGCTGCATCATCCCGGACTGCAGCTGACAGGCTCAGACTGTCCTCTGCTCTGAAAATCAGTTTTGAGACGGCTCAGTTACTGCAGTTCAGAACAGTGGAGTTGGAGTCTGCCCTCGGGATGAGAAACTGACTGGAGACACGTTATTCTGAGGGAAACTCTAAATACATACACAAACCATCTAAAAGTAGTTTTTAGACGTGCACTGGAGGCATTGATCTTTGTAGACATTACCCAGAGGAGCTGGAGGTGAAAACAGATGTCTGACTCACAGATGGGCTTTATCCTGTCAGATTTATCCTTGTAAAAGTAATTATTTGTGGATTTATTCTGTGAGAATAGAGCAGGTAATTGTCAGGTGAATTCGGTGCTCTGTCTCGTGCACACTCCACCCAGACAGCTTCACTGACCCAAAGCAAACACATTGTTTCCTGCAGTGTGAGCATTTCTGAGTTTCTGATGGAATAAGCATATTGTGTTTGTCTCTGCAGGGTTCCCTCCTCTGTTTCCAGGGTGCCCGATCAGCCCGGCGTCCAAGGCCGTCGACGCTGGTTACACGTCCACCCCGAGTGGCACCAGAGGAACGGTTCTGCTCTGCAGGCCCGGCTGGAAAAGAGAAGGTAAGAAGCTTGTGGTGAGTCGGTCAAAGAGACCAAACTGAGGCTGATTTAATAAGAGGGCCTCAGTCCAGCACGGAGTCTGTCTGCCGGTCACTGATGTTAAAAACTGTCTGCAGTATCTGGGCTGAGCCCATCAGGCAGGAAACAGGACACCTGTTCAGGCAGGATGATGGCCTGGCTGCTTTAATTACTGTGAGCTGGTGTCGCAGTGATGTGTTTATAACAGATGTTTCTCTGTCTGTCCTGCAGTCATGCGTGTCACTCCAGGCAGAGAGTTTCAGTCCTGTGTACCAGAGAAGGTAAACCTTCTACTTTTATCCCTTACTTACTGATTTCTCTCAAATCAGTGTGTTTGTAGAAGCATGTTAAAGTGGACGTGTTTAACCTTTCCCTCATAGTCTTGCTCTGGTGGTGGATGCTCATAAAATAATTATGAGGTCAATAATGGTTTTTTTTCTGCTCTGGCTCTGTATGATGTCACAGAGAGCATCTATATCGTTATCTCTGATGTTCCAGCCATTCAGGGTTTGACTTGTAAAGGATGGAGCTAAAAATGCTCGTTTTTAAGGGGCTGTGCAAAGGCCCAGTGTGAGATAAAGAAGTGTGATTTTGAAGCTACTGTAGTTGAGTTGAAGAGTCAAACGGAGGTACTTTGTATGAGCAGGAGTAGATCAGCACTGTCACTCCTCCTGCTACCAACAGATGGAGCTCAAATTTAAAAGTTTAATCTCAAAAACTGTCAAAGCAGCCACATTCAGCGCTACAGTCACTTATACACCGTTATGTATGAGGTCCAGCTGTTGATGCTGATCAACAGCTGGACCTGCACTCAAGGTTTCAGTGTAGTTTGGTATTTTGGAGTTCAGACGTCCAGCTGCTGTCTGACTGATGTTGACTGTCAGATTCCAGAGATGGTCACCTTCTGACCAATTATACTGCGTTCTCTGTCACAACCTGCATGTTGTCTGTAGGTTGACTGAAGCAGACATAACAATTATAGACTGTATAAATCACAGCGTGATGCAGAGGCCTCGTCATTTTAAAGCCTTTACCTTATAACTGTATGGCTGCCACCATATTGGAGCCTGAAGTGACGATCTGTTAGTACAATTAACCACACACCAGGTATATCAATATTATTATTATCATCATTATTATTATTATTTATCAGATAATTGCATTAAAAATGCTTCAAAAAGGCTCCAACTGTACAAACACAGCTCAGGAACTCAAGTCGCTGTCCTGCTGTCAGCCAAAGAGGCCACGCCCCCATGAATATAACTTTAATAATTAACATGGCATCAGAGACCAAAGCCGTTTTCTGTATTAGGCTGTAAACATGTTTGTTTCTGGTGTAAAGTGGACATTTAACACGGGAGTCTATGTGGGCTGTTGCCCTTTTGGAGCCTCAAGTGGACGTTGGAGGAACTGCAGGCTGTGAGGTTGCTGGTTGGCTGGCTCATCATAAACAAATCCACTTTGTCTCTTTGTTGCCGTCAGAGTGCGGTCTACGCCAGGCGGTGGGCCTTCACCCTCACAGGAAGAAGCGGATTCTGGGTGGCCGGGTGTCCCGGCGGGGGGCGTGGCCCTGGCAGTGCTCGCTGCAGAGCGGTCAGAGCGGACACGTCTGCGGCTGCGTCCTCATCGCCCGGAAGTGGGCTCTGACAGTCGCGCACTGCTTCGAGGGGTAAGTCTTCAGGATGTGTCGTCAGTGAGCCACATTTTATTTTAACCTCACACACTAACGGTGTGTGTGTGTCACAGGAGAGAGAGTGCAGACCTGTGGAAGGTGGTGCTGGGCATTAACAACCTGGACCACCCAGGAGCTCACAGTCAGAGCCGAGGGGTGCGCTCCATCATCGTACACCCGCGCTACAACCGGGCGGTGGTGGACTACGACATCAGTATAGTGGAGCTGGACTCTGAGGTCAGAGCGTGCTGCTGCACAGGATCGAGTATCAGCTGTAATCGCACTGGACTGATGAGGCGTGTTAATGTTTGCAGATTGAGGAGACGACCTTCGTCAGACCGGTGTGTCTTCCTCAGCCGGGCCAGCTGCCTTTACCCGACTCCTACTGTTACATCACCGGCTGGGGTCACATGGGCAACAGGAGTGAGTACATACACACTTCAGTCTTTGGCCGTATCCCACTCCTAACCTTAGACTAAACTCGCTTTTTGTACTTGCAGCACAAGTAGGCACGCACACATCTTTCAATCATTCGTCTACCAGAGTTTTATTCTCGTCACGTAGAGTTGGTGCATTTAGACTTTGCAGAGTCCTGCTCTCTGTCTTCATCTGCTGGTTGAAAAACATCAGGCCGGCAGCTCTTTTTGAAAGCAGAAAGAACGAGCCGAGTCAGAGAGGCTCTGCTCTCGTTATTCAGATTCACTCTGAGAGAGAGTGGATGTAACTCACTTTCTCATGCTGCTCTGTGCTCAAGCGCTCTAAATCTAGACTCCATCCCCGCGAAAGTTACATAAACTTGAAATCATGCAGCTTGGTTTGAAACTACAAACCTTTCTCCTGCTTGTAAAGTTGTAACTGATGTTTCATTAAACTCTCAAACTAGTTTCATTCATTTCAGATTAGCTAGCAGTTAAGCAAGAAGACTCTTCGTGTAGCTTACCAAAGATATTGTGTGGATTGAAATGTGACGAGCTCGGAGCGCGTCTGGTCTCACTGTTGCACCCACACGTGTGTCACAGGACCGACGCCGATCCTGGGAATGCTCCAGGCGTGGCCGGGTCGCGTGGCCGGGTCGCGTTCCAGCTCCGATGCAGCTGCTGCAGCTGGTTGTTTCCACTCAGGAAAATATTTGATGTTCCACCAGATACACACCAGCATGTTTCAGAAGGGTCACACAGGTGGCTCCAAAAATAACACCAAGTCTATCGTTTTTATTCTATTTTCACCTCAGTCTCCATAATCATAATCATAATCTGCCTTTTCACTCAATTTAAGTGCTCAAGACGCTTTCTACTCCACGTCTCAATCACCTAATCCTGCACTCATGCAGTGATTTTATGTACGCCTAGGCAGCTTTTACATTTACACACTTAGACACCAGTGGATGCATCAGGGGCAACTCGGAGTTCATTTTTATGTCCAAGGACACTTGGAACTAACAAAACGACATAAAAGACGTGCTCTTGTTAGTCGCCAAGAGCGTCCTCCGTGTGAAAACAGCGCTCATTCCTTCTGATCTTTGAGCTTTAACGTCCTGTGAAAGGAAAGCTCAGAGTACTTCGAGAGCCTTAGCGCTCTTATTATATTTAAAGCCTCATCTTCATCCTGTGTGTTTGTGTGCAGTGCCCTTTAAACTGCAGGAAGGGGAGGTCCGGATCATCTCTCTGTCTCAGTGTCAGTCCTACTTCGACATGAAGACCATCACTCCCAGAATGCTTTGTGCCGGCTATGAAGCTGGAACCGTCGACTCCTGCATGGTAACATCTGCACCAGTCCAGCATGAAGTACCGAGGCCACACAGTTTCTCAGTGTGTGTGTGTTTAACGTGTGTGTTCAGGGTGACAGCGGCGGCCCACTGGTGTGTGAGGAGAGCAGCGGTCGCTGGACGCTGTTCGGCCTGACGTCGTGGGGCAGCGTGTGCTTCAGTAAAGTGCTCGGACCCGGGGTTTACAGCAACGTCACGCACTTCACCCCCTGGATCCAACAGCAGATCTACATCCACACATACCTGACCGACTGACACATACGCTCACTCACCTGACACTTCCTGCTCCAAGCTCTCATTCATTCCAGAAGGAAGTGATGTCATCATCAGCCACAACACACGTTCAGTTCCTTAACCTGTGCCTATACTGATAGCCTTCAGACGCTGTGTGAGCAGCAGCTGATGTTGTCGGTGATTGAAAGTTACATCCATACAATCAGTCACTGAACTCTGACCTTATTGTTTTTATTACTCGACACATTCAAACCTACAAACATCACAGAAACAAAAACATAACCTCTGTGACGGTTAACCAACGCTCAGTGCTTCATGCTGGACTTTATACTAAGATACTTTTAAATTATGTAGTTCGAACCAACCATTGAACTTCCTGGGGCTGAAAAAACGACGAAGCATCAAAGACGGCAGTTCCTCTGCTGGGCTTCATCTCAGCTAACTGAAGTCACAGAAAACACCCAGGACACTTTCACTTTTCAATTCAATTTATTTCAGTTCAACTTTATTTATATAGAACCAAATCACAACAACAGATACATCAAGATGCTTTATATTGTAAGGTAAACAGTAAAGTCTGTTTAAACTCTGGTTAAACTCCATCATGAGACATTCAGCAGTGGTTTCATTTCACAGCTTTTTGCTTCTGTCACAAACTACACTATCCTCACACAGACCTAACAACTGCTCAAAGAAGTGTATCCCCAGATCAGCTGGTGAGTGGTTACTGGAGTTGGATGGGTGAAACTGGTTAAAAAGATGCTGCTCAAAACCTCTAGTTTGACCAGTTCAATCAGTCCAAGCCAAACAGATTGCAAAGGTTGCATCGAAGCTTGTCTGCAACTGCTCGCCAAGCAGAAGGAAAACATAGAAGTGTGATGTTTGACGTGCAGTCGGCAAGTAGTTGCAGGTTGGAGGTTGCAAACCAGCCTCCAGCCCTGTGTGAGAGAGGACTTAGAGCAGTAGTTCAAACTCAACATTGTGATGTTCATGTGTATCAGATGGCACATGGTCTGTTTCCAAGAACTCCATAAACTTCTTGTTCAAACTTTAAATCAGCATTAAAGCAGAAAAACTCCATTTCACAGTCATTTTCTCCGGCTACTTTGCCGGAAATACTCCTCAAGGTTTCTGAAGAACATTGTCTTAAGGAGGAGCTAAAACAGCTTGTTTCAGACATGGCCCAGTATAAGTTAAAGAAGGATTATTATAAAGTGTGACTCATGCACAGCTGCTCTAGAAACATCAAGGAATACAAATATGGAGCTGGAAATGAGCAGGATAGATTCACTTACTTACCTAACTCATTAATCCCTATTTTAAAAATTATTTAATAACAGCAATTAACAGATTAATGATAGTTTTGCAGCTGTGATACAAAATTGTGTTTGTGCTAAACATCCTGTAAGCAGAAGCTAAATCTGCTATTTCAGAGAAGATTGAGGACTGTTTCCCGGACTGTAGCTGTGAAACCGAACATTTTAATGATATTAAGGCGTTTAGCGCTGAAGCTGCTAAAACAGACCAGCCGAGCACTCATTTTCCCACAATGCTTCACTCTATAGTGCCTAGCAGTAAAAAAAAAAGAAACAAAACAAAAACAAAAACAAATTTGTTACTTGTACAATGTCGTACTGTACGTGTGTGTGTGAGTGTAAGCTGCTGTGTGAGCGTCAGAAAGTGCTTCAAACCACACTGGCAATTTATATCAGGCAACTTTGATGGTCAACATGTAACTTTGTTCTCGCAGCTGCTAGTTACATTTATTTTCTTTCAGACAGAAACCTCTAACTGACCCCCCCGACCCCAGTCGTGCTGTATAATGGCACATGAAGATGTAACACAAGCTTTATTTTTGTATATAGCATACACCGATGTAGTTTTAAGCCGTGTTTATTCATGTTTGTTTACGATAATGAAAAATGTCTTCAGAGGTGAAGTTAGAACAATGCAGATCATTAGCCTTTAAAGTTTCTGGCTTACAGATATATCGTTAGTAACGTAAACAGTTAATAACACGCTTATTATAAATGATAAATCAGGGGACTTGAAGTAAAGTTTTACCCAGTTTTTATCTAAAAGTAACCTAAATGTTCATCAAAGTGGATAAAGCGCAAAAAAGCAAATATTTAAACTGCCTGTGAAGTATAACTTTAACGTATTGCTAATGTGGAAACATTAGTGTTAATCCAAATGTTAACATAAGACATATGAGCTTTATCTCATGTATCAGACGGTCAGACTGTAGTTTAAAGCTAGCAGACTCACTAACACAAACGATTAACTGCCAAATTAGCGCCAGCTAGAGTACGAAGCACAAATGTAGCACAGTATAGAGCGTTTAATGATGTGTTTTCATAGCGTTAGCACTAAGCTACATTAGCTTTTGCTGTGTATTTACAAGCCGTTTAGGTCCAACTGTTCAACAGTAACAGTTTTCACACCGTAGCTGAACTAGAAGGAGGAAAAAAGATATTAAGACTTCATTAAAACTCACAACAGACGGTTTGTTTGCAGTTTACGTGTTCTGACGGCGTTTTTTTAGATGACTCTTCAAACATAGAGAGGGTTGTGGAAAAAAAAGGTTGAATTTTCTTTGTTGCAGTACTCCGAGTGATCACTGGGGTGTTGCCTCTATTTACATACACATGTTTACCACATTTATGCTTTAAGCTAACTGCCTCACACTGAATTCACTGAAATATTAATGGTAACTGTTTTTGTTTGTTTTGTTTGCCTCATATGTGTGACAAAAATACTCACACAGACAGCAAAGAAGCATCAGTACAACAGAGTAAAACCCTGACTCATACTGAGGCCTCAGTCACACAGGCCTAGAGACACTCAGCAACCTCTGGTCACAGGGGGAAAAGTGTATTCCTCAGTCGGTTGACAAGTGGTTGCTAGCTGTTGCCAGGTGAAATCAGTCACAACAAAGGTGAACCACCAAAAATCTCCACGTGATGGTTGGTTGTTAGCAGTTTGCAGTGACTCCTCCTAATTTGTCTGCAAGACATCTTCTCATTTTTCCCTGGCACACAGTGGTTGCCCAGTGGTTGCCAACCAGTCTCTAGGCCTTGTGACTGGAGCCTTAGACTTCTGGGAGATCTGGTGGAGCTAGTGGACATGCAGGCGGTGATTCCTGTTTTTCTCCACCAGAGGCTCCAAAAGGCTGAATGCTGGTCATAATACACCCTGCAGTTATCTGGGCTTTTGTTTCAGAAAGCAGGTTTAGTGAAAACTCTGAGTTTGTTAAACCTGAGACGTAAGTTTAAAACTAAGGTGGAAATGTTTCACTCATCGTGTCCACTAATGAATAATTGGAGGCTGTGAATTTGTTTCACTTGGCGAGATCAACATTTTAGCACTTCTCCCCATTTTGACTCCCTGTTAACCCAGTGGAAGAGTTGCCCAACGAATTGCCCCGTTGACCTTCTGTGCTGAGGTCGGACTCACATCCAGAACATTCCAAGTTGCTGCTGCTGATGTTGTTTTGTGTGTTTGGTTTTTTAAGAGTATTTTTCTACAGCGTTTTGTATGTCATGCTTCTTACACAGGGCTGTTAGTGTGTGTGTGTGTGTGTGTGTGTGTGTGAGCACACAGTCACATGTAAGGACTGTGTGTTTGTTTCTTCCTGATTTAGCTGTTATGACTTTGTTATCATGATGATGATGATGAGTAATGTTTGATTATATGGATTCAAATGCTTTATGGACAGACTGTAGCCTTTAATGTTTGTGTAAACAGTGAATATTTGGTTTATATCATCTTGTATCACACTAATAAACTTATACACACACTCTCTCCTCTGTGTGTGTTTGACCTAAAGTGCTCTAAACGCAAGTCATGAAAGGTTTGTCGAGGGTTATGTTTAGATTAAGTAATGTGCGACTGCATATGTGACTCACGGCGTGTCTGCAGAGGCGTCACGTCTCTTTCCACTTCCTCTAGTCCAGAAAAAGAGATAAATAATGGAGATGTTGAGTGTCAGAAGTATCTTTAGATGGAGATTAAATAGAATGTGCTCAGACTGGAGAACTGTGCTCTGGTAATAATAAAAAGCCTTAAAAACACACTGGTTTAGTTAAAGACGAGCACCGTCCCAATAGGCTTGCTACACAAACAGGTGCACATTTTTATCAATTGTGCTTCCTTCAAAAGCTACCTGGAGTTAGTTGTGTGGGTTGTAGAGGGTCCCTTCCCCAATAAATAAACACAGAGAAAGTCTGTTAGCTGACAAAGACTGAGCACAGAAACCACACTTCGAGTGCAATTACAGTGTGTGAATGTGTTGCTTTGCTTTGCTCACAAAATATTTCAAACACAAGATCAGTGCTAACAAATATTCTCTAAAAACCCAGGAGATCATTTAAATCCAAGCAAACTGTCTATGAACAGATGAAACCCACGACTCCGAGTGTGCTGCAAAGATCCCACCAAGAACAGAGGTGGAAATAACCTGAAGAAGGTACCACAGAAAAAGATGGCAGTGGGGGTATCATCATTGTGGTATCACCACTTTGCTGTCCTGCAGTAAAAAAATATAAACATATGAAGCATTGCTCATTTACTCGCAGTGTCAGCGTTGTCTTTTTCCATTACATGCTTTATAGACTGTATAGATAATGTCTACGACTGAAGTAGGCAGTACTTTGATTTTGCCTGGAAGAGTCGAATAATCCATAAAACCCGTGAGAGCACAACCAATCACAACACACAAATATCGTTTCCATGCATGGATGTTTTCAAACTGAAATGAAAATGCAATTATCATTTCACTTTCACATTCTGGGTGTTCCTACATTCACCCATCTACCAGATATATAAAAATGTAGTATTTTTTTTATCAAATATTTGTGTACGCCATATAGACTCACTCACAGTGGACTATGTCACAGCAAACAAAGAGCAGAGAGCCAAGAGCGACAAAGGTCCCTGCATTTCCGTTGTTTCTGTCATCGGGTTTAAAACACCAGGACATGACCACAAGTTTAATTCATACTTAATACAATATGCACAGTCATGAATACGCTGGCAGTGGTGCTGGTCACATCGCAGGCGCTACATGGAGTCACTACAACAGTCTAAATGAACAGGTTTGCAGGTCCAGGTCACTGCTGTGTGCATTTAAGCAGAGATGCCCAGACTGTTGACTTACAAGGAAGCACCTCAGCTGGGAGGCATCCACGAGGCATGATAGTCAGGTCCCTGAACCACTTCAGCAGGCTCCTGTGGATGTGGACAGCCTTCAGAGGCAGCTCATACCTGCAACCACAGCTCTCAGACAGGTAAGAGCAGATCAGTAAATCAGCAGCTTTGCATTCACATTCAGGTCTCTCTCGACCACAGATAGTTACAGTGCCCACATTACTGCAGACGCTGCACCGATCCATCCACCAGTCTCCTCCTTTCTCCCTCGCTCACAAACCCCAAGATACTTAAACTCCCTCATTGGGGCAGCATCTTACTCCCAGTCCAGAGTGCTGCTGCCGTCCTGTTGTTCACATCCTCAGTCTGGTAACCGCTGATTCTCCAAGCAAACATCTCAAACAAAACAAAGTAGAACGTCCAAACATCTTGTCTCACTTGGCGAGCATCACAAACAGTATTCGTCACAACTTCCTGACTCTTAAGAAGATAATACCCTGATGGTTTAATAGTTAGTTGCAGAAGCAAACCACTAATCCTCAGATACGGCGTGCGTGCACAGGTGTGGTTGTTGGATCACAAAGCAGTGGTTTCATCGTTTCATCGTGCCTCTCAGCTCTGATTTAACTCCTCACATGAACATTTCAGTTTCTACAAAAAGGTCAAAGCTGGCCGTCACCTCAGCACCTGCGCGCGGCGTGTTAACGTCAGGCGTCCAGTGTAAATGCTGCATGTGCGCACACACGGACACACACCTGCTATTATGTGTATGATAATGTTTGTGTCTGCTGCCCTGCAGCCTGGCATTAATACAGAGGACTCAGGGTTACTGCGACCTGTGTTCCCATAATGCCAGGCTTTACCACGCGTGTGTGTCTGTGTGTGACGTCTGTCATTCTGCACAGCGACAAACACAACAGAGTTAAAACCGTCTGTTGTTAACACGCGGCAGACACTCGCTTCCTCCGTCTCTTGTTGCTGCTTGATGACTAAGTCGCCTGCTGCTCTTTGTTCCAGTCACACAACTTTTCATCAGCTCAAGGTAAGAGCCTGAGAAAATGAGAATAATTCAGCTTTTATGGGTACGTGATGGGAAGTGTGTGAGGTTTCAGTGAAGCTGTCAGCTGGGACTGGAGGGAACATTTGTCCTTTGTTTTGGGTTTACGTGGAGATTTCTGTGATGGGCTGAAAAGACCTGAAGTGGAAATGGAGAGTAGTTGGACTATACTGTTTTACTTTTGCTTACGCACAATTAATGAAGCAGTGTGTTGATCAAGTACTGAGGCCAACTATTTATTTTACTTGAAATGCCAATTTTCACATTTTTAAGAGAAAAAACTGCATATTTATATATATGCATATATTATTTATATATATTATTTTAAAAAATAATTTCTATTAGAAATAAGTTAAAGTTTGCCTGATATGTCTTACTCCTGCATCACTGTATTTCCAGGTAAAACTGCACATTGTATGTAACTTTGCTTTTCTGAAGGCTTCAGTTATTAGTCATGCAGTAGATTAAGAGATTACAGTAAGGGTGGCGTTAAAGATGAAAGATTTCCAAGTGTAAGCTTTTTCTAATCTGCTAAGTCTGGTAATCTATAGTGAGGATTATCAGCATGTTGACAATAACAATCATCAGCTGGCATTAAAACCTTTGAAGAAGTCACTCCGGGTACTTCTTGAGTTTGGACTTCTTTTCAGGTTCTTGGAGAAGTTTCACTGTTTATCCATCCAAGAGGTTTGTTCAGGTCTAAAAGCTGGTGGAGACTCTCAGGTATTTACTCGTTGTTGGAGAGTCACCTTGCAGAGGGTTCAACCCTATAATCATGAGAATCATTTGGGGTCACAGGGGCCAAGGTGGGAATCAAGGCGTGGGTCACTGAAGTGAATTTCTTATGAGTCGCTGATCGCTCTACAGTCATGTGAGGCATTGAGGCATTAGGAGCACATTGGCTAAGGTGTGAGTGGAGATTAAATTGGATGAGAAGGGATCTCAGGACAGCATTAAGTGGAATTTCTGGTGAAGCAGAGGTGGTGCGTTCACTGTCCACCGCAGTCTTGGGATAGCCTGTCTGCCTGCAAAAAGCTGATGTCAGATGGAGGCGGTGCACAAATGGAGGCCTGTATGTGGACCGACTAGTGTGTGCGTCACTCTTGCTTGTACTGCTGTTGGTCCATTCATCAACCGCAGAGAAGAGCGAAAGGGTTGCAGCGGGCAGATTTGATTGGTAACAACAATGAAAAGTGTCCGTGATTAAAGGTGTTGGTGGGACTAAAGTGCACCTACTTACATGATTACAGGGCGGCTCTGCGAGTCTCTGGACCGCCTGCAATGTGTCCATGAGCCTTTAGAACTGAAATATCCTCTCAGATGAAATGTGGAACATCTTTAATAAAATTTTAAAAAGGTGAATGAAACAAGGATTTAGATGAGGATTTTCTGAATGGTCACACAAAGTAAACTGACACCGTCCATTAAGACGTTTTAAAAAGTTTATTTGGGTGCTCATTTTGTTCATGATTTCCATGACATTTTCACTATTCTTACTTGAATAGACTGATTGGACTTCAATGGCATTTAGCATTAAGGACTTTGTTAGTTTGAAATCAGACTTATTTGAAATATTTAAATGTGGCTCCTCACATATATGAGAAGAAATGCGTGATTGTTTCAGATGATGGATGAAGAGGCCACCAAGCGTTACCTTCGGGTGAGCGACGTTGGGCTGCAGCAGGAACAGGCTGAGGTACCACCGACTGTTCACATCACACAAAACATCCACCTATTAAAACCACACACGTGGAGTCACGTGGCCTACAACTTTATCTTTCCTTCTATTTCTGCTCTGACATGGTAAAGAAAACACAACTGCTCCAGCCATCAAACTAGCCCAGTACGTGTGACCAGTTTGTCATCCAAGACTGGAGATGGTCACTTTAAAGTCTGTTTGAGATAACAAACTGACAGGGTGCTTCTTCTGTACCTGTGAAATCTCTCCCACACCACTGGCAGCTTGAACAGGTGATGTAAGGCAGGATGGATCCACGCTCTGACCCTGCCTGAATGTTGCAACAGAAACTGAGACTCATCAGACCAGGAAATGTTTGTCCAACCGTCTACTGTCCAATTTTGATGAGTCTGTGAATTGTAGCTTTAGTTCTTAGCTCTCTGGAGTGCACCCAGTGCAGACTTCTGTTGACTGTTAGCTTCAAAGTTCAACACGCTGTGCATTCAGAGGCGCTCTTCTGCATGCCTTTGATCTAGCGTTGCCTTCTTGTTAGCTTGAAGCAGTCTGACCTCTGACATCACTGAGGCATTTTCATCCAGAGACTTGAAGACCATTGGATGTTTTCAGATGATTCTCTGTAAACCTTAGAGTTGGCTGTGTGGGAAAAATCCCAACAGATCAGCAGTTTATGAAATACTCTGATAACCAAAGTCTCTTTGAGTTTCAGCAGGTCATCTTGAGTCGTCACCAGTGACTTGCTGATGTAATATTTGCATTCATGAGCAGTTGAACAACTGAATAACTGGCACAAGTTTCCTGACTGACAGTAAAACAAGTGAGTGAGAATAAGGACCAGAGAGACCTGCCTGAGCTGTTGTAGCCTCAAAGCCAGACTTAACTATTAACTATGAATATGGGAATGCAGAGGCCAAAAACCAACAGCCACTCAAAGCAGAGCTGCTAAATGACCAGGAGCCATTGACCTGGAACTTGAAATGCTGACGGGCTGATGATCAGATGGATACCTCTGTTCAAGAAAAGAGGGCAGAGGATCTAAGACTATTGATAGTAAATCATAAACCATGTCTGCCATATATGCACTAAACAAACAAACACAATGTGTGACACTTGAAATACAATAGGTTGACAACACTTTGTGTAAAGCAGGATTTCTTACGTATTTCATAGTTTTAATGCAGCGTGTTGATATTTCACTCCTCCACCGTCCACCTCCAGTTGGCCCTTGGCGCTTCAGTAAAGGTCATTTTAACCATGTAAAGTGAATGAAGGCCGGAGCAGTAATGCTATCACATGTCACAGTGGACCAATGTATGGCAACGACAGATCATAAAACAATTAACAGATTTAGAGGTACAGATAAGCTGCTATTTGGTCATAAAAAGTTGTTAAGTTCATGAAATTGGATCACCAAACATTAAACACCCGTGTACTTGTTCGGTTATTCTTAGAAACAAAGTCAGCTTTACGTGCATGGCTGTCTGTCACATTTAAGCTGTAAATCACCCATGTGGCTGCAGAGTGTTTAGAAATCATCAAAGTTCTTCTGAAAAAATAAAAGGTTGGATAGATCAACTGGAAACCAGCGGACTTTAGACATTAGTGAGGGTCCAGAGCCATAAAATGTCGAATGTTGACATTTTTCATGATCTGTATGTGTGTGTGAGAGGTGGACAGTGTATCTGCTCGTTTAGTGACTGATGGGATAAAACAATAACTGTTTGTCTAGTAAACAGACAAACAGGAGGAAAACAAACAGGAATAGGTGTGCGTTCCTCTTTGACATGTGCTCACTCAGTCTCACGGTGGAGGCGTGGCCTTCCACAGGTTAGTGGGGCAAATGGGCAGACCAACAACAACCAATACCAGCACACCATAATGAACACACCCCAGTTTCTTGGCTGCGTTATCTGACTTTTAGGAGGTATGTCAGTAAGGAAGCCATCACATGACCCAATCAGAGATTACACCACACAACTACGTCACAATATTCAATAAAGGTTTTTGACCTTGGTAGTCATACGATATAGTAATGAAAAAAATAATCACTGACAAGTTTTTGCAGCACGAGTCCAATTAATGTACTTGGTTCACAGCAGTTTGGTGCCTCTGCAGACGTTGTACTAACCTGCAGGAATGAGGTGGCTGGCCTTGTACTAGTCAGACTTTTAAAGCATGACTTTACTCAAAAACTGCGAAAGTAACTTTGTGGTATTTAGTTTATAGGTGATATATATGTTGCAGGAAGCTGGATAAGTGGTTTAAATAATGCATGGATTTTTAAGATGTAATACAGAAGAGAGTTGACCCCATATGTTATGAGCTTGTTGGCACCTTCTGATCCTCCAAAGATGAGGCTTGTTATATATCTAAAGGGTGACCATAAATTTTTCCATCAGGGCTTTCCAGCTTTGAAATGACCAGCCTGAGGAGATAAGGCTCACAGAAGTATTGGTGTTTTGCTGTGATTGAATCCTTTATGATCTTTTACTGCCTTTGATTGTCTTTTTGAAATCAGCTTTCAATTATTTTACAGTGCTCTCTGTTTTTGGTGGTTCTTCCATACCAGTTTTATTTCTCTTTACTTTTTTTTTTTGGTTTTCCTATTTCTTTCTGTTCATCTCATCACTTAAATGTTATAATAAAATTATTACTATTTTTAAAAAGATCTCTGAACACGAACAAAGTCCTGCATCTCTAAATCAGCAGTCTTTTGCCAACTTTTAAAGAAAATCTAGGAAGTATTGAGCAAAACATAAAGAGCAAACAGAGTAACTTCTAGGGCCTTAGTAATTCGTCAACCATTGAAATTCACCTGCTTCAAGAGGTTTGGCTGAAGAGGACAAAGGACAAAACCCTACAGCCCATGTCTTTAAACCCATTCTATCTCTCTCTCTCTCTCTCTCTCTCTCTCTCACTTTTGTACACATGCACGTTTCTGGTAAAGGTAGGGAGTAAAGTTCAGGCTGGTCAAGAGGACAGAGAGATCACCGTCCTGCCCCGGAGGAAGGCGGAGGAGCCGGAGGAGCCGGACGACACGACCACGGTGAGTGTGATTCACCTCTGAGCTCTGAGAAAGGCCGTCTATTTATAGAAACCATATGCAAGTGTTGGGGCTCTGTAATTTTTAAGGTTTAGACTGAATGTAGGTGGACAGATGAGAACTGCAGCTAACCTCTGGGCAGTGGGCTCTACATGTGAAAATATGTGTAAAACACTTTGGAGTCAGAGTGAAGGAGACCAGCATGCATACAACGAAAAAAAAAAAAGACCAAGAATTGTTGTTATTAAGGCAGTTTCTACCCATTTATTGGGAATTTTCCTTTCCAAATGTTAGAACATAAGAATTCCAAGGACAAAATTCATATAAGACACTTAATTTGAAGGGTAACACCTTATAGTTACTGAATCTGTGCTCTTTTAGCAACTACAGATGGATCGAATGCAACCTCACTCTAATGAAACCTCAGCAACCTGGTTGTAGTTGAGGGTTTAAAGTTCTCATGAATATTAATGATAATAAAGTTTGTGGTTTAGGCGTTGTGTCCTGTAAGTGCTCAGTCACACAAGTGTAGAGACTGGTTGGCGATGTCCTAGAAACAGTCCGTTGCTAGGGAAAAATGAAAATTCACCATCTGGTTGCTGGAGTTTGCTGGCAGACACTGTTTAACTTATTGCTGAAGACTCAGTAGGTCACTGCGCTGACCGAGAGAAAGGCCGGTATAAAAATGGAAATGAAAAAATGTATATTTCCCAAACAGCTGGTCAGTGGTTGTTAGCTGTCTCTAGGTGAAATAAGTTGCAAGTTGTAGGTTGCAGCAAAAATGAAAACGTTTTTCTTGAAAGACAAATGTTCTACATTTGGCAATAGTTCAGACAAGCTGGCGTCTTCTATGCAAACTACTGGTGTCTGCAGCAATCTGTTGCTGTGACCAAATGAATGATGAATATCAGAAACTGAAAAACATCTAATGAACAGATGAAGACGCCATCATCTGACTCTTCCTGCTGCGCGTCCTGTATCAGTCTGAAGGACAGATGTCCTCGACCTCGGGGAATCATCAACCTGCTCATCACCAAAGGTAACGAACACTCATGATGCCTGTGTGTTTGTATAAGGTAACATCCTCAACTATGTGTCTTCATTAAATACTCTACCTGACCAGCAGCACTGTGTAAATGTGTCCTGTCACACTGAATCTTAATGGGATGTCACATCTGCTTGCAGTGTGTTTGTTTGCTCTGATGTTCGGAGTCGTCTGGACCATCACGGGAAAAGAGTGTTTACCTGGAGGGAACCTGTTCGGCATCATCATCCTCTTCATCTGTTCCGTGCTGGGAGGGAAGCTGGTGGGAATGATCCAACTGCCCACACTGCCCCCCTTCCCTCCACTGCTTGGTACAGCCCAATCACTCATTCCTTTTATAGTTTAAGCAAGTAGAGCTGGGCGATATGAGATTTTTTCATATCACGATATGTTTTTTTCATTTCAGGCGATAACGATATACAGTATATCACGATATAAGCCAAATAACTATATTTGTAAGATTTAAATGTGCCGTTGCTCACAAGTAAAATGTGAAATAATCAGCAGCTTGTTTTGATTTAAATATTTATTTCCCATAATAAGTTCAACAGGGCAGATGTACTTAAAATGAGGCTTCAGTTTCAGATAAATAAAGGCAAATATTACAAACTACACAAAAGGTAGCTGCTAAAGCATTTAAGTTTCAAAATAGAACTCCTCCTTGAATCGCTACCTTATCATGGTGGAGGGGTTTGTGTGTCCCAGGGATCCCAGGGGCTATGTTGTCTGGGGGCTTTGCCCCCTGGTAGGGTCTCCCATTGGTCCTGGGTGAGGGACCAGACAAAGAGCGATTCAGAAGACCCTTATGAAAAGATTATCGAGGGAACAGTTTACCCTGCCCGGGATAGGGTTACCGGGGCCCCGCCCTGGATCCAGGCCCGGGGAGGGTGCCCGAGGGCGAGCGTCTGGTGGCCGGGCCTTAGTCCATGGGGCCCGGCCGGGCACAGCCTGAAGAGGAGACATGGGCCCATCCTCCCGCAGGCCCACCACCCGCAGGAGGCGCCATAGGGGTCGGGTGCATTGTGTGCCGGGTGGCGGCCAGGAGTGGAGGCCCTGGTGGACTGACCCCCAGCTGCCAAGGCTGGCAATAGGGACATGGAATGTCACCTCTCTGGTGGGGAAGGAGCCTGAGTTAGTGCGTGAGGTTGAGAGATACCGGCTAGAAGGTGCTCCACTTGGAGACTCTGTTGTCCTGCTGGGAGACTTCAATGCTCACGTGGGTAACGACAGCGAGACCTGGAGGGGCGTGATTGGGAGGAACGGCCTCCCTGAACTGATCCCGAGCAGTGCTTTGTTATTGGACTTCTGTGCTAATCACAATTTGGCCATAACGAACACCCTGTTCGAACATAAGAGTGTCCATAAGTGCACGTGGCACCAGGACGCTCTAGGCCGTAGGTCGATGATCAATCTTGTAATCGTATCACCAGACCTGCGACCATATGTTCTGGACACTCCGGTAAAGAGAGGGGCTGAGCTGTCAACTGATCACCACCTGGTGGTGAGTTGGATCAGGTGGCGGGGGAGGACGCTGGACAGACCTGGTGCACCTAAACGCGTAGTGAGGGTGTGCTGGGAACGTCTAGCAGAGGCCCCAGTCTGCGAGATCTTCAACGCACACCTCCGGCAGACCTTCAACAGCATTCTGAGGGAGACTGGGGACATTGAGTCCGAATGGACCATGTTCAGCGTCTCCATTGCCGAAGCTGCTGCATTGAGCTGCGGCCGCAAGGTGGTTGGTGCCTGCCGCGGTGGTAATCCCCGAACCAAATGGTGGACACCAGAGGTGAAGGGAGCCACCAGGCTGAAGAAGGAGTCCTATCGGGCTTGGTTAGCCTGTGGGACTCCGGAGGCAGCCGACAGGTATCGACAGGCCAAGCGGAATGCGGCTCGGGCAGTGGCTGAAGCAAAAATTCGGGTGTGGGAGGCCATGGAAAAAGACTTTCGGACTGCCTCGAAGAGATTCTGGCAAACCATCAGGCGTCTCAGGAGGGGAAAGCGGTGCTCTACCTGCACTGTGTATAGTGCTGGCGGAGCGCTGCTGACGTCGACTGAGAAAATTGCCAGGCGGTGGAAGGAATACTTCGAGGACCTCCTTAATCCCACTGACACGTCTTCCGAGGAGGAAGCAGAGTCTGGGGATGAGGGGAATGACCCGCCAATTTCCGGGGGCGAGGTCACTGAGACAGTTAAACAACTCCTTGGTGGCAGAGCCCCTGGTGTTGATTAGGTCCGCCCCGAGTTCCTGAAGGCTCTGGACGTTGTAGGGCTGTCCTGGTTGACACGCCTCTGCAATGTTCAGGGGCAGTACCTATGGACTGGCAGACCGGGGTGGTGGTCCCCATATTTAAGAAGTAGGACCGGAGGGTGTGTCCCAACTACAGGGGGATCACACTCCTCAGCCTCCCTGGGAAAGTCTATGCCAGGGTGCTGGAAAGGAGAGTTCGTCCGCTAGTCGAACCTCGGATACAGGAGGAACAATGCGGTTTTCGTCCTGGTCGCGGAACACTGGACCAGCTCTTTATCCTCTCCAGGATACTTGAGGGTGCATGGGAGTTTGCCCAACCAGTCTACATGTGTTTTGTGGACTTGGAGAAGGCATTCGACCGTGTCCCTCGGGGTGTCCTGTGGGAGGTGTTGCGGGAGTATGGGGTGTCTGGCCCATTGCTACGGGCCATTCGATCCCTATACAACCGTTGCAAGAGCTTGGTTCGCATTGCCGGCAATAAGTCGGACTCGTTCCCGATGGGTGATGGGCTCCGCCAGGGCTGCCCTTTGTCTCTGGTTCTGTTCATAATTTTTATGGACAGGATTTCTAGGCGCAGCCAAGTGGCGGAGGGCTTTCGCTTTGGTGGCCTCAGAATCTCATCTCTGATATTTGCGGATGATGTGGTTCTGTTGGCTTCATCGGGTGAGGGCCTCCAGCTCGCACTGGAACGGTTCGCAGCCGAGTGTGAAGCAGTGGGAATGAGGATCAGCACCTCCAAATCTGAGGCCATGGTTCTCAGCCGGAAAAGGGTGGAGTGCCCACTCCGGGACGGGGATGAGTTCCTGCCCCAAGTAGAGGAGTTCAAGTATCTCGGGATCTTGTTCGTGAGTGATGGGAGAAGGGAGCCGGAGATCGACAGACGGATTGGGGTTGCAGCTGCAGTAATGCGGACGCTGCACCGGTCCGTTGTGGTGAAGAGGGAGCTGAGTGTAAAAGCGAAGCTCTCAATTTACCGGTCGATCTACGTCCCTACCCTCACCTATGGCCACGAGCTGTGGGTAGTGACCGAAAGAACGAGATCGCGGATAAAAGCGGCAGAAATGAGCTTCCTCCGAAGGGTGGCTGGCCTCTCCCTTAGAGATAGGGTGAGAAGTTCGGCCACCTGCGGGAGGGGCTCAGAGTAGAGCAGCTGCTGCTCCACATCGAAAGGAGCCAGCTGAGGTGGTTCGGGCATCTGACAAGGATGCCCCCTGGGCGCCTCCTGGGTGAGGTGTTCCAGGCATGTCCCACTGGGAGGAGGCCCTGGGGCAGACCCAGGACACGCTGGAGAGATTATATATCTCGGCTGGCCTGGGAACGCCTTGGTGTTCCCCTGGATAAGCTGGAGGAGGAATGCTTTACAAACATTCAGAGATGGACTTACACACTTGCTTTACTTCTCTCGGGGATAACTTTGTCGGAGATGAAATGCCGGGTTGCTAGCGAAGCTCCACATGCTATCCAGACCACCGACAGGTCCCGCATGCCACAGCCGCTCTATCACGTGATGCATACTGCTCCGATGTGCTAATGTTCTGAGGTGAGTTACGCGTGTTGCAAGTTTTGTGAGGTGCTTTCGTGATATTTAATGGATCGGATTACATTTTTTATTTTTCTCCGATATCCGATCCAGTAATTTAGGTCAGTATTGGACCGATACCGATACGTAATATCGGATCGGTCCATCTCTAGTCGGCACACTCATTTCCTCCATTACCCGGCCGCTGGCTGCTTTCCAAACAAATACACATGTGCGGCTTGGCACTTGAGCTGTACGTAACAAGTTAGGTGACGTGACGCTGCGGCTGTGATTGGTTCGGCTCTGCGCTGCTTAATTTGAATTGGCTATTCATTTTTTATAAGAGAGGAAGAGAGAGAGAGATGAGGTCTATCGCAATAGTTTCATTTTTCTATCGGGAAAAGTTATTTCACAATACATATCGTTATCGTTTATCGCCCAGCTCTAGTTTATAAAATCTGTGTTAAGAGCCTCTGATGTAGATCTTCCCAGCAGCTATGCTTGTGTGTCTGTGATGTGCTGCAATATGCAGCATAAACAGTAGAGGGTGGTTTGTGCTCTCTCTTGGAGTTCATCCATTCTCCTTGAGTCAATTAAAAGAGAAAATGGTGACATTAGAAGTAAGCAAAAATGCAAAGGTGGAAACACTGGACCAATCACTGCTTTGAGGAGACGTAGGTCCATTTGATGATGATTTAATAAGACAGTGATTAGGTAGAACTTTATAATACAGCATATGGCTGTAATTCCCCTGGAATTAAATTGATTCTCTGTGTGTTTTATCTGAAATTTTATCTTGGCCATTTGAATAGTGATACACACCAACATAATAAGAAATCAAAAAGGCAAAGCGAATCCCCTTAATAATAAAGCCTGCATCTCTAAAAGTACAGCATAGTGTAAATTACTTAAATATTGATACACTACTTAAAATTACTGTAATTATTTTTTTAATTCCAGTAAAACACGAATTGTTACCCCTTTATTATAACATACTGTATTTTCCAGGAAGCATTTGTAGATAAAAAGAATTTAATTGTAATTTCAGATGCATGTTGAATCATTGTATTTTGCTAGCACAGATTATGTTAGCTGGGGTACTTACAGGTGTGGCAACCATGTAAAAACCTGTGTATGTGTGTGCGTGCGTGTAGGTATGCTGCTGGCAGGTCTGCTATTGCGTAATGTTCCTTACATAACGGACGCCATCTTCATCGACACTCACTGGTCTGCAGCTCTGAGGAACATCGCCTTGTCCATCATCCTGACCAGGGCTGGTCTGGGCCTCAACCCTGAGGTACGTGTACATTTAAATATCAGTCTAAGTTAAGTTGCACACAAAATCAAATGCAGTCTCTTAACTCTGTGTTTGCATGCAGGCTTTAAGTCGACTGAAAGCAGTGTGCGTACGTGTTGCAGTTGGACCCTGTATGGTGGAAGCCTGCATTGTTGCTGTGGTTTCTCACTTCCTGCTGGGTCTGCCATGGGTTTGGGGTTTCATACTGGGGTAAAGTGCACACACACACACACACACACACACACACATAGGGATGGGTACCGGTATCCGGTGCCATGATGGCACCGGTTCTGACATAAACGGTAGTAACCAGACCGAAAAGCAGCGCACATTTCGGTGCTTTTTTTTCCTGACCTGTGATACACTTTGAATTCTAGCCAATCATTTTACGTTTCCGAGGATAGTGGGCGGGCCCAGGTACGTAGGTTCTTTTAGAGCAGAGCTACAGATTAAAAATGCCCAAGGCGAAGCGGTCAAAAGTCTGGCTGTACTTCACAGCAAAATATACAAACTCAGCAGCCTGCAACAAGCGCCTTAAGCTGATACTGTGATACTGTCAAAGGAGGTAAAACCTCAAATCCGATGAAACACCTGGCGACGCATAGCGTTTTTTTTTTAAAAGCCGAGAAATGCGCCGTATTTGATAGCTTGCTGTGAGACCTCACACCGAGCGCATCTACTGTGGGTATGGTGCCTGTTATTGGACCCGGAGTTAGCAACATCCCCCAAAAACACAAACAGGAGAGTCCTGGCCCCTAGCCCTGCCAGTGTAGCAGAAATGATGAGGATGATGATGCAGCAGCATCCGTTCTTCTTTGTGTGAGTAGCTTCATGTTGTTCGTGTGTAATTTACGTTGAGTAGGCTAACCACGTTATTACATTAATGCATGTAAGGTGAACTAGCAAACATCATCATAGCTACATGCGGCTGTCTTCTTGTTTGATGGCAGATACTCCCTTCACCCTGGCCAAAAAGGCTAAAATGACCAAAGAAAAAGTGGAAAACCGCTAAACATGAGAAGTTTTTGGATAAAGTTTGTATTTATTCCATTGTTTAAGCACTGCTTCCAGCCAAGAGTGATACCATATATGCACTATAGCTGCAGAAAAGGCTAACATTGTTATCTTTTTACAAAAAAAACAGCTGAACATGAGAGGTTTTTGAATTTTGTGTTCTCTATTATTTAAGCACCGGTTTGAGCACCGTTTAAGCACCAGCACTGTTTCAAAAGTACCGGTTTGGCACCGGTATCGGATAAAACCTAAACGATACCCATCCCTAGACACACACACAGAGCCATTTCTTTCTGTATGACTAGATTCAAAGTAAGTAAAGCGACACTCATTGTGCCTGTGATATTTGTGTTTGTGCAGTTTTGTACTGGCTGCCGTTTCTCCAGCAGTTGTTGTTCCTTCAATGCTGCTTCTGCAGAGAGAAGGATATGGAGTGGAGAAGGTAAATTATCACCCGTTACTATCATCACTACATTTGACTGATGAAAGGTTCATCCTGCCACAAGGGGCAGCGTATGGGTGGAAAAACAGATGAGCCTGAGATGAATCTATAGACATGACACATCATCTGTGTAGGCTTATGCAGAGCAAGTATAAAATAAAAATAACAGCAGAACCACCTGCAGGACTGTAAATATTACATAACAATTGACACCATTAATAAAATCAATATAGGGGCCTCTAGAGATCCTCGAGCTCCATCAACACATTCTCAGTGATTGCTAAGCTTCCTAATCATGCTCTACCCCCTTTACAAGAACCCACAGTGACCTCTAGGAGACCCACAGTGGTCCTTAATACCTCATACAAAGTCACTAAAGCCAGCTTAAGCAACACTTGAAACTTTGATAGGATACTGATTAAGTAGCAATACTCTTCTAAAAGCGTTGTACACCTTATTGGTTTTCACAACAACCCCAATACCTATAATACACCACTAGAATCCCTTCAGCTATTTCTCAAAGCGTTTAATCACTTCAAGTCTATTTAAAGGAAGGGAAAGCATCACCAAAAAGATCTAGGGCTCCTCCAGTAAAGCTCCTCAAACCCAAGAGCTTCCATGGGAGTCAAGAAAGATCAAGTCTTCTGCTCTAATATGAATCTTTAATGTCACTGTGTGTTGTTCTTCAGGGAATCCCCACCCTCCTGATGGCTGCTGGAAGCTTTGATGATATTCTCGCCATAACAGGATTCTCTACTTGTTTGGGAATCGCCTTCTCTACAGGTCAGACAAAATGTTTCTGTCCTGTGCTGTTCAGTTCGTTCTTTTCTAGTCTACATGGTCTCGTTGTGTTTGTCCTGCAGGTTCTACATGGATGAACATACTGAAGGGTCTGCTGGAGGTGGTGGGAGGCATCGTAGCTGGTATGATCCTGGGCATGTTCTTGTACTGCTTCCCCAGCAATGACCAGGTCTGACATTTTTTTATTAATAAGATTTTTCCTTTTTTAATTGTTCATAAAATGTGTCTTTAATATCTTCTGTCTGATCGCAGGAGGATCTGGTATTGAGGAGGACCCTCATGTTGCTGGGTCTGTCCACATTTTCAGTCTTCTTCAGTCATGTTATAGGTTTTGCTGGAGCTGGAGGTCTCTGTACACTGGTGCTGGCTTTCCTGGCTGCACTGGGCTGGAAGACTGAAAAGGTATCATATATCAGGATCACTTTAACCTGCATCCTGCCCCTTGGATTTTGTCATGTTTACCCTAAACCAACCTGTCTTTTAATGGCTGGCACCATGGAATGTGGTTAATCCAGGTATCTCTAACTTCACAATCAGGCACCAGTAGCAGAAATGGTGGGTCGGTCATGGGATGTATTTCAGCCACTTCTCTTCGGTCTGATTGGAGCTGAGATCACGATTAAAGCACTCAGCCCAAGTACTGTGGGTAAGAACATTATGCTACCAGTATATTTCAGTTAGACTTTGCTCCATTTGTGTCTAGATTTTGTTCTCAGTTACTAGGAGCCCAGTGGGCCCAGTAATCAAAGAGCTTTAACCTGCAGAGCAAAAAATTTCACGGCTTGAGGAAAGTTAAGATACTGGTTTCCTCTTTGTTGTTGTGTCTATGCCCTTAGGTCTGGGTATGGCCTGCATTCTTATTGGTCTGGTGATCCGTCTACTTGTCACCTTCCTGTTGGTTCATTACGGAGGATTCAGCTTAAAAGAGAAGCTCTTCATTTCTGTGGCCTGGCTGCCTAAAGCTACTGTGCAGGTCTGTGAGTGTGTAATCCTGATATTAGACTGCTAGAAGATATTCATTTTTCAAGAATAGTGTGCCCGACTTTATTAAACCAGAACTAGAAGCACCTCAGACTTATCCGGAAACTTCTGCATAAAGCCTCTAAACACTCCTAAAATGCCACTGGTGGTCAAAACAGCTACTAAGATATCATATAGATTTTTCTTTGTAACCACTGAAATCATTAGATTGTAATGGTGTTGATTAGCTACCTACATGGCTCCTGAATTCTCTTTACTGACTTCGAAAACCTAAATTACTACAATAACCACGCAAAGAAGTTCTAGTTCGCCATTAGTTATGATCTAAAGGCCTTTAGATCTAGATGACTAAGAACTAAAAAAGTACCGTTGTTTCCCTTAAAACCACCTCTGTGATCTTAACGATAAACTCCTTCATTGTTAATCTGCACTTCTCCTGAGCAGTTATTTATGTCTGTATGTGCTAGGCTGCCATTGGCTCCAAGGCATTGGACATGGCGAGGGAGGAAGGGGACGAGGCCTTAATTAAGTTTGGTTTGGACGTGCTAACATTAGCGGTGTTAGCCATCTTGACCACAGCTCCAGTTGGTGCACTGGGTATCGGACTGGCAGGACCACGTCTCCTGGCCCGGCAGGTCAAAGGTCAGCAGGCATACACATCTACACACTGTGTAGTGGCTTACATCACTGAACAGTGTCAGATGTAGTCATATGTAAACAACATATGTCTTTTCTTCCCCTTTCTAAAAATCCCGACCTCAGCAGAAGAGACGGAAGGTGGAGCTACACCATCTTACCGCAACGGGGTTGTTCAAGAAAAAGACAACGGGACTCTCGAGAGCAAGCTATGAAGCATCTGAGTGGAAAAACTGACTATACAAAACTGTATATACAATATATATATATATATATGTCCACACATTATGTAAATCATAAACAGAATTTAGCTGCAGTTCATTTATATAAACTGGCTGTCAATATCTTCTATTTTCTCATATGCTCAGGTTAGAAACTGTAAATGTGCAAATGTTTGTGTAGTGTACTATATTGATATTTATGCATTTTGGTAAAGTGCAATGATTAATTTTACATTACACTAAGATTATGTTATCAGCTCATTAGCAGTGACAGAATCTATATTATGAATTAATTTCTGGCTAGCTAGTGTTAACATAAAGCGTATTTGCCACACCAGGTTTCATTTTCTTACTTCATTTTTTATTTTCTTCTGTTTGTCTGTTGCATAAGTGAAGTACAGCTGAGGTCATTCATCATATGGGGACTGGCAGATAGTTTAGCTAGCATGCTAATCTGATGTGTTGGAGTTTAGCTATGGTGGAGTAACAAAGGCAGACTTGATGCTGGAGGTCAGGTCTTTAAACTGACATCACATTCTTTCTGGTGTCAGGTTTGGTTATAAGAAGCTAAAATGTTCATTTTTACTGTTTTGTGTGCTTAAAACATGGTTATTTACAAAAGCGAATATTGGATACAGATTAAGTAATTAATGGCAGTAACAGATAGCTTCATTAAACAGCTTCAAATGTGCAAGTGACTAATCTTAACTGGGTGGGTAATCTATTGTCTAATGACATTTTCAAAGATATATTAATATATTCTTAGATAATATTCATACAAAATAATCTGAATGTTTATCTTTGAGACACACTTCATTACACGCACGGCTGCCAGCCTGGAAGCTTGTATCAGTAATCGTGTAATCATTAAGCATGCTGTAATTGTGTGATGTCCTATTGATCAGCTGTAATTGTGTGATGTCCTATTGAGCTTTAATTCAAAGCTCAATAATCATTTATCAATAAAGTTAGAATATTAAAAAAGGTTTCTTTTTTGTATGCATCAAGACTACATGCTATTTACTTAAGTTATGGCAGCTAGTCCCACACAATTCAGTCTTAATTGGTAAACGTAATATAACTAAGGTTTTAGGTTCTGCTGGGATCACATGACGAAGCTATGACACACGTATCTGAACTGATTATGAGCTCACATGGCCACATTCACCACAGATGTCAGTGTGTCATGATTCTTAGGGCACAGTTATCTACAGTACCAGCCTGCACCATGGATCCATGCTTGATCTGATGTGTTTGATTGTCACACTTTGTGTCTGGCCAGTGAGTCTGTTGAGCGTTTACCATTTCTCCTTCACTCTGTGGTTCAACTGATCCAAGTGATTCCACCTAAGATTACGTTGGTGATTGTGAAGGTAAGATCTCCTGATGCTTTTCCTCTCAGCTGGATGTGTGTTTTGGATTTTCTACTGAAAAACTAATGATAGTCCCATGATTGGTATCAAGTTGGCCCTAAAGATGAAAAACATGACATGTACTTTAGTTTCTTACTCAAATCCTTGTCCACCAGCTGCTGCCTGAACACACTGAAATTTAATGGATGTGGAATGAGCCTTTTAACAACCACCAAGTTTCAAGCAACTCATCTAGAGCTGGAGTTTTATTTTAACTGTGTAAATGGGCCTAACCCTAATGAGGGATCCATGGCAGCATTGTGTTTCTTTGCAAAAGTATTTGGTTAAAAGAGTGAAGAATTCTAAGTATATAGCCAGCTGTGTGTAGTCAAAAAGCCCACACCCATACAAACCCAGTGATAAAAGTATCCATTGCTTTTACGCAGATTGTTTCGTTTGTTTGTTTGTTTGCTTTTTGAGTAGATGTTGTGAACAGGAAACGAGCAAAAGCCGAGTTAATGCTAAGGGACAAAAGCATACTGCAAATTGTGAAAAACAAGTGTTTACAAGTGTAAAAACAACGCAATAATGCCACCTAGAGGAATTTCAACGCAGGAAATATAAACAGTAAATGGCCTGTATTTGTACAGCACTTAACTTAGTCCCTAAGGACCCCAAAGTGCTTTACACATTCAGTCACGCACACATTCACACACTGGTGATGGCAGATACATTGCAGCCACAGCTGCTCTGGGGCGCACTGACAGAGGCGATTTTCAAACAAACCGACTAGAAGATGAAAATACACAGAAGCAGTCTGGTTTCAGTATTAGAGGAAAATCACATTGTTAGGTTCATTTTGATCAATGTTGTCATTGTTGCACTTACACTTGTAAACCTTGCCTTAAACTGCATGTTGAGATATTCTTCTGTTCCTCCCCTACACATCGAAGCAATTGGCTATAGTGTTAAACTGCAGGCACATTCCAATCTAAAGGTTCTGGTTGTCTTATCTGTAAAGGATGATCATCTGTGCTTGTATGTGGTCAGCCATTAAAGTTAAGCCATATAAAAGGGTGAGAGGAGATGACCCTTTGTGATCAGCAGGATGTCACACACACACACACACACACACACACACACACACACACACACACACACACATGCTCGCACATGCATAAACATGCACACACACATACACATGCACACAGTGCTTTAACTGTTATGACACACCATTTATGGTTTTACAATGGGGGGTTGTTTCATTTCAACCAGCGGGCCTGCAAGCGCAGACCCAACATTTATGTACCAAAGAAGAAGAAAAAACAAAAAATAAAACAATACCCTAAAATTTTACACCCAAGTTGCTGTGTAGCAAAAGCAGTGTGGAAGAGGACTCCACCACCAGAGAGGTCCCGTGGGTACTGGCTTATCCTCGGTCACTGCAATAAAAAACAAACAAGCAAACGTAGCAAAAACAAGAACCACTGAAATCTCTACTCCAGCAAATCAGTCACTCCGCAACCAGGGCATCAAATAAGCCATTACACCACATATTCAACCAATAAAAGGGATAGGATAGAGGAGGACGAGCATATGGCCACAATTTTTTAATATTTCTGTTATATATTCGTGGGGGGTCTCATGTAATATTGGTACCAAACCATTATCACACAGCTACAACTAATGGGTTTCAGCCCACACATACTAGTAGCATGTGAAACCAACCCTGGGACATGCAGATAAACACTGTATGTCTCCAAACTTGCAGCGTTGGTCTTAGATATCATTTTCAAATATCTCAAGTTAGATTCAGAACCATCCTGAGTCTCATAACAAACACAAAGAGACATTTGTGTTTCCTGCTTCTGCTCGTCACCTTCTGCTCGTGTTGTTGTTTTTGGTGGTGATGTGTATGTACTGTTACAGTGACTGTGTGATTATTGTAAGAATAAACGGTGCTGTGAACCATGAAAAAGCCATCGGGTCTGCTGTGGTGGTGATCTTTGTTTTGTTTTTTATCTTAAGTGCACGCAAACCAGTAAACAAATTAAAACAAATGCTGTTGATAAACTATAATACAAAAATTACAATTAAAATTCTCAACAACAAAAACAACTGGTAAAAACATAATTAATATGTAAACAACTTAACAACCCCCAAAATTAGCAAGTCACGTGACGTGACAGCGCAACACCGAAACATAACGTTGGGGGAGAGGGAGCAAAGTGTGCCTGCTCTCCGCTGACACAGCGACCTGGCTGTTTCGTCTTTGCACAGCGTTGTAAACAAGCAGAACTCAAAGTAAAGGATCAATCTCACCAGGCTAGTATCGATCCGATACCGATGCTGACTTGGTATCGACACTATTGATATTTGCTTTGATGTTTGCCAAAACTCATCAGAACTTTTTAGATAACATTTGTTACTTTTCAAATTCTATATGTATTAAGTTATGCAGGCTTGTTTGCACAACAAGGCTAAATAATTAAACTTTTCTGAATCGAAATAGTCTACAGTCGTCGTTTCAGTTGTTTCTGTGATTCACTGAAACATAATTACAAGCACTTCATACGTTTCAAAGGCTTTTATCGACAATTACATGACGTGTATGCCAAGAGTCAGTATTTGCCGTGTTGGCCCTTCTTTTTCAGGACCTCTGCAATTCGACTGGGCATGCTCTCAATCAACTTCTGGGCCAAATCCTGACTAATAGCAACCCATTCTGCCACAATCACTTCTTGGAGTTTGTCAGAATTTATGGGTTTTTGTTTGTCCACCCGCCTCTTGAGGATTGTTGTTTTTCTTTAGCTTTTTTTATTTTATTTTATTTTTAGCATTTTTTAAATGTTAACAGCAATTATATGGAGTACATTTTAGGGTCTTAATAATTCTTGACCATGAAATGCACCCACTTTAAGAGGTTTGGCAAGAAGAGGATAAAGACACCACCTTACTCACAGTCCATGTCTCTAACCCAGTTAGCGCTCTCTCTTGCACATGCGCGCGCGTGCATGCACCTGTTCCTGGTAAAGGTAGGGAGTAAAGTTCAGGCTGGTCAAGAGGACAGAGAAATGCCCCGGAGGAAGACGGAGGAGCTGGACGGCACGACCACGGTGAGGGCTTGATGAGTCACCCCTGAAAGGCTATTTATAGAAAACATATGCATGTATATTTTATATTTTGTTGATTTAAAGTCTCACACACAACCCGTTTTTAAAGTTTAAAAACAGAGAAAAGAAGAGGAGGAGTGTAGCGACTTCCTCAGTCGCTAGAGGCCGGGGACTGAGCCTGCCTATTTGCCTGACGCGCTGTCAACTTTACGCCATAATGCGAGAGGTGGAATTGCTTGTTTATTAAAGTGCTTGAAAAGTTTACAGAGCAATAAAACATCACAGGCTCTAACGCAACAATTAAGGGGAAACTCGTTGTGCTGCGGTCAACAAAAACTACGGCTACCCAGCCCTCTGTCAAAATCAAACCAGTGAAAGACAAACTGACAACGCCCTCTTAATGTCACCGCTAGCACCCGCGCGACTCCCGTTACACATCACCATAGCAACCAAACAAATGAAAACCCAGTGATCCTTAAAATTCAATACATTTACAGTTTTTTCTGATTGCTTAAGCACATTTTTTGTAACTATTGGCTAATTTTGCAAAACTCTTCACACAAATAAGAAAACCTGTCACCCAATCATCAAAACATTGTAGTTCTCTTGCAAAAGCAAACACAGCTAGATTAACTCTTCACACCTTCGTAAAAATGGTGTTTCCGTATCAAACAGTACACACAAGCCATCATCTACTAAGCACACAATGCGCCAACTGCACACTGATGGTATGAATACAAAACACATCTGGCTTTTGCTTTCTCTGTGCACAAGGTAGGCTATGTCAGTTTGAGCTCATACTTCTGTCATAGATCCATAAGCATAGAGGGATCCAAACTTCAAGCACTGGTGTTTATTCAAACACATCAAAACAAACACAAGTGTTTATTTCCAAGTATAGGATTATTTGCAATCGCCATAATGACTATATGGGTTACTTGGTCTGCAGTGAACATGCTTCCTCTGCCCCCAGCATCTGGTCATCTAGCAATTCTGTAAAGTAACAATTTCAGTATTTTTACATCAATGGTATTGGTGTGTTTCTCATTGGCATATGGCAGTGCTACAACTCTTTGTGCAAAGTGACTGTACTAACCGATTCTCATTTCAAAATGTCCTTATGATGCTTGCTACAGTGTAGCGGCTCGAGTTAGGCTGGACCCGTTGGCCAGCTACCCTCAGGGTCATTCCACGGTTGATTACATGGTCCACTATTGTAGCTCTGATGTCATCAGCAATTCTATTTCTTACTCTTCTTACCCTTCCTATCCTCCCTCCTCATCTTCCTCTCCCCCCTCCTCGTCTTCCTCTCCCCCCTCCTCGTCTTCCTCTTGCTCCTCCTTGTCCTTGTCGTCCTCTTCATCCTACTTCTTCACCTCCACGTCCTCTTCCTCGGCCTCCTCTACTTCTCACTCTTTCTGCTCCCTCCATTGTACTCCGCACACACAGCTTACCTGTATTATAGTGCTTAGGCTGATTGCAAAGTGAACTAATTATCTAAAAAAGTTTTCACATGTGAAAGTGTGCCAGACAGTTGGCAAATTAGTGTTAATGATAGCCATACATGTGTATACTTTTGCTAGGAGTGTGTTGGAGATTTGGTAATTGAGTGTTGTGCAGTGAATTGTGCCTACAGTTTTGCAAAGTGTGTGTTACAAAATTGCAAACTGAGTGCAAAGCAGTTTTTGTGCTTTTAGTTTTGCAAACTCAGTGAGTGGTTTTGCTATAAGTCTGAATAGTTTTAGAAACTGTGCTACAGGAATCACAGTTAGTGTTTAAGCATTCAGAAAAAACTGTAATTATGGCTCCTACAAGGAGAAACGAGCAAAAGATACAGGTAAGCAGATGTGCGATTGGATAATGGCAGGTCATCCTGAAACAATCAGAATACTTTATTAATCCCTAAGGAAATTATGTGGGTTACAGTTACTCCAAGAAGAAATGGTAAAAATAGCAACAGTAACAGACTAAACTCCTAACAATATATACAATAATATAATATTAATTAGTCAATTTTAATTGTTGATTTGTCCTGTTCTCATTGCATGACGAAGTATGATGTCTGTTTAGTAGCCGTTTGCATACTATGCATACTCTCTCTCTCTTCATATGTATGAGGTGTGTGCGTGTGTGTGTGTGTGTGTGTGTGGAGGGGGGGGCAGAGGGGGTGTTCGCCCAGGGCGCCTAACAGGCTAGGACCACTGGGTGTGTGTGTCTGTGTGAGTGAAAGACAGAGAGGGAGAGCAAGCGACAGATTTTGTGTTATAAGCTTCATGTTATGGATGCACAGTGTGAGCACTCAGGTCGTATCTGAGCATCGGGCCGTATAGTGTGAGACCCTGCATCGTGACCTATGAACTTCTAAACCCTGCGAGTCAATTGTGCAAAAGCAGAGCAGAAGCTGAATAACGCGACTGAAGAAAAAGAAAACTTGCACAGTGTATGCCCAGCTTAAGACATAAAGACTGGTTGGCAATGTTCTGGAAATGATCAATTGCTAAAAAAAAATGTATTTTCCCATCCGGTTGGTGGGTGGTAGCAGGAGGTAGTAACTATGAAACTGGTTGCAAAAGGAAGTAGTTGCTAGCAATCTCTAGCTGAAATTTGTTGCAACTTGTGCTCTTTGTCAGTTGGAAGTTGCAATAAAAAGGCACAACTTTTACTTGAAAGACAAATGTCCGATAATCGGCAATATTTCAGACAAGGTGGAGTCTTCTATGCAAACTGCAGTAATCTGTTGAGATATTTTTTCCCTAGCATTTAGTGGTTGCCATGGCATTACCAGGCAGTATCTAGGCAAGTGTGATCAGGTGATTAAGGTCCAATTATCTAACTTGATCATATGTATTAAATAAAAATCAAAAACAGAAAAAAAAAATCTGTGTGTGGACAGATGACGATGCCATCATCTGAGTCACCCTCCTCATGCTGCGCGCCCTGCATCAGTCTGAAGGACAGATGTCCTCGACCTCAGGGACTCGTCAACCTGCTCATCACTAAAGGTAACAAACACTCATAATGTGAGAATTATCAGCCCAAGGACCAGAAGTGGGTCGAGTATCCAAAAATTGTACATTGTAAAAACATCAACAAAATAAGGCAAACCAATTCCAATTTCCAGATTTCAGTTTTTCACAACATAAAACCTTTTTAATCGGTATCTACAGTAAATAATATAAATATATAAACAATGCAAACCACTTCCAGTGACAATGCTGTATACTTTAACGGAATACAGTTACTCATATTTTGTATTTTAAATAACGGCGGTACATGTATTCCGTTACTCCTCAACACTGACTGTGAATATGTGTACTATCAGAGAAATAGAGAAACTATGAAACTTAACGAGTCTAAAAGATTTCCCGTCTGCTTGCAGTCTGTTTGTTTGCTCTGCTGTTCGGAGTCGTCTGGTCCATCACGGGAAAAGAGTGTTTACCTGGAGGGAACCTGTTCGGCATCATCATCCTCTTCATCTGCTCCGTGCTGGGAGGGAAGCTGGTGGGAATGATCCAGCTGCCCACACTGCCCCCCTTTCCTCCGCTACTTGGTACAGCCCAGTAACTTATTGTGTTGTAGTCTCATCCAGATTAATAGAGGTCATGTAAAACGTAATAAATACTTCCTGTGTTAAATTTAGAGCTTACAGTGTAGCACATGCAAGTTCCCAGCATTTATACTCGAGCGCTGTTATGTGCTGCAATTGTGCAGCTAGAACACTAGGGGGTGCTGCGATTTCTCTCTTTGAGAATGATCCATTCTCCATCAATCCAACCACTTGCTTTCAGTCAGTGTTTTGCATTATAAATATGTTCTACTTTCAGGGGTGTATGCAATGTTATGTAGCGGCTTTTGTTTGAAAAACACAAACACAAAAGCTGCCACATATTTAGCTTTTTTTGTAGTTTTACTAAAGTTCTTTTGTAGTCCATTTGAAAGTTGTGGTCGGTGGTTGTGAAAGAAAAAGTCAAGTTCGACTTGGCTCCGTTTTCTCACATGGGCCTCTGCTATTCAGTGTACAATGCTATTTTATTTCCTTATAAGAAGGAAAAGGAGAACAGTCCTCATATGTGACATAAATGGACATTTGAATATTGGAACATCCATGATAAACACCAAAATAATGCATAATAGGAAAGTATAAAGGCAATGTTAATCCACTCTATAATACAGCCTGCATCCCTAACAGTACTTCATGCATACAAACTTTTTCCATTATATTACCTGAAAATCTTCACTGCTTATTATTTCTTCATGTCAGTAAAACTTGAATTGTTGTCCTCTTATCCTATGTACAGTATCTATCAGTAAGTATATGTAGATACTTAGACGTACATTGCGATTTCAAATAAAATACAATTAAATTCCATTTAATTTTAGGGGGATCACACCCTCAGTCACAGGCCATATCACAAAGTGCTACCACACATTATGTTAGTTATGGTCCTTACAACTACAGCATGCCTGTACAAACTTGTGTGTGTGTGCGTGTAGGTATGCTGCTGGCGGGTCTGCTGTTGCGTAATGTTCCTTACATAACAGACGCCATCTTTATTGACACTCACTGGTCTGCAGCTCTGAGGAACATCGCCTTGTCCATCATCCTGACCAGAGCTGGTCTGGGCCTCAACCCTGAGGTGCACGAACAGTCAAATACTGTAGCAGCATACAATTCCTGACATGCTGGTAGTTACACACAGAAAATCAAATGCAGTCTCTTAAATCCTTGTTTGCATGCAGGCTTTAAGTCGACTGAAAGCAGTGTGCGTACGTGTTGCAGTTGGACCCTGTATGGTGGAAGCCTGCATTGGTGCTGTGGTTTCTCACTTCCTGCTGGGTCTGCCATGGGTTTGGGGTTTCATACTGGGGTAATTTGCACACACATACACACATACACACAATGGTCTTAGTCAATACTTTAGTTGACATGTTGGAATCTCTTAAACAGACTTTAAACAGGTGGTTTCTGCATGTTAATTGCAGCTATTTCTTTCTGTATGGCTGATCCAAACTAAGTAAAGTGACACTCACTGTATCTGTGGTGTGTGTGTTTGTGCAGTTTTGTACTGGCTGCCGTTTCTCCAGCAGTTGTTTTTCCTTCAATGCTGCTTCTGCAGAGAGAAGGATATGGAGTGGAGAAGGTAAATTATCACCCGTTACTATCATCACTACATTTGACTGATGAAAGGTTCATCCTGCTAGAAGGGGCAGCATATGGGTGGAAAAAGAGATGAGCCTGAGATGAGTCTATAGAAATGAGAAAACATGTGTGTAGGCTTATGCAGAGCAAGTATAACCTAAAAATAACAGCCATTACAGCAGTTCTAGAGGACTCTAGAACTGCTGTAATGGCTCTAGCTCCATCAACACATTCTGAGCGATTGCTAAGCTTCCTAATTGTGTCCTAGCCCCTTTACAAGGACCCACAGTGACCTCTAGGAGACCCACTGTGGCCCTTAATACCTTCTACAAAGTTACAAGCTTAAGCAGAATCAGAATACTTTATTGATCCCTTATTGATCACTTATCAATAAGGTATTAGTCACTCATTAGTCACTTATTGATAAATAGCTGGATAAGAAGAAGAGCATGTGCAACAGGGGTGTAGCTGTTGCAGTAAACAGTGTGTTAAGTGGATGCGTTGTACAGGGAGATGGCCACAGGCAGGAAAGATTTCCTGTGTCGTTCAGTGGTGCTTTTCGGTAATCTCAGTCTCTCACTGAACGAGCTCCTGTGACTGACCAGCATGTCATGGAGTGGGTGGGAGGTGTTATCCAACATTGTCTTTATCTTGGACAGCATCCGCCTCTCCGACACCACCTTAAGGGAGTCCAGCTCCATCCCCACAACATTGCTGGCCTTACGGATCAGTTTATTAAGTCTGTTGGCATCTGCGACCCTCAGCCTGCTCCCCCAGCATGCAACAGCATAGAGGATCGCACTGGCCACAACAGACTCATAGAAAATCCTCAGCATCCTCTGGCAGATGTTGAAGGACCTCAGTCGCCTCAAAAAATAGAGACGACTCTGGCCCGTCCTGTAAAGTGCTGTGGTGTTTTTAGCCCAGTCCAGTTTATTGTCAGTGTGTACTCCAAGGTATTTATAGTCCTCCACAATGTCAACACTGACCCCCTGGATTGAAACAGGGGTCAAGTGTTTCCTGGTCTTCCTGAAGTCCACGATCAGTTCCTTGGTCTTTGCCACGTTGAGCTGCAGATGATTCTGCTCACACCACGTGACAAAGGAGTCGACCACAGCCCGGTACTCTGTCTCATCATCCCTGCTGATGCGTCCAACCACCGCAGAGTCATCAGAAAACTTCTGAAGATGGCAGGTCTCTGTGCAGTGGCTGAAGTCTGTGGTGTAGAGGGTGAAGAGGAAGGGGGAGAGGACAGTCCCCTGTGGTGCCCCTGTGTTGCTAATCACCTTGTCAGACACACACTGTGGGAGACGTACATGTTGTGGTCTTCCTGTCAGGTAATCAACAATCCAGGACACCAGAGAAGCATCCACCTGCATCGCTGCTAACTTATCACCCAGGAGGGTCGGCCTGATGGTGTTGAAAGCACTGGAAAAGTCAAAAAAACATGACCCTCACAGTGCTCGCCGGCTGGTCCAGATGGGTGTAGACACGATTAAGCAGGTAGATGATGGCGTCCTCAGTTCTGAGACAAGGCTGGTAAGCAAACTGAAGGGGATCCAGATGTGGTCTGACTATGGGTCGGAGCTGGTGCAGGATGAGCCTTTCCAGGGTCTTCATGATGTGGGAGGTCAGTGCCACAGGCCTGTAATCCTGGGGGCCACTGGGACGTGGCGTCTTTGGTACAGGGACGAGGCATGATGTCTTCCACATCACTGGGACCCTCTGCAGACTCAGACTCAGCATGAACAGTTTATGGAAGACTCCACACAGCTGGGGGGCACAGGCCTTGAGGATGCGGAGACTCACTTCGCCTGGTCCACAGACTTGCTTGAGTGGAGTCTCCTCATTTGCATCTGAACCTGGTCTTGAGAGAAAGTGATGGGTGGTGGAGGGGTGTCAGGAGCATCCCTTGAAGCTTTTAATAGGATAGTGATTCAGTAACAATAGCCTTCTAAAGGATTTGTAAACCTTATCAGTTATCCCTCCAAATTAATTCATAAGCTTGTAATACACAAGTACTTTCAGCTACTTAGTAGTAGCTGCTACAGCTACTACTAAAAGTCTTAAAATACTTGAAGTTTATTTAAATCAAAGTGACACTCCTAATCACCCAAAAGAGCTCAAGGCTCCTTCAGGACTGACTAATAGTTAAGCTTCACCAACCCAAGAGCTTCCAAAGGGTCAAGAACATTTAAAGCTCTAATGTCACTGTGTGTTGTTCTTCAGGGAATCCCCACCCTCCTGATTGCCGCTGGAAGCTTTGATGTTATTCTCGCCATAACAGGATTCTCTACATGTTTGGGAATCGCCTTCTCTACAGGTCAAAGAAAGTTTTTCTGTCCTGTGCTTTATGGTTTGTGTTTTTTCTAGTCTACATGGTCTCGTTGTGTTTGTCCTGCAGGTTCTACATGGATGAACATACTGAAAGGTCTGCTGGAGGTGGTGGGAGGCATCGTAGCTGGTATGATCCTGGGCATGTTCTTGTACTGCTTCCCCAGCAATGACCAGGTTTGACATTTTTTTATTAATATGATTTTTCCTTTTTTAATTGTTCATAAAATGTGTCTTTAATATCTTCTGTCTGATCGCAGGAGGATCTGGTATTGAGGAGGACCCTCATGTTGCTGGGTCTGTCCACATTTTCAGTCTTCACCTGTAATGTTATAGGTTTTGCTGGAGCTGGAAGTCTCTGTACACTGGTGCTGGCTTTCCTGGCTGCACTGGGCTGGAAGACTGAAAAGGTATCATATATCAGGATCACTTTAACCTGCCTCCTGCCCCTTGGATTTTGTCATGTTTACCCTAAATCAACATGTCTTTTAATGGCTGGCACCATGGAATGTGGTTAATCCAGGTATCTCTAACTTCGCAATCAGGCACCAGTAGCAGAAATAGTTGGTCGGTCATGGGATGTATTTCAGCCACTTCTCTTTGGTCTGATTGGAGCTGAGATCACGATTAAAGCACTCAGCCCAAGTACTGTGGGTAAGAACATTATATTAACGACATATTTCAGTTAGACTTTGCTCCATTTGTGTCTAGATTTTGTTCTCAGTTACTAGGAGCCCAGTGGGCCCAGTAATCAAAGAGCTTTAACCTGCAGAGCAAAAAATTTCACGGCTTGAGGAAAGTTAAGATACTGGTTTCCTCTTTGTTGTTGTGTCTATGCCCTTAGGTCTGGGTATGGCCTGCATTCTTATTGGTCTGGTGATCCGTCTACTTGTCACCTTCCTGTTGGTTCATTACGGAGGATTCAGCTTAAAAGAGAAGCTCTTCATTTCTGTGGCCTGGCTGCCTAAAGCTACTGTGCAGGTCTGTGAGTGTGTAATCCTGATATTAGACTGCTAGAAGATATTCATTTTTCAAGAATAGTGTGCCCGACTTTATTAAACCAGAACTAGAAGCACCTCAGACTTATCCAGAAACTTCTGCATAAAGCCTCTAAACACTCCTAAAATGCCACTGGTGGTCAAAACAGCTACTAAGATATCATATAGATTTTTCTTTGTAACCACTGAAATCATTAGATTGTAATGGTGTTGATTAGCTACCTACATGGCTCCTGAATTCTCTTTACTGACTTCGAAAACCTAAATTACTACGTTAATCTCATAAACATGTTCTAGTTTTTCATTAGTCATGAAACCCAAGGTCCTATACATCTTCCTCAGTTATGACTAAGAACTAAAAAAGTACTGTTGTTTCCATTAAAACCACCTCTGTGATTTTAATGATACACTCCTTCATTGTTAATCTGCACTTCTCCTGAGCAGTTATTTATGTCTGTATGTGCTAGGCTGCCATTGGCTCCAAGGCATTGGACATGGCGAGGGAGGAAGGGGACGAGGCCTTAATTAAGTTTGGTTTGGACGTGCTAACATTAGCGGTGTTAGCCATCTTGATCACAGCTCCAGTTGGTGCACTGGGTATCGGACTGGCAGGACCACGTCTCCTGGCCCGGCAGGTCAAAGGTCAGCAGGCATACACATCTACACACTGTGTAGTGGCTTCATAATTTTACTGTTAAATCACTGAATGTCTTTTTTTCCCGACCTCAGCAGAAGAGACGGAAGGTGAAGCTACACCATCTTACCTGTGAGAGTATTACACCATCTTATCCACCTTATACTTCTAATCAAATAATTGTTGAATCATTATATGGCTATAGGCCACATTATGCCTTTGATTAAAGGTTGTGAAATCATTACACTGTTTTATGATGCATTATACTGCTGAGTTATAAGAAATGCTGTTTGTGTAGAATCATGGCCTTCCTTTTCTGATTACAAAGAGAACAGAACATACTGTAGAGTTTTTCTGCCCCATCTCATCAGGAGGAGATAAAACAGGAAGCCAAGGCCGTCACTTAGGCGCTGTAAGATAGAAAGAATGTGAGGGTTTAGGCTTTATGGCCCTGAAGGGAGGGGGAAAAAGCTGTAAGAGTCTGTGTTACTGTTGGACACTTCGAGATGTTGCCAGACACCCTCCTGTGCACATCTTCCGTCTGGACATCGGTAAGGCTCAAAGTGTTGTATGGAATAATGAGAACTGTAAATGGTAAAGGGCCTGTATTTCTGTAGCGCTTTTCTAGTCCCTATGGACCCCAAAGCGCTTTTCGCAACCAGTCATCCACCCATTCACACACTGGTGATGGCAGCTACATTGTAGCCACATCCACCCTGGGGCGCACTGACAGAGGCGAGGCTGCCGGACACTGGCGCCACCGGGCCCTCTGACCACCACCAGTAGGCAACGGGTGAAGTGTCTTGCCCAAGGACACAACGACCAAGACTGTCCAAGCCGGGGCTCGAACCGGCAACTTTCCAATTACAAGGCGAACTCTTGAGCCACGATCGCCAAAGATGAAAGAATTGGGGTATTTAACATACCGCAAGGGGGCCGTTCAAGAAAAAGACCGCTTAAAAAACTCCTTATATACAAACTGTATATACAATATATTGGTATGTCCACACATAATGTAAATGATAATCAGAGTTTAGCTGCAGTTCATTTATATATACTGGCTGTAGGTTTCTCCTATTGTCTCATATACTCAGGTTAGAAACTGTAAATTTGCAAATGTTCATATTTTTATTAGGCTATTATTAATAAAGCAAATGTGTTAAAAGTACTGATATATTCTGTGTTATAACATTTTACACATTTCAGCTATTTTACAATCCTTTGAAATGAACTCTGTTTGTTAAGTGTCACATGTCTGAGCTACACCGGTCTTAGATATACTGGTGGAAACCTCCATATTTGTATGAAAGATGAGGACTCGTCTGCAAGCACTCGTCCACTCCTGGCCAAGTGGCAGTGAAATGTTTTTACAGGTATTGTTACTACGTCAGTGGTTTTGCTCTGCAAGGGCATCACAAACATGTCCTTTGTAGTGTTGTAAACTATGGTGTGTTGATTTTTATGCAGCATTTGTTTTTGTTAATCCAATTATTAATTTTACATTACACTATAATGTTATCAGCTCATTAGCAGTGACAGTATGTGTTTTATAAACCAATTCCTGGTTAGCTAGTGTCAATATAAGCTAACATATATTTGCCACATCAGATTTAATTTTTTTTACTTCAGTTTTTTCTGTTTTTCTGTTTGTCTGTTGAATAAATGAAGTACAGCTGAGGTCATTCATCATATGGGGAGTGGTAGAGTTTAGCTAGCATGCTAGTCTGATGTGTTGTTTTTTTTTTGGTTATTTTGGTGTGGTGGAGTAATGTAGATAGACTTGATGTTGGAAGTCAGGTCTTTAAAATTACACCACATTCAATAACAAAAAACAAAGCAATCATTTCTGATTTCAGATTTGGTTTGTTATAAAAAGGTATTTTTTTTTTACTGTTATATTTGTTTAAAACATGCAAAAAGCAAATAACTAGATACAGATTAAGTAGATTATGGCAGTAACTGATGCTTTTCCTCTCAGAGGCTGGATGTGTGCCTTGGATGTTCTACTGAAAAACCAATGGCAGCACAAACTTGACACTAATCATGGGTCTAAAGATGAAAAACGACATGTACTTGAGTTTGTTACTCAAATCCACCAGCTGCTGCCTGAACACACTGAGATTTAATTATAGAGGACTTTTAAGATCCCCCAAGTCCACCAGTGATAGCAGTATCAATACCTTTTAATGCTGCTTGTTAGTAAAGTGGACGTCAACAGGAAACGAGCAAAAACTGAGCTGCTGTAGGCGTTTCCTCAACTTGACTGGACCAAAGCACTTAAACACCAACCGCTTGATGGAGGCAATGACTGGCAGCTATCAGGTCTTAGAAATAACAGTAGCTTAAGCTAATAGCTAAATCCAAGTGCCAGTATTAATGCAACAAGACTCCCCACCACACCCAGAAGCAAGCAAATAAGTCACTACACTGCTTAATAAACCAATAAAATGGATAGTATAGAGGAGGACGAGAACACCTGTAACTGTTGTAGAGCCTAATTAACACTGCCTGGTTATCTGGCTGAGTGCTGAATGAGCCAGCTGTGCTCTTGGGTGTGCCAGGACAGCCACACAACATCTAAGTGTGTGAAGAGGACTTTTGATTTACATTAAAAAAGTAGAGTCTACTAAATAGATATCGTTTAAAGCACTGCAGCACAGTACCTTTAATACCTACAACATGCTCTAGTTGCTATAATAAAATATCATGGTCCACAACACTGAATGTGTGCTTTAGAGCAGGTAACGCTATAACATTACCTGCTGTTCACCATTCGTGGCCTCCCTGTTTTGTGGATTTTTCTTGTGCAATTTTGCATGTTTTTTTTTAAACAGCGCATAGTGTTCTGCTTCCTCATTGGCTGTAGACCACTGTCAATCAGTCTCGTGCCGTGTCTCCTGTACACCTGTAATGCATTCAGCTTGTCAAATTCCCATAAATCTTCGATCACTAGCAGTGTGACTCTGAAGTGTTTTACTGTAAGTTTTCTCCCCAACAAACAACAATGTTGACGAAACGTTTTGCAGTCAAAGGAACCTGTGGTAGCACCCAAAAGGCTGAGGAAGATGCTAACCATCGCACAAAAAGTTGGACATCTGGACATGCTAAAGAAAGGTAGAAGTTACTGTATTTTTCAGATTATAAAGCTCGCCGGATTATAAGGTGCATTAAGCGAAACAAAACAGTCAGATAAGTTAAACTTTACTCAGCTCATTCTTCTTGCTTCCCCTACTTCGTACGATTGATTCATAAATGTTGAATTCTCTGGCAGCTGCTCTATTCCTATGTTCTAAACCTGAAAAAAGGGTTTGATCTTTAGTTTCATTCTATTTCTGGACTTTTTTTTCTACGATGGTTTGAACTTAGAGAGTGTTTAAAAGTGTGAAAATATTCATGCCTGTCTGAGAAAAGTGTATAAAGCATGTAGTGAAGGGTATTAAAGCCTTAAAACATCTATAATAATTATAAAATATAAAGCCTGCTACCATCAACACAGGAGCACCTCAGGGATGTGTCCTCTCGCCACTGCTCTACTCCCTCTACACTTCAGACTGTGTGGCCACCCATGGCTCCAACACCATTGTGAAGTTTGCAGTCGACACAGTGGTGTTGGGTGCCATCTCCAATAACGATGAGGCGGCCTACATGGATGAAGTGAAGAATCTGGCATCGTGGTGCCAGGACAACCACCTCCAGCTGAACGTCAGCAAGACCAAGGAGCTGGTGGTGGACTTCAGAAGGGGTCAGCACAGAGACTACAAGCCCATTATCATCAATGGAGCTCCAGTGGAGAGGGTGCAGTCCTTCAAGTATCTTGGTGTCCACATCTCCTCAGACCTGACATGGGCTGCCCACATTCAGGTCCAGACCAAAAAGGCTAGGCAGCGCCTGTATCACCTACGACAACTGAGGAAGTTCAGGGTCTCTCCAAAGATCCTCTGGATTTTCTAAACAGGCGCTGTGGAGAGCATCCTCACACAGAACGTGACATCGTGGTTTGGGAACAGTTGTGTTAAGGACCAAAAAGCTCTCCAGAGAGTGATCCATACAGCAGAACGCTGCTGCAGGATTGCTCTCCCCCCGCTTCAGGACACCTACACCAGGAGATGCCGGACTAGAGCAGCGCAGATACTGAAGGACCCGTCCCATCCTGGCAACAAACTGTTCCAACTTCTGCAATCTGGTAGAAGGTTCCGCATCTTCCGGGCAAGGACAGAGAGACTCAAGAGGTGCTTCTATCCCCAAGCCATCCGTGCCCTAAACACACACACCCGCCCTCTCACATCATCTATAATTGACTGAGACAGGACTCTCTTCCAGACACTAAACCAAGGCACAATGTACATTTCAAATTCCTTTAATTTTAAATATGTTTACATTGTCTATCCTGTAAAATAGTCAGATGTCTATTCTTATTCAATTCACTTAATGTACAGAATTCACCTGCTGGCTGCTACTACTGCACATTCACCGAATGTATATACATCATATATTTAAATATATAATGTTCTTCCTCTACCCCCCCCCCCCCCCCCCCAATTTTTGCACGTGTCGAGGAGCGTGTCAGGCTACATTTCCCTGTGTGTTATACTTGTATAACTATGCATGTGACAGATAAAGAACCTTGAACCTTGAATGTATGTATACCACAATACATGTGGTTTAAAAGAGCAAGGATGGTAAAATCCCAGAGCTTAGGCATTCGAAACAAGACCTCATAAACCATTTATTTTGCAAACAGTTCGCACCAATCTCAGCACGTTACCACAGGAACCAAAGACCAGGTACAGTCAAGAACAGAGGTGAGAATATTCACGCACATTTTTTAAAATATTTTTTCATATATTCTTTAGGATCTCATGTAATATTGGTACCAAACCATTATCACACAGCTACTGGATTTCAGTGCAGATTATAAACCATCCCACACGCATACTTGTAGTCTGTAACCCAACCCTGCCACATGCAGATAAACGCTGTGTGTCTCCAGACTTGCAGTGTTGGTCTTAGTCAAGTCAAGTCAAGTCAAGTCAACTTTTTTTGTCAATTCTGCCACATGTACAGGACATACACAGAATAGAAATTGCGTTACTCTCAAACCCTAGTGATTAGAAAAATGCAAATAAAATAATTAAAAAGTAAAAATTTAAATAAATACAATACAATTTTACGTATAACAAAAAAAAAAGCTATGCAATATACAATATACAATATACAATATTCAAGTAAGGAGGCATAGTGGTGCAAAATAGGCAAATAGTGCAAATGGAGATTTCGTAGTGTACGGTAGTCACCGCCTATTACAACAGTGAACATCCAGGATTTGGGCATTGAAACGGGGGTGGAGTACAAATACCTGGGTGTTCACCTCAATAACAAACTGCATTGGTCCACAAACACAAATGCACTCCACAAAAAGGGTCTAAGCCATCTCCACCTGAGCCTGTACGAGCTCGTTCAGCAGTAAACTTTTACACCCACAGTGTAGGATGGAGCGCTACCGCAGGTCATTCTCATCAGCAGCTGTTAGATTAAAGAACACAGTTTAGTTCTGTACAAACAAATTTCAGTTGCTTAAGTATATAGGACTACTTTGTGTCTATATTCCTCTTGCTATAAGAACTATCTAACATCAAAATGTCTAATTTGTGATAATAAAGGTTTATTCTATCCTATTCTATTCTGAACTATTCTAATAAATATCATTTTCAAATATCTCACTCAGATTCACAACCATCCTGAGTTAAACTGAGTTGCATGACAAACACAATGAGACGCGTGTGTTTCCTGTTTCTGCTCGTCACCTCAAACAAAACATCTTCAGTCATAACCACAGTCAGTCAGACAGACACCAGTGGAAAGAAAACCCCCGAAGTGGAACTGTGGTCTTTTATAAATTTTTGCATAAAGGCACCAATATCAGCTTTTGTAGCATTCGCTTTGCAACCATAGTTAATACTTTATGACTGAAATGTGCTGCAAAAAGGTTGAGGTGATATCGCTGTTTCAGGCCATGCATAAATCACAGGTGGTAATGCTCAGGTTGATGAAATAATCAACAAAGCACAAACAATGGGCTTTCCAATTCTACAGGTGTTAATTCTTGACATACTGTGATAAAATACTTGCCACAGTTTGGCACCATGGTGCCAAACTGTGGCTATTTTCAGGAAGCTAGATGTGTGAGTGTGGGTGGAAGACATCTAAAGAGAAAAGTGTTACTGGACAGTAATGGCATGAGTAGCAATTTGTCCAGATGGCCACAAGAAAGAAAGTCATTCAAGACTTGTAGGCACAAAGAAATTTTGGATTTATTTAAATGTTTAATGTATGTTGTTTGTGTTTTCTGCATTCATTTAACCTCAAGAGCTAATTGTTATTTGCTGCAGACCAAGTGAAAGCATGTGTAATGGACATAGCTACCATGACATCATCACTGAGGGAGAGCAGAAACATGCAAGTCCCTGTTAAGTCCATGCATGAAGCCTCGAGCTATATTTACATCACCATCTTGGTATTTTGAACCCACGTGAGGTTGGTTAGGGTGGATCTTACTATCGAAGTGAGAAAACTAGTCCAGAGGGGAAGCTTCAAAGTGTTCAGTGACAGTTCTGTGTATCCAATCATATATTGTATAGCAAGACTCTGTTAACAAACAGCTTGGTTCATTTAATTGTACAAAATGAAAAATGTCTCCACATGTCCACCTATCCTGGATCATGTGACAGAGCAGGTGCGAGCTGACTGTGCGTTGAGAGAAGGAGGAACTAAATCACAAACAAAAAGCGAGCCTTTTATTGTGGCGGAACATGAATACAAAAATAAAGCAAAAAGGCAAACAGGGGTAAAACTAAACTGGAAAAACTAAACTATGATAACTGACATGAACATGATTATGAGCAGGAGCATGATGGACGCTACAGGACAAAACAAGGCTTGAAATATGAACATGCCCCAAACAGAATCATGAGAAAATACTAGAACCTGACGTGACTTGAAGGAAGGCAAAAAGACAACCTGATAACCATCTGCTGCTGCATTCTGGGGTGGGTTCAAGAGAGCCAGCTAAGCGATGTAATCTCCCACTTCACGGAATCACATGGTCAGAACAGCATGCCCAGGAGGCATCCTTATTAGATGCCCGATGATCGTTGTGCCAACTTTAACAGTGAAATTGGTTCACTGGGGCCTCCACCATCAACTGCTGCCCAGCAGGGGCACTGTGGTCTGACTCAAGTGGACTTCAGAGGAACTGCAGTTTTTGAAACTTGTGATTTTTGATTACTTGTTGTTACACATGGTTTGAAACTATGAGTAATAAGTGACGACACCCCCCCCCCCCCCCCCCCCCACCACCACCACCACCATCGTCACCACACACAGACACAGACACGGAACAAGTGTACAGTTTGTCCATGCAGTTGGCTTTTGCCTGTTTGTACTGTTCTGTGTCAAAACAAGCGCTGACCTTTCAAAAATGCAGAGAGAGGATGTGTGTTGTGTCTTATTTTCCTGTGTTCGCTCTGTTCACAAGCACATTAAGATAGTATAATAGGAAAAAGCTCATCTATGACAAAAAAATGTTAATGAATACCAGAGGTATGCAAGGTAAAGGTTAAAATGTCTCATGTTCTTTTTGGTTTGCTAAAGTCCCCCCCCCCCCCCCCCCCAACAGTATGTGGTTTTTTAACAGGATGTTGTCGCCACTTTTGCTACAAAACGGTCAGTGAAACTGCAGCGTGCAGACGCTATGAAGACAGTTTTGCTTCTGCTCTGTAAGTACTGAACAACAAACCCAAAACTTTTTCATCACAAACAGCATACTATATATACTATACTGTAGCTTAAGAACCACAGAGATAGTTTTGGATTTTTGCTACATGTATTTTGATCTCTTTGTTTACATGGCACACTGAGTTACGTAATTGTGATACTTGGTTATGTTTTATCTGATGTTGCTTAGCACTTTTTTTTATTTCTGTTTTTACGTTTATTTAAGTGTTTGTCTAATAGTATGTTTCACACAAAGCACTGCAGCAATTTCCTGTTGTAAATCTGCTCAACATTTGGCAATGAACCCTTTTCTGATTCTGAAAGTTAAATAACGACTGAGCTTCACCCGTAACTTTGTGTCAAATATAAGTAACACAAATACATAGACTCAAATGTTTGGGAGTTTTCAGAAGCACTCACACACTGTGTGGTTTGACTTTCATTTCAGTGTTGAGCACCTGCCGGACGTCAGCCCACAGTCGTGGTAAGGTTCAGCCCTGTGTGTGTGTGTATGCTAGTGTGAATGTAATGTTAGTAAAAAAATGTGAGCATTTTATTCACCTATACTTTGGAAACACTAGGTTTATAGATGTGAACTCTTCATAGTAAAGTAATTATGGAGTGAATATGTTAAGAAGTTACTGGAAGCTTTTTTCTTTTTAAAAATCCCAAATCTGCTCTTCTGCTTCTTCCAACGGTCTCTGCTCGTCTACTCACGAGGCCAAAGAAACAGAGAAACAGCTGCATGAGTAATTTCTTCTTTAAAACAAAATCAATTTGGAATAATGGAAATGGGAAAATGTCCCAAAATGTTTCACCGATCACCAAACAAAACAAAAAAACGTCCCCTAACCGTATTGATGAAGCATCTTTTATCAAACTAAGCATTGTTATTGTAGCCTTAGCTTAAGCCGCACATTTGTTCCTTGGTAACCACATTCATTTCAGTACACATGGCCAGGTTTTCATCTGGTCTTTAAGTCTGACGTCATTAGTTGTGTCTGGGCCCAAACTCCGCTGCAGGTCCCAAAGTCAAACGATCACTATGGCATTACTGAGAGTTGGAAAACTGTCTAAATGTTTTCATCTGTAATAAAATGATCAGCGTTCTGCTCCACCAGGTGTAACAATTAAGTTTAACATCCAGGCATCCATGAAAGCAGAATTTATCACATTTAACAGAGTTAGAAGTTAGCAGAGACTTAGCGCGCTAGTTTCCATCTAAATATAATATAGCCTGTGCTGACTGAAAGATTTCTTAAACAAATTAAGACGTACAGCTCTGCTCTCACTTCCGACATAAATGAAAACAGGAAACTAAACAGCAGTGATGTTTGTAAGGTTACTGAAGTTGGACTAGCTGGTTTATAATGATAGCTACACAGCTATGTTAGCATGAGATTAGCATAGTGAAGCTGGAGGATGAACACTAACTTTTTTCGTCAGTCAGTTTTTTTCGTTAGTCACTAATATACTGCTGCATGGGCTGGAGTTACATCGTAAGGGTTTAAAAACTGAGCTTTAAAATTAATAGTGGTCATAAAAACCAAGGGAGGCCGAGAGTCAGTGATCACTTTTTTTTTTTTTTTAAGATTAAATAGAACAAGATACAAAGCATTAAAACATGTTAAAAACACAAAAACCTTACTAAATGCAGGGTAGTCTGGGCCCGGAAGCAGGATTCCTCACGGCATCACTTAAAGGGATGAACCTTCCAGATCCCTCAGGTCATCTGGATCCGGTCTTTTATCAGTTCCCAGAGTCAGAAGCAGACACGGAGAAGCTGCATTCAGCTTTTATGCTCCTTATATCTGGAACAAACTCCCAGAAAGCCTCAGATCAGCTGAAACACTCAGTTTATTTAAATCCAGGTTGAAGACTCACCTGTTCTCAGCTGCATTTGAATAAAGCACCAAATCCACACTTTAAACTTAAATTTCAAAACTTACATTTAACTACTGATTTTATCTACTGTTCTGATTTTATGTTTTGATTTTATATACTGTTTTGTTTGTTTGTTTGTTTGTTTGTTTGTTAATTAGTTAGTTAGTTTATTTGCTTGTTTTATTCAATTTTAAATCATGCTTTTTATTTGTTCTTGTTTTTAATGTCTCTGTAAAGCACTTTGAATCACCTTGTTGTTGAATTGTGCTATACAAATAAACTTGCCTTGCCTTGCCTTGCCTAAAGACTGGATAGATCTTTGGCGCAAAAATGCTATTGCATGCCTGTCAAACTCCAGAAATTTTTATAGATTCAACTAAAGAAATTGGAGCAAATTACAGCTTTTTGCAGCAGGTAACAAAGTGTCTACAGATACATTTTCAAGTTCTTTGTCAAGTTGTCCACCAGTGATCTGTAAGACAACATGTCACACAGCAGATAAATGTCCGATCAGAGCACAAGAACAAATAGCTGCCTTACTTTACTGTTTATTACTGCTGTGGGGCAACATAACACATGAGTTCTGTTAATCACATTTCTTCTGTGTGTGTGTGAAGTGAAGCACACCATCATCAGATCTCTCAGACTCATTATGGTAATGACAGCAATTGCAAAGCTCAGTTGTTCCCCTGTTTCACTAACTTGGTAACTCTCTGGGTTTTTGATTAATTCAGTGAGTGCATTTACTCACTTTGGCTAACATCTGGTCTCAAATAATAACCCCTCAGAAACAGCACTCAGCTGAAAAATCAAAATTTGAGCATTTTTATTCAGCAAATGTTCAGAAAGCCCAAAAGAACCACTTGCTTATTTTATTTAGGCCATTGCATGGGAAGGAAACAGGAAGTCAGTCGACTTAGGAGGCATGGCTCTCATTGGTGCAGGTTCAACAGAGAAAGGCGCGTTTTCTTTAGGCCAAAGTTTGCATGAGTTTACATGACACCAGAGTTTGTAGTGGAGGAAGCTTTCTCAGCACGGGGTCGACTGTTCAACTACTGTTCATACGTAGGATGGTACGACAAAAGTTACCCACTTAGCCTCTTTTCTTACACAGAATATAAGGCTAAGAACATTTTTTTGTTTATTGTTGTTACTGCCATTTCTAGCTACTTTTTTTGTGCATCACCTCTGTGATGTAGTTGTGATCCACCCTTCATTTCTTTATACTTTGCTAGGAAAATAGAAATACCCTATAAGAGGAAAGAATTTGTCGAATTCTAAAATGCTTAAAATAAATCCTTTATTATTCTGAGCTGCATTAGATAGTCTTCAGGAACAGTTCTCCAGGCTCCTCGAAGGATCAAAAATCTTATTTGGATGTTGATGACTATGATTCATGGTGTTCCTGATGGCGTGTTTTTCTATCAAGGTGTACTTTTACTGCAGTGGCAGTGTTTGAGCTCATTTCCATGCAGAAAAATCAATCTGCTATCAATCAGATGCTTTTCAGATGGTATTTCATGATAGATGAAAAATCTGATGCTGCTCTTTGACAAGAACGTCAACACCACCAACTGAAGCCCCATAGCACAGACGGCTGTACTCACTATTGCACCTCTCTCCTGACCTCCATACATATTGATGATGATTTAAACCAACGTTTTATCATTTCACATGATCTGTTATGGCTAAAAGTTGTCACTTTCAGTGCAGTTCTTTTGTCAATACCTTTGCCTTTTCTCCCTCTTTCCCTTCTTTAAGAATGGCTTTTATTTTAGCTTCTTTAAGGGTACATGACTAGTTTTTTAGCTAATAGGTATTTGGTGCAAAAAATACTATTTCATGCTGTTCCAATTTTTATTGACTCAACTAAAGAAATTGGAGCAAATTATAGCTTTTAGCAGCAGGTAACAAAGTGTCTACAGATACATTTTTAAATTCTTTGTCAAGTTGTCGGGGTGGCTGTAGCTCAGGTGGCAGAGCAGATCAGCCACTACCCAGAAGGTCGGTAGTTTGATGCCAGGCTGCTCCAGTCTGCATGGCAAATATCTTTGGGCAAGATACTAACCCCATGTTGCTCTCCGATGCATCCATCGGAGTGTGAATGTGTTTGAATGTTAGATACTTAGCACTTAATCTTGGAAGAAGTGCTTGTGTGAATGGGTGTGATTGGGTGAATGAATTAGTTGTATAAAGCACTTTGTGTGCTCAGGCAGAGTAGAAAAGCGCCAGTCTATTTACCATTTGTCTATTATGTGGTGACACAATACTGGGTCATGTCTTAGGTGTTGGAAGGATTCATTACTTAGTGTTTACAACCAAACCAAACAAAAAAACCCCAAAACAAACATTTATCTGAAAATAGTTCGAGAAATGAGTGCCAAAGGAGCCAATATCCAAGTAAAGTCTTTGATAGACTTTCAGAAAGCCTGGAGAACTGCTGATCAAGACCTCTTTAAAAAAATTAAAAGAAAGTCTTTCTCCTTCAAAGCAAAATATTAAGAAGTGAAATATGTCTTTGTGTCTAGACACTCAAAAAATGACTGATACTGAAAGGAAAAACCCTACTGTTCTTCTGTTACTGTAAACTGTAAAATTAAACTAAACTAAAACTGTTACTGTTACTGTTCTTCTGTCTCTCTCAGCTTCTTTGAAGGTCATTCCCAACTGGTCTCAGTTTTTTGAGTACGAGAAAATTACTCTCAGCTGTGACGAGATAACCTCTGGTGAATGGACGGTGTGGAGATACACTACAGAAGGGTCAGTTTACCTCTGAAATACCAAAATGCACACAGAACAAATCTGACAGGTTAAAGGAAGACCATTATTAATGTTTCACTCAACTAACAACAAATCCAATATACATTTAATTTCCAGACGCTATTAATCGCCCTTTAGGTGTGTTTCCTTATTTCAGATAATGTTAGTCTGGGTTGTGATTATCTGTTCATATATATTAAGAATCCATAAATCCATCCATATAATAAGAAATATAGTAAAATACAGTTTTATCACTATTCTTATAGTTGTATTCAAAGTTGAATTATCCTTAGGTGATGTTGCTTCTATTTGCATCTAGAGCTAATTATTGCTGCTTAACAAGTTGAAGCTATGAGGACAACCAAACTTTTGATTTTGAAATTTTTAGAAACCTAGTCCTTGAGCAGGGAGTCTGTGTAGCACTTATAACTGCAGATAAAGTAAAACTGTGGCACTTCCTGCTGATTTTGAACTTTTGGCCTACTACAGATCATATTGCACGTTTAGTATCAGTTACTACAGTGAACTAGTTTGGTAAAAGGAGAGCCATCTTCATGACAAAAAACAAGAACAAAAACACAGCATCTGACTTAAGACTTAATCTTTTTTACCACTTCACCCTGTTTGGAGAAGTATAGTGATAAAAGCATTAGTAGAGATTTAACTCATCTGTCCGGTAGCCAAAGCCTCTCTTTCATGGCTCATGTTAACCCTTCTTTGCCTTAAATTGTTTTCTGAAATTTGGGATGGAACCACCAACCTAATTAGTAAAGCTCCGGCTCTACCTGGTGTACCTTCAGCCACCCTGGAAAGCTCCACCTTTTTAATACTTGGGTTTTAAAGGTCAAACTGGTTACTGGTTACAAACTGTTACAAATGTAACCATGAAAGTTGGTACTGTGTTATTCTTGGGCTGTCAGTCAATGCTGTCAACCTTCACGTATGGCTCATTTACCCTTTTGTTTCAGTATCTTTATTTTTCAGTGAGTAGGGTTGCTGTTTCACAGCAGTCGTATCACTTTCAGTGAAAGCAAAGAAAAAGCAGAAGAAAAGAAACAAATCAGCAAGAAAAATGAAGAACAAATTCAAAAGGTCTCGTGACAAACTACTGAAAAACTGATATTTAGTAAGTTGGAATAAGAGCAACAGAACCACTTTGTGAGTGATAAGGATACCAGGAGATATCTGGAAAATGCTATTATATCATGTCCTCGTCCTCGTTTGAGAATGTTCGAATAATTTAGAAACTGTTCAGTGTAACATGGAGAGTTAAATCCAGTCCATTACAGAAATAAATTGTTACTTAATTCATTAATCATTTTAGGAACTGAAATAAATAAATTTCACATGTGTAACTGATTAAAATGTATAATGTGTCCTCAGATTGAAACTGTCTGACTGCACCTCGGGTTGGGGTACTGAGTCTTCCTCTACCTGTGAAATGAAGACAGTCAAGCGTTCTAATTCAGGTGTTTACTGGTGCCAGTCCACACACGGTCACAGCAGTAATGCCATCAACATCGCTGTCAGTGGTAAGCGTCATCAAACTGCATCTCAGCATGACTGTAGGCAAAGCCACATAAATACTTCATCCTTCTGCTTCCTGTTTTAGGACAATACACATACTCAAGGCTTGTTGTGAAATTCAATGTGACTCTTATATGCGTGATTTAGATTTCCTCTCTTCATTGAACCTTTGCAACATGCACAAATAAATCAACACAACTGTAACACTGTTACTATACACGGCAGTGTTTTATAAAATGTGACTGTTTAATTTACCATTAGATTGTTAAAGCTCAAAAAACATATTCCCATCTAAGTGGGATCAAAACAGGGAGACACTATACACGCTAAAAACCATAATACAATAAATAAAAAGCATATGTAACTGTGGAGAGTGTTATACATAAGTCTATATAAAACAGTCTGGCTATACCTCTTGTTGCTCTCCACTTGTATTTAGGAGAGGCTGAGCAACACAAGCGTCTTCCTTTTTCTGTTTTCCTAACAAAACATGAACATGGAAACACCACAAAGGAGAAAGAAAAAAAGAACTAATAACATACAGTGCATTTGTTTCTTTGCACTGAACCAGTTGCTCAAGCATTTGACATTTTCAGACGACAGGGCAGCGCTTCTTCTGAACAACATGGCCAGAAAGTGAAAATAACCTCTCACATGGTATGGATGTGGCAAGTGCTGCCACGTACTTGCGTTTAAGGTACCATCTCAGTGCTTGAGCCACACACTTCTCAATACAGTCCTCCTCTTCATCAGATGAATACTGTGATGCAAGCGTGAGAGCTGATCTTTTCTTAGATGGCTCATATGGCTCAAGAGTTGGGAGTTCGCCTTGTAATCGGAAGGTTGCCGGTTCGAGCCCCGGCTTGGACAGTCTTGGTCATTGTGTCCTTGGGCAAGACACTTCACCCGTTGCCTACTGGTGGTGGTCAGAGGGCCCGGTGGCGCCAGTGTCCAGCAGCCTCGCCTCTGTCAGTGCGCCCCAGGGTGGCTGTGGCTACAATGTAGCTTGCCATCACCAGTGTGTGAATGTGTGCGTGAATGGGTGGATGACTGGATGTGTAAAGCGCTTTGGGGTCCTTAGGGACTAGTAAAGCGCTATATAAATACAGGCCATTTGCCATTTACCATATGTTGCTGGTTGTTCAGGCTATGCAGGCCTCTCCCTCTCCCTCAGCAATGCACTGATCAAGCGCCACACCTCAGCCCTGTCAGGTCTGCTAAGAAACCTAGGATCCAGTGCTGTCGCAACCCTGAGCCACATGACGCCAGTTTCTTCCTTGTGCTTCTCCATTTTTGCTTTGAAGGTCTCCTTGAACTTAACCATGTAAGCTGGGTCATCCTCAGAGACCTCCATCACTCGCGACAGGTGACACATCGCTGGCAGCACCACTGAACCAGGAAACAAACTTCTCCCCTCCCAAAAGTTCAGATATATACCTGCAGTTTTAGAGAAACACACTTCATTAAGAATTTGTTACATTCATTTGTATAAGGTTAAAAAGGCCTTTGACCTTTCTGCATTTTGCCAATGCAAGGTTAAATTGACTGTTCTGTGTGATGGCTCGATGAAGGCTGTGTGCGACGCAAGGCATGTGCTCAAATGGCAGCTGCCTGGCCGCTAACCATGTTGTGTGCACTGTCACTGGTCAGCGTGCTGACTTTATGTTCAATTCCCCACTGTCTAGCTAAATGCTTAAAGTGCACGCCGCACGTGTCAGCGAAGTGCCTCTCCTCCGTCTTCATAACAGTCAAAGCATGCGAGTGAAGTTCCCTCTGTGGTGAAAAAATAATGTGCTGTTATTCCAGGGTATATGGTAAATGGTCTGTATTTGTATAGCACTTTTCTAGTCCCTAAGGACCCCAAAGCACTTTACACAACCAGTCATCCACACATTCACACACTGGTGATGGCAAGCAGCCACAGCCACCCTGGGGCGCACTGACAGAGGCGAGGCTGCTGGACACTGGCGCCACCGGGCCCTCTGACCACCACCAGGAGGCAACGGGTGAAGTGTCTTGCCCAAGGACACAACGACCGAGACTGTCCAAGCCGGGGCTTGAACTGGCAACCTTCCGATTACAAGGCGAACTCCCAACTCTTGAGTCACGATCGCGGTATGATTACTTGGAGAAGTCCAATAGTCTCCAGTGAGTGCAACCGTGTTGGTCTGCCCCAAAGCCTCCTCGACTTTGGTTTTCTCATCTTCATACAAGTTGTGTATCTTGGTTACAGTGGTGGCTCTCGAAGGCAATTCATACGTGCAGTCGCAAATTATTTCAAGTAGCCCCTCATCCTCCACAATGATAATTGGCCTCCATGCTGTAGCCACCCATTTTGCTATGGCTGTTGAAAATTTGTTGGTTGTAGAATTGTCCAGACGTCTCCTTTGAAAACTATCCAGCGTGGTCTGCCTTTGGCGAGAGGGAGGAGGTCTCTCTGTGTTAGCTATGTGCTTGGTTAGCAAGTGGTATTTGAGACTGGATGTACTATGGTGATAACTCAGTTCACATCGACAGTAAATTCAAATTCAATTTACTTTGTTTTTGTCAAGAAAACCATCTGGCATTGCATGGCAAAATTGAACTTGCTGTTCAAAAGACCTTTTCCTTTATCTATTTCTGCTCAAATCTACAACTGCTGCGTTGCTTCCTGATTTCTGAAAAAAGGGGGCAGGCCAAAGATCACAGGCTGTTAATTCTGTGTCAAAAAAAATAAATAAAGCTGTTTAAATGTTTTTGCATTTATGCATTATTATCACATCAACATTGACATTTGTGTGTTCCCCTCTTGCCCCTGCGGGCGATCTATCCTTCAAGCTCAGGTCCTCTACCAGAGGCCTGGGAGCTTGAGGGTCCTGTGTTGTGTTATGGCGTTCCATGTATGCCCTGCCTGCTAGCATCTTGCACCCTGCTGTAATGTGCTGGATTGTCTCAGGGGCATCATAGGAATATATAAATGTATTATATACCCAAAGCAAAAGCCCAGGAGGGGGAGTGGCAGCAATCTTTCACTCCAGCTAATTAATGAATTAAGACCCAAATTTTTAATTCATTTTTTGAAAGCCGGTCAATAATAATAATCATCATCATCATCATCATCATCATCATCATCATCATCATCATCATCATCATCATCAACTGTCTCTGAACGTCTCCAAGAAAATAGTAACCTATTTTCTTGGAGACGTTCAGAGACAGTTGATTTTCTTACCACCATTGTTCTAGGTCAGTCACTGCTTCCCTCTAGGCTGTCTCATCACCTGAAGTCAAGCAACAACATTTTTTGCCTTTCTGTTGGTTTAGAGAACCCAGTCATCCTGCAGATTCCTGCTGCCCCTGTGGTGGAGGGAGATAACATCACTCTGCTCTGTAGAACAAAGAATCCCTCCAACAAATCAGCTGATTTCTTTAAAGATGGTATCTTCATCAAAAAGGAAAATGCACGTCACATGACCATCTACCAAGCATCAAAGGCTCATCAAGGTTCCTACAAATGCAGCATTGGTGGTCGTGATTCACCATCCAGCTGGCTGCTGATACAAGGTAAAGAACGAAGAATCAAGTCAACCGTAGATCTAAACATTTTAGAGGTGTCTAACAGATGGAAAAACAAAACAACACAATTGGTGGTTTGTACAAACTCTTATTATAATCTCGAGCTACCAGAAACCTCCTTACATTTTAAAATCAAGCGACTGAATAAGAGCAGCTGAAGCTGAAGTTACTCAGGACTGGAGAACATCTGATAACCATCGGTCACTAGGGAAAAATATGCTGGGTGAGGTCACTCACTCAAAAAACCTGTGATCACTTTGGCTGCTGGAGTATTATTTGTGTGCTTTTCATTTCAGATTAGTTTAGTTTTTGTCCAAGAAAAAAAGTGAAAAGCAATCAAAGGGTCATCTTAAGGTTGTGCAGTTTTTTACCATCTTGAATGCAGCTGAACAAATTTTTAAACACACTGATGTAAAGTCTGCTTCTGTCCCCAGATGATGCTGACCCCCCAACTCTCACACCGTCTCCCAACACAGCTCAGCTGTTTGAGTATAAGAGCCTGAGCCTGAACTGTGGTGTTCAAGGATGGACAGTAAAGAGGTTCACAACATTTGCTGAAGACCTGTCCAGTTGTCAAGCATGGGGGCAAGTCGTTTCCCATGGCTGCGTCCTCCCTACGACCAAGCAGCCTGACAGCGCGGTTTATTGGTGCGAGTCTGCTACACAGCAGCGGAGCAACTCAGTCAACATCACTGTTCATGGTATGTTCAGTAAAAAAACCCTTTAGAAACAGAAACTCTTCAAATTTTCTAAGAATGAGGGACGACTAAAAGTAAACATAATTGTCCCAACAACTGCAAGTTGTAAAAGAACCAAGAGACAGATGCAGATACAATTGAAGGGTGCATGTGTGTGGGAGGGGGGCATGAAACCTTGAGAAACTAACCTTTTTCTGAACCAGCTGAAGGGAAATCATTGTGAATGTCTTGTAACCATTGCGTGGCAGGCAGGAAGTGTAACCCAAAGCAGTACTCGCAGCTTTTATTAGCTGTTTTCTACTGAGGAAGAAAAACAACTGACTGTCAGGATTATAGGACCCAAACGCAGGACTCTGTATGATGAATACAGCACTTTTATTTACAGTGCAGCAAATAGTCATGACCCGATAAATCCCATGCGTGATCCTGATGAGTGTGCGTCCCCGATTCCCATGCTGTGTCTTCTCCCAGTGTCCGTGGTCCTAGTTTCCGCTCCCTGCGTGTCTACGTGCAACATGCTTGCTTGTCCTCTCATTTACACAAATCTCCTGGAAAATCACAGAGGAACGAGGGAAAGGGAAGCAGGTGGATGACGGCTGACACTTGCACGGTCGGACCTTAGACCCTACTTCTGTTGGGATTTACACTCCTGGGAAAGTTTGCAACTCTCTTGAATGTTGTTTACTTGTGAGTTATCTTCCTTACTGAAGAATGATGGACTTTATCTCCGAGCAGGTCGAGATACTCCGGTAATCCTGCAGAGTCCCGTCCTCCCCATGATGAAGGGAGATAATGTTACTCTGCTCTGTGAAACAAAGAACACTCAGTCCACCCTCCCAGCAACTTTCTACAAAGATAACTCTATTGTTGGTACTGAGCCTAGAGGTCACATGATCATCTATAATGTCACCAAGTCTCATGAAGGCATCTACAAGTGTAACATGAGTGTGGGAGAGTCTCCATCCAGCTGGCTGTTCATTATAGGTAAAACAGGATGACTGAAAGCTTTGAAAGTCCAAAGAATCAAGTGACTGTCATCTTTTTTAAATTTATTTTCTTTATTTACTGAACCAGCTGTGCTTGTTTGTTTCTAGATCCTGATGCTCCCGCCTCACATTCAGATTCAGACAAAAACCTGTCTTCTCTGGGAATGCTGCGCCACATCTTGGTGTATTTTCCATATATAATCTCTACATTCCTCATGGTCTCTATATATCGTGGGTCTACAGGTAACATTATTATGTTCAAATATCACCCATCCATCCATTTAGTTAAATCCTGTGTTTATCCGTTCCTGTTTCCATTATCATCTATGTTTTGTCCTTTGTCCGTCTGCTGCCCAGCTGTGCTCCCAGGTGTTTCCACTCGTTCCTAATCACCTCCAGTGTATTTATAGTCTGCGTCTGCTGCTGTTCTTTGTCGCGTCCTCCCTCATTATGCGTGTAGTCGCTGTCTAGTTTGTTTTATTTGCTATTACAAATAACCGCTATGATTTATAGTCATCCTCTGTCTCTGGAAGTAGTGCATTCTGGATCCACTGGCTAGCAAACTGTGGTTTGTGACCAAGGTTGGATTCTTCTGCCTGATTTCTGGTGGTGTAGAAGTAGACAGTCTCCATAGGGATGAGGTTTTGGGGGGATGGCAGGAATAGAGAAGCTGCAGAGAGGCAGATAACACTGCAAGGAAAACAAGAAGTGTGCATATATCAAGGGCCATTAGGTTCAAAATGAGAATTGAATCTAAAAGAATTACTTTTGATATGTTCTCTTTGTTAAACAATCAGTGAGATGTGGGCTGTCAGTTTTTGGTCATTTGCATTGTTTCACACAATTAATGCCCACTATACACTTAACAGGAAGAAGCTCACATCAAAGAACAATGTCTCCACCCACTGAGGAAGATGAAGACCATCCGTATGATGATGCTATGGCTGATGTCACCACTGAGCATAGTTTCTAATAAAATCTTTGTCATGTTGTTTCCTAAACATTTTGCACTTTTCAGAACAAAATACTTGTTTCATGTAAATGTTTTTCTGGTTTACATTTTGTTTTCAATGTTTTTTTTTATATAAATAAAGATTAAAAGCTATTTTTACAGCTGACTGGTATTCTTTAAAAGCATTGTCCTGACAGCGGGAATTATCAGTGTTAGAGATAAACTTCTATTTTTATTTGTTTGAATGTGCCCTGATTGGAACATTTAAATGTCACCTTAGGCCTCTGTTGTGTTAGACTGGGGATGAAGATTCACAGTGAGCAGAACTACTCTTGGTGATGTGCTGCCACCTGCTGTCTGCTTTCTGTCAGTGCTCAGGCTGTCCATCCCTGAGACTGTGGAGCTACAGCAGGGAACTAAAGCCAAGTGATTAAAGCCCAGAAAATTTACTAAACCAGTTTTATTCAACTTAACACCTGAAAGAAACCTTAAAGTGACAGCTAAAGAAAACCAAATATTTCTGCACTTTTTTTCTGATGCTGACAAATGTTAAGTGCTGTTTAAATGATTCAGTGTTAGAATTTTAAATCTAAAACAGCCAAACATTGCTGCCTATTTCAGCTGTCAGAGGTTGCGAAGCGGGGTACACCCTGTGACAGGTCCTCAGTTTGTCACAGAGCAAACACAGAACTATTAATGTTTATTTACAAGATCAATTTAAAATCAACTTGAATTGGAATATTTCTAACATTTTGAGTTATTTTCCAGTGTTAGAAAATCAGCACTGCTCAGTGTTAGCCATTGTTAATCTTCAAAACTGACTAGATTACTTTTAAACATATAACACTGTCAAAAGTGTTAATTTAACACTCAACAGTGTTGTATTTAACACTCAGAGGTGTGGACCCATATAGAGACTCTCTAGTGTTAATTTAACACTGGAGATTTTGCTGTGTGGCACTGTAACCTGATTGGCTACAGTAAGAACATCAACTCATGCTATCTGTTTGGGCGTATGTTTGTGTTGACTTGAGCCTCATATTGATCTCCAATCTCAGTAAAAACCTGTGTTGTTTATGAAGGCCTGGGTTGTAAGGCAGTGGTCTCACTGGTCTCAACTGAATATGAAAGGCAGAAGAGGCCAGCTTTGCCAGCAACACCCTGTAGGAGGTGCTCTAGTAGAAGAACTCCAGGAAAATGAAAAAACAACTGAAGGATGATGATGCAGCTGGTGTTGGTGGTTTTGATAAACAGAGTAACAAGTGCACTTAAAATTAAAGTTAATGTCAAAGTGCAATTAAAAACAGCAATATTTTAAAACAAAAACAAGCCAAAAGGACTGAAGTCCAGCACAGACAGGTCAGAAATCATCTGTCTTGTTGGTGCTTTTGGCAGATTTCAGCCTGTAAATATTGCCAAATATCAATGATGTGACTAAATACGAGATCATCTAAGTAAAGAAATGCACACACATGAAGTATGTAATAAACACACATCTTCAAGACACGTTACTGTCTCTGTTTATAGCAGTGAAGACAAACAGGAAATAAGTCAAAGCGCTGGTTAGCAGTTTGGTTACTGTGTTTTTCCTCATCAACGGCGATACTGTTAAACTGAGAGGACGTATAGGCACAAGCAGCTTTTCCTGCTCACCGAAAACTGGAAAAACACAGGTGAGTCCTGCCGGTTCCTCATCCTCAAATCATCTGTATTTCTACTGATTTCATACTTAACTTAAAAGATGACTTTTAGTAGCTCCTGCCACAGGAAAGAGAAGCACTTCACACAGCTACCTCAGGACCACAGCCTCCTTCTGCCAGTGTTCAAGATTCAGTATATATAAGATAAGATAAGATAAGATAAGATAAGACTTTATTGATCCCAGAATCGTCTCGTATTCATAGAAAATATTACGTGTTTCGTCTTGAGGTGAAAAGAAATGCAGTTTGTCCCGGACTTCAGCTACAATGAAAAAGACACACAGCTGGAGTTATTCTGTGTATTTGCTGCACAGCTGCCTCTTCTTCTCTCATCCTCTCACCCTCCCTCTCCTGTTTCTACTTCAATCATGAAACTGATCAATGATCAGCTGATCGGCTCTCTTGTTTGTTTATCGCCCACTTTGCGTCAGAAAGAAGAAACCAGCAGATGTAGCGCTAAACAGCAGCACGTTTAAGCTTGATCAGCTGTTGTTAGAATTTATTTAATATTAATTTCTAGTATCAGCTGATGTTTGCTGGAGCCACAATTGTTAGATTTATATGGTTGATTGTCATTTATGCTTAGAAATATTTACTCATATATGCTTAGAGTTTTATAATCAATTGCATATTGATAGAGGTTTGATCCTTAGCAGTCTGTAAAGACTCTGTGTGCCTTCCAGAGTGTTCATACAGTGGGGCAAAAAAGTATTTAGTCAGCCACCGATTGTGCAAGTTCCCCCACTTAAAATGATGACAGAGGTCAGTAATTTGCACCAGAGGTACACTTCAACTGTGAGAGACAGAATGTGAAAAAAAAATCCATGAATTCACATGGTAGGATTTGTAAAGAATTTATTCGTAAATCAGGGTGGAAAATAAGTATTTGGTCACCTCAAACATGGAAAATCTCTGGCTCTCACAGACCTGTAACGTCTTCTGTAAGACACTTTTCTGTCCCCCACTCGTTACCTGTATGAATGGCACCTGTTTGAACTCATCATCTGTATAAAAGACACCTGTCCACAGCCTCAAACAGTCAGACTCCAAACTCCGCCATGGCCAAGACCAAAGAGCTTTCGAAGGACACCAGGAAAAGTATTGTAGACCTGCACCAGACTGGGAAGAGTGAATCTACAATAGGCAAGCAGCTTGGTGTGAAAAAATCAACTGTGGGAGCAATCATCAGAAAATGGAAGACATACAAGACCACTGATAATCTCCCTCGATCTGGGGCTCCACGCAAGATCTCATCCCGTGGGGTCAAAATGATCATGAGAACGGTGAGCAAAGATCCCAGAACCACACGGGGGGACCTGGTGAATGACCTGCAGAGAGCTGGGACCAAAGTAACAAAGGTCACCATCAGTAACACACTACAACGGCAGGGAATCAAATCCCGCAGTGCCAGACGTGTTCCGCTGCTGAAGCCAGTGCATGTCCAGGCCCGTCTGAAGTTTGCCAGAGAGCACATGGATGATGCAGCAGAGGATTGGGAGAATGTCATGTGGTCAGATGAAACCAAAGTAGAACTTTTTGGTATAAACTCAACTCGTCGTGTTTGGAGGAAGAAGAATACTGAGTTGCATCCCAAGAACACCATACCTACTGTGAAGCATGGGGGTGGAAACATCATGCTATGGGGCTGTTTTTCTGCCAAGGGGACAGGACGACTGATCCGTGTTAAGGACAGAATGAATGGGGCCATGTATGGTGAGATTTTGAGCCAAAACCTCCTTCCATCAGTGAGAACTTTGAAGATGAAACGAGGCTGGGTCTTCCAACATGACAATGATCCAAAACACACCGCCCGGGCAACAAAGGAGTGGCTCCATAAGAAGCATTTGAAAGTCCTGGAGTGGCCTAGCCAGTCTCCAGACCTCAACCCCATAGAAAATCTGTGGCGGGAGTTGAAAGTCCGTGTTGCTCGGCGACAGCCCCAAAACATCACTGCTCTCGAGAAGATCTGCATGGAGGAATGGGCCAAAATACCAGCTACTGTGTGTGCAAACCTGGTAAAGACCTATAGTAAACGTTTGACCTCTGTTATTGCCAACAAAGGTCATGTTACAAAGTATTGAGTTGTATTTTTGTTATTGACCAAATACTTATTTTCCACCCTGATTTACGAATAAATTCTTTACAAATCCTACCATGTGGATTCATGGATTTTTTTTTTCACATTCTGTCTCTCACAGTTGAAGTGTACCTCTGGTGCAAATTACTGACCTCTGTCATCATTTTAGGTGGGGGGACTTGCACAATCGGTGGCTGACTAAATACTGGACGCTAACTGCTGACAGTTCAATGTCTTTGGTACAGCGCTGTTCCTTCACAGTGATGTGCCCAGGTTACACCATCGCTCACTGATGTACATTGGCAGTCCCCCACCTCTCCTCTTACCACTCTCCATTGCATTCCTCTAACCAGTTGAAAGCCATCCAGAGTTATGACAGAGTCCGGTGTGTGGTCCGTGAGCCATGTCTCAGGGATCAGTAGGAGGCTGCTCTGCTGGTACTCCCACTACAGTCTGGTTAGCGCAATTAGCTCTTCCATCTTGTTGGGTAAAGATCTTACATTACCCATGAGAATGGATTGAATGCTTGGTTTGTACCGTCTCCTTCTTTCCCGTTACTTCACTCCAGCCCTGCATCCCCTCCTCCGACGCCGTAATTTCTTCGCAATCTTGGGTTGCTCCTCCGGGAGCACCTGTTGCCCAGTAGCTACTGTAAACAATGGGGTGGCTTAGAGGTTCTCCAGAAGTGGTGGTGAAAAGTCCCAAAAAGAGTAGAAGGCATGCTACTACTCTCATGAAAATTTGTGGGTCAATGTCCAGTTGCACTTCAAATAAAACACGACCAAGAGTGTCGGGGAGAAAAGTGTAAAACACAAGAAAAAAAATCAATCAAGTTATGGTAATGTGATAGTATAAGTGACTGCTTTAATCTACATGTGCCGTCATTTTTGTATCAAGTGAAAGCTTTCTGAGGATTAAATACAATAATCATCCTCAAACACATAAATTAACTTTGATCAGATGAAAGAAGGTTGGTCTTGAAGAACCTCTGTGATTTGTATTTATTTTTCAGCCACAGAAGCATGATTGACTCAACAAATATGACTTCACCTCTCAACCACACGCATGATCTTTTTATCCCATCAGTCAACCCTTTCTTTATGCTGGTCTACAGTCTGCTGTTTCTGGTACGGTTAAAATTTTCAGATTGCGCCCTGTTAGAACCTGAATGTTTGAAAGTCCTGTCCTCTTCATCCTCTCGGTGTCTCTTCAGGTGGGTTTACTCCTCAATGGCTTCATCCTAAAGTTTTACTTTCACCAAGTTCGGCAGCAGGCCTCAAACAGCTTGATGGTCTACCTGAAGCACCTGACAGCTGCTGACTTCCTGCTCTGCCTCTCTCTGCCATTGCGGATAATCCACTATGCCAGCAGCTCTGGCATTGTTTACATACTCCACTGCAGCATTGGAGCTACTTCCCTGTACCTCAACATGTACGCCAGCATCCTGTTCATGGGGTACATCGCTGTTAACAGGTAAGGAACCTTTACTGAGTATCATTTGCAGTTCACGAGAATGTTAAAACCAGATTATTGGGTTATTTACAAACTCTTCAGTCCTAGCAACAACACGAATATTTATTTTCACCGTATAGTGACTTCTGCATATTTGGCACCACTGTGACTTTTTTTGGTGAAGTTTGTTTTACCACATTTTCTCTTCTCTCTGCAGATATCTGAAGATCGTCCATCCTTCAGGAACTCACATCCTGCAGACAGTACGAACTGCCCACGTCGTCTCCACGGTCACCTGGGTTTTTCTTCTGGCTCAAACAATCGCCTACAACATTATGTTCTTCATCACTCACAATCCTCTGGCCTCTGACCGCTGCTACTGTGGGCCCCTCTTCAGTACGTCATTCAGCGTCCTTCATAAAACATTTCAAATCAGCTGCACCATCATCTTCCTCTTGGTCTTCATATCCCTGGTCTTCTTCTACTACAGCACCTCCCGCAAGGTGTTGCAGGCACAGCAGAGGCAGCTGGCCTCCTCTAGCTCTGAGAAGCTGGTGAAATCTTGCAGAAACATGTTGGTGCTGGTCAGCATCTTCTGTGTTTGTTTTGTGCCCTATCACCTGGTTCGTGTTCCCTATAGTTTTTTCTGGAATAACTCTGTGGGTGGGGTGTTATACTACCTGAAGGAGGCTGCCACCATGGTGTCAGTTTTTAATGTCTGTCTGGACCCTCTTGTTTACTTTTTCATCTGTAAGACTTTTCGGGCTCAGGTGAGAAAGATGTCCAGGAGAGTCAACGATCCAACAAAGAGAAGGGGAGAGAGCATCAAGAGCAACAAGGCAAACCAGTGAGCTGTAAAGTAAAGAGTTTCTGCTGAGTTCAGAGGTCAATATGAGGCTCAACTCAGCAATTCATTTGGAGGCGATGACATCATGTTATTTAAAAAAAATATATTTTCAATAAATTTGAAACAATTTAAAGGAAACCTTTTCCATCCTACCATCAACAGCTATTTTGTTTGTAATATTTTAGAGGTGAAAAGAAAACAAATGAATCAATCTTGAATGAGGCTGTAACATGTGTTGTGGAGAATTTAACAATAACCTGCAACACACCCAGTGAGCTTGATTTGAAGTGGGTTTAATAAACACATTGCAATGTGGAGAAAGCCCTTACATCTTATAAACAGAGACACAGACAGAGAACATTCCACAACTCATATGTTGGCCTCTCACGGGGGGGCTATACCTCCTCCCTCACAGAGAGAATTATGACCTTGTTTTCTGCTTGGCCGCCACCTAAGGATTTACATCCCTGATAAGCAGGAGTCCCACTATCTGTTTAACCTCTCCCATTACAATGGCCTCACTGTGTTTACATTCCACATGCATGCAAACTAGCTACAGGAGTGCTCTTACTATAGTAAAGTGAGAAAGTGATATTACTATAACTAATGTGATATGATTCAATATGTGATTAATACATGAGAAAAGAAATCTTCCACCACACATGACAAAACGTGAACCACTCCGGACACTCTCTGGATGCGCCGTGAGAACTGAACCTCTCTCCTGCATGCGTGGCTTAGTTTTTAACCTTTCATCTTTCATTTGCTTTTCCAAAATGTAGTCAAAATTGATAAATGATCACCTTGTTGTTCTTTACTGTTTGTATGAGAGTAAAATGAGCGTTGTTCTTTGTGACCTGGATTATGTCGTTAATCTGTGTCACACAGACTGACATTAACTCTGTGGTCATAGCGTCCTGTTTCTGATGCGACTACAGGTTCTCAAGTTTTACTGCAGGGCGGTTACCTTTAAAACACACACACACACACACACACACACACACACACACACACACACACACACACACACACACACACACACACACAGTAAATCTTAAACTATGAGGAGTTTAATGGAAATGTGACAGTATTTAAGTTGCGAGATTCAAGTTTCATGAATCATCCTGACATGTTGACCAGTTCTTATATTCATCTTGTTGCTTCAGCATGTTTTGAAGCATCACCTTGTAAACTCTCTGGTTTACATGGTTTCACAGCAGCAGTCTACATGAAGAGAAGAAAGATATATGAGCTATATCAAAATATGAGCTATTCATCAGCACTTGTAGCTATTGCAACAATAATATAATGTTTGCAGCTGTATATGACTAATTATCGGTCACATTTTCTTTAGATATTGTAAAAAATAATCTAAAGGTTTTTAAATTGTGTGTAAAGATTTTTTTATTTATGTGTACATTAACAACGTGACATGTGAAACTGAGACACTGATATAAATATAAATGTCTTAAATTCAGTTCCAGCATTGCAACAAACCAAACTTTTTAAAAATTCAGGTCTCAGATTTATTCTGCATAGACCTCAGGCTCCACAGACATGGATACACTGGAGGCACAGATAACCCTGAACAATATGACCACTGGGCTTCTGTATGTTTTATATTTTTTGTATGTTTGTATGTTGCCCATGACTAACACATCAGCTACTTCCTCCTACTGTTTCCACTGAGCTAACAGCAGAGGCTACAGTCAGATTTCTCAAGACAAAACTAATAATAGAGTGTGTATAGTTGTGGGAAAGTGTGTGTCTGTCCTGTACGTTTGTGTGTGTGTTAACGTTCAGTGTGAGCACAGGAAGCAGTTTGAAAGTCTAAGACCTCGAGTGTCATCAAGGAGGCAAAATTCACAGCCTTCATGTGGTTTGATGCTCTTTTCTGATTGGCTGTTGTTTAAGTGAAGAACTTTCTGAGCTGCTCAGTTGGGTTTGTACTGTACTCTTTAAGAGTGTGTTATGAATAGCACAAGGCCTGCATGTCACATAAACTAAATGCTTCCTGGATTTTGTTTTTCACATTAAAAGTTTATTGCCACCACTTCACTTGCAACACTTATGTGAAAGCAAGATGGTGATCTTTCACCATGATGGTACATCTTTCACCATCTTACAATGCTTGATTGCAACCATTCCCCAACTCTCTGTGAATGGTACTCATGGCCATTGATCAGTGGGTTTTGGTCAGTGGTTGTTGATCAATGGTCATGAGAATTTGCATAATTATGATTAAGGAACTGACCTCCCAGCCCATTGTTCCTACAGGCTGGTTTCAGTCATTATGCAAATGTGCTGTTTATAAGATTCGGGAAACCTGCAGTCAGCTGAGACTGAAGAAGTCACTTGGATGTGTGACGAAACGTTTCTCCCACAAACCGCTACGTCCAGATGAACAGAATCAACTTTTTGGAGACATAAGAGATAACCTTTTGTTTTCTGGTATCCCAGAGTTTGCTGGAGAGCATGCGGAAACCCCTCCTGTCCCTCCTCCCGCTCCATCACACCACCACACTTGCAGAGGATTACAAGTTTGTCACTGAGGTACAGGGGAGGCATTCCTCCTCTGTCCCCTTCTGGCCACATGTGCCTTAATTTTAGTCCCCAGTCTACACATCCACTGTAGCAAAGTATGTGTCAGCGTGAATTACATTACCCAGCAGCCTTGGTAAGGTCATAGGACTCATGGGACTCCTGAGTTAGCGAGCCTGACTTAGTTCCTGGGCTGACAATGCAGAAGAGAGCTGCTGGGACGGAAAGCAAATAGCCCATCCTCAGTTCAGTTCAGTTCAGTTCATTTTTATTTCAAACATTTCAAACATGTGCCTTCACAATCATTACAAAATATCATTCCATTATTTGTTTGAAAAGGAGTAGGCTGAAGTAGCCCATCCTGTGTTTGTTGTGAATGGTGTGCATCACATAAACCTGAGTTAATGTTACATGTGTAAGATGTGGCTGTAGCTCAGGAAGCAGAGCAGGTCTCCTACTGATTGGAAGATGTCTGTGAAGGTTCTCAGTCATCCAGGTCATCGTAGTCTAAGGAGCTTGGAAAGAAAAGCGTCTGGACTCCTTTAAGTTGCTTGAAGACGTTTCACCTTTCATCCGAGGAGCTTCTTCAGTTCTAAGGTCAAATGGCGGAGAGTCCCAGATATAAACCTAGTGGGAGTATCCCCCCATAGAGGGACAAAAGGACCCCCTCATGATCCTCTACCTAATCACATGAGCCAAGGTATGAAAGCAGGTGTGGGTCACAATCAGCAAAGGTTTCGGGTGAGCTCATTGTGAAACCTGGCCCCACCCTATCATGTGATTTCCTGAGGTCAGATGGCCCAGGATGTGAGTGGGCGTTAAGGCGTCTGGGAAGGAAACTCAAACCTGGATTATAGATGGCAGACAGTTGGTGTCGTAAACCCCCGCCTCTGTTCAAAGATGGTCGCTCACAGTGGACATAGATGGCTTCTTTCACTCCTCTTTCAAACCATCTGTCCTCTCTGTCCAAAATGTGAACATTGGCATCCTCGAAAGAGTGTCCTTTATCCTTAAGATGCAGATGGACTGCTGAGTCTTGTCCTGTGGAGGTGGCTCTTCTGTGTTGTGCCATGAGCTTGTGAAGTGGCTGTTTGGTCTCTCCGATGTAGAGGTCTGGGCATTCCTCGCTGCACTGTACAGCATACACCACATTGTTAAGTTTGTGTTTTGGTGTTTTGTCTTTTGGGTGAACCAGTTTTTGTCCGAGTATGTTGCTGGGTCTGAAATGCACCGGGATGTCATGCTTGGAGAAAACTCCCCTGAGTTTCTCTGATACACCGGCTACATAGGGGATGACAATGTTCTTGCGTCTTTCTTTCTTATCCTTCCTCGCTGGTGTCTGATCTTCTTTTCTGTGCCTCTTTGCTGACTTTATAAACGCCCAATTAGGATAACCACATGTTTTGAGTGCTTCCTTTACATGTGTGTGTTCCTTCTTTTTCCCTTCAGGCTTAAAGGGAACATGTTCTGCCCGGTGGTGTAGGGTCCTGATTACTCCAAGTTTGGCAAAGAAGCTTGCAAAGAAAAGTGCCTGGACTTCTTTAAGTTACTTGAAGACATTTCACCTCTCATCCGAGAAGCTTCTTCAGTTCTAAGGTCAATCCGCAGCGTTAATGTGCGCAGTGAAGCATTCCACTTCTTGTGTCTTGATTTTGACCCAGGTGTCGTCCACATATCTGTACCAGTGGCTGGGTACTCTTCCTTTGAAAGAGCCAAGAGCCTTTCTTTCCACTTCCTCCATGTAAAGGTTGGCTACAATAGGTGACACGGGGGAGCCCATGGCACAGCCATGTTTTTGTCTGTAAAAGCCTTCGTTGTACTTGAAATATGTAGTGGTGAGGCAGAGGTCTAACAGTGTGCAGATCTGATCGGTGTGAAGTTGGTCCTGTCCTCCAAGGAGCTGTCTTCTTGTAGTCGTTTTCTGACAGTCTCCACTGCCTCCATGGTGGGTATGCAGGTGAAGAGAGAGACTACATCAAAGGACACCATGGTTTCATCTGGAGCCAGGGTAAGTTCTGGACCTTGTCGGTGAAGTCGGTGGAGATCTTGATGTGGTGTGTTCCCCACAAGAGGTGCAAGGATGGTAGCAAGGTGTTGTAAGTGGCTGAGTTTATGCTACTGACAATGGGTCTGAATGGGACCCCTTCTTTGTGGATCTAAGTCCGAAAATGCAGGGTATGGCATCCCCTGGGTAAAGGTGGTGATATGTAAGGCGGTCAATGATTTTGTCCTTTTCAAAGTCTTGAAGGCAAGCTATAACTTTCTTTTTGTAGCTGCTTGTGGGGTGGAGCTTTAAGGCTTTGTAAGTATTGTTGTCACTGAGGAGAGTAGTGATCTTACTGTGGTAATCCGTAGTGTTTAGGACCACAGTGAACCTTCCCTTATCCGCTGGTAGTATAGTGATGTTGTGGTCTTTGCTCAGGGAAGCGACGGCCTTCTTTTCTCGTATTGTGAGGTTGGACGGAGCGACTTTGGCGCTGGAGAGGGTGGCCGAGACTTTCATCCTGATTTGCTCTGCTTCTGTCTGTGATAATTTATTAATCCGTATGGCAGTTTCTGTGGCTGTGATGAGGTCCACTATGGGCAACTGTTGCAGAGAAATGGCAAAACTGAGTCCTTTGGCTAACACTTTCTTTTCAGGTTCAGTGAGGTTCCAGTCTTAAAAGTTCTTTACCCATTTCTCCTGACTGTCTTCAGGTGTGTTTTCTTCTCCGAGTTGTGTAGGTTCAGAATCAGGAGTGAGTGTTTTTGAAAGCAAGATGTGAAATTTCTTGTGTTGTCTTTCTTTTCCTTTAGCGTGTTGGGCCCGCTGAGCCTTGTCCACAAACTTGTCATCGGGGGTCCTTTTGTCCCTCTTTGGGGGGAAACTCCCACTGGGTTTAAATCGGGAACTCTCCGCCATTTGACCTTAGAACTGAAGAAGCTTCTCGGATGAGAGGTAAAACGTCTTCAAGCAACTTAAAGAAGTCCAGACGCTATTCTTTCCAAGCTCCTTAGACTACGATGACCTGGATGACTGAGAAACTTCACAGACATATTGCCGTACATTTTGGGAGGAACACCCTTCAACTGGTGCGGGAGTATGAAAGGGAATCAAGAAAACAAGCGGATTATAGGAACCATCTCCGTTTCAACCTAAGATGCAGACAAAGCAGAGTTGTTACTAAGAGCTTGTGCCTTGGATCCACTGTCAGGGGATACAGAGCAGACTTGATTCTACAGAGAGCTTCTAAGTGAAAGGATAAGACAGGTCCATTTCACTATAGATGTCCTCCAGATCAAGATCAGCCAGACTCTGCAGGAACTGGAAACCCTTCTTTCCTATGTATTATGTATATGTATTAAATGTACAGTGAACAAACAAGCTGATGAGTAAGATGGCCAAAGGAATGTTAAGCTGCATTACAGAGTGACAGCTGCTGGTAAGAATGACCTGCAGTAGCATTCCTTCCTACACTGTGGGTGTAAAAGTCTACTGCTGAACGAACTGCTCAGTGCTCGTACAGTCTCATGCAAGAGGTGGGAGGCATTGTCCATGATGGATGTTAGCTTAGACAACATCCTGTCCTCCCCAACCTGCTCAACGGACTTCAGCGGACAGTTTGGGATAGAACTGGCCCTCCTGACCAGTTTGTTTAATTTTCAAGACTTGTGCAGTGAGGCATGGGGTCCCTCAGGGCTCCGTAATTGGACCATTGCTGTTTTCTATGTACCTGCTGCCTCTTGGTGTCCTTTTATGTTCTTTTAATTAACCTTTTATTATTACGCTGATGACCTGCAGCTTTATGTTCCTTTAACCATTAGAAATCGTGCTGAAGTCTCTAAACTAGAATTTTGTTTATCTGCAATTAAGAGCTGGTTATCGGATAATTTCTTGCTCCTAAATACTGATAAGAGAGAGTTGATGGTCATTGGGCCACACAAATTTCAGCACTTGTCCCAAAATTTCATCTTGAAAATTGATGACAGTGCCATAAATTGCTGGAACAAAACTTGGGTGTGTGGTTCGACATGGTGCTCTCCTTTAAATCTCATGTAAAAGAGATAACAAAGACCACCTTTTATCATTTGAGGAACATCGCCAGAATCAGACATTGCAGAGGTTCTTGTCCATGCATTTGTGTCTTGCCGTATTGATTATTGCAATACTCTTCTTTCTGGCCTACCAAAGAAAAGTTTTAGCGGTCTACAGATGGTGCAAAATGCAGCTACTCGCATTTTAACAAGAACTGAGAAATTTGAGCCCTGTTCTGAGATCTCAGCTTTGGCTACCTTGTTAGGTTCGAGCAGATTTTAAGGTCCTGCTGCTCACCTACAAGGCTTTAAACTGATTGGCTTTACACCTTTATGTTCCATCTCGTGCTCTACGATCTCAGGACTCTGGCCTTCTAAAAGTTCATTAAACTTTATTGTAACACCTACTAAAACACCTAAAAATTGGAGAGCGTGCTTTTTCTTTTCGTGCCCCGTTTCTGTGGAACCACGATCGCCCCACTATAAAAATAAAACTATAAAGACACTAAAGTGGTAGGAAACTATTTTGTGCAACTTTTTTGTATTTGCAGTTTTGAGGGATAAGCCTCTTAAATTTCTCTAACTAGAAATATATGTTAAAAAAAAACAAAAAACAGTTTTAATTTTTTTGTAATTTATTGCACTTTTTTTGCAATTTATGTAATTACTATGCACTTAATGCATACAAATTATTAAAATTTGGGCTATAATGGTTGTATTAATTTATAGCAACTTGAAATGCTCCCAAAAATGGCTCTACAGCATCTAAAAATAAAATATAAGCTCTGGCGGACTTGGTTCTCTGGTAGGTCTTAAAGGGTTAAGGCTGTAAGACTATTTGGATGCATCACATAGAAAGTACCCTGAGACAACTGTCATGAATTAAATGACAGAAATTGTCAGCAAACACCCCTTAGAAGAGGCCATGTATCAAAATTGCAACTCAAAGAGAGTTTTAGTAGAGTTCAACAAACTGAATTGATTAAACACAACAAAGTATGAAGATGGGTTCTTTCAAAGAGGAACCTCAATGAAAACGTTTTTCTTTTCAGCTCCAGAAACATGGTTGACCTAAAAAACATGACTTCACCTCTGCACCAGACATTGTTGTTGAGAAAACATCAGCCAAACCTTTCTTTGTTCTGAGACAGAACAGTCTACTGTTTTGTGGTAAGTTTCAGATCTTCAGATTAGATCTCCAGATTGTGTTATGTGCATGGTGCATGTAGCAAAAAAATCTCTCATCAGCAGGTGTCAAGCAGCTTGATGGTCTACTTGAAGAACCTGATAGCTTCTGAGTACTAACTGATCAGATAAGAAGAAGACATGTCTATTTTGAAAACAGGTCATTGCCCCTGTTTAGCAGTGAAGAGAAACAGGAAATAAGAGTGCTGGTTGGCAGTGTGATTGCTATGCTTCCAGATGTACAGTGACCAGGGTTTTAATAGTTTTGCAATTTTCATTAGTTTTTATTTTTATTTAGTTTTGACTTCAGATTTTCGATTTTATATCAGTTTTAATTCGTTTTTACCAATTGTTTGCTAGTTTAGTTTAGTTTTTATTTTTTTGAAAATCCTTAGTTTCAGTTTAGTTTTGATTAGTTTCAGTTATAGTTTTAGTTGTGTTTGCAATAATTAAGTGTAACAAAATCCCAGTTTCATCATATCAGTCATGCTCTTCTGCTTATGCTTGGGTATGTTGCTATTCCAGCTACCATACCCTGCACCCTGGACAGGTCGCCTGTCTGTCGCAGGACTAACACGCAGAGACAGACAACTCACATTCCCACCTATGGGTTCTTTAAATAAATAAATAAATAAATAAAGACAGATGAACAACCATTGATACCAGACAACTATAAAATGTATATCTTGGCCCCAATGAGACTATTAACTCTTGCAGCACCAGGTGTTCAAAATTTTGGTTCAAGTGAATTGATAAATTTTTTGAAGGCAATTGACTCACAGTTATGTAGATATCCCAGTCCTGTTGTCTCGGGGTGCATCACGCTGCCTTGCCTAGGGTTAGCGTCTGTTTCTGGGGATGAGGGTTGAGTGTGCTCCCTTACCTTCTCAAGGTAAGCTAGGTTAGCCTTCTTGTGTGAGCTTTTCAGAATCAGAATCAGAAAGGGTTTTATTGCCAAATGTTGAGCAGGTTTACAACATTAGGAAATTGCTGCGGTGCTTCAGTGCAAACATACTGTTATAAATACTGTCATAAATTACGCTTAAATAGACATGAAAATAAAAATAAGAATAAGAATTAAAAGTGCTAAGTAGGTAGATATATATACATGAGTGCAGGTGGTGATCAGTGCCAAACATGGAATGATGCAGTGAACACAGCGTAGGGTCATGTGTTAGTGGTGGGAACAGTCATACGGTTATTGTTCATGTGTCCAACAGCAGAGGGGAAGAAACTGTTCTTATGGCGAGAGGTTCTGGTGCGAATGGACCGGAGCCTCCTGCCTGAGGGGAGCAGGTCAAACAGACTGTGTCCAGGGTGAGAAGGGTCAGCTGAGATCCGAGCTGCACGCCCCAGTGTCCTGGAGGTGTACAGGTCCTGCAGAGATGGGAGTCTGCAGCCAATCACCTTCTCAGCAGAGCGCACAACACGCTGGAGTCTCTGTTTGTCCCTGATAGTGGCTCCAGCGTACCACACGGTGATGGAGGAGGTGAGGATGGACTCGATGATTGCAGTGTAGAACTGCATCATCGTCCGTGTTGGCAGGTTGAATTTCTTCAGCTGCCTCAGGAAGTACATCCTCTGCTGGGCTTTCTTAATGACGGAGGTGATGGTGGGCTCCCACTTCAGGTCCTGGGTGATGGTGGTACCCAGGAAGCGGAATGAGTCCACAGAGGTGATGGGGGTGTCAGTCAGGATGATGGGGGGGAGTGGGGCTGTGTGCTTCCTGAAGTCCACAATAATCTCCACTGTCTTCTGGGCATTCAGCACCAGGTTGTTGTGGCTGCACCAGGACACCAGACGTTCAACCTCCCTCCTGTAGGCAGACTCATCCCCGTCCGAGATGAGTCCAATAACGGTGGTGTCATCTGCAAACTTGATTAGCTTGACAGACTGGTGGGTGGAGGTGCAGCAGTTGGTGTACAGGGAGAAGAGCAGAGGAGAAAGAACACAGGCCTGAGGGGAGCCGGTGCTGATGGTCCGGGAGTCCGAGACATTCTTTCCCAGCCTCACGTGCTGCTTCCTGTCCGTCAGGAAGTCAGTGATCCACCGGCAGATGGGATCAGGCACATTCATCTGGGAAAGCTTGCCTTGGAGATGGTCTGGAAGTGCACTTTTCAAGTGCACTTTAAGGTTTGTGGGATTTTTTTCCCTTTAGAAATGTCCCTCATAATTTGTCTCTTTCCACTACAAGACACTTGCTTTATCCAAAACACAGTCATATTCAAAGTAATCCCAAATTGGACTCTGGCACTTCCTCCCGACTTTTCCTGACATGATTCTGCGCGTGGACGGAGCAGCGACACAGGCGACTCGACTAACGTACTGCCACCTGCTGGCATAATGAGACACAGCAAGAAATAAATCTGGAAACTAAACTTCATTTTCACCTTTGACTATTGTATGACACACACACATCAATGAAAACTAAACACATTTTTGCTATAAATTCAGTTAATTTTAGTTAGTTTTGTGAACACTCATTACAGTTTTAGTTAGTTTTCCTTTTTTGTTTTTATTTTTATTTCCGTTAACGAAAATGTTTTTTCACTTCTAGTTTTCGTTATTTCGTTAGTTTTCGTTAACGATAATAACCTTGACAGTGACACTGTAAAATTGAGAGGACATAACCACCCAAGTTGCCTTTTCTTTTCAATGAAAACTGGAGAATCACAGGTGAGTATTGATGGTTGCATATCTTCAAATATCTTGTACTTCTGCTAAATTCATCTATTCAGCTCATCTATTCAATTCAACTATTTCAGCTCCTGATATGGGGAAATGTAACAGTAAATGTTTTCAGGTAAATGCCCTCCTTGATTATCCACTCCAGGAGGGGGCCTAACAGTACATCTTTCACTATCTTACAATGCTGTGATTGCAGCCATTCCCCAACTCTCTGGGAATTGTACTCATGGCCATTAACCAGTGGGCTTTGATCAGTGGTTGTTGATCAATAGTCATGACAATTTGGACATTAATGATCAAGGAACTGACCTTAGAGCCCATTGCTTATTCAGTAATGGTAGTCTCAGTCATTATGCAAATGTACTGTTTATAAGGTTGGAGAAACCTGCAGTCACCTGTAGAGATGGGTATCGAAACCCGGTTCTTGCTGAGAACCGGTTCCCACTGTTTCAATTACTTGGAATCGTTTGCCATTTCTGCAAACGATTCCCTTATCGATTCCAGTCGCCCCGAATGACGTCACCACGTTGCGGAGCGTCATGTACCTGACAGGAAAGATGGCGGCTCAAATGCTCAAAAGTTTGATTATACTTTACGAGAACGGATGACAAGAGGGCAACTTGCAATACTTGCAAAGTAGATATTTCATTTATTGGAGGAAACACTACGAATATGCAAAAGCATTTGCTCACAAAACATGTGATGACCTTAAATGAATGTCGTGTTTTTAATTCCGCTCCGGACTCGTGAATCTCAACCCAGCAGCAGCGCTAACGTTTGCACGTCCTCTCCTGTTAATGTGGCAGGTAAATAATCAACTAACAGTGCATATTATGTTAGCGCGATCTGCCTTATTACAAAACCTGCCATTACTGTGCATTTAGTGACCATGATGAGAGAGACAGAGTCTGGCTGGCTCAGATGCTGGCAGTTCTCGCTGCAGTCTACCGGTAGCGTCTCCTTTCAGGCCAGGATAGACGAATGTCACCGAGCAGTGACTAAGTTTGTGGTAAAAGGCTTGAACCCATTTGCCACAGCAGATGTCCCCCTGATTTTCGATAAGTGAATGTGTTTAATTGTAGGCAGGGACATTACTGGATGTTCTGGTGTAATTGCTACAGAATAATTTATGTTATACTTTGTTATTGCTACAGAAGAATATTTATTTTATTATTTTACATTTACAATTTTTTTTCCTGGGGACCCTGTGACACCCCATTGAAGAGCCGTAGGCTGTGGATCTCTTAAGATCTCACTGCTGGGTTTGCAAGGCCATGTTACTCCTAAATTTATATCTTGTTCAAAGAGAAGATATAAAACAAAGTTCTAAGATAATCGACCTTAGTATTCTCCTTTTTTAAAAAGAATCGATAAAGAATCGAAACGGTAAACAGAATTGAAAATAGAATCGGAATCGTGAAAATCTTATCAATACCCATCCCTAGTCACCTGAGACTGAAGAAGTCACTTGGAAGAGTTATGAAACTTTTCTCCCACTGAAAATGCTGCGTTCAGATGAACACAATCAACCTTTTGGGATCTACTTACCTGCATGACTGAGTATGCATCAAGACATCTTGTTTAGGATTTTATTACCATATTTTTCTGACCATAAGCAGCACCGTCGATGAATGGGTCTGCTTTCATCAAGGCTTATTAACCTCCTAGGACATGCTGTCCACATATGTGGACATCACATTTTGGGTGGTCTATACCAAAATACTAAATTTTGCTCTACAAGGGAAACAAAACAGTCAGTCAGTCAAACTTTACTCAACTCATTCTTCTTGCTTCTTGCTTCCTCCCCTTCTGTACCATTGATTCATTAATGTTGAACTCTCTCACAGCTGCTCTATTCCCATGTAGTGGCATCTTCACTGTGTTTATGTTTGCTAGTGATTGTCATGGTCCTGGGTCGAGCGACCCAGTGTTTGAGTTTATACATCTTTTGTATTTATTTGTGCCTTAGCTTAGTTCACCTAGTTAATTTCTAGATTACTGTGTAGTCCTGTTTCTTAGTTGTTTATGTCATCTCCCCCTGTACTAAGTCTCCCTGGTTCATGCGTCATGTCTGTGTGGTTATGTTTGGTTCATGTCTAGTCTCCATGTTTCCTGTTTTACTTTGAAAGTCTGTATTCAATGTCAGTATATGTAGTTTTCACTCTCCCTGTCCTGTCATTAGGTTCATGTGTATCAGCTGTTCCCCCTCATGTGTCTCCCCTTCCCCTGATCACCTCATGTGTGTATTTAGTCCTCAGTCTTGCTGTGTTCAGTGTCGCGTCGTCTGTGTTATCTCCCCTACCCCTCGTCATAGTTTCCCAGCCATAGTTTGTATTTTGTTTAGTCATAGTCTAAATCTCAGTAGAGTCATAGTTTCCCAGTCTATGTTCAGGTCTTCCCTCAATTACTTGGTTGTTTTCTTCCATGAGTTTTTGGCCCTAAATAAAGGCTCGCCTTTTGTTAAGTCCAGTTTTGTGTCCTCATCTCTGTTTGCTCTTGGGTCCTCTACTCACTCCACACGGTCCGCCCCGGCGGTCCATGACAGTGATCACGTAGCACATCATTATATACCAGCTAGTCCAACTTCAGTAACCCTACAAACGTCACAGCTGATTATCCATCCATTCGCTTCTGCTTATCCTTTTCAGGGTCGCAGGGGGTGCTGGAGCCTATCCCAGCTGTCATAGGGCGAGAGGTGGGGTTGACCCTGGACAGGTCGCCAGTCTGTTGCAGGGCTAATGTCACGGGGTGGAAAGGGACAAGTTATCCAAGTTTTTTTTACTGTGCATGTTTTTGTTGTGTTTTATCTTTTTAATGTTTTAATATTGTACATTGGGTTATTTTTATGAGTTTTACTGCATGTTTTAATGGTATTTATTTGGTGACTTGTCCTGGAAAGACTCCGCCCCTACCTGATAATAAACTGATCACACCTGCGAGAGATCCCAGAGAGGCCAATAAGAGGGCCTGACAGACCACAGGAAGGAGTTCGACCGAGAGGCAAGAGAGGACCGAAGCATGAAGGCACCCATGAGTGTCACGGGAACCCACGAGAGCCTGGAGTGACACGGAGGCTTAGGAGATGAGGCCTGACGTGAGGCTTCAGGGTGAAGTCACAGAGGCGTGACACATGGCATGGGACATGAGGCCTGACATGAGGTTTGAGAGCGACACGAAAAGAGTGACACATAAGACCGGTTGGTGCTTGGCGTTCCGGGGAGAGGATACAGCACCAGCGACTAGGGACGCGGAGCGAACAGTCGGACGGCAGTAGTAACAAGAGCCCAGCTTGTGCACTGCGGGAGAGCAGAGGCGGCGAGACAGCTGGTGCCGATTTGCAGTTTTAAAGAAGCGGCGGGCGGAGTTGAGAGCTCTGCCCACCCGGGGTAAGTCTTCAACTTATCCCCTTTTTACGAATGAAAACTGCCTGAAAAGAATAGTGACTGCCGCTCCCTCCCTTTCTTCAGCGTACCAGGACGCGGAATGCGGGGAGGAAGGCGAGGACTCCGCTGGGTTTCCCTTTTACACCACTTCGCTGGATTTCTTAGCTTTTTGTGACTCTTATACCGTGGCGGATGCCACTGGACTTTTAATGTTGTGTTTTATTGATTTTTATTGTGTTACCCCTTGGCCAGGGTTGTTTTAATTAAATATAATAAATTATATTTTAATTATACAGTTTTTAATGTGTGCTTTCCCTTGGCGGCTCCACTGCTCAATCCGGTTGGAGGAAGATTTTCTTCCTTCACACAAAACCCACTATGGAAGTAAAACCAGCCTTCCGCTCCGTTACACTAACACATAGAGACAGACAACCATTCGCGCTCACATTCACTCACAGATCCACACCTATGGGCAATTTGTATTAATCAATTAACCTATCCCCACAAGCTGCATGTCTTTGGACGGTGGGAGGAAGCCAGAGTACCCGGAGAGAACCCACGCAAACACGGGGAGAACATGCAAACTCCACACAGAAAGACCCCGGCCTGATGGTGAAAACGAATTAAGGACCTTCTTGCTGTGCAGCAACGGTGCTAACCACCGTGCTGCCCACAGCTGTTTAGCTTTCTGTATTTATTTATGTTGGTTTATTTAAGTGATAGCAGAGCTGTACGTTTGCATGTTTTCAGAAATCTCTCATCCAGAACATGGTATATTATCTTTAGATGGAAGCTAGCGAGCTAACTTCCTGCTAACTTCTAATCCTTGTGGGCTAGAGATGTGTGTATCTTAAAAACTTACTGCTCTCAGAGTCTCGAGCTGCTGACCGTTAAAGTCAGGCCTTTTTACCTCCCGAGGGAGTTCAGCTCAGTTCTCCTCTCAGCTGTTTACATTCCCCCACACGCTGATAAAGCTACTGTTATGGACAAACTGTATGACATCATTACTGGACTTGAAAACAAAAATCCAGAAGCTGCCTTTATTGTGCTGGGAGACTTCAACAGAGCCAACATGAAGAAGGTTCTCCCCAAATACTATCAGCACATCTCCTTCCCCACAAGATGTGATCAAACATTGGACCACTGTTACACTCCATTCAAAGAGTGCTACAAACCCCTCCCCCACCCAGCTTTTGGTAAGGCAGACCATTGTTCCATACTGCTGCTGCCTGCATACAGACAAAGACTGAAACAGGAAAAACCAGCTTCCAGGGTTATTTACAAATGGGACAGTGAGGCTGAGGAGGTCCTGCAGGACTGCTTTGACAAAACTGACTGGCAGATATTTGTGCATGCAGCTGATGGCAACATCAATGAACTCACAGACTCTGTCATTGGATTTATTGGAAAGTGCATGGATGATACCATCACAAAAACCACTGTCCGCATATATCCAAATCAGAAACCCTGGGTAAATAAAGATGTTCGCGCCAAGCTAAAAGTGCGGACCTCTGCCTTTAACTCCGGGGATGCTGATGCATATAAAGCAGCCAGGTACGACCTCCGAAAGTCCATAAAAAAGGCCAGAAAGGACTACAGGGACAAAATGGAGTCCAGCTTTGACACCAGGCGACTGTGGAATGGACTGCGCTGCATCACTGACTACAAGAAGGTCAACACAGTCAGTGTTCAGCCCACTGCATCTCTTGCAGACGAGCTTAACAACTTCTATGCTCGTTTTGATGCAGACAACAGAGAGCAGATCCTCTACCCTCAGGAGGTCAGTGAGGCTGCAACTCTAACTCTGAAAACAGAAGCTGTGAGATAGACCTTTAAAAAGGTAAATCCTCACAAAGCTCCAGGACCAGACGGCATCCCAGGCCGGCTACTCAGAGTGCGTGCAGACGAGCTGGCAGAGGTGTTCACCAACATCTTCAACCTCTCCCTGAGGCAGTCAGTGGTCCCCACGTCCCTCAAAGCATCCACCATCATTCCCGTTCCCAAAAAATCAGTGGTCTCCTGTCTGAATGACTACCTTCCTGTTGCACTGACATCCGTCATCATGAAGTGCCTGGAGCGGCTGGTCAAAGGCCATATCTGCTCCTCCCTCCCTGACACACTAGACCCTCTTCAGTTTGCCTATCGGACAAACAGAGCCACAGAGGATGCCATCGCCCTGGCAACGCACACCACCCTCACTCACCTGGAGAAAGGGAATGCATATGCAAGGATGCTCTTCATCGACTACAGCTCGGCATTTAACACCATCATCCCCTCAAAACTTGCGACGAAGCTCGTCGACCTTGGGCTGGGAACACCGATCTGCAGATGGATTCTAAACTTCCTCACAAACAGGCCCCAGGTGGTGAGAGTTGGTAAGCACACCTCCTCATCACTCATCCTAAACACAGGTACGCCACAGGGTTGTGTGCTTAGCCCCCTCCTATATTCCCTGTTCACACACGACTGTGTTGCTAAACAAGAGTCCAACATCATCATCAAGTTTGCGGATAACACAACCATCATAGGCCTCATCACAGACAATGATGAGACGGCCTATAGAGAGGAGGTGATGGCGCTGTATGAGTGGCGCCTGGAAAATAACCTGACTCTCAACATCAGCAAAACTAGAGAGATGATAGTGGACTACCGGAAACGACCAGTCAGAGAACACCAGCCCATCCACATCAACGGTGTCAAGGTCGAAAGGGTCAGCAGCTTCAAATTCCTTGGAGTCAACATCACTGAGGACTTCTCCTGGACCCTTCACACAGACACTGCTATCAGGAAAGCTCGCCAGCGGCTTTACTTCCTGAGGAGGCTGAGGAAGTTTAGCATGAACGCCAACGTCACCTCAAATTTCTACAGGCGTGCAATCGAGAGCTTGCTGACGAGCTGCATCACAGTTTGGTACGGAAGCTGCTCTGCCAGCAGCCGTAAATCACTACAGAGGGTGGTGAAGGCAGCAGAGCACATCACTGGCACGAGGCTTCCTGCCATTCAGGACATTTATCTCTAGCGATGCCTCCGTAAAGCACACAGCATCATCAAGGACCAGAGCCACCCAGCACATCAGCTGTTCTCCTTGTTACCATCTGGCAGACGTTACAGGAGTCTGTCTGCTCGGACTACAAGACTCAAGAACAGTTTTTACCACCAAACCATACGACACCTCAACCACAACAGTTACACACACACAACACAGCCCTCAGAAGCTACCCTGCAGCTTCACAAGTACTCTGTTTAATCTGCACTGGTCACTCCACTTTATTGTTATTGATATTTATATTTAAAAGTGCAATACTGTAATTTTCTGCTGCTCATTCCTGTGCAATATCCCATCTGCCCTCCCGTCATATTTCTTTTCAAGATTTTCTTATTTAATCACTAGTGTACATATATTTATATTTATAGATACATATATATTTAGTCATCTTTTCTCTTTTACTATGTCTCTCTAATATTTTGCTCCTTACTATTTTTCTATTTTCTTTATTATTTTATTTTATTTTATTATATTTTCTCCTACTGTATCATGCTGCTGAGTGACTGCTGCTCGTCAAACACATTTCATTGCAATGTCGACCCTGTGCTAACTTGCATATGACAAATAAAACTGAAAACGAAAACGAAATGTAATAAATTTTGTCTTCATGGATGCCTGGATGTTAAACTTAATTGTTGCACCTGGTAAAGCAGCAAAGCTGATCATTTTATTAAAGATAAAAGAATTTAGACAGTTTTTAACTCTCAGTCATGCTGCAGCACTTGTTTGACTTTAAGAGCTGAAGTGAACGGAGTTTTGGATTACTCCGCGAGGCTCCTGACTACTGTAGCTGTGACAATCCATCAAGCGTTGCATCTTCGTAGTTTACCAAAGTCATACTAAAACATTTTTGACAGATTTTTGAGCGCTGTGTACCACATAAAATTGGTCCGAGGTCTGTAGGCGCAACCAGAATTCATACAAAAGGCGCACCGGATTTTAAGGCACACTGTCAATCTTTGAGAAAATTAAAGGATTTTAAGTGCACCTTATAGTGTGGAAAATATGCATTATATACAGCACAGCTTTAATCTCCATGCTCTTTCACTTTTGGATTAACTGAAAGCTTTCTGAGTGTTTAGAAAACCGTGAAAATTATGAAATATAATAACTATCCCCAAACACATGCATCAACTTCGATCAGATGAAAGATGGCAGCTCTTCTTAACGTGTGAAGTTTCTCTGTGAATTGTATTTATTTTTCAGCTACGGAAGCATGGTTGACCCAACAAATATGACTTCATCTGTTAACCAGACCTGTGATCTGGTTGTTCCATCAGTCAACCCTTTTTTTATGATGGTCTACAGTTTGGTGTTTCTGGTAAGTTTATAATTTTCCGATTGTGCCCTGTTAAAAATTGGTTTAAAGTTCTATGTGCATATATCAATGTCCTCTCTGTCTGTCTTTTTTCCCTTCAGGTGGGTTTAATCCTGAATGGCATCATCATGAGATTTTACTTTCACCAAGCTCGACAGCAGGTATCGAGCAGCTTGATGGTCTAGAACCTGACAGCTGCTGACTTCCTCCTATGCCTCGCTCTGCCACTGCGAATAATCCACTATGGCTGCAGTTCTGGCATTGTTCACAGATACTACTGCAGCTTTGGAGCTTCTGCCCTGTATCTAAACATTTACGCCAGCATCATATTCATGGGGTACATCGCTGCCAACAGGTAAGGAACCTTTACTGAGGTCAGACTCAGTTTAATGGCTGAACTGCAAATTCTGTACTCCTGCCTAAAACATCGGCAACTTTTTTGATCTTAATAGTAAAAAAAAAAAATGCACCACTTTTACTAATGATTGAAAGTGTAACTGCCTCCTTTCACTTCTCTCTGCAGATATCTGAAGATTGTTCCTCCTTCAGGATCCTGCAGACAGTACAAACTGCCCACATCGTCTCCACGGTCACCTGGGTTTTTCTCCTGACTCCAACAATCACCTACAACATTATGTTTTTCATCACTCACAAACCTCTGACCTCTGACTCTGGCTACTGTGAGTCTCTCTTCAGTACATCATTCAGCGTCCTTCATAAAACATTTCATACCAGTTGCACCATCATCTTCCTTGTGGTCTTCATATCCCCGGTCTTCTTCTACTACAGCACCTCCCGCAGGGTGTTGCAGGCACAGCAGAGTCAGCTGGCCTCCTCCTGTGCTGACAAGCTTTTTGAAGTCTCGCAGGAACATATTGGTGCTGGTCAGCATCTTCTGTCTTTGTTTCGTGCCCTATCACTTGGTTTGTCTTCCCTATACACTTCTGTGGACCAGCTGCTCTGTACGTCGGGTATTGTACTACTTGAAGGAAGTGACCACCCATGGTATCAGTTTCAAATGTCTGCCTGGACCCTCTTGTTTACTTTTTCATCTGTAAGACTTTTCGGGAGCAGGTGAAAAAGATGTCCAGGAGAGTCAACAAGTCCAACATTTTATAAAATGAAGAAATTTGCATTTGTATTGTGTTGCTGTTGCTGCTTTCAGCTATTAGACATGTGGCTGATTTAGCATAGAATAAAATGACATATATTTTATAAATAAAGTTTCATTTGAGCTCAGAGATCGATGTGAGGCTACAGTCAGCACAAGTGCACTAAACATAGGCAGTAGCTTTAAAATGAATAAACAGAACCAATGTACGTTTAAATTTATACAAACAATGCAGTGTTAAATGTACAAAATCATCTCCACCACAGGCACAACCTGAATGGACCTGAGCTCCATCGTGGGATAACAGGGCATGCCCACAGATCAGAACAGCTCGGTAAAGATGTAACTAGTTCTGGGGCAGGCTCTGCAAACAGCAGAGGTCTTCATCAGTAGAGGAGTGACATTCAGGCCATTGTCATAGCCCGGTAAACAACTGAACTCCGTATATCTTTAATCTTATGATGGCTCCTGAAGCTATGGTCCTGTCGGTTGATCAGCTGGCCTTGCTGCAAAGCTGTGTCATCAGTTGCTGATCATTACAATCCTTCCAACTCTCAGTAGCTGCAAACGAAAGCTCATGAGCACAAACAAAAACCACCTCACACCTGACTTGGTGCTCAGTGACTACGCATGCAATCGTGAACACAGCCATATGGGAAAATTGTTAAGTAATAGACCAAATTATGATAATGTGCTCCATGAGACGCATTTTGAAAAAACGATGATATAGTTGATTAAAAACAATCATGCTGTCCCTGCTGTTCTGGAGGCCAAGCAACACTCTATGGGTGGTGGCCCTGCTTTCTGCACAGAAATGTGCACACACTTAAAGCACACACAGAGAGTACTTGCTGTTTCTTCTGTCTACCTCTGTTCTGCCTTTCATCTCTGTTTTAATGTTGTCACTTGTCTATTAACTGGAAAAAACAATGAGAATTTATCGAGACTTAATAAACAGTAAGTAAGTAAATATTATTTATTTTGGATTATTTCAGCTAATTGGAAGAAAGGTGACATGTTATATTTTTGTCTTATTGTTAATTAATTTGCAAGAATTGGAAACTAACTTTTTCACTTGGTAATATTTTCGAAGTGAAAATGAATCAATTCAGGAATGAGGCTGCAACATGACAAAACGTGGAGCAAGTGAAGCGCTGTGAACACCATCCAGATGCACTGTGAGAACTGAACCTCTCTACTGCAGGCGTGACTTCATTTTAACCTTCTTCTTTCCACTTCAGTCTAACATGTAGCGTAAACAATCACACATTTATATTGCATTTACTTTCTTTCAGTTGTTTTTTCCAAATCCTGGAGCTGATAAATGATCACCTTGTTGTTCTTTACTGTTTGTATGAGAGTAAAATGAGCGTTGTTCTTTGTGACCTGGATTGTGTCGTTAATCTGTGTCACACAGACTGACTTTAACTCTGCAGTCATTGCGTCCTGTTTCTGATGCGACTACAGGTTCTCAAGTTTTATTGCAGGGCTGTTACCTTTAACACACACACACACACACACACACACACACACACACACACACACACACACACACACACACACACACACACACACTAAATTCATTCAGTATTTTACCGTATTTAATAAAGGTTTATTTAAAACTCACAGCATTTAAATGTTAGATTTCACTTTTGTGAACTTTAATTTGCTTTTCTTGTCTAACGCTGAGCTGCTTCCTCCCAAAACTCAGGTGCAGCTTCTAGTTTAGTTCTCATCAGAATGTTCAGTGAGTTCATGAATTCAATCACTCTCTACTGCTTATTTGACACTTGTTTAGATTCAATTTTTTAAAATAGATTTCTGTATTTCACAGTGTATTTTAAAAACACGAACAGTTTTTATGGTTTTGTATGTTTGAGTGAAACCACAGCAGCTACTTCCTCCTCCTGTTTCCACTGAAGTGATGTCTGAATCAGTGACATTTCTCAGCACAGAGGTGATAAGAGCGTACATGATGTACCAACGGAAAGATGACACAGTGTTGCTGGAAACTGCTGACAGGTTGAAAAGAATACTTTTCATGATGCTTCATGAATAAGAACTGTCTTCTTTTAACGTACATTGTACAATAACACTACTGCTACCACCTCTTTTTTAGTGACACCCAGACATTAAACTTTAATGCAATATTTTGGAGAACATTGACACTGAGAATCTTATTGGAGCTGAAAGAATTTGGACCATTTTCACTCAGTAATGGTGGCTCCATGTCAGCTGGAAACTTAGGACTGCCTGCACTTGGGCCCTGAATGATATTCAGCACTTTATGATCGTATCCAGTGTTTTATTCATTTAGAAGAAACAAACAAACAACAACCAAACAAACTAAGCTAATCTAAAAAAAATATAATCTACAACAGCCAAGCACAGAAATGACTACCAATAACACTACATGTATTCAGTAACGAGAGCTTCATCAAATCATCACGCTAAAAATAGATCTTTAAAAAAAGCGTGTCATCTTTAGTGAACTGAAACGCAATGAAGAAGAATCTGTGGATTTCTGCTGAAATTTTATGATTTATGAATTATACGTTAATGTTGCCAACACAGGAAGTGTATTGAAAGTCTGAAACCTCGGACTGTCATGAAGGAGGCCAGTCCAGAGACTTCCCCTTTTCTGCTGCCGTTTTGATTCGCTTTCGTTTAAATGAAGAACTGGGATTTTGAGAATATGTCTTTTATAGTGTTAGTTTCACCACCTGTAGGATCATAGAGCAAATCCAGGTGGAATCGCCGGTCTGACTGGACTCAATACTGTGGTGAGTAAAAGAGAAAACAAGAAGTCTGCTTGGACTTTTGTGTTGGGAAAGTTTCATCATTATTATTGTTTTTTCATAGTTTAGTCCTCAGAAGAGGAACCAATTTGTGGGAAGGAAAAAATCCACTGTGGTAGGAGGTATAGAGGAGGTGACGTTCACTGTTTAAATTGGATTAGCGGAGTTGAAAGGATATTTATTCTTTTCCGGTTTTCTTGAGACCCTGTGGTTTTGGTGAAATTTGAAATATTTTTTGAATGTATGAGTTTATTTGATACTCAGGATGTTTACAATTTCCTTTTAATTGCATTCTTCATGCAGTCTTCCATGGCAGTAGAGAGTAGGGATGGGTAACCAGATCGAAAAGCAGCGCACATTTCGGTGCTTGATTTCGGTGCTTTTTTTTTCCTGAGATGCCATACACTTTGGATTCTAGCCAATCACGTTACCTTTCCAAGGATAGTCGGCGGGCCCAGGTACGCACGTTCTTTTAGAGCAGAGCTACAGATTAAAAATGCCCAAGGCGAAGCGAAGTCTGGCTGTACTTCACAGCAAAAGATGCAAACTCAACTGCCTGCAAGAAGTGCTTTAAGGTGATACTGTGCAAAGGAGGTAACACCTCGAATCTCATGACAAACCTTGACACGTATAGCGTTTTTTTAAAAGCCGAGAAATGCACCGTTTCAAAAGTATGGGTTTGGCACTGGTATCGGATAAAACCTAAACGATACCCATCCCTAGAAGAGAGACCTGGCTAGTAGCCTAAAAAAAGAAGAAAACGAGATTAATAAATCTCGTTAAATTCATTAAATGTCCTTTCTCTATCATTTTCACTCCTATAAACAAAACACACAGGCCATGTTTCTGGTGGAGTCCACCGGCCCAACCAATGGAATCCAGTGGGCGGTATCTAACTGGTATCCTTGAACAGAGGCGGTGGTTTACGACACCAACGGTCTGCCATCTATAATCTAGTTTTGAGATCCCTTCCCAGACGCCTTAACGCCCACTCACATCCTGGGCCATCTGACCTCAGGAAATCACATGATAGGGTGGGGCCAGGTTTCACAATGAGCTCACCAGAAACCCTGTCTGATTGTGACCCACACCTGTTTTCACACCTCAGCTCATGTGATTAGGTAGATGATCATCAGGGGGTCCTTTGTCCCTCTTTGGGGGGAAACTCCCACTGGGTTTAAATCTGGGACTCCCCACCATTTGACCCTTAGAACTGAAGAAGCTTCTCGGATGAGAGGTGAAACGTCTTCAAGTAACTTAAAGAATTCCAGATGCTTTTCTTTCCAAGCTCCTTAGACTACGATGACTTGGATGACTGAGGACCTTCACAGACATCTAACTGGTAAGATGGAGATGATGAGATAAGGGGTCCGATTTGTAGGACAGCATGCCCTGACCTCTGATGCTGAGCCAAATGCTCCATCCCTCCAGTGCAGCTGAGCCACAAAACACCACCTGCCACAGTCAGGAGCATCCAGCAGGAGAATATGGTTTTTTCTTGCTCATCTATGGCACTGATTCAACAGGCAGAAGAGGCCAAATGGCTCTGCTGTGTCAGCAGCAGCAGTCTGTATGAAGTGCTGTAGTAGAAGAACAGAAAGATGATGGTGCAGCTGGTGGGGATGGTTTTGTTGAGTTTTCTAATTTTTTTCTAAGTTTTCTAAGTTTTCTAAATTACAACTCAACAGAAAATTGTCTTTTTTCCACATGTGAAATGCGTTGCGCCAGTTTAGCAACAAAGAGAAACGGCGAATAACTCAGACTTCACACTACAAGTGCGTGTTTCCTTATCTTCAAGAGGGCATAATGACACGAGCAGTTTTTCCTGCTCTAAGCTGAAAACTGCATAAACAGTTTTTTTTGTCCGTTATGCTGATCATGAATCAGTCCATGGTTTCTCTTTTGTTACTGATTCATGTTGCTGAGTTATTGCGCTTATTTTCCTGTCCTGTGTTTTAGACACTGAGTGGAGGGACTTTTGTGTGTAATAATGAATTAAAACAAAGCTGGTGTTTGCGTGTCAGAAGCCAATAGTACTTCACAGAGCCGTAAGTCAGTAATAAGCTTCAGGGGAGGATTATTCCCACTCCTCCTTCTCAGACTGTATTTAAAGGATAATTACACCTAATAAGACTCATGAGAGGAGATGATTGATTGATCAACTGATTGATTGAGACAGTACAGGTGCATCACAGGACAGGCAGGGCCATCTCATACAACACAACACAGCTTGAGGCGACTGTTTAAATTTGGTGCTTTATTAATTAAATTAAATTCCATCACAAAACAGCCACAGACAACAGTTGTGAAATGAATTGTATGAACATGATAAGACAGTAGAAAAGTAAAGCAATTTAAAGGGAAAAAACTTTTCTTTTAAATTTGCTCCAAAAACAAATATATCTGTGGCTGGGACTTTTTTTTACAGCTCCAGAAACATGGATGACCTAAAACCTGTGACTTCATCTGTCAACCGGACGTGTGATCTGGTTGTCCCATCAGTCAACCCTTTCTTTATGCTGGCCTACAGTCTAGTGTTTCTGGTACGTTTTAAATCTTCAGATTATGGATTAAGGATTCCCCTCACCTGGTTCAGATTCCACACAAACAGGATCTCTTCTGTCTCTGTCTCATCAGGTGGGTTTACTCCTCAATGGCTTCATCATAAAGTTTTACTGTTGCCAAGCTCAGCAGCAGGCATCGAGGAGCTTGATGGTCTACCTGAAGAACCTGACAGCTGCTGACTTCCTGCTGTGCGTCTCTTTGCCAATGCGTGTCACTGATTATGCCAGCAGGTCTGTTATCTTTCGGGAGCTCTACTGCAGCTTTGGAGCTACTTCCCTGTACCTCAACATGTACGCCAGCATCATATTCATGGGGTACATCGCTGCCGACAGGTAAGGAACTTTTACTGATTTCAGACTTGAATTCATGACAATGTTTAAACTAGATTAGTGGCTGAACTACATATTCTGTGCTCCTGACTAAAGCACCAACAACTCCTTTCACCTCAACAGTAAAAACATATCTGCACCACTTTTACTAATGATTGAAGCTGTCTACCGCCTCCTTTCTCTTCTCTCCGCAGGTATCTGACAATCATCCATCCTTCAGGAACTCACATCCTGCAGACAGTACGAACTGCCCACATCGTCTCCACGGTCACCTGGGTTTTTCTCCTGGCTCCAACAATCACCTACAACATTATGTTTTTCATTACTCACAAACCTCTGACCTCTGACCCTGGCTACTGTGGGCCCCTGTTCAGTACGTCATTCAGCATCCTTCATAAAACATTTCAAATCAGTTGCACCATCATCTTCCTCTTAGTCTTCATATCCCTGGTCTTCTTCTACTACAGCACCTCCCGCAGGGTGTTGCAGGCACAGCAAAGCCAGCTGGCCTCCTTCAGCACTGACAAGCTGGTGAAGTCTCGCAGGAACATGTTGGTGCTGGTCAGCATCTTCTGTCTTTGTTTTGTTCCCTACCACCTGGCTCGTCTTCCCTATACCTTTTTGTGGACCAGCTGCTCTGTGGGTCAGCTATTGTACTACTTGAAGGAAGTGACCACTATCTTATCAGTTTTAAATGTTTGTCTGGACCCTCTTGTTTACTTTTTCCTCTGTAAGACGTTTCGAGCTCAGGTGAACTTTAGCATGGGGTCAAGAATAACAACACAAGCAACCCAGGAGAGTGAGAGCAGCAGGAAAGAGGTGGAAATTGTAGAGTTAAATCCATGAGTTATTATGCAAATTTCTACTTTTTTGAAATACAAAGAGTTATATTTGATTTTAGAGTCAGATTAGATCAGTGAAACCATGTCATGAGTCATGTTTTCCAAGTTCTCATGAGCCACAATAGGTTCTGCTGAGATATCTTAATGAGTCTAAACTGAGCACAAACCCACCCCCACACAGATACCACCAGTTTATGTTGCTAGCTTTCACCTATTAGCTAAGTAGCTGAATCTGAAACTCATTAATCTGAAGCTTAATCAGTCTAATGATCAAATTAATAAAAAACAAATACAAAATCTCGAGTTGTTTCTGAAAACTTGTTCTGTTTTTTAAAAAACAGCTTTAAATTTTAAAATTGCAAAATTGTCTTTGCGGTTTTTGATGATATAGGAAAAATTGCTACTTTTATTATTTCAATAATATGGTCTTTCTGAGCCTGGTTCTGCCAACGGTTACTTCCTGTTAAGTTTTTCCTTCCCACTGTCACCAAGTGGTTGCTCAATGGGAGTTGTCTGATGGTTGGCGTTTTCTCTGCATTACTGTAGGCTCTGTATCTTACAATATAAAGCACAATATGAAGCACAGGTGACTGAATGTCAAGACTGTATGTTTTTGCTTGTTTGCATGTTGCGTATGTAAAACCACAGCAACTACTTCCTTCTGCAGTTTCCACTGCACTGACGTCAGACACTTAAGTGACATTTCTCAGCACAAAGCTGATAAGAGTGTGTATTGACTGTGATAATGTATAAGTGTCTTTATGCCTCTTTGCGGTAAATTGTGTTGTTCTGCTGTTAATGGTGGGTGTTTTTCCAAAACAGGAAAGATGACCATAGAGCTGCTGGAAATTGCTAAAGCAATGTACAGTAACGGTAATGCTGTAACCTGCAGTGACATGCTGAAAATCCTCTTTTTCACTGACACCTGGGCATCATACTTTATTCCATCACCGGGGAGAACATTGTCTGCTGGGACCTTAGGACTGCCTATATTTGGATCCTTAAATGAAATTCAGCACTTTATGATAACAATGTCATGTTGCATATGTTTAGAAATTTACACCTCTCTGTGACACTACTACACCATATTATCATGGCAAAAAGAAATCTTTCAAAAATATATGAATTTTACATCCAAATTTATATATATCATCAGAAGCATATATGAAATGATGCTGAATCTCTGGATTTATTATATTATTTTTTGTTTTATGAGTCCCACGTTGAGGCTAGCTCACTCCGCTCATGTTTTATGCTGATTTCTTTTTTCATTAGCTGTTGTTTAAGTGAAGACGCTCGTTAAAAGCTACATTTACTCTTTCAGTTTTTTCATTGTACACTTAAACAGATGTAAACACCTCATGATTGTTAAAACCAATAAACTCTCTCAGGACCTGTGTAACCTTATTTTTGAAAAACATGCTACTCGCATGGGCTACAGAACAGTTTCAAGACCGCGGAAAGTTCCAGTGAACACTGTTGGGGCTAATCCAGAGGTAGAAGTAGGGATGGGTAGGGATGCCATTATGGCACCGGTTCTGACATAAACGGTAGTAACCAGATCGAAAAGCAGCGCACATTTCGGTGCTTTATTTCGGTGCTTTTTTCCCCCCTGAGATGTCACACACTTTGAATTCTAGCCAATCATTTTACGTTTCCAAGGATAGTAGGCGGGCCCAGGTACGTACGTTCTTTTAGTGCAGAGCTACAGATTAAAAATGCCCAAGGTGAAGAGTCAAAAGTCTGGCTGTACTTCACAGCAAAAGATGCAAACTCAGCAGCAACAAGTGCTTTAAGCTGATACTGTGATACTGTCAAAGGAGGTAAAACCTCAAATCCGATGAAACACCTGGCGACGCATAGCGGTTTTTTTTAAAGCCGAGAAATGCACCGTATTTGATAGCTTGCTGCGAGACCTCACACTGTGCACATCTACTGCGGGTGTGGTGCCTGTTATCGGACCCGGAGTTAGCAACATCCCCAAAAACACGAAGAGGAGAGTCCTGGCCCCTAGCCCTGCCAGTGTAGCAGAAATGATAACGGATGATGATGCAGCAGCAGCCGTTCTTCTCTGCGTGAGTAGCTTAATGTTGTTCGTGTGTAATTTACGTTGAGTAGGCTAACCACGTTATTACATTAATGCATGTAAGGTGAACTAGCAAACACCGCTGTAGTTACATGCAGCTGTCTTCTTGTTTGATGGCAGATACTCCCTTCACCCTGGCCAAAAAGGCTAAAATGACCAAAGAAAAACTGGGAAACAGCTGAACATGAGAGGTTTTTGGAAAAAGTTTGTGTTTTTTCCATTGTTTAAGCACTGCTTCCAGCCAAGAATGATACCATATATGCCCTATAGCTGCAGAAAAGGCTAACATTGTTATCTTTTTACAAAAAAACAGCTGAACATGAGACGTTTTTGGACCAATTTTGTGTTCTCCATTCTTTATGCACCGGTTCGAGCACCGGTTCGAGCACCGTTTAAGCACCAGCACCGTTTCAAAAGTACCGGTCTGGCACCGGTATCGGATAAAACCTAAACGATACCCATCCCTAGGTAGAAGAATACCATTTAACTGTAAACCAACAACAACCTTGTCCTGCCCACACGGTTGTGGTTGGCAGCTGATAAAATAGAATTATTATAAGAGTTGAGTATAGTTTTGCAGCAGTGCAAAGAAGGAAAGATTAAACCCAAAATGCAGACTCATAGGCAGAACGTAACTCAAAAACACAGCTTTATTGCTGGATGTAGTAATCCAAAAACCAAACAGGGGCAGACTAGAAACTTAAACTAGCAAGAATAACACACAGCTGGAGAATGAGGGAGATCACGGCGCAGGACAGAGAGAGACACAGGCATAAATACACACAAAGAGGGAACAAACCACAGAAGGCAACACAGCTGAACATGATGTAACTAACAAAACAGTCAAAGAAACCTGAATATGATGCACACCGGACATGGGACTGTCAAAGCAAAGCAAAGTAACTCTAATTAAACCACAAAGACAGAACTGACTAAGCATGAGAGATAACACAGACAATGCATGGTGGAAATATAGAGTGGCTCTTCAACTGGTGGGGGAGATTGTCACACGTTGCAGGAGCTTTCCTCTCCTCAGGAACTCTCTCTGCAGGAGGGGGAGGTACAGGAGAGGTGGAGGAAGATCTCAGCCTGGGTGTTTATTGCCTTATGTAGTCTGGAAGATGAGTGGATGGTGGGGTGGGTGCAGTTTTCTCTGTGGTGGGGTTGGGTGGACTGTCCCGGGCTCTGTGGGGCCGGGAGGCGCTGCTGCACTGGGCCCGGTCTGGATGGGCCTGGGCCCCCTTTCCCTGGCGGGTCGCGGAGTATGGAGGTGCCTACTGGGGTCAGCGGGGGAGCTGGCCCCAGGGAGGGGTCACTTGCCCCTCCCTTCCTTCCCTCCCCATCTCCAGCTGCCTCCCCCTTCCCGCTCCACCACAACCACCCACACATGCAGGGCCTTGGAGTAGGGGTATGTCACCAGGGTGCAGAGGAGGCCACCCCCCCCCCCCCCCCCTCTGTCCCCTTCTGGCTGCCTCTGCCTCAATTTTATCCCACAACTTAGACATTCACATTACTCACACTCTCATTACACATACATATAGGATCTTGGGGGTGGGCACGATACACGGAATCCAAAGTACCATCAGGGTGTACACCTCACCCCTGGCGTCGTTGCCCACCTCTCAAGGTTAAATACACGTAGACATTGAGGGCTAGCAAGAGGGACCATGCGCTTACCTGCTGCTCTCTGGCAGGTAGCTCCATGCCCTCCTGGGTTTTAAATGCACCTTAGAACACACATGCATCAACACTACAATGAGCGGGTGGAGGGAGGTTTGGAATCTTCTCTCACCCTCATTCTCTGCGGCCTGCTGGAGCGGGGGGGCTAGGAGGAGGAGTTGGCCGTGTGGGGCCTCCCTGCTGCTGCGGAGTCGGGGCGGTCTGCCTCTCCCCACCGCAGGGAAAAGGGTAACACCACCTGGGTCTGGGTGCAGTTCCCCCCTCCAGGGGCAAGGGTACCTAGACCCGGTTCGTAGAGTACGCTTGGGGAGTGTGATCGTGTGTACAGCGTCTCTTTATGTCTGTCTCCACGTTGGTTGAGTGTGGAGTAAGTGCATATGAGCGCATGAGGGTGGGAATGGACGTTTGTATCTGTGTGTGCCTGTATTTCTGTGTCTATATGTCAGGTTGGGTGTCAGGCGCCACCTCTCTGGGGACATCTCAGGCCCTCCAAGGTTTGGAGGGCCTGAGATGTCCCACTTCCCCTGCCAGTGGCGGACTCCCTCAGACATCGGTGTGTTGGTGGTTCATTGTGTCCGGGGATGGGCGTCCAGGTACACACCGGCTCACTCCTTGGCGGCCGCTTATCGGTGCCTGGAGCCTGGGGCTCGCTCGGGCCACTTCGGAGGTGGGGTGCCCCCGGCCTCTCGGCCTGGGGCTCGGTCACTCAGGCACGGCTGGCTGCCGGCGGAGCTCACGGGCACGTCACTGCAACTCCCCCTGGCTTCTGCTCCGCGGCTGCTGAGTGAGCCCTCATCTGGGACTCTCCTCAGCTCTTTCTGGGACAGTGGCGCGGCTGCCCCTCTGTTGGTCTTCCTTGGTCTCTTGTGTTCTGGGGGCCTCTGGATGTCTGGAGTTTTGATCTCCTCCATACCTGCTTCATGCCCTGGAGGACGGGGCTGTGCCCCCCCCACACTCCCTAGCAGATCATTACATGAAGGAACCTTTTAAAAAAACCAGCGCGTCCATGCTCACAGGTGTACACACGGGTGATCACACCCACAAACTACACCCTTTTTGGCTCCTACCTCAAAGCACACTGTGTTCTGTTGATCTTATGTGCTGCACAATAATGTTTAATATTTAGTATTTACTGTCATATTCCCATATATCATTGTGATGTTGTTATTCTATTACTCTTGTTCTCTTCTGCTTGTTTTCTTTTTTCTTTCTCAGCAGGTGATCCAGGTGATCGATATATGCATTTTTTCTTCTTTTGTTTTTTTTCTGCTCATTCTGTTAGTTTTTGTCTTTTGCCCTTCTCCCCCGTCCCTCTTCTCAGCTGTTTCTCTTTCCCTCTTTCTTTCCCCCAGTCAAGTCTGTCCCGTATTCAGCAAGTGAAAATAAAATGAACAATAAAAGGTGAATCAAATGGACCATTATGGCAAGGCTGAGATGGTCAATTTGGTAAAGTAAATCCGTTGGGCATCTTTCTTTGCCTTTAGACAACAATTCTGATGGCAAAAGAGCCAAACGGGACAGGCAGAAAGAAAAAAAAAGTTTTCTTTACTAAAAACAAACAAACAAACAACAACAACAAACAGTCTGAGCTTTCCCGAAAATGGTTCCTTAAGGAAATTATTTCTGCTACAAGTCTGTAGCACCTCTTAAAACAAACTCTTTCGGGGAGAAGTTCTTTGGTCGTTTATATTACCCATTCGTGGAACTGAAAATGTTTCTTCTACCACCTTCATTTTTCAGACCACTTCCCAGCATTACAAACTTGTCCCACACAAACACAGGCCACTCTTTGCACTCCACAGTTTACTGGGACCTCTTCGACTGCATCTGTTATGTTATTGCATTTAATCAAATCAAATCACGTGAGCTTGGCTTATGATCTTTTTAATGCCGCATTGTTCTCTGGAGAGAGGGTGAACGTAGAGTACTTCACAGCTAATTTGACCCAATCAACAAGGCCGCCGTCTCAGTTCAAGAGCTGCGAGTCTGGCACTCGCCTGGGAACTGGCTGAAAAGGACTACGAGTGATCCGGTGTTTTGATGTCTTGTTCGGTGGAAACACAACTGACAACGAAGAAAGGGGGGGGAAAAGAAGTAGCCTGATTTGTCACCTTCACACATTGTAGCTGACAGAAGCGTCACTCCCACAACTTCTCCAATACGCTTCCACTGCGCGCTTTCATGCGCACCAGGAGGCGGCGCGCGGTAGAGGATGTGCCACAGACTGGAGCTTCAAATCAGTAAAACAGTGCCGGTGTTGCTTCGCTCCTCGTAGTGCGGATGCCTTACACTGTATACGTTCATGAATATCATTATTACGGGCACTATTAAAAACAAAACTAGACCCGGATCAGAGCAGCCGTTCTGGCGCTTCAAGGTGTTTCCAATCATTTTAATTTGCCCCCCTCCCCGCTGTTGATTAGTAACACATGTGTTTATAATTTCAGGCCAAAACAGTTGCCATAAAATCAGAGTGTCTTGCTTCGAAAATGATCTTAAAATGAAAGAAAACACGCCCACGATAAGTTTATTTCTTCACCTGCGGGTGTCTTTGATTCATCTTTCCATTTTAACCCTTGTGTGGTGTTCATATTTTTGTTACCCAGCCAGTGTTCATGGGTCTGGTGGACCCGCTAGAGTTTTGGATTTCCAAATTAACACTATCAAACAATTTTTTGTTAAATTACTCATCAGATGTTTACTTCATCCCAATTACAAGCCATATGAACAGCAAACATGGTTAATTTTTTCCCTTTACCTTTGTTAGATCACATTTATGAATTAATGTGCTTCTCGTTTTTTTTTTAGTTTTTTTTTTAAATGTTATAAAAAAATAAATCAGTTATAATCAAGTGGAGTGAGTGGAAAGACACAACACATTTACACGTGAAGCAATATCTTTCACAACTAAATGGGATCAGCTGCTCATCAATGGTGACATTAGGCCCAGGGTTGTAAAACAGGGAGAGGTGGTGCACACACTTATCCCACACTGTCCTAATGGCAGCTAGCTTGTCTCTCTGCCGTCGAGCTGGTCTGTCGTCTCGGTTATCAAATCGGATAATCCTGGAAATTTTGTGGAAGTTTTCCAGAGACACTGATGCACTGAAAGGTTCTTGCAAGTTTCTGCATCCCACAGGGATTCTGTGGATTCCCCTTTGGACCTGAAAACTCCTGCAAGGATAAGAACCCCAAAGTAGGCCTTTGGGGTTCTTAGATCTCCTTCCACCTCTCTCCAAAAACACACCTTCCTTCTAGATCTGCAATCCAGAATAATTTTCTGGATGGAATCTGGGATGAAAAGCTCAAATGAAGACTTGATGTCCTGCACATGAGTAACTGTCAGCCGTGTTGGCCCTGGCTTATCACAGTAATAGCTCTGCAGGGTGGCTCATTTCTTGGGCAAGAAGACCATTCAATTTCACCAGTTATTGACATCCATATTTCTTCACTTGCTGTCTGGTGGGCTTGTTCTGGTCCTGGAGCTGGCTGCAGATGGGGTACTCGTCTTCGTTTTGTTACTAAATGGTGTTCAACCTCATCCTCTTCTTCAAAGTCACTGTCAGACTCTGAATCTTCAGAAATGTGAAATATTCTGAAACCTCTTTGTCAACATCATCATCCGAAGCCCCTCTCTCTTCCAAAATCAATTGGATGGCCCTCGCAGCAGATAATCTTTTGCCATCTTGATCAGTTGTGATAAAGAACCACACTGGCAAAGTCTTATTTATAGTATTATGCCCCTAATTTGCAGGAGGGACAGGGTATGAGAAAATAAAATTTGGATCCCTCAAGAAAGAGGGTAAAATGTGCGGGAATGTCAGAGCAGACGGTGTTGATAGTTGAATTTTCAACAATGTTGCAACTTTGTGCGGAGCAGGAGGGGAAGAAAACACTATCAGCAGCACCAGAAAGGAGGAAGACAGAGTGTGGGAACACAGGACCTACACTTTCAACACTTTTATTAGACCTGGGTCCAGTGGACCCGAACACCTTCTATGTAATGTAAATGCGTGGGGGGAGGTACAGTATGAGGTCATTGAAAATTAGTTCGGATTTATGTTTTTCACAGAAAATAAGCCAAAGCCAATGAATTTCAGGTTGAAAAAATAATTAATTGTTTAATTTTTCTTTTGAGAAAAACTGAAAACGCATCTCACAGACCCGAACACCATACAAGGGTTAAGGTTTCTGGAGCATCTCGTTGTCCGTAGCTGAAGACAAGCTGTCTCTCTGGTCTAAACGGGGCCCATTAACGGGCCATAGGGGATCAAACAGACACCTATTATCCAGACAGCCATTAACAGGTGAGCAGCACATCAAAGCCACGCGTTCGCAAAGCCCGATAGCGTCTGTGATGTGCAAGAGGATGCCACGCAGGGGGTCGTGTTGTGTCTGCAGAACTCGGCTGCGTGCTTCGGACACAGCGTGCGGGATGGATTTTACAGCAACAACAACGGGTCAGCACAGCGCTCCAGCACGGTGCACCATGTGCCATACACGATCAACTCGAAGACAAAGTGCCGCCGGAAGCGCACAATATTCAGCAAGGCGCAGCTGAGCCAGCTGGAGAGGGCCTTCTCTGCTACACCCTACCCGGATATCAATGGGAGGAAAACCCTGGCCACTCTAACTGGACTACCGGAGTCTAAAATTCAGGTTTGGTTTCAAAATCGGCGCGCACGCTTCTTCAAGACTAAGAAATCAACTCGAGGAGCCACCAAACCTTCACAGGTCAGGCACAAGACACCGTGCACTCCTCAGGTGGCTTCTCCTCCACCTCCTAGTCCCAGCCTTGGATCTCCAACAGACTACCGGGTGCCCAGTCTACCTCAGTCCACCAGGCTCTCGTCAATCCTGGACATCCAGACCAAGTCACCAGACGTTCCCCAAATCTTTTGCCACCAATCCCAGGACTTCACCAGCTACTGCCAAGACGTGTTTCCATACGAAGGGCTGGATGAGTTGGATTTACCAGAGGACTTTGAATCTTTTCTCAATGCACGGGGGGTACAGCCAGCAGAACGTGGCCATCCTGTCCACAAGGAAGACATCCAGAGTCAGCAAGGCCTCCAGGCTCTCTCCAGCTCTATAGAGACCATGGCCGACCTGTCGGATCTGTGCTTCCAGGACCTGATGGTCCCCAGTCTGCCCAGCTTGGACAGCTCAATGATTGACTATCTTTTGGCATGACTGACAAAACTGAGAGCAACATATTGAAGACCACGACATGAATGGGTCCACGTCCAACAACACGTCCGTTTGTGTAACAGCTACGAGCCAGCCTGCAGCAGGATGTCTGCTACATCAGTGTATTCATTCTCACACCCATATGGCCACGCTGTGTCGCCAGTTGCCGTGGTGGCCTCCACTAGTGCACCCATTCAGTGATGTCGCGGTCTTTCAAAGTGTTGCGCTAACATTTTTTTGGACAAAGGTGCGGAGTCTACCTTGGGGAGGTGGTAACTGTGACTTATGCTATTCGTTATCTATTTAAGAAACACCAGTATGATGCACATCAGATGATTTCACATGTCCTTTTTGCACATAGTTTGTTTTTATTTATATTTTGGATGGGGATGCAAAGATAACGTTTAGCACTTGACTCAAAGCTGTCCTTGCTGAGTGGGCTTCAGCGGAGTCCCGGAAAAAAAGTAAATGAGACGCACTTGTTTCCAACTGAAACTCGGTATGTTACAAAGTATGCCAACTGTTGTGACGGGGAAATGGGACACGAATGACGAATGCGACAGACTGGCGACCTGTCCAGGGTGTACCCCGCCTCTCGCCCTATGACAGCTGGGATAGGCTCCAGCGCCCCCCGCGACCCTGAAAAGGAGAAGCGGAAGTGAATGGATGGAGGGAAAAGCTAACTAAGATCAAAATTAGAACATAATAATAAAATGATACAACAAAAACTGTGGTATTTTCTAAATATATTAATCAATGCAAATTCACTGTGTAATTGTCTAACTTTATTAGCAGTGTCCTCCTGAAATGCACCAACAACATTGAGAGTAACATCCTCCTCTCTGCCCCTGCTCTTTGGTTGATATGGTAACATTTAAATAAGACACACAACTACAAAACAAATGTAAAGTACATAAAAATATGTAATTCACCATAATACAGACAAAACAGGAACTGTAACTTTCTATTCTGACTTTATTCACCTGCAGCTGGGCACATTGCACCAAAAACCAGCAGAACCCCCCCGAACACCCAAAGACCGGGGCTTATGCAAATGGCCAGAACGGCTGAACCAGGGAGATGGACAACTAGGCAAAAACTCCCCAGACACACGACCAAGGACCAGCTCAGTGCTGCGCAATCCCAATAAATCCCAGGGAAGATGGTCAACCCAGTTGCCACCCGTTAAATAAGCCCGGAGCGCAGCCTCGAGTGACTGGTGAAACCGCTCACACATCCCGTTAGCCTGCAGGTGGTACACCGTAGTGCAGTGGACCTTGACCCCCGGGCCGTCAGACATGGCAGATCAAAGCTCCAAAATGAACTGGGGGCCGCTGTCTGAGGTAATGTCAGCAGGGGGACCAAAACGCGAAACCCACGTCGACACGAAAGCCCTGGCCATCGCTTCTGCCGTCATGGAGCCAGGGGGACCGCCTCCGGCCACCTGGTTGTGCAATCCAACACAGTCAAAAGGTGCGTGAAACCCTGCGACTAAGGAGGATGGCAAACCAGATCAACATTTACATAGTCGAAACGCCGACCAGGTACATGGAAGGGTTCGAGGGGCACTTGCTCTTAAACCAATTTCCACAGGCCTGGCCAAACGAACCTGGAGCTGACTGAAGCATATACGCCATGAAGAGAGAGGGCTGAGTTGAAAAAGATTTGAAGACATTTAAATGTCACCTCAGCCCTTTGTTGTGTTAGACTGGGGATGAAGATTCACAGGGAGCAGAACTACTTTTGGTGATTTGCTGCCACCTGCTGTCTGCTTTCTGTGAGTCATGTGAGCCATGTGATTTAAAAAAAAGGAACATTTCAAAGAAAATCAAACATCTCTGCATCATTTTTCTGCCTTTGAGAAATGTTAAGTGCTGTTTAAATGATTCAGTGTAAATGAAATTTAAATCTAAAACAGCTAAACATTGCTGCCTATCTCAGCTGTCAGAGGTTGAGAAGTGGGGTACACTCTGGACAGGTCCCCAGTCTGTCACAGAGCAAACACAGAGCTATTTATGTTCATTTATAAGATCAATTAGAAATGATCTGATAATATGAGCCCTGGACTGAGACAGGAAGCCAGAGTGTCCACAGAGAACCTGTGCAGGCAGTGCGAGAACATGCAAACACCACACAACTTTCCTGGCCTTCATATATTATATTATACTAATACTAATACTAGCATCATTATAATATTATGTTATTATTGTGTTAGTTATCATCAGTGTTTGTGTTCAGGTAACACTATGCAATATATTCAGTTTTAGAATTTATATTCAATGTTAACTGTAACTATGCTCAAAGTGTTGATGCTGTCTCATTTTAATAAACATCACTGTCATATGCGAAACTAGGCTGGCACTTTGGGTCGCAAGAGATCATTTTAGGGTGGCACATGCAACCCCATTCCACCCTTCTAGATCCGGGCCTGGCACTACCAGTAAACAGAATCAGTTTAGACCAGTGACTGATTTTCAGGAGAAAAACCTCAAATCATCTTGAACCATGGAGCAGTAAATGTTCTGTTTGGTTATTTCTTTTGTCAGATTTCAGCCTGTAAATGGTGCATGTTGTCAGAGAGAGGTGGTGTGACTGAATGTGAGATCATTTAAGAAGAAAAGTGACAACGCATCAAGTAGGTAATAAGCAGACATCCTGTTTGAAAAGACCAAATAACTAAATCAGATAAGTCTGTGTGGTGCACATGTTGCAACTTTTTAGCAGTAAAGACAAACAGGAAATAAGTCAGAGCGCTGTTTAACAGTTTGGTTACTGTGTGTTTCCTCATTTAGGTGATTTTATTAAACTGAGAGGACATAACAACTCAAGCAGCTTTTCCTGATCACTGAAAACTGGTGAAATACAGGTGAGTATTTTTATTCTTTTGTACTGGCGATTACTGGTGAAATACTCAATATTCCCTCCACTCAGCAGCACCACAGCTCGCTTTTATCAGTGTTCATGAAACGTATTACTGACTAACATCGAGGGCATGCTGGTGCCATCTGGCCTAATAATCAACCTTACATTCTTTTGTGGGGTTCATTGTAAACAATCTGTGATGAATATATCGTTATATTCAGTGTTGTATATTCAAAGATTCCAATCTAAAATTTGATTAAAGTATTATTGCAGTTTTATTACAGTTAATAAGACTCGTTAATCACCTGAGACATCTGTTGTGAAAGAAAGGGCCATGGATCAAAATTGTTTGTAGTAGAGCTCAACACAAGCTACGCTGCAGTTTGTAAAATTAGTTTGTTGCGTTAAAATAAGGTTAAGACCGTGAAGTTGCATCCTCTCAATGTCAGTGGATTTATTTTCTCCAGAAACATGGGTGACTCAACAAATGTGACGTCATCTCCCAACCTCCGACCCTGTGATGTTGTCAGAACACCAGTCCATGCTTTCTTTGTGGTGGTCTACAGTCTGTTGTTTCTGGTAAGTTTCAGATTTTCAGATGTGCTCAAGACATGGAACTTCAGCACACCTGCTCTGGTACAAATTGGTTTAAGGTTCTCTGTGCATCTACCAAAGTCCTGCCTTCCCCATCCTTTCTGCACCGCATTCAGGTGGGTTTACTCCTCAATGGCTTCATCATGAAGTTTTACTGTTGTCGGGCTAAGCAGCAGGCATCGAGCAGCTTGATGGTCTCCATCAGGTGTGGTTATATAGGCACATCGGTCAACGTGTTCTCCAAAATTACCCATGTCAGCTGCACCATCATCTTCCTCGTGGTCTTCATATCCCTGGTCTTCTTCTACTGCAGCACCTCCTGTAGGGTGTCACAGGCACAGCAGAGGCAGCTGGCCTCCTCTGGCTCTGGGAAGCTGGTGAAGTCTCGCAGGAACATGTTGGTGCTGGTCAGCATCTTCTGTGTTTGCTTTGTCCCCTATCACCTCGTTCGACTTCCCTATACTTTTCGAGGTGTTTACTTTTACCTCTGTAAGACTTTTCGGGCTCAGGTGAACCTGAGAAAGGTTTTGAGGGGGAAGAACATCCAACAAGCAAACCAGGAGAGTGAGAGCAGGAAGGAGCAGGCTGACATTGTTACAGCAACAAGTTAAACCAATGAGCTTTAAGGAAAAGTTCAACATGTTATTAAATGCTAAGCTGTACATTTGTTTTGAGAGTCAGATGAGTTCAGTGATGTGATGGATCCCAAGTCTTCATGAACTCGTCACAAACACACTCATGCAGACAACATGCGTGTTCATGTTTCCACTGTCAGACTTTATCTTCTCTGTCTTTGAGGTTTTCTCGTCTTCTGCTGATGTCACAAAACCAAATATCATTTTTCTCATTCAAATCATGATCTCAGTCTGCTCAAAGGTTGTGGTTTCTCCTCTGAATCTTATCAGCAGTTTCAATCAGCAGCTTTTAATTTGTTTAAAAAGCTTAGCGGAAGTAGTCAAACACATGTCAGACACTGAAGGAACACTCTCTACTCTCTACTCTTTATTACAGTTGTAATAAAGTCCTGTGACACAGTTTCACAGTAAAAGTCGATAAATGGTCCCCCTGTAGTTGTAACATTTTCTTTTTTATCCTGCAGTTGTGTAACAGGAACTAACAGCTTTGTGGGTGTCCAGTTTCCCCTGGGGCTGTAACTTTTATGATATTCATCGTTTTAAGCCAATTTGATCCATCTTGTGGTTTCAGCGTGATTTGAATCAGCTCAGCTATCTGTCACCTCTCTGGTTCACACGAATATCCTTTATCACTACTGTGAGTGTTTTCGTCTTTCCCTTAAAGAGAAGAAAAACAGTCAAAATATGAACCGTATATCAGGGGTAGCAGTAGTTACTGTAGCTAACTGTGAAATATTGCCACGCTTGCAGCTGTAAATGGCCAATTCATGTTCTCCCTGAAAATGTCTTTATGTGTGCAAACATCAGTATATCCTCACAATACACTTTATTGTAACACTTGTAAGAACAACTGCGCTCTATCTTTGGGTCTGCACTGTACTCAGTGATGTGCTGTTAACAACACTCTACCTATGTGTCACAGACTCCGAGCTCTGCTGAGGCGCTCGTCTTTGACACAAGTTACCACACCAATCACTTCCTGGGTGGTCTCTTTCACATTAAAAGCTTAATTTGTGCTTATGATAAATAAACTGGTACTTCTTGTTTTTTTTTCTTTTCTAAGCAAACACTCAAAGCACTTTTTATTACAAGCTTCATTCAGCCAATCACACATTCATACAACTGCTGTTTTTATAAACCCAAGCACCTCATCTAACATTCTCGCACACTGTGGCAGGCAGAGCTCGAAGAGAAGACGTGTGCTAACCTTACTGTAAGACAGGCCTGTCAAACTCCAGTCCTCCAGTGTGAGCCTCCTGCTTGTTTTTGAGTTATCCCTTTCCTACCTGCTGCTGGTTACCTGGATCAGGTGTGCTCTGCCAATAAGAAGCTACAAGGGCAGGTTAATTGGAAAACAAGCAGGAGTTCGTACGTGTCCTGTAAGACCTCCACCCACAGGAGGCGCCACAGAGGCCAGGTGCAATATATTATTTTCAAAACTACATAAAAAGGAAAAAAAAATCACCACTGAGCACAAATACAAACGTTCTTTCAGATATTGTTTGCTGATCTATTTGCTCTCTTCAATGGGGGCTTCTTGTTAGGAGACCTGAGTCGTTTGATTTCTTGTTTCTAGTCTTTTGGTTTCTTTGTTAATGTTCGGTCTGTGTTGCTTAGTTGCTCTGTCTCCCCCGTCTGCTGTATCCCCTCTTGTCAAGTCCACATCTCTGTGTTATGTTTCCTGAAAATCTGTGTCTTTTTTGGTATTTTCAGTTTAGTTATTTTATGTTTCATCAGTAAAGCTGTTTTGACTGCATTATTTTGCCTGTGTGAGTCTGCAATATGGGTTCTCTTTACCACCACTCCTGCCTGCACACAGCCTTCTCATGAAACTTCTGGTTTTGTTAAATGCTTTCCTTTCTTTTTCTTCTTTGCTGTCAGTAAAGTTTAAAAGCTGCCACGTGTTTTCCTTAGTTTATTATATTTAAAATTGAAGTCTCTGATCTCATGATATACCATGTCTTATTAAAAATGAAGCTGTATCATCCCAAGAAGCAGAAATGATCAGGGTTAAAGGGAGGCCTTCATTTGTTGGCCCCCCTTTGTCCCCTTAACGCTAACGGTCTGGGGATGTAGACAATGTGGGCTGGAGGAGGCCAAAGCCCTGCTTTGGTTATCAAAAATGATGTGACTTAATAATACGACCTGTACCCTGAAAATGCAGTGCGCTTACCATGTAAGATCAAGAAACAAACTTTTAAACAGAATTACCCGGTACTAACTGACTTACAGTAACCTGCCCTCCTTTTGAATTTTTAATTACACTATAGTCACTACAGTTCACAACGTATCACCACACACACACAGGGCCTTGGAGGGCAGGCCCTGTCAGTGTCCTGGGTTTTTCTGCATCTGTCTTATTAAGGTTATAACACCCATCTCTATCTGCAGCATCAATACACCTCCCAATACATGTATTGGGAGGCTGGAGGGTTGGGCACAATTCAATTTTTTCTTCAACTTAGACTTTGAGGGTCTTGGGGGATTATGGGTGGGGTGCTTATGTCACCCCCCCCCCCCCCCCATTCCACAACACACCGACCCAACATAGCACCTTCAACACTAAACAATATATTTATAGTGAGAATAGACTTTAAAACATGAAGGGAGGTTATTAATAAGTTGTCTTATTACGTTTTCTTATTATTGTAAGGCACAGGCCCTACAAAAATACAGACAGACCCAAGAATCACACGATCCCCCTATGAGCAAGAGCATGGTGACAGTCAGAAGGAAAATCTCAATCTTAACAGGAAGAAACCTCTGGCCAAGGCAGACTAAGGGAAGGGTAGCCATCGTACATGCCTGTGTGTTGGACCAGATTGGCCACAGTAACAACATTTACACTGTTGGGAGTGTGTTCATGTTGAGTTCAGCCTCATATTGATCTCTGATCTCAGTAAAAACTTGTGTTGTTTATAAATCCTTGGGATTTAGGTGACTGGTCTCACTGGAATGAAACACCAAAGGAGGCCAGATGCCTCTGCTGTCCCAGCAACACCCTGTAGGAGGTGCTGTAGTAGAAGAAAACCAGGGATATGAAGACCACGAAGAAGATGGTGATCCAACTTGTGTGGATGGTTTGATAAACAGAGTGACAAATGCACTTTAAATTCAACATAACATAAAAGTGCAACAAAGGAATATCTTAAAACAAAAAGAAGCCAATAGGAGTGAAGTCACAGATAGATCAAAAATCTTCTGCTTTGTTTGCGTTTTTGATTTCAGCCTGTTAATTGTGCATCTTGTCAAAGAGCTATGGTGTGACTTAATATGAGATAATCTACAAAAAAAGGGCAGACACATGAAGTATGTAATAAACTCACACACTTTATATCATAACATCACTGTCTTTACTTACAGTAGTGACGAAAAACAGGAAATAAGTCAGAGTGCCGGTTATCAGTTTGGTTATTGTGTGTTTCCTGATCTACGGTGATACTTATTAACTGAGGGGACATAACGACGCAAGCAGCTTCTTCTGCTCACCAAAAACTGGAGAAACAGGTGAGTCCTGTTGCTCATCCTCAAATCTTTAGTATTTCTACTGATTTCATACTTAACTTAAAAGATGACTTTTAGTGGCTCCTGTCATGGGAAAGAAAAGCACTTCACACAGCTGCCTCAGGACTGCAACTGACTTCTGCCAAGATTCAGATCTCACCTCTCAAGCCTGAAACATTTAACGCCTGCTCTTTTTTGATCATAAAAATATGTATTTGGGTATTTTTGTTTACACTTTCTGGCAAAATACAAATATTTACTCAATATTGAACATAAGACTTGATGATTCGAAACGATGTGAAACGTTGTGCTTTATATGTGTCATTTGGCGTGGCGTCTTTAGACTGAGAGCGCAGTCTGGGTCTGGGAGAGTGCGGTCTGAGAATGCCTGCTAGTTAAACTGTGTGTGTAAAGCCGAGCACTGTCCAGCCCCGCTTGTTTGTTCCGGGGAGGTTAGCTGTGTAGAGTTTATTGTACTGAGTTATTTTTCCTCCCTTCCTCGAGCCTCGTTCAGCTATCTAGAGTGCCCTTGTGTCTTATTTCCTTTGTGTGGGTATTTAATGTTGCCCAGTGGCTTGTTGTGCGCAGCCCTGACAGTTTGCAGTTGTAAAATTGGTAATAAAATCCCTGTTTCTGTTAGATTCCTGTGTAAGGACTCTCCCTCTGGCCCTTAGCAGAGGGGGTCATAACAGAACTGAAAGCTTTCCAATGAGTTTTAATACAGACATGATAATGAGGACGTACAGCAATCATCCTTAAACACATTCATTAACTTTGAACTGAATGAAGGCAGCTCCTCTTAATGTGTAAAGTATCTCTGTGAATTATATTTGTTTTTCAGCATGGCTGACTCAAAAAATGTGACTTCATCTGTCAATGAGACCTGTGATCTGGTTGTCCCATCAGTCAACCCTTTCTTTATGCTGGTCTACAGTCTGCTGTTTCTGGTATGTTTCAAATCGTCAGATTGTGCCCTGAAACTGGTTCCTGGATCATGTTTGAAAGTCCTCTTGTTTACATCCTCTCTGTGTCTCTACAGGTGGGTTTACTCCTCAATGGCTTCATCCTAAAGTTTTACATTTCTCAAACTCAGCAGCAGGCATCCAGAAGCTTGATGGTCTACCTGCAGAACCTGACAGCTGCTGACTTCCTGCTCTGCCTCTGTCTGCCACTGCGGATAATCCACTATGCCAGCAACTCGGCCATTTTGCACATACTCCACTGCAGCATTGGAGCTACTTCCCTGTACCTCAACATGTACACCAGCATCCTTTTCATGGGGTACATCGCTGTTAACAGGTAAGGAACATTTACTGAGCTAAAATTGCAGTTCATAACAATGTTAAAACAAGGATTTTGGTTAATTACACTCTTAAACTCTGTACTTTTGGCAAGAACATGAATATTTAGTTTCACTTTAACAGTGACTTCTGCAGATTTGGCACCACTGACTCGTTTGGTAAAGTTGTATACTGCCTCTTTTATCTCTACAGGTATCTGACAATCATCCATCCTTCAGGAACTCACATCCTGCAGACAGTACGAACTGCCCACATCGTCTCCACGGTCACCTGGGTTTTTCTCCTGGCTCCAACAATCGCCTACAACATCATGTTCTTCATCACTCACAAACCTTTCACCTCTGACCGCTGCTACTGTGGGCCCCTCTTCAGTACGTCATTCAGCGTCCTTCATAAAGCATTCCAAATCAGCTGCACCATCATCTTCCTCTTAGTCTTCATATGCCTGGTCTTCTTCTACTACAGCATCTCCCGCAGGGTGTTGCAGGCCCAGCAGAGGCAGCTGGCCTCCTCTGGCTCTGAGAAGCTGGTGAAGTCTCGCAGGAACATGTTGGTGCTGGTCAGCATCTTCTGTGTTTGCTTTGTCCCCTACCACCTGGCTCGTCTTCCCTATGCTTTTCTGTGGGACACCAACACTGTGGGCCGGCTATTGTACTACCTGAAGGAGGCTGCCGCCATGGTGTCAGTTTTCAACGTCTGCCTGGACCCACTTGTTTACTTTTACCTCTGTAAGACTTTTCGGGTCCACGTGAGAAAGGCATCCTGGAGAGTCAACAATCCAAACAAACAAACCAGGAGAGTGAGAGCAGCAACGAGCCAAACCAAGGAGCTGTAAAGAAAAGAGCTCAGACATCAATATGAGGCTCAGCTCAACATTTCATGGGGTGATGACATCATGATCATTTTTTAATTTTCAATATATTTTCAAGAATAGAAAACAAAATATTTTTCACTTTGTCATTATGGGTTTTTTTTTTACATTAATTTTGAGATGAAAAGAAAATGAATCATTCTGGAATGAGGATGTAACCTGACAACACGTGGACCAAGTGAAGCGCTGTGAACACTCTCGCGATGCACGGCACCTCAACATCACCGCTTCACACATGGCTCATTTTTAACCTTCTTCTTTCCACAACACGCTAACATGTAGCTTAAACAATCACATTTTTATATCTTGTTTACTTTCTTTCAGTTGTTTTTTTCCAAAACCTGGAGCTGATAAACGATCACCATGTTGTTCTTTGTGACCTGGATTGTGTTGTTAATCTGTGTCACACAGACTGACTATATGTCAGCACTTGTAGCTACCTGCAGCCAGTGTTGGGTAAGTTACTTTAAAAAAGTAATTAATTACTAATTACTACTTACTTAATAAATATTGTATTTAAAACACTTATCTAATTACTGTGTCTGAAAAGTAACTTAATTACTAAATAAGAAAATTTAACTAAATACTTCTTAAAATCCCGATGAACTTTGAGTGGAAAAACAATAGAAATTAAACTCTTTATATACATTTTTTTTTAAAGACAGAGACTCTACAGTACGCAGCGGTAGCATCTCTTCCACAATGTAGCCTGCAATCATTTTTTAAGCTCACCTTCAGATGCTTTCTGTGCTGCTGAAGTAAAATCACGTTTTGCTGCTTAGCAGGAGTTGCCGCGGTGATGGATGATGAACAAGGATCGCTCAGAAGGGTTCGTCTATGCTCTCGTGTCAGGCGCTTCGGTAGATTACTCCTGCTATTAACAGCAGCCGATGGTTTTTACATATTACTGTAATGTTCTTGTCTGCTTGTTTCAGAAAAGTGAAGAGACGGGAATATGTCCACTTCATAAAACAGCCACTCGCTTCAGCCAAGTCCAACATCCGCTGTAGAATACGACTGTGCAGCAAACTGGTGCAAAATGACCCGTGTGTTAACGTTCAGAATGAGCACAGGAAGCGGTTTGAATATCTAAGACCTCAGAGTGTCATGAAGGAGGCCGGAGTTCTCAGACTTCTTGTGGTTTGAGGCTTTTTTCTGATTGGCTGCTGTTCAAGTGAAGTACTTTCAGATTTTAACTTTGGGCTCGGCACTTATAGAGCGCTTTTCTGCTCTATCTGAACACTCAAAGCACTTTTAACTACAAGCCTCATTTAGCCAGTTACACACAAATTCATACGTTTTTTAATCTAAGCATCTTATCCAACATTCAATCGAATCCACCTACATTACAATTGCTAGAAGACCTGCTCTTCCTCCTGAGCCTGTATGTTTATAAGAGACAAATGTTGAATACTCCTCCTGAATCATATCTGTTATTAACCTCTGTCTCTCTTCCACAGCATGTCTTTATCCTGTCTTCCTTCTCTCACCCCAACCGGTCGCAGCAGATGGCCCCGCCCCTCCCTGAGCCTGGTTCTGCCGGAGGTTTCTTCCTGTTAAAAGGGAGTTTTTCCTTCCCACTGTCGCCAAAGTGCTTGCTCATAGGGGGTCATATGATTGTTGGGCTTTTCTCTGTATCTATGAAGCGCCTTGAGGCGACTTTTGTCGTGATTTGGCGCTATATAAATAAAATTGAATTGAACTGACTTGAATTAAATTATCAAGCTTATAAGTAAACTTTTATTTTTGACTCTTAAATGTGTCCTTAACAGGAAGCATGTAATCATACTCTCAGCGCTCTGTTGGGGTTTCATAGTTCCAATGAGCATAACCAATTTTGGAGGTGTGCTGCCACCTGCTGGCTGCTCCCAGTTGCTGCTCAGGCTGTCCATCTCTGAGAGGACACTGGAGCCATAGCACTTAAATGAAGCTGTGTAATATTAAAGATAAATGTTTATTAAAAGTACCACCAGATCTTAATTATGACTTCAGTGCTGTTCACAGTCAGAAAGTTTGTTTGTGTAGCGAGTAAAAGCCACCGAGTAACCGCTAAGGGCCTCTATACTACTTGTGCAAACTTTCAGGCCCAAAGCTCTTACAGGAACGAGCCCAGAATAAACGGGACAAGAGGGTCAATAACAGTCAGATATGTTAAAATTTATTATTTTAAAAGAAATAACAAAGGGTTTGCAAAAGGACTAAAACATCAAAATGGGAAAGGTCACTAACGACCACAAGATAGTCTTATTGGTGCAACCTGCCAGCAATGCAACTATCACCTGAGGGCTTGCTCTACCCCGGTGGTCTCAGATGCTCGTTGCTTTAAAAGAAACAAATCCACCCCAAATAAATCCGAGCCTGTGAAATGCACTTCACACACGCACAGTTGTTTGTCGCCAGATGCCACGTTTATTTCTAGTTTTCATTTATTATGATAGTCCACAGTCTGACTGCTCCAGTCTCAGCTGATTTCCAGCCTCCCCTCCGCTCCTCTCCTGTCTCACTATAAAAGGGTAAGGAAACCATCATCAGTCCAAACGCCATCAGCTGTTCTCACCTGCGTCTCCAGCATCGCCCCTTTGAGCTCACTGCACCACTCCTCCCCTGCAGCCGTGCCCGGGACCACACCTCCGCCACAGAGCCCAACAGAACACTTATCGCATGCACTAAGTGTTTTAGTTCAGGCAATAATCGGTGGCACTAAAATCACTCTTAATAAAACTTATTCACTGCAAATCCACACGGAGCACCTCTAAAAAGACCTAATTCCCCTAAGGTAAGAGCCCAGCTCAGGGATTGCACATTGCCCGACTAATATTGCACCAGCCCAGTAGAAATAAAAACAAACCCGGCATAAAAAACAGTTTAAAAGGTGACCCTACTAAAACCAAAAAGCCAACAAAAAGGAGAAGGAGGAAAAAAACAGTGACAAATTCACATGTGCAGCCTGCCCTGCAGGAGGCAGTACAATATAAATTAGATTATAGTGCATAAATATACTTTTTTTTTAATGTCAAATATATTAAGTTAACATACCTCCAGCAGACAGCTGTGTTTGCTGCACACCTGGCTTATCTTGGCTTATCTTCTAAAATCACTACTAAAAACATAAAATACAATAAACATCAAATACATTTCAACAAATTAAAAAAAAAAAGCACTAAAAGAGAAACAGCCTTTACCTCGAACCTCTGCTGTAGAGGTTTAAAACAACAGCTGCCGGTGGAGCTCACGGGCGCATCACTGCAACCCCCCTGGCTTCTGCTCCGCGGCTGCTGAATGAGCCCTCATCTGGGACTCTCCTTAGCTCTTACTGGGACAGTGGCGCAGCTGCCCCTCTGTGGGTCTTCCTTGGTCTCTTGTGTTCTGGGGGCCTCTGGATGTCTGGAGCCTTGATCTCCTCCATACCTGCTTCATGCCCTGGAGGACGGGGCTGTGGCCTTTACTGTCATATTCCCATATATCATTGTGATGTTGTTTATTCTATTACTCTTGTTCTCTTCTGCTTGTTTTCTTTTTTCTTTCTCAGCAGGTGATCCAGGTGATCGATATATGCATTTTCTTTTTCTTTTTATTTCTTCTGCCCATTCTGTTGGTTTTTGTTTTTTGCCCTTCTCCCCCGTCCCTCTTCTCAGCTGTTTCTCTTTCCCTCTTTCTTTCCCCCAGTCAAGTCTGTCCCGTATTCAGCAAGTGAAAATAAAATAAACAATAAAGGGTGAATCAAATGGACCATTACGGCAAGGCTGGGATGGTCAATTTGGTAAAGTAAATCCGTTGGGCATCTTTCTTTGCCTTTAGTATGGAAGAAATATAGTATCATCAGAATTCAAGTATTTTTAGACATTGAATTTATGACACTGAATTTTTATCCTCCAAATTTCCCTGCAAAAATATTCACCTGCAAAAATTCACCTGCAAAAATTCACCTGCAAAAATTCACCTGAAAAAAATTCACCTGAAAAAAATTCATCTGAAAAAAATTCACCTGCAAAAATTCAACTGCAAAAGTGATGAACTTTAATGACCCAAGCCAGAGCAATCAGCACCAGATCGAGTCGAGTGGCTCTCAGCCAATTAAATTACGCTGTTTGATCACATGACACCGTTAGCCAGCAGTGTGTCTCCTAAAAGAGAGCTGTTTAAAGGTGAGTGATTAAGTTTTTCTCATAAATAGAGATCATTACAGAATGCCTAGTCCTACTTAAAATCCCATTTATTATTATTTTTTTTATCATCTACTCGAACTAAGGAAAACGTTTGACTAACTCAAAGACAATTTCCACGCCTCCCCTGCCTGTCTGCAGAGGCAGTTTTGAATTTAGGAGCGCCAAGATGGCAGCGGCAAACCCTGGCGGCTCTCCGGTGAGTATATATATTTTTTTATCTTCAAGTTTGTCTTTTGAAACCTTAATTTTATTTAAATCCGTTGCTCACGTATAAAGTACACAGACGGGGTCTTTGCTCAACTCGTCTGAGGCGTGTCTCACTACATGCTAGCATCCTGCTAACCGAGCTACCCTTTACATGCTGTGCTTTAGAAAATAGGATACTCGTTAAAAAAAATACTCCGCAGATATTGATAGATAGACGAACACTGCAAATATAATGTTGGAAACGAGAACGGCCTTTGGTGAAGGGGTAAAATACACCATGAATAAAGCCATAGAGTGAATGGCTGCCATGGTTGCAGAACAGCCTGATTTAATGACAAGAATGGGGAAGAGTGAGGTGAAGTGAACCACAGCCACAAAACACGGTCAGACAAGGCGGCAAAAGGGCAGTGATCTGTCCGTCAGTATGAAGTTGGTGTGTGCTTTGGTGAACAAAAACTCCAGACTGGTAGCAGGAAGATGGGAGACTCGTGTTTCACTGGAATAGTGGTGAATTAAAACATCCTTTGTTGGGGACATTTCGGTGTAAATGCATCCATACAGGTGAGACAGAGGCAGACTAGACAGTGAAGAAAACAAGGCAAACATTAGAAATATAAAAACGGAAATATAGGATGAGTCGGGGATGAGTTCCTGCCCCAAGTGGAGGAGTTCAAGTATCTCGGGGTCTTGTTCGCGAGTGATGGGAGAAGGGAGCCGGAGATCGACAGACGGATTGGGGCTGCAGCTGCAGTAATGCGGACGCTGCACCGGTCCGTCGTGGTGAAGAGGGAGCTGAGTGTAAAAGCGAAGCTCTCAATTTACCGGTCGATCTACGTCCCTACCCTCAACTATGGCCACGAGCTGTGGGTAGTGACCGAAAGAACGAGATCGCGGATACAAGCGGCAGAAATGAGCTTCCTCCGAAGGGTGGCTGGCCTCCCTTAGAGATAGGGTGAGAAGGTCGGCCATCCGGGAGGGGCTCAGAGTAGAGCAGCTGCTGCTCCACATCGAAAGGAGCCAGCTGAGGTGGTTCGGGCATCTGACAAGGATGCCCCCTGGGCGCCTCCTGGGTGAGGTGTTCCAGGCATGTCCCACCGGGAGGAGGCCCCGGGGCAGACCCAGGACACGCTGGAGAGATTATATCTCTCGGCTGGCCTGGGAACGCCTTGGTATTCCCCCGGATAAGCTGGAGGAGGTGGCTGGGGAGAGGGAGGTCTGGGCCTCTTTGCTTAGGCTGCTGCCCCCGCGACCCGGCCTCGGATAAAGCGGATGAAGATGGATGGATGGAAATATAGGATTAATATAACATACAATTAGGGAAAATGTAAGGAACACAATGTAAATGATATTGTAAAGTCATTAAAACGGCATACTCTGATTAAAAGAAACACATAATTGGGTAGGATAATAATAATAATAATAACAATAATAATAATTAAAAAAAACTAAAAAAAAAACATTTAGAAGATGGGTATGTATACTTGTAGCCAGAATTTAACAACTATAAAGTTGTAGCATGTCAGTACCTTACCCCATCCATTATATCCACACTTTCAGAAAAGGATATGGTCAATATCTTTACAAATACTATCTAAACTTAAACGGGATATTCCCTCTGCTTCTTCTGCTTCTCGTATACACCCTCAGGGTTTGTGATCAGCCAGCGGCTGATATGATCATTAATCCTGTAAAATAATATTCTTTCGGTTTATGAATCTGTTTGCATGGATTTCTTAATCCGTTTCCACTGTTAGCAGAAGTTGTGCATGCAGTTTTGGTGTGCTGCTCTCCAAGACTACAAGCTGCGTTAAAGTTGGAAGTAACTGGCCGATGTTCCACTGTTGAAGATCAGCTGTGCCCATTTGTTGCACATTGTGGGTATGGAGAAGTTGAGGCTCTTGCAGGCTACCCACAATTTCCCCAAACTGAGCGATTATACATCTTGCTTCCATATTTGTATCTTGTGTCACTAAAAATGCATTTTATTTTAGTTTTATACATTGATTAATGACCTGCAGAATCTCCTTATCATATAAGGTGATTCATAATTGTCACTTTATGCTTTCTCCATTTTGAAAGTGATTACATCCTTTAGGTTCATTTTCTGCAGGCAGGTTTCTGACAGAACAGGCAGATTTAGAATATAACATGCAGCGTTCTATAGATGGACACATAAAGAAATGAAAAATTACATGTATGTGCTAACTTTCTAAACACTGTTACATTAATGATTAAGTAGATAAAACATTTATGTCAGCCTTGGCTCATAGTTCATTTAAAGACAAGAACTTTGTGTGTGTTTCAGGTCCTGCTCTCTCAAAGACTGAATGAACCTGCATTGCAGCCATGGGTCACTGTGAGCATCACAGGGAAGGTTGAAGCCGCCCGCTGCAGCTGTATGGCCGGAGTCACGGAGACCTGCACCCACGTCACTGCTCTTCTGTTTAATGTAGAAGCAACAGTGTTGATCTGTGGCACAAGGACTGTTACAGATGAACCTGCATACTGGGTTTTGCTGGGTAATATGACCAAGATACAGCCAGAGGTTGGCCATAAGATGGACTTCTCCTCTTCAGCTGCCCAAAAAAAGGCTCTCAATCAAAACATAAACAGACCATCTGTAGTGACAGGTAAAAGGAGCCGTCCTCAAAAAAGAAATCCCACCTGCTACTGTGGAGGAGTTGTCACTGCTATAATGCCATCATGTTTTATCTAGGGGTCTAGATTTATGCCTATAGTGCACTGCCATGTAAATAATTTGCATTTACTGAATGAGTATCGCTGTTCAAAAATTGAATAAAGAAACTAACTAATTTTTGCCTTTTTTTTATTAAAACCACTTTATAGAACATCACATCAGTTACAATGTAGAATCCATGTCACTGGAGCATTTTGATTCAATAAACAGTAAAAAGGTGAGCTGTGAAGACCAAGGACAAGTGCAGCTCACAGGTTTTCTATCCAAGGAATCCCAGAAGATTGCATGGTGTCATTGCCCAGCAGTTGTTCGCAGGACATATGGACTCAACCTCAACAATCCCTCACACTGAGCAGCATGAAGTGACAGTGCAGAGGAAAAACTCCAGCAGAACCAGAACCCGGTTCAGTACCAGCAGCCATCTGGGTTTGGAGGAGAGAGACAGACACAGAACTACCAAAAGTATATTTTTTTATGTGATTGACTGTTGTTGTAATTCAAGCCCTGAGTGTAGAGCAGGTAAGATATAAATTTGCATCCTAAATTCCATGCTCATGCAGAGTGTTTAGTTTATGACTTTTTCACCTGGTCATTGAACAGATGGTCTTTTAGGGTTGACCAAGCTGGTACCTTGACTCTGTTCTCTGCAAGATGTTGCAAAAAACAAAATCATATGGAGACAATATTGGACACAAAATATATAACAATTTAGTTAAATGTAGCATTAACTCATAAGTCTTGCTAAAGTAAACCTTGTATTCTGATTCATCACAGCAGCAGTTCAGTTGGATGATGTCAGCAACTGCAGCAAGTGTCTTGCTGACTGAATAATTACATCTTGCATAATCTGAAACAAACACATAAAGACAGAAACAATTTATAAATTAACGTTCGATAAAATCTAAGAATTAATCATTTATTAGATACCAATATGAATATGTCTACCATAAAACTTGTGTGGAGCGAAGTTACATTCAATCAAGATGGTCTGGCATGCTACAACTTTATAGTATTCTGGCTACAAGTATACATACCCATCTTGTACATGTTTTTTAACATTATTATTGTTATTATCCTACCCAATTATGTGTTTCTTTTAATCAGAGTATGCCGTTTTAATGACTTTACAATATCATTTACATTGTGTTCCTTACATTTTCCCTAATTGTATGTTATATTAATCCTATATTTCCATCCATCCATCTTCATCCGCTTTATCCGAGGCCGGGTCGCGGGGGCAGCAGCCTAAGCAAAGAGGCCCAGACCTCCCTCTCCCCAGCCACCTCCTCCAGCTTATCCGGGGGAACACCAAGGCGTTCCCAGGCCAGCCGAGAGATATAATCTCTCCAGCGTGTCCTGGGTCTGCCCCGGGGCCTCCTCCCGGTGGGACATGCCTGGAACACCTCACCCAGGAGGCGCCCAGGGGGCATCCTTGTCAGATGCCCGAACCACCTCAGCTGGCTCCTTTCGATGTGGAGCAGCAGCTGCTCTACTCTGAGCCCCTCCCGGATGGCCGACCTTCTCACCCTATCTCTAAGGGAGAGGCCAGCCACCCTTCGGAGGAAGCTCATTTCTGCCGCTTGTATCCGCGATCTCGTTCTTTCGGTCACTACCCACAGCTCGTGGCCATAGGTGAGGGTAGGGACGTAGATCGACCGGTAAATTGAGAGCTTCGCTTTTACACTCAGCTCCCTCTTCACCACGACGGACCGGTGCAGCGTCCGCATTACTGCAGCTGCAGCCCCAATCTGTCTGTCGATCTCCGGCTCCCTTCTCCCATCACTCGCGAACAAGACCCCGAGATACTTGAACTCCTCCACTTGGGGCAGGAACTCATCCCCGACTCATCCTATATTTCCGTTTTTATATTTCTAATGTTTGCCTTGTTTTCTTCACTGTCTAGTCTGCCTCTGTCTCACCTGTATGGATGCATTTACACCGAAATGTCCCCAACAAAGGATGTTTTAATTCACCACTATTCCAGTGAAACACGAGTCTCCCATCTTCCTGCTACCAGTCTGGAGTTTTTGTTCACCAAAGCACACACCAACTTCATACTGACGGACAGATCACTGCCCTTTTGCCGCCTTGTCTGACCGTGTTTTGTGGCTGTGGTTCACTTCACCTCACTCTTCCCCATTCTTGTCATTAAATCAGGCTGTTCTGCAACCATGGCAGCCATTCACTCTATGGCTTTATTCATGGTGTATTTTACCCCTTCACCAAAGGCCGTTCTCGTTTCCAACATTATATTTGCAGTGTTCGTCTATCTATCAATATCTGCGGAGTATTTTTTTTAACGAGTATCCTATTTTCTAAAGCACAGCATGTAAAGGGTAGCTCGGTTAGCAGGATGCTAGCATGTAGTGAGACACGCCTCAGACGAGTTGAGCAAAGACCCCGTCTGTGTACTTTATACGTGAGCAACGGATTTAAATAAAATTAAGGTTTCAAAAGACAAACTTGAAGATAAAAAAATATATATACTCACCGGAGAGCCGCCAGGGTTTGCCGCTGCCATCTTGGCGCTCCTAAATTCAAAACTGCCTCTGCAGTCAGGCAGGGGAGGCGTGGAAATTGTCTTTGAGTTAGTCAAACGTTTTCCTTAGTTCGAGTAGATGATAAAAAAAATAATAATAAATGGGATTTTAAGTAGGACTAGGCATTCTGTAATGATCTCTATTTATGAGAAAAACTTAATCACTCACCTTTAAACAGCTCTCTTTTAGGAGACACACTGCTGGCTAACGGTGTCATGTGATCAAACAGCGTAATTTAATTGGCTGAGAGCCACTCGACTCGATCTGGTGCTGATTGCTCTGGCTTGGGTCATTAAAGTTCATCACTTTTGCAGTTGAATTTTTGCAGGTGAATTTTTGCAGGTGAATTTTTTTCAGGTGAATTTTTTGCAGGTGAATTTTTGCAGGTGAATTTTTGCAGGTGAATTTTTTGCAGGTGAATTTTTTTCAGGTGAATTTTTGCAGGTGAATTTTTTGCAGGTGAATTTTTGCAGGTGAATTTTTGCAGGTGAATATTTTTGCAGGGAAATTTGGAGGATAAAAATTCAGTGTCATAAATTCAATGTCTAAAAATACTTGAATTCTGATGATACTATATTTCTTCCATACTATGGACAATAATTCTGATGCAAAAGAGCCAAACGGGACAGGCAAAAAAAGAAAAAAAAGAAAAGAGGTTTAAAACAACTGTTTGTGTAGCAGACAATTAAAACTTCTCAGGCTCTTCACCTACTCACACAACCATTGTTCACAGCCGCTAGTCAGTAGTGATGTGTCGGTCGCGAACGAATTGGCTCTTAGAGCCGGGTCTTTGACATGAAAGACGCGATCCAACTCCTTATCGCGAGCCGTGGGTTTCCCCCCCCCCCCCCTTTCTCTCACCCTCTCTCTCACCCTTTTTTCCCGCTTCACTCTGCACGCGAGCCTTGTGCTTTGCACTGGGAAGAGGGGGGAGGGGCGGTAGTTACACTCGCAGTAGCACAGGAAGAGAGAGAAAGAGAGCAGGGACAACAACGTCACATTAGAAAGGTATAGTAATCATCCACAACTATTTTCAGTTGCCGATGATAAAGGATTCAGAAAGTTTATTCATGCAGGCCCATATGACATAGAATATGCATGTTTCTTTTTGTTTTTCATATTTTAATTTATATTTAATTGTGTTGTGGTTTGTAGTGTTTTGTGTTGTTTCACTTTAAATTTGTTTTAAAGGAAAAAACTGAAAATTTAAATAGTTAAAAGTTGAACTGTGACTGGTTGGTTATATGATTTATTTATTACATTTTATGTGGAGTGAATAAATAAAAGTATATTTACGGTGGCCCCTACAGACAAAGCACATGCAAACTCCAAAACATGTACAAAAGACAACAGAAGTGCTCCAGGATGCTGGGCGCAGTGATGAGCAACTGTATAAGTGTTTTTTTTTTCTAAAGCCACCCCTGTACCATCTCCTCTGCCTGTTCCTGCTCTGAGGGTGGCTATGGTCCAGCACATCCTGTGCCTGCCAAGCACTCTGAGCCGCTGGCCCCGCTGGACCCGCTGGCCCCGCGGTCGGCCTCCAGACCAGCTACGTTGCTGCTGCTGGCCCCGTTTTGGTGCATCTCAGACACCTTTATCTGAAAGTCACTGGGTGTAGTCAATCAGTAATTAAACTCAGGTAACCCCTGAAGACTACTGCATTGCCACTGCAAGGTGACAAGTAAATTGGTCGACTGCTTGTCCAGTGAGAGCAGCAAACTCCAGGAAAGACCAATGAATGAATCAATGAGCACAGGAGACCAGTTCAATTATAGCAGAGAGAGGAACCACCAGTAATCAACCTGCAATGGTTAATTACTGCACTGGTGTTAGGTACTAACTTGCATGTTAGTACCTAACACCAGTGCAACAGAACGAGGAAGAGATAATATACAGGGTGACACTGTGAGCTGATCGGCCACAGTAGCAAAATAGCAACAGTAACACTGATGCTGTCTATGTGGGCGTGTGTATGTATTGATTTAACTCTCATATAGATCTTCATGAAGACTGACATCTATGACACTGACTTTAAATCTCATCCAAAAGCCAGAGGGGCCTCTGCCACTGCTGTGCCAGCAACATCCTGCAAAACGTGTGTTTTAGTAAAAAAAGACAGATATAAGGATCAAGATGAAGATGAAGATGGGGCTGGTGTGGGTGGTTTAGATGGCTGACTGATGCAGTTAAAATAGAAGATAATATCAAACTGTTATGGTCTGGAGTCTAGTGACTCCGTGGTTATGTTTGTGTTTATTAATATTCACAATTTTAACTTGTTTCCTGGTTATTTGTTAATTATTTCCAGTGTTTAGGTGTTCTCTCTGCCTCCTGTGTTTCTTGTGTTGTGTCTAGTGTCCCTGGTTTGATGTTTGTGCTTACTCTGCTTTTACTGTGTCTCCCTCCCATTTCCTCATTTTCCCTTTGTGCATATTTATTATGTGCGTTTACCTCTGTTCTTCGTCTCCATCTGTGTTTCCTTCATGTTTCATGTCTCAGGCTCCATGTTCTTGCTCCAGGTCTTAGTTATGGTTTCTTTGTTCGATATGTTCTTTAGTTTAGCTTTTCCTTCGTGTTGTCAGTTCCCCGTTTACTTTGTAGTGTTGTGTCAAGCCAATAATAAACGCTCGCTTTCTTTAACATACGCCTTCACACCATTTTGTGTGTGCTTGGGTCCTCATTCTCATCATGAGGTCATCTGAGAAAAATAGAGCAAACACATGCCACAAATAATATTTAGACAACCTGTTTATAACAACTGATCAGAAAATTGCATGCCTGTATTAGAAACATGTTTAGCAGGGAAGACAAGCAGGAAATAAGTCAGAGTGCCTGTTAGTGGTGTGATCACTGTGTGTTTCCTGATGTGCAGCAATACTGTTAAACCAGATGGGCATAACTACTCAAGCAGCTTTACTTGCTCACTGAAAACTGCAGAAACAGAGGTGAGTCTTGCTGGTTGATCATCCTTAAATTGTTTGAACTTCTACATATTTCATGCTTAGCTTAAAAGATCACTTTTAGTGACTACTGACACCCGGAATAGAAATACTCTACACAGCTGCATCAGCATTACAAGTGGCCTCTGCCAATGTGCAAAATTAAAATCTAAGATCTAATAAACTAATATTTGGTATTTCCTGAGGAAATCACAGAAGAGAAAAAGCGACTGGTTTCACTTTCCTCTTGTTGGCATGCTTTCTGCTGATCATAAATATTTGGATATGACTTTTGTTTACACTTCTGGGTGAAACACAAATGAAATGCCAGCATGAAACTTTGTCCAACATATGTGACTACTTAACACCTCCTTGCTCCGATCCTGTCACGTATGTGAAAGTATCATCTGTATACACACTCTTTATATATCATCACACAGACTGTGCAGCAATCCCATGTTACAAGCTCTTGTTAAGAAGAACATGTTGTAGACCTGGACATATGCAGACAGGATTATAACCAGTTATATGTTGTTATACATGATACCTTGTAATGCTCAGAGTAAAGAATTGTCTTGGTCCATGTTGAAATGATTGTTACGATTAGACTCGTGAGAGGAAGTGATTCATTTTTGCTTCCATAAATATAAACTGTACATGAAAGATAACATCACTAATGATTTCTATACTTGCATGTTAAGCTCTCAACTTTGCTTTTAATGCTGCAAGACTGTAGGGTGCATCATATAGAAAGCAACCTGAGACAACTGTTGTGAACTGAATTTAGTCAAACTGTCAGCAAACTCCCCCAGAAAGCTCCATGTATTAACATTACTGTCTTAAAAAGAGATGCAGTAGAGTTCAAAAGAATATTTAAAATTAGTTTGACTTTGTTTTGTTTAACAATAAAATTAGACTATGATGGTAAAGCCATTCAAAGAGAGAATAAAGTGGATTTGTTTTTCAGCTGAAGAAGAATGGCTGACTCAAAAAACATGACTTCATCTTTCAACCAGACCTGTGATCCAGTTGTCCCATCACTCAACACTTTCTTTGTACTGGTCTACAGTCTGGTGTTTCTGGTAAGTTTCTAATCTTCAGTGCTGTGCTAGAAATTGCTTTAAGGTTCTCAAAGGACTGTATGTACCAAGGTTCTCTTCTCCTCCCCCTCTCTTTGTCTCTTCAGGTAGGTTTACTCCTCAATGGCTTCATCTTAAAGTTTTACATTGGTCAAGCTCAGCAGCAGGAGTCAAACAGTTTGATGGTCTACCTGAAGAACCTGACAGCTGCTGACTTCCTGCTCTGCCTCTCTCTGCCACTGCGCATCGCCCACTATGGTAGCAAGTCATTCATCATTCGAAGGCTCTACTGCAGCTTTGGAGCGTCTGCCCTCTTCCTCAACATGTACGCCAGCATCTTATTCATGTGTTATATCGCTGCCAACAGGTAAAGGACCTCTACTGATTTCCCACTACAGTTCATGACAGTGTTAATGAATAACAACCCTGCATTCCTGATGAATGTGTAAACATATCATTTTAACTTGATAATGACCTTTGCAAATTTGGTACCACTGTGACTGATTCGTGAAGTTATCTACTGTCTCCTCTGTCTTCTCTCTTCAGGTATCTGAAGATCGTCCATCCTTCAGGAACTCATGTCCTGCAGTCACTGCGAACTGCACACATCATCTCCATGGTCACCTGGGTTTGTCTCCTGGCTCCATCAATTACATTTGCCATCGCCTTTTTCATCACCCAGAAACCTCTGACGTTTACCCCCAGCCACTGTGGGGCCCTCTTTAGTGTATCGATCAGCCTGTTCTTCAAAATCCTCCACACCCTCTGGACCATCATCTTCCTGTTGGTCTTCATATCCCTGGTCTTCTTTTACTACAGCACCTCCCGCAGGGTGCTGCAGGCACAGCAGAGGCAGCTGGCCTCCTCCAATGCTGAGAAGCTGGTGAAGTCTCGCAGGAACATGTTGGTGCTGGTCAGCATCTTCTGTGTTTGTTTCGTGCCCTATAATCTGGTTCGTCTTCCTGCCACTTTTCTGTGGACCAGTTGCTCTGCAGGTCCAGTATTGTTCTACTTGGAGGAGGTGGCCATCATGCTGTCAGTTTTCAACATCTGTCTGGACCCTGTTGTTTACTTTTTCCTCTGTAAGACTTTTCGAGCTCAGGTGAGAAGGATGTCCAGGAGAGTCGATGATCCAAACGAACAAGCAAACAGACCAGAAGAGTGAGAGCAGCAACAGCAACAAGTAAAGAAAAGAGCTCAGACATCAACTCAAGTTCAGTGAAACCAGTGTCAGGGATTCCAGGTCCTCATGAACCACAGGAGTTTGTACTGAGCTCAGCACAAAACCACTCCCACACAAACAACATCAGTGTTCATGTGTCAGCTTTTTTCTATACAGCTTTTAGGGTGTTCTCATATCCTGCTGATGTAACACAAAATCAAAAATATTTTTTCTCATTCAAATTACGTCAATTAAATCTGATCAAGTGCACTTTTCATCATCATTACTATGTAATAATCGAGAGACGCAGCACAGTTTCATCAGTTGGGAAGACCTAATTCTCATCTGAGGGTCGGAGAAAAGAAACTATTTAATCTGATGGTCTCAAAATCAGAGGTTAAAAAGAGAAGCTGTTTTAGAGCATAAAAAACAGGTTTAAATAATCCAATCATTTTACATTTCAAACTCAGCTTTTACAGAAATCATCATAAAATTAAAGCCGATTCATTTTAAATATTACAATTTTTACTTTAATTTTTAATTCTTGTTTCTTGTCATAAATACAATTTTGCAACCACCCAGACTTTTCAGGCATGACTTAATTCTGTTTACACCTCTGGATCCACAGTCAGCCCTGAACAATATGGCCGCTGCGCTCACACATTATTCTAACAGCAGCAGTCACCACTGTGACTACACTGAAGAGGACATAAGCTGTGGCCTCTACATGTCAGCCACCACCCAACCAGATTCACAGTTCAAACTAATAGTCTTGAGTGAGCTCATGATCTAATCAGTCCTCACGGGACAGTTAATATCTGTATAAAACTCTTTAACTTCACTTTATTAGTTACATAGATGGAACAACAGTAATGCATTAGAGCGTCTATTTATATGTTTGTATGATGTGCACGTATAACCACAGCAGCTACTTCCTGCTCCTGCTACAGCAAGATTTCTCATCACAGAGCTAATAATAAAGTGTATCTAGTGTTACAAAGTGTGTGTCTCTTTGGTACCTTGTGTTTTAATATCTGTTGTTATTTATGAACAGGAAAGATGATCACAGAGCTGCAGGAACCTGGTGACACTTACTAACATTTAGGTTTTTAAATGATGCTTCATGCGGCATCTGTGCTGTATTATCTCAGCCAGGGTTTTATTCACATAAATAAACAAAGCAAAACAAAATTAAACCTCATCTGAAAAATATCAGCTAAAATAAATACAGTGGCTGAAGCAGCCCAACACAGAAATGACCAGAAATCACACTGCATGTATCTAATAACCTGAGCTGGTGTATTTTAGTGTGGACATGTACTGACTTTTTCTGTGGATCATATTTAGGCTACTTTGTGGTATCACTCCACTAAATGCTCACGCTAAGAGATCTTTTTATCTTTATCATCATATGATCTGTAACGACGCTCAGTTTGAGCTCAGGAAGTGGTTTGAAAGTCTAAGACCTCGGAGCGTCATGAAGGAGGCCAGAGTTCTCAGCCTTCCTGTGGTTTGCAGATTTTTTTGTTAGTGGCTGCTGTTTAAGTGAAGAACTTTTCGAACTGCTGATTAAAATTATTTTTAAATTTACTATGTAATATCTTTGGCCTTACACTTTAACACAAAACAAGACATATGCATTTGTTATCTTTTGAAATCAATAGTATGTGAGTGTGTGACCGATGCTTATGAAAATCCACATACCCACCCATTCATTGATTTGTTCCTCCAACATTAAACACGTCCATTAACCAGATGTGAGCTGAGGAGTCATAGGATAAGTTCTGAAGATAAATAGATCATCTCAGCTAAACTGGCAAAGAGGTTTACTTCCTGCAACCTTGAGAGATCTCCGCTCATCCTCCCTCATTTATAAAACAGTCTGCAGCACCTATAGAAACATAGAGAAAACCTGGACTGGAACACTGGTCTGACTGGAGTCAACACTCGACCGAGTAAAAGAAAAAAGAAGAAGAGAAATGGCTTGATGTATATAAATAAATATATAAATAAATATTATATATATAAAAAACACAAAAAACACCCAGCACGCCCCTGCGGGCGGTTTATCCTTCAAGCTCGGGTCCTCTACCAGAGGCCTGGGAGCTTGAGGGTCCTGCGCAGTATCTTAGCTGTTCCCAGGACTGCGCTCTTCTGGACAGAGATCTCCGATGTTGTTTCCGCGATCTGCTGGAGCCACTCGCCTAGCTTGGGAGTCACCGCACCTAGTGCTCCGATTACCACGGGGACCACCGTTACCTTCACCCTCCACATCCTCTCGAGCTCTTCTCTGAGCCCTTGGTATTTCTCCAGCTTCTCGTGTTCCTTCTTCCTGATATTGCTGTCATTCGGAACCGCTACATCGATCACTACGGCCGTCTTCTTCTGTTTGTCTACCACCACTATGTCCGGTTGGTTAGCCACCACCATTTTGTCCGTCTGTATCTGGAAGTCCCACAGGATCTTAGCTCGGTCATTCTCCACCACCCTTGGGGACATCTCCCATTTTGACCTCGGGACTTCCAGGTTATACTCGGCACAGATGTTCCTGTACACTATGCCGGCCACTTGGTTATGGCGTTCCATGTATGCCTTGCCTGCTAGCATCTTGCACCCTGCTGTTATGTGCTGGATTGTTTCTGGGGCATCTTTACACAGCCTGCACCTGGGGTCTTGCCTGGTATACATATATATATATATATATATATATATATATATATATATATATATATATATATATATATATATATTAGGGGTGCAACGATACACGAAATTCACAATTCGGTTCGGTTCGATACTTTGGTGTCACGGTTCGATATTTTTTCGATACAAAATAAAATGTTCATGCCTTTTTAATTTGTCATTTATTAAACTTATAAATATATATTTTAACTCAAAAGTACAGTTTTTAAATTTAACCCTAACCCTTGTGCGTGTTTTTTATTTTGACAGCGAATGCGCACCTGCGGACCACTTATGTGCAGCCCTGGTTATTTAGCTCATTATATCTCAGCCACAGAAATTCTTTTGTCCATGAAACCATAAAGCTGCACTTTCTTTTTGCCTTATAGTCTGATTTGTCATAACTTTTCCGTTTTGCGGTAAGCTTTTCTTTGGCTGTCACTTCTTCACCCTGACCTGTCTTATTTGGCTCAGCAAAACTGAAATAATATAAAATATATATCATATGTCCTGCTGCTTTTACACATGCACTCACATAAGCTCAGCGATTCTCTGCACGATCAACCTCTCACATGTTTAAGCTGCGGGAGATTTCACTTGTCATGTTTGCATAGTAAGCTAACGATTAATAAGACGATGTCAGAGGAATTGGTGCACAAATTATCATCACTCACCAATCAGTGCTGTCGCTCTCTATACACAGTTCACGCGATTGCAAAGTGAAAGCAAAAAACAAGCGCAAATTCAAACACGATTTCAATATGTCACATATTGACAGTGGCTCACCGATGCCAATGACATAATTACCCAGCTACATTTCTGAAAGAATGCAAAAGCATTGACATATATTTTTCCTTCCTACAATAGCCCGACGGGCAGGGAAGAGATAGATTTTGGTAGCCCGACTGAAAAAATCGCTAGCCCCGGGACGTCGGGCTAGCGATTTTGCGAGCCCTGTATCTGATTGAGGAATCACTCATCTTTGGAAAAGAGAGTTTATTACAGAGAAATGGCTCTTTCCAAAATAAAAGCTATACTATACGCTTCTTCTGGGCTATATTCTCAGCAGCATATTAAACATATCAGGTCTCCATAAGGAGAATCCTGTGCTAACAGCTGTCTAAATGACTCGGGTAAAGTTTGTAGCATGCATGCTTGTTGTTTTTGTCTTTGCACTAGGATGATGTCGGCGTAAATGTGCAGTCATATTCGTTGTGTTCCCACTAGTGCTTTCAGGTTAACCTCGTTAAAATGACCTTAATAACTGTTCTGTCTACCAGTAGCTGGTGTTTTGCGCCTCTGGTATTCTTGCCAATTCCTTTCTGTGTCCCGCTCATGTATTGACCCATGAGCCTGTTCATCTTAGCCAATATGATGCCTGACAGGAGCTTCCATGTAGTACTGAGGCAGGTTATTGGTCGGTAGTTGGAGGGGACCGGTCCCTTCTTGGGGTCCTTGGGGATCAGGACCATCCGACCTTCAGTTAGCCATTCCGGGTGTCTCTCATTAACTAGCAGCTGGTTCATTTGTGCGGCCAGACGCTCGTGGACTGCAGTCAGCTTCTTTAGCCAGTAGGCGTGAACCATGTCGGGCCCTGGTGCTGTCCAACTCTTCATACTGGAGACCCTTTCTTGGATATCTGCCACTGTGATGGTTACTGGACCCTGTTCAGGGAGGTCGCTGTGGTCTGCCCTCAGATCCACTAGCCACTGAGCATTGCAGTTATGGGTTGCGTCCTTCTCCCATATGCTCTTCCAGTATTGCTCCGTCTCCAGCCTTGGTGGTGCTGTTCTCTTATTATTGTTCCCTTGCCACTGAGAGTACACCTTTGCTGGTTCTGTGGAGAACAGCTGGTTTATTCTCCTGCCTTCTATCTCTCTGGTGTACCTCCTCAAGCGGCTGGCCAAGGCTGTGAGTCTTTGCTTGGCAGTTTCCAAGGCCTCAGGTATGGACAGCTTGCTGTATTTCTTATGCACCTTCTTTGTCGCACCTTTCTGCAACTCCGTTAGTTGGCTAACCTCCCTCCGTGCCACTTTGATCTTGCCCTCTAGCCTCCTTCTCCATGGAGGGTACTGCCCCTTGTCGCTGTTCAACTTGTAGCCAAGCATCTCACTGATCACTGCTGCCGTATCGTAGATCAGCTTGTTAGTGTCGGTAATCGTGGTTGTAGGTATTGTCCATAGTGCTGCATTAACATCATCTAGCAGACCTTCTGAGGGTACTTCACGTAATCTTGGTAACCGGCTATGGGGGATCCAGGTTTCATCGTATTTGATCGGAGCTGGCTTGGCCCTGGCTTATCGAAGAATTAAGAAAGCAGAGCCGGCTGTTCAAACCCCCACAAGGCTGCCCGCTGGGATTGAAACGATGGGACGAAGCGTGAGTTTCTCAAAATGGGCTCATTGAGTGCAGCATGGATAAGATCTTGGAGAAGCTTACGGCTGCTGTGAATACTCAGAATAAGAACTCTGAGCGAAAACTGATCACATCTTGGAGAAGCTCACTGCGGTCGTGAGTTCTCAGAATCTGCTCTTTGAGCACAAGAATGACAACATCACGGAGCGTAAGCTTCCTGGGTACCACCATCACCCAGGACCTGAAGTGGGAGCCCACCATCACCTCCGTCATCAAGAAAGCCCAGCAGAGGATGTACTTCCTGAGGCAGCTGAAGAAATTCAACCTGCCAACACGGACGATGATGCAGTTCTACACTGCAATCATCGAGTCCATCCTCACCTCCTCCATCACCGTGTGGTACGCTGGAGCCACTATCAGGGACAAACTATCAGGGACAGACTGCAGCGTGTTGTGCGCTCTGCCGAGAAGGTGATTGGCTGCAGACTCCCATCTCTGCAGGACCTGTACACCTCCAGGACACTGGGGCGTGCAGCTATTTATGACACTATGTTTGCACTGAAGCACCGCAGCAATTTCCTAATGTTGTAAACCTGCTCAACATTTGGCAATAAACCCCTTTCTGATTCTGATTCTGATTCTGATTCTGATAACATCATGGAGAAGCTCACGGCTCTCCAACGGGAGATTATAAATATATATAATATATATAATATATATGTAATATATATAATACGCCTTGAGGTGACTGTATGTCAGGACTGCATGTTTTGTCTGTTTTTGTATTTTTGCATGTTGTGTATGTAAAACCACAGCAACTCCTTCCTCCACCGATTTCCACTGATCTGACATCGTGACATTTCACAGCACAAAGCTAATAAGAGTGTGTATCGACTTTGACAAAGTGTGAATCTCTTTATACCTTGTAGGTTTTTTTTTAATACCTCAAGGGAAATTAGAACACGCTAATACTCTGAACAGTAACAGCAATGCTATAACCTGCAGTGACATTCTGAAAATTGTCTTTTGCAATGACATCTCGACATCATACTTTATTACCAGACTGACAGCATGCCCAAAGTGATCCCTGCCTCTCTCCTATTGCAAAACAAAAGCCAAACTGCAAGCCTAGTTGGATAAGTGGTCAGAAAAAATAAGAAAAGGTATGCAAGCCAATAGATAGGATCTTAAATCCTCAGAATGTAACTAAACAACTCAAAGAAAGCTTAGAGTAACAATTGAAAGAAAATGATGTATTTTCCGAACTTTTTCTCTCATGTGGCAAAATGTAAACTGCTGTTCAAAACATTTAGTGTTAAAATCATACATACACAACCAGCTGCTGAGCCTGCACCTGATGAACATGCCTGTTTTATAATCAGAGATGGTGAGAGCTGCTGTCCCCTGACTGTGCTTTCATAGTAAGTTAGTAACTCATAGCACAGCGGTGAAAGCTGAGGCAGCAGAGCACCTCGCATGCTGCTCTTCCATCAGTTTCCATCAGCTGGTGCAGCTGGTTTTGATGAGCAGGATGACTAAAACATTTCAATATAACATCAAAGAGCAGCAAAGAAGGAATTTAGTACTAATCCCCAAGCCTTTAGAAAGAATATGCAGTACAGATAAATCAAAGATCCACACCCCCCAAAAGTTCAGATCAAATACAGATTTTCATGGAGGTGGAAATACTCTGTGCTGCTGCTTTGCTTCCAGATTGCATGTGTTTAACTTTACATCTTGTTGAAGAGTTATTGCTATAAGTTATAAGTAAAAGTGCAGACACGTGACTGATCAGAAAAAGACGTGTTTGTTTCCTGTGGATACAAAGCTGTAAACACAGAGAGGAAATGGTTGCATGTTAGAAGTGTGATCACTGTGTGTTTCATGATCTGCAAGAATATCGTTAGACTGAGAGGACATACAAGCAGCTTTTCCTGCTCACTGAAAACTGCAGAAATACAGGTGAGTCTTGCTAGTTGCTCTGTGCACACAGGTGTTTCTTCCAAAAACTTCACGTACAGTTATCTGAACAGCTGAACTAAAAGCTCTGCTCATATGTTCTGAGGAAAGATGTACAAAACTTTTTAGCAGCTGAACTGCAGTATTATAAAAACGTGAGTGCTACAGACAATCTGAAACTGAACATTTGATACTTCACACGATAATAATCAAAAATAAAAAATGTTCCTCATTTTCATTATCTGTGGTAACACATAAATATTCAACATTCACTGTTTTCTTTATTTCTTCGCCATCAAAATACTTGGATATGACTTAATGTAAAATACAAATGTTTCCTTGATTTTCAGTGTGAGGCATGAAGATCTGAACCAGTGTGAAACTTGGTGCATTATATGTGACAGCTTAACACCTTGCTCACATTCAGATATCATCACATTTGGCACACTTCCATGTTACAATCTCTTTGTAAAACAACATGAGGAAGTGAATCCTTGGTCTTTGACTAACAGTAGACTCTATCGAGCCAGATACTTTGAAAGACGGATCTCAATGAAAAGGATTAATTTTTCAGCTTCAGGAACATGGTTGACCCAAAAAACATGACTTCGCCTTTGAACGAGACCTGTGATCCTGTCGGCACATCGGTCAACCCTTTCTTTATGCTGGTCTACAGCCTGTTGTTTCTAGTAAGTTTCAAATCTTCAGATTGTGGACTGTTATTAATTTGACAAAAGATCTTTGTGCATGTGCTAAATTCCTGTTCTCCATGCTTCGTGTCTGTTCAGGTAGGCTTACTCCTCAATGGCTTGATCCTGAAGTTTTACTTTTGTGTAGCTCAGCAGCAGGCATCAAGCAGCTTGATGGTCTACATGAAGAACCTGACAGCTGCTGACTTCCTGCTCTGCCTCTCTCTGCCACTGCGCATCAGCCACTATGGTAGCACATCAGTCATCGTTTGGCAGCTCTACTGCAGCTTTGGAGCTTCTGCCCTCTTCCTCAACATGTACGCCAGAATCTTATTCATGTGTTATGTAGCTGCCAACAGGTAAGGAGCCTTTACTGCTATTGATTACAAAAAGTGTTAATGACCACAAACGCTGTGTCCCTGACTAAATTATCAATGTGTATGCACTGTTGCACCCAATGTGACCCTGTGTCCTGTATTGAGATTCACTGCCCGTTAAACTCTCTCTTGCATCACTTCCTCCAAGGAACAGACACATGTTGTATTTGGACAGGATTTAATGCAAAAAATTGTGAAACTCAAATGACACAAAATACAGAAATGTCACATAAACTCAAGCTTAGATTTGAATTCTTTCTATTGACATATAAAACACATCATACATTTCAAATCACTTTAATAATATCATATACCCTGTCTGATAATTGACCACAGGTAAGAAACTTACTCATATTGCCACTCAAAGGGATTTAATACAGTGGACGGCTTTAGATTGGAAGGAACAACCATGTCCTGCTTCACTCATGAGTAACTTCCTGTCACACTTCTAATAACTAACAGTTCCTGAAAGCAGCAACTCAGTGGTATTAGTTTCAGTATGGTAATCTCAGGCACTCTGTTGCAGCACCCCCGTGAGGATGAAGGTTGGCTGAGAAAATAGACAGTGAGTGTGATGGAGTTCAACAGAAAAGAAGCATTTATTCAGGCATTTGGAATATTTTTTTAAATACCGTTGGTTTTTGGTTTTTTACTGTTTGTTGGTTTTTTTTTTTTTTTGTCTGTGTTATTTGCCAAGATTACTTTAATGATCCTAATATCACCGGAAAAGCACAGAGTTGATACTGTCAGGAACAGTTGGAATTTTTTCAATTGTGCCAGTGGTTGAAAGTTGTGGTAATTTGACCTAAAATGACAGATTTGGCTCCACTGTGACTGATTAGTTGAAGTTGGATGCTTTGTCTTCTCTATTCAGGTATCTGAAGATCGTCCGACCTTCAGGAACTCATGTCCTGCAGTCAGTACGAACTGCCAACATTGTCTCCATGGTCACCTGGATTTGTCTCCTGGCTCCATCAGTTACTTACGGCATCATGTTTTTAATCACCCAGAAACCTCTCAAATCAAATCAAATCACTTTTATTGTCACATCACATGTGCAGGCACACTGGCACAGCACATGCGAGTGAAATTCTTGTGTGCGAGCCCCACAAGCAACAGACAAACACAACAACACAAACGAGCAAAATACAAGAATGGCTACATCTGAAACTAATAAATATATGTACAATATATAATAGTGTATGCATTTCTGGATGTGTATACTAAATATTATCCTACGTGTGTGTGTGTGTGTGTGTGTGTGTGTGTGTGTGTGTGTGTGTGTGTGTGCGTGTGCGTGTGTGTATACACATTTTTACAAATTAAATAGTAAAAAAAATAAAATAATAATAATAAATAAAATATATAAAAATATACAGAGTTGAATATGTGCAAAACAAGTGGCATTTATATACAGTGTGGAGTGCATAATGTTGAAGTTCCAGTAGTGAAGCTGAGGTGTCTATGACGTGTTCATCAGTCTGATGGCCTGATGGAAAAAGCTGTCTCTCAGTCTGCTGGTACGGGACCGGATGCTGCAGAACCTCCTTCCTGATGGAAGCAGTCTGAACAGTTTATGGCCGGGGTGACTGGAGTCCTTGATGATCCTCCCCGCTTTCCTCAGGCAGCGCTTCCTGTAGATGTCTTGGAGGGAGGGAAGCTCACCTCCAATTATCCGTTCAGAGCACCGCAGTACTCGCTGGAGAGCTTTGCAGTTGTAGGCGGTGCTGTTGCCATACCAGGTGGTGATGCATCCAGTGAGGATGCTCTCAATGGCACAGTGATAGAAGGTCCTGAGGATGCGGGGGCTCATGCCGAATCTTTTCAGTCTCCTGAGAAAGAAGAGGCGCTGCTGCGCCTTCTTCACTGTTTTGTTTGACCTCTACCTCTGACCTCTATCCCCAACCACTGTGAGCTCCTGTTTAGTGCATCAGTTAGTCTGATGTTAAAAATCATGCACACCTTCTCTGCTATCATCTTCCTGTTGGTGTCCATATCCCTGGTCTTCTTCTACTACAGCACCTCCGGCAGGGTGTTGCAGGCACAGCAGAGGCAGCTGGCCTCCTCTGGCTCTGAGAAGCTGGTGAAGTCTCGCAGGAACATGTTGGTGCTGGTCAGTATCTTCTGTGTTTGCTTTGTGCCCCATCACCTGTTTCGAGTTCTATTTGTTTTTCTGTTGAACACCTGCTCTGTGGATCCAGTGTTGTACTACCTGAAGGAGGCAGCCACCATGGTGTCAGTTTTCAACATCTGTCTGGACCCTCTGGTTTACTTTTTCCTCTGTAAGACTTTTCGGGCCCAGGTGAGAAAGGCGTCCAGGAGGACCAACATCCAACAAGCAAACACAGAGAGTCAGAGCACTGAGGAGAAACTGAGCATCATTAAGAGCAGCAAGTCAAACCAGTGAGCTGTAAGGAAACAAAAATCAAGTCATCACAAAGGCAGGACTAGATGTTATTCCGTTTTTCTTTTTGTTTTAAGGATCAAATGAGTAATCCCAATTCTTTATAAAGCACAGGAGTTTCTGCTGAGCTGCAGTAAAAGGCTGAATCAGCCAAATTCCACCTATTAGTACAACATGTGATTTAACATGAATAAACTGAACCAGTCTATGATAAACATCATACAAACAATGCATGGTGTCAACACAGTACCCCATAAAAGCCAAAGCTGGCCACCTTGAGTTTCCCTCTACCAGGTGTCTGTTTCTGTAAAAAATATTTTTGTACACACTATATTTTAACACATTTTGCTGATATAAAGACTTGGCAAGAAGTAAGGAATAAAGTAGAAATATGACAATTAAATATTTTCTGAGTTTTTACTTTTTACCCCTGAGTCACCTCAAACACACCAGCATTCATCTACAGGCAGTCCGATCATTGTTTCTCTCATAATACCAGGTGAAACATTCACAGCTATTTCCTCTGAAGGAAGTTGTAACTCTTTTTCACCAGTGGGTGGAGATGGGAGGTCTAATCTGCTGAAAATCAGTAACTGTTACAATATAGGATAGGATTCAACTTTATTGCCATTACACATGTATAAATGCAGGGTCATGAAATACAGTTTGCATCTAATCAGAAGTGCAAGAGTAGTAAGTGCAATAACACAAATGTACAGATGATCTGTATAGCATATAGATGTTCTATATTACTGTACAGATGGGCAGATATACAGATGCACCATGAACAATTATACAGACTTTCTAAATAGATGTGCTACATATAGACCAATGTACCGGTGTGAGTTAAACAGATCTACAGAGTCCTATGAGTGTACGCACCATAACAGAGACTATGCCAGTGTCCTAAACTATAACAGTAACCACTGTGAGCATATGGTGAATGTTGAGAATGAATGACAGTCATGATCATGGTCACTGGGAGGGATAGGGGGGTATGGATGGAAAGGTTCAGCGGGAGATTGAGTTCAGTGGGGTGACAGCTGTGGGTAATAAGCTGTTCCTAAACCAGCTGGTTTTAATCTGCAGGGTCCTGTAGCGTCTTCTGGAGGGGAGGAGCTGGAAAAGTTTATTGTCAGGATGAGAGGAGTCCCTGAGAATGATGCATGCTCGTGTATACCTCTCTTCTTGTGGACATCCTCAATAACAGGAAGTGGTGTCCCTGTGATAGTTTGGGCATTGTTGGCGGCTGCAGTGCCTTGCGGTCAGCAACAGAGCAGTTCCGATACCAGACTGTGACACAGTTGGTCAGGATGCTCTCTATCGCACACCAGTAGAAGTTTGCCAGTATGTCAGTAGACAGGTGGTTCTGCTACAATGTCTTCAAGACAAAGAGGCACTGATGGTTGACAGATACAATTATTTCATGGTGAGACCTGAAGGAGTCAACTGTGCCAAAATGAATTAATTAAATACACCATTAAATAATTATTTAAATGTGTCAATAATTAATTAAATGTGTCATTAATTAATTAAATGTGGCAATATTTAATTAAATGTGTCATTAATGAATTAAATGTGGCAATAATTAATTACATGTGTCGTAAATATTTATGTAATTAATTAATTATTGACACATTTAATTAATTATTTAATGGTGTATTTAATTAATTCATTATGGCAGTCCTGGCCCTGCGGCTGTCTTCAAGAATTTATTTTATCTGTCAGCCTCACCCATCAGGTGGCCAAGTCAGGGGGTGGGGTTCACACTGATCGAGTCATAACCATTGCTTTTGCCTGGTGGCCGTTGTTCAGTGGGTACTCCCAGTGGAAATGCTCCCACCCCCCCGCCACCCCCCCCCTCTTTCCTCCTTGTATAAAAAAATGTTAAATGTTAGTTTTAATTCAAAATTAATGCTTAACAAAGTTTAACACAAATGAACACCAGATAACAAAGAAAACGAATGGTTAAGCCTAACATGCTCAAGTGAGACATTAAACTTTACTAAAACTATGCAGTTATGAAACTTAACTTTAACCTCAGCCAAACCGATTTGCTCAATTGTAAATAAAACAGCAAAGTAAACATGACCCAACAGACAAAACCTGAGTGAATTATGTCCTGTGTTTAATCACTGAGAGCTAAAACTCAGCGGAGGTTTTAAAGCTGTGTGCCAGTGATCGGATATCAGCCGCTGATAAAGTTGGTCCGTGGTTCGAGTACTCTAGTTTTCTCAGTGTCCATCACCTCCTTTTAAATCTCGTTTGTCATCTTTAACACAGGTCAGTCACTCTGAATGAAACACAAGCTCCAGCAGCTCTGTGCTCAGGAAACAAACTACATTTACTTATCTTGTGCAGAATATTGTGCCGAAATTACGTTATATCAAGCTGCAGCTGCCCACGTTAAACTGTGGCTATCACCAGGTAACGTGGGCGTCTTTCCTGAATTAGCAGCAGGTGTTAAACAGCTGACAGGTGAGGAGGATGTATGCAGAGAAGCTGAGGGTCTGTCGAGCTGATCGCTGGTATCGTGAGCACAATGTCGGCTCGTTATTTAAGTTACAGAAGCACAGAGACACAAGACCAGGCAGAAAGAGACAACCGTCACGTGAAAATGAGAATCTGCGGATGCCACATGTGGAACACACAATTCTAACCGGTTAACGTAAAAAACAGTTCGAACATCGGAGCTGTGAGCTCAGTACACTGTCAGCTGACTGTTATCGGAGCTAGCAACATCTGGGAAAACATCGGAGGAGTTTTGCAAACATGCTCTATGTTGACAACCTGATCAGATATGTAAAGATTACACCACTACACATTATTAAAGTATAGTTTGTGACAGAAAAACAGGGTATTTTAAAACTGTATTTACAGTTTAGAGTAGGGCTGGGCGATATGGCCTAAAATTCATATCGCGATATATTGTTTTCTTCTGTATAACGTATTTTCCACAGTATAAGGCACACTTAAAATCCTTTAACCCTAGAACACTATCACTATAAATAGTAACACAATCACTAATGCCGGGTGATTTTTACCCGATATAATATAGCCAATAAAAAGTAATCAAATATATCAAAATATGACAACACATGACAAATTAGAGTGGTCTTCTTTTACTTTCAACTGTGCCATGTCTAACAAAATGAAAAAAAAAACAAACCTAAAACAAAATAATGACTCTGGAAAGATGGTCTTTGGTCCACCCATTCCTGGGACATTTGAGACTTCCCTGGTGAAGGCACAGGCTCCTCGACACGCAAACAGCTGCAGGAGAGAGAAATCATGTAAATGTATTTGCTCGGGTGTAAATCACCCAGCGATAGTGTTCTAGGGTTCATTTTCTCAAGAATCGAGAGTGTGCCTTATGTATGAATTCTGGTTGTGCTTACTGACCTCGAACCGATTTTGGCTGCAGAAATCTGTTAAAAATGTTTTAGTACAACTTTGGTAAGCCGCACTGCTTGATGGATTGTCAGAGCATTACGGCTGCCGTAGTGAGGAGCTTCGCGGAGTAATCTGGGTCCAAAACTCCGTCCATTCAGGTCCCAAAGTCAAAAGAACACTAAGAGTTAAAAACGGTCTAAATTCTTTAATCTTTAATAAAATGATCAGCGTTGCTGCTTTACCAGGTGTAACAATTACGTTTAACATCCAGGCATCCATGAAAGCATAATTTATTAAATTTAACGGAGTTAGAAGTGAACAGGAAGTTAGCTCGCTAGTTTCCACCTAAACATTTCATACCATGTTCTGACTGAGAGATTTTTGAAACTAATTAAAATGTACAGCTCTGCTAACACTTCCAACATAAATAAACACAGAAAACTAAACAGCAGTGGTGTTTGCAGGGTTACTGAAGTTGGACTACCTGGTATATAATGTTGTGCTACGTGATTGCTAGCGACACAGCTATGTTAGCATAACATTAGCACAGTGAAGCTGGAGGATGAACGCCAACTTTTTTTCCACTCGATAAAAGTTAACGTGAGGGATCCAAGTGGTCAGGGACAAATGCAATCGCATAGCAGGATGCTATACACAGGCCAAACTTTGGTCAGGAGAACAACTGAGATTATTCATCCACAATACGAGGTTAGTTATTAATATACTGCAACAACATGGGAATAGAGCAGCTGTGAGAGAATTCAACATTAATGAATCAATGTTACGGAAGTGGAGGAAGCGCATGTGAAATGCACTACACACAGGTACACACACACACACAGGTCTTTGTCTCCAGATGCCACATTTATTTTTGGGGTTTTTTTTTTGTGGTTATGACCGACAGTCTGACAGCTGTCGGTCCCAGCTGATTTCCCTCTTCCCTCCGCTCCTCTCCGTCTCACTATAAAAAGGGTAAGGAAACCATCATCAGTCCAAATCGCCATCAGCTGTTCTCACCTTCGTCTCCAGCACCGCCCCGTTGAGCTCACTGCACCACTCCTCCCCTGCAGCCGCGCCCGGGACCACAACTCCGCCACAGCACAGTTTTTGGCTTTCACTCACACTAAAACATGCATTTTGCTGCACTCTTTACACTCAGGGCTCTAAAAGTAAAATTTGAAGATTTGAAGTGAGACACACGACTGAAGGTCCATAGTGGGTCAACACAATGATTTTATTAAAACATATATGTGGTGAAGATGAGCTCTGCAAAACATCAGCCTCGATCTCCCCAGAACAATAGTTGGGGTGTGATACTTGTAGATATGATGACCATGATGACATGCGTCACTGCAGATGCATGTTCCAGTAAGTCCAGCCTGGACATATTCTAAAAAAGAACAGCTCCTTCCTGTACCACCCGCCAGATGCATCCTGTTATTACACTCTTCTGGGCTTATCAGAACGAAACTGTCACGTATGCAGGTACACAACATTTGCAGTCAGTTCACTCAGGCAGACTATGTGTCTGTGTTTTAACCTCAGTGCATGACCCCCCTCTATGTCACCTGTTATCAGGCAAACTTCAATGCAGCAGGCTGCTGAATGCACACAGGCAATATGTAAATTGTACTGTAAACATGTAGGCAATTCTTTCAATAGCTGTACTTTGCTCCATAGATCGGCCAGACGTCGCGCTGCCCGTAGCTTCGAACCACTAATTAACTTGGCCGAGCTTCAACTCTTTACTTATGCCATATGTGTATAACATGATTACAGTTGCACCTGCAATGAAAGATTATTATGTGCTTATGCTAACACCTGAAATACAGACTTTAATGTAACAACAGTTTCAATAAATGTGTCAATGAAATGATAATGATAAATCATAAGTGATGCAACAATAATAATAATAATGATTATTAATAGTAGCAGTAAAATAATATTTCATCCCGACACCAGGAAACAGGAAGTTCTTTGTCCTCAGTAAAGAGAGACGCACAGACGATCAGACTGAGCTCAGACCAAACTAGCAGCTTCCTCTGAGTGAGTCCAGCTACAGGAGAGAAACGTGGAAAACTCCAACACTGCTGCTTCAAGCTGCTGACGCTCCACACACTGAATGTGAGTTTGAGCAAAAACACGACTCAAAGCAAGTTTCAGTGAAGGTGGTAGAGGAGGGAGGGGAGCCAGGACTGACTGTACTTCCTGTCTGCTGTTTCCAGCTTCACTCACAGACTCAATGGCTTCCAGATCAGAGGAGGATCTCTGCTGTCCGGTCTGTCAGGAGGTCTTCAGAGATCCTGTTATTCTGTCATGTAGCCACAGCTTCTGTAAAGACTGTCTGAAGAGATGGTGGATAGAGAGACCAACACACGAGTGTCCAGTTTGTAAGAGAAGATCTTCAAAGGATGATCCACCTTTAAACCGAGCTTTAAAGAACCTGTGTGAGTCGTTCCTACAGGAGAGAGATCAGAGAGCTTCAGAGGCTCTCTGCAGTCTGCACTCTGAGAAACTCAAACTCTTCTGTCTGGACCATCAGCAGCCAGTGTGTCACATCTGCAGAGACTCAGAAAAACACACCAATCACAGATTCAGACCCATCGATGAAGCTGCACAACAACACAAGAAGGAACTTCAGGAAACTCTGGAGCCCTTAAAGAAGAAGTTAAAGGTTTGTGAAGAAGTTCAAGTGAAGTTTGATCAAACAGCAGAACACATTAAGGTCCAGGCCCGACACACAGAGAGGCAGATTAAGGAGCAGTTTAAGAAGCTTCATCAGTTTCTAGCAGAGGAAGAGGAGGCCAGGCTGGCTGCACTGAGGGAGGAAGAGGAGCAGAAGAGTGGGATGATGAAGGAGAAGATGGAGGCTCTGAGCAGAGAGATAGCAGCTCTTTCAGACACAGTCAGAGCCACAGAGGAGGAGCTGAGAGCTGAAGACGTCTCATTCCTGCACAACTACAAGGCTGCAGTGGAAAGAGTCCAGCGCTGCCCCCTGCTGGATGATCCACAGCTGCCCTCAGGAGCTCTGATAGACCAGGCCAAACACCTGGGCAACCTGACCTTCAACATCTGGAACAACATGAAGGACATGGTCTCCTACACTCCTCTCATTCTGGACCCAAACACTGCTCATCCAGAACTCATCCTGTCTGAAGATCTGACCAGTGTGAGAGGAGGAGGAGAGAGGCAGCAGCTTCCTGATAATCCAGAGAGGATTGATTATTACTGCTCTGTCCTGGGCTCTGAGGGCTTTAACTCAGGGACTCACAGCTGGGATGTTGATGTTGGAGACAGTACATGGTGGAGACTGGGTGTGTTAGCAGAGTCTGTGCAGAGGAAGGGATACATGCTGTCTGGATTATGGAGAATAGGGTTCTATGAAGGTGAATACTCAGCACTCTCACCATCAGCTGGTGTCACTGCTCTCTCAGTAGAGAAGAAGCTCCAGAGGATCAGAGTGAATCTGGACTGGAACAGAGGAAAGCTGTCGTTCTCTGATCCTGATACTAACACACACATACACACCTTCACACACACTTTCACTCACAGGATGTTTCCATACATTAGCACTGTTGATGGTGGTAAAGTGAAGGTGTGTCCGTTGAAGGTGTCAGTGTCAGTGCAGCAGATGAGTTGAGGATGATGATGTTTCTAATGTTGTTTCCTGTCAGTGAGTTGAAGCTGTTAAACTGCAGCTGTCCTCCTGCTGCCTCGTTGTTCCAAAGCTCTTTGTTTCTCTTTTAGTTTCACTCTTTCTTTCTGTTTCTGCTGTCCACCTTTTCACATGGAAAATCATTTCACTGTTTCTCACTGAATGACTCCCCAAACTAGATTTGAAATTCTATAAAGTTTCTAATCATTACAAGTGATTCATGTTTCTATTTGATGTGTAAATGGAGATGATTTAGTTTGCTGGGATATGGACTGACATGTGTTGAATGGGAGGAGCAGTTTGTTGTTGTCTTCTTGTCTGTTTATGACAACAATAAATATGTTGTTGAAACAATGATTCATGTTTAACTCCATATATGAAATGTTTCTGATCTTTGAATTCTGTTTGATTAAAGACTTTCTTCATGACACAAATGAGATTTCAGTGTTTTAATAGAACTAAATAAGCTCAGAGTTGAAAGGCTGGAGTATTATGTACGTGCTTCACTGTCAGGATCTTCAGGGGGATTCAAAGGGAAACATCAAACTGCTGTAATGAGATAAACTAGTTGGGCTGAACACACTTATCTGTAGTTTGTCTCCATCCAGGATCATCAGAATATAATGAACATGTGTGAAGAGCCACAAAATGCTGCTGCCCTCTCAGCATGATGAGCTCCAGCCTTTGTTAACAGGACAACAGGAAACATGAGACAACTTTCAGAGACAGTAACCAACTGTGGCCACAAGATGGCAGCAGCTGATCTGAGATCCTTTATTGGACAGAACGACTCTGCTCTGTGACGTCATCAGAGAGACGGCCTTCACTCTGATAGATCTGACGTCATGTCTGCACTGCGATGATGAAAGCTGATAAACACATTGTTATTGATCCATGAAATCACCTCTGTCCTCTCAAGTGTAGCTGTTTACAGAGCTGAAGAAGTCCTTCATCATCAAAACAGACAAACATGTATTTCCTGTATTAAGTGACGTCATCCTCACTCTGACCTCTTACATACATTCTGTTCAGTTTTCCTGCTGTAAGAAATAAACTGTGTGAAAATAGAAATGCAGGGAAACATCCATTAATCACAGCTGAGCCGTTTGTTTCTGACTCACATTCAATGAGGCTTCAGGTGTAAATACCTCAGAAGTGTTTGTGAGTTCAGTAGAACCAGACCCAGTCGACCATCATGGCCTCCACAGCACTACACAATGCAACAGAAAGGCCTTCATCATCTGCTGAACCACCTCTGAACCACGACGCTCTCCCTGCATCTAAAAGCTGTTAGTCAGGATGAGATGCTGCTGTGATCGCTCACAATTTACCTGTGAGACCTTTGTAAATATTGTCTTTGTTTCTGGAGGAAACACCTTTAGTCTGTTTGTATTTGGAGTGCAGATCTGGGCGTCCATCACTGTAACCTGCACACGTTTAGTTATTGAGTGTAGTTGATGTTTGGCAGCATTTTATAAGTGACAGTTCATGAACGATGAAGGAACAGAGGACGCCTGACCATCCTACCTGTGTCAGTAAGAAGACTTTAATCACAACTTAACACAACTGAAACCTGAATCCAGTGTTGCATAGTTTACTAACAGTGTGTGCTGACACTGAAGTTAGCAGTTTGTTTCCTAAGAGCTGCTGGGACAAACCACAGTGACCGGCTACAGAGTTTAGTTAAGGTGGTTCTAACATGTGACCTGTTGAATCATTTACAGGGATTTATTTTTCATTTAAAGCATAATTTGTGAAGTTTTTATGAAGTTTACTTCTTTTATGTTCTTTGTGTAACGTTTAGATTTTCTTCTCTTGTGTTTTAACTCTTCAGGTTTCCTGTAACAGAGATTTAAACCACCGTTTTCTGATGGTGCTGCACTGTGACAGAGACACTGCCACTTTATTAGGCACACCTTGCTGGCTGCAGGTTATAACCCCTGCTGGAAACATCCCCACAGATTTGGATCCTTGTTGCCATGACAGCACCACACAGCTGCTCCAGATGCTGCAGGATGCTGGTCAGGGCTCTAACAGTGAAACTTTACTGAAAGTAAGAAACCTGAGAGGAAATAAACTTTGACTTTAGTAAGCTGAGCTCTGAAGCTGTGATGGAGCTCAGTCGGTGTGAAGGCGGCTGCTGTGGGGGAACATTGCTGATGGGCCTTCTTGATCAGGCTGGAGGTGTTAATTGACAGATTCTCAGAGATGTGGGTCCCCAAGAACTTAAGCTGGAGACTCGTTCAACAGCTGTGCTATTTATGTAGGAATATCAGGGAAAATCCTCATGTTTATGCACCGTTTTGTGTGTTAGAGCATTCTTCCAGTGAAGGAGTTTAGGCTTGAGGTGAAGAGAAAGATGATGATGTCGAAACAACAAAACAATACAACAACAGTCACCTCAAGGCACTTGTGGCGGAGGCGTGGCCCCGGGCGCAGCTGCAGGGGAGGAGTGGAGCGGAAGGCTCAACGGGGCGGCGCCGCGAGGCCGGTAAGAACAGCTGATATTGTTTATGGACTAATGATGGTCTCCTCCGCTGTGTTTATAGTGAGACGAGGAGGAGCGGCCAAGGGAGATCAGCTGGGCTCCAGCTGTCAGACGGTGCGACTGAGTCTGCTGTCAAAATACAAATATCAATAAACGTGGAAGTTGGCTATACCTGCCTGTGTGTGCGTGTGTCTGTGCTGGGTGTACTCTACAAGTGGTGCCGAAACCCAGGAATAGTGCCGGTGGGGAAATGTCCGACCCACAGGCCACGCCACCCGCCCAGCCTCTGCAATTCTTGGCGCAGATGCTGGCGGAGATGGCGACGATGAGCCGGGATCAGGCGGCCGACTAGCGTGCCCACCTGGCCGCGCTGCGGGAGCAGACGGACCGACAGACGCAAGTTCTGGAACGGCTGGTCGGGGCCGCTGCCACGCCGAAGCCCTCGCCGCTGTCGGTGTCGGTGCCCCGGATGGGGGACGGGGACGACCCCCAAGTTTTTTTGGAGACCTTCCGTGCCACGGCGGAGGCTTGCCAATGGCCGCGGGAGGAGTGGGCTCCGCGGCTGCTCCCCCTGCTGTCTGGGGAGGCACAAACAGCGGCCCTGAGTCTGCCTCCGGCGTCGAGGAGCAGCTTCCCGGACGTGAGCCGGGCGGTGGTGGACAGGCTGGGGCTCACCGCCGAAGACCATCGCCGGCGGTTCCGGGCCTGTCGGCTGGCTACAACGGACCGACCATTCGCCTGGGCCCGGCAGCTGCGCGACGCGGCGGTGCGCTGGCTGCAACCGGGAGCATCGGAGGGCGAGACGAAGCTTGTGGACAAGGTGGTGCTGGAGCAGTTCACGGAGGGATTGCCAGCGGAGACGGCGAGATGGGTCCGGTGCCACCGGCCCGCAAGCCTGGAGGTAGCGGTGACGCTAGCGGAAGACCACCTTGCCGCTGGAGCAGGGGAACCCGGGGACGCCGGACGGAGACCGAACAAACAGGCCCCAGTGCCGGCCCCGAGACGCCGTGTGCCGGCACCAGGGCAGGCAGAGCAGCTGCCGGCGCTGAGCCCCACTAACCCTTTCGCGGCGTTGGTGCCGTCCAGGGCAGCCGAGCCAAGTGGAGCCGCCCCCGAGCCACGGAGAGCAGCACAGACGCCGGGGCCGGAGTGTTGGAAGTGCGGGCAGCCGGGGCACCTGAGGAGGGATTGTCCGCTTATGGAAGTGGGGCAGGTGTTTCGTGTTGCTGGCGCCCCAGCACCCTCCCCCGGTCTAGGAGGGACATACAGTATTCCGGTAAGGACTCGAGGGGGTATACGCCAGGCGTTGGTGGACACGGGCTGCACGCAGACCCTCGTACACCAAAGCTTGGTTCGCCCCGGGGCATTGCTGGAGGCAGAATGGGTGGAGGTGAGGTGTGTGCATGGTGACGTTCACAGGTATCCCATAGTGCCGCTGTTATTAAAATATAAGGGCAAAATGCATAGAGTAACGGCGGCGGTTAGCCCGCGCCTGTCGCACCCCCTGATTCTGGGTACCAATTGGCCGGGGTTTCATCAGCTACTGGGGCAGTACGCGGGGGTGCGATCACGACCGGAAGCGGGGTGTAGCGTGTGCGCGGCATTCAGCGGTGACGCGGGGTCGTTCGACACCGACTCCGGGGGGGAGGAGCCGGCGGGTCCCTCACGGGACGTCCCGCCGGCCCCGGAAGTGTCCCCCATGGGTGATTTCCCACTGGAGCAGTCTCGTGACGGCACCCTACGCTCAGCCTTTGACCAAGTGATGGCTATTGATGGTCACGTGGTGCGCCCTGAGGCCGCGCAGACCTACCCGCGTTTCGTCTTATTAAACGACCGGTTATATCGAGTGAGTCGTGACACTCAGACCGAGGAAACACACACCCAGTTGTTGGTGCCGCAGGGCCGCCGGGAAACGCTTTTCCAGGCGGCCCACTATAACCCCATGGCAGGGCATATGGGCTACGAGAAAACTCTGGAGCGAATAACGGCCCGATTTTATTGGCCGGGCATCCGAGCGGATGTGCGCCGCTGGTGCGCGTCCTGCCCGGACTGCCAACTTGTTAACCAGCCGGCCATACCGAAGGCGCCGCTGCGCCCTCTCCCCCTCATTGAGGTCCCGTTTGAGCGCATCGGCATGGACCTCATCGGGCCGTTTCACCGGAGTGCACGCGGCTACCGCTTTGTGTTAGTCCTGGTGGATTACGCAACACGGTACCCGGAAGCAGTTCCGCTGCGCACCATCTCTGCAAAGAGTGTGGCGCAGGCACTGTTTCAGGTCATCTCCCGAGTCGGAATCCCGAAAGAGATACTGACTGACCAGGGCACGTCGTTTATGTCTCGTACACTGCGGGAACTGTACGAATTACTGGGCATTAAATCTATTCGGACCAGCGTCTACCACCCTCAGACTGACGGGCTGGTGGAGCGGCTGAATAAGACTTTAAAGTCCATGATTCGGAAGTTCATTAACGAGGATGAACGCAATTGGGATCACTGGCTAGACCCTCTGTTATTCGCAGTGCGGGAGGTGCCCCAGGCCTCCACGGGATTTTCTCCCTTTGAACTGCTGTTCGGCAGGAGGCCACGTGGGGTGCTCGACCTGATTAAAGAAAGCTGGGAGGACGGTCCGAGCCCCGCCAAAAATGAGATTCCGTACGTGTTGGACCTGAGAGCAAAACTCCACACTTTGGGGAGGTTGTCACGGGAGAATTTGCTCCAGGCTCAGCAGCGTCAGCAACGCCTGTATGACAGAGGGGCTAGGCTCAGGCAATTCTCACCGGGAGATAAAGTGCTTGTGTTACTCCCTACTTCCAGCTCGAAGTTGCTCGCCAAGTGGCAAGGACCCTTTGTGGTCACACGGCGAGTCGGGGACGTGGACTATGAGGTCGCTCGGTCGGACAGGGGAGGAGCCACGCAGATTTATCACCTCAATCTCCTCAAACTGTGGCGAGAGGTTGAAACCGCTTCTCTGGTGAGCTTGGTGAAGGAGAGAGATGAGTTGGGGCCGGAGGTGCCAAATTCTATCATTCCCGCCTCCCTCCCTTGTGATGACCATCTCACACAGGCCCAGAGAGCGGATGTTGTCGCGTTGCAACAGCGTTTTGCGGACGTGTTCTCCCCCCTGCCCGGCCGGACGTCCCTCATCGAGCACCATTTCGTGACGCAGCCTGGCGTGACGGTGCGTTCACGGCCCTACAGGCTCCCGGAGCACAAGCGAAAAATCGTGCAGAGGGAATTGGCGGAAATGCTGAGGATGGGAGTAATAGAAGAGTCGCACAGCGCCTGGTGTAGCCCCATCGTTCTGGTGGCGAAGAAGGATGGGTCTATACGGTTCTGTGTCGACTATCGCAGGGTGAACGAAGTGTCACGCTTTGATGCCTACCCCATGCCTCGGGTCGACGAGCTCCTGGACCGGTTAGGCACAGCCCGCTTTTTCACGACACTGGACTTAACCAAGGGCTATTGGCAGATTCCCTTGTCTGCCGAGGCCAGGGAGAAAACGGCCTTCTCCACTCCGTACGGTTTGTACCAGTTCGTGACACTTCCGTTCGGCCTGTTCGGGGCCCCGGCCACTTTCCAGCGTCTCATGGACCGGGTACTGCGTCCGCACGCAGCGTATGCTGCCGCCTACCTGGATGACGTGATCATCCACAGCGACACCTGGGCGAAGCATGTGCTGCGGGTGGCCGCGGTCCTGGAGTCCCTGAGGGGGGCGGGGCTCACGGCCAATCCGAAGAAGTGCGCGGTTGGACGGAGGGAGGTGCAGTATCTGGGGTACCACCTGGGGGGCGGGCAGGTGCGTCCACAGGTGGAGAAGACGGCGGCTATCGCATCCTGCCCGCGCCCCAGGACGAAAAAGGAGGTGAGACGGTTCTTGGGGTTGGCGGGTTACTATCGTCGCTTTGTGCCGGGGTTTGCGCAGCTAACCAGCCCCCTGACCGATCTCACTCGAAAGGGTGCCCCGGATCTGGTCCAGTGGACGGGGCCGTGCCAGGCGGCGTTTGTGCAGGTGAAAAAGGCTCTCTGTGGGGAGCCGCTGCTTCACACTCCTAACTTTTCCCTCCCTTTTGTTCTGCAGACTGACGCCTCGGACAGAGGGCTGGGAGCCGTTTTGTCCCAGCAGGTAAGGGGGGCCGACCGCCCTGTCCTATACATCAGCCGGAAGCTAGCAGAGCGCGAGCGCCGGTACAGCACCGTGGAGAAGGAGTGCCTGGCCATCCGGTGGGCGGTCGGCTCCCTGCGCTATTACCTCCTGGGACGCTCATTCACCCTCTGTTCGGACCACGCCCCGCTGCAGTGGCTCCACCGCATGAAGGATGCCAACGCCCGGATCACCCGGTGGTATCTGGCGTTGCAGCCCTTTAAGTTCAAGGTGATCCATAGGCCGGGGGCGCAGATGGCAGTGGCCGATTTCCTCTCTCGCTCGCGGGGGGGGGGGAGTTGGCTCGGCCGGACGGCTCCCCGGCCTCGAACGGGCGGTGGGGGTGTGTGGCGGAGGCGTGGCCCCGGGCGCAGCTGCAGGGGAGGAGTGGAGCGGAAGGCTCAACGGGGCGGCGCCGCGAGGCCGGTAAGAACAGCTGATATTGTTTATGGACTAATGATGGTCTCCTCCGCTGTGTTTATAGTGAGACGAGGAGGAGCGGCCAAGGGAGATCAGCTGGGCTCCAGCTGTCAGACGGTGCGACTGAGTCTGCTGTCAAAATACAAATATCAATAAACGTGGAAGTTGGCTATACCTGCCTGTGTGTGCGTGTGTCTGTGCTGGGTGTACTCTACAGCACTTTTTATTGTGAGATGAGAGGCGAGTTGCACCCTGGACAGGTCTGCAGTCTGTCACAGGGCTAGCACAGGGTGATGGACAACGGTTCAAACTCACATCTACACCTATGGGAAATTTAGAATCATCAATTAAGGTAACCTGGATTGGACTCTCCCTTACTTGTGTTAAGAAAAATCCTACATTAGTACCAAGAGAGTGTTGGCCAATAGAAAAAGAAAAAAAAAAAACCCAATTAAGCAGCTGAGTGATGTGTTATCAGTAACACTGGGCCTGTGTGTGACAGACTCAGGGCTTGCTTTGCTGAGACTTGTCTTTAACATAGATTACCACATTATGTTTACACAGTATGTTTTCCTTCCTGCAGGGTCTCCTTCACAATAAAAGCTGTTTTGCATCAATTTGGATTGCAAGACCTTTATTTTGAAACCAGGAGAGGAAGTTTTATAGACATGATTGCTACCATGTGGCAAACTAGCTGTGGAGGAAAGCAGTGAGCCTCTACAAAAGCCAGTGTCATGCAGGCCAAGAACCAAACAACCTTGATTGAAAATGACTCAGCCGTTATTTGATTTGATATACCTTTATTAGTCCCACAAGGGGGAAATTCATTATTGATCCAGACGTCCAAGAAAGGCAACTTCCATCTAAGTAGGCTGGTTGTGATAGATGGCGAGCCAACCACTTTGAGGACGATCCACCCCAAAGAAGATACACACCCACACACTCATACATTCCAATTACACTCAGAAAGACCTTTAAAGTTGCCAACTTAACTCTAAATTCTTAAAGGGCCCCAATGAGTACTTTTATTTTGTTTAAGTGTGCACACTATTTATTTTATTTTATACTTTTTCTGTACAAATTGGACAAATATCTGTTATACCTTGTAACAATACAAGCTGCCATCACCAGTGTGTGAATGACTGGTTGTGTAAAGCGCTTTGGGGTCCTTAGGGACTAAAGAAGCGCTATATAAATACAGGCCATTTATCATTTTACAACAGAGGATACTCAAAAGTTACCATTGTGTCCAGGTCATTATTGCTGCTCAATACTTTAGCTCCATACGAATTTGGTGTCTTGTGATACTGGCCAGGGCCTGATTACGGGTCCAAGTAGTTATTGTGGTGTAATTCACCTTTATACCTTAAAGTTGGTTACAGTCAGGTCATAAATCCGTCTTTTACGTCACTGACACAAGACAGATGCCAATTATCAGCGCCGGAGAAGACATCGTGAACATTTCCTGGCCATTCAGTGTAGATGTCAGTGAAACTGATGGAAAGACAAAGCTCAAGAAACGTGAACATTTTATTTGTACTGTATAATCTGTAGATTCTGACAGAAATATGCAACTATCCTTTGAAGCACCGCTCCTCTAAAACAGCAATAAGGATAATTATTAGGCCATTCGTAAATAACAAAGTAAATTTATAACTTAAAACAAAATTGGGAAACGTAAAGTCCGAAACAAGTCTTCATATTAGCCCTTTAAAGCCGGTCGGAGCGGGCACGCTCCGTTTTGCGTAGCTATTTTTAAATCCCGTTAGCACTGCAACCACGTAAGCTAGCGCAACATTTTTTTTGCATATGAAACCGGAGGAGTTGTACTTACATCTTATGCCATCAGCTTGTCCTCGGTCACAGTTTCCTTCCACATATAGCTTTGCAAAAACTGCATAAAAAGCACTTGCAGCAACAAAAACATAATATTCCAGAAACACATTTTGCCGATCTGATCAGCTGTTCATAACACTTCCTATGTTGGACTAGACGTCAGCGTGAACTATTGCATGTCCGCCATTACCTGCCCGAAACCGGAAGTGACGTCATTTTCACGGAAATGTAGTTTTTTACCATCAGGGCCTCATGAGCTTATACTGGTGTTTTTAAAAGTTATGTTTGACTTCATGACTTTCTGTGTTGTTTCTGGGATGCTTAGAAGTCAAATTGCACTGCTGGAAATAGTTTGTTTTGATGCATATGCTGCTTTTCTGCAAATTTGCATTATAATATTTATTTTTGTTTTTCCTGCAGTATATAAAAATGGTGTATTTCAAAAATAAAACTATGAAGACACTCAAAATAAATTTCCTGTGGTGGGAAACTAGTTTGTGCAACTTTTTTGTATTTACAGTTTTGAGGGTTAAGCCTCTTAAATTTCTCTAACTAGAAATATATGTTAAAAAAACAAAAGCGATTTTCAATTGTTTTGTAGTTTATTGCACTTTTTTGCAATTTATGTAATTACTGTGCACTTAATGCAACATTGTCTCTGGTGGAGTTGGCTGGTGAGCGACACCCAGCCTCTGGGGAGGCCCTAGAGCAGGGGTGCCCAATCCCGGTCCTCGAGAGCTACTATCCTGCAGCTTTTAGATGCATCCCTACTCCAACACAGCTGCATCAAATGGTTTGATCTCTTCAGCATGCCATCATGTTTGGCAAAGGCCTGATAACAAGCCATTCATTTGATTCAGGTGTGTGGGAACAAGGATGCATCTAAAAGCTGCAGGACAGTAGCTCTCGACGACCGGGATTGGGCACCCCTGCCCTAGAGGGAGCAATTGTCTCAGAGATGTCCAGCTTAAGAGAACCAGCAAAAGCTTATATGAAGTGTGTTCCCTGCTTGTAATGCGGCGGTGAGGATGAAGACTGAATGAATGAGTGAGTAGGCTGCTGAGCTAGTGGCGACTGAACTGAGGGCAGAAGAAACAGTCTTTGAAGCAGTGGCCATAGAAACACCACTAGCATTTTCAGTGGAAACACAGAAAATGGCCCCAGAATAAATCGTCCTTGTTTCTGGCAACGCAGAAACAGTGTCCCTCTCACTCACCACTGCCGGTGGCTTACATGTCCCGACATCCGGCTGTGGGGTGCTACGCCGACGGCGGGAACGTCGCTTTCTTTTCGGAGACGGCTCCGACGGGCCGGGTAATCCCTCGTCCGGCGGTTCGGACGGCACGTACTCCGTGTACTCCGTGGAAGCGAGCGGGCGAGCGGTAGCGGCGGGGGGGTGAAGGTGGAGTTCGTGGAGGATGAAGTTTTGTACCAGCGGGTGCAGTGAGTCCAATAGCCAGGGATAATCGGAAATAAGCTGTTGTAGCCTGGCTTCCAGAATGTAGAGAAACGTTTCTTCCTCATGCTCTAACCACAGGTTGATTAATTTTGAAGCTGAGTCCATTATGAAATTCCGAAGCTCCGTGGGTGGGGTGACTGCCGCTGGATCCATATCTGGCTGGTCCGTACTGTCACGGCGAGTGACAAGAGCCGTGTGGAAGAAATGAAGGAGGGTCCAAATGCAGGCAGTCGTGAAGGTGTGAAGGTGGTTTATTGAATAAACGGCAAAGGGAAAGTGGCAAACGAAGACAAACTATAGTGGAAAACAACTGAACTACAGCGCAGAAACCAGAACAGGAACATGAAGGACGGCGAGCAGAGGCAGACGATGGTAGACAGCAGGGAACACATGGATGAAACATGGTGGATACACAGACGGACCAGCAACTACAATGACAGAGGACACGACTTAAATACACACAGAGAAACACAGGGGAATTACACACAGGTGGTGGACACAGCTGGGAATATTCAACCAGACGAGACAGAGGTAAAACTGAACACACTCGCATGAGATGCAGACCTTCACAATAAAACAGGAAACGAGAACACTACACCAAGACGCACACCTGACACTGAGAGACAGACAGACAGAGAATGACACATGGAACCTGAACTAAACTAAACGTGAGATACAACCGAGAACAAATCCTTAAACATGAATAAACAGAAACATAGAATTCTAATCATCATCATTATAATAATAATACTCATAGCGCCCAAAACCAAACCAATCATTCAAAAATAAACTAAAAATCGAAACTGACCCAGAACCGTGAAAGACATATTATTAAAATTTGGGCTATAATGGTTGTATTGATGTATAGCAACTTGAAATGCTCCCAAAAATGGCACTACAGCATGTAACAATATAATATAAGCTCTGGCGGACTTGGTTCTATGGTAGGTCTTAAAGGGTTAAGGGCCATCAGTCAAACAATACTGTTTGGTCTGGGTCTAAGCATGTTGTGTGTGACGTCTTCTTTTGCTTTGAGGGCCGTGAACAGTTCACACTAGAGTGCGTTTGGTGTCACATTTTATTTGTAGTGTGAACAACCGGACAAGAAAAATCGGATTCGATCAAAAAAACGGAATTAAGCATTATGACCTGCAGTGGGACCGTAGCCTTAGACACCTTTATCCAAAACTCACTGGGTGTAGTAAATCAGTAATTAAACTCAGGTAACCCCTGAAGACTACTGCATTGCCACTGCAAGGTGACAAGTAAATTGGTCGACTGCTTGTCCAGTGAGAGCAGCAAACTCCAGGAAAGACCAATGAATGAATCAATAAGCACAGGAGACCAGTTCAATTATAGCAGAGAGAGGAACCACCAGTAATCAACCTGCAATGGTTAATTACTGCACTGGTGTTAGGTACTAACTTGCATGTTAGTACCTAACACCAGTGCAACAGAACGAGGAAGAGATAATATACAGGGTGACACTGTGAGCTGATCGGCCACAGTAGCAAAATAGCAACAGTAACACTGATGCTGTCTATGTGGGCCTGTGTATGTATTGATTTAACTTTCATATTGTCAGGGTCCTGGGACTGAGCGGCCCAGGGTCCCTGAGCAGTTATGTATTATATTATTATTATTGTTGTGTATTTTGGTGTTGCTCCCCCTTCCCTGTGCTTGTGTATATGTGTGTGTGGGTGGCTGAGCACTTGTTTATAGGCGGCGTCAGGCCTGGAGGGTGTGGCCCTGCAAGGGGACTGGCCACACCTGAAGCAACACACCTGCTGCTGATCAGGCCTCGTCGGGGGAGCTACTTAAGACAATCTTGGAGCTCCCACCGACGCGGGATCATTGCTTGAGACGCCACATTAGTCTTCTGTTCAGTTGAGTTAGTGTGTGTATATGCCCGCAGTTGTATGTGTCCTGACGGCTGCGTCTATTGTTTCCAGCAGGAGGAGCGTGGAAGACACGAGAGCAGCGAGCACCGGGGGGTGCTGACACGGGAGCGGAGAGCACAGAGACACGGACTATTCACGGGGAGACACGACACGGGAGTCTGGGAAAACACGGGGATTTATTGTTACCTTGTTGCACACTGTAAATAAACACACTGTTTATACATAGAGCACCGCGCCTGGGTCCTCCTTCCCCACGGTCTGCCAGCCAGACCGTGACACATATAGATCTTGATGAAGACTGACATCTATGACTCTGACTTTAAATCTCACCCAAAAGCCAGAGGGGCCTCTGCCACTGCTGTGCCAGCAACATCCTGCAAAATGTGTGTTTTAGTAAAAAAAGACAGATATAAGGATCAAGATGAAGATGAAGATGGGGCTGGTGTGGGTGGTTTAGATGGCTGACTGATGCAGTTAAAATAGAAGATAACATCAAACTGTTATGGTCTGGAGTCTAGTGACTCCGTGGTTATGTTTGTGTTTATTAATATTCACAATTTTAACTTGTTTCCTGGTTATTTGTTAATTATTTCCAGTGTTAGGTGTTCTCTCTGCATCTCTTGTGTTTCTTGTGTTGTGTCTAGTGTCCCTGGTTTGATGTTTGTCCTTATTTTACTTTGACAGTCCTGTGCCCTGCATCAGTGTATTGTTTTGCTTCTTCCTGCTCGTGTCTGATTTGTGTCAGCTGTGTCTCCCTCCCATTTCCTCATTTTCCCTTTGTGCATATTTGTTATGTGTGTTTACCTCTGTTCTTCATCTCCATCTGTGTTTCCTTCATGTTTCATGTCTCATTACTTTGTAGTGTTGTGTAAAGCCAATAATAAAGGCTAGCTTTTTTTTTAACATACACCTTCACACCATTTTGTGTGTGCTTGGGTCCTCATTCTCATCATGAGGTCATCTGAGAAAAATGGCATATATCACAACTGATCAGAAAATTTCATGCCTGTATTAGAAACATGTTGGCCCTATTTAGCAGGGAAGACAAGCAGGAAATAAGTCAGAGTGCCTGTTAGTGGTGTGATCACTGTGTGTTTCCTGATGTGCAGCAATACTGTTAAACCAGATGGGCATAACTACTCAAGCAGCTTTACTTGCTCACTGAAAACTGCAGAAACAGAGGTGAGTCTTGCTGGTTGATCATCCTTAAATTGTTTGAACTTCTACATATTTCATGCTTACCGTATTTTCACGACCATAAGGCGCACTGTGCTAAAAGGCGCAGTCTCAGTTATGTGTGCCCTTACTGTATTTAACACACACATAAGGCGCACTGGACCATAGGGCGCATACAAGTACCGTATGCGTATTTAAAAATAAAGCGGGAGCAAACCTGAGTTCGGTACCTTACTCACATTTTTATTACCAGTAATCGTCATCATCAACAACACACAAGCATACAAGTGTGCATATTTAACAATAAAGCAGGAGCAAAACAAAGTTTGGTACTCACATTTTTATCATCAATCAAACCCATCGAAGTCCTCATCCTCTGTGTCTGAATTGAACAGCTGCGCTAAATCTCCATCAAACATGCCAGGTTCACTTTCTTCACTGTCAGAGTCACTTTCCGTGCCGTGCGGCTCCTCGGAAATGATGCCGGCTTTTGCGAAAGCTCGAACAACAGTGCCAGCAGACATGTTAGCCCAAGCATCTACAATCCATTCGCAAATTGTGGCGTAACTCGCCCGGCGCTGCCTTCCACTCTTGGTGAAACTGTGGTCTCCACCGGTCATCCATCGCTCCCAGGCCGCTCGCAGCCTTACTTTGAACGGGCGGTTCACACCGATGTCCAGCGGTTGGAGTTCCTTTGTCAGGCCTCCCGGAATGACAGCAAGCTCACAGTTCATTTGTTTCATTAGTTTTTTCACATCGGCTGTGAGATGGGCACGCATAGAGTCACAGATCAACAGCGATGGTGATGCGTGGAAAAAACCACCTGGTCTCCTTACATACATCTCCCTCAGCCACTCTTTCATCATTTCCTCATCCATCCAGCCCTTTTCATTTGCCTTAATGATGATTCCTGCTGGAAACTTCTCTTTAGGCAAAGTCTTTCTCTTAAAAATCACCATAGGCGGCAGCTTCTGTCCATTAGCATGGCAGCCAAGCACAACAGTGAAAGAAGACTTTTCGTGCCCCGTTGTGCGTATCGCTACCGTGCTGGTCCCCTTCTTCTCCACAGTGTGACTCACCGGGATGTCAAAAGTGAGCGGGACCTCGTCCATGTTTGTGATGTGGCTGGGCTGGATGTGTTTGTCGCCGATGTGTTTGCTGCAGTAGGAGCGGAAGATGGCCAGCTTTTCCTTATAATCCGCTGGAAGTTGCTGCACTACCGTAGTCCTGGTCCGGATGGAAAAATGGCACCGTTTCATAAAAAGTGAAAGTGAAACTGCTTTTAGCCGAATGGTGACCGTCGAAACGCTTCTCCCGCTCGCTCTTTGCTCGATGATCCACCGCTCGAGTCTTTCCTCCAACTCGGGCCACCTCGCCTTATGTCCGCGGAAACTCAGCTGCGTTTTCTTGACCTGCCGGAGCTTGTTTTCCAGCTTCCTCCATTTGCGAACCATCGATTCGTTAATCTTAAATTCTCTCGCCGCTGCTCGATTTCCATGTTCCTCCGCGTAGCTGATGGCCTTCAGTTTAAACTGTGCTTCATAAGCGTGTCTCGTTGCCATTTTCAGGGTTGCGCCCACACTTCACCCTTTAGCGTTCTCATGGTGTTCTCTACTACGTCCTCCTTACAACACACAGGGCGCACTGCGCTATAGGGCGCGCCGTACTTTTTGAAGAAAATCTAAGACTTTTAAGTGCGCCTTATGGTCGTGAAAATACGGTAGCTTAAAAGATCACTGTTAGTGACTACTGACACCCGGAATAGAAATACTCTACACAGCTGCATCAGCATTACAAGTGGCCTCTGCCAATGTGCAAAATCTAAGATCTAATAAACTAATATCTAATATTTGGTATTTTGTGAGGAAATCACTTTCCTCTTCTTGGCATGCTTTCTGATGATCATAAATATTTGGATACAACTTTTGTTTACACTTCTGGGTGAAACACAAATGAAATGCCAGTATGAAACTTTGTCCAACATATGTGACTACTTAACACCTCCTTGCTCCGATTCCGTATGTGAAAGTATCATCTGTATAGACACGCTTTATATATCATCACACAGACTGTGCAGCAATCCCATGTTACAAGCTCTTGATAAGAAGAACATGTTGTAGACCTGGACATATGCAGACAGGATTATAACCAGTTATATGTTGTTATACATGATACCTTGTAATGCTCAGAGTAAAGAATTGTCTTGGTCCATGTTGAAATGATTGTTACGATTAGACTCGTGAGAGGAAGTGATTCATTTTTGCTTCCATAAATATAAACTGTACATGAAAGATGACATCACTAATGATTTCTATACTTGCATGTTAAGCTCTCAACTTTGCTTTTAATGCTGCAAGACTGTAGGGTGCATCATATAGAAAGCAAACTGAGACAACTGTTGTGAACTGAATTTAGTCAAACTGTCAGCAAACTCCCCCAGAAAGCTCCATGTATTAAAATTACTGTCTTAAAAAGAGATGCAGTAGAGTTCAAAAGAATATTTAAAATTAGTTTGACTTTCTCTCAGTGAATCGCTACCTTATCATGTTGGAGGGGTTTGTGTGTCCCAGGGATCCCAGGGGCTATGTTGTCTGGGGGCTTTTGCCCCCTGGTAGGGTCTCCCATGGCAAATTGGTCCTATGTGAGGGACCAGACAAAGAGCGATTCAGAAGACCCTTATGAAGAGAACATCGAGGGAACAGTTTACCCTGCCCGGGATAGGGTTACCGGGGCCCCGCCCTAGAGCCAGACCCGGGGAGGGTGCCCGAGGGCGAGCGTCTGATGGCCGGGCCTTAGGACAGCCCGAAGAGGAGACATGGGCCCATCCTCCCGCGTGGGTAACGACAGCGAGACCTGGAGGGGCGTGATTGAACGGCCTCCCTGACCCGAACCCGAGCGGTGTTTTGTTATTGGACTTCTTTGCAAATCACAGTTTGGCCATAACGAACACCTTGTTCGAACATAAGAGTGTCCATAAGTGGCACGTGGCACCAGGACTCTCCTAAGCCGCAAGTCAATGATCGATTTTGTAATCGTATCACCAGACCTGCGACCATATGTTCTGGACACTCGGGTAAAGAGAGGGGCTGAGCTGTCAACTGATCACCACCTGGTGGTGAGTTGGATCAGGTGGCGTGGGAGGACACTGGACGGACACTCGGGTAAAGAGAGGGGCTGAGCTGTCAACTGATCACCACCTGGTGGTGAGTTGGATCAGGTGGCGTGGGAGGACGCTGGACGGGTCCCGGTGCACCTAAACACGTAGTGAGGGTGTGATGGGAAGTTCTAGCAGAGACCCCAGTCCGCGAGATCTTCAACGCACACCTCCGGCAGAGCTTCAACAGCATTCCGAGGGAGACTGGGGACATTGAGTCCGAATGGACCATGTTCAGCGTCTCCATTGCCGAAGCTGTTGCATTGCGCTCCGGCCGCAAGGTGGTTGGTGCCTGCCGTGGTGGTAATCCCCGAACCAAATGGTGGACACCAGAGGTGAAGGGAGCCACCAGGCTGAAGAAGGAGTCCTATCGGGCTTTGTTAGCCTGTGGGACTCCGGAGGCAGCCGACAGGTATTAAGAGGCCAAGCGGAATGAGGCTCGGGCAGTGGCTGAAGCAAAAACTCGGATGTGGGAGGAGTTCGGAGAGGCCATGGAAAACGACTTTCGGACTGCCTCGAAGAGATTCTGGCAAATCATCAGGCGTCTCAGGAGGGGATAGCCGTGCTCTACCTGCACTGTGTATAGTGCTGGCGGAGCGCTGCTGACGTCGACTGAGAAAATTGTCAAGTGGTGGAAGGAATACTTCAAGGACCTCCTTAATCCCACTGACGCGTCTTCCGAGGAGGAAGCAGAGTCTGGGGATGAGGGGAAAGACCCGCCAATTTCCGGGGGCGAGGTCACTGAGGCAGTTAAACAACTCCTTGGTGGCAGAGCCCCTAGTGTTGATGAGGTCTGCTCCGAGTTCCTGAAGGCCCTGGACATTGTAGGGTTGTCCTGGTTGACACGCCTCTACAATGTTGCGTGGAGATCAGGGGCAGTACCCCTGGACTGGCAGACCGGGGTGGTGGTCCCCATCTTTAAGAAGGGAGACCGGAGGGTGTGTTCCAAGTACAGGGGGATCACACTCCTCAGCCAAAAGTCTATGCCAGGGTGGTGGAAAGGAGAGTTCGTCCGCTAGTCGAACCTCGGATACAGGAGGAACAATGCGGTTTTCGTCCTGGTCGCGGAACACTGGACCAGCTCTTTATCCTCTCGAGGTTACTTGAGGGTGCATGGGAGTTTGCCCAACCAGTCTACATGTGTTTTGTGGACTTGGAGAAGGCATCCGACCATGTCCTTCGAGGTGTCCTGTGGGAGGTGTTGCGGGAGAATGTGGTGTCTGGCCCATTGCTATGGGCCATTCAATCCCTATACAACCGTTGCAAGAGCTTAGTTTGCATAAGTCGGACTCGTTCCCGGTGGGTGATGGGCTCCGCCAGGGCTGCCCTTTGTCTCCGGTTCTGTTCATAATTTTTATGGACAGGATTTCTAGGTGCAGCCAAGTGGCGGAGGGCTTTCATTTAGGTGGCCTCAGAATCTCATCTCTGCTTTTTGTGGATGATGTGATTCTGTTGGCTTCATCGGGTGAGGGCCTCCAGCTCGCACTGGAACGCTTTGCAGCCGAGTGTGAAGCAGCGGGAATGAGGTCAGAAACTCCAAATCTGAGGCCATGGTTCTTAGCCGGAAATGGGTGGAGTGCCCACTCCGGGTCGGGGATGAGTTCCTGCCCCAAGTGGATGAGTTCAAGTATCTCGGGGTCTTGTTCGCGAGTGATGGGAGAAGGGAGCCGGAGATCGACAGACGGGTTGGTGCTGCAGCTGCAGTGATGCGAACGCTGCACTCATCCGTCATGGTGAAGAGGGAGCTGAGTGTAAAAGCGAAGCCCTCAATTTACCGGTCGATCTACATCCCTACCCTCACCTATGGCCACGAGCTGTGGGTAGTGACCGAAAGAACGAGATCGCGGATACAAGCGGCAGAAATGACCTTCCTCCGAAGGATGGCCGGCCTCTCCCTTAGAGATAGGGTGAGAAGTTCTCAGAGTAGAGCCGCTGCTCTTCCACATCGAAAGGAGTCAGCTGAGGTGGTTCGGGCATCTGACAAGGATGCCTCCTGGGCGCCTCCTGGGTGAGGTGTTCTGGGCATGTCCCACCGGGAGGAGGCCCTGGAGCAGACCCAGGACACGCTGGAGAGATTATATCTCTCGGCTGGCCTGGGAAAGCCTTGGTGTTTCCCCGGATAAGCTGGAGGAGGTGGCTGGGGAGAGGGAGATCTGGGCCTCTCTGCTTAGGCTGCTCCCCCCGCGACCCGGCCGGATAAAGCGGATAAAGATGGATGGATGGATAGTTTGACTTTGTTTTGTTTAACAATAAAATTAGACTATGATGGTAAAGCCATTCAAAGAGAGAATAAAGTGGATTTTTTTTTCAGCTGAAGAAGCATGGCTGACTCAACAAATGGGACTTCATCTTTCAACCAGACCTGTGATCCAGTTGTCCCATCACTGAACCCTTTCTTTGTACTGGTCTACAGTCTGGTGTTTCTGGTAAGTTTCCAATCTTCAGTGCTGTGTTAGAAATTGCTTTAAGTTTCTCAAAGCACTGTATGTACCAAGGTTCTCATCTCCTCACCCTCTCTCTGTCTCTTCAGGTAGGTTTACTCCACAATGGCTTCATCCTAAAGTTTTACATTGGTCAAGCTCAGCAGCAGGAGTCAAACAGTTTGATGGTCTACCTGAAGAACCTGACAGCTGCTGACTTCCTGCTCTGCCTCTCTCTGCCACTGCGCATCGCCCACTATGGTAGCAAGTCATTCATCATTCAAAAGGTCTACTGCAGCTTTGGAGCTTCTGCCTTCTACATGAACATGTATGCCAGCATCATATTCATGTGTTATATCGCTGCCAACAGGTGAGGAACCTTTACATATTTCCCACTACAGTTCATGACAGTGTTAATGGCTAAAACCCCTGCATTGCTGGTCAAGGTGTAGACATATCATTTTATATTTCCCACTCGGTCCTCAGCTTCCCCCACTCTCTCCGACAGACTTTTTATGTCCTCCTTTATCTTATCGAGTTTGCCGCCCAGTTCCTGCTGTAGCGTGTTGTCTTCTCTCAGCCTTTCGTTATCTTGTTTCATTTCTGATTTCGAGGACTCGATAGCTTTTAATAGCTCTCCAGCCGAGTCGCTAATTATACTGTTGGGGCTCGTGCAAGCTTGTCCTGTTGCATTGTTAGTATTAGTTTTTGCGGCTTTGTCCTGTCCCCTTGGCATTTTGGCCTCCGTTTGCCTTATTCCTCACCAACTACGTTCGCCTTACTCAGTTGAGTTGTCTGTTAACGAGTTTTCAGTGTTTTCTATTCCTGATTGTAAGGAGCAGCCACCAAACACGTCCACTCACTGCACCATGACACCTAAAAACAGTGTAGACATATCATTTTAACTTGATAATGACCTTTGCGAATGTGGTACCACTGTGACTGCTTCGTGAAGTTATCTACTGTCTCCTTTGTCTTCTCTCTTCAGGTATCTTAAAATCGTCCATCCTTCAGGAACTCATGTCCTGCAGTCAGTGCAAACTGCGCACATCATCTCCATGGTCACTTGGGTTTGTCTCCTGGCTCCATCAGTTACTTATAGCATCCTCTTTTTCATCACCCAGAAACCCCTGACTTTTACCCCAAGCCGTTGTTGGCCCCTCTTCAGTGCATCAATCAGCCTATTCTTCAAAATCCTCCACACCATCTGTGCCATCATCTTCCTCTTGGTCTTCATATCCCTGGTCTTCTTCTACCACGGCATCTCCCGCAGGGTGTTGCAGGCACAGCAGAGGCAGCTGGCCTCCTCCAATGCTGAGAAGCTGGTGAAGTCTCGCAGGAACATGTTGGTGCTGGTCAGCATCTTCTGTGTTTGTTTTGTGCCCTATAATCTGGTTCGTCTTCCTGTCACTTTTCTGTGGACCAGTTGCTCTGCGGGTCCAGTATTGTTCTACTTGGAGGAGGTGGCCACCATGATGTCAGTTTTCAACATCTGTCTGGACCCTCTTGTTTACTTTTTCCTCTGTAAGTCTTTTTGGGATCAGATGAGCCAGAGCATTGCATCAGTGGGGACCAACATCTAACAAGCAACCAAGAATAGCAAGAGCAGGAGCAAGAGAGCAAGTGGACATTGTTATAGCAAAAAGTTAAATCAATGAGCTTTAAGGAAAAGTTTGACATTTTAGTTCAGTGAAACCAGTGTCATGTATCCCAAGTCCTCATGAACCACAGGAGTTTGTACTGAGCTCAGAGATCAATAGAAGGCTGATCTCAGCACAAACCCACTCCCACACAAACAACATCAGTCTTCATGTGTCAGCTTTTTTCTATTCAGTCTTTAGGGTGTTCTCATATCCTGCTGATGTAACACAAAATCAAAAACCATTTTTTGTCCTCATGGGACAGTTAATATCTGTATAAAACTCTTTAACTTCACTTTATCAGTTACATAGACAGGGCAACAGTAGCACATTAGAGTATCTATTTATATGTATGTATGATGCACACGTATAACCACAGCAGCTATTTCCTGCTCCTGCTACAGCAAGATTTCTCATCACAGAGCTAATAATAAAGTGTATATAGTGTTACAAAGTGTGTGTCTGTTTGGTACCTTGTGTTTTAATATCTGTTGTTATTTATGAACAGGAAAGATGATCACAGAGCTGTAGGAACCTGGTGACACTTACAAACATTTAGTTTTTTTAAATAATGCTTCATGGGGCATCTGTGCTGTATTATCTCAGCCAGGGTTTTATTCACACTCTACTGAGTAAAAGAGAAAAGAAGAAGAGAAATGGCTTGATGTTTTGTGTTAGGAGAACGTGGTTAGATGAGTTTAAGTGAAGAATTGGACAATAAATAGAATAAATAATAAAAGATGTAAAATATATAAATAAAAAAGAATCAAGTCATATATGTCAGTAGCTGCCTGGTTAAGATAAGATGAGAGATAAGATAAGATGACCTTTATTAGTCCCACAGGTGGGAAATTTGTTTTGTTACAGCAAAAGTGCAAAGTTATGTAGCAGAAATTAGAAAACACTGGAATGCAATAAAATACAATAGAATAAAATAAAATACTATATACAACAGAATAAAATAGAATAATATATACAATAGAATAAAATAGAAATACAAATACTACATACAACTGAGTAAGAAAATACAAAAATACAACTTCGTCAGAAGATGAATTGTACAAGAATTGCACATATAGCAGTCTTATTTCACGTGTGAGGGTTTGATCAGCTGCAAAAGTCTTTGTTGTGGAGTCTGACAGCAGTGGGTAGACCTGCAAAATCTCTCTGTCCCACAACGTGGGTGCTGCAGTCTCGCACTGAAGGAGCTGCTCAGTGCTGTCAGAGTCTGCTGCATGGGGTGGGAGATGTTATCCAACAGGGATGACATCTTAGCCACCATTCTCCTGTCACTCACCACCTCCACTGGGTTCAGAGGGCATCCTAGAACAGAGCTGGCCCTTCTGATCAGCCTGTTCAGTCTCTTCTTGTCCCCAGCAGAGATGCTGCCGCCCAGGCAGACCACACCATAGAAGATGGCTGAGGCCACCACAGAGTCATAGAAGGTCTTCAGGAGTGGGCCCTCCACTCCAAACGACCTGAGTCTCCACAGCAGGTACAGCCTGCTCTGCCCTTTCCTGTAGAGGGCGTCTGAGTTATGAGTCCAGTCCAGTTTGTTGTTCAGATGAACACCAAGGTACCTGTAGCTGTCCACAGCCTCAATGTCCATACCTTGGATGTTCAGTGGTTGCAGTGGAGGATGTTCAATTCAATTCAATTCAATTCAATTTTATTTATATAGCGCCAAATCACAACAAAAGTCGCCTCAAGGCGCTTCATAGATACAGAGAAAAACCCAACAATCATATGACCCCCTATGAGCAAGCACTTTGGCGACAGTGGGAAGGAAAAACTCCCTTTTAACAGGAAGAAACCTCCGGCAGAACCAGGCTCAGGGAGGGGCGGCCATCTGCTGCGACTGGTTGGGGTGAGAGAAGGAAGACAGGATAAAGACATGCTGTGGAAGAGAGACAGAGGTTAATAACAGATTTGATTCAATGCAGAGAGGTCTATTAATACATAGTGAGTGAGAAAGGTGACTGGAAAGGAAAAACTCAATGCATCATGGGAATCCCCCGGCAGCCTACATCTATTGCAGCATAACTAAGGGAGGATTCAGGGTCACCTGGTCCAGCCCTAACTATATGCTTTAGAAAAAAGGAAAGTTTTAAGCCTAATCTTAAAAGTAGAGATAGTGTCTGTCTCCTGAATCCAAACTGGAAGCTGGTTCCACAGAAGAGGGGCCTGAAAACTGAAGGCTCTCCCTCCCATTCTACTTTTAAATACTCTAGGAACAACAAGTAGGCCTGCAGAGCGAGAGCGGAGCGCTCTAATAGGGTGATATGGTACTACAAGGTCATTAAGATAAGATGGGGCCTGATTATTTAAGACCTTGTATGTGAGGAGCAGGATTTTGAATTCAATTCTGGATTTAACAGGAAGCCAATGAAGGGAAGCCAAAACAGGAGAAATATGCTCTCTCTTTCTAGTCCCTGTCAGGACTCTTGCTGCAGCATTTTGGATTAGCTGAAGGCTTTTCAGTGAGTTTTTTGGACATCCTGATAATAATGAATTACAGTAGTCCAGCCTGGAAGTAATAAATGCATGAACTAGTTTTTCAGCGTCACTCTGAGACAGGATATTTCTAATTTTAGAGATGTTGCGCAAATGGAAGAAAGCAGTCTTACATATTTGTTTAATATGTGCGTTGAAGGACATGTCCTGGTCAAAAATGACTCCAAGGTTCCTCACCGCGTTACTGGAGGCCAAGGTAATGCCATCCAGAGTAAGAATCTGATTAGATACCATATTTCTAAGATTTTCAGGGCCGAGTACAATAACCTCAGTTTTATCTGAATTAAGAAGCAGAAAGTTAGCGGCCATCCAGGTCTTTATGTCTTTAAGACATTCCTGCAGTTTAACTAATTGGTGTGTGTTATCTGGCTTCATGGACAGATAGAGCTGGGTGTCATCTGCATAGCAGTGAAAATGTATGCTATGTCTTCTAATGATACTGCCTAAGGGAAGCATGTATAATGTAAACAGAATTGGTCCTAGCACTGAACCCTGTGGAACTCCATAATTAACCTCAGTGTGTGAAGAGGACTCTCCATTTACATGCACGAATTGGAGTCTATTGGATAGATATGATACAAACCACTGCAGCGCAGTACTTGTAATACCTACAGCATGTTCTAATCGCTCTAATAGGATATTATGATCAACAGTATCGAACGCTGCACTGAGGTCTAGCAGGACAAGCACAGAGATGAGTCCACTGTCAGAGGCCATAAGAAGATCATTTGTAACCTTCACTAAAGCTGTTTCTGTGCTGTGCTGAGCTCTGAAACCTGACTGAAACTCTTCAAATAAACCATTCCTCTGCAGATGATCTGTTAGCTGTTTGACAACTACTCTTTCAAGGATTTTTGATATGAAAGGAAGGCTGGAGATTGGCCTATAATTAGCTAAGACTGCTGGGTCTAGAGATGGCTTTTTGAGTAAAGGTTTAACTACAGCCAGCTTGAAGGCCTGTGGTACATAGCCGATTATTAGAGATAGGTTGATCATATTTAAGATTGAAGAATTAATTAATGGCAGGACTTCTTTGAGCAGTTTTGTAGGAATGGGGTCTAAAAGACACGTTGATGGTTTGGAGGAAGTAATTATTGAAGTTAACTCAGAAAGATCAATTGGAGAAAAAGAGTCTAACTTAATATCAATGGTACTAAGAGTAACTGTAGATAATATTACATCTGTAATGTAAAGGATGTTTGTGCCTGCGGAAGTCTATCACCAGCTCCTTGGTTTTACTGGCGTTGATCTGGAGGTAGTTCAGCTGGCACCAGTCCACAAAGTCTTGAGTCAGTCCTCTGTACTCCTTGTCGTCCCCATCAGTGATGAGGCCGACTATTGCAGAGTCATCAGAGAACTTCTGCAGGACATAACGAGGACTTCTGGTTATGAGATAAACAACTAATAAACCTAAACATTACATCAAAGTACCACAAGTGCAGCTCAGTGATGTTTCATTTTTAACACTAGGCTGATGTTTCATAGACAGAGTGCTGTACCAAACTGCACACTTTCACAAAAGTTTTCATTTGAAACTGAGGGAGGAAGCCGTTTTATTCATGGTACTGTGACATTGTGGGTCAGCTTATGTGATATTTTTTTCTCATAAACTGGGGAAGTCAACATTTAGGAATGAACAAAATGGAGGAATTATTGAGTCCACTACAATATGTCCTTTCATCAATATAAAACTGTCCCCAAAACCCTTTTTATGAGTTTAAATGTGATCGATCTAATGCGTTTATTAACTTTTCTTCATTCTATCATTTGTATTGATTTAAACAAAACACACAACCCATGGTTCTGGATTTGGGTTTACTGATCTGCAAGTTTACTGCCTTTGGCTCACTGAAGGAGTCTACCTGTCCAAGAACTGGTGTCCAGTGAGTGGTCTCTAACTGGTCCATCCAGGCCCCAGACCTGAGTACATATATACAGTGTGTATTTTGTATATCGTGTTATCATAAAAATAGCAAAAACAGAAAAAAAAAGCAAGTAGGCATTCATGGACAAGGGATGAGAACAGCTCGCTGTTTGAATGCTACAATCCGAGTAACCCCAGTGGAGGCGGTTCCATGAATAGGATGTGGACCTTATGGATTTTTTGACACCCAACATGTGGACTAACCTTGAAATAACTAGTAGCTCAGTGTACCAACAAGAAGTTCCAAGACGTAACTGGTATCACAATTGGAGCTTTATAAAGTACAATACAAATGCCAGGGCATGGGCGACCCAGGATATCATGTAAGGTGATCATGCTCTCTGAGAGAATAGTGGTTCAGACACTCACCAGTCTTCAGCCTCCATCCTTTTGCTTAACATAGTCTTAGGTCATCGTAGTTCAGTGGCTCCCAAACTTCTTTTGCTTGGACCCCCTTTGTTTTACAAGAAAAATGTTTGTGCCCCCCCCACCACTTAAACACCCCCCCCCCCACCCCCCCAAACACCTTCCCAGACGCCTTAATGCCCACTCACACCATGGGCCATCTGACCTCAGGAAATCTCATAATAGGGTGAGCTCAGCTGAAACCCTGGCTGATTGTGACCCACACCCGTTTTCACACCTCGGCTCATGTGATTAGGTAGAGGATCATCAGGGGGTCCTTTGTCCCTCTATGGGAGGACACTGCCACAGGGTTTAAATCTGGGACTCTACACCATTTGACCTTAGAACTGACGCTATTCTTTCCAAGTTCCTTAGACTACGATGACCTGGATGACTGAGAACCTTCACGGACATATCTTGGCACTTGTGCAGGTGAAGCCAGGGAGGATATGCTTCATCATATTCTCTAGTCTTTGACTTGGAAGGCAGTCGGTTTGGAAACTTATTTGGCGACGTTTCATCGGTTTGCGTTTGTGTGGGAGCCCCGTCAAAAACCTGTCCATTATGCTAGCAGTGTCCAAGCATTCTTTTTTTTTCTTTTCATACCGTGCCCCCCCCTTAACAGCCATCTCCGAAAACGTTAGAGCACTTATGGAAATATGTGATGTCTGATGAATCGAGCAGATATTTGAAGTTTACACAGCACTAATCTCGCATGAAAATATCTTAAAAGTTTATTTTGTGACTCAGAAAGAGTAATATTTCAAACTCCGCCACTGCCTCATTTGAGTTTTGGACGAAATGCATTTTGGGATATTGCATTTCGTCATTTCGAGCTGATTGGAGACCAGAACAGCAAATCAGATTTTTTGCATCCAAGTCTGTGATTGGCTGGTTTTGTGGCACAAATATAACGGTGTACAGAAAGAGTTGAGCGTGCACGGGCAGAAATGTTGAGAGCGCGCGCAACACATTGCGAGCCATCACAAATACAAAAACTGAGCGAGAGGGGCTGTTGTGTGTGTGTGGATAATAGCAAACACTGAAATACATTTTTTGCACGCAGCAATGAAGTTTGTTCACTCAAATTCAGCTTCTCTTCGCTCAAAATAAATTTCTCCTCAAAATGCAACACAAACTTTTTTTTATGTGCGCTCAATTTTTTTTTTTACGTGCGTTCAGAATAGTGGCACATAGCGCCATAGTTGAATGGCTGCTGCTTATCAAGCATGACAGACAGTGTTCATACAACCCGTAGCATTGCAAAGGGTTTCTGGAGGGGTAAAACATATAAAGTCCGTCTCTCTCCATGTATTCGCATGCAAGCACGTTGCTCCCATAAATCACAGAGAGGGCAGTGGTGCACACTAGTGACATCATATGTGCTAATGTTATGCTATGTTAGCATAACATTAGCACAGTGACGCTGGATGAAAGCCAACTTTTCTTCCACTCGATAAAAGTTAACGTGAGGGGTTCTGGTGGTCAGGGACAAATGCAATCGCATAGCAGGATGCTATACATTGCTATACATTGTTATATATATATTGTACATTTTATATATATATATATATAGGTTTTTCCCTTTTTTTTTTTTTTTTTTTTTTTTTGCCTGTCCAGTTTGGCTCTTTTGCCATCAGAATTATTGTCTAAAGGCAAAGAAAGATGCCCAACGGATTTACTTTACCAAATTGACCATCCCAGCCTTGCAGTAATGGTCCATTTGATTCACCTTTTATTGTTTATTTTATTTTCACTTACTGAATACGGGAAAGACTTGACTGGGGGAAAGAAGGGGAGAAAGAAAGAGGGAAAGAGAAACAGCTGAGAAGAGGGACAGGGGAGAAGGGCAAAAGACAAAAACCAACAGAATGAGCAGAGAAAAAAAAAAGAAATAAAAAATGCATATATCAATCACCTGGATCACCTGCTGAGAAAGAAAAAAGAAAACAAGCAGAAGAGAACAAGAGTATTAGAATAAACAGCATCCATCTTCATCCGCTTTATCCGAGGCCGGGTCGCGGGGGCAGCAGCCTAAGCAAAGAGGCCCAGACCTCCCTCTCCCCAGCCACCTCCTCCAGCTTATCCGGGGGAATATCAAGGCGTCACAATGATATATGGGAATATGACAGTAAATACTAAATATTAAACATTATTGTGCAGCACATAAGATCAACAGAACACAGTGTGCTTTGAGGTAGGAGCCAAAAAGGGTGTAGTTTGTCGGTGTGATCACCCGTGTGTACACCTGTGAGCATGGACGCGCTTGTTATTTTAAAAGGTTCCTTCATGTAATGATCTGCTAGAGGGTGTGGGAGGGGGCCACAGCCCCGTCCTCCAGGGCATGAAGCAGGTATGGAGGAGATCAAAACTCCAGACATCCAGAGGCCCCCAGAACACAAGAGACCAAGGAAGACCAACAGAGGGGCAGCCGCGCCACTGTCCCAGAAAGAGCTGAGGAGAGTCCCAGATGAGGGCTCACTCAGCAGCCGCGGAGCAGAAGCCAGGGGTGTTGCAGTGACGCGCCCGTGAGCTCCGCCGGCAGCCAGCCGTGCCTGAGTGACCGAGCCCCAGGCCGAGAGGCCGGGGGCACCCCACCTCCGAAGTGGCCCGAGCGAGCCTCAGGCTCCAGGCCCCGATAAGCAGCCACCAAGGAGTGAGCCGGCGTGTACCTGGACGCCCATCCCCGGACACAAAGAACCACCAACGCACCGATGTCTGAGGGAGTCCGCCACTGGCAGGGGAAGTGGTGGTAGGAGGAGATAGGCCTCCAAACCTTGGAGGGCCTAAGATGTCCCCAGAGAGGTGGCGCCTGACACCCAACCTGACATATAGACACAGACATACAGGCACACACAGACACAAACATCCATTCCCACCCTCATGCTCTCATGTGCACTTACTCCACACTCAACCAACGTGGAGACAGACATAAAGAGACGCTGTCCACACGATCACACTCCCCAAGCGTACTCTACAAACCGGGTCTAGGTACCCTTGCCCCTGGAGGGGGAACTGCACCCAGACCCAGGTGGTGTTACCCTTTTCCCTGCGGTGGGGGGAGGCAGACCGTCCCGACTCCGCAGCAGCAGGGAGGCCCCACACTCCAGACCGCAGTCGGACGGCCAACTCCTCCTCATAGCCCCCCCGCTCCAGCAGGTCGCAGAGAATGGGGGTGAGAGAAGACTCCAAACCTCCCTCCACCCGCTCATTGTAGTGTTGATGCATGTGTGTTCTAAGGTGCATTTAAAACCCAGGAGGGCATGGAGCTACCTGCCAGAGAGCAGCAGGTAAGCGCATAGTCCCTCCTGAAAGCCCTCAATGTCTACGTGTATTTAAAACTGAGAGGTGGGCAACGATGCCAGGGATGGGGTGTACACCCTGATGGTACTTTGGATTCCGTGTATCGTGCCCACCCCCAAGATCCTATATGTATGTGTAATGAGAGTGTGAGTAATGTGAATGTCTAAGTTGTGGGATAAAATTGAGGCAGAGGCAGCCAGAAGGGGACAGAGGGGAGGGGGGGGGGGGTAGCCTCCTCTGCACCCTGGTGACATACCCCTACTCCAAGGTCCTGCATGTGTGGGTGGTTGTGGTGGAGCGGGAAGAGGGAGGCAGCTGGAGATGGGAGGGAAGGAAGGGAGGGGCAAGTGACCCCTCCCTGGGGCCAGCTCCCCCGCTGACCCCAGTAGGCACCCCCATACTCCGCGACCCGCCAGGGAAAGGGGGCCCAGGCCCATCCAGACCGGGCCCAGTGCAGCAGCGCCTCCCGGCCCCACAGAGCCCGGGACAGTCCACCCAACCCCACCACAGAGAAAACTGCACCCACCCCACCATCCACTCATCTTCCAGACTACATAAGACAATAAACACCCAGGCTGAGATCTTCCTCCACCTCTCCTGTATCTCCCCCTCCTGCAGAGAGAGCTCCCGAGGAGAGGAAAGCTCCTGCAAGATGTGACAATCTCCCCCACCAGTTGAAGAGCCCCCCAGGTGGCTCGATGCACCGGCGGCACCCTGCTCCAGGGCTGGGCCCCCATGCACCCACCCGCCCACAACCCCGGCAACACATCAACCAGGACCCAAGCCCCCGAGGCCCGGCCCGGGCCCCAGCCCAGAGACGGACTGCCCCCAGAACCTCACGCCCATCCCGGACCCACCCAGGGGCAGCCAGGCTACCAGGTCAGTAACCCACGTCCGTCAGCACAGACCCTCCCCTAGCCCCGCTGCACGCAGCCGCGAGGAAACAGTCACCTGAGAGCCAACAGAGCCCCTAACCAGACATGACCGCTACCCCGGGTTGAGCCCCCCAAGGAAGATGCCTCCGGGGAACCCCCCGACGCCCTAAGCCTGTCCCTACCCCCACACCAATCACAACAGTGAAGGCGGGACCAAACTATGACCCCCCACCCCCACTAGGTGATGGAGCTGATCAAAGGAGCCCAGAGCAATTGATCTGATGTGGTGGCAGAGGCTGTATCAAGACTAATGTAATCTAGTAGATAATTTCTATATTGGTTAGAATTAAGATTATTTTTATTTTTCCAGTTCATGAGGACAGTTTTCTTGGCTATGCATAGGGCAGTGAAAACCATATGGGCGATATTCTTTTCTGAAGTGACATTATCTAAGCTGCCCAACAAACACACTAAGAGGGAAGTTGGAATGTTACATTTCAGACACTTCGATAAGTCTTCACATATCTCGCGCCAAAACTTCTCAACTGGTGGACAGAACCAAAGAGCGTGGATATAATTGTCCGGTGAATTGGTTTGGCAGTGTGAGCAGTTGTTGGTAGACGTAAAGCCCAGCTTGAACATCCGATGACCTGTATAGTGCAGTCTATGTAATAATTTGTATTGAATTATTTGAAGACTGGGATTTCTAATTAGATGAAAGGTTTTTAAGCAAATCTGAGACCAGAAGTTTAGGTCTAAATTAACTGATAAATCCGCTTCCCATTTTGCAATAGGAAGTGATATTGATTCATCTGTTTTAGAAAGCATTCTGTATATTTTGGATAGTAATTTGGAGGTTTTAAGAGTAAGAAACTGAACCACACTTGGTGGTGTTTGTAGTTCAACTTGACCCGGTTTAAATGTCTTTTTTACTATGGATTTAATTTGTTGATATTCTAAAAAATCTTTTCTTGTTGATCCCATATTGTGTAACTAGTCTGTCAAATGAGATAAATTCTGTTCCTTCTAGTATATGTTCTAAATATTTGATTCCTTTACCACTCCAATCTGAAAAGTTTATCATATTATTGTTTTGTAATATGTCAGGGTTGTTCCAGATAGGTGTACGTTTGCATGGGATTAATGAATTTTAGAAACTCCCACCATGCTGTCAGAGAAGAGCTGATGTTGATGCTTTTAAAGCATTCATGTCGTTGGATGTTTGAGCTGATAAATGGTAGGTCTGAGATCTCTAGATTATTGCAAAGTGCTTGTTCTACATCTAGCCAAGGTTCATCTAAGAGGGTATGTTTTAGCCATCCTGAGATAAACTGAAGCCTGTTGGCTAAGAAGTAGTGCTGAAAGTCAGGCAGTTCTAGTCCTCCTTTATCCTTGGTCTTTTGTAGTGTTTTAAGCTTATACGTGGGGGTTTATTTTTCCAAAGGAATTTGGACATACATGAATCTAGCGATCTGAACCAATCTTGTGGCGGTTTAGTTGGGATCATTGAGAATAAATAATTTATTTTTGGTAAGACCATCATTTTTATAGCGGCAACCCTTCCCATGAGTGATATGGGTAGACATTTCCATCTAGCCAGCTCATCTTCTACCTTCTTTAAAAATGGGATATGGTTTAATTTAGTTAGATCTGCAAGCTTGGGAGAAACATTAATACCTAAATATTTTATATTTCCCGATTGCAGTGGTGTAGAAGAGGAATTATGGAGGGAGCAATTAATCGGTAGAACTGTGTGTGAATGTGTGTGTGAATGGGTGGATGACTGGATATGTAAAGCGCTTTGGGGTCCTTAGGGACTAGTAAAGCGCTATATAAATACAGGCCATTTACAGGCCATTTACTGTAGATTTTGACCAGTTAATTGAGTAATCTGATATTCTTGCAAAAGAGTTTATCAATTCAATCACCCCAGAGATATTGGTTTGTGAATTTTGGAGAAAGAGTAACACATCATCCGCATAAAGGCTGATTTTATGTTCCAACGTTCTTGCATTTTATGCCCTTAATTACTGAATTCTGTCTAATTCCTGCTGCTAGTGGTTCAATAAAAATTGCAAACAGTGAAGGGGAGAGTGGGCATCCCTGCCTGGTGCCCCTCAAGAGACAGAAGCTGGAGGATGTCTGGTCATTTGTTCTAACACAAGCTGTTGGGGAATTATATAATATTTTTAACCAGTTTATGAAAGAGGATCCAAAACCAAATTTGTGTAAAGTTGCAAATAGAAATTTCCAGTTAATTCTGTCAAATGCTTTTTCTGCGTCTAAAGAGAATATTGTAGTTTCTAGGTTTTTACTGTATGAGTAGTCTATCAAATTAAGTAATCTACGTGTATTTGTTGATGAGTGCCTACCTTTTATGAAACCAGTTTGGTCCGGATGAATTAAGAGGGGGGTTATTTTCTCCAGTCTCTTTGAGAGAGCTTTGCAGATTATTTTAAGGTCTACATTTATAAGGGATATTGGACGATAGCTTGAGGGATATACAGGGTCTTTGCCTGGTTTTAGCAGGAGATTAATGTTTGCAGAATTCATATTTGATGGAAGTCTGCCCTTTTCTTTAATTTCCAACAACGTTCTGTAGAAAACTGGTGCTAGAATCGACCAGAATTCTTTGTAGAATTCTGCAGGAAAGCCGTCTGGACCTGGAGCCTTATTATTGGGCATACTTATCAGGGCTTCCTGGAGTTCACCTGGTGTCAGTGGTGAATCCAGTGCCATTGCTTGAGTGTCTAATAATTTTGGAAGAGTTATGTTGTCCAAAAACTGATCAATTTCTTTTTTAGATGGGTTTATTTGTGGTGAATATGTGAGAAAAAAGTATATTCCTTACTGGTGGGGTGAAGGGAGCGCCATGCATGGCAAAGACCAAAGTCGCTCATATACTGTTTGATTATATTTATGGACTGCCAATTACGCGGAGTTCCCGCTGTATTGAGCCTATCCATGTCTTCATTTAGTCCAAGGTTGAGGTCGCCTCCAAGAACAAGTGTGCCATCTAAGTGTTCAGAGAGTGCACTGAAAAAACTGTGAAAGAATGAGGGATCATCAACATTTGGACCATATACACTTGCAATACATAGCTTTTTATCAAGTGTAGATAGTTTAATGATTAAGAATCTGCCCTCTGGATCTATAACTGTATCAAGTACTGTGAAATTAATATTTTTATGTATTAAAATTTGTGTTTTTTCCCTTTGTTAATACTGTCCATATGTACATAGCGCTGTAGAATTGTACCCCCCCCCCCTCCCCCCAGTATGTTTACACTGAGTAGGAGATGCTCTGTATCTCATTGTACAACTGTATAGTGACAATAAAGGCATTCTATTCGATTCTATTCTCTAGACACGGGCCAAACTTCAGTCTGGAGAACAACTGAGATTATTCATCCACAATACGAGGTTAGTTATTAATACAGTGCAACAACATGGGAATAGAGCAGCTGCGAGAGAATTCAACATAAATGAATCAATGTTATGGAAGTGGAGGAAGCGCAGTTTTTGGCTTTCACTCACACTAAAACATGCATTTTGCTGCACTGTTTACACTTATTTCTTTTCTTTCTGCTCTTTTATATATTTTGTAAAACTGCAACAAATATTTTATATCAGCAGCAATTTTTCTCAAACTGCTGCATCACAGGTTTCATGCTCTGACCTCCATGTGAAATGAGATAAAAGCTCTTTATCAGTAACTTTTACAACTTCTGGCAGGTTAATGTCTGAACTTTGGAGTGAAACACACCCTTAGTTACAGGAAATAACACCACTGTCTGTAACAAAGTGAATCCACCTTAACACCACCTGTGTGTGTGTGACTGCATTACACTCCCACTGCTGGGAACCTGAACAAGAACCAGAACAAAGTCTAAAATAGAAGCTGACAAACAGCTGCACCACCGAGTGACACTTTATTTTATAAACTTCACAACAGGTTTCATGTTGTGACCTGTGGAGGTGAAAAGACACAAAACCTGTTTTACAGCTTTTGAGCTGCAGGCAGGATTGAAACACACCTTAGTTAAAAGTCAAACAGCAACATTTTCTCCTCCCCTCACGTCACTCAAATGTGACAAACCAGGAAACAGGAAGTTCTTCGTCCTCAGTAAAGAGAGACGCACAGACGATCAGACTGAGCTCAGACCAAACTAGCAGCTTCCTCTGAGTGAGTCCAGCTACAGGAGAGAAAAGTGGAAAACTCCAACACTGCTGCTTCAAGCTGCTGACGCTCCACACACTGAATGTGAGTTTGAGCAAAAACACGATTCAAAGCAAGTTTCAGTGAAGGTGGTAGAGGAGGGAGGGGAGCCAGGACTGACTGTACTTCCTGTCTGCTGTTTTCAGCTTCACTCACAGACTCAATGGCTTCCAGATCAGAGGAGGATCTCTGCTGTCCGGTCTGTCAGGAGGTCTTCAGAGATCCTGTTATTCTGTCATGTAGCCACAGCTTCTGTAAAGACTGTCTGAAGAGATGGTGGAGAGAGAGACCAACACACGAGTGTCCAGTTTGTAAGAGAAGATCTTCAAGGGATGATCCACCTTTATGTCTGGCTTTAAAGAACCTGTGTGAGTCGTTCTTACAGGAGAGAGATCAGAGAGCTTCAGAGGCTCTCTGCAGTCTGCACTCTGAGAAACTCAAACTCTTCTGTCTGGACCATCAGCAGCCAGTGTGTGTCGTCTGCAGAGACTCAGAAAAACACACCAATCACAGATTCAGACCCATCGATGAAGCTGCACAACAACACAAGAAGGAACTTCAGGAAACTCTGGAGCCCTTAAAGAAGAAGTTAAAGGTTTGCAAACGAGTTCAAGTGAAGTTTGATCAAACAGCAGAACACATTAAGGTCCAGGCCCGACACACAGAGAGGCAGATTAAGGAGCAGTTTAAGAAGCTTCACCAGTTTCTAGCAGAGGAAGAGGAGGCCAGGCTGGCTGCACTGAGGGAGGAAGAGGAGCAGAAGAGTGGGATGATGAAGGAGAAGATGGAGGCTCTGAGCAGAGAGATAGCAGCTCTTTCAGACACAGTCAGAGCCACAGAGGAGGAGCTGAGAGCTGAAGACGTCTCATTCCTGCACAACTACAAGGCTGCAGTGGAAAGAGTCCAGCGCTGCCCCCTGCTGGATGATCCACAGCTGCCCTCAGGAGCTCTGATAGACCAGGCCAAACACCTGGGCAACCTGACCTTCAACATCTGGAACAACATGAAGGACATGGTCTCCTACACTCCTCTCATTCTGGACCCAAATACTATTCATCCAAACCTCATCCTATCTGAAGATCTGACCAGTGTGAGACTAGGAGGAGAGAAGCAGCAGCTTCCTGATAATCCAGAGAGGTTTGATTATTACGGCTCTGTCCTGGGCTCTGAGGGCTTTAACTCAGGGACTCACAGCTGGGATGTTGAGGTTGGAGACAGTGCAGGGTGGACACTGGGTGTGTTAGCAGAGTCTGTGAAGAGGAAGGGACGCATACAGTCTGGATTATGGAGAATATTGTTACATAAAGGTGAATACTACACACTGTCACCATCAGCTCCTCTCACTGCTCTCTCAGTCCAGAAGAAGCTCCAGAGGATCAGAGTGAATCTGGACTGGAACAGAGGAAAGCTGTCGTTCTCTGATCCTGATACTAACACACACATACACACCTTCACACACACTTTCACTCACAGGTTGTTTCCATACATATGGACTGTTGATAAACTGAAGGTGTGTCCGTTGAAGGTGTCAGTGTCAGTGCAGCAGATGAGTTGAGGATGATGATGTTTCTAATGTTGTTTCCTGTCAGTGAGTTGAAGCTGTTAAACTGCAGCTGTCCTCCTGCTGCCTCGTTGTTCCAAAGCTCTTTGTTTCTCTTTTAGTTTCACTCTTTCTTTCTGTTTCTGCTGTCCACCTTTTCACATGGAAAATCATTTCACTGTTTCTCACTGAATGACTCCCCAAACTAGATTTGAAATTCTATAAAGTTTCTAATCATTACAAGTGATTCATGTTTCTATTTGATGTGTAAATGGAGATGATTTAGTTTGCTGGGATATGGACTGACATGTGTTGAATGGGAGGAGCAGTTTGTTGTTGTCTTCTTGTCTGTTTATGACAACAATAAATATGTTGTTGAAACAATGATTCATGTTTAACTCCATATATGAAATGTTTCTGATCTTTGAATTCTGTTTGATTAAAGACTTTCTTCATGACACAAATGAGATTTCAGTGTATTAATAGAACTAAATAAGCTCAGAGTTGAAAGGCTGGAGTATTATGTACGTGCTTCACTGTCAGGATCTTCAGGGGGATTCAAAGGGAAACATCAAACTGCTGTAATGAGATAAACTAGTTGGGCTGAACACACTTATCTGTAGTTTGTCTCCATCCAGGATCATCAGAATATAATGAACATGTGTGAAGAGCCACAAAATGCTGCTGCCCTCTCAGCATGATGAGCTCCAGCCTTTGTTAACAGGACAACAGGAAACATGAGACAACTTTCAGAGACAGTAACCAACTGTGGCCACAAGATGGCAGCAGCTGATCTGAGATCCTTTATTGGACAGAAGGACTCTGCTCTGTGACGTCATCAGAGAGACGGCCTTCACTCTGATAGATCTGACGTCATGTCTGCACTGCGATGATGAAAGCTGATAAACACATTGTTATTGATCCATGAAATCACCTCTGTCCTCTCAAGTGTAGCTGTTTACAGAGCTGAAGAAGTCCTTCATCATCAAAACAGACAAACATGTATTTCCTGTATTAAGTGACATCATCCTCACTCTGACCTCTTACATATATTCTGTTCAGTTTCCCTGCTGTAAGAAATGAACTGTGTGAAAATAGAAATGCAGGGAAACATCCATTAATCACAGCTGAGCCGTTTGTTTCTGACTCACATTCAATGAGGCTTCAGGTGTAAATACCTCAGAAGTGTTTTTGAGTTCAGTAGAACCAGACCCAGTCGACCATCATGGCCTCCACAGCACTACACAATGCAACAGAAAGGCCTTCATCATCTGCTGAACCACCTCTGAACCACGACGCTCTCCCTGCATCTAAAAGCTGTTAGTCAGGATGAGATGCTGCTGTGATCGCTCACAATTTACCTGTGAGACCTTTGTAAATATTGTCTTTGTTTCTGGAGGAAACACCTTTAGTCTGTTTGTATTTGGAGTGCAGATCTGGGCATCCATCACTTTAACCTGCACACGTTTAGTTATTGAGTGTAGTTGATGTTTGGCAGCATTTTATAAGTGACAGTTCATGAACGGTGAAGGAACAGAGGACGCCTGACCATCCTACCTGTGTCAGTAAGAAGACTTTAATCACAACTTCACAACTTAACACAACTGAAACCTGAATCCAGTGTTGCATAGTTTACTAACAGTGTGTGCTGACACTGAAGTTAGCAGTTTGTTTCCTAAGAGCTGCTGGGACAAACCACAGTGAGCGGCTACAGAGTTTAGTTAAGGTGGTTCTAACATGTGACCTGTTGAATTATTTACAGGGATTTATTTTTCATTTAAAGCATCATTTGTGAAGTTTTTATGAAGTTTACTTCTTTTATGTTCTTTGTTTAACGTTTAGATTTTCTTCTCTTGTGTTTTAACTCTTCAGGTTTCCTGTAACAGAGATTTAAACCACCGTTTTCTGATGGTGCTGCACTGTGACAGAGACACTGCCACTTTATTAGGCACACCTTGCTGGCTGCAGGTTATAACCCCTGCTGGAAACATCCCCACAGATTTGGATCCTTGTTGCCATGACAGCACCACACAGCTGCTCCAGATGCAGCAGGATGCTGGTCAGGGCTCTAACAGTGAAACTTTACTGAAAGTAAGAAACCTGAGAGGAAATAAACTTTGACTTTAGTAAGCTGAGCTCTGAAGCTGTGATGGAGCTCAGTCAGTGTGAAGGCGGCTGCTGTGTAACAAACGTTTGTCTGAGGTGCTGCGACTGATTGTGGTCATGTTTATTTAAAGAAGTCGGTGATGAAGCAGGCTGTGCAGTCCGAGCTCTTCATCAGTTAACAGTCCTCCAGAGCTGCTGCAGGGAGCTGACTGTCCTCCAGGTGGCGCTAAGTGAACAAAGTCCAAAGAAATAAACTTTATAGATACATTTGAAACCAGCTACTCTGTGACTTTACACACTCACACAGTAACAGAGCTGATTCCTGATTGGAGCAGCACAGAGTTAGTCTTCTTCTCTGGCTGTGGATTGGTTCATCAGGATTTCCCCTTTTACAGGTTTAAAAAAAATCTCTGTCTTTACATTTTTTGACCTCCTTCTTCTGTCTAAAGGTGAAGCAGCACCAGCCTCCTCTGATCCTCATGTTGTAGCTCTGTGTGTCCAGCAGGGGGCAGAACACCTCCAAACTGTGCCAGCAGCTCTCACTGTGAGCTCAGACGTTTGTGGACACTCAGTTTGTTTGAACATAGTAAATAATCAGAGCTTCTCAGACTGTTTATGGGGACACCACCTGCCCGAGGGTGTACTGTGTCAGAGAGGTGGTGTACGGTGCTGGGTGTAGTCTCTCTGCTGGTTCACAGTTTTTACTGAGGAGCTGTGTTCATGTCAGGAAGGTTTCGTCTGATCACTGTGGTGCAGTTTGGTTTACTCTGTTTCTGAGTGTTTGTAGGATCAGTCTCTGCAGGTCACCTGATACCTGGCAGTGAAGTGTTTATGAATCAGCTCCGTCAGATTGAATCCAACAGAATAACATGTAAAACACTCCAGGGCTTTTACTCTGAAACTTTCTCCAGAGCTGTCTGGAGTTTTCTTACATTAAAATATTCTGGGATTACCAGACTGTCCACATCATGTGTCCTACCAAAACTTTCATCCACAAATATACCCTGACATTAAACCCAAATAGATCTGAGAGCGAGTCATTAGTAAAAAAGAGCAGCAAAAAAGGCATAAATAGCTTAAAATCTAAGTTCTAAAAAAACCTCCAGTTTTTATTAATATTTTATTATTTATCAAATTATTATAAACTAAAAATATTTTTTACGTGATAAACGACTTCAGTGCAACACCTTTATTTTGAAACCAGGAGAAACCAGGAGAGGAAGTTTTATAGACATGACTGCTACCATGTGGCTACCTACCTGTGGAGGAAAGCAGTGAGCCTCTACAAAAGCCAGTGTCATGCAGGCCAAGAACCAAACAGCCTTGATTGAAAATGACTCACCCGTTATTTGATTTGATATACCTTCATTTGATTTGATATACCTTTATTAGTCCCACAAGGGGGAATTTCATTATTGACCCAGACGTCCAAGAAAGGCAACTTCCATCTGAGGAGGCTGGGTGTGACAGATGGCGAGCCAACCACTTTGAGGACGATCCACCCCATAGAAGATACACACCCACACACTCATACATTCCAATTACACTCAGAAGGAACTTTAAAGTTGCCAACTTAACTCTAAATTCTTAAAGGGCCCCAATGAGTACTTTTATTTTGTTTAAGTGTGCACACTATTTTGTTTTATACTTTTGCTGTACAAATTGGACAAATATCTGTTATACCTTGTAACAATACAAGCTGCCATCACCAGTGTGTGAATGTGTGTGCGTATGACTGGTTGTGTAAAGCGCTTTGGGGTCCTTAGGGACTAAAAAAGCGCTATATAAATACAGGCCATTTATCATTTTACAAGAGAGGATACTCAAAAGTTACCATTGTGTCCAGGTCATTATTGCTGCTCAATACTTTAGCTCCAAACGAATTTGGTGTCTTGTGATACTGGCCAGGGCCTGATTACGGGTCCAAGTAGTTATTGTGGTGTAATTCACCTTTATACCTTAAAGTTGGTTACAGTCAGGTCATAAATCCGTCTTTTACGTCACTGACACAAGACAGATGCCAATTATCAGCGCCGGAGAAGACATCGTGAACATTTCCTGGCCATTCAGTGTAGATGTCAGTGAAACTGATGGAAAGACAAAGCTCAAGAAACGTGAACATTTTATTTGTACTGTACAATCTGTAGATTCTGACAGAAATCTGCAACTATCCTTTGAAGCACCGCTCCTCTAAAACAGCAATAAGGATAATTATAAGGCCATTCGTAAATAACAAAGTAAATTTATAACTTAAAACAAAATTGGGAAACGTAAAGTCCGAAACAAGTCTTCATATTAGCCCTTTAAAGCCGGTCGGAGCGGGCACGCTCCGTTTTGCGTAGCTATTTTTAAATCCCGGTAGCTCTGCAACCACGTAAGCTAGCGCAATATTTTTTTTTTGCATATGAAACCAGAGGAGTTGTACTTACATCTTATGCCATCAGCTTGTCCTCGGTCACAGTTTCCTTCCACATATAGCTTTGCAAAAACTGCATAAAAAGCACTTGCAGCAACAAAAACACAATATTCCAGAAACACACTTTGCCGATCCGATCAGCTGTTCATAACACTTCCTACATTGGACTAGACGCCAGCGTGAACTATCGCATATCCGCCATTACCTGCCCGAAACTGGAAGTGACGTCATTTTCACTAAAATGTAGTTTTTTACCATCAGGGCCTCAGGGCCTATACTGGTGTTTTTAAAAGTTATCTTTGACTTCATGACTTTCTGTGTTGTTTCTGGGATGCTTAGGACTCATATTGCACTGCTGGAAATAGTTTGTTTTGATGCATATGCTGCATTTCTGCAAATTTGCATTATAATATTTATTTTCGTTTTTCCTGCAGTATATAAAAATGGTGTATTTCAAAAATAAAACTATGAAGACACTCAAAATAAATTTCCTGTGGTGGGAAACTATTTTGTGCAACTTTTTTGTATTTACAGTTTTGAGGGTTAAGCCTCTTAAATTTCTCTATTAGAAATATATGTTAAAAAAACAAAAACGATTTTCAATTGTTTTGTAGTTTATTGCACTTTTTTGCAATTTATGTAATTACTGTGCACTTAATGCAACATTGTCACTGGTGGAGTTGGCTGGTGAGCGACACCCAGCCTCTGGGGAGGCCCTAGAGGGAGCAATTGTCTCAGAGATGTCCAGCTTAAGAGAACCAGCAAACGTTTGTATGAAGCGTGTTCCCTGCTTGTAATGCAGCGGTGAGGATGAAGACTGAATGAATGAGTGAGTAGGCTGCTGAGCTAGTGGCGACTAAACTGAGGGCAGAAGAAACAGTCTTTGAAGCAGCGGCCATAGAAAAACCACTATCATTTTAAGTGGAAACACAGAAAATGATAGTGAGATAGTGAAAAATGAATAAATCGTCCTTGTTTCTGGCAACGCAGAAACAGTGTCCCTCTCACTCACCACTGCCGGTGGCTTACATGTCCCGACATCCGGCTGTGGGGTGCTACGCCGACGGCGGGAACGTCGCTTTCTTTTCGGAGACGGCTCCGACGGGCCGGATAATCCCTCATCCGGCTGTTCAGACGGCACGTACTCCGTGGAAACGAGCGGTAGCGGCGGGGGGGTGAAGGATGAAGTTTTGTACCAGCGGGTGCAGTGAGTCCAATAGCCAGGGATAATCGGAAATAAGCTGTTGTAGCCTGGCTTCCAGAATGTAGAGAAACGTTTCTCCCTCATGCTCTAACCACAGGTTGATTAATTTTGAAGCTGAGTCCGTTATGAAATTCCGAAGCTCCGTGGGTGGGGTGACTGCCGCTGGATCCATATCTGGCTGGTCCGTACTGTCACGGCGAGTGAGAAGAGCCATGTGGAAGAAATGAAGGAGGGTCCAAATGCAGGCAGTCGTGAAGGTGTGAAGGTGGTTTATTGAATAAACGGCAAAGGGAAAGTGGCAAACGAAGACAAACTATACTGGAAAACAACTGAACTACAGCGCAGAAACCAGAACATGAAGGACGGCGAGCAGAGGCAGACGATGGTAGACAGCAGGGAACACATGGATGAAACATGGTGGATACACAGATGGAGCAGCAACTACAATGACAGAGGACATGACTTAAATACACACAGAGAAACACAGGGGAATTACACACAGGTGGTGGACACAGCTGGGAATAATCAACAAGACGAGACAGAGGTAAAACTGAACACACTCGCATGAGATGCAGACCTTCACAATAAAACAGGAAACGAGAACACTACACCAAGACGCACACCTGACACTGAGAGACAAACAGACAGAGAATGACACATGGAACCTGAACTAAACTAAACGTGAGATACAACCGAGAACAAATCCTTAAACATGAATAAACAGAAACATAGAATTCTAATCATCATCATTATAATAATAATACTCATAGCGCCCAAAACCAAACCAATCATTCAAAAATAAACTAAAAATCGAAACTGACCCAGAACCGTGACAGACATATTATTAAAATTTGGGCTATAATGGTTGTATTGATGTATAGCAACTTGAAATGCTCCCAAAAATGGCTCCACAGCATGTAAAAATATAATATAAGCTCTGGCGGACTTGGTTCTATGCTAGGTCTTAAAGGGTTAAGGGCCATCAGTCAAACAATACTGTTTGGTCTGGGTCTAAGCATGTTGTGTGTGATGACTTCTTTTGCTTTGAGGGCCGTTAACAGTTCACACTAGAGTGCGTTTTGGTGTCACATTTTATTCGTAGTGTGAACAACCGGACAAAAAAAATCGGATTCGATCAAAGAAACGGAATTAAGCATTATGACCTGCAGTGGGACCGTAGCCTTAGACACCTTTATCCAAAACTCACTGGGTGTAGTCAATCAGTCATTAAACTCAGGTAACCCCTGAAGACTACTGCATTGCAAGGTGACAAGTAAATTGGTCAACTGCTTGTCCAGTGAGAGCAGCAAACTCCAGGAAAGACCAATGAATGAATCAATGAGCACAGGAGACCAGTTCAATTATAGCAGAGAGAGGAACCACCAGTAATCAACCTGCAATGGTTAATTACTGCACTGGTGTTAGGTACTAACTTGCATGTTAGTACCTAACACCAGTGCAACAGAACGAGGAAGAGATAATATACAGGGTGACACTGTGAGCTGATCGGCCACAGTAGCAAAATAGCAACAGTAACACTGATGCTGTCTATGTGGGCGTGTGTATGTATTGATTTAACTCTCATATAGATCTTGATGAAGACTGACATCTATGACACTGACTTTAAATCTCATCCAAAAGCCAGAGGGGCCTCTGCCACTGCTGTGCCAGCAACATCCTGCAAAACGTGTGTTTTAGTAAAAAAAGACAGATATAAGGATCAAGATGAAGATGAAGATGGGGCTGGTGTGGGTGGTTTAGATGGCTGACTGATGCAGTTAAAATAGAAGATAACATCAAACTGTTATGGTCTGGAGTCTAGTGACTCCGTGGTTATGTTTGTGTTTATTAATATTCACAATTTTAACTTGTTTCCTGGTTATTTGTTAATTATTTCCAGTGTTTAGGTGTTCTCTCTGCCTCCTGTGTTTCTTGTGTTGTGTCTAGTGTCCCTGGTTTGATGTTTGTCCTTATTTTACTTTGATAGTCCTGTGCCCTGCATCAGTGTATTGTTTTGCTTCTTCCTGCTCGTGTCTGATTTGTGTCAGCTTTGTCTCCTACCCATTTCCTCATTTTCCCTTTGTGCATATTTGTTATGTGTGTTTACCTCTGTTCTTCATCTCCATCTGTGTTTCCTTCATGTTTCATGTCTCATTACTTTGTAGTGTTGTGTAAAGCCAATAATAAAGGCTAGCTTTTTTTTTTAACATACACCTTCACACCATTTTGTGTGTGCTTGGGTCCTCATTCTCATCATGAGGTCATCTGAGAAAAATGGCATATATCACAACTGATCAGAAAATTTCATGCCTGTATTAGAAACATGTTGGCCCTATTTAGCAGGGAAGACAAGCAGGAAATAAGTCAGAGTGCCTGTTAGTGGTGTGATCACTGTGTGTTTCCTGATGTGCAGCAATACTGTTAAACCAGATGGGCATAACTACTCAAGCAGCTTTACTTGCTCACTGAAAACTGCAGAAACAGAGGTGAGTCTTGCTGGTTGATCATCCTTAAATTGTTTGAACTTCTACATATTTCATGCTTAGCTTAAAAGATCACTTTTAGTGACTACTGACACCCGGAATAGAAATACTCTACACAGCTGCATCAGCATTACAAATGGCCTCTGCCAATGTGCAAAATCTAAGATCTAATAAACTAATATTTGGTATTTCGTGAGGAAATCACAGATGAGAAAAAGCGACTGGTTTCACTTTCCTCTTGTTGGCATGCTTTCTGATGATCAAAAATATTTGGATACAACTTTTGTTTACACTTCTGGGTGAAACACAAATGAAATGCCAGTATGAAACTTTGTCCAACATATGTGACTACTTAACACCTCCTTGCTCCGATTCCGTATGTGAAATTATCATCTGTATAGACACGCTTTATATATCATCACACAGACTGTGCAGCAATCCCATGTTACAAGCTCTTGTTAAGAAGAACATGTTGTAGACCTGGACATATGCAGACAAGATTATAACCAGTTATATGTTGTTATACATGATACCTTGTAATGCTCAGAGTAAAGAATTGTCTTGGTCCATGTTGAAATGATTGTTACGATTAGACTCGTGAGAGGAAGTGATTCATTTTTGCTTCCATAAATATAAACTGTACATGAAAGATGACACCACTAATGATTTCTATACTTGCATGTTAAGCTCTCAACTTTGCTTTTAATGCTGCAAGACTGTAGGGTGCATCATATAGAAACCAACTTGAGACAACTGTTGTGAACTGAATTTAGTCAAACTGTCAGCAAACTCCCCAAGAAAGCTCCATGTATTAAAATTACTGTCTTAAAAAGAGATGCAGTAGAGTTCAAAAGAATATTTAAAATTAGTTTAACTTTCTCTCAGTGAATCGCTACCTTATCGTGTTGGAGGGGTTTGTATTTCCCAGGGATCCCAGGGGCTATGTTGTCTGGGGGCTTCTGCCCCCTGGTAGGGTCTCCCATGGCAAATTGGTCCTGGGTGAGGGACCAGACAAAGAGCGATTCAGAAGACCCTTATGAAGAGAACATCGAGGGAACAGTTTACCCTGCCCGGGATAGGGTTACCGGGGCCCTGCCCTAGAGCCAGACCCGGGGAGGGTGCCCGAGGGCGAGCGTCTGATGGCCGGGCCTTAGGACAGCCCGAAGAGGAGACATGGGCCCATCCTCCCGCGTGGGTAACGACAGCGAGACCTGGAGGGGCGTGATTGAACGGCCTCCCTCATCTGAACCCGAGCGGTGTTTTGTTATTGGACTTCTTTGCAAATCACAGTTTGGCCATAACGAACACCTTGTTCGAACATAAGAGTGTCCATAAGTGGCACGTGGCACCAGGACTCTCCTAGGCCGCAGGTCAATGATCGATTTTGTAATCGTATCACCAGACCTGCGACCATATGTTCTGGACACTCGGGTAAAGAGAGGGGCTGAGCTGTCAACTGATCACCACCTGGCGGTGAGTTGGATCAGGTGGCGTGGGAGGACGCTGGACGGACCCGGTGCACCTAAACACGTAGTGAGGGTGTGCTGGGAACGTCTAGCAGAGGCCCCAATCCGCGAGATCTTCAACGCACACCTCCGGCAGAGCTTCAACAGCATTCCGAGGGAGACGGGGGACATTGATTCCGAATGGACCATGTCCATTGCCGAAGCTGCTGCATTGAGCTCCGGCCGCAAGGTGGTTGGTGCCTGCCGTGGTGGTAATCCCCGAACCAAATGGTGGACACCAGAGGTGAAGGGAGCCACCAGGCTGAAGGAGTCCGATTGGGCTTGGTTAGCCTGTGGGACTCCGGAGGCAGCCGACAGGTATTAAGAGGCCAAGCGGAATGCGGCTCGGGCAGTGGCTGAAGCAAAAACTCGGATGTGGGAGGAGTTCGGAGAGGCCATGGAAAACGACTTTCGGACTGCCTCGAAGAGATTCTGGCAAATCATCAGGCGTCTCAGGAGGGGATAGCCGTGCTCTACCTGCACTGTGTATAGTGCTGGCGGAGCGCTGCTGATGTCGACTGAGAAAATTGTCAGGCGGTGGAAGGAATACTTCGAGGACCTCCTTAATCCCACTGACACGTCTTCCGAGGAGGAAGCAGAGTCTGGGGATGAGGGGAAAGACCCGCCAATTTCCAGGGCGAGGTCACTGAGGCAGTTAAACAACTCCTTGGTGGCAGAGCCCCTAGTGTTGATGAGGTCTGCTCCGAGTTCCTGAAGGCCCTGGACGTTGTAGGGTTGTCCTGGTTGACACGCCTCTACAATGTTGCGTGGAGATCAGGGGCAGTACCCCTGGAATGGCAGACCGGGGTGGTGGTCCCCATCTTTAAGAAGGGAGACCGGAGGGTGTGTTCCAACTACAGGGGGATCACACTCCTCAGCCTCCCTGGGAAAGTCTATGCCAGGGTGCTGGAAAGGAGAGTTCGTCCGCTAGTCGAACCTTGGATACAGGAGGAACAATGCGGTTTTCATCCTGGTCGCGGAACACTGGACCAGCTCTTTATCCTCTCGAGGATACTTGAGGGTGCATGGGAGTTTGCCCAACCAGTCTACATGTGTTTTGTGGACTTGGAGAAGGCATCTGACCGTGTCCTTCGAGGTGTCCTGTGGGAGGTGTTGCGGGAGAATGTGGTGTCTGGCCCATTGCTATGGGCCATTCGATCCCTATGCAACCGTTGCAAGAGCTTGGTTTGCATAAGTCGGACTCGTTCCCAGTGGGTGATGGGCTCCGCCAGGGCTGCCCTTTGTTACCGGTTCTGTTTATAATTTTTATGGACAGGATTTCTAGGTGCAGCCATGTGGCGGAGGGCTTTCACTTAGGTGGCCTCAGAATCTCATCTCTGCTTTTTGCGGATAATGTGATTCTGTTGGCTTCATCGGGTGAGGGCCTCCAGCTCGCACTGGAACGCTTTGCAGCTGAGTGTGAAGCAGCGGGAATGAGGTCAGAAACTCCAAATCTGAGGCCATGGTTCTTAGCCAGAAAAGGGTGGAGTGCCCACTCCGGGTCGGGGATGAGTTCCTGCCCCAAGTGGAGGAGTTCAAGTATCTCGGGGTCTTGTTCGCGAGTGATGGGAGAAGGGAGCCGGAGATTGACAGACGGGTTGGTGCTGCGGCTGCAGTGATGCGAACGCTGCACTCATCCGTCATGGTGAAGAGGGAGCTGAGTGTAAAAGCGAAGCCCTCAATTTACCGGTCGATCTACATCCCTACCCTCACCTATGGCCACGAGCTCTGGGTAGTGACCGAAAGAACAAGCGGCAGAAATGAGCTTCCTCCGAAGGATGGCCGGCCTCTCCCTTAGAGATAGGGTGAGAAGTTCTCAGAGTAGAGCAGCTGCTCCTCTACATCGAAAGGAGCCAGCCGAGGTGGTTCGGGCATCTGACAAGGATGCCTCCTGGGCGCCTCCTGGGTGAGGTGTTCCGGGCATGTCCCACTGGGAGGAGGCCCTGGAGCAGACCCAGGACACGCTGGAGAGATTATATCTCTTGGCTGGCCTGGGAAAGCCTTGGTGTTCCCCCGGATAAGCTGGAGGAGGTGGCTGGGGAGAGGGAGATCTGGGCTTCTCTGCTTAGGGTGCTCCCCCCGCGACCCGGCCGGATAAAGTGGATAAAGATGGGTGGATGGATAGTTTGACTTTGTTTTTTTTAACAATAAAATTAGACTATGATGGTAAAGCCATTCAAAGAGAGAATAAAGTGGATTTGTTTTTCAGCTGAAGAAGCATGGCTGACTCAACAAATGGGACTTCATCTTTCAACCAGACCTGTGATCCAGTTGTCCCATCACTCAACACTTTCTTTGTACTGGTCTACAGTTTGGTGTTTCTGGTAAGTTTCCAATCTTCAGTGCTGTGTTAGAAATTGCTTTAAGTTTCTCAAAGGACTGTATGTACCAAGGTTCTCATCTCCTCACCCTCTCTCTGTCTCTTCAGGTAGGTTTACTCCTCAATGGCTTCATCTTAAAGTTTTACATTGGTCAAGCTCAGCAGCAGGAGTCAAACAGTTTGATGGTCTACCTGAAGAACCTGACAGCTGCTGACTTCCTGCTCTGCCTCTCTCTGCCACTGCGCATCGCCCACTATGATAGAAAGTCATTCATCATTCAAAAGGTCTACTGCAGCTTTGGAGCTTCTGCCTTCTACATGAACATGTATGCCAGCATCATATTCATGTGTTATATCGCTGCCAACAGGTGAGGAACCTTTACATATTTCCCACTACAGTTCATGACAGTGTTAATGGCTAAAACCCCTGCATTGCTGATCAAGGTGTAGACATATCATTTTATATTTCCCACTCGGTCCTCAGCTTCCCCCACTCTCTCCGACAGAGTTTTTATGTCCTCCTTTATCTTATCGAGTTTGCCGCCCAGTTCCTGCTGTAGCGTGTTGTCTTCTCTCAGCCTTTGATTATCTTGTTTCATTTCTGATTTCGATGACTCGATAGCTTTTATTAGCTCTCCAGCTGAGTCGCTAATTATACTGTTGGGGCTCATGCAAGCTTGTCCTGTTGCATTGTTAGTATTAGTTTTTGCGGCTTTGTCCTGTCCCCTTGGCATTTTGGCCTCCGTTTGCCTTATTCCTCACCAACTACGTTCGCCTTACTCAGTTGAGTTGTCTGTTAACGAGTTTTCAGTGTTTTCTATTCCTGATTGTAAGGAGCAGCCACCAAACACGTCCACTCACTGCACCATGACACCTAAAAACAGTGTAGACATATCATTTTAACTTGATAATGACCTTTGCGAATGTGGTACCACTGTGACTGCTTCGTGAAGTTATCTACTGTCTCCTTTGTCTTCTCTCTTCAGGTATCTGAAAATCGTCCATCCTTCAGGAACTCATGTCCTGCAGTCAGTGCGAACTGCGCACATCATCTCCATGGTCACTTGGGTTTGTCTCCTAGCTCCATCAGTTACTTATAGCATCCTCTTTTTCATCACCCAGAAACCCCTGACTTTTACCCCAAGCCAATGTTGGCCCCTCTTCAGTGCATCAATCAGCCTATTCTTCAAAATCCTCCACACCATCTGTGCCATCATCTTCCTCTTGGTCTTCATATCCCTGGTCTTCTTCTACCACGGCATCTCCCGCAGGGTGTTGCAGGCACAGCAGAGGCAGCTGGCCTCCTCCAATGCTGAGAAGCTGGTGAAGTCTCGCAGGAACATGTTGGTGCTGGTCAGCATCTTCTGTGTTTGTTTTGTGCCCTATAATCTGGTTTGTCTTCCTGTCACTTTTCTGTGGACCAGTTGCTCTGCGGGTCCAGTATTGTTCTACTTGGAGGAGGTGGCCACCATGGTGTCAGTTTTCAACATCTGTCTGGACCCTCTTGTTTACTTTTTCCTCTGTAAGTCTTTTTGGGATCAGATGAGCCCGAGGATTGTATCAGTGGGGACCAACATCTAAGAAGCAACCAAGAATAGCAAGAGCAGGAGCAAGAGTGCAAGTGGACATTGTTATAGCAACAAGTTAAATCAATGAGCTTTAAGGAAAAGTTTGACATTTTAGTTCAGTGAAACCAGTGTCATGGATCCCAAGTCCTCATGAACCACAGGAGTTTGTACTGAGCTCAGAGATCAATAGAAGGCTGATCTCAGCACAAACCCACTCCCACACAAACAACATCAGTGTTCATGTGTCAGCTTTTTTCTATTCAGTCTTTTGGGTGTTCTCATATCCTGCTGATGTAACACAAAATCAAAAATCATTTTTTGTCCTCACGGGACAGTTAATATCTGTATAAAACTCTTTAACTTCACTTTATTAGTTACATAGACAGGGCAACAGTAGCACATTACAGTATCTATTTATATGTTTGTATGATGTGCACGTATAACCACAGCAGCTACTTCCTGCTCCTGCTACAGCAAGATTTCTCATCACAGAGCTAATAATAAAGTGTATATAGTGTTACAAAGTGTGTGTCTGTTTGGTACCTTGTGTTTTAATATCTGTTGTTATTTATGAACAGGAAAGATGATCATAGAGCTGCAGGAACCTGGTGACACTTACTAACATTTAGTTTTTTTAAATGATGCTTCAGGGGGCATCTGTGCTGTATTATCTCAGCCAGGGTTTTATTCACATAAATAAACAAAGCAAAACAAAATTAAACCTCATCTGAAAAATATCAGCTAAAATAAATACAGTGGCTGAAGCAGCCCAACACAGAAATGACCAGAAATCACACTGCATGTATCTAATAACATGAGCTGGTGTATTTTAGTGTTGACATGTACTGACTTTTTCTGTGGATCATATTTAGGCTACTTTGTGGTATCACTCCACTAAATTCTCACGCTCTTTATCATCATACGATCTGTAACGACATTTAGTGTGAGCTCAGGAAGTGGTTTGAAAATCTAAGACCTCGGAGCGTCATGAAGGAGGCCAGAGTTCTCATTCTTCCTGTGGTTTGCAGCTTTTTTCTGATTGGCTGTTGTTTAAGTGAAGAGCTTTTCGAAATGCTGATTAATATTATTTTTAGATTTGGTCTGTAATATCTTTGGCCTTACACTTTAACACAAAACCAGACATATGCATTTGTTACCTTTTGAAAAAATAGTATGTGAGTGTGTGACCGATGCTTATGAAAATCCACATACCCACCCATTCATTGATTTGTTCCTCCAACATTAAACACGTGTTAGGTAAACTGACACAGATGGATTACGTGGCAGAAACACACACGGACACAAAATAGTTTGTGATGCCAATTTATATATACGATTAGGGAATATTTACAAGGGAAGGGCTATATACAGTGATAAATAAAAATGTGCCAGGAGATTCACACCGAGGATATGAGGCGGAGCCGAGGTATGCAGGTAGACAGGTGACGCACCGGAGCTACCTGACAACAAGGAACAAAACAGAGTTTATGGCGTACCGTTGATAGCCGAACGTTAAACACAAGTGGACAGAGAGAGTTGGAGAGCTTACTTGACACACAAACCACAGCAGCTGCAGTAACTGCAGCCTGATGGAACATAGCACTCCGTCACGGATCCACAATAGCCAACACAAAATCCTAGGTAGGCGGGCAGGCAATGGAACAGGCACTTGTGACAGCGACAATACTCCGACACCAGACGTCCGTGACTCCACTCCCTAAAAGCGCTCACTGATGACGTCCGATGCGTCGCAGGTGTGTTGAAATGCCATCAAGCCCCGCCTCGCCTACCTATAACAAAAGGGAAAACAAAACCCAAACAACAACAATAAACCTACCCACCACCTCCTAACAACACGTCCATTAACCAGATGTGAGCTGAGGAGTCATAGGATGAGTTCTGAAGATAAATGGATCATCTCAGCTAAACTGGCAAAGTGGTTGTCTTGGTGTACTTCCTGCAACCGTCTGAGATCTCCGCTCATCTTCCCTCCTTATAAGATAAGATAAGATAAGCTAAGATAAAACTTTATTAATCCCTCGGGTGGGTTCCTCTGGGAAATTCGGTTTCCAAAAGCACAGCACCGACAGAAGTTACAGAGTTACAGAATATTATATATATTAAACACACACATATATAAATACAGAAACAAATATAAATAAAATATACGAAGGGGATAAATAGAATAAATAGGAATAAAAATAAAAATACAAGTGAATTGCACATTTCAAGTATTGAGGTCTATTGCACCGTTGACTATTAACAAAAGTATTGCACAGTGAAGTGAAGAGGCACTACAGCTTAGTTGTTCCCCCCTCCTATGTCCTCCTGTCTCCCCTCCCTCTCCCCTCCAGAGAGGAGTTAAACAGTTTGATGGCGTGTGGGACAAAGGAGTTTTTAAGTCTGTTAGTTCTTGTCTTGGAGAGAAGCAACCTGTCAGTGAACAGACTCTTCTGGTTGTTAATGGCCGTGTGCAGAGGATGCCCAGCATTGTTCATAATGTCCAGCTGTTTTTTTAGTGTCCTTTTCTCTGTCACTGACACCAGAGTGTCCAGCTTCATGCCGACCACAGAGCCAGCCTTCCTGATCAGTTTCTCCAGCCTGGATGAGTCCTTCTTTGTTTCTTATTTACGAAACAGTCTGCACCACCTATAGAAACATAGAGAAAACCTGGACTGGAACACTGGTCTGACTCGAGTCAACACTCTACTGAGTAAAAGAGAAAAGAAGAAGAGAAATGGCTTGATGTTTTGTGTTAGGAGAACGTGGTTAGATGAGTTTAAGTGAAGAATTGGACAATAAATAGAATGAATAAATAAAGAAGTAAAATAAATAAATAAAAAAGAATCAAGTCATATATGTCAGTAGCTGCCTGGTTAAGATAAGATGACCTTTATTAGTCCCACAGGTGGGAAATTTGTTTTGTTACAGCAAAAGTGCAAAGTTATGTAGCAGAAATTAGAAAACACTGGAATGCAATAAAATACAATAGAATAAAATAAAATACTATATACAATACAATAAAATAGAAATACAAATACTATATACAACTGAGTAAGAAAATACAAAAATACAACTTCGTCAGAAGAAGAATTGCACATATAGCAGTCTTATTGCACGTGTGAGGGTTTGATCAGCTGCGAAAGTCTTTGTTGTGGAGTCTGACAGCAGTGGGGAGTAAAGACCTGCAAAATCTCTCCGTCCCACACCGTGGCTGCCACAGTCTCCCACTGAAGGAGCTGCTCAGTGCTGTCACAGTCTGCTGCATGGGGTGGGAGATGTTGTCCAACAGGGATGACATCTTAGCCACCGTTCTCCTGTCACTCACCACCTCCACTGGGTCCAGAGGGCATCCGAGAACAGAGCTGGCCCTTCTGATCAGCCTGTTCAGTCTCTTCCTGTCCCCAGCAGAGATGCTGCCGCCCCAGCAGACCATAGAAGATGGCTGAGGCCACCACAGAGTCATAGAAGGTCTTCAGGAGTGGGCCCTCTACTCCGAACGACCTGAGTCTCCGCAGCAGGTACAGCCTGCTCTGCCCTTTCCTGTAGAGGGCGTCTGAGTTATGAGTCCAGTCCATTCACTGTTTTCTTTATTTCTTCCCCATCAAAATACTTGGATATGACTTAATGTAAAATACAAATGTTTCCTTGATTTTCAGTGTGAGGCATGAAGATCTGAACCAGTGTGAAACTTGGTGCATTATATGTGACAGCTTAACACCTTGCTCACATTCAGATATCATCACATTTGGCACACTTCCATGTTACAATCTCTTTGTAAAACAACATGAGGAAGTGAATCCTTGGTCTTTGACTAACAGTAGACTCTATCGAGCCAGATACTTTGAAAGACGGATCTCAATGAAAAGGATTAATTTTTCAGCTTCAGGAACATGGTTGACCCAAAAAACATGACTTCGCCTTTGAACGAGACCTGTGATCCTGTCGGCACATCGGTCAACCCTTTCTTTATGCTGGTCTACAGCCTGTTGTTTCTGGTAAGTTTCAAATCTTCAGATTGTGGACTGTTATTAATTTGACAAAAGATCTTTGTGCATGTGCTAAATTCCTGTTCTCCATGATCCGTGTCTGTTCAGGTAGGCTTACTCCTCAATGGCTTGATCCTGAAGTTTTACTTTTGTGGAGCTCAGCAGCAGGCATCAAGCAGCTTGATGGTCTACATGAAGAACCTGACAGCTGCTGACTTCCTGCTCTGCCTCTCTCTGCCACTGCGCATCAGCCACTATGGTAGCACATCAGTCATCGTTTGGCAGCTCTACTGCAGCTTTGGAGCTTCTGCCCTCTTCCTCAACATGTACGCCAGCATCTTATTCATGTGTTATGTAGCTGCCAACAGGTGAGGAGCCTTTACTGCTAATGATTACAAAAAGTGTTAATGACCACAAACGCTGTGTCCCTGACTAAATTATCAATGTGTATGCACTGTTGCACCCAATGTGACCCTGTGTCCTGTATTGAGATTCACTGCCCGTTAAACTCTCTCTTGCATCACTTCCTCCAAGGAACAGACACATGTTGTATTTGGACAGGATTTAATGCAAAAAAGACACAAAATACAGAAATGTCACATAAACTCAAGCTTAGATTTGAATTCTTTCTATTGACATATAAAACACATCATACATTTCAAATCACTTTAATAATATCATATACCCTGTCTGATAATTGAACACAGGTAAGAAACTTACTCATATTGCCACTCAAAGGGATTTAATACAGTGGACGGCTTTAGATTGGAAGGAACAACCATGTCGAGCTTCACTCATGAGCAACTTCCTGTCACACTTCTAATAACTAACAGTTCCTGAAAGCAGCAACTCAGTGGTATTAGTTTCAGTATGGTAATCTCAGGCACTCTGTTGCAGCACCCCCGTGAGGATGAAGGTTGGCTGAGAAAACAGACAGTGAGTGTGATGGAGTTCAACAGAAAACAAGCATTTATTCAGGCCATTTTTTAAATACTGTTTGTTTTTGTTTTTTTTAATGTTTTCTTTTTTTTTTTTTTTTTTTGTCTGTGTTATTTGCCAAGATTACTTTAATGATCCTAATATCACTGTAAAAGCACAGAGTTGATACTGTCAGGAACAGTTGGAATTTTTTCAATCGTGCCAATGGTTGAAAGTTGTGGTAATTTGACCTAAAATGAGAGATTTGGCTCCACTGTGACTGATTAGTTGAAGTTGGATGCTGTGTCTTCTCTATTCAGGTATCTGAAGATCGTCCGACCTTCAGGAACTCATGTCCTGCAGTCAGTACGAACTGCCAACATTGTCTCGGTGGTCACCTGGATTTGTCTCCTTGCTCCATCAGTTACTTACGGCATCATGTTTTTAATCACCCAGAAACCTCTGACCTCTATCCCCAACCACTGTGGGCTCCTGTTTAGTCCATCAGTTAGTCTGATGCTTAAAATCATGCACACCTTCTCTGCTATCATCTTCCTGTTGGTGTCCATATCCATGGTCTTCTTCTACTACAGCACCTCCCGCAGGGTGTTGCAGGCACAGCAGAGGCAGCTGGCCTCCTCTGGCTCTGAGAAGCTGGTGAAGTCTCGCAGGAACATGTTGGTGCTGGTCAGCATCTTCTGTGTTTGTTTTGTGCCCTATCACCTGTTTCGAGTTCTATTTGTTTTTCTTTTGAACAGCTGCTCTGTGGATCCAGTGTTGTACTACCTGAAGGAGGCAGCCACCATGGTGTCAGTTTTCAACGTCTGTCTGGACCCTCTGGTTTACTTTTTCCTCTGTAAGACTTTTTGGGCCCAGGTGAGAAAGGCGTCCAGGAGGACCAACATCCAACAAGCAAACACAGAGAGTCAGAGCACTGAGGAGAAACTGAGCATCATTAAGAGCAGCAAGTCAAACCAGTGAGCTGTAAGGAAAAAAAATCAAGTCGTCACAAAGGCAGGACTAGATGTTATTCAGTTTTTCTTTTTGTTTTAAGGATCACAAAAAGAAAAACTGTAGCACAGGAGTTTCTGCTGAGCTGCAGTAAAAGGCTGAATCAGCCAAATTCCACCTATTAGTACAACATGTGATTTAACATGAATAAACTGAACCAGTCTATGATAAACATCATACAAACAATGCATGGTGTCAACACAGTACCCCATAAAAGCCAAAGCTGGCCACCTTGAGTTTCCCTCTACCAGGTGTCTGCTTCTGTAAAAAAATATTTTTGTACACACTATAGTTTAACACATTTTGCTGATATAAAGACTTGGCAATAAGTAAGGAATAAAGTAGAAATGTGACAATTAAATATTTTCTGAGTTTTTACTTTTTACCCCTGAGTCACCTCAAACACACCAGCATTCATCTACAGGCAGTCCGATCATTGTTTATCTCATAATACCAGGTGAAACATTCACAGCTATTTATGAATGAATCTATAAATGTGTTTTACGTGTGAAATGAAAATAATAAACCTAACAAAGGATTATGTACGTTAAATCTGCGCACTTTCAGATCGTGAATCAGTTTGGAAAACACTGTGTGATGGCCACAACATGAAGCGATTTTATTGTTGAATTATCAGTGATACTTTCACGTGTTTTTGTTGAGAAATGTTAACGATGTCATTAAAAGAAAGCATTAAATTAGGGAGAAAAACCCGTTCGCGGAGAGGGTCCCCGGTTCTCCAGTTAGATTGTGCTTCACGACGTCATGTTTCGCCGTGACGGGGTTATTATTGGAGTAAATGGATGGCTGGAGCCTCTGCTCGAAGCGTCTCTGATCGCCGCGAGCGGGTTCATATTGGAATGAATTGACAACCCACAGCGTCACATAAAAACGTGGAAGGGTACCTTAGGCGTCAGCATGAGAAGTTAAGGGACGTGACAAATCGTCATTATTTTACGCGTCGGGAGTGAGAACGGGTTGGCTGATCCTCATTCCCGCTGCTTCACACTCGGCTGCGAACCGTTCCACTGCGAGCTGGAGGCCCTCACCCGATGAAGCCAACAGAACCACATCATCCGCAAAAATCAGAGATGAGATTCTGAGGCCACCAAAGTGAAAGCCCTCCGCCACTTGGCTGCGCCTAGAAATCTTGTCCATAAAAATTATGAACAGAACCAGAGAAAAAGAGCAGCTAGTCGAACCTCGGATATAAAAATTTCTGAATCTAAATATTGTACTTTGGTAAAATTAAAAAATAAGTGTTATGTTCCGAAATCCTCCATTATGTCTAAGATTTGGAAATACAGCAAAATCAAAATCAGGGCTAAAATGAAGAAATCCATCCTAAAATCATACAGAATGTCTCATCACTCACAGAACTTTAATACTGTACTTATTTGTGACCTGAGGTAAAGGGTGTTTTGACTGGCCCTTACTGAGGTTAGCAGTGTGTTTTACCCAAAATATGTGAGTCAGGTGCACTGATGATTACTGATGAATAAATTAAATCTTTTAGTTATGTGAGAAATCTGATAGTTTTGCTTCAAAGTCTAAATAGATTCTGCAAAAGTAATTAAAATTAAGAGTAATGTTGTGACATGTGCAGCTGGAATGGAGGAAAACCTATTTTATAGCTTTTGAGCTGCTGGCAGGATGAAAGTCTAACTCTGGAATGAAGCACACCTAGGCTACAGGTAAAACAACATTTTTCTCCTCCCCTCACATCACTTACATGCAACAAAACCAGGAAACAAGATGTTTTTCTTCTTCAGTAAAGAGATACGCACAGACGATCAGACTGAGCTCCGACCAAACTAGCAGCTTCCTCTGAGTGAGTCCAGCTACAGGAGAGAAAAGTGGAAAACTCCAACACTGCTGCTTCAAGCTGCTGACGCTCCACACACTGAATGTGAGTTTGAGCAAAAACACGACTCAAAGGAAGTTTCAGTGAAGGTGGTAGAGGAGGGAGGGGAGCCAGGACTGACTGTACTTCCTGTCTGCTGTTTTCAGCTTCACTCACAGACTCAATGGCTTCCAGATCAGAGGAGGATCTCTGCTGTACGGTCTGTCAGGAGGTCTTCAGAGATCCTGTTATTCTGTCATGTAGCCACAGCTTCTGTAAAGACTGTCTGAAGAGATGGTGGAGAGAGAGACCAACACACGAGTGTCCAGTTTGTAAGAAAAAATCAGTTTATGATCCACCTTTAAACCGAGCTTTAAAGAACCTGTGTGAGTCGTTCCTACAGGAGAGAGATCAGAGAGCTTCAGAGGATCTCTGCAGTCTGCACTCTGAGAAACTCAAACTCTTCTGTCTGGACCATCAGCAGCCAGTGTGTGTCGTCTGCAGAGACTCAGAAAAACACACCAATCACAGATTCAGACCCATCGATGAAGCTGCACAACAACACAAGAAGGAACTTCAGGAAACTCTGGAGCCCTTAAAGAAGAAGTTAAAGGTTTGTGAAGAAGGTCAAGTGAAGTTTGATCAAACAGCAGAACACATTAAGGTCCAGGCCCGACACACAGAGAGGCAGATTAAGGAGCAGTTTAAGAAGCTTCACCAGTTTCTAGCAGAGGAAGAGGAGGCCAGGCTGGCTGCACTGAGGGAGGAAGAGGAGCAGAAGAGTGGGATGATGAAGGAGAAGATGGAGGCTCTGAGCAGAGAGATAGCAGCTCTTTCAGACACAGTCAGAGCCACAGAGGAGGAGCTGAGAGCTGAAGACGTCTCATTCCTGCACAACTACAAGGCTGCAGTGGAAAGAGTCCAGCGCTGCCCCCTGCTGGATGATCCACAGCTGCCCTCAGGAGCTCTGATAGACCAGGCCAAACACCTGGGCAACCTGACCTTCAACATCTGGAACAACATGAAGGACATGGTCTCCTACACTCCTCTCATTCTGGACCCAAACACTGCTCATCCAGAACTCATCCTGTCTGAAGATCTGACCAGTGTGAGACCAGGAGGAGAGAGGCAGCAGCTTCCTGATAATCCAGAGAGGTTTGATGATTCCTACTCTGTCCTGGGCTCTGAGGGCTTTAACTCAGGGACTCACAGCTGGGATGTTGATGTTGGAGACAGTACATGGTGGGCACTGGGTGTGTTAGCAGATTCTGTGAAGAGGAAGGGAGGCTTATGGTTTGGATTATGGAGAATAGGGTGCAGTTTAGGTTTTTGCTACACATTCTCACCATCAGCTCCTGGCGATCCTCTCTCAGTACTGAAGAAGTTCCAGAGGATCAGAGTGAATCTGGACTGGAACAGAGGAAAGCTGTCGTTCTCTGATCCTGATACTAACACACACATACACACCTTCACACACACTTTCACTCACAGGATGTTTCCATACATCAGCACTGATGATAAACTGAAGGTGTGTCCGTTGAAGGTGTCAGTGTCAGTGCAGCAGATGAGTTGAGGATGATGATGTTTCTAATGTTGTTTCCTGTCAGTGAGTTGAAGCTGTTAAACTGCAGCTGTCCTCCTGCTGCCTCGTTGTTCCAAAGCTCTTTGTTTCTCTTTTAGTTTCACTCTTTCTTTCTGTTTCTGCTGTCCACCTTTTCACATGGAAAATCATTTCACTGTTTCTCACTGAATGACTCCCCAAACTAGATTTGAAATTCTATCAAGTTTCTAATCATTACAAGTGATTCATGTTTCTATTTGATGTGTAAATGGAGATGATTTAGTTTGCTGGGATATGGACTGACATGTGTTGAATGGGAGGAGCAGTTTGTTGTTGTCTTCTTGTCTGTTTATGACAACAATAAATATGTTGTTGAAACAATGATTCATGTTTAACTCCATATATGAAATGTTTCTGATCTTTGAATTCTGTTTGATTAAAGACTTTCTTCATGACACAAATGAGATTTCAGTGTATTAATAGAACTAAATAAGCTCAGAGTTGAAAGGCTGGAGTATTATGTACGTGCTTCACTGTCAGGATCTTCAGGGGGATTCAAAGGGAAACATCAAACTGCTGTAATGAGATAAACTAGTTGGGCTGAACACACTTATCTGTAGTTTGTCTCCATCCAGGATCATCAGAATATAATGAACATGTGTGAAGAGCCACAAAATGCTGCTGCCCTCTCAGCATGATGAGCTCCAGCCTTTGTTAGCAGGACAACAGGAAACATGAGACAACTTTCAGAGACAGTAACCAACTGTGGCCACAAGATGGCAGCAGCTGATCTGAGATCCTTTATTGGACAGAAGGACTCTGCTCTGTGACGTCATCAGAGAGACGGCCTTCACTCTGATAGATCTGACGTCATGTCTGCACTGCGATGATGAAAGCTGATAAACACATTGTTATTGATCCATGAAATCACCTCTGTCCTCTCAAGTGTAGCTGTTTACAGAGCTGAAGAAGTCCTTCATCGTCAAAACAGACAAACATGTATTTCCTGTATTAAGTGACGTCATCCTCACTCTGACCTCTTACATACATTCTGTTCAGTTTTCCTGCTGTAAGAAATAAACTGTGTGAAAATAGAAATGCAGGGAAACATCCATTAAGTGAACAAAGTCCAAAGAAATAAACTTGGACTGTTTTTTGAAGCCTAAATAAAATGTAAATAAACTTTATAGATACATTTGAAACCAGCTACTCTGTGACTTTACACACTCACACAGTAACAGAGCTGATTCCTGATTGGAGCAGCACAGAGTTAGTCTTCTTTTCTGGCTGTGGATTGGTTCGTCAGGATTTCCCCCTTTACAGGTTTAAAAACAATCTCTGTTTCTACATTTTTTGACCTCCTTCTTGTGTCTAAAGGTGAAGCAGCACCAGCCTCCTCTGATCCTCATGTTGTAGCTCTGTGTGTCCAGCAGGGGGCAGAACACCTCCAAACTGTGCCAGCAGCTCTCACTGTGAGCTCAGACGTTTGCGGACACTCAGTTTGTTTGAACATAGTAAATAATCAGAGCTTTTCACACTGTTTATGGGGACACCACCTGCCCGAGGGTGTACTGTGTCAGAGAGGTGGTGTATGGTGCTGGGTGTAGTCTCTCTGCTGGTTCACAGTTTTTACTGAGGAGCTGTGTTCATGTCAGGAAGGTTTCGTCTGATCACTGTGGTGCAGTTTGGTTTACTCTGTTTCTGAGTGTTTGTAGGATCAGTCTCTGCAGGTCACCTGATACCTGGCAGTGAAGTGTTTATGAATCAGCTCCGTCAGATTTAATCCAACAGAATAACATGTAAAACACTCCAGGGCTTTTACTCTGAAACTTTCTCCAGAGCTGTCTGGAGTTTTCTTACATTAAAATATTCTGGGATTACCAGACTGTCCACATCATGTGTCCTACCAAAACTTTCATCCACAAATATACCCTGACATTAAACCCAAATAGATCTGAGAGCGAGTCATTAGTATCAGTACTGTGTGTGTGTGTGTGTGTGTGTGTGTGTGTGTGTGTGTGTGTGTGTGTGTGTGTGTGTGTGTGTGTGTGAGAGAGAGAGAGAGATATTCAGGTAACTTACTGGGTTACTGCACATGCTCACACCTTTTCAGCACAACAGGTGCAGTTTGGTGTTTTACTGCCTCCTGCTGGAACAATGATGGCAGCTCTCAAGACTTTATTGGTTATTGTCATTTCGTGTTACACAGCCTGAAACGAAATACTGTTCCTCAGCAGCCTCTACAGTGCAATAACCAATATATTTTAAAAAGAATAAATACAGTTTAAAGGGAATAAGTTTAAAAAAGAGCAGCAAAAAAGGCATAAATAGCTTAAAATCTAAGTTCTAAAAAAACCTCCAGTTTTTATTAATATTTTATTATTTATCAAATTATTATAAACTAAATATATTTTTTACGTGATAAACGACTTCAGTGCTTCGTCCATGACCTCCTGAAGGTAAAGGGCCCAAAGAGCCAATCAGCAGCTCTGAAACAGGAAATATGACTCATGGAGAAGTTCACAACAGTTTCAGCTGCCAGTTGTACTCATCACCATGGAGACGGTCTCCATGGTGGAGGCAGAGTGACAGTGTTGTAGATGCTGCATTTTGAAGCCTCAGTGTTTATGTTGTGCCCTTAAACAGGGGAAATAGTGAGGAGAGGTGAAAGAGCGGCACAGACACGCAGCTCTCACTCTCACTCGTCTGTATTGAGTGAAGGAGGAAGCGCGCGAACCCACCTACTGGAGCCCTGAGGCATTAACAATGGATCGACGCACAATCAACCCAGGCAAAACTTTCACTACTTATCTCCCTCTATATTCCCACTACATATTCTATTCGAAAACAGTCAAAGCAACAAATAAAACATTAATAAGGGCATGACATGAAATGTAAGGAACAGAGATGTACAACTTCAAAACTAATCAAATTTATGATCCACCACATTTATATTTTTGTTCACAGCCATGTACACATCAAACTCTCATCTTTCTGTCCAAAAACAAAACAAAAAGATTCCCTGTAAATTTGACCTTTTCCTTCAACTGTCCATTATAGCGTGGTCTTCCTACTTATCTTGACACAATACTCAGTCGCGTTGCCTGCTGCAAACTTAAAAGAAGTCTGACGAATGAAGTGACTGTGAGTGTGTCTGACGTCACGGTGTGTGTGAAAAGGTATCCAGCTGGGGCAGACATGATTCTGCAGGTCACCTGCCCAGTGGACAAAAAGAAATAAAATAGTTGTGTGGATGATATATGAATGATAATACGAAGAGCGTTTTGTGTCTCTCAGCCTGAAACAACTGTAATGCCACTTTCTGTTTTGGAGAAAGGACAGTTAAAAAAAGATGTGTGTTGTTTTAAGCAGTGATGAGAATAATGAAGATGTGATGAGAGAGCAACACAAAAGTATAAGTACAGGGTTGATGCTCTTTACAGGAAGGGTCAGAGCAGACTCTACCTGCTGAGGCGGCTGAGGTCATTTGGAGTCCAGGGAGCGCTTTTAAAGACCTTCTATGACTCTGTGGTGGCATCTGTCATTTTTTACAGTGTGGTATGTTGGAGCAGCAGTTTATCTCCCGCCCCATGCATGTAGATGTTGCTGAACTGCAGAGCTGCTTCAGTGACAGACTGCTGCATCCTCGATGCATGAAGGAGTGTTTCCGCAGGTCCTTCCTCCCTGCAGCTGTCAGACTGTACAATCTGAACTGCTCCCAACAAACACAGATGTTTACATCAGCGCTGTATCGTGCACTGTTTTATCAACCGATTCACACTACAACCAGGGTTGCCTCTTATCTGTATTTAATTTTATTTAATTTAACAACAGTATGGTACTCAGTTTTTGGTAACCATTGTCCTTCATGTAAATATGTAAGAATTGTGTATGTTTCTGTTCTGTGTCATGTGTACTGTTTGTTTGTATATGTGTTTTCTTGCTGCTGTTACACCCAAGTTTCCCCTTGTGGGACAATTAAATTGATATAACAACACTCGTGGTAAAGTTGTGGACTGGAAGAATACCTGACCAAGATTATCTTGCAATGTTTTGCAGCCGCCAGTCAAGCCGGTAGATAAATGTCTGTGATTGTCGCAGTTCGCTGTGTGGCTGGCAGGAGGACCCAAATGCAGGACTCTCATATGGGAATTTAACTGAAAAGGCAGCTTTATTGTAGGACCACAACGAGAGAACACACAGCATAATGAGGGTATGATGCAACACAGAGCAAGGAAAACACGGGGCTTAAATACATTGAGGGATTACAAGGGAATTTGACACAGGAGGAAAGCACGTCATGTTGATTCACGTCAACATGATAGACGATGTCGGGGTGGTCTGCCTCTCCCCACCACAGGGAAAAGGGTAACACCACCTGGGTTTGGGTGCAGTTCCCCCCTCCAGGGGCAAGGGTACCTAGACCCGGTTTGTAGAGTACGCTTGGGGAGTGTGATCGTGTGTACAGCGTCTCTTTATGTCTGTCTCCACGTCGGTTGAGTGTGGAGTGAGTGCATATGAGAGCATGAGGGTGGGAATGGATGTTTGTGTCTGTGTGTGCCTGTATGTCTGTGTCTATATGTCAGGTTGGGTATCAGACGCCACCTCTCTGGGGACATCTCAGGCCCTCCAAGGTTTGAGGCCTATCTCCACCCACCACCACTTCCCCTGCCAGTGGCAGACTCCCTCAGGTGTCGGTGCGTTGGTGGTTCTTTGTGTCTGGGGGTGGGCGCCCGGGTACACACCGGCTCACTCCTTGGCGGCCGCTTATCGGGGCCTGGAGCCTGGGGCTCGCTCGGGCCACTTCGGAGGTGGGGTGCCCCCGGCCTCTCGGCCTGGGGCTCGGTCACTCAGGCACAGCTGGCTGCCGGCAGAGCTCACGGGCGCGTCACTGCAGCTCCCCCTGGCTTCTGCTCCGCGGCTGCTGAGTGAGCCCTCATCTGGTACTCTCCTCAGCTCTTACTGGGACAGTGGCGCAGCTGCCCCTCTGTGGGTCTTCCTTGGTCTCTTGTGTTCTGGGGGCCTCTGGATGTCTGGAGTTTTGATCTCCTCCATACCTGCTTCATACCATAGAGGACAGGGCTGTGGCTCCCCACACTCCCTAGCAGATCATTACATGGAGAAACCTTTGGAATGCAAGCATGCTGATGCACACAGGTATGCACACATGGGTATTCACAGACGCGGACTACAGCTTTCTTGGCTGCTGCCTCAAAGCACATTGTGCGCTGTCTATCTTGCGTGCTGCACAATATCGTTTATTATTTAGTAACTATTGATATCTACTGCTAGCTAGTTTATTGTGATGGTGCTTTTTTTTCTTATTATGTTGCTCTTTGTTGTTTGCTTTCTCTTCTGTTTTTTTTCTCCATACAGGTGACCCAGGAGTTTTTTTTTGTTTGTTTGTTTGTTTTTTTTTCTCTCTTCCCCCCCTTCTCACCGTCTCTTCTCCCCTCTGGTTTTCTTTCTCTCCCCCTCTTTCTTTCATTCTTTCTCCCTGTCCTATCCCCCAGTCATGTCTGTCCCGTTTGTAGCAACTGAAAATAAAATAAATTCATAATTTTAATAAAGGTCAATCAAATGGACCAATATGGCAAGGCCATGATGATCCACTTGGTAAAATAAATCCGCTTGGCATCTTTCTTAGCCTCAAGACAACAATTCTGATGGCTATAGATCCAAACGGGACAAAAAAAACAAAAAAACAAAAAAAAAACATGATAGACGATGGGCAGGGCTGTGAGCACTCAGACTGTGTTTATTGAACACAATATGGATAAGATGTTGGAGAAGAACAATGGGAATTGAGAGACCTGGTGACCAGTGACGGACATTAGACCAACTGTAAAATTGGAAGCAGTTTGTTCGCACTGACCAGAACAACTACCGTCTTCATCTCATGCGCCCACCTGGCGCCAACTGGAAGCTCAAGGCAAAAGCTGATGGGAATAACAAATCCCCCCTTGGATAATAAGACTGTTTGTTGTGACTTTCTTTCCCCTCATTCAAAGGCCACCATCAGGAGCTCACAGTCAGCCATGAGTGAAGGTGTCCTCATGGTTCAGCTGTGTTCACAGTAACAGTCCATGAATCCTCTGATGATCACACTTAACCTGTCAGCCCGTCACAAATAATCTAGTTATTGTTATTCTGTGTGACTGAGAGCAGGGGAGCTGAGGGAGGTGAGAATAGAGCCAACGAGTTGAATCTTTTTTTCAGTAGATTCGACACCACAGTGTCTGCTCCCACCCCCACAACCTCACCTGTAGTCAGCCTGGAATCCAGAGCCACACCACTGTGCCAGCCTCTCTCTTCACATGTTGCCTCCTGTGAGAGTCCTGACACCCCTCCCCCACCCATCACCTTCACTCAATACCAGACTTCACTCAGGCAAGTCTGCTGGACCAGGCGGAGTGAGTCCCTCGTCCTCAAGACCTGTGCCCCCCAGCTGTGTGGAGTCTTTCATAAACTGTTCATGCTGAGTCTGAGTCTGCAGAGGGTCCCAGTTATGTGGAAGACATCATGCCTCGTCCCTGTACCTAAGACGCCACGTCCCAGTGGCCCCCAGGATTACAGGCCCGTGGCACTGACCTCCCACATCATGAAGACCCTGGAAAGGCTCATCCTGGACCAGCTGCGACCCATAGTAAGACCACATCTGGATCCCCTTCAGTTCGCTTATCAGCCTCGTCTCGGAACTGAGGACGCCATCATCTACCTGCTCAATCGTGTCTACACCCATCTGGACCAGCCGGCGAGCACTGTGAGGGTCATGTTTTTTGACTTTTCCAGTGCTTTCCACACCATCAGGCCGACCCTCCTGGGTGATAAGTTAGCAGCGATGCAGGTGGATGCTTCTCTGGTGTCCTGGATTGTTGATTACCTGACAGGAAGACCACAATATGTACGTCTCCCACAGTGTGTGTCTGACAAGGTGATCAGCAACACAGGGGCACCACAGGGGACTGTCCTCTCCCCCTTTCTCTTCACCCTCTACACCACAGACTTCAGCCACTGCACAGAGACCTGCCATCTTCAGAAGTTTTCTGATGACTCTGCGGTGGTTGGATGCATCAGCAGGGATGATGAGACAGAGTACCGGGCTGTGGTCGACTCCTTTGTCACGTGGTGTGAGCAGAATCATCTGCAGCTCAACGTGGCAAAGACCAAGGAACTGATCGTGGACTTCAGGAAGACCAGGAAACACTTGACCCCTGTTTCAATCCAGGGGGTCAGTGTTGACATTGTGGAGGACTATAAATACCTTGGAGTACACATTGACAATAAACTGGACTGGGCTAAAAACACCACAGCACTTTACAGGAAGGGCCAGAGTCGTCTCTATTTTTTGAGGCGACTGAGGTCCTTCAACATCTGCCAGAAAATGCTCAGGATTTTCTATGAGTCTGTTGTGGCCAGTGCGATCCTCTATGCTGTTGCATGCTGGGGGAGCAGGCTGAGGGTCGCAGATGCCAACAGACTCGATAAACTGATCCCTAAGGCCAGTAATGTTGTGGGGATGGAGCTGGACTCCCTCAAGGTGGTGTCGGAGAGGCGGATGCTGTCCAAGATAAAGACAATGTTGGATAACACCTCCCACCCACTCCATGACATGCTGGTCAGTCACAGGAGCTCGTTCAGTGAGAGACTGAGATTACCGAAAAGCACCACTGAACGACACAGGAAATCATTCCTGCCTGTGGCCATCTCCCTGTACAACGCATCCACTTAACACACTGTTTGCTACTACAGCTACACGTTTCTTTTCCAACTATTTATTTATGAGTGACTTATGTATGTATGTATGTATGTATGTATATATTGTACTATTCTTAGTTAGCGTATTGTCTGTCTTGTCTTAATGTTAGTTTATAATGGAGCACTGTAACAAAAAATTATTTCCCCCAGGGATCAATAAAGTATTCTGATTCTGATTCTGATTCTAATTTACAGCTCTGTACACAATAAATAAACGGATAAACCGCAACCAGCCTCTGCTGTGCTTTACTAAACACACTGTGGAAAGGAACTTGGTGTTTTCATAGATGAAAATGATGCAAACTGCTGACCTGTCAAACCAGCTGGAGTCTGAGCTGGACTCAGTCACACAAACAGGTTGAACAGGGTGTGTTCTGTGCAGCACCTGCATGTAAAACAGAAGCAAAGCTGTTCCTGTGAAATGAAAGTGAAAGCCTCTCTGAGCGTCTCCCTGTAGAAAATGGAGGCTGAGCTCAGTCAGATCACTCAGCCTGCAGACAAATGGAGGCGTGTTTGAGACGTGCAGATAAACAGTCACAGCTTTGTGTCGGCCTCTGAGGGCTCAGGGCCGTCCTGTTGTCATGGTATCAAGTGCACGACGCCTCTCTGCACACACTTTGAGTCCTTATGCACATTTTCTGTAAGTCCTCATCTCTGTGGACTTTACCTGAGGGATTACCCACAGTTCATAGTGCTGTGATGGTCAAAACATTAAGAACAAGGATGGAAATAAATAAATAACCAAACTGAAGGTTCAGAGGAATGTAGCTCATCTAAAAATCTGTAAAAAAGTTTTTGTTAAGGAACAGAAAATGTATTTTTTTTTTAATTTCTATAAACAGTGAAAAACAGGAAATTTCTGTCATTGAATTTTTTTCTGTTACTTCATTCATTTGGTTTTGTATGAGTGGTCATGGCAGAGGAGACGTTCCTCCTTCATATTCTCCAAAATCTTCCATTTGGCTGATTTGGACTCTATTTTTGGTGCTGTGATAACGACTCTGAGCCGATAACAGCTCTGATAACATCTCCCTCCCAGCAGCAACTGCCACAGGCACATGGGCATGTTACAGTGAAACAGTCTTTGTAATTCACATCCGTGTGACTCGTTTAAGTTTTTTGTCGTGACAGTGAAACTCTTACAGATCCAGATGTGACGAGGCTGCTGCACATGTTAGTAAATCTGTCTCTAAATCTGCTTTATAATTTCAGCCTTTGTTGTGAACACGTATTTTTCAAACAGCAGGGTCAGACACACTGTGGAAAAGTAAGATGCACGTTTTGTAGTCCATCTTCTGGTCATTGTAGTTTCTACCCTGTAGACGTCCAGCATCACGTTGTTAATGAGAGAGAGTGTAAGGTCATTGTCAGCACACGGCTCTGTTATTTCCTAACTCCTTATCAGTTCTCCTAGTGACCTTTCCTTGACCCCAGTGGAGTTTTCACTGAGGTCAAGCTTGAGCATGAAAGTGTGTCAAAATTTCATAAAATTGACGAAATTTCCTTCACCTCATTGGTGTTTTCGGACTTTCGGACTGTTTATTAAAAAAGGTTGATATTTTGATTACAGCTGTTCAAACTGATCAATAGTCGACCTTAATCTTACAGAGAATGTGATGATTTTATGGATAATTAAAGTCAGTCATATATCCGCAAACACAACAAGCTGAAAGTCAGTGATGCTGCTCAGTTTGCAGTCCTGAATATCACGGCACAAGCAGGTTTCACTGCACTGTTAATGTTAGCTATGTTATATTGCTGCCTCTGTTCGGTGGTGTCGAGCCAAACGGACTTTAACGTGTGTTTGAACGAGCTGACGGTTCACTCGTTAAGCTGAAAGAAAGATGCTTTAATCACAGCAGTCACACATGTGTCACAAACACTAAATCCTCCTTCTTTTGTGCTGTTTTGTAGCAGTGTATACACCTGAGACTGCCACCTGTCTGTCTGTCCTGCACTCTCTCTCTGTTTCTTTCTCTCTGATTGTGTAATAAAAGTATGAACATGTGTTTATAAGTTACACTTGTGTTTGAATCCTGCAGCTTATCACACATTTGATTTCCATGTGTGACAACTGCAAGTGTCCAGAGTGAGGACAGACTGAGGGACACACTGCTGCACATCATCTGTGAGGCTTTGCAGCCCTGATGATCCACCAGGACAAACTCAGCAGTGTGTGAGGAAGAGGAGGAGGAAGAATCAGCAGCAGCTGACAGATGGAGAGAATAGACAGACTGTTCCCTGTTTGTGAAGGACTGCTAGGAAAGTTTAACATAACTGTCTGTCCTGAATCAGTCTTATTAGGTAATGTTCAAATAATTGTATCATTCCAGTGTTTTCAGTGTGGGAGAAAGTACTCAGGGCCTTCAAGTTACACACTATGAAAGGCAGCAACAAGTTTAACGTTCAGAAACCTAAAGTCTGTATCAGCAGCAGAATGGAGCTAAAAATAAATGCATCATATTGCTGTAATTGTTTATATGCTTTATATATTCTGAGGTAAGTTGATCTATAGTGTTACATCATATTCTATAAGGATGTTATGTGTTTGTAGACTTTCTGCCCAGTTTGACCCATTTAGCAGAAGTCAGCCTGTTTAAGGCTCTGATATCTATTCTGTGTGACTTACAGCAGTTATGACATGGTCTGATTTTCTCACCCAATAAAGGAATATTTAATATATCAGTCTACTCTTCATTTTATCAGAAACAGTTATCACAGCTTGTACATTTTCTTTTTATCAATATATGTAAGCAATGAGCCAAATTTAGTAATGCCAGCATACTGAAGGAACAACATTTGTCTCTTATATATGATACATCTATATATACACTGTCAAAGATACTTGTCTTTGAGTGAAGATTTAAGGTGATAAGACATATAAATAACTGCAACTTGAATCTGTACTGAAGCTCAGTATTTGACACAGAGTTCATGTTCACTGCTGTAATAGCTAATAATGATTAATATAATAACTATAATATTGGCCATATTATATTTACATTACCAAAGTGATATGACTTTAGTCTCATGAACAACATTAGCTAATTGTTATTTACTAACTAAACTTAAATGACTGTTCAGTACAGAAATGAAGCCCAAAAATCAGGTTTTACTGTCCTGTGGTCTCAGCCTCAGATACTTATCAAATCACACAAAGCTCTTGTAGAAACAAACAAACAAATTAACAAAATATGTTCTCCTTCATTTCTGTCAAACAAAGTTGTATGACACGTTTCCAGCGGTTAGTATCATGGTTGCTAGGCAACCTGGGAAGCGACCGTCCCATACAGACAAACTTGCCGTTTATTTTGCAAATCGAGCTCAACACTGCCCCTAGCGTCCTGGAGCACTTCCGTTGTGTTTTGGAATTTGCATGTGTTTTGGAGTTTGTACTTGTTTTGGAGTTTGCAAGTGTTTTGGATTTTGCAAGTGTTTTGGATTTTGCAAGTGTTTTAGAGTTTGTACGTGTTTTGGAGTTTGCAAGTGTTTTGGAGTTTGCAAGTCTTTTGGAGTTTGTACGTGCTTTGTCTCTAGGGGCCACCGTAATAAATAAAATTGAATTGAATTGACTATATATGATTACATAGTGTATGTGTGAGTACACAGATATATGTCAGAAAAAATCCACAACAGGACCTCCCTCTTCAGTGTAAGGTTAAAAAATTTCCTACGTGTGGGACTAATAAAGGTTTATGTACAGAATGGTGTACGTCAGTTTAATGCTGGGTGGTGCTGCAATAGTAACTATCCTCGGTAAGAAAGAGAGGCTGACATCCAGGGATTAGATTACCACAGGTAGAGTTTATTGGCGGTCAGATGAATGGTACAGGGAGGTATGGCATACAGTAGGAGGATGTGGAGGGTGATATTTTGTGGTTTCTGTGATTAAGAACAGGGTATACAGTACAACATGAATACAGTTTAACGATTAAGAAAACTAGCAACAAATTCCTCCAGTCTGATACCACTTCTTACAGGGTTCACGTTTACTAAACAAATGACCCAGGGACCCAGGAGCGGTCCTCAGGCCCGTAACCCTCCCAGTCGACCAGGAACTGGAGCCCCCACCCACGCCAGCGCTTGCCGACGAACCGCCGGACCACGTAGGCCGGTTGGCCACTGACAAGCTGGGCAGGTGTAGGGGGCTCGGACGGGTTTAATTTGGGAGAAGTGGAACATTGGGTGGATCCGCCAGGACGCTGGGAGCTGGACTGCCACCGGGCTAATGACCGCCGCGACTTCATAGGGACCAATGAAACGAGGGGCCAGTTTCCGGGAAGGGACCCACAAAGGAATATCCCTCGTAGATAGCCATACCTTCTATCCAGGCTGGTAAACAGGGGCAGGGGATCGGTGACGGTCGGCATACCGTCACAAACGTGCTTTTGTTGTCAGTAGGGCTTGGCGAGCCTGGGTCGAGACATGCTGGTAGCGTTGAAGGTGATGCCGGACTGAGGGAACGGCTAACTTCAGCGCATTCTCTGGAAATAGAGGTGGCTGGTAACCAAGGGCTATATCGAAGGGCAAGAGACCACTGGAGGAGGTGGTGAGGGAGTTATGGGCGTATTCCACCCATGACAGAAGGGACGACCAGGAAGAGGGGTTATGGGACTTCATACAACAGAGTTTTGATTCCAGATCTTGGTTCAGTCTTTCAGTTTGGCCGTTGGTTTGGGGATGAAAACCCGAGCTGAGGCTGACGCTAGTGCCAAAGGCAGAACAGAAGGTCTTCCAGACTTAAGAGGTGAACTGAGGCCCTCGATCTGACACTATGTCCTGCAGAATGCTGTGGAGTCTAAACACATGATCTATCAGGAGTTGGGTCATCTCTAGGGCAGTGGGAAACTTCTCAAGGGCAACAAAATGAGCTGATTTGGAAAACCTGTCTATCATGGTGAGGATAACACTTTTCCCAGAAGAGGCAGGGAGACCTGTAACAAAATCCAGGGCTATGTGTGACCATGGGCGGTGCGGAGTGGCCAATGGGTGGAGAAGACCTGAGGGGTGCTTTGTGGATGATTTGTTACAAGAACAGGCGGGGCACGCTGTCATATATTCCTTCACATCTTTATTTAGGGATGGCCACCAGAAATAATGTCTGAGAAATGTGATGGTCCTACTCACTCCTGGATGGCATGTGAACCGTGCAGTGTGGGCCCGATGGAAAACCGCCCCCTGAGCAGCCGAAGGAAGGAAGTGTCGACCAGGTGGACCTGTGCCAGGGTCAGGATCTCCCAGAAGCGCTTGCTGGATGACTCTCTCAATGTCCCAGGAGAAGGCACCAATGCGACATGCAGCGGGCAGGATAGGGGATGGTTCTGAGGATCCTGGATCGGAGGCGTACTGACGGGAGAGACCATCAGGTTTAGTGTTCCAGGAGCCTGCTTGAACCGAGCAAAGAATAATGACCAGCGGGCTTGACGGGGGTTTAGCCTCTTCGCAGTGTGCAGGTAGGTGAGGTTCTTGTGATCAGTCCAAATGATGAATGGGAGCTCGGCTCCGTCCAGCCAGTGCCACCATTCGTTCAATGCCAATTTTATGGCTAGGATTTCTCGATCACCCACATCGTAAATTTTTTCTGTGGGGGAGAGATGGTGGGAGAAAAAGGCACATGGCTGGAGTTTGCCTTGGAAACCAGATCGTTGTGATAATACTGCCCCAGCGCCAACGTCTACTTCAACAGTGAATTGTTTACGCTCCTCACATGGATCAGGTGTTCCTCGAGAGACTTGGGGAAGATTAGAATATTGTCCAAGTAAACAAACACAAAGATGTCCAGAAAATTCGTTCACTAACGCCTGGAACACTGCAGGGGTGTTGGTGAGGCCAAAAGGCATTAACCAGTATTCGAAATGTCCCAGGGGCGTATTAAACGCCGTTTTTCACTCATCTCCCTGTCGGATGCAAACATGATGCTACGCATTACTTCACTTAGTGAAGACGGTGGCTCCATGTAATAACTCAAAGGCAGAATTCATCAATGGGAGTGATTTGTTTTTCACTGTGATGTTGTTTAAGCCGCGGTAGTTAATACAAGGGCGCAGCAAGCCATCTTTCTTATCCACAAAGACAAACCCCACTCCAACTGGAGATGTGGATGGTCTGATGAGCCCCACTGCAAGCGAACTGTGAATGTAACTTTCCATGGGCTCTCTCTCAGGTCAAGACAGACTGTACCCCTGACCAGAGGGCAACGGAGCCCTGGGCAGAAGGTCGATTTCGCAATCGTAGGGGCGGTGAGGTGGGAGAGAGAGAGCCTTGTCTTTGCTGAACACTTCCAGTAGGTCGTGATAGCTGGAGGGCACTGTCAAGAGGTCAGGCGGCAGGAAGGGCTGGACGAAGTGTTATTTCATTTAGTGGGGACCGCGGACACAAGGCAGGAAGCAAGGCAGAACAAACTCCAGCTTACGATCTTATTTCCTCTCCAATCAACGGTGGGGTTGTGCTTGTGTAACCAGGGGAACCCTAAGATTAGCTGAGTGTCAAAGGAGGGGATTAGGGATGGGTATTGATAAGATTTTAACGATTCCGATTCCATTTTCGATTCTGTTTAACGATTCGATTCTTTATCGATTCTCTTATCGATTCTTTTTTTTTTTTAAAAAGAAGAACACTAAGGTCGATTAGCTTAGAACTTTGTTTTATATCTTCTCTTTGAACAAGATAGAAATTTAGGAGTAACATGGCCTTACAAACCCAACAGTGAGATCTTAAGAGATCCAGCCTACGGCTCTTCAATGGGGTGTCACAGGGTCCCCAGGAAAAAAAATTGTAAATGTAAAATAATAAAATAAATATTCTTCTGTAGCAATAACAAAGTATAACATAAATTGTTCTGTGGCAATTACACAAGAATATCCAGTAATGTCCCTGCCTACAATTAAACACATTCACTTACCAAAAATCGGGGGCATCTGCTGTGGCAAATGGGTGCAAGCCTTTGACCACAAACTTAGACACTGCTCGGTGACATTCGTCTATCCTGGCCTGAAAGGAGATGCTACCGGTAGACTGCAGCGAGAACTGCCAGCGAGCGCCAGCCAGACTCTGTCTGTCTCTCTCATCATGGTCACCTACATGTACAGTAATGGCAGGTCTTGTAATAAGGCAGATCGCGCTAACATAATATGCACTGTTAGTTGATTATTTACCTGCCGCATTAACGGGAGAGGACGTGCAAACATTAGCGCTGCTGCTGGGTTGAGATTCACGAGTCCGGAGTGGAATTAAAAACGCGTGTCATCGCGTGTTTTGTGAGCAAATGCTTTTGCATATTCTTAGTGTTTCCTCCCTTAAATGAAATATCTACTTTGCAAGTTGCCCTGTTGTCATCGGTTCTCATAAAGTATAATCAAACTTTTGAGCGTTTGAGCCGCTTAGGCGCCGTGTTTCCTGCCAGGTAAATGACGCTCCGCAACGTGGTGACGTCATTCGGGGCGACTGGAATCGATAAGGGAATCGTTTGCAAAAATGGCAGACGATTCCAAGGAATTGAAACAGTGGGAACCGGTTCTCAACAAGAACCAGTTTTCGATACCCATCCCTAGAGGGGATAGTGACAAAGGAAACAGTTTCGTGATGGTTACCCGAAGTGATTAGACCACATGTGTCAAAGTCAAGGCCTGCGGGCCACATCCGGCCCGGCGTACATTTACAGTGGGGCAAAAAAGTATTTAGTCAGCCACCGATTGTGCAAGTTCCCCCACTTAAAATGATGACAGAGGTCAGTAATTTGCACCAGAGGTACACTTCAACTGTGAGAGACAGAATGTGAAAAAAAAATCCATGAATTCTCATGGTAGGATTTGTAAAGAATTTATTCGGAAATTAGGGTTGAAAATAAGTATTTGGTCACCTCAAACATGGAAAATCTCTGGCTCTCACAGACCTGTAACGTCTTCTGTAAGAAGCTTTTCTGTCCCCCACTCGTTACCTGTATGAATGGCACCTGTTTGAACTCATCATCTGTATAAAAGACACCTGTCCACAGCCTCAAACAGTCAGACTCCAAACTCCGCCATGGCCAAGACCAAAGAGCTTTCGAAGGACACCAGGAAAAGTATTGTAGACCTGCACCAGACTGGGAAGAGTGAATCTACAATAGGCAAGCAGCTTGGTGTGAAAAAATCAACTGTGGGAGCAATCATCAGAAAATGGAAGACATACAAGACCACTGATAATCTCCCACGATCTGGGGCTCCACGCAAGATCTCATCCCGTGGGGTCAAAATGATCATGAGAACGGTGAGCAAAGATCCCAGAACCACACGGGGGGACCTGGTGAATGACCTGCAGAGAGCTGGGACCAAAGTAACAAAGGTCACCATCAGTAACACACTACAACGGCAGGGAACCAAATCCTGCAGTGCCAGACGTGTTCCGCTGCTGAAGCCAGTGCATGTCCAGGCCCGTCTGAAGTTTGCCAGAGAGCACATGGATGATACAGCAGAGGATTGGGAGAATGTCATGTGGTCAGATGAAACCAAAGTAGAACTTTTTGGTATAAACTCAACTCGTCGTGTTTGGAGGACGAAGAATACTGAGTTGCATCCCAAGAACACCATATCTACTGTGAAGCATGGGGGTGGAAACATCATGCTATGGGGCTGTTTTTCTGCCAAGGGGACAGGACGACTGATCCGTGTTAAGGACAGAATGAATGGGGCCATGTATCGTGAGATTTTGAGCCAAAACCTCCTTCCATCAGTGAGAACTTTGAAGATGAAGGGCAACAAAGGAGTGGCTCCGTAAGAAGCATTTGAAAGTCCTGGAGTGGCCTAGCCAGTCTCCAGACCTCAACCCCATAGAAAATCTGTGGCGGGAGTTGAAAGTCCGTGTTGCTCGGCGACAGCCCCAAAACATCACTGCTCTCGAGAAGATCTGCATGGAGGAATGGGCCAAAATACCAGCTACTGTGTGTGCAAACCTGGTAAAGACCTATAGTAAACGTTTGACCTCTGTTATTGCCAACAAAGGTTATGTTACAAAGTATTGAGTTGTATTTTTGTTATTGACCAAATACTTATTTGCCACCCTGATTTACAAATAAATTCTTTACAAATCCTACCATGTGAATTCATGGATTTTTTTTCACATTCTGTCTCTCACAGTTGAAGTGTACCTCTGGTGCAAATTACTGACCTCTGTCATCAGGGCTGGACTGGGACAAAAAATCGGCCCGGGCATTTTGACTAGAGACCGGCCTACCATTATAGGAAATATCATAAAGCCTTTGAATGAAAACAAACGCTGTCACAGTGATGTCTTGTTGGTATATATGTATGGGTCTAATAAACCTAAACCTACACCATCCTCCCTATTCTGGTATTCTAAACAGTACCCGAAAGTAGACTGCTTGGTCGAGTTAACCTCCTGAACTATCTACAACACATGGTGAAGACCTGAAATTAAGACAGAGAAGACTAGAGGTGAGACATGATCATTACTGATTACTGATGACAGATTTAGATATATTTTCATAAACCATTCATTTACCACATCAATAAACAGCATGGCAGGGCAAAATATTTTTTTTAACATGGCAACCTTTAAAAAGTGAAAGGAGACAGAAAGACAGGTGAGAAAGAAAAAAACTTAATTGACTTTTAGATGGCATTTTACACACAGTACTGGTACAGAATCTAGAAAATGTGGGAAAATACTGGCAAAATCAGCTGATCATTGATCAGTTTCATGATTGAAGTAGAAACAGGAGAGGGAGGGGGAGAGGATGAGAGAAGAAGAGGCAGCTGTGCAGCAAAGACATAGAAAAACTCCAGCTTTGTCTTTTTCATTGTAGCTGAAGTCCGGGACAAACTGTGTTCCTTTTCACCTCAATACGAAACGCGTAATATTTTCTCTGAATACGAGACGATTCTGTTTTTTACGGGACAGTTGGAAACTCTAATAACTAAAATAAGATAAAACAAGTTCAACATCAATAATATCATAGCACCCGCCCAGCAGTATCCATCCATCATGCTAGCTAGTACACAGTACGGGTTATTGTAACTGACTGTAAAAAGTCAGCATAACGAAAATAAACTGCACTTAAACTTGGTTTATATCTGACCCAGATAGACTGCAGGTCATAACTTCTTACCTGAAGTTCAGTTCACCGCCGCGGGTCTCTGCTCCTCCTGCCTTTCCGTCATCCACCTGCCAGCGTGTTGCATCTGCTGGCCTCCACCACTTGGTAATGTTACTGAATTTGTGGAAGTTCCGCAATAGGCACCACCAAACAATTGAGTTATTTTTACACATCTCCCAGCACCTGGCCAATCCACCATCTGTCAGTGTTTCAGGGGGCCAAAACTCAAGGCACACTTTTGGTCGCGGGCCAAACAAGATAAACATTTATTGAACACACTAAAACAATGTTTTTTGAACATAAATATGAATAAAAATAAACAGGAATATTATTCCACAATAAATAAACTTAAAAAAAACTTTAACTTTAAATATTTTGCTCTTCATAAAAACATATCCTGTCAAAATTATGCAAGTTAGAAATATGAACATGCTGCCAAAACCCCAGAAAAAATAAATGAAAGCATATACAAGGTCCGAGCCGCATGTAGATGGAACTGGGCGTTGCTGCAGATCAGCTGCAGATTAGAATATCAGTTATACATTTAATAAATCACCAAATGAACACACGCAAGAAACGAGCAAACCTGTTCCGACACTTTGAGTTTGTGTTCCCTCAGCTGCAGACTCGCTGCTGTTTAAATGTTTGAGAGGAAGATTAGATATAAAGCAAACGTCAAACACAGACTCAATCTGCCTTCACATTTGATACGGATAATGGCTGTGTCCTGTCTTAAGATCATACATGTAAAATTGTTGTCTGACCTGCGTCAAGAGTCCGTGGTTACCATGGTTACTGCATAAGCAGCTGTAATTTAAACAGCTGGCACAGCGGAAACCTACAGGAGCATTAGTGTTTATGTTTTTCACTGCAAAAGAACCGTCTGAATGGTTAACTGAAGTTAACTTGGATAAATTATAGTTAAGGAGAGCACAAAATCACCTTTTAAGTGAAAGGATAAGACAGGTCCATTTCACCATAGATGCCCTCCAGATCAAGATCAGCCAGACCCTGCAAGAACTGGAAATCGTTCTACCCTCTCCAATCTTAGAAGAGGTTTACAAGTTTGTGGACAAGGCTCAGCGGGCCCAACACTCTAAAGGAAAAGAAAGACAACGCAGGAAATTTCACACCTTGCTTTCAAAAACACACACTCCTCATCCTGAATCTACACAACCCAGAGAAGAAAACACACCTGAAGTCAGTCAGGAGAAATGGGTTAAGAACTTTTCAGACAGGATTCTCACTGAACCTGAAAAGAGAGTACTAGCCAAAGGACTCAATTTTGCCATCTCTCCACAACAGTTGCCCATAGTGGACCTCATCACAGCCACGGAATCTGCCATACGGATTAATAAATTATCACAGACAGAAGCAGAACAAATCAGGATGAAAGTCTCAGCCACGCTCTCCAGTGCCAAAGTCCCTCCATCCAACCTCACAATACAGGAAAAGAAGGCCGTCGCTTCCCTGAGCAAAGACCACAACATCACTGTTTTACCAGCTGATAAGGGAAGATGCACCGTGGTCCTAAACACTACAGATTACCATACAAAGATCACTACTCTCCTCAGTGACAACAATACCTACGAAGCCCTAAAGCGAGACCCCACAAGCAGCTACAAAAAGAAAGTTATAGCTTGCCTTCAAGACTTTGAAAAGGACAAAATTATTGACCGCCTTACATATCACCGCCTTCACCCAGGGGATGCCATACCCTGCATCTATGGACTTCCGAAGATCCACAAGGAAGCTGTCCCACTCAGACCCATAGTCAGTAGCATAAACTCGGCCACGTATAACATTGCAAAACACCTTGCTACCATCCTTGCGCCTCTTGTGGGGAACACACCACATCAAGAACTCCACCGACTTCACCGAAAAGGTTCAGAAACTTACCCTGGATCCAGATGAAACCATGGTGTCCTTTGATGTAGTCTCTCTCTTCACTTGCATATCCACCACGGAGGCCGTGGAGACGGTCAGAAAACGATTACAAGAAGACAGCTCCTTGGAGGACAGGACCAACTTCACACCCGATCAGATCTGCACACTGTTAGACCTCTGCCTCACCACTACATATTTCAAATACAACGAAGGCTTTTACAGACAAAAACATGGCTGTGCCATGGGCTCCCCCGTGTCACCTATTGTAGCCAACCTTTACATGGAGGAAGTGGAAAGGAAGGCTCTTGGCTCTTTCAAAGGAAGAGTACCCAGCCAATGGTACAGATATGTGGACGACACCTGGGTCAAAATCACTTCACTGCGCACATTAACGCTGTGGATAAAAACATCAAGTTCACCAGGGAAGACACAAAGGACAACTGTTTGCTTTTCCTGGACTGCGCCGTGGACATTGAAGAGAACGGCAACCTCAACATCGAAGTTTACCGGAAGCCCTAACACACGGACCAGTACCTCCTCTTTGACTCCCATCACCCTCTGGAACACAAACTTGGAGTAATTAGGACCCTACACCACCGGGCAGAACATGTTCCCTCTAAGCCTGAAGGAAAAAAGAAGGAACACACACATGTAAAGGAAGCACTCAAAACGTGCGGCTATCCTAAATGGGCGTTTTTAAAGTCAGCAAAGAGGCACAGAAAAGAAGACCAGACACCAGTGAAGGAGGATAAGAAGGACAGACGCAACAACATTGTCATCCCCTATGTAGCCGGTGTATCAGAAAAACTCAGGAGAGTTTTCTCCAAGCATGACATCCCAGCAACACACTCAGACAGAAACTGGTTCACCCGAAAGACAAAACGCCAAAACACAGACTTAACAATGTGGTGTATGCTGTACAGTGCAGCGAGGAATGCTCAGACCTCTACATTGGAGAGACCAAACAGCCACTTCACAAGCGCATGGCACAACATAGAAGAGCCACCTCCACAGGACAAGACTCAGCAGTCCATCTGCATCTTAAGGATAAAGGACACTCTTTCGAGGATGCCAATGTTCACATTTTGGACAGAGAGGACAGATGGTTTGAAAGAGTGAAAGAAGCCATCTATGTCCACTGTGAGCGACCATCTTTGAACAGAGGCGGGGGTTTACGACACCAACTCTCTGCCATCTATAATCCAGTTTTGAGATCTCTTCCCAGACGCCTTAACGCCCACTCACATCCTGGGCCATCTGACCTCAGGAATTCGCATGACAAGGTGGGGCCAGGTTTCACAATGAACACACCCGAAACTCTGGCTGATTGGGACCCACACCCAATTTCACACCTTGGCTCAGGTGATTAGAGGATCATCAGGGGGTCCATTTGTCCCTCTGTGGGGGGAAACTCCCACTAGGTTTATATCTGGGACTCTCCACCATTTGACCTTAGAACTGAAGAAGCTTCTCGGATGAGAGGTGAAACGTCTTCAAGCAACTTAAAGAAGTCCAGACGCTTTTCTTTGCAAGCTCCTTTGACTACGATGACCTGGATGACTGATAACCTTCACAGACTTAAGGAGTATCACAGATAACGCCTACGTGAGCTGTGCGACTGTTCACCACTGAAATCAGCAGGCTATTACTGAAATAAACGTGCTATATCATAAACTATGGAGGTCCTATTAACATGTTTAGTTTTAAAGCACACATTCCTGTTTTTAGTCTCCTTCATGAGCAGTATTAGTTTTCTTCTAACATCCAGAAGTCTGCACGATGTGTTTCATAGTTTGTAACAAGCCTTTGACAGGCAAACATAACATGACCGAAAACAAAGAAAAAAATCACACAAATTATATGTTAACCTCTTTTATTTTTAGTTAAGTAAACTCTAACAGATTCTAACAGACAGCTGGTGCTTAGAATACAGTTGAATAACTATTAAAAAACAGATGATATAATATTTCTGTCCAGGTTGCAGACTTCATGATGAACATGCTGTTGCAAACTCTGCTCCTCTCGGTGGAAATGCGCCTTCTCTTTCCTCTTTGTATAAAAACATTTTAAAAGTCAGTTTAACCTCAAAATTCACTGTTAAATCCAAAACACACCAGATAAAGAAAAGCGAATAGTTCAGTCTAACACATGTGCCACTGAACCATTAAACGTCTGTAAAACTATGCAGTTATGAAACGTAACTTTAACCTCAGCCAAACAGTGAAGTAAACGTGACCCGACAGACAGAACCTGAGTGAATGAAGTCCAGCGTTTAACCACTGAGAGCTAAAACTCAGCTGAGGTTTCAAAGCGTAGGCGTGTTTCTTGAATTAGCAGCAGGTGTTAAACAGCTGACAGGTGAGGAGGAGGAAGATGCATGCAGGTAAACTGAGGGTCTGTTGAGCTGATCGCTGGTGTCGTGAGGACAATGTCAGCTTGTTCTTTATGTTACAGAAGCACAGAGACCAGGCGGAAATAGACGATCGTGCAGTGAAAATGAGAATCTGCAAAAGCAACATGTGGAACACGGAGGGTGGAATATCTAAACAAACCAGTTAACGTAACCCCCCCTAAAAAAGAAAAAACAAACAAACCAAAAAAAAAGACACAAAGCTGAATCTATTTTGAGTCTTTATGCTGTCAGCTGCCTCTTCTTCTCTCATTCTCTCTCCCTCCCTCTACTGTTGCTACTTCAGTCATGAAACTTATCAATGATCTCTTATCTTATTCTCATTTAAAATGTCTAGTTTTGAATAAATAACTATCTGAATCTTACAACCAAAGTTTTTTTCTTATATAAAATGTATAGAAATCATACATATACCAACAAGACAGTGTACATCACTGCCACAACAGCGTTGGTTTTCAATTTTTTTGTCCCAGTCCAGCCCTGGGTATCAGCCTGTGATGTTCTCCTTTATAGTGGACAGAAATTTTTGGAGTGGCACAAATAATTTATGTGGCTTCTTACTGAATGCAGAACAGCTGATTGTTCTAAATAGATTGAAATGGTTATTTAAAAATCAAGGTAAAAAGTAAATGGCTGCAAATAACTTTGTTGTTTGCAAAACTTGTGCATAGGATTTTAAAATTGCCAATTTATATTTGACTTAAATTTATAAAATATGATTCATTAAACATATTTTTGGTTGTGACAGTAAAAAATACAACTTCTATTCTACTCGGATTTTATGATTTTTGTCTGATTTTAGATCAATTGTGTTAATGCAGCGTGTCAAAATGAAAACATAACTGTAAATTCAGACACGTGAGGTTGTGCTGAAAAGATACAAAACAAGGCAAATACACAGTTTTTAAAGGTGAAATATGGAGGGAAAATCAAAAGTAGTTAAAAATGGCCAATTATACCCTGGACCCCAGAGGGTTAAACATTATTTTAAAGTAACGCAATAGTTAGTTTTCAAGTAATTAATTACTTTTAGAATCTTGTAGCTCAGTTACTAACTCAGTTGTTTTTTTGAAGAAGTAACTAGTAACTATAATTAATTACTTTCTCAAAGTAACTTGCCCAACACTGATGGTGAGTAACCTTAAGTAATAGTAATAAATTACACAGCAATAGTACATTCATGTTTTAGTTATATATATATATATATAGTTGCAAAAAGCATGACAATATATTAAGTAATCCAATGTATTCAGAATACTGTAGTATCAGTGTTCTTCCAAAAAGTGATTTTTTTAAATGTTTCTGTTTTTAATGTGTGAAATCTTTACTGATATTAAAATACTGTGTTTAACTGGATTTACAAAGAGTCTATATATTTAAAAGAAATTAGGTGATTTCCAAGAATCTTTATGACATTATTGTATGTACACTACTACAGAACTGTGATCTTATATTTGTTATAATTTCTGTAATATCTACAATACTTTACTCAAAAATAAATTTTTAATTGCAATGACAGTCACTTTGCCAAGTGATTGCAGCTTTGACCTTGTGACAGGAAGTTTATTTCCTACTCAAAATGACTTGATATCATTAATGAGCAAAACGTTATCTTTTTTTACTCACTATAACCCAACAAATCATTCACAACTGTTTAAATTCTCATAGTCATTTTTAGGCAAATGTGGGGAATCATTTGTTGGCCCAGTACTCCCTCCATGCTTCTCCTTCTCTTGCTCTCAGGTAACAGCTGATCATTCTTAATATTTACATCAGCTACATCCATTTCCTGAGCAGCAAACCAATTTTTATGTTCTGACAGAGCTCCGGTGCTCACGCTCGCACTGAAGTCACTCAGACTCCCTGGCCAAAAACACTTATTAAGTCTTTTCCTTGTAATAAAGCTATTTTATTACACGGAAGGATTTCAGGGTGGCTGTACATCAGGAGGTCATCTACTGATCATGGTTGGTGGTTCAATACCTGGCTCCCCCTAGTCTGCATGCCAAATATCGACAAGATATTAACCCCAAGTTGCTCTCCAGTGCATCCATCTGAGTATGTTTGTGAATGGTAGCTAGAAAGCACTTAAAAGCATAGAAGACTTGTGCTTGTGTGATTGGGTTAATGTGGCATGTTGAGTATTTTGAGTGCTCCATTAGAGTAGAAAAGCACTGTATAAGAATCAGTCCATTGACCATTTTAGTTGAAAGCCTTTGTGTGCCGAGTCTGCTTTATGGGTCCAGATACCTGAGTAATATGACATTGTGTCAGGATGTGGTCTGTGGCTCAGCTGCAGGGGAGGGGTGGAGCAGTGGGCTCAGGGTGTGAAGCTTTGAAGAGAGCTGCATCTCAGCCTGAATGGAGATACTGTTATTATTTGTGCCATCTTGTGTTACATTTAAGAATTGTGTCTAATTGTTTCTAACCCTTAATGCACCATGCATTTTTTACATGCTTGCAGAATTAGAGTGATGAAACCACATGAAAGGATTGATTGTCAAGGGGGCATTTGACACCAGTTATACTGACTGTATTTATCTTGCAATGTTTCTTTTTCAGAAACCACATAATGTTTACTCCCAATGCACCGTCACATTGTATATAAAATTAACTTTCTCTCCCACAAAAGTCTCTGGGTGTTAGCTGTGCCTTCTGACTGGGGACACGTGCAGTAACACAATCCAGCATAAAACATAACATATAATTAACAATTTATTAACAATGTGAAGTTGAAGATAGGACAGGGTGTAGGTGAAGAACTTTAAATCATTATTACAGATCAGCTATACTACCAGTCAAAAGTTACAGAAAAACCTTTTTTTTTTTCCTACTCTGTTGAGTAGGTGAAAGGATTGTTCCACGGTGTGTGGTATCAACTGTCAAACATGGCAGAGGAAGTGGAGCTGTTTCACTGGATATAGTGACTTGTACAGAGTGAGAGGCATCCTGAACCAGAACGGCTACGACAGCATTCTGCAGCACCATGCAGTGCCCTCTGGTATGTGCCTAGTTGGACAGGGGTTCATCCTACAGCAAGATAATGACCCCAAACATAATCCAAGCTATGCCAAACCGCCTCAGGAAAAACCCCATCGAGCTGGTTTGGGATGAACTGGACAGAAGAGTGAAAGCAAAGCAACCTACAAGTGAGACGCATTTATCTTCTGCAACAGATATTAGAAGAACTTTCTGAAGAATATTTGATTTCTATTGTAGAACGAATACCACGGGTGTGTTCAGCTGTTATATCTTCCAAAGGTGGCGACTTTGAGTCAGAAGTTTAGAATACATTTTGGTCATTTTGATTCCATTCTTTCTTTTTTAACTACAATTTCTTATTTGTACCATGCTTTCATTTCAGACTGCAATGAGACGTTAAACTGCATAATTTTCAATATAAAACTGGAAAAATTGGGGTGTTGTAAAACTTTTGACCGGTAGGATACAAGAATTTTTACTGTCATACAACTCTCTCTCAACTCTCACATCAATAATAATAATAATATTAAGTAACATCAGGTAAAAAAAAAAGGCTTGTTATACAAACTTGTTTTTTGTGCTCCACTTAAAGAGGAAAAGGTCACAGGATGTTATTTACACCAGCACCAAAGATTTCTGCTTAATTTACATTAAAACAAACAACAATTTACATTCAAAACCCAAAAGGCCAAGTAAGTTCTTACAAATATCTGCTGAATCTGAAGCTCCAACACAAAAACACTCACTGACTCTGAGATCAGAAATTCATGTGTGTTTGTAACACAGTTTGACTTTGTGTCAGTAAATCTCATGAACAGCCTGAAGATGAATAAACTGTAGTTCAGAGTCACTGACAGACAGCACAAGCAGAATTCATACAAAAGACACACTGTCAACTTTTGAAGAATTAAAAACACTTGCCAGTCTGTCGCAGGGCTAACACACAGAGACAGACAACCATTCGCACTCACACCTATGGGCAATTTAGATTGAACCCACGCAAACACGGGGAGAACATGCGAACCATTTGCGCTTGCATTCACACCTATGGGCAATTTGGATTAATCAATTAACCTATCACCACAAGGGGACAGAGGGAGGAAGCCAGAGTAACCGGAGGGAACCCACGCGAACACGGGGAGAACATGCAAACTCCACACAGAAAGACCCTGATGGTGGAATTGAACTCATGACCTTCTTGCTGTGCGGCAACAGTGCTAACCACCGTGCTTTATTTGCACTGTGCTTTATTTTGATGTTGAGGGGGGGAAGCAACAACAAGACGCAAAACAGAGAAATGACTGATCAATCCTCTGTGAGTCCTCCTGGCTTACCTGCATTGGAAATAAAAATGAATTAGAAAATACAAAACTGCTGTATTTTAAGTGAATTGTGTACATGCACCAATGTGTGAGGTGTGAGGTGTCAGGTAGGTGATGAGTGAAGAACAGAACAGAATCCATTTCCTCTTCAAACTGCTGTCAGACATTATCTACTGCACTCTGATCACATCACTCAGACCAGCTGCTTTCTACAAAGTCTCATCAACAACATCTTTACAAACAAACATCAACAACCAGGAAGCAGCTTCACCTCTGATCACACACACACTCAACTCTACTCACTCACCTGGAGGATCAACACGAAGGTGGATGATGCTGATTGGGTCAGTCTTCAGATTAGCTCTCTTCCTGCGCTTTCTTATTCTTCTGAAGATGAACTTCAGTGAATCTGTTTCTTCCTTGCAGACACGACACTCGTATGTTCCAGTATCATTAATCGTCACATCCTTCAGGATCAAAGACACGTCTCCATCCTTCATCTGTCCGTCCTGCAGATCCACCCGGTTCTTAAAAGATGGATGCTGACCATCTGAGTGAACGTGCCCATCCCGGTACAAAAGCACATATTTATCTCTCAGGTCAGCTCTGCTCCACTTTACAGCTGTGATCTTGTTGTTTGCAGCTCGACATGTCAGAGTGACGTCCTGTCCAGACTCAGCTGTGATGGTTTTGTCTGAAAGAGGAAACAACACAGAGCAGAGAGGTTAAAGGTCAAAGTACAATTATGATCAGAATGATTGACTTTAAATAATGTATACTTTATACATTATTTAAAGTCTAAATAACCAACTTAAATAGGTTAAATGCAGAAATTACTCTTCCTGCATTTAACCTATTCATTCTGTGAAGCAGTGGGCAGCCACTAATCAGGCACCTGGGCAGCAGTGTGTAGGGATGGCACCTTACTCAGGGGTACCTCAGAGTAGCTGCTCAGTGGATTCGAACCCCCGACCTTGTGATCATGAGGCGACCACACCACCTGCTAAGTTATCCCTGCCTATAACATATGAAATATTTTGTTAATTTCTTTGACATTTGAGTTTTTAGTTGTGAGAAACATGAAAAAGCTCAGTTTGACTTGGACAACATTTCTGCATCCAAACTGAGTCAAAGCTCGTTCATTTGTAACTGATCGATGATCCTGAACACAAGCAGGCAGATTATTGATCGTCTATAATCCACAGACCTTCATCTGCACTCAGATCATCACACAGCGTTTGTGTTGTCACTTCATTCAGTGTGTGTAGCAGCTGATCTCAGGTCTGTGTTGTTCATCTCTCACAGAACAAGTTCTTACAATCAGCTGAACCTGAAGCTCCAACACAAAAACACTCACTGACTCTGAGATCAGAAATTCATGTGTGTTTGTAACACAGTTTGACTTTGTGTCAGTAAATCTCATGAACAGCCTGAAGATGAATAAACTGTAGTTCAGAGTCACTGACAGACAGCACAGACACACACTGTTGGTCTGAGTCTGAACATGATGATCATCAGAGAAATAACATCAGACTCTGAACATCCAGCTTTCTACAGCGTCTGCTGGATGTTCACCATCATTTATTTATCTTTCTTTGTGTTTGTTCATCTGACTCACATTTGTGCTGAAGATGCTCTGCTACATGTGGTTCAGCAGGATTCGGTTTACAGCTTCTGTAGATCAGGAAACCAACAGCAGCAAGAAGAAGAAGTACTGCAAAAACTGACAGACCAGCTATCAGTCCAGTAGATAGATCCTTCTTCCCTCTGTCTTTGTCGTCTTCATCTTTCTCTTGTCCTCCTGTATGACCTGCAGGTGAGAAACAGGTGTCAGCTGTCAGGTAGGTGATGAGTGAAGAACAGAACAGAATCCATTTGCTCTTCAAACTGCTGTCAGACATTATCTACTGCACTCTGATCACATCACTCAGACCAGCTGCTTTCTACAAAGTCTCATCAACAACATCTTTACAAACAAACATCAACAACCAGGAAGCAGCTTCACCTCTGATCACACACACACTCAACTCTACTCACTCACCTGGAGGATCAACATGAAGGTAGATGATGCTGATGAACTTCCATGAGCGTGTTTCTTCCATGAAGACACGACACTCGTATGTTCCATTATCATTAATCGTCACATCCTTCAGAATCAAAGACACGTCTCCATCCTTCATCTGTCTGTCCTGCAGATCCACCCGGTTCTTAAAAGATGGATGCTGGTTGTCTGGAACAAAGTGACCGTCCCGGTACAAAAACACATATTCATCTCCCAGGTCAGCTCTGCTCCACTCTAAAATAATGATGTTGTTGTTTGCAGCTCGACATGTCAGAGTGACGTCCTGTCCAGACTCAGCTGTGATGGTTTTCTGGTCTGAAAGAGGAAACAGCACAGAGCAGAGAGGTTAAAGGTCAAAGTGTTCACTTCTACAGCAGCCAATCAGAAACACACAATAAAAGATTGTCTTCTGTTATTAGATGATGATCTTTGATTGTGTTTCTTCTTGTGTCCCTTCAGGCGTCACCACAGCGAGTCTTCTCCTCCTCCTCACCTGATCCCGAGCATCTTCATCAGGGCTGATTTGTGACAGAAGGACAGCAGCAAGAGTGAAAGGGAAGGTTTGAAGATGGCAGTGAGCTGCTGTCATGTTTGCTTTGGAGACTCTGACACAAAGACAGGAGGCCGAGCTGAACATGTTCAGATTTTCATTGAGAGCAGAATGGACGAGATTATGAACGAGTTCATCAGAGGGAAGCTCAGGCTGAGACGTTTGGAGACAAAGTTCATGAGCAAAGACTGAGACGGATGAAAAACATCATCTGAAAAACAAATCTTTGGTTTTAGAATCTGTTAGTTTGATAAAATGTTGTTGATGGACGAGTTCATTGAGACTCTGGATGTCTGTCAGACTGAGTCACTGCTTTTTATTGTAATAGCTGTACTGATGCTCCTGAATCTGGCCTCTGACACAAACCTCCAAACAGTAAGAATGAAAAAAGAATAAAACTATTAAAACTCTTCAAGCAATAAATAATCAAACCTGAAAAAGAAGAAAATCATCTGGAAACTAAACTGAACTAAACACAAAAAGTCCAAATGGAATAAAAACTCAAACTAATGAGAAAACATTAGCTCTGGTCAAAGTACAATCATGATCAGAATGACTGACTTTAAATATTTTGTTCATTTCTTCTTACATTTGAGTTTTTAGTCATGTTGGATTTAATGAACCTCTGAACATCCAGCAGGTCACCAGTGACCCACTGAGGGGGAATTTTAGCCTCATGCTAAACATGCAAAGTGTCAGAAACTACAAGATGTTAGCTTCCACAGAACAACAACATGTGCTGATAATAAGTGACCATAATGTGTGAGAGAAAGCAGCCTCTCATTATAAGACACTGTGAGTCTCTGCATGCTGCCTTTATGGAGCTACAGCTGTTTGTATACAAACCTTATTTTGATTTCCAAAAAACTTGGCTTAGTCATGACGAACTTTACAGTTTTTTCTGAATGCTTAAACCCTAACTGTGATTCCTGTAGCACAATCTCTAAAACTATTCAGACTTATAGCAAAACCACTCACTGAGTTTGCAAAACTAAAAGCACAAAAACTGCTTTGCACTCAGTTTGCAATTTTGTAACACACACTTTGCAAAACTGTAGGCACAATTAACTACACAACACTCAATTACCAAATTTCCAACACACTCCTAGCAAAAGTATACACATGTATGGCTATCATTAACACTAATTTGCCAACTGTCTGGCACACTTTCACATGTGAAAACTTTTTTAGATAATTAGTTCACTTTGCAATCAGCCTAAGCACTATAATACAGGTAAGCTGTGTGTGCGGAGTACAATGAAGGGAGCAGAAAGAGTGAGAAGTAGAGGAGGCCGAGGAAGAGGACGTGGAGGTGAAGAAGTAGGATGAAGAGGACGACAAGGACAAGGAGGAGCAAGAGGAAGACGAGGAAGGGGGAGAGGAAGATGAGGAGGGGGGAGAGGAAGGGTAGGAAGAGTAAGAAATAGAATTGCTGATGACATCAGAGCTACAATAGTGGACCATGTCATCAACCGTGGAATGACCCTGAGGGTAGCTGGCCAACGGGTCCAGCCTAACTCGAGCCGCTACACTGTAGCAAGCACCATAAGGACATCTTGAAATGAGAATCGGTGAGTACAGTCACTTCGCACAAAGATTTGTAGCACTGCCATATGCCAATGAGAAACACACCAATACCATTGATGTAAAAATACTGAAATTGTTACTTTACAGAATTGCTAGATGACCAGATGCTGGGGCAGAGGAAGCATGTTCACTGCAGACCAAGTAACCCATATAGTCATTATGGCGATTGCAAATAATCCTATACTTGGAAATAAACACTTGTGTTTGTTTTGATGTACTTGAAGTTTGGATCCCTCTATGCTTATGGATCTATGACAGAAGTATGAGCTCAAACTGACATAGCCTACGTTGTGCACAGAGAAAGCAAAAGCCAGATGTGTTTTGTATTCATACCATCAGTGTGTAGTTGGCGCATTGTGTGCTTAGTAGATGATGGCTTGTGTGCACTGTTTGATACGGAAACACCATTTTTACGAAGGTGTGAAGAGTTAATCTAGCTGTGTTTGCTTTTAGAAGAGAACTACAATGTTTTGATTATTGGGTGACAGGTTTTCTTATTTGTGTGAAGAGTTTTGCAAAATTAGCCAATAGTTACAAAAAATGTGCTTAAGCAATCAGAAAAAGCTGTAATAATACTGTTTACATAAATTTTTTTTAACATATTAAAACGATGCCTTCTCTTTGCGGTTAATGAATGGAGAAATAAAACATGTGATATAGGCTTTTACAAGTCAAAAAGGACAAAGAATAACTTAAAAACCTCTGGAATTAAATAATGGTACAGAAATAATGCCTCATCTGTATAAGAAAAATGACCAGTATCGGTGTTGTGCCAAAAACTGATTTCCAATGTTTCCGTGTGTGTTTTTTTTAATGTGTAATATCGTTATCTATGATGCTAAATAGACTTTGGTGAACAGGTATTAGAAAGGGTATATATAAAATAAAAAAATTACCTGTTTCTCAAGTATATTTGTAACTGTGTTATCGTACTTACATTATAATCAATCAGCTCCCTTTTGTCACTTAAAATATGATTACAGAACTACTTTTGCATTTGTTGCAATTTCAGCTGTCCTCTTGGCCAGATTATTCTTAAAAGAGACATTTTTAAAGTCAACAAGATTTCCTTTTTTACTGCATGAATAAAGGATATATAAAAGCCACTGCCAAAAACTGATTGTGGCTTCTACCTTGTTACAGGAATGTTGTTTGTTGCTCAAGATGACTTTATATTATTCAGGAGGGATACATACATATGTTTCACATATTATAGACCAACAAGTTATTTATAGCTATAGTTATTTAAATACAAGTAATCAGTTTTTAGCAAATACTGGAAATCAGTTTTTGGCACAACACCGGGACGGTACGCAGGAAATTTATTTTCCAGTTCGTCTGAAAAAAAAAACAGTTGTGCTTTGGCATCTCTTAAACATCACCAGGCGCTCTGCTGCGCACTGTCTGCCTCATCTGTGAACACAGAACAACAACTCACAAAGCAGCAGCTCGAGGATAACGCCACCCACACATATGGGTCCTCTTTAGGAACATTCGGACATTTTCATTAATCTCAAAAATCCCCCCGGACAGAATGTGAAAAGTGGATGGGGGAAAGAGGACAGTTGATGAACTGTGTCCTAAAACTACCACACATCACATTGACACACACATTAAACACACATTAAACACAAACCATCCTACTTGGGCAAAACATCCTACTGTAGTAGTTTATGCACATTTCTGCTGTCACAGAGTAATTCCAGTACAAAATTAAGTAGGTGTGACGCTTTGCCACTTAACTTTGCCCATCAGAGAATGCTTGTAGGTAACATTCACAAAGGTAGCATGGTTTGGCACCTAATTTTAGCTGTTAAAGTATGCTTCTAGCTCAGATTAACAAAGGTAGGACGATTTGCCGCTGAATCGGAGAAGCGGAGCGGCCAAAGAGTAAACTTTCAAAAGTGTGACTGTTTACAGTTTTTTCTGATTGCTTAAGCACATTTTTTGTAACTATTGGCTAATTTTGCAAAACTCTTCACACAAATAAGAAAACCTGTCACCCAATAATCAAAACATTGTAGTTCTCTTGCAAAAGCAAACACAGCTAGATTAACTCTTCACACCTTCGTAAAAATGGTGTTTCCGTATCAAACAGTACACACAAGCCATCATCTACTAAGCACACAATGCGCCAACTGCACACTGATGGTATGAATACAAAACACATCTGGCTTTTGCTTCCTCTGTGCACAAGGTAGGCTATGTCAGTTTGAGCTACTTCTGTCATAGATCCATAAGCATGGAGGAATCCAAACTTCAAGTACTGGTGTTTATTCACACACATCAAAACAAACACAAGTGTTTATTTCCAAGTATAGGATTATTTGCAATCGCCATAATGACTATATGGGTTACTTGGTCTGCAGTGAACATGCTTCCTCTGCCCCCAGCATCTGGTCATCTAGCAATTCTGTAAAGTACAATTTCAGTATTTTTACATCAATGGTATTGGTGTGTTTCTCATTGGCATATGGCAGTGCTACAAATCTTTGTGCGAAGTGACTGTACTCACCGATTCTCATTTCAAGATGTCCCTATGGTACTTGCTACAGTGTAGCGGCTCGAGTTAGGCTGGACCCGTTGGCCAGCTACCCTCAGGGTCATTCCACGGTTGATTACATGGTCCACTATTGTAGCTCTGATGTCATCAGCAATTCTATTTCTTACTCTTCCTACCCTTCCTCTCCCCCTTCCTCGTCTTCCTCTTGCTCCTCCTTGTCCTTGTCGTCCTCTTCATCCTACTTCTTCACCTCCACGTCCTCTTCCTCGGCCTCCTCTACTTCTCACTCTTTCTGCTCCCTCCATTGTACTCTGCACACACAGCTTACCTGTATTATAGTGCTTAGGCTGATTGCAAAGTGAACTAATTATCTAAAAAAGTTTTCACATGTGAAAGTGTGCCAGACAGTTGGCAAATTAGTGTTAATGATAGCCATACATGTGTATACTTTTGCTAGGAGTGTGTTGGAAATTTGGTAATTGAGTGTTGTGCAGTGAATTGTGCCTACAGTTTTGCAAAGTGTGTGTTACAAAATTGCAAACTGAGTGCAAAGCAGTTTTTGTGCTTTTAGTTTTGCAAACTCAGTGAGTGGTTTTGCTATAAGTCTGAATAGTTTTAGAGATTGTGCTACAGGATTCACAGTTAGGGTTTAAGCATTCAGAAAAAACTGTAATAATGAAGAACATTAAACATTACTGTTGGCCACATGTCAGCAAAGTTATGTGACATTAGCGATGTTTGTACTAACTTGGTTTTAAAGCCTTTATTTTAAAATATATGCTGTTCAGTAGTCGACCTTAATCTTACAGAGAATCTGATGATTTTATGGATAATTAAAGTCAGTCATATATCCACAAACACAACAAGCTGAAAGTCAGTGATGCTGCTCGGTTTGCAGTCCTGAATATCACGGCACAAGCAGGATTCACTGCACTGTTAATGTTAGCTGTGTTATATTGCTGCCTCTGTTCGGTGGTGTCGAGCCAAACGGACTTTAACGTGTGTTTGAACGAGCTGACGGTTCACTCGTTAAGCTGAAAGAAAGATGCTTTAATCACAGCAGTCACACATGTGTCACAAACACTAAATCCTCCTTCTTTTGTGCTGTTGTGTAGCAGTGTGTACACCTGAGACTGTCACCTGTCTGTCTGTCCTGCTCTCTCTCTCTCTGTTTCTTTCTCTCTGATTGTGGAATAAAAGTATGAACATGTGTTTATAAGTTACACTTGTGTTTGAATCCTGCAGCTTATCACACATTTGATTTCCATGTGTGACAACTGCAAGTGTCCAGAGTGAGGACAGACTGAGGGACACACTGCTGCACATCATCTGTGAGGCTTTGCAGCCCTGATGATCCACCAGGACAAACTCAGCAGTGTGTGAGGAAGAGGAGGAGGAAGAGCCAGCAGCAGCTGACAGATGGAGAGAATAGACAGACTGTTCCCTGTTTGTGAAGGACTGCTAGGAAAGTTTAACATAACTAATTGTCTGTCCTGAATCAGTCTTATTAGGTAATGTTCAAATAATTTTATCATTCCAGTGTTTTCAGTGTGGGAGAAAGTACTCAGGGCCTTCAAGTTACACACTATGAAAGGCAGCAACAAGTGTAATGTTCAGAAACCTAAAGTATGTATCAGCAGCAGAATGGAGCTAAAAATAAATGTTTGTTTCAGTTCTATGAAGCTTTGAGTATTTTGGATCAGTAGCACTGCTGTGTTTGTTGCATCATATTGCTGTAATTGTTTATATGCTTTATATATTCTGAGGTAAGTTGATCTATAGTGTTACATCATATTCTATAAGGATGTTATGTGTTTGTAGACTTTCTGCCCAGTTTGACCCATTTAGCAGAAGTCAGCCTGTTTAAGGCTCTGATATCTATTCTGTGTGACTTACAGCAGTTATGACATGGTCTGATTTTCTCACCCAATAAAGGAATATTTAATATATCAGCCTACTCTTCATTCTATCAGAAACAGTTATCACAGCTCGTACATTTGCTTTTTACACATGTAAGCATTGAACCAAATTTAGTAATGCGAACATACTGAAGGAACAACATTTGTCTCTAATACATCTTTGTATACACTGTCACAGATACTTGTCTTTGAGTGAAGATTTAAGGTGATAGGAAATATAAATAACTGCAACTTGAATCTTTGACTCAGAGTTCAAGATCACTGCTATAATATATCCTGTAATATATACATATACAGATCATAATAATCTGACAATACTATAATATTGTTCATATTATATTTACATTACCACAGTGAGATGATTTTAGTCTCATGAACAACATCAGCTAATTATATTATTTACTAACTAATCTTAAATGACTGTTCAGCACAGAAATGAAGCCCAACAATCATGTTTTACAGTCCTGTGGTCTCAGCCTCAGATACTCAACTAATCAAAGTGATGTCATAAAAAATGAATGACCAACAAAACATTTTTTCTCCTTCATTTCTGTCAAACAATGCTGTATGAAACGTTTCTCGCGGTTAGTATCGTGGTTGCTAGGCAACCTGAGCAGCGCGACGAAGGTTAGACCGTCCCATTTCACAAGCCTCTCACTTCCGCACTTCTCGTACTTATTAGTCATGTGCGATACCACTGATTTCCTTTCCGATCTGATACCAAGTAATATTCAGGGTGGTATCGACGATACTGATCAGATACCGATACTTTTTACTAGGGCTGCACGATTAATCGTTAGAAAATCGCGATCTCGATTCATACTTATGTGTGATCTCATTGACAATGACAACGATTAAAAAAAAAACGACGACGACGACGATTGTACCGCATTTTGATCCGGGACGTAATCTGCATGAAAACAAGCGCTCACTCTTCCTGCTCAACAAATGACAAGGGCGGAGCCTTATACCACGTGATACAGAAGCTGTGCCGTGTGATGCTAAAATTAGCAGGGAAAAAACAACGGAGAGCACGTCAGGGATGACGAGAAAGTGACAGGAGAAAATCTGTCCTGGTCAACCACCCAAACATCAATAACGGGAACCTTATACAGCGCTTCCCTATACACGTCGAACTCCCACAGGCACAAAGAAATCACGGAGGCTATCACTTATCACCTGACCAAAGATATGGCTCCATCAAAACTGTGCAAAACGAGGGATTTAGGAGAATGATCAACACCCTAAACAAACGCTACACAGTGCCGTCCCGTAACTATTTTTCTATTGTTGCACTACCTGCTCTATACACACAGCGTCGAGCAACGGTGGAGACGGAATTTCAAATGGTAAATGGTAAATGGCCTGTATTTATATAGCGCTTATACTAGTCCCCAAGGACCCCAAAGCGCTTTACATATCATCCACCCATTCACACACACATTCACACACTGGTGATGGCAAGCTACATTGTAGCCACAGCCCCCTGGGGCACACTGACAGAGGCAAGCAGTACAACATTTTGAGGCAACAACAAAACGTGAGACATTTGTTGTTTTTATGTTTATTTATTGTTTTTATGTTCAGTCTCAACTGTTACGAAGTTGATGTGCAGTTAATAAGTGCAATAAATATTTATACTGGAAAAGAAAATCGTGAGAGAATCGTGATCTCAATTCTAAGCCAAAAAAATCGTGATTCTCATTTTATGCAAAATCGTGCAGCCCTACTTTATACAAAAACTTATTTTATTTATTGTATCTCAAATTATAGCGTCATAATGATTACAGGACATCAGATTACTGGTTCTTATCACTTAATAATGCAGAGTTCATCATATAGAAATAAAAAAAACTGAAGTTGAACACCTTGCCTGCCTCTCTGTCTCGCCCTTCCAGCACCTGTCCCTGTCCTCCTGTCGCCTCAACATACGCTCGTCATATTCTGTGATATGTTTTACTCTGAGGTGTTTGAAAAGGTTAGTGATGTTGCCACAACCATACATGCCAACCCTCACGATGTTTCCGGGAGGATCCCGAATTTCAGTGCCCATCCCGAAAATCTCTCGGAGCCACCATTCTCCCGATTTTCCTCCCGGACAACAAAATTGAAAAATCATATCGCAGAATTCTTAGCGCGGCCCAGCCAATTCCAGTTTCCAACAATGACGGCAGCTGCTTAGTTTTAATATTACTCTTATTTCTCTTTCTGGGTCGCAAAAAAACTTTTAACACATTTTGAGGAGAGAATGTAGCTGTGGAAACTTCAAATATCTGAGCCGATCGACACATTGTCTTCAAACCCCCGCGGTCTTTCGCTACTCGGGTTAAACATGATATATGAGTCACTTTGATAACTTAAAAATGTTATTGTTTGGCTTTTTTCAATGTTTTATTTGTTTGCGGGTAAAACGGTTTGGCTGAGATTAAAGTTATTAGATTAAATTAAATTAAACTTTATTAATCCCTCAGGTGGGTTCCTCTGGGGTTTTCACACAGCTGAATAAACGTCAAACAGAAACTGATTAAACAAAGTGTGAGACGGTCGAGAGTTTAAATCAGCGCCCGGTTATATTTTCGATAGCAAGGAGCAGAGTCTCAGGTGGAAGCAGCCTCTGAATTTGGACACCCCCGCTGTTTCCGGGCCGGCCAATAATAACGGTGACATTTAATGTATTTTATCCGATAAAGAAACACTGTAAAATGTATTTATCACCCCCCACACCCCAACAGCCCTTATGAATTGTCTCCCTAATTCTGAGGTCTCAAGGTTGGCAAGTATGGCCACAACACCTCACTCTTGGAGCACTTTTTTGCCACATGTATCGCAAACCACGTCTCAGCTGTTTGTGGAGGTAAAATACGTCCGCACATGACTCCAATTACGTTCAACCATTGTTGTAAGTGCACGCGCCAAGGGGCTGCGAGGCATTTATACAGCCATATTTCGCACATGACTATGAAAGGCGGAAGAGGAAGTAGTTCCTTTGAATGTAGACAATCCGAATGTTATAGTTTCTTTCCACTGTGTTCCTGTTAATGATAAACTACAAATTTCCTCTAAATTACTAAAATATTAATGTGAGAATCGATTCTAGAACATAAATGATTGGTATCGGAGGAATCGATATTTCAGGATGATCCGCACATCACTAGTACGCACCGTACGTAATGCGCGTACTTCAAGCGTGCGATCGCTAAATTGGAACAGACTCCACCCAGCCTTGTTTCGCTCCAGATACTGAATGTATAAGAAATTCATTCTTAGAGAAATAAACCAGACTGAGACTCTTTATCTCAGAAATAAACTCAGTTTAGTTTCTATCAGTTAAATCTCACCTGCAGAGACGAACAGGACGAACATCAAAGTGGAGCAGAGCGACGCAGTTACAGCAGACATGTCCGTGTTCTCTGTTTCTGCTCATCTGACTCTTAGTTTGTTCTAAATGTCTGAGTCTGTTGGTATTTTCACTGAACAACTGAACCTGAGTTTAAACCTGAACACATCAGACTAAATAAGGTTTAAATAAAGCTGAAAGTCACTGAGGGTTAGGACGGATCTGTCGTTCAGTTGCCCGTTCAAACTCAAAACACTTTCGATTTAACGTCTCGTATCGAAGTTGCGTCGGGGTGACGTTTGATGTGTTGGATTTTCTAGCAATGATATCATGCTTCTGACTTTACAGGGTTAACATCCACTAGAAAGGAAACTACATTTTAAATGAAGTCTCACTCGTTTGTGAAACAGTTTTTCTGTTTAAACATTTTTGTGGGTGGATGCTGACTCTTTCACGCAGAGTGGTCACTGCAGTGGACAGCTGTGGACAGCTATTCAAAGGCTGTTTTCTTGCATTTGTGTCAGTGTTGATGGTATACTTGTACATAAACCACTATATTGGACACTGATGTGTCACTCCATACCCTCACTGGTGGTTTAATGTTACCATAGATGTATGGCGTGTTTTATTGTAACTATTGTTATTTAACCCTGTTATGCATGAATTGTGACAACCTCAATCGGGATTTTTTGTTAAGTATTTTTATTTATCTATTATATAAATAAAGATGAATAAAAAATACTTAAGGAAAAAAATCTAATCTTTAAAACTGTTTGTCAATCACAATTTACTGGATTTATTATTATTCTATCACATATTTATATCAGTCATAATGAACTCAGTATGATCTGAGCTGTAAACCTGTATTGATCATCACAAACCTTTATAGCGCTTCAGAGCAGCTCCTTCAGTGGCTGCAGCACCCACGATGTGGGACGGAGAGATTTCCTCCCCTCTGCTGTCAGACTCCACCACAAAGACTTTGCAGCTGATCAAACACACACATGTGCAATAGGACTAAGTGTAACACTCTTTTTCTGACAACGTTGTATTTGTACTCAGTTGTATATAGCATGTGTATTCTATTTTTATCCTATCATTCTATTCTATTCTATTGGGTACAGTTGTGTACAGTTTCTTATTCTATTCCAGTGTTCTCTCATGTTTGCTATGTAACTGCACTGTCCACTTCCTGCTGTAACAAAACAAATTTCCCACATGTGGGACTAATAAAGACGCTCTTATCGTTACTGTATAACCACAGGTTCACTTCACATTTGGTAGAATATAAAAGGACAAAGCTGGACAATTGTCATCACATTTCTCATTAGTTGCTGTTAGCACAAGCACACAAAGAAAGCAGAGCTTTAGCTTTAGCTCCCTACATCACTTTTAAGCCTGGATGTTGAGGCTTTTGCTTCCTCTCAGCTGTGATGACATCTCTGTCTGCTCCATCTCACCCAACATCATCCATCTGACCTGATGCTACCTGACAAACTAAAGATAAAATATTAAATTCATTTTGCATCACTTACATTTAAAATACATTTAAGGTGGATTTCTTAAAAGGGAAGGGACTGACCTGACTGTTGTGTCGAGACAGGTGTGAAGGGAGTTAAATCCAGTCTTATACTACGGACGTGTTTGGTTTTGGTCTGTAATACGTTGAGTTTATTATCTATAAGTTAACATAGCAAATCCTCCATCCAGAGGCTAAAGTGATATCAGAGCTAGACTACTTTAAGTGAAAACAGATGATCGTCTGAGCCTTAAATGAAATAAGGTTAAAAAGAAATGCTGCTATCGACAGTGTGAGGCAGTGAGCTCTGTTATACCATATTTTTTAATTTTCTTTATTATTATTATATTATAGTGTTATTACCTTCCTGTTACTTCATAATAGAACGACAGTTAATGGTAAAAGTCTTGAATAGTTTTGAATTTATTTTTCCATGATCACATTTCATTCAATCACTCGTGGACTTGTGTGAATGTTACATGTGTTATTTTCACCCGTGGATTTACAGACACTGTGTGAACAGTTTTCATTTTATCCAAAGTTTTACTTGATGTCCAACTGATAAAATCACTGACAGACAACAGAAACAGGAGCTCAGAGAGAAATTCAATTCAACTTTATTCATAAAGAGACAAATCACAACGTTTGGTTTTATTTTACAGAAACTTCAAACTAAACCAAATTCAGGACGTGTATTAAACCTGCAGCTGATCCCTGTCTGCTGTTCACTCCCTTTGATTTCTGTTACCAGCATCATCTTATGTTCCCCAGGTTCACTGACAACGCTGAAACCACCAGCGGGAGACTAAGAGTGCTGATTTAAAAAGATTCAGACATTTTATTTTGCTGCAGCTCAACATGAGGCTGGATCCTGATTCTTTGTTGTTTTTGTTTTCTCTACATCAAGAAAACAGCAGCAACAAGAAGCACAGCAGGAACTGACAGGCTGACCTTCAGTCCAACAGATCCTCCTGTGTGACCTGCAGGTGAGAAACAGCTGTGAGGTGTCAGGTAGGTGATGATGAAGAACAGAACAGAATCCATTTGCTCTTCAAACTGCTGTCAGACATTATCTGCTGCACTCTGATCACATCACTCAGACCAGCTGCTTTCTACAAAGTCTCATCAACAACATCTTTACAAACCAACATCAGATTGTGTGTTTTGTGGTCTAAAGTTTTGTGCCTCTGGTTTCTCATTGGCTCACACTCTTGCAGAGCCGTAACACGCACATGAATGAGAGGTGGTGAGTGTAGTTCCTGTTGACAGGGTATTGCAGACCATCCCGCTAACTGCAGAATTTACTTTTGTCTGTCATATTTATGATGAAAAACAAATGTAATCAAATTAGATATTGATATTTTCATATGGGAATTGATCCTGCAACATGAAACGCTGGGATTGGAAGTTCAGCATCGCTCCGCACATCATACCTGTGAGATGACAGACAGCAGTGTGGAGGAGAGTGCGACACAAAAACACAGAAATATGACTGACAGCTGCAAACGAAGCAGCATCTGCTGCAGGTGAAAGATATTGGGACTAGCAGAGCAGAGTGGCTTCACTGTAAAACAAAATTAGCAGTGAGTGTGAAAAGTTTCTGTGTGTGGAGTTCAACACCGTCCACTCAGAAGCTGCATCACTGGATGGTAGATTTAAAAAGCTTGCATTCAGTGACAACAGAGCTGTTGATGAGGCACTTCAGAGAATAACTGCAGCAGCAAAGTGCACTCCCACCCAGCTCCACCATTACAGGGCCAAGTGAAGGAGGAGCCACAGACGTCTGCTGTGTGGAGCCTCTTTGATGAAAGAGCTACAGGAGATGCTGCAAAGAGAAATACTACAGCTGATGTTATGATGGAGATGAAATGTTATCTTGAGGAGCCCCTCATCCAACAAGGAGAAGGCCCACAGAGCTGGTGGGAGGCCAAGGCCACAGTCTTTCCCTACCTGTTGAAGGTGATGGAGGGGAGACTGTGCATTGTGGCAACATCTGTTCCTTTGGAGGGTCTTCTCAAAAACTGGGCAGATACTAAGGAGAAACCACATCAGCCCATCCAAGCTGAGGCAGCTGGTTTTTCTGAATGTCGACCTGCACTGAGGACAAACTGTTTGGCTGCTGAGTTTGGTTCTGTTCTGTGGATTTGTTTACAGTGGGGCTTTTTGTGTTGAATTAAACTTAAAGGTTTGATTAAAATATTAAACAACAGTAAGAATGCCTGCTTTTGTAACAGAACAAAAACACAAAATTAGGCAATTATAAGGCTTTTCATAAAAACACTACATGCAAAAGGGTTTGTCAGCACACAAAGCATTCACATTTGCCAAGTAAAGCTAAAGTATGAGGCTACAGAGGATAATAACTTAAGAGACATTTGGGAGCCACGAGACGTGCAAGATAATCCAGAGCTTAGATCTAAATAAGGAAGTCTTAACTCAGTAATGGAGAATATCCTCACACATTAAGAAGCACCGAGGGAGGGAAGTCCTTCATTACTCTGTCAGTCAGGTAGGTGATCAGTGAAGAACAGCACAGAATCTATGTACCTGCATGTTCAGCTCAATTTGTGGATGCAATAAGAAGTAAAGTGAGAGTGATCAGCTTACCAGTGACTGTGATATTAACCAGGTTACTGATGGCACCATTACTGGACTCACACCAGTAAACTCCGGTGTCGTGAGGCACCAGCGTACTGATTGAACATGATTGATCACGTTGCTGTTGTCCCCGCCCATCTCCACACTCAGCCCTCTGCAGTTTGCTTGTGTTTCTCCTCACAGTCCAATCAGAAAAGCTTTGGTCCTCCTCACAGATTACAGTCACAACATCTCCCTCAGAGACATCAGAGCTGTGAGGAAGAGGAGAGGTTAGATCAGGGCAAGGCTGGACTGGGACAAAAAGTCGGGATGAAGATTGAAAATGTGACGTCATTCAGGGGTAAAACCGCAAAGGATTCTGGGAACTTGTGGCAAGAGGTACTAGCGCACGCAGGCTTTCAATTGAACTCAGTTACACAGCGATAAAAAGAAACCCAAAAAATGGCAAGAAGCTGTTGTATTATTAACTGCAATAGTCGGTCGCATGACAGCCACGGGAAGCCGACGGGTAAAGAGATCGTTTTTTTTATCGGATTACGCTCGCCCAGCAGCTCCGCGGCTGCTGGGCGAGCCCTCATCTGGGACTCTCCTCAGCTCTTACTGGGACAGTGGCGCGGCTGCCCCTCTGTTGGTCTTCCATGGTCTCTTGTGTTCTGGGGGCCTCTGGATGTCTGGAGTTTTGATCTCCTCCATACCCGCTTCACACCCTGGAGGACGGGGCTGTGGCCCCCCCACACTCCCTAGCAGATCATTACATGGAGAAACCTTTGGAATGCAAGCATGCTGATCCACACAGGTATGCACACATGGGTATTCACAGACGCGGACTAAAGCTTTCTTGGCTGCTGCCTCAAAGCACACTGTGCGCTGTCTATCTTGCGTGCTGCACAATATCGTTTATTACTTAGTAAATACTGATATCTATGACTAGCTAGTTTATTGTGATGGTGCTTTGTTTTCTCTATTATTATGTTGCTCTTTGTTGTTTGCTGTCTCCTCTGTTTGTTTTTGTTTGTTTGTTTGTTTGTTTGTTTTTCTCCATACAGGTGACCCAGGAGTTTTTTTTTTTTTTTTTTGTCTCTCTTCCCCCCCCTTCTCACCGTCTCTTCTCCCCTTTGGTTTTCTTTCTTTCTCTCCCCCTCTCTCTCTCATTCATTCCCCCTGTCCTATTTATTAAAAAAAAAAAAAAAAAAAAATGACAAAGGATGAACTGAAGCTCTGCCATCACGTAATGTCGCATACTGCTGTTTCTGATGTCATTTAAGAAAAAAAAAAAAAAAAAAAAAAAAAAAAAGGATTACGTCGTTGAAGAGAAATTTTTTAAGCCATGTTTCCGAAGTAAGAGCCGACGGATGGTCTGGATATACCAAACATAACGTCCCAGAACTCTCCAGCTCACATGTTAGTCTGCTCCAAGCATTCCCACAAAGGTCAGAGTTTTGTTGTAGTTAATGCGTCATTTTTCTTAACATAATTGGTGATATAGGTTACAAGCAAGTCTGGCGCTGAACAGAAATTGCTCCTTTGTCTATTGTGCATAAATAGTGAATTGTCCTGAGACAATATTGCGTTTCGCTTCTGTTATTATGGTACACTGACAAAAACATGTACTTTTATTCACAGGATAAAACAGGTGTTTTGTATCACTAATTGTCCAGTGCGATTACAACATACAATATTATTGTCACTGCTACATTTCTGTGATGCTACCAGAAATTATTTCCACTACTAATTAATTACCGCTGAGCTCAAAGGTTATATTAATAAACGGTTAACGAATGTGTATTTATGACGACGATTTGTGAGACTGGTAAACTTACCTTTGTTCGTACGATGGTCTTTCGTTCTACACGGTGCATTTCAAGGTCCTGCACCCATCCGTCGGTAAACTGTACCTGGGCTTGTTGCAGCAACATTTTCTCCTCCCCTCACGTCACTCAAATGTGACAAACCAGGAAACAGGAAGTTCTTCGTCCTCAGTAAAGAGAGACGCACAGACGATCAGACTGAGCTCAGACCAAACTAGCAGCTTCCTCTGAGTGAGTCCAGCTACAGGAGAGAAAAGTGGAAAACTCCAACACTGCTGCTTCAAGCTGCTGACGCTCCACACACTGAATGTGAGTTTGAGCAGAAACACGACTCAAAGCAAGTTTCAGTGAAGGTGGTATTTATTCTATTTATCCCCTTTGTATATTTTATTTATATTTGTCTCTGTATTTATATATGTGTGTGTGTATATATATATATATATATATATATATATAACAATTCTGTAACTGTAACTTCGGTCGTTGCTGTGCTTTTTGGAAGTCGAATTTCCCAGAGGGATTAATAAAGTTCTATCTTATCTTATCTTGTTTATGACAACAATAAATATGTTGTTGAAACAATGATTCATGTTTAACTCCATATATGAAATGTTTCTGCTCTTTGAATTCTGTTTGATTAAAGACTTTCTTCATGACACAAATGAGATTTCAGTGTATTAATAGAACTAAATAAGCTCAGAGTTGAAAGGCTGGAGTATTATGTACGTGCTTCACTGTCAGGATCTTCAGGGGGATTCAAAGGGAAACATCAAACTGCTGTAATGAGATAAACTAGTTGGGCTGAACACACTTATCTGTAGTTTGTCTCCATCCAGGATCATCAGAATATAATGAACATGTGTGAAGAGCCACAAAATGCTGCTGCCCTCTCAGCATGATGAGCTCCAGCCTTTGTTAGCAGGACAACAGGAAACATGAGACAACTTTCAGAGACAGTAACCAACTGTGGCCACAAGATGGCAGCAGCTGATCTGAGATCCTTTATTGGACAGAAGGACTCTGCTCTGTGACGTCATCAGAGAGACGGCCTTCACTCTGATAGATCTGACGTCATGTCTGCACTGCGATGATGAAAGCTGATAAACACATTGTTATTGATCCATGAAATCACCTCTGTCCTCTCAAGTGTAGCTGTTTACAGAGCTGAAGAAGTCCTTCATCATCAAAACAGACAAACATGTATTTCCTGTATTAAGTGACGTCATCCTCACTCTGACCTCTTACATACATTCTGTTCAGTTTTCCTGCTGTAAGAAATAAACTGTGTGAAAATAGAAATGCAGGGAAACATCCATTAATCACAGCTGAGCCGTTTGTTTCTGACTCACATTCAATGAGGCTTCAGGTGTAAATACCTCAGAAGTGTTTGTGAGTTCAGTAGAAGCAGACCCAGTCGACCATCATGGCCTCCACAGCACTACACAATGCAACAGAAAGGCCTTCATCATCTGCTGAACCACCTCTGAACCACGACGCTCTCCCTGCATCTAAAAGCTGTTAGTCAGGATGAGATGCTGCTGTGATCGCTCACAATTTACCTGTGAGACCTTTGTAAATATTGTCTTTGTTTCTGGAGGAAACACCTTTAGTCTGTTTGTATTTGGAGTGCAGATCTGGGCGTCCATCACTTTAACCTGCACACGTTTAGTTATTGAGTGTAGTTGATGTTTGGCAGCATTTTATAAGTGACAGTTCATGAACGGTGAAGGAACAGAGGACGCCTGGCCATCCTACCTGTGTCAGTAAGAAGACTTTCATCACAACTTCACAACTTAACACAACTGAAACCTGAATTCAGTGTTGCATAGTTTACTAACAGTGTGTGCTGACACTGAAGTTAGCAGTTTGTTTCCTAAGAGCTGCTGGGACAAACCACAGTGAGCGGCTACAGAGTTTAGTTAAGGTGGTTCTAACATGTGACCTGTTGAATTATTTACAGGGATTTATTTTTCATTTAAAGCATCATTTGTGAAGTTTTTATGAAGTTTAGTTCTTTTATGTTTTTTGTGTAACGTTTAGATTTTCTTCTCTTGTGTTTTAACTCTTCAGGTTTCCTGTAACAGAGATGTAAACCACCGTTTTCTGATGCTGCTGCACTGGGACATAAACACTGCCACTTTATTAGGCACACCTTGCTGGCTGCAGGTTATAACCCCTGCTGGAAACATCCCCACAGATTTGGATCCTTATTGCCATGACAGCACCACACAGCTGCTCCAGATGCTGCAGCATGCTGGTCAGGGCTCTAACAGTGAAACTTTACTGAAAGTAAGAGGCATTTGTTGAAAAATGTATTGAAAGTAATGTTGAATATTATTACACAGGAAAAAAACAACTAAATGTAAAATAATCACATCATGACGCCTCTGCCTTTGTAAATGGAGGGACAGTAACTGCCTGTAAAACCTGCAGACAGTCAGATTAACAGTATTTTGTCTCTATCTGCATCATTCTGCAATTCATCTCATGTAAACAATAACGTGGCGCACAGCGTGACGTGAAAGTAGCCACATACCTTTGACGTTGTGTGACGAACTCTGTATTCCTCGTCCACACGTAAACACAAAAAAAGGTTTTCTGTGATTCGAAACGCCGTTTACGTGGACGAAACAGCTGCGTTTTCAAAAATACCCGTGTAGGTGCGGACGTAGCGTAAAAGAGTTAGTAGTTTATTTTCTTACTACCTGTAATTTAGTGCAGATTACCTGTATTTGCTTAATTGTTTACTAAATGTTTGAGGTGTGAAATAAACCACAATGGAGCCAAATATGGGTGTGTGTGGTTGGAGGATGTGTTTATGCGCAAGGTGGGGGGTGGGATTTTTCTTGTAAAACAAAGGGGGGCCCAGCAAAAAAAAGTTTGGGAACCACTGGTTTAAACGATGTTAGGACAGAAATATTAGCTTCTGTCATGACTGATGAAGTTACTGGTTAATAAAGTAAGTCAGTTTGCAGAGATCCCTCCCACCCTGGCTTTTATGTGCTAGAGTTCTTATCTGAAACAGTAATATTTCAGTGACTGCTGCTTATACCACAGGTTTATACACGCTACTGATCCCTGATGGGAGAATCATCACCTCTGCCAACAAAGAAGCCTGGTGGATGTTTGTTTACAGTCTGATGATGGGACATCATGCTCTGCATCTTCAAAGTGTGTATCAATGAAAATTGTACTTAGTAGTCAGTATAAGCTTTTAATGATATAAGTTTACATGTGATAGAATACTGCATTATGACCTTTTCCTTGCTTAGAGCTGCATAAAGGAGGAGGAGCACGACCTCTGTGGCAGCGCTGACATGACTGAACTGTGATGTTTGATGTGTGTTGGCACAGTAATAAAAAGCTTGATCACAGCTCTTTCTGTGTTGCAGACTTTATTTTAAAAATTCCAGCTGATTGTTCTTTATAAAACGTGTTCTGATATTTTATCTGAATCTTCCCTCAGCGATAGTAAGAAGTTGAACAAGCAGTTCTGACCTCGCACACACACACACACAATCACATACACACACACACACACACACACACACACACACACACACACACACACACACACACACACACACACACACACACATGCTCACGTATCAACATTCCACTGAACACATGTTTTCATTTTTCTTGTGTATAAATAAAGACAAGTGCAAGAACAGAGCGCACACTTCACAGGGCCCCACTCTGATGTGAGCTCTGTGAACGCCCTTGCAAGTAAAGTCTGCAGCGTGTGTGTCTTCACTCTCTGACTCTCAGCTGAAGAAGTGTCTTTTAGAATAAATCTCTTGACAGTTTATGATGTGAAGTTATATTTTTTCATATTGTGAATGCTCCTGCATAACAGTCGGGGTGTACTAACTTTGTCTTATTTAAAAGTTGCATAAAAATACTGTGCAGTTCAGGGCAGAGTTAGGCTAGCTTGCCTCTCTGTGGTGAACACACAGTAAAGAACACTGTGTTGGTGCACAGCGACTGTGGTGCTCATCATCACAGTTGGGTTACATCAAGCGTTCCAGAGATTTAAGTTGATGCTGAAGGATGTTACACACTGTGTTATTTTACTAATCAGAATTCACCATGTAGCCTATATACACACCAAATGTGTTACATGGAGAACATTATAGTTTGATGCAGGAGTAGAAGCTGTATCACGCATTCATACATATGAAACGATGTCAGTGAGACAGTTTGAACTCTTGTTAGCAGCTGGCAGCAGATCTGAGGAAGCAGAGGAATCGCTTTAGAGAGCTGATTGAACCAGAGCAGCATCTGACTGTGTGTCTGAATAGGGAAGGTCAAATCAGGAAAGACATAAAATCTCTGCAAAATCAAACATGCGGATCATAAACGTACTGAATCAGTCAGGGCCCAGGTTCATGATGATGGCCTCTGGTGCTGTTGACCAACAGGGTGTTAATGGAAACAAAGGAAGAGACAAGGAAAGCTGTTCGGAGGCAGCAAGACAGAAGGAAGGACGGGACTGTGGAGGTGAGAGTAGGGACTTTAAACACAAGGACTAAGGCTGGTAAAGGGAGTGCACTCGCTGCAAAGTTAGAGAGACAAGACTGAGACGGTGTGGACATGTGCGTGGGAGGGACAGTGGATACAATGGACAAAGGATGTTGAAGATTGATCTTACAGGCAGCAGAAAAGAGAGACCACAGGGAAAACTAACCATGCCATTAATCTGGCCTCATGATTCTGAACTTGAGCTGCATTAAATCCTCCTCTCATTTAGTCCCATTCATTTCATTGGTGTGTAAAATCCTGTATTTCCATCCCAAAGTTTAGTCCTTTGTTTGGTTCAGAAGTATCGTTTTCCTCTCAAGTCTAAAGTTGAACCATCTGAACTTCTGAATTCAGTCCCAGAGTTTGTTCTTTTTCAATCAAGAAAGAGAGTGTGTGAAGGTTAAAGGGTTACATGGTCGAAGAGATAAAGAAGGTAGACAGGAGTAACGGGATGTTGAAAGCCAGGCTTTCACATGACTGAGCTTCTTTTCAGTCTCTTGAAAGGAGAAGAAAATCCCAAGCCTCATGTCACCAAGTGCTCACTCAGGGCGAGAGCTCCATTTACTCCTAAAGTGATAGCCAAATTGTCCAGCAGGTGTCACTGTGGAGACGGTTTCAGGTCGTCTCGAAGCCTCGATACACTTCTACCAGCACTAATCCACAGCTGGCGCTCTCTCTCCCTCTCTGCGGGGAAACAACACCAGGGCTGCTGCACTGAGGAGATGACAAATGAGTAATCTTTGAGGCAACAACAGGAAAGCAGACTTACAGATGGGAGCTGGTTCACTTGCACGGTTAGAGGAGGAGGGTGAAGGTCCTGGATCCTGGACCCAGCAGGCCTGGTTAAAGAAACAAACACAAAAACACTACATATTCATACTGAGAGAGAAATGGCAGCGACACACAGCAGACCTGGAGGACCATGACACACACATACAGGCGAAGGATTGTCTGCTGTTTCTTTGTATGTCACGTTGCGGGGAGGAAGAATAGGAAGAATACCTCACCTTTGCCCTAGAGGTCTTTGCTTTTGTGAGGACCCAAAGAACTGAACTGATAGGAGATGCACAAGGAAAGGGGCTCAGGTCCACTGTGAGGTAGCCTCACTCTGACAGCTGAACCTCAAATCACCGTCTCTGTTCTCAGCTGATCAAGTTCATTCCCGATTCTCTTCTGTGATTGGCTGAGCTTCAGGCCTGAAGCTCAGTGCATGTTTCCATGTCGGGGTGAAGGTGGAGCTTTGTGTGTGCCGCAGCAGCCGCCTCCAACCGTAGCACTCAGGTGTGAAACTATGAGGAAACTGAACGTCTTCCTCTTTCCTCAGAAGTGATCTGTGCGCATCTGGACTTGTTTCCACTGATCTGGTTTAACAAGGTGTGAAGCTGAACTCTGAGCTGGCACCTTGTCTGAGGCAATAATCCTAGATAAGCTAGCCGCATGTTGCCGGCTCTTTAGCACAGTTTGAAAACCCTGATATGTTTTTCTCACCCGTTAGTTCATTAGGAGGGTGCAAGGTTTGTTTCATCTGAGTGCTCGATTTAACATGCAAAAAAATTTAAAAAATGTCAAATGAGTGATTTTGTATTATTTTCTGCAGTGAATGAACATGTAAAAGTATCTGTGCACCACTCCACGAGGCTCAGCACACTATCAACTGATAATGGCCACACAAAGGATGTTTAAATACTTTATTAACACTACTGGAAGGATAGAGTCAGAGGAGAGGAATGTAAATACAGTGGAACCTCGACTTACGAAATTAATTTGTTCCCGACGGTCTTTCGTAAGTCGAAGATTTTCGTAAGTCGAAGCACCCATCGCGCCTTTTGAGTAAACGATAGCCTATAGGCTAATTGCTAACTGCAACAACAATACGTTGTTCAAGTGGAACAGCGAAGCGCAAGTACGAAAGCAAAGGGGGTTGTTACATCATCTGGAAGGCATTGTGGGCATTGTAGGCATTCTGGGCTCAGCCAATCAGAGCCAGCAGATTTCGTTACGCGGGCATTTTGCCGTTAAGTGCCTTCGTAACTTGAATTTTTTGTTAAATGGGGTATTCATAAGTCGGGGTTCCACTGTACTAGGATAACAGTGTAGTTCACTGTCGTGGTAATGGCTGCTCCTTCTGTATGTGATCATTTTTTGTTCCTTGTCCTCTCAGACCAGCAGGTGATTGTGAAGGTGGTAGAAGGATCGGAGTCTGCCATCTGCTGCTGATGTCATCATGTTGTGCTTTGTTGTCCTCTCAGTTTACGAGGTGAAGGTGGATTCAGGTGTGAAGTCTGTCCAGCTTCCCTGCAAAGCCGTAGTTCACATACCTAAAGATGCTAAAGTGGAGTGGAAGGACATGAAAGACAGGCTGGTCCACGTTTATGTTCTCATAAACGTGGACCAGCCTGACCAGCCTGAAGAACAGCACCAGTTTTACAAAGGACGAACAGAGATGAAGAGAAAACTGCTGAAATTTGGAGACTTCAGTCTGAACCTGAAACACCCCAAAGGCAGAGACACAAAGACCTACACCTGCACCGTCTACAGCAAGGAGGGAAACATCCGATTAGAAAAAAAAAGGAACTGCTTCAGGTCAAAGGTTAGCACACTTTCAATAATGACTATGCCAGAACTCAGCTTGTGAGCATATGTAACACATTTGTTTTGTCTTAAATGTAAATCTTTTATGGATCATTTCAGTTAAATTAAAACCATTTCCTTCTGAGAAGCTACAGTTTGATTTGCCTCGTACACTTCTCGGCCAAAAACGAAACAACGTTCTGCTACTTTGTTGGACAACCAACAAAGAGCAACACTGACACTGTGTTTCTGTCCATCATCAAGCCAGATTTATTCACACTGTCAACTGTCTAATTAAGCTAATCACATTTTTAGACCAATTAGTGACTCTTAGGTGCCTGTAGATGTAACTGCTGATTTTGAAATTACATAACAACACTTATATTTTTAAGTGTTTTTATGGTGACACTATATTAATGTATAAAATTGTCAGCAGATTTTCAAGACGAGTCTTTGGAAAGTATAATTTGGAAAGATAGAACTAACACCACCTAACCCCCACCCACTCAGGCTCACCCAGCGATGAGATAGATTCACCAGGGGCAACGGGGAACAACCACCCTGAAGACCTCAGTCTGATGCTGAAAAACCCCACAGATGGAGACAACTCCACCTACACCTGCACCGTCTGCAGCAGGGAGGGAAACATCCTCAAGAAACAAGTGGAGCTGAAGGTCAGAGGTCAGTGCTGCAGACCTCTGTCTTGGTTTTCTGTTTCCAGCTAATGAGAAGCTGATTGTTGATAAAAGTGGCTTTGAGTTTGGAGTCAGAGTGAATCTTATGGAGTCAGTGCAGGATTTCTTTGCTAAACATGCCAGGCGAGTGTTTCCTTTAGGTGGAGAACACAGGACACACTGACAGCAGTAGCTCAAAGCTTTGAGGACACACAGAAATATGATAATGATTGGAAACACTGGTGGTTTTAAACAGCAGCTGGGGAATTACTTCTTCTGCAGAAAGTAATTAGTGGGGAAGAAAGACCATGTAGGTCCTTGCAGAGGGAAACCAATCACACTGTTTTCAGGTAGTTAATGTGGAGATCTTCACATTAGACCCAAATCCGTGTGGAGTATTATAACAACAGGATTCCTTGTGCATACTTGTACACGAGTGTTCATAAGCGAATATACCGCCAACACTCCAGGAGGATTGCCAGGATTTATACATCGGGGAAACCAAACAACCTATGGACAAGCAGCTGGCACAACGCAGAAGAGCCACCTCATCAGGCCAGGACTCTGCAGTCTGTTCACACCTACAGGCCAGTGGACAGTATTTCAATGATGAGGATGTACACATCCATTGATCACTCATTAATGGTCTTAGATCAGTGGTTGCTGATCAATGGTCATACAGTGGCATGTTAATGATCAAGGAACTGGCCTCGTAGTCCATTATTCATTCAGTGGGCTGGTTTGAGTGCAGGTCTGTTGTGGTGCATGTGTGTGTGTGTTTGTGTTCCTTGTTCAGCCGAGAGAAAGTGGCCCTTCACCCGGTTAAGCATGATAAGTGAATCCTAGTAAATAATTTTCCCGTACGTGTACGTTACACATGCTATTTTTAAAAAAATTATGATTATTATTTTGCTAGCTATCAAACTCGCTGGAGAAATGATTGAAATGCACTGAGTGTCATGCAGTATGGCAGCGCTATTATGGAATATGCTGTTAACTTAGCTAACTAAGCTAACATTACTTAGCAGTGATATGAGTTAATTTACTTAAGTGAAAGCTTTAAACATTAGCCTGATACATAAACTAGCCAACTTAGGCTTTCTGATTACCCCTCTGGGATCGACGGACCCAGAGTCTCCATTTCAACTTGGGTCGAACGTGCGGACTTCAAACTATATACCAGTGTTTAAATTGTGTTGATAGGCCACGTGAAACCGATGTTTTTTTGTTTTTAATAAAACAGTGGCGTTTACTCCGGGAAGAAATGGTAAAAACTGCGTTTTCTAAGGAGAGTGCTAGCAAACACGCTTTGCTTGTGAGTGAAAAACAACAGTCATTGGTGAAAAAAGAAAAAAACACTCCTTTCCTATTGGTGGAAAAATGCACCATGTTGACCAATCAAAAAAATGATATGGCAACATGTGGCATCTGGTTGTTTCGGAAGAGGGGGAAGTTTTAGGAGTGAGCGAAAGAGAGCGAGAGAGTTTTGATACATGAGAAATTTGTGAGGTTTACCGTGTTTGGAGTCTCAAGTTAGTGTGTTGTCTTGTGTAGTTAGTGTGTAGTTGTTTTGTTTTGCGTGTCAGTTCTACTAGTGATCGTCACAGTTGCTGCAAAAAAGCCACCAAAGGCAGATTGCAGATTGTAAACATGCTTGGGGTTTTTACAGCCAATAATATCACTTTCTACTCGTATTTTAAATTTAGTCTGAATTTAGATAAATTGTGCTGATACAGTTTGTCAAAATGAGAAAATAACAGATTGGCAAGATAAACAGTTTTAAAGGTGAAATGTAGAGGCCAAATCAAAAGTAGTCAAAAACGGCCAATTATATCCTGGACCCCAGCTTTTTGGAGTATTTGAAATAATGGTAATATGAGTGATCCATATGGTCACAAAGAATAGCCACTTGTTTCTGTGCTACCAAAGTTCCCCGGCTTTCATTGAAAATGTGTTTATCGTCAGCACCGACACATTAAAACAAACTACTTAAAACTCATAAATGTCTTCAAGCTCACACTGAGGCCTGTGGAGCACTATCAGCCACTGAGACAGTTCACACATTTATATGTTTTTGTATATGAATATTTCATACTTTAAGGCTGCCTGTTTATTTAAGGGAGATACAAAATACATTGGAATTGTACAAAATAATATCACGAATGATAAATTCAATCGATTTTAAGTAGATACTTGTGGATTCTTAAAGTCTTATATGTTGAATTGAACTATGTGATCTGTTCAAAGCCTCCCAGTCAGTGCTGTTCTCCATGTCTGACTGTACATGATGTTATCAGCACAAACACTTTAAAGGTGATCGTTTAGGACTTCAGCAATAATACAGACAGCGATGTAGTTAGCAGTAAAACAGTTTATTGGGAATTAACTTAAAAAACAAACAAACATCTGTCTCCTATTTTTTGTCACACAGGAAAAAAGCATCAATTTCTGATGAGAAGACTTATTTATCTCTTTTTTTGGGGTTGATTTGTTCACATTGTCACATCTTAATTTTTAATTGAAATGTGCATTTTGAGTTTATACACTTTGTATATAAGGCAACCGTTTCCTTCTACAGTATTTTTGTGTGGTGCGTTTTTCTATTACTTAACAAAAGGGGAACAAAGGTGTTTAAGTTCACCTAGGATGATTTGTTTTCATTTTCACATGGTCTTACTGAGGCGGTGCGAATTGAAACATGCATTCTTTCTTTTTTTTTTCGGGGGAGCGGCATGTGCTGGAAAAGCTTGAAAAGGGACCTTGAAAGTGCTTAAAAAGTGCTTGAATTTGACCCTGAAAAAGGCGTACAAACCCTGTGTTAAGAGACCAGTTGATCAAATCCATAATTCTTCTTTATGTTTTTAGAGAACAAGTCTGGGAGACTCTCTTAGGGTTAGAGAATAAGCAACACTATACAAGACATGAGAAGCCAAGCAGGAAAGATAAGGGAGAAGGAGAGGGAGAAAGTGCGACTGCCTCCGTCAAGAGCCAAGAGAGAATGGATGAGTGATGAAACGTTTCTCCCACTGAAAATGCTGCGTCCAGATGAACAGAATCAGCCTTTAGGGCACATTTTTGGACGTTTTCATATGTTTGACCAGGTTTTTACAAATAAGAGCTGCTTCATCCAAAGTGGGATGGATGCCGTCTCTCCTAACAACACCAGATTTAATCCTGAAAGTTTCTCAATTATCTAGAAGGCCCACATTGTTTTTTTGGGCACCACTCAGACAGCTAGCAAGCTAAACATATCAACCCTTGTCTTGCTGGGGAGGGGGCCAGATAAAACCACAGTTTTTTGAATGTGGACTAGCAGTTTAGCTGCTGGTGCAGTGTTTAGGAATCAGCTTAATAAGGCCAGGGGAAGAGATTGGAAACACTGGAAATGGTGGACTGGAGCTGTCCTCCTGAATTACTTCATTTTATTTATTCTAGAAACTACTCTGCAGGAGGATTAGAGTAAAACCTTTTCATGCTCCATGCAGGCAATGCAGATGCACAGAGTCCTTTTAGCCTCCAGACAAAGTAACAAATCCTCTTCACACATTTGTTCAGCATCTCCAACAGCTCAAAAAGTTGCTTTAACTTTCTGTCCTGTTGCCTTCTGCTCTGATCTGCTTCTGTCCTTCAGCTTTCTCTACAACCCTGAAAACTTGCTGCTGTTGTCTGTACAGCTCATCTTTTGTTTGTTGTCCTCTCAGTCTGTCAGATGGAGGTGGATGAGGGAGTGGAGTCTTTGGAGCTGCCCTTCAAAGCGACAGGAAACCTGCCTAAAGACGTTGTAGTGGTGTGGAGGGACAGTGATGACAGGAAGGTCCATGTATATGAGAACGGCTCTGACCAGCTTGAAGAACAGGACCAGATTTACAGAGACCGAACAAAGATGAATGAAGACTTGCTGGGAACTGGAGACCTCAGTCTGACCCTGAATCACCCCACAGAGAGAGACAGTGGAGTGTATACTTGTATAGTCAACAGCAGCAGTATCATCCAATACAAAATGATCCTGCTGAAAGTCAATCTTTAAATATGAACATGAAGACAGAGACAGACAGATTCTGTCTCTGTCTTCATGTTCATATTTAAAGATTCAAGATGCGAGATACTTTAGTTGTCATGTGCATCGTTATACAAGTGCAACACACAGTGAAATGTGTCCTGAGAAGCTGCTCGACTGTGCAACAAAACAAGAAAGAGAACATTATATACAGTGAGTGAATATGTACAAAGAGGACATTATGTGCAGTAAGTGAGTGAATTATATACATTATATAAATAAAATAAAACAATCTGTAAATTTACAGTTTGAATCTCAGAATGTACTTTGCATGAGTGACGTGTTAAAGTGTCCTGTGCTGTAGTGAAGCCAGAAGGATTGATTGTTAATTTATTTCAAACATGTAAACAATATACAGGTACATTTAGAAAAGAAAATAAGAGAGAAAAAAAATACTAGATCAGACATGATATCAGAATGTGGTAACAATAAGTCCTGTCTCAGTCACGTATGGTGGGGGACATGTCCTGATTTAGCACACAGATGGCCTCAGGATAGAAGCTGCTCTTGAGTTTCTCTGTTTTTGCGCACACGGTGCAGAACCTTCTGCCTGACTGCAGTAATTGGAACAGTTTTTTGCTGGGATGTGACAGGTCCTTCCATAGCTGGGCTATTGTCCAGCACCTACTGGTGCAGATGTCCTGTTGGGAGGGGAGAGCCGCCTTGCAGCAGCGTTCTGCTGTACAGATCACTCTCTGAAGAGCTTTCTGGTCCTTAACATAGCTGTTCCCATTCCAGGATGCGATGTTCTGTGTGAGGATGCTCTCCACAGCGCCTATATAGAAAGGCCCGAGGATCACTGGAGAGACCCCAAACTTCCTCAGTTGTAAGAGATGATATTTGTGTTTGTGTGTGTGTGTGACTGTGTTGTGTCTCCTCTGCAGGGAGAGTTCAGGTCCAGGATCAAACAGGGGACATCAGGAACAGAAGCAGCTCCATTGATCCGACTCCTCTGATGGCTGATCAATCAGTTTGATCTGTGTGTTCTTTGATTATTGATCAGTGATGTCAGAGTGGAGTCAGTGTGATGTTGTTGTTGTGTGTTTGAGACTTTTAGTGTCCATGAAGGTCTCTGCTGCCGTAGATCCTCTGAACTGTGACAGAGGTCTCACTCTGGAGGAAACTCTCAGCACTTTCCAGCAGCTCCTCCATCATGGAGGACGTTCCCTCACTGTAACAGGTGGAGGAGAGAGGAGAGGAAGCACAGGTGGATCCTCTGAGGAAGAGGAGCATTCCTACAAACCACATGATCACATGACCAGAATGGTATAAGTACAAAGTCAGATTAATGGGTTTGCAGGTGTCCTTAAAGTCAGAGTTCTCAGATGCAGAAAACTGTCACTCATTTTACCTGTTATGTCACCGTGGCAACTGAATGAAACAGTGCATTTATGTCAGTTTTTTTAATGGTTTATTTTTTCATTTTATTTACACGTTTGAAGTAAAGCAATCTGTCAATCAATAACACATCATTGTAGTATTAAAGGATCTCTCCACATGTTTCTATTTAAAGGTCAGTCTCACACAAGGCCGACCGGTGATTTTACTTTACTTCCATGTGATGTGTTGTTTGTATGTCTTTTGACTTCGTACTGGTCATACTGGGTTTTGTGCCATTTTTGAGTTTTGCTTTTGTATTTATTTATTTTAATTTTCTCCCAATTGCTCGTCTTGGTAGCCGGGGATCAGTCTGCCAGGGCCTCCACTCTGGCCACCGCCTGGCACACATTGCACCTGACACTACGGCGCCTCCTGCAGATGGTGGGCCTGCAGGAGGATGGGCCCATGTCCCTTTTTTGGGCTGTGCCTGGCCGGGCCTCATGGACTATGGCCCCATAGGGGTCAGATTTGGAGGACCATTGGCTCAGATTTGGAAGATCCATGGCCTCCAAATATGAGCCAATGATCCTCAGCCGGAAAAGGGTGGAGTGCTCACTCTGGGTCGGGGATGAGTTCCTGCACCAAGTGAAGGAGTGTAAGTATCTCAGGGTCTTGTTTACGATTAGGGAGAAGGTAGATCAACAACGGATTGGTGCCGCGGCTGCAGTGCAGTGATGCTTTCCTGGTCCGTCGTGGTGAAGAGAGAGCTGAGTTTAAAAGCGAAGCTCGTGATTTATCCGTCGATCTACGTTCCTACCCTCACCTATGGTCACCAGCTGTGGGTAGTGACCGAAAGAATGAGATTGCAGACACAAGCGGTGGAAATGGGCTTCCTCCGAAGGGGGGCTGGCCTCTCCCTTAGAGATACGGTGAGCAGGATGCCCTCTTGGTGCCTCCTGGCTGGCAGACCCAGGACACGCTGGAGAGATATAATCTCTCCAGCGTGTCCTGGGAACGCATCGGCGTTCCCCCAGACAAGCTGGAGGAGGTGGCTGGGCAGAGGGAGGTCTGGGCTTCTCTGCTTGGGCTGCTGCCCCCCCAGATGAGCAGAAGAAGATGGATGGATTATTTACATTTTCTGCTTTGGTTAAGTTTTTCTTTTGTTTTTATAATGTCCTTCTTGCAATGTTGAGCTTCATTTTGTATTGTATAAAGTTCTTCTTTGGTTTGTTTGGAGCTTTGGTCCAAAAGCGTCTGGACTTCTTTAAGTTACTTGAAGACGTTTCACCTCTCATCCGAGAAGCTTCTTCAGTTCTAAGGTCAAATGGTGGAGAGTCCCAGATATAAGCCTAGTGGGAGTGACCCCCCACAGAGGGACAAAAGGACCCCCTGATGATCCTCTAATTGCTTGAGTCAAGGTGTGAAACTGGGCGTGGGTCCCAATCAGCCAGAGTTTCGGGTGGGTTCATTGTGAAACCTGGCCCCACCTTATCATGCGAATTCCTGAGATCAGATGGCCCAGGATGTGAGTGGGCGTTAAGGCGTCTGGGAAGGGATCTCAGTTGTCCTTTGTGTCAAAAGAAAAAAGTGCTTTGTTGTGTATCTGACGGACAAACACCAAACCAGTTAAGTTACACCATTTTTCTGGTTCATCCATTTCACTCAACAATCTGCTTTTCCCATTCTCCTTCTTCGTTACCGCCGTGCTTTTTCGGCACTGCGCATGCGCGTTTTACCCATATTCTATTGCGATATTTTATTTTCTTATCGTAGCCTAGCATTGTACCGGTATTACCGTGAAAGGTATAATATGGCCCAACCCTACTGTGACATATTATCTCCTCGGCTGAACTGGAAAAAACTGTTCATACATTTGTGTCATTGTGTTTGGATTATTGTAATGTCCTGTTTACCAGCCTGAACAAATCACATCGTTCTCGCCTCCAAGCTGCCAGACTACTAACATGTTCTAGCAATCTCATTCTGGACCCAAACACTGCTGATCCAGAACTCATCCTGTCTGAAGATTTGACGAGTGTGAGATATGGAGGAGAGAGGCAGCAGCTTCCTGATAATCCAGAGAGGTTTGATTATTACGGCTCAGTCCTGGGCTCTGAGGGCTTTAACTCAGGGACTCACAGCTGGGATGTTGAAGTTGGAGACAGTACGGGGTGGGAACTGGGTGTGTTGGCAGAGTCTGTGCAGAGGAAGAGAAGCATACTGTCTGGATTATGGACAATAGGGTTCTTCGAAGATAAAAAAAATTCTACCCAGCAGCAGAAATTTCTTTTTCAGTAGAGAAGAAGCTCCAGAGGATCAGAGTGAATCTGGACTGGAACAGAGGAAAGCTGTCGTTCTCTGATCCTGATACTAACACACACATACACACCTTCACACACACTTTCACTCACAGGATGTTTCCATACATTAGCACTGATGATAAAGTGAAGGTGTGTCCGTTGAAGGTGTCAGTGTCAGTGCAGCAGATGAGTTGAGGATGATGATGTTTCTAATGTTGTTTCCTGTCAGTGAGTTGAAGCTGTTAAACTGCAGCTGTCCTCCTGCTGCCTCGTTGTTCCAAAGCTCTTTGTTTCTCTTTTAGTTTCACTGTTTCTTTCTGTTTCTGCTGTCCACCTTTTCACATGGAAAATCATTTCACTGTTTCTCACTGAATGACTCCCCAAACTAGATTTGAAATTCTATCAAGTTTCTAATCATTACAAGTGATTCATGTTTCTATTTGATGTGTAAATGGAGATGATTTAGTTTGCTGGGATATGGACTGACATGTGTTGAATGGGAGGAGCAGTTTGTTGTTGTCTTCTTGTCTGTTTATGACAACAATAAATATGTTGTTGAAACAATGATTCATGTTTAACTCCATATATGAAATGTTTCTGATCTTTGAATTCTGTTTGATTAAAGACTTTCTTCATGACACAAATGAGATTTCAGTGTATTAATAGAACTAAATAAGCTCAGAGTTGAAAGGCTGGAGTATTATGTACGTGCTTCACTTTCAGGATCTTCAGGGGGATTCAAAGGGAAACATCAAACTGCTGTAATGAGATAAACTAGTTGGGCTGAACACACTTATCTGTAGTTTGTCTCCATCCAGGATCATCAGAATATAATGAACATGTGTGAAGAGCCACAAAATGCTGCTGCCCTCTCAGCATGATGAGCTCCAGCCTTTGTTAGCAGGACAACAGGAAACATGAGACAACTTTCAGAGACAGTAACCAACTGTGGCCACAAGATGGCAGCAGCTGATCTGAGATCCTTTATTGGACAGAAGGACTCTGCTCTGTGACGTCATCAGAGAGACGGCCTTCACTCTGATAGATCTGACGTCATGTCTGCACTGCGATGATGAAAGCTGATAAACACATTGTTATTGATCCATGAAATCACCTCTGTCCTCTCAAGTGTAGCTGTTTACAGAGCTGAAGAAGTCCTTCATCATCAAAACAGACAAACATGTATTTCCTGTATTAAGTGACGTCATCCTCACTCTGACCTCTTACATACATTCTGTTCAGGTATTTGAATTCTTTTCTTTTGTTTACTTTATTTAATTCCATTAAAAAATGATCATTCCAGTGTGGAAGTAAAGAGTCAGGTACTTGTGAAAGAAAAATGTAATCATATTCAGGTATAACAAATATTTAATAAACCCATTGTGTAACAAGAAAACAGCTTTCTTTTAATTTTCATGTCTCTGCTAAGAATGACGTGAACAAGAGTGTTATTTACAGTCATGTTGTGATAGCAATATTTACAGGTGCAAAAGCTAAGAATGAGCCCAGGATGAATGAACATGAACTATGAAGTCTTAGACAGAGTCAATTGAGAACCAGTAGGTTAGCAGACATTCTGCCGAAGGCTGGTCTTAAATACAACCGGCTTCATTAGTCTTAGGAGTGATGAAGTCTCTGCCTAGATGACAAGAGCAGGGACTGTGGAAAATTACTGTGACTCACCCAGACCATGACACTATTTTTATCTGCTGGATAAACCGGTTTAAGATCAGAACACGGTGAACAAAAACAGCATAAATGAAGATGTACAAAAAGTCTCCATAAAAGGTTGATGATGTTTAAGAAAGCCTTCATACACTTGGATTTTCTTGGGAGTGTTTAAGCTGAATGGAAACTTAGCCCATTACAGTGAAAAGACTGCAACGCAGCTAACAGGGCATACGAGGATTGCCAGCATACGGAGCTACCCTTTACCAAGAGATAAGCGGCTTCTACTACAGCCTTTGGAGAACTTCGCCGCAGCCTTCCTCTCCCCATACCGGAGACCCAACGACACGCAATGTCACAATGTAGCAATGCTGACAAAGGAAAAGGAGACAACCAGTCAGAGTGTGTACGCTCAAGGAGCAGTCGCTCATCTAGTACATCGTCTGGCTCAAAAATCAGCATAGCCATCGCCATGGCAAAAGCGAAGGCCGAAGCCGCGCACGAGCGGCACATTCAAAGAGGGAAATCGAGCTTAAAGTGGAGCAAGCACGTATTCAAGCCAGCCTCGACGCACTAATCGATGAAAAAGAAAGGGATGCCGCCGTCGCTGAGGCGAACTCCCTAGTAGCTGGTCTGCAGGATATGGGTCTCGAAGTACACAGCGAAGTTAACAGCCTGGTCCGCCAGTCTGTCAAAGACCAGCGCGTAGCCACCTTTGTCTCCGAACATGCCAGCCTGAGCGCCAAGGGTCTATCGGCTACAGAAAATAACCTTCCCCCTTCTCAGCCAGTCACTCACCCGTATAACGTGGCTCAGACCCAAGCTGCCGCTCCTGCTGCTATTACGCCACACCAAGCTCTTCAGGGCCCTTGGAGAAGCGACGCACCAACACGACAGAGCTCCAAGTCACCCTTCTACCCCCCTCCAACTCCACTCCTACAGCAGAACCCCAAACGAGATTCTACGTTTCCCACGCATCAGCCCGTCCACGGGGCACTCTACGGAGGTGATTACGACCATTCTACAACCACTGACCTCATCAAATATCTCGCTCGTAACCACTTGGTGACTTCAGGTCTCACCGCATATGACGACCAGCCAATAAACTATTGGGCCTGGAAACCATCGTTCCAGAACGCCATTGCCAATCTAGACCTGTCTGCTGCAGAAGAACTCGACCTCCTAACCAGACACCTGGGAAAGGAGTCAACAGAGCAGGTAAGAAGAATAAAAACGGTCAACATCAGGAATCCAACTATTGGACTGTGCTCAGCATGGGGGCGCCTCGACGAACTATATGGCTCCCCAGAAGCCGTCGAACAAGCTCTGTTCAGCAAACCAGAAAGCTTCCCAAAGCTCACGACAAAAGATCCACGGAGACTCCGGGATCTAGCCGACCTGTTGTCAGAGCTACAAGCCGCTAAAGAAGATGGCTACCTCGCGGGCATGTCGTACTTGGATACCTCCAGAGGAATTAAGCCCATCATCGAGAAACTTCCATACAGCATACAAGAAAAGTGGCTATACCACGGGACGAGATACAAACAAGAGCATTTCGTCAGCTTCCCACCTTTCTCCGTGCTGGCGAACTTTATCCGCACCGAGGCGAAAGCACGTACGGACCCAAGTTTCAACCTCTTCACGCCAAGCCCCCCAACCGAGAGAATGAATAAATGGGAGAGGCCCACGAAGACGTCCGTTCACACCCACAAAACACAAGTCTCAGGCACTGCCAAGTTCGAGTCTAAGGAAAGCAGGGAACGTATTGACCCGAATAAACATTGCCCCCTGCACAAAAAAACCCATCCTCTGAGGAAATGCAGAGGTTTCCGCGAGAAGAGCTTAGACGATTGCAAACAGCTTCTGAAAGAACACTACGTCTGCTTTTGCTGTTGCTCGTCAACAGAACACTTTGCAAAGAACTGCACAGCCAAGATAACATGCACCGAGTGTGGTAGCGCTGCCCACGTGACAGCCCTCCACCCTCACCCACCTACCTGGAAATCTAAATCGTTCCCCTCCATCTCAGAGGATAGCGGGGAGGAGGACAAAGCTGATAACCAGGAGGTCAACGCAACGTGCACACAGGTATGTGGGGAAGGTCTGAGTGCATGTGCTAAGATCTGTCTCGTCAGGGTGTTCCCAAACGGACGAAGAGAGGAAGCCAAGAGAATGTACGCTATATTGGATGAGCAGAGTAATCGCTCCCTCGCGCGGTCAGAATTCTTCGAAGCCTTCAAGATCTCCGGGCGCTCGTACTCATACACACTAAAGACCTGCGCGGGACGTACGGAGACATCAGGAAGGAGAGCCAGCGGCTACACCGTAGAGCCGTTGGACGAGAAACTGAATATCTCTCTGCCTGCACTCCTCGAGTGTAACCAAATTCCCAACGTCCGCGCGGAGATTCCCACCCCCGGTGCGGCCTATGATCATACCCACCTAAAACGCATCGCTGACAAGATACCACCTCCGGACCCAGACGCCAGCATTCTTCTCTTACTGGGCAGAGATATCTTACGGGTCCACAAGGTCTGAGAGCAAATAAGCGGCCCAGGAGATGCTCCCTTTGCCCAAAGGCTTGACCTGGGATGGGTCATCGTCGGAGACGTGTTCCTCGGAGGTGCTCACAGACCACCAGAGGTGAGAAGCTACAAAACGGCCGTTCTAGGGAACGGTCGTACAAGCCATCTCCAGCCATGTAACAACCAGATCAAAGTGACAGAGGTGTTTGAACAAGCACGTGACTATCAACAACATCCAGCGCGAACCCCGACGACGCTAATCGGAGACAATTTGGGGCAAACCGTCTTCGCTCGCACTCCCAACGACCACAAACTTGCTCCATCCAGGGAAGATTTGGAGTTTCTAAGGATAATGGAAGCCGAGTGTTGCCAAGACAGCTCCAACAGTTGGGTCGCACCTTTGCCGTTTAGGTCACCGAGGCAGCGACTCCCTAACAACAGGAAACAGGCTCTCGAACGCCTCGTCTCACTTCGGCACTCACTGGAAAAACGACCACGGATGAAAGCCGACTTCCTAGAGTCTATGGAGAAGACGCTCAAGAAGGCGCACGCAGAAGCTGCCCCTCCCTTGCAACCCGGTCAGGAGCGTTGGTACTTGCCCCTGTTCGGCGTGTACCACCCCCGGAAGCTGGACAAGATCCGCGTGGTCTTCGACAGCAGTGCATCCTATGAGGGAGTATCGCTCAACGATGTCTTACTCAGTGGTCCCGATCTTAATAACAGCCTACTAGGTGTTCTTATGAGGTTTAGGAAGGAACAGGTTGCGATCACCGCCGACATCGAGCACATGTTCCACTGCTTCATCGTGAAAGAAGACCACCGGGACTTTCTCCGCTTCCTGTGGTATGGAGACAATGACCCTACCTCTGACGTCGTGGATTACAGGATGCGGGTGCATCTCTTTGGTAACAGCCCCTCGCCTGCCGTCGCAGTGTATTGCCTGCGGCGGGCGGCTAAGGCAGCAGAGGCCGACTACGGCAGCGATGCTAGGAGATTCGTCGACCGCGATTTCTACGTCGACGATGCCTTAAAGTCTTTCAGTACAGAGGAAGAAGGCATCGCAGTTCTCCAGCGAGCGCAGAAGATGCTCGCGGCTTCCAACCTCAGGCTGCACAAGGTTGCATCAAATCGTTCCGCGGTCATCAGAGCATTCCCCTCCCAGGATCGCTCTCAGGATTTCAATGGCCTGGATCTCTCCATCGACGATCTGCCTATCCAGCGTAGCCTGGCACTGTTCTGGAACATGCGCACGGACACTTTCACGTTCCAGATCGAGATCGATCAGGAGCCGTTCACCCGCAGAGGGGTACTCTCGACCGTGAACAGTCTTTACGACCCCCTAGGGTTTCTAGCACCCATCACAGTTGATGGAAGACGGATCCTAAGAGAACTCACCTTGCAAGCGGAAGATTGGGACGCACCCCTTCCCAAAGACATGGAGACCGAGTGGACTAGATGGAAACAGTCTCTTCAAGACCTGGAGGGGCTCCAAATACCACGGCCTTATACATCCCTCTCCACCACAGGCGCCCTAAGGAGAGAACTCTGCGTCTTCGCCGACGCATCGGTCAGAGCAATAGCGGCCGTAGCCTACATCAGGGTAACTGGCAAGCAGGAACAAACTGAGATTGGGTTTGTCTTTGGGAAATCGAAGTTGGCTCCCCAACCTAGCCTAACTGTCCCTAGACTTGAACTTTGTGCTGCTGTGCTCGCCGTCGAGATCGCCGAGATGATAGTCGCAGAGATGGACACAACGTACGACAACATCACCTACTACACAGACAGTAAGGTCATACTGGGATACATCCATAACCAGTCAAGGAGATTTTATGTCTACGTACACAATAGGGTCCAACGTATCCTTCAGTCACCCTTTCCCGGCCAGTGGAAGTACGTTCCAACGCATCTTAACCCAGCTGACGTTGGGTCAAGAGCTGTAGCATCAGCCCTGCTCAGCAGTACACCATGGCTCAAAGGACCAGCCTTTCTTTGCGACGCATCAGGGCATCCATCCGAGCTTCAAGAGACGTACAATCTTGTCGACCCCGACATCGACGCCGAAGTGCGTCCACAGGTGACGACGAAACTCACCCATGTCGCTAAAGGCGTGGTACGCCCTCAACGCTTTGAACGCTTCTCCAAGTTCAGCACACTCCATGCAGCCATTGCACATTTGATCCACGTAGCTAGCTCCTTCGCTCGCTCGACGCAGGGCGAATGTCGAGGCTGGCACATCTGTCGTCCTACAGAAGAGGAGCTGCTGAAAGCCAAAGTGTGCATCGTAAAGAGTGTCCAGGGTGAGTGCTACGTGGAAGAGCTCAAGTGTATCTGTCTTTGGACCGTGGGGCATCGTTTCACGCAGCACAAGAGGAGGAGTTTCGAACTCCAAGCGATGGGCGGTGATGTTCTCGTGTATGTGTTCCAGGGCAGTGCACATTGAGGTGATCGAAGCCATGAGTGCCAGCAGCTTTATTAACGCCTTGAGGAGATTCTTTGCGGTCAGGGGCCCCGCGAAGCAGATACGCTCGGACTGCAGAACTAACTTCGTCGGCGCTTCCCGTGAGCTGGGGATGGACAAGGAAAACTCAGGGTTTGACAGGGTGGAGAAGTACCTCAGTAAACAGAGCTGCACCTGGGTGTTTAACCCACCTCATGCATCCCATATGGGTGGCGCATGGGAGAGGATGATCGGCCCGCCGTATCTTGGACTGCATGCTGCTTGAACAGAGAAAGTCTCGCCTGACGCACGAGGTTCTGACCACGCTTATGGCCGAGGTAGCAGCAATTATGAACGCAAGGCCGATCATTCCAGTGTCATCCGACCCCGAGTCGCCCTGCATCCTCACACCAGCCATGCTCCTGACTCTCAAAACAGGCTCTGCGCCTCCTTTGCCGTCAGGCAAGTTCGAGGAAGCAGATCTCTTCAGGGAGGAGTGGAAACAAGTTCAGGGCCTGGCAGACATGTTTTGGAACAGATGGAGACGTGAATACCTCAAAACACTGCAACTTCGGCACAAGTGGCAAGGGAAACAGCCGAATCTTCAAGAAGGGGACGTAGTTCTCTTAAAGGATGATCGGGCAGAGAGAAATGAGTGGCCCATGGGCATCATCACGAAAGCCTTTCCAGGGAAGGACGGTCTGGTCGGGAGAGTCGAAGTGGAGGTCGTTAAAGATGGAAATAGAAGAGGATTCTCTCGTCCCATTACAGAAGTAGTGCTGCATCTTTCTCCAAAGTCTGACTCTGCCAATTGATGTGGGCTCTTAAAGACCCCAAGCGGGGAGTGTTATGCCCCCAGAAATGTGTTCTTTGTGTTCTCTTTATCTCGCTATCGTAGCTTAGAGCGGTGTGTGTATTTTCGTAACCATGACAACATGAGAGCAGTTTACGCTGAGAGTCAGGAAGTGAATCTCCTGTGTGACTCGGGATATTAGCGTGTGGGCTCATGCAGCCGTTAGCTCCACCGTTACAGGTTTAATCCTTTTCCCTCCGCTAAGGCATAGTCTTTTCACAAAAAAAAAGTGCCCAATAAAAACTCCTGGAATCCAATCGTCTGAGTCCTGGAGATTTTCTTGGGAGTGTTTAAGCTGAATGGAAACTTAGCCCATTACAAATAAGCTTTACACACTTATTTGTAGATTACCATCATTTCATGAACACGTACAAAGATTTAAAAAAAAAACAAACAAGAAAAAAAACAACTTTACTGCATTTTGTTGTGAATGGAAATTCCTCAGTGCCCAGGAGATTTAGCAGTACTGAGAACATTGGGGGCCCTGATGGGAAGTGCTTAGGTAACAGAGGTCATGCATAGGCTGATTCAACACAGTCTTCCAAGATGTACAAGTGCAGTAAAATGTACCATCAATACATTTATTGCTGCACTTGCTGTAAAATGTGCTCGTGTGTTAGAGGAAAACAAAATAAAATATTAGAGATGTAGACTGAGTAGTGAAAATATTGTGATGCTTCGATTTTGTATCTGGCTCACCTGAGACAAACCGTCTTTTGTACATGATCCATCATCTGTCACAGACTAGACGCTCCACATAGGTTTGGACCCAAAGCAAACTCAAAAAAAGGTTTATTTACAGGAAAAAAGCAAGACTGGACTGGAACACCAAGAGAAAAAAAAAAATCTTGAAATCATGAAGCGTACCTTAACACAAGCAGATGTTTAGTCAAAGAGTTCATTGTATTTACCAGTTTCCAAAGGACATTTGTGGTCCTCATTTAAGTTAAAGCAGATATTTGTGTTAGAAAAGTCCCTAAAAGACACAAGTCTCAAGCATAGTTTTTTGGCTGTTTTTAATGGTGTCACATCTTTTTTAGGTTAAATTTAGCTATGACATCAGCAACCAAACTGTTGATGATAATCACTTTCTGGTAAGTTTTATGTTCCGAAATCCTCCATTATGTCTAAGATTTGGAAATACAGCAAAATCAAAATCAAGGCTAAAATGAAGAAATCCATCCTAAAATCATACAGAATGTCTCATCACTCACAGAACTTTAATACTGTACTTATTTGTGACCTGAGGTAAAGGGTGTTTTGACTGGCCCTTACTGAGGTTAGCAGTGTGTTTTACCCAAAATATGTGAGTCAGGTGCACTGATGATTACTGATAAATAAATTAAATCTTTTAGTTATGTGAGAAATCTGATAGTTTTGCTTCAAAGTCTAAATAGATTCTACAAAAGTAATTAAAATTAAGAGTAATGTTGTGACATGTGCATCTGGAATGGAGGAAAACCTGTTTTATAGCTTTTGAGCTGCTGGCAGGATGAAAGTCTAACTCTGGAATGAAGCACACCTAGGCTACAGGTAAAGCGACATTGTTCTCCTCCCCTCACATCACTTACATGCAACAAAACCAGGAAACAAGATGTTTTTCTTCTTCAGTGCAGAGAGACGCACAGACGATCAGACTGAGCTCCGACCAAACTAGCAGCTTCCTCTGAGTGAGTCCAGCTACAGGAGAGAAAAGTGGAAAACTCCAACACTGCTGCTTCAAGCTGCTGACGCTCCACACACTGAATGTGAGTTTGAGCAAAAACACGACTCAAAGGAAGTTTCAGTGAAGGTGGTAGAGGAGGGAGGGGAGCCAGGACTGACTGTACTTCCTGTCTGCTGTTTTCAGCTTCACTCACAGACTCAATGGCTTCCAGATCAGAGGAGGATCTCTGCTGTCCGGTCTGTCAGGAGGTCTTCAGAGATCCTGTTATTCTGTCATGTAGCCACAGCTTCTGTAAAGTCTGTCTGAAGAGATGGTGGAGAGAGAGACCAACACACGAGTGTCCAGTTTGTAAGGAAATATCAGTTTATGATCCACCTTTAAACCGAGCTTTAAAGAACCTGTGTGAGTCTTTCTTACAGGAGAGAGATCAGAGAGCTTCAGAGGCTCTCTGCAGTCTGCACTCTGAGAAACTCAAACTCTTCTGTCTGGACCATCAGCAGCCAGTGTGTGTCGTCTGCTGTGTCTCAGAAAAACACACCAATCACAGATTCAGACCCATCGATGAAGCTGCACAACAACACAAGAAGGAACTTCAGGAAACTCTGGAGCCCTTAAAGAAGAAGTTAAAGGTTTGTGAAGAAGTTCAAGTGAAGTTTGATCAAACAGCAGAACACATTAAGGTCCAGGCCCGACACACAGAGAGGCAGATTAAGGAGCAGTTTAAGAAGCTTCAGCAGTTTCTAGCAGAGGAAGAGGAGGCCAGGCTGGCTGCACTGAGGGAGGAAGAGGAGCAGAAGAGTGGGATGATGAAGGAGAAGATGGAGGCTCTGAGCAGAGAGATAGCAGCTCTTTCAGACACAGTCAGAGCCACAGAGGAGGAGCTGAGAGCTGAAGACGTCTCATTCCTGCACAACTACAAGGCTGCAGTGGAAAGAGTCCAGCGCTGCCCCCTGCTGGATGATCCACAGCTGCCCTCAGGAGCTCTGATAGACCAGGCCAAACACCTGGGCAACCTGACCTTCAACATCTGCAACAACATGAAGGACATGGTCTCCTACACTCCTCTCATTCTGGACCCAAACACTGCTGGTCCAAACCTCATCCTGTCTGAAGATCTGACCAGTGTGAGACGAGGAGGAGAGAGGCAGCAGCTTCCTGATAATCCAGAGAGGATTGATTATTCCTACTCTGTCCTGGGCTCTGAGGGCTTTAACTCAGAGATTCACAGCTGGGATTTCGATGTTGGAGACAGTACATGGGGGGAACTGACTCCCGAAGCTAGATTTAAAATTATAACAAATGTTGATGATTCAATACAGATACATTTTGACCATATTCAAGATCAGGTCCGTCAACTGCTCTCTCAGTCCAGAAGAAGCTCCAGAGGATCAGAGTGAATCTGGACTGGAACAGAGGAAAGCTGTCGTTCTCTGATCCTGATACTAACACACACATACACACCTTCACACACACTTTCACTCACAGGATGTTTCCATAAATTGAAACTGCTGATAAACTGAAGGCGTGTCCGTTGAAGGTGTCAGTGTCAGTGCAGCAGATGAGTTGAGGATGATGATGTTTCTAATGTTGTTTCCTGTCAGTGAGTTGAAGCTGTTAAACTGCAGCTGTCCTCCTGCTGCCTCGTTGTTCCAAAGCTCTTTGTTTCTCTTTTAGTTTCACTGTTTCTTTCTGTTTCTGCTGTCCACCTTTTCACATGGAAAATCATTTCACTGTTTCTCACTGAATGACTCCCCAAACTAGATTTGAAATTCTATCAAGTTTCTAATCATTACAAGTGATTCATGTTTCTATTTGATGTGTAAATGGAGATGATTTAGTTTGCTGGGATATGGACTGACATGTGTTGAATGGGAGGAGCAGTTTGTTGTTGTCTTCTTGTCTGTTTATGACAACAATAAAAATGTTGTTGAAACAATGATTCATGTTTAACTCCATATATGAAATGTTTCTGATCTTTGAATTCTGTTTGATTAAAGACTTTCTTCATGACACAAATGAGATTTCAGTGTATTAATAGAACTAAATAAGCTCAGAGTTGAAAGGCTGGAGTATTATGTACGTGCTTCACTGTCAGGATCTTCAGGGGGATTCAAAGGGAAACATCAAACTGCTGTAATGAGATAAACTAGTTGGGCTGAACACACTTATCTGTAGTTTGTCTCCATCCAGGATCATCAGAATATAATGAACATGTGTGAAGAGCCACAAAATGCTGCTGCCCTCTCAGCATGATGAGCTCCAGCCTTTGTTAGCAGGACAACAGGAAACATGAGACAACTTTCAGAGACAGTAACCAACTGTGGCCACAAGATGGCAGCAGCTGATCTGAGATCCTTTATTGGACAGAAGGACTCTGCTCTGTGACGTCATCAGAGAGACGGCCTTCACTCTGATAGATCTGACGTCATGTCTGCACTGCGATGATGAAAGCTGATAAACACATTGTTATTGATCCATGAAATCACCTCTGTCCTCTCAAGTGTAGCTGTTTACAGAGCTGAAGAAGTCCTTCATCATCAAAACAGACAAACATGTATTTCCTGTATTAAGTGACGTCATCCTCACTCTGACCTCTTACATACATTCTGTTCAGTTTTCCTGCTGTAAGAAATAAACTGTGTGAAAATAGAAATGCAGGGAAACATCCATTAAGTGAACAAAGTCCAAAGAAATAAACTTGGACTGTTTTTTGAAGCCTAAATAAAATGTAAATAAACTTTATAGATACATTTGAAACCAGCTACTCTGTGACTTTACACACTCACACAGTAACAGAGCTGATTCCTGATTGGAGCAGCACAGAGTTAGACTTCTTTTCTGGCTGTGGATTGGTTCGTCAGGATTTCCCCCTTTACAGGTTTAAAAACAATCTCTGTTTCTACATTTTTTGACCTCCTTCTTGTGTCTAAAGGTGAAGCAGCACCAGCCTCCTCTGATCCTCATGTTGTAGCTCTGTGTGTCCAGCAGGGGGCAGAACACCTCCAAACTGTGCCAGCAGCTCTCACTGTGAGCTCAGACGTTTGTGGACACTCAGTTTGTTTGAACATAGTAAATAATCAGAGCTTCTCAGACTGTTTATGGGGACACCACCTGCTCGAGGGTGTACTGTGTCAGAGAGGTGGTGTATGGTGCTGGGTGTAGTCTCTCTGCTGGTTCACAGTTTTTACTGAGGAGCTGTGTTCATGTCAGGAAGGTTTCGTGTGATCACTGTGGTGCAGTTTGGTTTACTCTGTTTCTGAGTGTTTGTAGGATCAGTCTCTGCAGGTCACCTGATACCTGGCAGTGAAGTGTTTATGAATCAGCTCCGTCAGATTTAATCCAACAGAATAACATGTAAAACACTCCAGGGCTTTTACTCTGAAACTTTCTCCAGAGCTGTCTGGAGTTTTCTTACATTAAAATATTCTGGGATTACCAGACTGTCCACATCATGTGTCCTACCAAAACTTTCATCCACAAATATACCCTGACATTAAACCCAAATAGATGTGAGAGCGAGTCATTAGTATCAGTACTTTGTGTGTGTGTGTGTGTGTGTGTGTGTGTGTGTGTGTGTGTGTGTGTGTGTGTGTGTGTGTGTGTGTGTGTGTGTGTGTGTGAGAGAGAGAGATATTCAGGTAACTTACTGGGTTACTGCACATGCTCACATCTTTTCAGCACAACAGGTGCAGTTTGGTGTTTTACTGCCTCCTGCTGGAACAATGATGGCAGCTCTCAAGACTTTATTGGTTATTGTCATTTCGTGTTACACAGCCTGAAACGAAATACTGTTCCTCAGCAGCCTCTACAGTGCAATAACCAATATATTTTAAAAAGAATAAATACAGTTTAAAGGGAATAAGTTTAAAAAAGAGCAGCAAAAAAGGCATAAATAGCTTAAAATCTAAATTCTAAATAAAAACCTCCAGTTTTTATTAATATTTTATTATTTAACAACAGATGGAAATTAGCCTTTGGCTATAAATCTTTTTTTTTTTTACATGTATGTTCATTAACATGCACTGTCCTAAATAAATAAATAAATAAATAAATAAATAAATAAAAATAAATCAAATTATTATAAACTAAATATATTTTTTACGTGATAAACGACTTCAGTGCTTCGTCCATGACCTCCTGAAGGTAAAGGGCCCAAAGAGCCAATCAGCAGCTCTGAAACAGGAAATATGACTCATGGAGAAGTTCACAACAGTTTCAGCTGCCAGTTGTACTCATCACCATGGAGACTGTCTCCATGGTGGAGGCAGAGTGACAGTGTTGTAGATGCTGCATTTTGAAGCCTCAGTGTTTATATTTTTGTCCACAGCCATGTAGACAGAGAGGCAGAGAGAGACAGTGCTGTCACTGAGCTACATGTGTCAGAGCTCAGATGAGGCCCACACATGTGTGTTATCTGTTGTTGCTACACACAGTTAAGATATGGAACATGTGAACATGAGACATATGAAGAGACTGAACAGATAAAATGTCCTTTATATCCATCAGTGACTTTTTATTCTTTTAAACTTGTGCTGCTTCTTTTTGACTCGAGTTAGTGTGACACTGATGGAGCTTCTTGCTGCAGTGTGTTTGGGTTTGGCTGATAACACTGGTCATCAATGTTCCCTCTAATTTTTCACGTGTCTGAGCGAACACACAAACTCCCTGAGCGTCCCTTGAACCACTGTGAGCCACAGCAGATGTGTTCACTGTGGTCATGCCAGCATCTAATATAAATGGCCTGCATTTGTATAGTTTATACAAACTATACAAATGCAGGCCATTTCCTGGCCATTCAGTGTAGATGTCAGTGAAACTGATAGAAAGACAAAGCTCAAGAAACGCGAACATTTTATTTGTACTGTACAATCTGTAGATTCTGACAGAAATCTGCAACTATCCTTTGAAGCACCGCTCCTCTAAAACAGCAATAAGGATAATTATAAGGCCATTCGTAAATAACAAAGTAAATTTATAACTTAAAACAAAATTGGGAAACGTAAAGTCCGAAACAAGTCTTCATATTAGCCCTTTAAAGCCAGTCGGAGCGGGCACGCTCCGTTTTGCGTAGCTATTTTTAAAACCCGTTAGCACTGCAACCACGTAAGCTAGCGCAATATTTTGTTTTTTGCAAATGAAACCGGAGGAGTTGTACTTACATCTTATGCCATCAGCTTGTCCTCGGTCACAGTTTACTTCCACATATAGCTTTGCAAAAACTGCATAAAAAGCACTTGCAGCAACAAAAACATAATATTCCAGAAACACCCTTTGCCGATCCGATCAGCTGTTCATAACACTTCCTACATTGGACTAGACGTCAGCGTGAACTATCGCATGTCCGCCATTACCTGCCCGAAACCGGAAGTGACGTCATTTTCACGGAAATGTAGTTTTTTACCTTAATGGCCTCATGAGCCTATACTGGTGTTTTTAAAAGTTATCTTTGACTTTATGACTTTCTGTGTCGTTTCTGGGATGCTTAGAAGTCAAATTGCACTGCTGGAAATAATTTATTTTGATGCATATGCTGCTTTTTTGCAAATCTGCATTATAATATTTATTTTTGTTTTTCCTGCAGTATGTAAAAATGGTGTATTTCAAAAATAAAACTATGAAGACACTCAAAATAAATTTCCTGTGGTGGGAAACTATTTTGTGCAACTTTTTTGTATTTACAGTTTTGAGGGTTAAGCCTCTTAAATTTCTCTAACTAGAAATATATGTTAAAGAAACAAAAACGATTTTCAATTGTTTTGCAGTTTATTGCACTTTTTTGCAATTTATGTAATTACTATGCACTTAATGCAGATATTGTCACTGGTGGAGTTGGCTGGTGAGCGACACCCAGCCTCTGGGGAGGCCCTAGAGGGAGCAATTGTCTCAGAGATGTCCAGCTTAAGAGAACCAGCAAAAGTTTGTATGAAGCGTGTTCCCTGCTTGTAATGCGGCAGTGAGGATGAAGACTGAATGAATGAGTGAGTAGGCTGCTGAGCTATTGCCGACTGAACTGAGGGCAGAAGAAACAGTCTTTGAAGCAGCGGCCATAGAAAAACCACTATCAGTTTCAGTGGAAACACAGAAAATGGCCCCAGAATAAATCGTGCTTGTTTCTGGCAACGCAAAAACAGTGTCCCTCTCACTCACCACTGCCGGTGGCTTACATGTCCCGACATCCGGCTGTGGGGTGCTACGCCGACGGCGGGAACGTCGCTTTCTTTTCGGAGATGGCTCCGACGGGCCGGGTAATCCCTCGTCCGGCGGTTCGGATGGCACGTACTCCGTGGAAGCGAGCGGGCGGGCGGTAGCGGCGGGGGGGTGAAGGTGGAGTTCGTGGAGGATGAAGTTTTTGTACCAGTGGGTGCAGTGAGTCCAATAGCCAGGGATAATCGGAAATAAGCTGTTGTAGCCTGGCTTCCAGAATGTAGAGAAATGTTTCTTCCTCATGCTCTTACCACAGGTTGATTAATTTTGAAGCTGAGTTCGTTATGAAATTCCGAAGCTCCGTGGGTGGGGTGACTGCCGCTGGATCCATATCTGGCTGGTCCGTACTGTCACGGCGAGTGAGAAGAGCCATGTGGAAGAAATGAAGGAGGGTCCAAATGCAGGCAGTCGTGAAGGTGTGAAGTAAGTAAGTAAGTAAGTAAAATTTTATTTATATAGCACATTTCTAGATAGAGATCACAAAGTGCTTTACAAGATATAACAGATTAAAAAGACAAAATACAAACAAAGTTAGCAAAAGGCAGTTTTAAAAAGATGTGTTTTTAGCTGTTTTTTAAAAGTAATCAATGAATCAGCGGATCGTAAGTCCTGAGGAAGGGAATTCCACAGTCTGGCGGCCACAGTAGCAAAAGCTCTATCACCCCTAGTTTTCAGTCTCGTATACTGAATGACAAGTAGGCCCTGACTACTCGACCTCAGAGACCTACTAGGGGCATAGGGCTGTAAAAGTTCAATGATATATGGTGGTGCTTGTTGTTGAAGAGCCTTGAAAGTTAAAACCAAAATCTTAAACTGGACTCTAAATTCAACAGGAAGCCAATGTAACTGCATGAGCAACGGTGTTATATGTGAAAATTTAGAAGCTTTCGTCAAAAGTCTTGCTGCAGCATTCTGAACGATCTGCAGACGCTCCAAAGAACCTTTATTTAAACAAGTAAACAGGGAATTGCAATAGTCCAGTCGTGAAGAGATAAAAGCATGAATAACAATCTCCAGTTCGGTATAGGATATAATAGAGCTCAATTTAGAAATATTTCTTAAATGATAAAAGCAAGACCGAACAAGAGATTTAACATGACTATCTAACGTAAGAGCAGGATCAAGGATAATCCCTAAGTTCCTGACAGATGGTTTTACAAACGTTGAAAGAGGACCAAGAGCATTTATTATACTGGGTATATGTCTATCTGGGGCACATAAGAGGACTTCGGTTTTACTTTCATTTAGTTGGAGGAAGTTTTCAGCCATCCAGCCTTTAATGGTTTCCAAGCACACATTTAAAAGCCGCAGCTTAGAAGCCTCTTCCGGTTTAAAAGATATATAGAGTTGGATATCGTCTGCATAACAATGGTAACAAATATCCTCAAAAGGGCTCAAAATGTGCTGAAGAGGGAGTAAATAAACTAAAAACAGTAATGGCCCTAGCACAGAGCCTTGTGGCACACCAAAAGACAGGGACGCAGAAGATGATCTATACTTAGAAACTGCCACAGAAGAATATCGTTCAGAGAGATACGAGGAGAACCATTTCAATGCAGTCCCACAGACACCAACCCAGTGTTTCAGCCTGTTAAGTAAAATATAGTGGTCAACAGTATCAAAGGCCGACGTAAGATCCAACATTAAGAGAACAGAACATTTACCTGCATCGTTTTGTAACAAAATGTCATTAGAAACTCTAAGAAGGGCTGTTTCAGTGGAATGAACTTTACGAAAGCCAGATTGAAATTTGTCGAAAATACTATATTTATCTAAAACTGCTGTAAGCTGCTTAGCCACGATCTTCTCTAGAATCTTAGCAATTAACGGAATTTTTGAGATCGGTCTATAATTGCTAGTGAGAGATGGGTCCAGCATAGGCTTTTTTAACAAGGGATGTATAACAGCAGTTTTAAAATAGGCAGGGACTATGCCCGAGGCCAAGGAGGTATTAATTATAGTAAGAATACAGGGACCAGTAGAGTAAAAGACATATTTAAATAATGATGCAGGTAAAAAATCAAGAGAGCAAGAGGATAATTTTGTTGCACTAACTATTTTTCCCAGCTCTGGTAGTGAAACAGGTGAAAAACCTTCTAAAACAACAGGCCGAGCTGGCGTGGGAACAGACAGCGCAGACGCTGAAAAAGACAGGTTTTTCCTTATGTTGCTAATTTTTTCTAAAAAGAAAGCAAGAAAAGTTTCACAATCTTCAACAGAAGAAATAATAGCAGCAGGTGGAGCAGGAGTAATAATATTAGTAATAGTATCAAATAAAACTTTAGGATTACCTCTGCTCCTTGCAACCAACTGAGAAAAGTAAGCAGCCCTCGCAACTCTAATAGCATTGTTAAAGGAGGCCAAAAGATCCTTTAAATAGAGGAGATGAACATTTAAGTGAGTTTTCCTCCATAACCGCTCAGTTTTACGACAATTACGTTTTATAAGACGAATGTTGTCATTTAACCAGGGTACAGACTTGGAAACAGGCACAGGTCTCATTTTAATCGGACAGATTTCATCTAAGATCGAAAGACAATGATAATTGAATAGATCTATAGAAAAATCAACATCGTTTTGTGGGGATAATGTTAAATTAAAAACATCAGAGAACTTCTGTGCTGTGGAGGAGTCTAAAGTGCGGGAAATAACTGTCCGATGAACAGGAGACATAGGCTCATAAAAAGACATATTAAAAAAGACACAATAATGGTCAGAAATAAAAATGTCCTTAGAACAGATATAATCAATATTCAGACCCAAAGAAAAAACAAGGTCCAGTGTATGGCCTTTGTTATGTGTGGGGCCAGATACATGTTGGATAAAATGAAAAGAGTCCATGATACTGGTAAAACTCCTAGCAAAGAGGTCGGACTCATCATCAATATGTATATTAAAATCTCCCACAAGAAGCAATTTAGACAACCTCATAGTAGAGGACAGAAAATCACTAAACTCGGCTAAAAACGAGTTGTTTGGGCCAGGAGGGCGATAGACCAACGCACAGTAAAAAGGATCCTTCTTTCCAATTTTGATGAGCTGCAGTTCAAAAGACAGAAAGTGTCCAACTTTCACTGAACGGCAGTTAAAACGGCTCCGATATGCCACCGCGAGGCCTCCTCCACGACCAGATCCTCGAGGCTGGCTAATGACAGAGAAGCCATTTGGGCACATTTCAATAGTAGACGAATAATCCGACCCCCGTTGCCAGGTCTCAGTCAAGAACAGGAAGTCCAGATTTTTAGAAACAATAAAATCGTTAAGCACAAACGATTTATTCGTCAAAGATCGGGCATTAAAGAGCGCCATAGACAGCGGGGTGAAAACATTGTTGTTGGAAGAAGCTAGAGTTTCTCGAATTAAAGGGCGTAAATTCTCGGGATCAGACCCTTCACGTTCATATATTCCACTCACCGAGGGGATGAAGAGCCAGTCGGCAGGAGAGTCTGGATGAACCCTTCTGAGATAACACGGCCTTGGAGAGCCGGGCCCCCTATATCCAAGTAGGGCCTTGGGAGACAGATTCCTCTCCATATAGCTGTCATGTGCGTAGGCAACGGAAAACGCCCGACATCGCTTTCCAATTCGTCCCCGCCGCCAGAGGAGCCTAAGCTTCACCTGGATGCCCGATCTCTTTCCTCTTCTTCTCCGTAGTCTACGGGGAACGCTGAAAGCGCTGGCCGAAGATCCAGTCACAGGCAGAGGGTGGAAGGTACCAAAGGAGTGCGGAGAAAAGTGTGGAGAATGGAAAGTCCCACAAAAGGAAGGAGAAAAAACATCTTTGGCCGTCCTTGAGGAACGGATGGATAACAGCGTCAGACGATCGTAGACCAAGGCAGCCAGTACATCATTAAAACAGTTAAAAAACAGCAGAGTAGAAAGAAAAAACACGACAATAGAGCGAGACCAACTACACCCGGCAGCGGCGAAGCCAAACACAAGCGCCATCATGCCGTGTTTCAGTAAGTGAAGGTGGTTTATTGAATAAACGGCAAAGGGAAAGTGGCAAACGAAGACAAACTACACTGGAAAACAACTGAACTACAGCGCAGAAACCAGAACATGAAGGACGGCGAGCAGAGGCAGACGATGGTAGACAGCAGGGAACACATGGATGAAACATGGTGGATACACAGACGGAGCAGCAACTACAATGACAGAGGACACGACTTAAATACACACAGAGAAACACAGGGGAATTACACACAGGTGGTGGACACAGCTGGGAATAATCAACAAGACCAGACAGAGGTAAAACTGAACACACTCGCATGAGACGCAGACCTTCACAATAAAACAGGAAATGAGAACACTACACCAAGACGCACACCTGACACTGAGAGACAGACAGACAGAGAATGACACATGGAACCTGAACTAAACTAAACGTGAGATACAACCGAGAACAAATCCTTAAACATGAATAAACAGAAACATAGAATTCTAATCATCATCATCATCATTATAATAATAATACTCATAGCGCCCAAAACCAAACCAATCATTCAAAAATAAACTAAAAATCGAAACTGACCCAGAACCGTGACAGACATATTATTAAAATTTGGGCTATAATGGTTGTATTGATGTATAGCAACTTGAAATGCTCCCAAAAATGGCACTACAGCATGTCAAAATATAATATAAGCTCTGGCGGACTTGGTTCTATGGTAGGTCTTAAAGGGTTAAGGGCCATCAGTCAAACAATACTGTTTGGTCTGGGTCTAAGCATGTTGTGTGTGATGACTTCTTTTGCTTTGAGGGCCGTGAACAGTTCACACTAGAGTGCGTTTGGTGTCACATTTTATTTGTAGTGTGAACAACTGGACAAAAAAAATCAGATTCGATCAAAAAAACGGAATTAAGCATTATGACCTGCAGTGGGACCGTAGCCTTAGACACCTTTATCCAAAACTCACTGGGTGTAGTCAATCAGTAATTAAACTCAGGTAACCCCTGAAGACTACTGCATTGCCACTGCAAGGTGACAAGTAAATTGGTCGACTGCTTGTCCAGTGAGAGCAGCAAACTCCAGGAAAGACCAATGAATGAATCAATGAGCACAGGAGACCAGTTCAATTATAGCAGAGAGAGGAACCACCAGTAATCAACCTGCAATGGTTAATTACTGCACTGGTGTTAGGTACTAATTTGCATGTTAGTACCTAACACCAGTGCAACAGAACGAGGAAGAGATAATATACAGGGTGACACTGTGAGCTGATCGGCCACAGTAGCAAAATAGCAACAGTAACACTGATGCTGTCTATGTGGGCGTGTGTATGTATTGATTTAACTCTCATATAGATCTTCATGAAGACTGACATCTATGACACTGACTTTAAATCTCATCCAAAAGCCAGAGGGGCCTCTGCCACTGCTGTGCCAGCAACATCCTGCAAAATGTGTGTTTTAGTAAAAAAAGACAGACGTAAGGATCAAGATGAAGATGAAGATGGGCTGGTGTGGGTGGTTTAAATGGCTGACTAATGCAGTTAAAATAGAAGATAACATCAAACTGTTATGGTCTGGAGTCTAGTGACTCTGTGGTTATGTTTGTGTTTATTAATAGTCACAATTTGATCTTGTTTCCTGGTTATTTGTTAACTATTTCCAGTGTTTAGGTGTGCTCTCTGCATCTCTTGTGTTTCTTGTGTTGTGTCTAGTGTCCCTGGTTTGATGTTTGTCCTTATTTTACTTTGACAGTCCTGTGCCCTGCATCAGTGTATTGTTTTGCTTCTTCCTGCTCGTGTCTGATTTGTGTCAGCTGTGTCTCCCTCCCATTTCCTCATTTTCCCTTTGTGCATATTTGTTATGTGTGTTTACCTCTGTTCTTCATCTCCATCTGTGTTTCCTTCATGTTTCATGTCTCATTACTTTGTAGTGTTGTGTAAAGCCAATAATAAAGGCTAGCTTTTTTTTAACATACACCTTCACGCCATTTTGTATGTGCTTGGGTCCTCATTCTCATCATGAGGTCATCTGAGAAAAATGGCATATATCACAACTGATCAGAAAATTGCATGCCTGTATTAGAAACATGTTGGCCCTATTTAGCAGGGAAGACAAGCAGGAAATAAGTCAGAGTGCCTGTTAGTGGTGTGATCACTGTGTGTTTCCTGATGTGCAGCAATACTGTTAAACCAGATGGGCATAACTACTCAAGCAGCTTTACTTGCTCACTGAAAACTGCAGAAACAGAGGTGAGTCTTGCTGGTTGATCATCCTTAAATTGTTTGTACTTCTACATATTTCATGCTTAGCTTAAAAGATCACTTTTAGTGACTACTGACACCCGGAATAGAAATACTCTACACAGCTGCATCAGCATTACAAGTGGCCTCTGCCAATGTGCAAAATCTAAGATCTAATAAACTAATATTTGGTATTTCCTGAGGAAATCACAGATGAGAAAAAGCGACTGGTTTCACTTTCCTCTTGTTGGCATGCTTTCTGCTGATCATAAATATTTGGATGCAACTTTTGTTTACACTTCTGGGTGAAACACAAATGAAATGCCAGTATGAAACTTTGTCCAAAATATGTGACTACTTAAGACCTCCTTGCTCCGATCCTGTCACGTATGTGAAAGTGACTGTATCATCTATATACACACTCTTTATATATCATCACACAGACTGTGCAGCAATCCCATGTTACAAGCTCTTGTTAAGAAGAACATGTTGTAGACCTGGACATATGCAGACAGGATTATAACCAGTTATATGTTGTTATACATGATACCTTGTAATGCTCAGAGTAAAGAATTGTCTTGGTCCATGTTGAAATGATTGTTACGATTAGACTCGTGAGAGGAAGTGATTCATTTTTGCTTCCATAAATATAAACTGTACATGAAAGATGACATCACTAATGATTTCTATACTTGCATGTTAAGCTCTCAACTTTGCTTTTAATGCTGCAAGACTGTAGGGTGCATCATATAGAAAGCAACCTGAGACAACTGTTGTGAACTGAATTTAGTCAAACTGTCAGCAAACTCCCCCAGAAAGCTCCATGTATTAAAATTACTGTCTTAAAAAGAGATGCAGTAGAGTTCAAAAGAATATTTAAAATTAGTTTGACTTTCTCTCCATGAATCGCTACCTAATCGTGGTGGAGGGGTTTGTGTGTCCCAGGGATCCCAGGGGCTATGTTGTCTGGGGGCTTTTGCCCCGTGGTAGGGTCTCCCATGGCAAATTGGTCCTGGGTGAGGGACCAGACAAAGAGCGATTCAGAAGACCCTTATGAAGAGAACATCGAGGGAACAGTTTACCCTGCCCGGGATAGGGTTACCGGGGCCCCGCCCTAGAGCCAGACCCGGGGAGGGCGTGATTGAACGGCCTCCCTGATCTGAACCCGAGCAGTGTTTTGTTATTGGACTTCTTTGCAAATCACAGTTTGGCCATAACGAACACCTTGTTCGAACATAAGAGTGTCCATAAGTGGCACGTGGCACCAGGACTCTCCTAGGCCGCAGGTCAATGATCGATTTTATAATCGTATCACCAGACCTGCGACCATATGTTCTGGACACTCGGGTAAAGAGAGGGGCTGAGCTGTCAACTGATCACCACCTGGTGGTGAGTTGGATCAGGTGGCGTGGGAGGACGCTGGACGGACCCGGTGCACCTAAACACGTAGTGAGGGTGTGCTGGGAACATCTAGCAGAGGCCCCAGTCCGCGAGATCTTCAACGCACACCTCCGGCAGAGCTTCAACAGCATTCCGAGGGAGACGGGGGACATTGAGCCCGAATGGACCATGTTCAGCGTCTCCATTGCCAAAGTTGCTGCATTGAGCTCCGGCCGCAAGGTAGTTGCCGTGGTGGTAATCCCCGAACCAAATGGTGGACACCAGAGGTGAAGGGAGCCACCAGGCTGAAGAAGGAGTCCTATCGGGCTTGGTTAGCCTGTGGGACTCCGGAGGCAGCCGACAGGTATTAACAGGCCAAGCGTAATGCGACTCGGGCAGTGGCTGAAGCAAAAACTCGGATGTGGGATGAGTTCGGAGAGGCCATGGAAAAAGACTTTCGGACTGCCTCGAAGAGATTCTGGCAAATCATCAGGCGTCTCAGGAGGGGATAGCCGTGCTCTACCTGCACTGTGTATAGTGCTGGCGGAGCGCTGCTGACGTCGACTGAGAAAATTGTCAGGCGGTGGAAGGAATACTTCGAGGACCTCCTTAATCCCACTGACACGTCTTCCGAGGAGGAAGCAGAGTCTGGGGATGAGGGGAAAGACCCGCCAATTTCCAGGGCGAGGTCACTGAGGCAGTTAAACAACTCCTTGGTGGAAGAGCTCCGAGTTCCTGAAGGCCCTGGACGTTGTAGGGTTGTCCTGGTTGACACGCCTCTGCAATGTTGCGTGGAGATCAGGGGCAGTACCTGTGGACTGGCAGTCCGACCGTGTCCTTCGAGGTGTCCTGTGGGAGGTGTTGCGGGAGAATGTGGTGTCTGGCCCATTGCTATGGGCCATTCAATCCCTATACAACCGTTGCAAGAGCTTGGTTTGCATAAGTCGGACTCGTTCCCGGTGGGTGATAGGCTCCGCCAGGGCTGCCCTTTGTTACCGGTTCTGTTCATAATTTTTATGGACAGGATTTCTAGGTGCAGCCATGTGGCGGAGGGCTTTCACTTAGGTGGCCTCAGAATCTCATCTCTGCTTTTTGCAGATGATGTGATTCTGTTGGCTTCATCGGGTGAGGGCCTCCAGCTCACACTGGAACGCTTTGCAGCCGAGTGTGAAGCAGCGGGAATGAGGTCAGAAACTCCAAATCTGAGGCCATGGTCCTTAGCCGGAAAAGGGTGCCCACTCCGGGTCGGGGATGAGTTCCTGCCCCAAGTGGAGGAGTTCAAGTATCTCGGGGTCTTGTTTGCGAGTGATGGGAGAAGGGAGCCGGAGATCGACAGACAGGTTGGTGCTGCGGCTGCAGTGATGCGAACGCTGCACTCATCCGTCATGGTGAAGAGGGAGCTGAGTGTAAAAGCGAAGCCCTCAATTTACCGGTCGATCTACATCCCTACCCTCACCTATGGCCACGAGCTGTGGGTAGTGACCGAAAGAACGAGATCGCGGATACAAGCGGCAGAAATGAGCTTCCTCCGAAGGATGGCTGGCCTCTCCCTTAGAGATAGGGTGAGAAGTTCTCAGAGTAGAGCCGCTGCTCCTCCACATCGAAAGGAGTCAGCTGAGGTGGTTCAGGCATCTGACAAGGATGCCTCCTGGGCGCCTCCTGGGTGAGGTGTTCCGGACATGTCCCACCGGGAGGAGGCCCTGGAGCAGACCCAGGACACGCTGGAGAGATTATATCTCTCGGCTGGCCTGGGAAGGGACCTTGGTGTTCCCCTGGATAAGCTGGAGGAGGTGGCTGGGGAGAGGGAGATCTGGGCTTCTCTGCTTAGGGTGCTCCCCCCGCGACCCGGCCGGATAAAGCGGATAAAGATGGATGGATGGATAGTTTGACTTTTTTTTGTTTAACAATAAAATTAGACTATGATGGTAAAGCCATTCAAAGAGAGAATAAAGTGGATTTGTTTTTCAGCTGAAGAAGCATGGCTGACTCAACAAATGGGACTTCATCTTTCAACCAGACCTGTGATCCAGTTGTCCCATCACTCAACACTTTCTTTGTACTGGTCTACAGTCTGGTGTTTCTGGTAAGTTTCCAATCTTCAGTGCTGTGTTAGAAATTGCTTTAAGTTTCTCAAAGCACTGTATGTACCAAGGTTCTCATCTCCTCACCCTCTCTCTGTCTCTTCAGGTAGGTTTACTCCTCAATGGCTTCATCCTAAAGTTTTACATTGGTCAAGCTCAGCAGCAGGAGTCAAACAGTTTGATGGTCTACCTGAAGAACCTGACAGCTGCTGACTTCCTGCTCTGCCTCTCTCTGCCACTGCGCATCGTCCACTATGGTAGCAAGTCATTCATCATTCAAAAGGTCTACTGCAGTTTTGGCGCTTCTGCCTTCTACATGAACATGTATGCCAGCATCATATTCATGTGTTATATCGCTGCCAACAGGTGAGGAACCTTTACATATTTCCCACTACAGTTCATGACAGTGTTAATGGCTAAAACCCCTGCATTGCTGATCAAGGTGTAGACATATCATTTTATATTTCCCACTCTGTCCTCAGTTTCCCCCACTCTCTCCGACAGAGTTTTTATGTCCTCCTTTATCTTATCGAGTTTGCCGCCCAGTTCCTGCTGTAGCGTGTTGTCTTCTCTCAGCCTTTCGTTATCTTGTTTCATTTCTGATTTCGATGACTCGATAGCTTTTAATAGCTCTCCAGCCGAGTCGCTAATTATACTGTTGGGGCTCGTGCAAGCTTGTCCTGTTGCATTGTTAGTATTTGTTTTTGCGGCTTTGTCCTGTCCCCTTGGCATTTTGGCCTCCTTTTGCCTTATTCCTCACCAACTACGTTCGCCTTACTCAGTTGAGTTGTCTGTTAAGGAGTTTTCAGTGTTTTCTATTCCTGATTGTAAGGAGCAGCCACCAAACACGTCCACTCACTGCGCCATGACACCCTGAAACAGTGTAGACATATCATTTTAACTTGATAATGACCTTTGCGAATGTGGTACCACTGTGACTGCTTCGTGAAGTTATCTACTGTCTCCTTTGTCTTCTCTCTTCAGGTATCTTAAAATCGTCCATCCTTCAGGAACTCATGTCCTGCAGTCAGTGCAAACTGCACACATCATCTCCATGGTCACTTGGGTTTGTCTCCTAGCTCCATCAGTTACTTATAGCATCCTCTTTTTCATCACCCAGAAACCCCTGACTTTTACCCCAAGCCGTTGTTGGCCCCTCTTCAGTGCATCAATCAGCATATTCTTCAAAATCCTCCACACCATCTGTGCCATCATCTTCCTCTTGGTCTTCATATCCCTGGTCTTCTTCTACCACGGCATCTCCCGCAGGGTGTTGCAGGCACAGCAGAGGCAGCTGGCCTCCTCCAATGCTGAGAAGCTGGTGAAGTCTCGCAGGAACATGTTGGTGCTGGTCAGCATCTTCTGTGTTTGTTTTGTGCCCTATAATCTGGTTCGTCTTCCTGTCACTTTTCTGTGGACTAGTTGCTCTGCGGGTCCAGTATTGTTCTACTTGGAGGAGGTGGCCACCATGGTGTCAGTTTTCAACATCTGTCTGGACCCTATTGTTTACTTTTTCCTCTGTAAGTCTTTTTGGGATCAGATGAGCCAGAGGATTGTATCAGTGGGGACCAACATCTAACAAGCAACCAAGAATAGCAAGAACAGGAGCAAGACAGCAAATGGACATTGTTATAGCAACAAGTTAAATCAATGAGCTTTAAGGAAAAGTTTGACATTTTAGTTCAGTGAAACCAGTGTCATGGATCCCAAGTCCTCATGAACCACAGGAGTTTGTACTGAGCTCTGAGATCAATAGAAGGCTGATCTCAGCACAAACCCACTCCCACACAAACAACATCAGTGTTCATGTGTCAGCTTTTTTCTATTCAGTCTTTAGGGTGTTCTCATATCCTGCTGATGTAACACAAAATCAAAAACCATTTTTTGTCCTCACGGGACAGTTAATATCTGTATAAAACTCTTTAACTTCACTTTATCAGTTACATAGACAGGGCAACAGTAGCACATTACAGTATCTATTTATATGTTTGTATGATGTGCACGTATAACCACAGCAGCTATTTCCTGCTCCTGCTACAGCAAGATTTCTCATCACAGAGCTAATAATAAAGTGTATATAGTGTTACAAAGTGTGTGTCTCTTTGGTACCTTGTGTTTTAATATCTGTTGTTATTTATGAACAGGAAAGATGATCACAGAGCTGCAGGAACCTGGTGACACTTACAAACATTTAGTTTTTTTAAATGATGATTCATGGGGCATCTGTGCTGTATTATCTCAGCCAGGGTTTTATTCACATAAATAAACAAAGCAAAACAAAATTAAAACTCATCTGAAAAATATCAGCTAAAATAAATACAGTGGCTGAAGCAGCGCAACACAGAAATGACCAGAAATCACACTGCATGTATCTAATAACATGAGCTGGTGTATTTTAGTGTTGACATGTACTGATTTTTTCTGTGGATCATATTTAGGCTACTGTTACGTGCCAAGGGGTGTGGCTTTGCTTTTGTGCTCTGTTTTGTGTTCTGTTTATCTTTCAGGCGTCAGGCCTCCTCTGATTGGCCAGTTCGAAGTTGATTGGCAGGTGTCTATTGGCTGGTCTGGGCTCAGTTGGCCAATCACACTCCAAGGAACACTACAAATGAGCCGCTCCCTGGCCAGCTGGTGGCTGCTGGCTTCTGCTTTGACAAACATTTGCGAACAAGCATCTTTATGTTGTGTGTGGTGGGAGGCTGGACAGGTAAGCCGGGGTACCCTATACACTGGTTGTAGATTTTACTCTGTTAGTCACACTAGGTTATGCGGTTGATGCCACCCTTGTATGTTTTCACTGACTTTTATCGAGTAGCTAGGTAGGCCTTGTGTTTTGCATTTTTCTTTCAGTTAGGCTAGGCCCTGGAAGCTACTGACCCCTTTTTGTTTTATTACTTTCTTTGATTTGGATCAACCGCCCAGTCCTCCTCCCCCACCTCTTTACTGTTGTTAAATTTGACTATCCAGGCAAGCAGCCCAATAAATCCTGCCTGATACTTAACTGTTCTGTGGTCTTCCTCCTTCATTGATTGTGGTTGTCCAGTGTTGCTGTCTCCTTCCTACCTTTGCCTCCGCCATGGTGGGGGGGACGTAACACAAGTGGGGGCTCGTCCGGGATCGTTGTATGTGGTGGACAACCTGTATTAATGAGGACGGTGCCGTGATTTTAGGGTGTCTACGTTTCATAGTATCAGCCGGAGATGAGTTTCGACCTGCCTGGTTTTGTTAGTCACCCTAGCGTTGACCAAGTTGACTTGTGTCGCAAAGACGAACTGTTGAGTATTGCTGCCCAGTATAACCTTGCCGTACCAAAGTATGGAGTGAAGAAGGATATTAAGCAGGCTTTGTTGGAGGGATTATTCGAGTTGGGGATTTTAATCAGCCCTGTTCCAGCTGGGGTGCCTTCTCAGGACCCTTCAGTTTCCCCTGGTGCCTCTGCTGATCTAGCTTCTCCAGAGAGAACTGATGAGCAAGCGCTGCCTGCTACACCTCCGGGTGCCCAAGTTAACTCTGATGCGGCTCCCCAAACTCTGCCTCGCTTTAAGCCTTTCACTCCAGAATCCCAATCATCTAGCAGTGATGCAAAGCTTAAGGTTCGCTTACTGCGTTTACAGTTGGAGGCACAAGAGAAGGATAAGGTGCGTAAAGCAGATTATGATCTCCGGCTGGAGGTCCGTAGGCTGGAGATAGAAGCTGAAAAGGAAGTCAGGTTAAAGCAGCTTGAAGTAGAAGCACTGAGGGTGTCATCAGGACAGAAAACAGATGCCACTAAAGAAATCCCGAAAGTCTCCCCGGAAAGTTTTAACGTTAGCAAACATATTGCCCTAGTACCTACCTTTCGTGAGACTGAGGTAGATTCGTACTTCAACGCTTTTGAAAAGGTGGCTACTGCTCTGAAATGGCCAAGAGACATGTGGCCCATATTACTTCAGTGTAAATTAGTGGGCAAAGCTCAGGAGGTAGTAGCTTCACTTTCGCTAGAGCAAAGCATGAAATACGACGTGGTGAAGGAAACAATTGTACGTGCCTACGAACTGGTACCTGAAGCCTACAGGCAGAAATTTAGGAACCATAAGAAGTCTAGCAGTCAAACATATGTGGAGTTCGCACATGAAAAAGGGGCTCTTTTTGATAAATGGTGCGCTGCTAACGGAGTTGAGGATGAGTATGAGTCGCTGCGTGAGTTAATGTTACTGGAGGATTTTAAAAATTCATTACCTGAGAGGCTCATAATGTTCTTAAATGAACAGAAGGTGACGTCAATGTCCAAAGCAGCTGTGTTGGCCGATGAGTTTGTGCTAACTCATAAGAATGTTTTTACCCCTGTTTCCCATCCAGATAGGCCCACAACCTTGCGCTCAGCACGGCTTGAGTCTAGTTGCTCTGCTGCGAGGCCAGTGAGGCCAGTGAGGGTGCCCTCGCCTCCCCACGGTGAGCGTGAATGCTTTTATTGCCACAAGAGGGGTCATCTCATTGCAGAATGTCAGGCATTAAAGCGTAAACAGCAACTATCCTCACAACCAAAAGGGGTGGGATTGATTAAAGCCACAGAGACTGGGAGGGCATTTCAACGTAACAGCTACTTTGTGGTATCACTCCACTAAATTCTCACGCTCTTTATCATCATACGAGCTGTAACGACATTTAGTGTGAGCTCAGGAAGTGGTTTGAAAATCTAAGACCTCGGAGCGTCATGAAGGAGGCCAGAGTTCTCAGCCTTCCTGTGGTTTGCAGCTTTTTTCTGATTGGCTGTTGTTTAAGTGAAGAGCGTTTTCGAACTGCAGATTAAAATTATTTTTAGATTTACTATGTAATATCTTTGGCCTTACACTTTAACACAAAACAAGACATATGCATTTGTTATCTTTTGAAAACAATAGTATGTGAGTGTGTGACCGATGCTTATGAAAATCCACATACCCACCCATTCATTGATTTGTTCCTCCAACATTAAACACGTCCATTAACCAGATGTGAGCTGAGGAGTCATAGGATAAGTTCTGAAGATAAATAGATCATCTCAGCTAAACTGGCAAAGAGGTTTACTTCCTGCAACCTTGAGAGATCTCCGCTCATCCTCCCTCATTTATAAAACAGTCTGCACCGCCTATAGAAACATAGAGAAAACCTGGACTGGAACACTGGTCTGACTGGAGTCAACACTCGACTAAGTAAAAGAAAAAAGAAGAAGAGAAATGGCTTGATGTATATAAATAAATATTATATATATATATATATATATATATAGATATATATAGATATATATAGATATATATATATATAGATATATATAGATATATATAGATATAGATATATATATAGATATATATATAGATATATATAGATATATATAGATATAGGGATGGGTATTGATAAGATTTTAACGATTCCGATTCCATTTTCGATTCTGTTTAACGATTCGATTCTTTATCGATTCTCTTATCGATTCTTTTTTTTTAAAAAAGGAGAACACTAAGGTCGATTAGCTTAGAACTTTGTTTTATATCTTCTCTTTGAACAAGGTAGAAATTTAGGAGTAACATGGCCTTACAAACCCAACAGTGAGATCTTAAGAGATCCAGCCTACGGCTCTTCAATGGAGTGTCACAGGGTCCCCAGGAAAAAAAATTGTAAATGTAAAATAATAAAATAAATATTCTTCTGTAGCAATAACAAAGTATAACATAAATTGTTCTGTAGCAATTACACAAGAATATCCAGTAATGTCCCTGCCTACAATTAAACAAATTCACTTACCGAAAATCATCTGCTGTGGCAAATGGGTGCAAGCCTTTGACCACAAACTGAGTCACTGCTCGGTGACATTCGTCTATCCCGGCCTGAAAGGAGACGCTACCGGTAGACTGCAGCGAGAACTGCCAGCGAGCGCCAGCCAGACTCTGTCTGTCTCTCTCATCATGGTCACCTACATGTACAGTAATGGCAGGTTTTGTAATAAGGCAGATCGCGCTAACATAATATGCACTGTTAGTTGATTATTTACCTGCCGCATTAATGGGAGAGGACGTGCAAACGTTACCGCTGCTGCTGGGTTGAGATTCACGAGTCCGGAGTGGAATTAAAAACACGACATTCATTTAAGGTCATCGCGTGTTTTGTGAGCAAATGCTTTTGCATATTCGTAGTGTTTCCTCCCTTAAATGAAATATCTACTTTGCAAGTTGCCCTGTTGTCATCGGTTCTCATAAAGTATAATCAAACTTTCGAGCGTTTCAGCCGCTTAGGCGCCGTGTTTCCTGCCAGGTAAATGATGCTCCGCAACGTGGTGACGTCATTCGGGGCGACTGGAATCGATAAGGGAATCGTTTGCAAAAATGGCAAACAATTCCAAGGAATTGAAACAGTGGGAACCGGTTCTCAACAAGAACCGGTTTTCGATACCCATCCCTATATATATATATATATATATATATATATATATATATATATATATATATATATATATATATATATATATATATATATATATATATATATATATATATATATATATATATATACTCAGCCAACTTTTCTTGCCAATCCGATGACACATCACAGGATTTCAGGTCCAGGTCACCCAGGCCAACACGGTTCAGCCTCTCCTGTACAGTACCAACATCCACTGTGGGTACAGATGTCCCAGTGGGCTCTGTACGAGTAGACTGTTGACTGAGCTCTGGAACCTCCATATCCTCCAATGCAAGGCAGGTGTAGACATCAGCAAGCTTGGCATTCCTCCGCAGAATAACAGGGTTGTCTGTGACGTTAAGGAGCTTGAGTGGGACCCACCTGTCTCCCCAGAGAGGAGTCACCACTCTAGCGACCATGATGCCCCTGGGTGCAGAGCGAGAGGTGGTTGGCTCAGTAACTACAGTAGAGCCGGGAGATATCTTAACATCTTTAGGAAGTTTCCCCCATACAAGAAACTCACTGTTACCTGGCAGGGTGACAGCCCTGTTGCACCTGACTGTGCCCACTTTGTCTGGTATCTCAGTACCAGACCAGCGTTCCAGGCCAGCAAGCAGAGAGAGGAACTGTTCAAGTTCCTGATGCCCTGAACGCGACATCGTAACTGCCTCCCAGTAGCTTGCATCTTTCTTGAACTGACGGATTAAATGTCTGATGACATTAGAGCCAACTATTAAGTCATCTTGTTGATTCTCAACAACAAAGGTTGGAACCAAGATACAACACCCATACACTTCCATGTCAAGCTCCACCACTGATTTAGGCTTCACTCGTACACCACCACAGCCAACAAAAACAACAGTGGGTGCCCCCTCATTGCTCAAATCAATAGCACCAGCAGCAGCAAGCCTCTGCAGTGCTACTTCACTCAAAGAACAGGCCATTGAACCACTATCCAACATACCACCAAGGGATGACTTGCCTCCGATTGTAACAGGAGTGTAGAACAGGCTGTCACTGCTGCTGATTCTCTGTGTGTCCTGAAAAATAACTCTCTCAGACTTGTCCAAGTCCTTTACATTGTCATACAGCTCTGCAGCATCATGTGTGTGGGAGTGTCCTTCATGACCCGTACAGCCTCCCTCAAAGCATAGGTAGTCTAGTTTCCCTGGGCATTGTCACCCGTAGAGGCCCCATTGGCACACGAGCGACGTGTGTGACCGGGCTGAAAGCATGTGAAACAGAGTCGGGCAAAGCAGCAATGGGACTGTGTAGTGTGGTCCTTATTACAGACCTGACAGCTCCTGCCATTGAACAAAGGGGCCCGATTCTGTACTCGTCTGCCACCCTGCCGTGAGGGGGAATGTCCATCCCCAGCCTTCACTTTATTCAACAGCTCCCTGAGCATCGACATCATCTCACCAAGCACAGCATTGTTGCTGGGCTGCTGACTGTGGGGGAACTGCTGCTCAGGAGCAGGGAGGGCAGACTGCTTCTGGTAATGCAGGGGAATAGTCTGGCATCTATTCTGAGTTGAGGTCGTCGGATTCCGTTCCCCATCCTGTCACAATAGAGGAGGAACAGTGGGACAGCTTGGAGCAAGAAACATCTGCTGCGTCTGGGACAAGAGAGGAGAGGGTGAGACAGAGGGTCCTACCCCAGGAGACGGGGGTGAGGTAGGAAGCACGTCAACACCAGAAGACTTCCTGTCATCATTATTCAAGAGCTCAACACGCGTGTCATCACGAATTAGCGCTGCTGCATGGGCCTCAACCACGCGCACTCTCACAGAAGTCACCCTTTCGCGCCGATACTCATCTATCCTCTCCTGAATCTCCTTGCACGTCCACTCATGTATCTGCTTGTACTTAAACACAGATGCGAGCTCAGGATCTGGGCAGTGTTTCACAAACATTTTAGCGATCTCACCACCAATGTCCTCCATTCGCCTGCCTTGACGCTTCAACCCTTCCTCAGCCATATCAGCAGCCTTGTTGAGGCGTATCCAGTAATCAACAGGATTCTCCCTGTGAGAAGGCAGAGTTGAGTAGAAGTCCTGCAGGGGTAGGCAAGAGGAAGTGCTGCTGAAGTACCTTATCAGCATGTTGAATATGACATCAGGGGCACAGGAAGTAATAAGCGCAGGATCACTTCTCAAGCCTATCTTAACTACATCCCTGGCCTTCCCCATTAGCCTCCCCATCACCTCCTCTGTCTGCAACGACACATCAAGACTCTGCTTCCTGATGTATGATTACATCAACTCAACCCATTCAGTCACTGTGTACTTGTCTGTACCATCACCCCTGAAAATGACAGGCTCCCTGTCGGATTTTACAATAACACTAAATTGAGTGTTTTCACTAGGTGTATTCGTATCACCACCCGAATGGGAAGTCTGGTTATGTGAGTGAGCATTATTTCGGTCGACATCACCAACAGCTCCACTAGACATAAGTCTGGCCGCAATAGATTCACCTATCTGTGAACCAAGTTGAACGATCATGTCACTAAACTGGTTTAATGTGTCATTCCCATCACTGGGAGTGGAGTGACGTGCTTCGCCCCGCAAAAATTGCCCCACGGGAGACTCATCTGGATCTAAATCCGACCCAAAGGCTCCAACCCTCCCAGGCAACACAGGTGAAGCTCCCTCATCCCTCCCAACTGACCCATGTGACAGTAAATGAGCACGTGCTGCACCTCTACCCCGCCCAACAGAGGAGCAAACATTTTCACATATATCACTCAGCTGGAATTTGCTTGCCATATTAGCATATAAACAGAAAAAAAAGGAAAAGCAAGAAAAAACAAAACAAAACGTAGACAATAACAAATATTCAGAGTTGCAGGTGTCAGCACAAGCAGTCCGGAGAGAGTCCCATCAAATCAAAGAACAAACAGTCCAGTACCTCAACGTAATTCACAGTCCAAGATGGGCAAAGGTTGAATCTTTAAGCACAATACACTGCAACCTGGGTTGGAGATCTGCATCAAGTTGATCTCAAATCACAGAGTCGCGGCACCAATGTAACTGTTGCTGTTCTGTGAGTCTATTGTGCAAGTGGTGTGATATGTCCATGTAGAAAGGACGGCACTGCAACGCTGGACTTGCTCTTACTCTGGGCTCCCTCTTTATTCTGGCCACTGGTACAAAGAAAACAGCACACAGTCTTCATTAACAATGTGCAAAGCAACTGCAACATTCAGTTCACCAGCTTGGGAGTTTTTTTCCTTTTTCTTTCCAAACATAACATTTAACAAATGACTAAGATATATTTATACAACACAACATCAACAAAGTCTTTCTTTTAAAAGTTCTAGCTGAAACCAAACTTGTGATCGTATAGTAGCAATATTATTTATTTATTTTTCTCCTTTTTCCTAACCAACAACAACAATAACATATAAAAACAGCTTTTCTATTATAAAACAATCATCATTGTTCATCATGTTTTTTTTCCTATACAACAGCATCAATTAAAACTTATACTTAACAGCGCCTACCTGGTACAAAGAAAACAGCACACAGTCTTCATTAACAATGTGCAAAGCAACTGCAACATTCAGTTCTGTTAAAAAGAATTAGAACAATTACAATCTCATAGAGAAGCATTAGAGCTGAGTGCAAGTCAAAAAGCACCCGACTAGCTAACGAGTATTAGCTTAGCATGCTAACTAAAAATGCTACTCGTGAATAAAGTTACTACCCATGCATCAAAATGCCTGTAACTTTCAGGATACATGCTAGTACTGCTTACAATCAAAATGCATGTTGACAATTACCACTATAAGAATGTTTTCATTAATACACATACAAAATTGACAACAGTATCGCTCACTAGCACCTACCACCAGCTTGTGAGTTTTTTTCCTTTGCTGAGGCATGCGCTGTGCAGCAATTTGGAACCTTAACAGTTGCAGTTGTTGTGTTTGTCCACCAGGTGGCTCCAACTATTCACAAAGCACATCAATTTTGAGGAAATTCATTAAGCTATTTTCTAACTCTGTTACATCTATATATAAACACCCAGCACGCCCCTGCGGGCGGTTTATCCTTCAAGCTCGGGTCCTCTACCAGAGGCCTAGGAGCTTGAGGGTCCTGCGCAGTATCTTAGCTGTTCCCAGGACTGTGCTCTTCTGGACAGAGATCTCCGATGTTGTTCCCGGGATCTGCTGGAGCCACTCGCCTAGCTTGGGAGTCACCGCACCTAGTGCTCCGATTACCACGGGGACCACCGTTACCTTCACCCTCCACATCCTCTCGAGCTCTTCTCTGAGCCCTTGGTATTTCTCCAGCTTCTCGTGTTTCTTCTTCCTGATGTTGCTGTCATTGGGAACCGCTACATCGATCACTACGGCCGTCTTCTTCTGTTTGTCTATCACCACTATGTCCGGTTGGTTAGCCACCACCATTTTGTCCGTCTGTATCTGGAAGTCCCACAGGATCTTAGCTCGGTCATTCTCCACCACCCTTGGGGGCATCTCCCATTTTGACCTCGGGACTTCCAGGTTATACTCGGCACAGATGTTCCTGTACACTATGCCAGCCACCTGGTTATGGCGTTCCATGTATGCCTTGCCTGCTAGCATCTTGCACCCTGCTGTTATGTGCTGGATTGTCTCTGGGGCATCTTTACACAGCCTGCACCTGGGGTCTTGCCTGGTGTGATAGACCCCAGCCTCTATGGATCTTGTACTCAGAGCTTGTTCTTGTGCTGCCATGATTAGTGCCTCTGTGCTGTTTTTCAGTCCAGCTTTGTCCAGCCACTGGTAGGATTTCTGGATATCAGCCACCTCCCGGTGGTACATACCGTGCAGGGGCCTGTCCTTCCATGATGGTTCCTCGTCTCCCTCCTCTTTCTTGGGTTTCTGCTGCCTGAGGTATTCACTGAGCACTCGGTCAGTTGGGGCCATCTTCCCAATGTATTCTTGGATGTTTGTTGTCTCATCCTGGACTGTGGTGCTGACACTCACCAGTCCCCGGCCCCCTTCCTTCTGCTTAGCGTACAGCCTCAGGGTGCTGGACTTGGGGTGAAACCCTCCATGCATGGTAAGGAGCTTTCTTGTCTTTATGTCAGTGGCTTCTATCTCCTCCTTTGGCCAGCCTATTACCCCAGCAGGGTACCTGATCACGGGCAGGGCGTAGGTGTTGATGGCCCGGATCTTGTTCTTACCATTCAGCTGACTCCTCAGGACTTGCCTGACCCTCTGCAGGTACTTGGTGGTTGCAGCCTTTCTAGCAGCCTCTTCATGGTTCCCATTTGCCTGCTGGATCCCCAGGTACTTGTAACTGTCCCCTATGTCTGCAATTTTGCCTTCTGGTAGTTCAATCCCCTCAGTTCTGACTACCTTCCCTCTCTTTGTTACCATCTGACTACACTTCTCCAGTCCGAACAGCATTCCAATGTCATTGCTGTATAGCCTGGTAGTGTGGATCAGTGAATCGATGTCTCGTTCACTCTTGGCATACAGCTTGATGTCATCCATGTACAGGAGGTGGCTGGCAACTGCTCCGTTCCGTAGTCGGTATCCGTAGCCAGTCTTGTTAATGATCTCACTGAGGGGGTTCAGGCCTATGCAGAACAGCAGTGGGGACAGAGCATCTCCTTGGTAGATCCCGCACTTGATGGTGACTTGTGTTATGGGCTTGGAGTTGGCCTCTAGTGTTGTACGCCACATCCCCATTGAGTTCCTGATGAAGGCTCTTAGGGTCCCATTGATCTTGTACAATTCTAGGCATTCCAGTATCCAGCTGTGGGGCATTGAGTCATAGACCTTCTTGTAATCAATCCAGGCCGTGCACAGGTTGGTCAGTCTGGTCTTGCAGTCTCGGCTGACTGTTCTGTCTACCAGTAGCTGGTGTTTTGCGCCTCTGGTATTTTTTCCAATTCCTTTCTGTGTCCCGCTCATGTATTGACCCATGTGCCTGTTCATCTTAGCCGATATGATGCCTGACAGGAGCTTCCATGTGGTACTGAGGCAGGTTATTGGTCGGTAGTTGGAGGGGACCGGTCCCTTCTTGGTGCTGGCCCTGGTGCTGTCCAACTCTTCATACTGGAGACCCTTTCTTCGATATCTGCCACTGTGATGGTTACTGGACCCTGTTCAGGGAGGTCGCTGTGGTCTGCCCTCAGATCCACTAGCCACTGAGCATTGCCGTTATGGGTTGCATCCTTCTCCCATATGCTCTTCCAGTATTGCTCCGTCTCCGGCCTTGGTGGTGCTGTTCTCTTATTATTATTGTTCCCTTGCCACTGAGAGTACACCTTTGCTGGTTCTGTGGAGAACAGCTGGTTTATTCTCCTGCCTTCTATCTCTCTGGTGTACCTCCTCAAGCGGCTGGCCAAAGCTGTGAGTCTTTGCTTGGCAGTTTCCAAGGCCTCAGGTATGGACAGCTTGCTGTATTTCTTATGCACCTTCTTTGTCGCACCTTTCTGCAACTCCGTTAGTTGGCTAACCTCCCTCTGTGCCACTTTGATCTTGCCCTCTAGCCTCCTTCTCCATGGAGGGTACTTGTTCAACTTGTAGCCAAGCATCTCACTGATCACTGCTGCCGTATCGTAGATCAGCTTGTTAGTGTCGGTAATCGTGGTTGTAGGTATTGTCCGTAGTGCTGCATTAACATCATCTAGCAGACCTTCTGAGGGTACTTCACGTAATCTTGGTAAGTTCTCAGAATCTGCTCTTTGAGCACAAGAATGACAACATCACGGAGCGTAAGTTTGATAACATCATGGAGAAGCTCAAGGCTCTCCAACAGGAGATTATAAATATATATAATATATATAATATATATGTAATATATATAATGCAGCTTGAGGTGACTGTATGTCAGGACTGCATGTTTTGTCTGTTTTTGTATTTTTGCATGTTGTGTATGTAAAACCACAGCAACTCCTTCCTCCACCGACATCATACTTTATTACCAGACTGACAGCATGCCCAAAGTGATCCCTGCCTCTCTCCTATTGCAAAACAAAAGCCAAACTGCAAACCTAGTTGGGTAAGTGGTCAGAAAAAATAAGAAAAGGTATGCAAGCCAGTAGATAGGATCTTAAATCCTCAGAATGTAACTAAACAACTCAAAGAAAGCTCTCATGTGGCAAAATGTAAACTGCTGTTCAAAACATTTAGTGTTAAAATCATACATACACAACCAGCTGCTGAGCCTGCACCTGATGAACATGCCTGTTTTATAATCAGAGATGGTGAGAGCTGCTGTCCCCTGACTGTGCTTTCATAGTAAGTTAGTAACTCATAGCACAGTGGTGAAAGCTGAGGCAGCAGAGCACCTCGCATGCTGCTCTTCCATCAGTTTCCATCAGCTGGTGCAGCTGGTTTTGATGAGCAGGATGACTAAAACAGTTCAATATAACATCAAAGAGCAGCAAAGAAGAAATTTAGTACTAATCCCCAAGCCTTTAGAAAGAATATGCAGTACAGATAAATCAAAGATCCACACCCCCCAAAAGTTCAGATCAAATACAGATTTTCATGGAGGTGGAAATACTCTGTGCTGCTGCTTTGCTTCCAGATTGCATGTGTTTAACTTTACATCTTGTTGAAGAGTTATTGCTATAAGTTATAAGTAAAAGTGCAGACACGTGACTGATCAGAAAAAGACGTGTTTGTTTCCTGTCGATACAAAGCTGTAAACACAGAGAGGAAATGGTTGCATGTTAGAAGTGTGCAAGTTGCAAGTTAGAAGTGTGATCACTGTGTGTTTCATGATCTGCAAGAATATCGTTAGACTGAGAGGACATACAAGCAGCTTTTCCTGCTCACTGAAAACTGCAGAAATACAGGTGAGTCTTGCTAGTTGCTCTGTTCACACAGGTGTTACTTCCAAAAACTTCACGTACAGTTATCTGAACAGCTGAACTAAAAGCTCTGCTCATATGTTCTGAGGAAAGATGTACAAAACTTTTTAACAGCTGAACTGCAGTATTATAAAAACATGAGTGCTACAGACATAAAATCTGAAACTGAACATTTGATACTTCACACGATAATAATCAAAAATAAAAAATGTTCCTCATTTTCATTATCTGTGGTAACACATAAATATTCAACATTCACTGTTTTCTTTATTTCTTCCCCATCAAAATACTTGGATATGACTTAATGTAAAATACAAATGTTTGCTTGATTTTCAGTGTGAGGCATGAAGATCTGAACCAGTGTGAAACTTGGTGCATTATATGTGACAGCTTAACACCTTGCTCACATTCAGATATCATCACATTTGGCACACTTCCATGTTACAATCTCTTTGTAAAACAACATGAGGAAGTGAATCCTTGGTCTTTGACTAACAGTAGACTCTATCGAGCCAGATACTTTGAAAGACGGATCTCAATGAAAAGGATTAATTTTTCAGCTTCAGGAACATGGTTGACCCAAAAAACATGACTTCGCCTTTGAACGAGACCTGTGATCCTGTCGGCACATCGGTCAACCCTTTCTTTATGCTGGTCTACAGCCTGTTGTTTCTGGTAAGTTTCAAATCTTCAGACTGTGGACTGTTATTAATTTGACAAAAGATCTTTGTGCATGTGCAAAATTCCTGTTCTCCATGCTCCGTGTCTGTTCAGGTAGGCTTACTCCTCAATGGCTTGATCCTGAAGTTTTACTTTTGTGGAGCTCAGCAGCAGGCATCAAGCAGCTTGATGGTCTACATGAAGAACCTGACAGCTGCTGACTTCCTGCTCTGCCTCTCTCTGCCACTGCGCATCAGCCACTATGGTAGCACATCAGTCATCGTTTGGCAGCTCTACTGCAGCTTTGGAGCTTCTGCCCTCTTCCTCAACATGTACGCCAGCATCTTATTCATGTGTTATGTAGCTGCCAACAGGTGAGGAGCCTTTACTGCTAATGATTACAAAAAGTGTTAATGACCACAAACGCTGTGTCCCTGACTAAATTATCAATGTGTATGCACTGTTGCACCCAATGTGACCCTGTGTCCTGTATTGAGATTCACTGCCCGTTAAACTCTCTCTTGCATCACTTCCTCCAAGGAACAGACACGTGTTGTATTTGGACAGGATTTAATGCAAAAAAGTGTGAAACTCAAATGACACAAAATACAGAAATGTCACATAAACTCAAGCTTAGATTTGAATTCTTTCTATTGACATATAAAACACATCATACTTTTCAAATCACTTTAATAATATCATATACCCTGTCTGATAATTGAACACAGGTAAGAAACTTACTCATATTGCCACTCAAAGGGATTTAATACAGTGGACGGCTTTAGATTGGAAGGAACAACCATGTCCTGCTTCACTCATGAGTAACTTCCTGTCACACTTCTAATAACTAACAGTTCCTGAAAGCAGCAACTCAGTGGTATTAGTTTCAGTATGGTAATCTCAGGCACTCTGTTGCAGCACCCCCGTGAGGATGAAGGTTGGCTGAGAAAACAGACAGTGAGTGTGATGGAGTTCAACAGAAAAGAAGCATTTATTCAGGCATTTGGAATATTTTTTTAAATACCGTTGGTTTTTGGTTTTTTACTGTTTGTTGTTTTTGTTTTTTTTTGTCTGTGTTATTTGCCAAGATTACTTTAATGATCCTAATATCACCGGAAAATCACAGAGTTGATACTGTCAGGAACAGTTGGAATTTTTTCAATCGTGTCGATGGTTGAAAGTTATGGTAATTTGACCTAAAATGACAGATTTGGCTCCACTGTGACTGATTAGTTGAAGTTGGATGCTTTGTCTTCTCTATTCAGGTATCTGAAGATCGTCCGACCTTCAGGAACTCATGTCCTGCAGTCAGTACGAACTGCCAACATTGTCTCCATGGTCACCTGGATTTGTCTCCTGGCTCCATCAGTTACTTACGGCATCATGTTTTTAATCACCCAGAAACCTCTGACCTCTATCCCCAACCACTGTGAGCTCCTCTTTAGTGCATCAATTAGTCTGATGTTTAAAATCATGCACACCTTCTCTGCTATCATCTTCCTGTTGGTGTCCATATCCCTGGTCTTATTCTACTACAGCACCTCTCGCAGGGTGTTGCAGGCACAGCAGAGGCAGCTGGCCTCCTCTGGCTCTGAGAAGCTGGTGAAGTCTCGCAGGAACATGTTGGTGCTGGTCAGCATCTTCTGTGTTTGTTTTGTGCCCTATCACCTGGCTCGACTTCCCGACACTTTCCTTTTGAACAGCTGCTCTGTGGATCCAGTGTTGTACTACCTGAAGGAGGCAGCCACCATGGTGTCAGTTTTCAACGTCTGTCTGGACCCTCTGGTTTACTTTTTCCTCTGTAAGACTTTTCGGGCCCAGGTGAGAAAGGCGTCCAGGAGGACCAACATCCAACAAGCAAACACAGAGAGTCAGAGCACTGAGGAGAAACTGAGCATCATTAAGAGCAGCAAGTCAAACCAGTGAGCTGTAAGGAAACAAAAATCAAGTCATCACAAAGGCAGGACTAGATGTTATTCCGTTTTTCTTTTTGTTTTAAGGATCAAATGAGTAATCCCAATTCTTTATAAAGCACAGGAGTTTCTGCTGAGCTGCAGTAAAAGGCTGAATCAGCCAAATTCCACCTATTAGTACAACATGTGATTTAACATGAATATACTGAACCAGTCTATGATAAACATCATACAAACAATGCATGGTGTCAACACAGTACCCCATAAAAGCCAAAGCTGGCCACCTTGAGTTTCCCTCTACCAGGTGTCTGTTTCTGTAAAAAATATTTTTGTACACACTATATTTTAACACATTTTGCTGATATAAAGACTTGGCAAGAAGTAAGGAATAAAGTAGAAATATGACAATTAAATATTTTCTGAGTTTTTACTTTTTACCCCTGAGTCACCTCAAACACACCAGCATTCATCTACAGGCAGTCCGATCATTGTTTATCTCATAATACCAGGTGAAACATTCACAGCTATTTCCTCTGAAGGAAGTTGTAACTCTTTTTCACCAGTGGTTGGAGATGGGAGGTCTAATCTGCTGAAAATCAGTAACTGTTACAATATAGGATAGGATTCAACTTTGTTGCCATTACACATGTATAAATGCAGGGTCATGAAATACAGTTTGCATCTAATCAGAAGTGCAAGAGTAGTAAGTGCAATAACACAAATGTACAGATGATCTGTATAGCATATAGATGTTCTATATTACTGTACAGATGGGCAGATATACAGATGCACCATGAACAATTATACAGATTTTTTAAATAGATGTGCTACATATAGACCAATGTACTGGTGTGAGTTAAACAGATCTACAGAGTCCTATGAGTGTACGCACCATAACAGAGACTATGCCAGTGTCCTAAACTATAACAGTAACCACTGTGAGCATATGGTGAATGTTGAGAATGAATGATAGTCATGACCATGGTCACTGGGAGGGATAGGGGGGTGTGGATGGAAAGGTTCAGCGGGAGATTGAGTTCAGTGGGGTGACATTTTAATTAATTATTGACACATTTAATTAATTATTTAATGGTGTATTTAATTAACTCATTATGGCAGTCCTGGCCCTGCGGCTGTCTTCAAGAATTTATTTTATCTGTCAGCCTCACCCATCAGGCGGCCAAGTCAGGGGGCGGGGTTCACACTGATCGAGTCATAACCATTGCTTTTGCCTGGTGCCCCCCCCCCCCCCCCCCTTTCCTCCTTGTATAAAAAGATGTTAAATGTTACTTTTAATTCAAAATTAATGCTTAACAAAGTTTAACACAAATGAACACCAGATAACAAAGAAAACGAATGGTTAAGCCTAACATGCTCAAGTGAGACATTAAACTTTACTAAAACTATGCAGTTATGAAACGTAACTTTAACCTCAGCCAAACCGATTTGCTCAATTGTAAATAAAACAGCAAAGTAAACATGACCCAACAGACAAAACCTGAGTGAATTATGTCCCGTGTTTAATCACTGAGAGCGAAAACTCAGCGGAGGTTTTAAAGCTGTGTGCCAGTGACCGGATATCAGCCGCTGATAAAGTTGGTCCGTGGTTCGAGTACTCTAGTTTTCTCAGTGTCCATCACCTCCTTTTAAATCTCGTTTGTCATCTTTAACACAGGTCAGTCACTCTGAATGAAACACAAGCTCCAGCAGCTCTGCGCTCAGGAAACAAACTACATTTACTTATCTTGTGCAGAATATTGTGCCGAAATTACGTTATATCAAGCTGCAGCTGCCCACGTTAAACTGTGACTATCACCAGGTAACGTGGGCGTCTTTCCTGAATTAGCAGCAGGTGTTAAACCGCTGACAGGTGAGGAGGATGTATGCAGAGAAGCTGAGGGTCTGTCGAGCTGATCGCTGGTATCGTGAGCATAATGTCGGCTCGTTATTTAAGTTACAGAAGCACAGAGACACAAGACCAGGCAGAAAGAGACAACCGTCACGTGAAAATGAGAATCTGCGGATGCCACATGTGGAACACACAATTCTAACCGGTTAACGTAAAAAACAGTTGGAACATCGGAGCTGTGAGCTCAGTTCATTGTCAGCTGACTGTTATCGGAGCTAGCAACATCTGGGAAAACATCGGAGGACTTTTGCAAACATGCTCTATGTTGACAACCTGATCAGATATGTAAAGATTACACCACTACATATTATTAAAGTTTAGTTTGTGACAGAAAAACAGGGTATTTTAAAACTTTATTTACAGTTTAGAGTAGGGCTGGGCGATATGGCCTAAAATTCATATCGCGATATAATTTGAAGCACGTGCGGTAACGATATATATCGCGATATATTCTTTTCTTCTGTATAACATATTTTCCACACTACAAGGCACACTTAAAATCCTTTTATTCTCAAAAATCGAGAGTGTGCCTTATTAGGGGTGCAACGATACACAAAATTCACGGTTCGGTTCGATACTTTGGTGTCACGGTTCGATATTTTTTCGATACAAAAAAAATGTTCATGCCTTTTTAATTTGTCATTTATTAAAATTATAAATATATATTTTAACTCAAAAGTACAGTTTTTAAATTTAACCCTAACCCTTGTGCGTGTTTTTTATTTTGACAGCGAATGCGCACCTGCGGACCACTTATGTGCACCCCTGGTTATTTAGCTCGTCATATTGCAGCCACAGAAATTCTTTTGTCCATGAAACCATAAAGCTGCACTTTCTTTTTGCCTTATAGTCTGATTTGTCATAACTTCTCCGTTTTGTGGTAAGCTTTACTTTGGCTGTCACTTCTTCACCCTGACCTGTCTTATTTGGCTCAGCAGAACTAAAATATATATCCTGCTGCTTTTACACACGCACTCACATAAGCTCAGCGATTCTCTGCGCGATCAACCTCTCACATGTTTAAGCTTGCTGCGGGAGATTTCACTTGTCATGTTTGCATAGTAAGCTAACAATTAATAAGACAATGTCAGAGGAATTGGTGCACAAATTATCATCACTCACAGATCAGTGCTGTCGCTCTCTATACACAGTTTGCACGATTGCAAAGTGAAAGCAAAAAAACAAGCGCAAATTCAAACGCGATTTCAATATGTCACATATTGACAGTGGCTCACCGATGCCAATGACATAATTACCCAGCTACATTTCCGAAAGAATGCAAAAGCATTGACATATATTTTCCTTCCTACAATAGCCCGACGGGCAGGGAAGAGATAGATTTTGGTAGCCCGACTGAAAAAATCGCTAGCCCCGGGACGTCGGGCTAGCGATATTGCGAGCCCTGTATCTGATTGAGGAATCACTCATCTTTGGAAAAGAGAGTTTATTACAGAGAAATGGCTCTTTCCAAAATAAAAGCTATACTATCCGCTTCTTCTGGGCTATATTCTCAGCAGCATATTAAACATATATAAGGAGAATCATGTGCTAACAGCTGTCTAAATGACTCGGCTAAAGTTAGTAGCATGCTTGCTTGTTTTTGTCTGCTTCCACTTGTCTTTGCACTAGGATGATGTCGGCGTAAATGTGCAGTCATATTCGTTGTGTTCCCACTAGTGCTTTCAGGTTAATCTCGTTGAAATGACGTTAACGCCACAACACGACAAATCTCCGTTAACGAGCTACCGCCGATCGCCCCGTGCATGGGGCTAGACGGCCAACACGTTAACGAGCTAACTGCGCTAACACACTAGTTCCCACCCATGTAATTGAGCATTGCATGGCACATCCAACATACTGTTTTACTTTAGTCCATGATGCGCTTACCTTCAGGGTCATACGTCACATGAAAACCAAAATAATTCCAAACGCCAGATCTGAATGAGGGTGGGGGAGGTTCATGTTGCACGGAGAGCTTAACTTCTGTCTCGCTAGCTTGCCCTGCGCTCTTCCTTCTGACGATGCTGTCTGTGTTGAGCGCTCAGTGGATCTGCGCTTGACAGTGCAGCCTAGGCGGAGTAGTCGAACGCAGATTCACTGAGCGCTCAACACAGACAGCATCGTCAGAAGGAAAGTTGATAAAATAAATTACAAATTTTGTATTGTTCGATACATATGCGTACCGAACCGAAAGCACTGTATCGAACGGTTCAATATCGATACGAATATCGTTGCACCCCTATGCCTTATGTATGAATTCTGGTTGTGCTTACTGACCTCGAACCCATTTTAGCTGCAGAAATCTGTTAAAAATGTTTTAGTACAACTTTGGTAAGCCGCACTGCTTGATGGATTGTCAGAGCATTATGGCTGCCGTAGTGAGGAGCTTCGCGGAGTAATCTGGGTCCAAAACTCCATCTGTTTCAGGTCCCAAAGTCAAACGAACACTGAGAGTTAAAAACGGTCTAAATTCTTTCATCTTTAATAAAATGATCAGCGTTGCTGCTTCACCAGGTGTAACAATTAAGTTTAACATCCGGGCATCCATGAAAACAGAAGTTATTAAATTTAACAGAGTTAGAAGTTAACAGGAAGTTAGCTCGCTAGTTTCCACCTAGACATTTCATACAATGTTTTGACTGAGAGATTTTTGAAACTAATTCAAACGTTCAGCTCTGCTGCCACTTCCAGCGTAAACAAAGACGGAAAACTAAACAGCAGTGGCGTTTGCAGGGTTACTGAAGTTGGACTACCTGGTATATAATGTTGTGCTACGTGATTGCTAGCGACACAGCTATGTTAGCATAACATTAGTAAAGTGAAGCTGGAGGATGAACGCCAACTTTTTTTCCACTCAATAAAAGTTAACGTGAGGGATTCAAGTGGTCAGGGACAAATGCAATTGCATAGCAGGATGCTATACACGGGCCAAACTTCAGTCAGGAGAACAACTGAGATTATTCATCCACAATACGAGGTTAGTTATTAATATACTGCAACAACATGTACAACAACAGCACTGCAAGAGAATTCAACATTAATGAATCAAAAAATATTTTATATCAGCAGCAAGTTTTCTCAAACTGCTGCATCACAGCTTTCATGCTCTGACCTGCATGTGAAATGAGATAAAAGCTCTTTATTAGTAACTTTTACAACTTCTGGCAGGTTAATGTCTGAACTTTGGAGTGAAACACACCCTTAGTTACAGGAAATAACACCACTGTCTGTAACTAAGTGAATCCACCTTAACACCACCTGTGTGTGTGTGACTGCATTACACTCCCACTGCTGGGAACCTGAACAAGAACCAGAACAAAGTCTAAAATAGAAGCTGACAAACAGCTGCACCACCGAGTGACACTTTATTTTATAAACTTCACAACAGGTTTCATGTTGTGACCTGTGGAGGTGAAAAGACACAAAACCTGTTTTACAGCTTTTGAGCTGCAGGCAGGATTGAAACACACCTTAGTTAAAAGTCAAACAGCAACATTTTCTCCTCCCCTCACGTCACTCAAATGCGACAAACCAGGAAACAGGAAGTTCCTCCTCCTCAGTGCAGAGATACGCACAGACTATCAGACTGAGCTCAGACCAAACTAGCAGCTTCCTCTGAGTGAGTCCAGCTACAGGAGAGAAAAGTGGAAAAGTCCGACACTGCTGCTTCAAGCTGCTGACGCTCCACACACTGAATGTGAGTTTGAGCAAAAACACGACTCAAAGGAAGTTTCAGTGAAGGTGGTAGAGGAGGGAGGGGAGCCAGGACTGACTGTACTTCCTGTCTGCTGTTTTCAGCTTCACTCACAGACTCAATGGCTTCCAGATCAGAGGAGGATCTCTGCTGTCCGGTCTGTCAGGAGGTCTTCAGAGATCCTGTTCTTCTGTCATGTAGCCACAGCTTCTGTAAAGACTGTCTGAAGAGATGGTGGAGAGAGAGACCAACACACGAGTGTCCAGTTTGTAACAGAAGATCTTCAAGGAATGATCCACCTTTAAATCTGGCTTTAAATAACCTGTGTGAGTCGTTCTTACAGGAGAGAGATCAGAGAGCTTCAGAGGCTCTCTGCAGTCTGCACTCTGAGAAACTCAAACTCTTCTGTCTGGACCATCAGCAGCCAGTGTGTGTCGTCTGCTGTGCCTCAGAAAAACACACCAATCACAGATTCAGACCCATCGATGAAGCTGCACAACAACACAAGAAGGAACTTCAGGAAACTCTAGAGCCCTTAAAGAAGAAGTTAAAGGTTTGTGAAGAAGTTCAAGTGAAGTTTGATCAAACAGCAGAACACATTAAGGTCCAGGCCCGACACACAGAGAGGCAGATTAAGAAGCAGTTTAAGAAGCTTCAGCAGTTTCTATCAGAGGAAGAGGAGGCCAGGCTGGCTGCACTGAGGGAGGAAGAGGAGCAGAAGAGTGGGATGATGAAGGAGAAGATGGAGGCTCTGAGCAGAGAGATAGCAGCTCTTTCAGACACAGTCAGAGCCACAGAGGAGGAGCTGAGAGCTGAAGACGTCTCATTCCTGCACAACTACAAGGCTGCAGTGGAAAGAGTCCAGCGCTGCCCCCTGCTGGATGATCCACAGCTGCCCTCAGGAGCTCTGATAGACCAGGCCAAACACCTGGGCAACCTGACCTTCAACATCTGGAACAACATGAAGGACATGGTCTCCTACACTCCTCTCATCCCGGACCCAAACACTGCTCATCCAGAACTCATCCTGTCTGAAGATCTGACCAGTGTGAGACGAGGAGGAGAGAGGCAGCAGCTTCCTGATAATCCAGAGAGGTTTGATTTTTACTACTTCAATTCAATTCAATTCAATTTTATTTATATAGCGCCAAATCACAACAAAAGTCGCCTCAAGGCGCTTCATAGATACAGAGAAAAACCCAACAATCATATGACCCCCTATGAGCAAGCACTTTGGCGACAGTGGGAAGGAAAAACTCCCTTTTAACAGGAAGAAACCTCCGGCAGAACCAGGCTCAGGGAGGGGCGGCCATCTGCTGCGACCGGTTGGGGTGAGAGAAGGAAGACAGGATAAAGACATGCTGTGGAAGAGAGACAGAGGTTAATAACAGATATGATTCAATGCAGAGAGGTCTATTAATACATAGTGAGTGAGAAAGGTGACTGGAAAGGAAAAACTCAATGCATCATGGGAATCCCCCGGCAGCCTACATCTATTGCAGCATAACAAAGGGAGGATTCAGGGTCACCTGGTCCAGCCCTAACTATATGCTTTAGAAAAAAGGAAAGTTTTAAGCCTAATCTTAAAAGTAGAGATAGTGTCTGTCTCCCGAATCCAAACTGGAAGCTGGTTCCACAGAAGAGGGGCCTGAAAACTGAAGGCTCTCCCTCCCATTCTACTTTTAAATACTCTAGGAACAACAAGTAGGCCTGCAGAGCGAGAGCGGAGCGCTCTAATAGGGTGATATGGTACTACAAGGTCATTAAGATAAGATGGGGCCTGATTATTTAAGACCTTGTATGTGAGGAGCAGGATTTTGAATTCAATTCTGGATTTAACAGGAAGCCAATGAAGGGAAGCCAAAACAGGAGAAATATGCTCTCTCTTTCTAGTCCCTGTCAGGACTCTTGCTGCAGCATTTTGGATTAGCTGAAGGCTTTTCAGTGAGTTTTTTGGACATCCTGATAATAATGAATTACAGTAGTCCAGCCTGGAAGTAATAAATGCATGAACTAGTTTTTCAGCGTCACTCTGAGACAGGATATTTCTAATTTTAGAGATGTTGCGCAAATGGAAGAAAGCAGTCTTACATATTTGTTTAATATGTGCGTTGAAGGACATGTCCTGGTCAAAAATGACTCCAAGGTTCCTCACCGCGTTACTGGAGGCCAAGGTAATGCCATCCAGAGTAAGAATCTGATTAGATACCATATTTCTAAGATTTTCAGGGCCGAGTACAATAACCTCAGTTTTATCTGAATTAAGAAGCAGAAAGTTAGCGGCCATCCAGGTCTTTATGTCTTTAAGACATTCCTGCAGTTTAACTAATTGGTGTGTGTTATCTGGCTTCATGGACAGATAGAGCTGGGTGTCATCTGCATAGCAGTGAAAATGTATGCTATGTCTTCTAATGATACTGCCTAAGGGAAGCATGTATAATGTAAACAGAATTGGTCCTAGCACTGAACCCTGTGGAACTCCATAATTAACCTCAGTGTGTGAAGAGGACTCTCCATTTACATGCACGAATTGGAGTCTATTAGATAGATATGATACAAACCACTGCAGCGCAGTACTTGTAATACCTACAGCATGTTCTAATCGCTCTAATAGGATATTATGATCAACAGTATCGAACGCTGCACTGAGGTCTAGCAGGACAAGCACAGAGATGAGTCCACTGTCAGAGGCCATAAGAAGATCATTTGTAACCTTCACTAAAGCTGTTTCTGTGCTGTGCTGAGCTCTGAAACCTGACTGAAACTCTTCAAATAAACCATTCCTCTGCAGATGATCTGTTAGCTGTTTGACAACTACTCTTTCAAGGATTTTTGATATGAAAGGAAGGTTGGAGATTGGCCTATAATTAGCTAAGACTGCTGGGTCTAGAGATGGCTTTTTGAGTAAAGGTTTAACTACAGCCAGCTTGAAGGCCTGTGGTACATAGCCGATTATTAGAGATAGGTTGATCATATTTAAGATCGAAGAATTAATTAATGGCAGGACTTCTTTGAGCAGTTTTGTAGGAATGGGGTCTAAAAGACACGTTGATGGTTTGGAGGAAGTAATTATTGAAGTTAACTCAGAAAGATCAATTGGAGAAAAAGAGTCTAACTTAATATCAATGGTACTAAGAGTAGCTGTAGATAATATTACATCTGTGGGATGATTATTGGTAATTTTTTCTCTAATGATAAAAATTTTATTTGTGAAGAAGTTCATGAAGTCATTACTAGTTAACGTTAAAGGGATGGTTGGCTCAAAAGAGCTCTGACTTTTTGTCAGCCTGGCTACAGTGCTGAAGAGAAACCTAGGGTTGTTCTTATTTTCTTCAATCAGTGATGAATAGTAAGATGTTCTGGCTTTGCGGAGGGCTTTCTTATAAAGCAGCAAACTATTTCTCCAGGCTGAATGATGATCCTCTAGATTTGTGACTCTGTCCTGGGCTCTGAGGGCTTTAACTCAGGGACTCACAGCTGGGATGTTGAAGTTGGAGACAGTACAGGGTGGGGACTGGGTGTGTCAGCAGAGTCTGTGCAGAGGAAGGGAGACAATCTGGATTATGGATAATATGGTTCTATGAAGGTAAATACTCAGCACGCTCACCATCAGCTCCTCTCACTATTCTCTCAGTAGAGAAGAAGCTCCAGAGGATCAGAGTGAATCTGGACTGGAACAGAGGAAAGCTGTCGTTCTCTGATCCTGATACTAACACACACATACACACCTTCACACACACTTTCACTCACAGGATGTTTCCATACATTAACACTTATGGTAAACTGAAGGTGTGTCCGTTGAAGGTGTCAGTGTCAGTGCAGTAGATGAGTTGAGGATGATGATGTTTCTAATGTTGTTTCCTGTCAGTGAGTTGAAGCTGTTAAACTGCAGCTGTCCTCCTGCTGCCTCGTTGTTCCAAAGCTCTTTGTTTCTCTTTTAGTTTCACTGTTTCTTTCTGTTTCTGCTGTCCACCTTTTCACATGGAAAATCATTTCACTGTTTCTCACTGAATGACTCCCCAAACTAGATTTGAAATTCTATCAAGTTTCTAATCATTACAAGTGATTCATGTTTCTATTTGATGTGTAAATGGAGATGATTTAGTTTGCTGGGATATGGACTGACATGTGTTGAATGGGAGGAGCAGTTTGTTGTTGTCTTCTTGTCTGTTTATGACAACAATAAATATGTTGTTGAAACAATGATTCATGTTTAACTCCATATATGAAATGTTTCTGATCTTTGAATTCTGTTTGATTAAAGACTTTCTTCATGACACAAATGAGATTTCAGTGTATTAATAGAACTAAATAAGCTCAGAGTTGAAAGGCTGGAGTATTATGTACGTGCTTCACTTTCAGGATCTTCAGGGGGATTCAAAGGGAAACATCAAACTGCTGTAATGAGATAAACTAGTTGGGCTGAACACACTTATCTGTAGTTTGTCTCCATCCAGGATCATCAGAATATAATGAACATGTGTGAAGAGCCACAAAATGCTGCTGCCCTCTCAGCATGATGAGCTCCAGCCTTTGTTAGCAGGACAACAGGAAACATGAGACAACTTTCAGAGACAGTAACCAACTGTGGCCACAAGATGGCAGCAGCTGATCTGAGATCCTTTATTGGACAGAAGGACTCTGCTCTGTGACGTCATCAGAGAGACGGCCTTCACGCTGATAGATCTGACGTCATGTCTGCACTGCGATGATGAAAGCTGATAAACACATTGTTATTGATCCATGAAATCACCTCTGTCCTCTCAAGTGTAGCTGTTTACAGAGCTGAAGAAGTCCTTCATCATCAAAACAGACAAACATGTATTTCCTGTATTAAGTGACGTCATCCTCACTCTGACCTCTTACATACATTCTGTTCAGTTTTCTTGCTGTAAGAAATAAAGTGTGTGAAAATAGAAATGCAGGGAAACATCCATTAATCACAGCTGAGCCGTTTGTTTCTGACTCACATTCAATGAGGCTTCAGGTGTAAATACCTCAGAAGTGTTTGTGAGTTCAGTAGAAGCAGACCCAGTCGACCATCATGGCCTCCACAGCACTACACAATGCAACAGAAAGGCCTTCATCATCTGCTGAACCACCTCTGAACCACGACGCTCTCCCTGCATCTAAAAGCTGTTAGTCAGGATGAGATGCTGCTGTGATCGCTTACAATTTACCTGTGAGACCTTTGTAAATATTGTATTTGTTTCTGGAGGAAACACCTTTAGTCTGTTTGTATTTGGAGTGCAGATCTGGGCGTCCATCACTTTAACCTGCACACGTTTAGTTATTGAGTGTAGTTGATGTTTGGCAGCATTTTATAAGTGACAGTTCATGAAGAGTGAAGGAACAGAGGACGCCTGACCATCCTACCTGTGTCAGTAAGAAGACTTTAATCACAACTTCACAACTTAACACAACTGAAACCTGAATTCAGTGTTGCATAGTTTACTAACAGTGTGTGCTGACACTGAAGTTAGCAGTTTGTTTCCTAAGAGCTGCTGGGACAAACCACAGTGACCGGCTACAGAGTTTAGTTAAGGTGGTGAGACGCCGAAAGAGAGGTAAGCGAGCCGGCGCACTCGTGCGTCTGAGGAGACGTGGACTGCGAACTGCTCTTCCTGGGATCTTCCTTTCCAATGTACGATCACTCAGGAATAAGACAGACGAACTGGCCCTGATGAGAAGCATGAACAGAGACTTTGCCTCCTCCTGTGTGTTATGTTTTACGGAGACGTGGCTCTGTGAGGACATCCCGGACAGCGCGCTCAAGCTGGAGGGCTTTCATCTGCTGCGCGCGGACCGGCAGGCCTCTCTTTCTGGTAAGACCAAAGGTGGAGGTGTCTGCTTCTACATTAATAGTGGCTGGTGCACAGATGTAACAGTGATTGCTCAGCACTGCTCTCCCTCTCTGGAATACCTTTTTATTCACTGCAAACCGTTTTATTCTCCGCGGGAGTTTGCTTCATTCAACCTGGCCGCTGTTTACATAAAGATATGATGCACCAATGCAGACCAGTTCATTGCTATTAAGAAGTTGGATATGGTTATTGTCCGTGAGAGGGGGGCAGAGAGTTCAGGAGCCTCACAGCCTGTGGATACAGGCTGTTGGCCAGTCTGGATGTTCTGGCCTGTATAGACCTGTACCTTCTCCCTGAGGGCAGCAGATGGGAAAGGTGGCGCGCAGGGTGATGTTGGTCATTGAGAGCATCCTCACTGGATGCATCACCACCTGGTATGGCAACAGCACCGCCTACAACTGCAAAGCTCTCCAGCGAGTAGTGCGGTGCTCTGAACGGATAATTGGAGGTGAGCTTCCCTCCCTCCAAGACATCTACAGGAAGCGGTGCCTGAGGAAAGCGGGGAGGATCATCAAGGACTCCAGTCACCCCAGCCATAAACTGTTCAGACTGCTTCCATCAGGAAGGAGGTTCTGCAGCATCCGGTCCCGTACCAGCAGACTGAGAGACAGCTTTTTCCATCAGGCCATCAGACTGCTGAACACGTCATAGACACCTCAGCTTCACTACTGGAACTTCAACATTATGCACTCCACACTGTATATAAATGCCACTTGTTTTGCACATATTCAACTCTGTATATTTTATATATTTTATTATTATTATTATTATTATTACTTTATTTTATTTTTTTACTATTTAATTTGTAAAAATGTGTATACACACACACACACACACACGTAGGAAAATATTTAGTATACACATCCAGAAATGCATACACTATTATATATTGTACATATATTTATTAGTTTCAGGTTGGCCATTCTTGTATTTTGCTCGTTTGTGTTGTTGTGTTTGCACATCTCTGTTGCTTGTGGGGCTCGCACACAAGAATTTCACTCGCATGTGCTGTGCCAGTGTGCCTGCACATGTGATGTGACAATAAAAAAAAAAGTGATTTGAAAAAAGTGGTCCCGCAGGATACTGTGCACCCTCCTCAGACAGCGAGTGGGGAAGATATTACTGATCCCTGGCAGACTTGTTCCAATAATTCTGCCAGCTTCTTTCACCACCCGCTGGAGTGCTTGCTGATCGGCCTTGGTGCAGCTGGGGAACCACACTAGAAATCCATACGTCAGAACGCTGCTGATGGCACAGTTGTAGAAGTTCAACATCAGAGATCTGGGAATGTGTGCGCTCCGCAGTCTCCTCAGGTAGTAGAGGCGCTGTTGGGCCTTCCGTGCAACTGAGGTGATATGGTTGCCCCAGGACAGGTCCTCGGTCACAGTTACCCCCAAGAATTTAAAACTGCTCACCTTCTCCACCGCCTCACTGCCAATGAAGAGAGGCAGATGGTTGTTATGACCCTTCTTCCGGAAATCTACAATGATCTCCTTGGTCTTTTTGGTGTTTAAGACCAAGTTATTGTCGTGGCACCATGACTCTAGTTGTTGCACCTCTGTCCTATAGTTTGTCTCATCATTGTTGGATATAAGTCCGAGCACTGTAGTGTCATCTGCAAACTTAACAATGAGATTGGACGCGCAGGAGGAAATACAGTCATGGGTGAAGAGAGTGTATAGCAGAGGGCTCAGGACACACCCCTGAGGGGCACCGGTGTTGACCACAAGGGTGGAAGAGGTGTTCTTACCCACTCTGACACTCTGTCTACGGTTAGTGAGGAAGTCCACAATCCAGTTGCACAGAGAGGAGTTAAGTCCCAGTTGGTGGAGTTTGGGATGGAGTTTGTATGGCCGGATGGTATTAAAAGCCGAGCTGTAGTCTACAAAGAGGAGCCGTGCATAGGTGTTCCTGTGTTCCAAGTGCTTCAGTAATGTGTGCAGCACTGTGGCGATCGCATCCTCGGTTGACCGGTTCTCCCTGTATGCAAACTGGTGCGAGTCCAGAGATGGTGGAAAAGCAGCTCTGATGTGTTGAATGACCAGTCTCTCCAGGCATTTGGCGGGAATGGGGGTGAGTGCCACAGGTCTGAAATTGTTCAGGCATGTGACATTTGACTGTTTTGGGATGGGAACGATGGTTGCTGCTTTGAAACAGGATGGTACCAGTGAACAGGACAACGAGGTGTTATATATAGAGGTGAAGACGTCCGCCAGGTCCGCAGCACAGTCTTTTAGCACCCGGCCCAGCACTCCATCTGGCCCGGCCGCCTTCCTGGTGTTAATGCTCCGGAACACACGCCTCAGCTCATGAGTGCTCAGGACTGGAGCAGGATCGGTTGAGGGGAGAGGGGACAGGACAGGGTCGGTGTTCTCCCTATCAAAACGGGCATAAAAGAGATTTAGATCCTCAGCCAGAGTAGAACTGTCGGCTGAGGGTGATGGTGTTCTTCTTTTGTAGTCCGTGATAGCCCTGATGCCCTCCCAGACCTGCCTTGGGTTTGTGTTGTTCTCAAACCTGGCCTCGATACGCCTCCTGTGGTGCTGCTTGGCAGTCTTGATGCCTCTTCTCAGGTTGGCCCTGGCAGCACTGTATGCCTCCTGGTCCCCGGATTTGAAAGCGTTGTTCCTCGTTCGAATAAGTTGTTGAACTCCGTGTGTCATCCAGGGTGGATTATTAGGGAACACACGGAATCGTTTCCAAGTTGTTACATTGTCCACACAGAAACAGATGTAGTCCAAGACAGTGGAGGTGTAACTGTCCAATGCGACACGATTGTCAGTGTCCTGCACCTTGAATACATCCCAGTCTGTGCAGTGGAAACAGTCCTGAAGCATCGGAATAGCATCCTGCGGCCATGTTCTCAGGGTTTTGGTTGTAATCCCAGTGCTCTTGATCTTTTGTGTGTATATTGGGTGTAGCAGAAGGGAGAGATGGTCTGACAGACCCAGGTGGGGATAAGCCTGGGCTCTGTACGCATTCGCCATGTTGGTGTACACCTGGTCCAACGTTCTATCTCCTCTGGTAGCACACTTCACATTATGGTGGAAATTGTGAAGTACAGATTTCAGGTCCGCGTGGTTAAAATCCCCAGCCGCAATAAAGACACTGTCCGGGTGTGCTACCAGGCTGTTATTGATGCTGCTGCTCAATTGTGCTAACGCTAGCTTAGCATTAGCATCTGGTGGAATGTAAACAGCGCAGATGTAAACGGCAGAAAATTCCCGAGGGAGATAGAATGGACGGCACTTTAACACCAACAGTTCTACCTCTGTACTGCACAGTCTTTCCGTTACCGTGACGTTCGTGCACCAAAAGTTGTTAATATAGATGCACAGCCCCCCGCCAGTCTTCTTACCCGAGTCCGCAGATCTGTCGGCTCGATAGGCGGTGCGGCCTGCTAGATCAATAGACGCATCGGGAATGGCGCTGTCCAGCCAGGTTTCAGTGAAAATCATGCACGAACAGTTATTAAAAGGCCGTCGAGTGGCGATCTGCAGTCGTATTTCATCCAGTTTGTAACGGATTGAACGGGCGTTGGAGAGGAATATGATCGGGAGTGGTGGTTTAAACGGACTAGTCTTTAGCCGTGCCCACAGGCCTCCCCGCCTGCCTCTCTTCTGCCTCCGCTCGCAACGTCTCCTCCTGCGGCTTGCTGTTGCGGGTAGCCCCGGGGGTTGCTTAACGATCTCCGGGGGGATGAGATACTTGGATGTTAGTTGAAGATCTCCACGGCTTAGTTGTAGTAGATCATCTCTGTTGTATTGAAGTAACCCCAGACTGTGTGAAATAATACACAGTACCACCAAAAGTGCAAAAGTGTAGGAGCTCCGGGCCGCTGCGTCTGTGCGCGCCGCCATCTTGTTTACTAGTCACCTACAGAGAGGCCAAGTACAGGTTCACTAAAGAAGTGGACATTGCAAAACACCAGCACTCTGAGAAGATGCAGCAGCAGATCTCAGAGAATGACTCGGCCTCTGTGTGGAAAGGTTTTAGGAATATCACCAACTACAAGCCTCAAACCCCCCACTCCACTGACGACTTGCTCTTGGCCAACACCCTCAACGACTTTTACTGCCGTTTTGACGAGCCATCAGGCAGCCTTCACACCTCCAACGGCCCCAACAATAGAGACACTTTGGACACTCATTCCCCCACCTCTCCCCCCTCCATAGAGCCATCACCACCTTCAAACACTTCACCTACAACACCCCCCTCCTCACCCCACACAAAAGAGGATTTCACACCACCTCCTCCCACCACAACTCTTCATATTCATGAAGCAGATGTGAGGAAGCAGTTTAAGAGTCTGAATGCTCGAAAAGCTCCCGGCCCAGACGGCGTGTCTCCTGCCACCCTCAGACACTGTGCAAACGAGCTGGCCCCAGTGTTTTCTGGCATTTTTAACTCCTCACTGCAGGCATGTCATGTGCCTGCCTGCTTCAAGTCCTCTACCATAATCCCTGTCCCCAAGAAACCTAGGATCACTGGACTAAATGACTACAGACCCGTGGCTCTGACATCTGTGGTCATGAAGTCATTTGAGCACCTGGTTCTCTCCTATCTCAAGACCCTCACGGCCCCCCTCCTGGACCCCCTGCAGTTTGCATACAGAGCCAACAGGTCTGTAGATGACGCAATCAACATGGCCCTACACTTCATCCTTCAGCATCTGGACTCCCCAGGAACCTACGCCAGGATCCTGTTTGTGGACTTCAGCTCTGCCTTCAACACCATCCTTCCAGACCATCTCCGAGGCAAGCTTTCCCAGATGAATGTGCCTGATCCCATCTGCCGGTGGATCACTGACTTCCTGACGGACAGGAAGCAGCATGTGAGGCTGGGAAAGAATGTCTCGGACTCCCGGACCATCAGCACCGGCTCCCCTCAGGGCTGTGTTCTGTCTCCTCTGCTCTTCTCCCTGTACACCAACTGCTGCACCTCCACCCACCAGTCTGTCAAGCTAATCAAGTTTGCAGATGACACCACCGTCATTGGGCTCATCTCGGACGGGGATGAGTCTGCCTACAGGAGGGAGGTTGAACGTCTGGTGTCCTGGTGCAGCCACAACAACCTGGTGCTGAATGCCCAGAAGACAGTGGAGATTATTGTGGACTTCAGGAAGCACACAGCCCCACTCCCCCCCATCATCCTGACTGACACCCCCATCACCTCTGTGGACTCATTCCGCTTCCTGGGTACCACCATCACCCAGGACCTGAAGTGGGAGCCCACCATCACCTCCGTCATCAAGAAAGCCCAGCAGAGGATGTACTTCCTGAGGCAGCTGAAGAAATTCAACCTGCCAACACGGACGATGATGCAGTTCTACACTGCAATCATCGAGTCCATCCTCACCTCCTCCATCACTGTGTGGTACGCTGGAGCCACTATCAGGGACAAACAGAGACTGCAGCGTGTTGTGCGCTCTGCTGAGAAGGTGATTGGCTGCAGACTCCCATCTCTGCAGGACCTGTACACCTCCAGGACACTGGGGCGTGCAGCTCGGATCTCAGCTGACCCTTCTCACCCTGGACACAGTCTGTTTGACCTGCTCCTCTCAGGCAGGAGGCTCCGGTCCATTCGCACCTGAACCTCTCGCCATAAGAACAGTTTCTTCCCCTCTGCTGTTGGACACATGAACAATAACCGTATGACTGTTCCCACCACTAACACATGACCCTACACTGTGTTCACTGCATCATTCCATGTTTGGCACTGATCACCACCTGCACTCATGTATATATCTATCCACTTAGCACTTTTAATTCTTATTCTTATTTTTATATTTTTATGACAGTATGTTTGCACTGAAGCACCGCAGCAATTTCCTAATGTTGTAAACCTGCTCAACATTTGGCAATAAAACCCTTTCTGATTCTGATTCTGATTCTAACATGTGACCTGTTGAATTATTTACAGGGATTTATTTTTCATTTAAAGCATCATTTGTGAAGTTTTTATGAAGTTTACTTCTTTTATGTTTTTTGTGTAACGTTTAGATTGTCTTCTCTTGTGTTTTAACTCTTCAGGTTTCCTGTAACAGAGATGTAAACCACCGTTTTCTGATGGTGCTGCACTGTGACATAAACACGGCCACTTTATTAGGCACACCTTGCTGACTGCAGGTTATAACCCCTGCTGGAAACATCCCCACAGATTTGGATCCTTATTGCCATGACAGCACCACACAGCTGCTCCAGATGCTGCAGGATGCTGGTCAGGGCTCTAACAGTGAAACTTTACTGAAAGTAAGAAACCTGAGAGGAAATAAACTTTGACTTTAGTAAGCTGAGCTCTGAAGCTGTGATGGAGCTCAGTCGGTGTGAAGGCGGCTGCTGTGTAACAAACGTTTGTCTGAGGTGCTGCGACTGATCGTGGTCATGTTTATTTAAAGAAGTCGGTGATGAAGCAGGCTGTGCAGTCCGAGCTCTTCATCAGTTAACAGTCCTCCAGAGCTGCTGCAGGGAGCTGACTGTCCTCCAGGTGGCGCTAAGTGAACAAAGTCCAAAGAAATAAACTTGGACTGTTTTTTGATGCCTAAATAAAATGTAAATAAACTTTATAGATACATTTGAAACCAGCTACTCTGTGACTTTACACACTCACACAGTAACAGAGCTGATTCCTGATTGGAGCAGCACAGAGTTAGACTTCTTTTCTGGCTGTGGATTGGTTCGTCAGGATTTCCCCCTTTACAGGTTTAAAAACAATCTCTGTTTTCAGGTAACTTACTGGGTTACTGCACATGCTCACACCTTTTCAGCACAACAGGTGCAGTTTGGTGTTTTACTGCCTCCTGCTGGAACAATGATGGCAGCTCTCAAGACTTTATTGGTTATTGTCATTTCGTGTTACACAGCCTGAAACGAAATACTGTTCCTCAGCAGCCTCTACAGTGCAATAACCAATATATTTTAAAAAGAATAAATACAGTTTAAAGGGAATAAGTTTAAAAAAGAGCAGCAAAAAAGGCATAAATAGCTTAAAATCTAAGTTCTAAAAAAACCTCCAGTTTTTATTAATATTTTATTATTTATCAAATTATTATAAACTAAAAATATTTTTTACGTGATGAACGACTTCAGTGCTTCGTCCATGACCTCCTGAAGGTAAAGGGCCCAAAGAGCCAATCAGCAGCTCTGAAACAGGAAACATGACTCATGGAGAAGTTCACAACAGTTTCCGCTGCCAATTGTACTCATCACCATGGAGACTGTCTCCAAGGTGGAGGCAGAGTGACAGTGTTGTAGATGCTGCATTTTGAAGCCTCAGTGTTTATATTTTTGTTCACAGCCATGTAGACAGAGAGGCAGAGAGAGACAGTGCTGTCACTGAGCTACATGTGTCAGAGCTCAGATGAGGCCCACACATGTGTGTTATCTGTTGTTGCTACACACAGTTAAGATATGGAACATGTGAACATGAGACATATGAAGAGACTGAACAGATAAAATGTCCTTTATATCCATCAGTGACTTTTTATTCTTTTAAACTTGTGCTGCTTCTTTTTGACTCGAGTTAGTGTGACACTGATGGAGCTTCTTGCTGCAGTGTGTTTGGGTGTGGCTGATAACACTGGTCATCAATGTTCCCTCTAATTTTTCACGTGTCTGAGCGAACACACAAACTCCCTGAGCGTCCCTTGAACCACTGTGAGCCACAGCAGACGTGTGCACTGTGGTCACGCCAGCATCTAATCCATCCAAGTTACATGTTTATTAAAATAATCAAATTACAACATTTACATTTATGTTAGACTACTTTTAATTAACTGCTTTAGCCCACTTACAATGAAAATTTAAAAAAATCTTGTTCATGACCTGTAGCATGTTGACACTATTGGAAGTAAAAATAACTTGAACTCCAATTTTGAAAACACAACTTTTAAAGCTCTGACTTGAATTATGAGTCTGAGTCTGTGGTCTGGGAGAGAGTCTGTAACTCTGTCTGCAAAATACAGGAAATAAAGACCAATGTTGAGCAATTAATTACATAATTACTTCTTCAAAAAAGTAACTGAGTTTGGCAAACAAAGTTTTTTGCAGCTATTTTTTTTAATGCAGCCAAAGCAGTTTTTTAAACAAACATTTCAAACTATTTACAGAACAATCAGCTGTTCTGCATCATTGTGATTTACATGTGAAGCTTTAATTCAGAGCTTAATAAATACTTATCATCAATATAAACTTACAATATTAAACCTTGAGGCAACTGTTGTTTTTATGTGGAGCTATAAAAATTGAATAAAAAGTCAGACTGCATCAGAGGTGTAAGCATCACAGCAGATGTCTTTGTGTCAAAGTAACTCAGGATGAAACACAGAAGAACATTAAGGAGATTTTCCTGGCCTGACTTTTAATTGCAGATAACCTTAAAAATATTCTGCAGTAGATCAAAAAACTGACAAAAGCCATGAATTAACATGTGAACATTACCTGATGCTGTTGAAGCGAAGCAGAGCAAAGTTATAGAGGTTTTATTAGAGACACAGCTAAGAGTTTTGCAATTTAAAAAGTTTAAATCTCTTCAGTATTGAACTGGAGAAATGAGACTTTCTTGTCAGCGGTCATTTTTGAGAAAACCACAGTAGGCTGCAATCGAATACTGCAGAAAACAGAGATTCGAGATGTGAAACTGTTCTTGAAATACAAAGAGAGAGAGAGCTGTGCAGGAAGTGTGATTTTATTGTGGTGGAAGCAAAACAGCAAAAGTAAGAGGGAATTACGATGTTTCTTACATGTGACGTGTAGTTTTGATCTTCTTTTGCTGCTGGTTTGGTGAATTTTGGATGGAGAGAGACAAAACCTGCAGCATCAGAGTCTGTGTTATGTTGGCTTTTGGCACTGATGGTGTGTCCACGTATGTATGTATGTATGTATGTGTGTGTGTGTGTGTGTGTGTGTGTGTGTGTGTGTGTGTGTGTATGTATGTATTAGGGGTGCAACAATACTCGTATCGATACAGAACCGTTCGATACAGTGCTTTCAGTTCGGTACGCATATGTATCGAACAATACAAAATTTTTAACTTATTTTATCAACTTTCCTTCTGACGATGCTGTCTGTGTTGAGCGCTCAGTGGATCTGTGCTCGACAGTGCAGCCCAGGCGGAGTAGTCGAACGCAGATTCACTGAGCGCAGGGCAAGCTAGCAAGACAGAAGTTAAGCCGAATGTGTATTTATGAAGACGATTTGTGAGACTGGTAAACTTACCTTTGTTCGTACGATGGTCTTTACTTTCTACGGTGCATTTCAAGGTCCTGTACCCAAACTGGGGATTGTTGCAATGACCTGAAGTTACTAGACTTCATGAGTTTATGCACTCACTCCAAGAAGCGTATAATTATAAATATGAGCGTGGTGAAAGTTGGGCAGCACGCTAACGTATTTTGTCCCTCTGTGTGCTTGTGAGGGTCTGACCCTTTCACTGGTTTGATTTTTTTCCTCGTATCTTTTCTTTGACTTTTCATCAAGTCTGTCTTTGTACGGACCGGCATTGTTCTCCTTCGTTTTGTACATTCCTTTTTGGGGGGCAAAGAAAAAACAAGAATTTATTGGAACCGAAGAATGAACGTTTTGCGGCGCTGCAAATGTTTGCATTTGATGCAGGTACTTGGATTTGCCACGAGTTCCCGGCATGCAATGCGCAAAAGTCACGTGGTCTGTCAATCGCTATTGAGCATTGCGTGGCACATCCGACATACTGTTTTACTTTTGTCCATGACGCGCTTACCTTCAGGGTCATACGTCACATGAAAACCAAAATAGTTCCAAACGCCAGATCTGATTGAGGGTGGGGGGGGTTCAATTTGCCATGTTGCAAGGAGACCGTTTATTAATAGGACATCGTCATAAATACACATTTGTTAACCGTTTATTAATATAACCTTTGAGCTCAACGGTAATTAATTAGTAGTGGAAATAATTTCTGGTTCATCACAGAAATGTAGCAGTGACAATAATATTGTATGCTGTAATCGCACTGGACAATTAGTGATACAAAACAACTGTTTTATCCTGTGAATAAAAGTATATGTTTTTGTCAATGTACCATGGTAATAACAGAAGCGAAACACAATATTGTGTCAGGACAATTTACTATTTATGCACAATAAACATAGAAGCATAGCGCGACAATTTCTGTTCAGCGCCAGACTTGCTTGTAACCTATATCACCAGTTATGTTAAGAAAAATGACGCATTAACTACAACAAAACTCTGACCTTTGTGGGAATGCTTGGAGCAGACTAACCTGTGAGCTGGAGAGTTCTGGGACGTTATATTTGATCTTTGAATGGCTGCAATCCAGTCGCCTCTTTGTTACTTCGGAAACATGGCTCGAACAATTTCTCTTCAACGACGTAATCCGATAACAACCGATCTCTTTACCCGTCGGCTTCCCATGGCTGTCATGCGACCGGCTATTGCAGTTAATAATACAACAGCTTCTTGCCATTTTTGTGTTTCTTTTTATTGCTGCAAAACTGATTTCAATTGAAAGCCTGCGTGCGCTAGTACCTCTTGCCACGAGTTCCCAGAATTCTTTGCGGTTTTACCCCTGAATGACGTCACATTTTCAATCTCTATTACATGGGTGGGAACTAGTGCGTTAGCGCAGTTAGCTTGTTAACGAGTTGGCCGTCCAGCCCCACGCCCCACGTCCGCGGTAGCTCGTTAACGGAGATTTGCCGTGTTGTGGCGTTAACGTCATTTCAACGAGATTACGTAATGCTGACAGCACTAGTGGGAACACAACGAATATGACTGCACATTTACGCCGACATCATCCGAGTGCAAAGACAAGTGGAAGCAGACAAAAACAACAAGCACGCATGCTACAAACTTTACCCGAGTCATTTAGACAGCCGTTAGCACATGATTCTCCTTATGGGGACCTGATATGTTTAATATGCTGCTGAGAATATAATCCAGAATAAGCGTCTAGTATAGCTTTTATTTTGGAAAGAGCCATTTCTCTGTAATAAACTCTCTTTTCCAAAGATGAGTGATTTCTCCATCAGATAGATTTATTATTTTATCCCTTTGTTGTTTCAGCAACATTAAATTTAAAAACTGTACGTTTGAGTTAAAATATATATTTAAATGGTAAATGGCCTGCATTTGTATAGCACTTTTCTAGTCCATAGGACCCAAAAGCGCTTTAGACTACATTCAGTCATTCACACACTGGCGATAGCAAGCTACATTGTAGCCACAGCTGCCCTGGGGCGCACTGACAGAGGCGAGGCTGCCGGACACTGGCGCCACCGGGCCCTCTGACCACCACCAGTAGGCATGGGGTTAGTATCTTGCCCAAGGATATATGGCATGCAGCCAGGAGGCAGCCTGGGATCGAACCACCGACTTTTTGATTAGTGGCTGACCTGCTCTGCCACCTGAGCTACAGCCACCCCATATCTATAATTTTAATAAATGACAAATTAAAAAGGCATGAACATTTTTTTTTTGTAGAAAAAATATCGAACCGTGACACCAAAGTATCGAACCGAACCCTGAATTTTGTGTATCGTTGCACGCCTAGTATGTATGTATGTCCGGTGAAGGATCCAAGCTTTAACCTGAGATTTTGGCCTTTCTGAGAAAATACATTTATATTTAAGAATCAATTTAGTATTTAATGACTTGATATCATGTTATTCAAGCTAAAAACCCTCCCCTACTAATAAGTCATCAAAATTGCAACACACGCAGCTCTGACCTTCTTGTGACCTCATGTGACCACATCTAACAGGGCTTAAAAACATCACTGTCAGAACAAAGTATGGTGTTAACCACAGGATCCACTGCTTTCTCTCACCAAGGCTTGAGTATTTTTCATCCTGAGCGTATCTTCAAGTTTCTAGTGTTTTGCATTAGTGTTTGTAATGATGATACAACAAATGGTAAATGGCCTGTATTTGTATAGCGCTTTACTGGTTCCTAAGGACCCCAAAGCACTTTACACATCCAGTCATCCACACATTCACACACAAGGTGTGCTTTAGACAAAGCCCACACAGAAGTAATTCACTACAGTATGTCTGGTTTAAAAAAACAAACATGGCAATATCACATAGACCAGGCATTCATACCAAGACCTCAGGAACCTTTTAGTTTTGTAAACAGTTCACACCACACTTAACACATTACCACAGGAACCAACGAGCCAGTGTAGTCTGCAGAAGAGGTGAGAAAATCAATCACTCACACATTTTAAGTCCAATATTTCTGTCAAACATTCTTGGGGATCTTGTGTGATACTGGTATCGAACCAATACCACACACTACAACAAACGGGTCTCGGCCTTTAATATGTACAGAAACATCCCAGAAACATTTATGTAAAAGTGGAAGATGCTGATAAATCCTATGTGTTTCTATACTTGATGCATTGCTCATAGATATCAATTTCAAGTGAATTCAAGTGAGACTTCAGTCTTATAACACAGAAAGTGTGTGTTTCCTGTTTCTGCTTGTGACCTTGAACAGTACATCCTCAGTCATAACCACAGTTAGTCAGACAAACACCAGTGGAAATAAAACCCTTATAAAGTGGAAGTGGTTCTGCATCTTGAACAGAGGCACCAATATTAATTTTAATAGCATTAGCATACTTAATATTGTTTGAGTGAAGTGTGCCGCAAAAAATAACCTAAAGTGATTTTCTAAGATTAAACATTAAACGTTTTAATATGTATCAACTTAACTGTAAAGTAGCAAATAAGGTGAATATCATTACATAAAATGCTTCATACAGTCTTGTTAAGAGCTTCTGGGGATGCCCTTGATGGTTGAGCTGATATTGCTGTCTCAGTCAATGCATCAAGCACAGGTGGTAATGACCAGGTTGATTGACTTATCAACAAACTTAAAAAAAGAGAGGAATCAATAAGTTAAGATACCATATTCTTTACATACTGTGGTAAATACTTGTCACGGTTTTGCAGCAATGGTGCAAACCTGTGGCTATTTTCAGGAAGCAGATGCGTGAGAAAAGTATTACTGAACAGTAATGACACCAGTAGCATTTTGTCCAGACGGCCACAAGAAAGAAAGTCAGTCCAGACGTGTGGGCACAGAGAAAGTTTGGATTTATTTAACTGTTTAATGTAACTTCTTTCTGTCTGTGTTTTCTGTATTCATTTAACCTTTAGGTTTGATTTGCCGTAAACCAAGTGAGAAAGTATGTGGAATGGACATAACTGCCAAGACATCTTCACTGAGGGAGAGCATTTGTTATGAAGGGAGAAATCCATCCATCCAGCCAAGAGGTCTCTTTAGCCCATGGTCTCCTCTTGGTAAGACATGCCCAGAATACCTTGCCCAGGAGGTGCCTGGTAAGGATCCTAATCAGATTTCTGAACCACCTGAACCAACTAGGAGGATGATTGGCAGCTCTACACTGAGTCCTTCTGATATGAATGAACTCTTCACTCTGTTCCTGGCTCATTCAAATATCTGACGTCACAGGAAGCAACCCTCTGATCCACTGGGAAACACCCAGAGTGCAGGCAGCAAGCCTACAAGAATACCCACCACGTTCTGCTGTATAAATGACATTTTAACCAGGGAAACTATGAGTATGACTCATGTCTCACTTCTTAAGTGGACATTACAGGAACAGCAGCTTTTGGCAGTTCAGTGTTGTCTTCATGACGCTTGATACTAAGCTGTTTAGAAGATGGGTGGATTCACAGAGCAGCTTCAAATAGACTTTGTGACTTGGAGTAATGAGCTCTCACCCTATGTTCCAGGAAGGAGCAAACTTATACCAGGTAGGTAAGAAAGATGTGCTGAAACCTATCAGCTACAACTGGCAGATTATTATATCCATATTATATTAATCCCCACTTTATTCCTTTTATAAAAGCATTCGATGGCTTCTAATGTACAGCTGGCTGTTTCATGTCTCAGTTCCTGCTTGCAATTATCTTTTGTTTTTTTCAAAGTTTGGTGTCAGAACAAGAGAATCTGAATCCTGTTTCATTTCTCCCCCTGTTTACAAACACATTAACATAATGTGCTACACCAGACAAAGGATTTCTTCTTAAATGCCTTTAAAAAATATTTTTTTATGTTCTTTTTGGCACATCCTCCTCCCCCCCACCACCGTGTGGTTTCTTTAACAGGATGTTGTCGCCACTTTTGCTACAAAACGGTCAGTGAAACTGCAGCGTGCAGACGCTATGAAGGCAATTCTGCTTCTCCTCTGTAAGTACAGAACAAAAATTAACAAACAAAACTTCTTGTCACACAATACTGCAAAAGTACTGTAGATTAAAATGCACAGAGGTGTGTTTGAGTTCTTTGTTGATGTATAACTCGTTATAACGTATAACGTTGTTTTTGCTGCACACAGTTCTGTGACAGACTGAATGGCTGTATTATGAAAGTTTAAAGTTATCAGATGTCTTAAAGTTAAGAGTTGCAAATGAAACTTAGTGATTTCATGTTTGTGTCGTATGACTGAGAGTTTTTAGGAACACTTACACACTGTGTGGTTTGACTTTGACTTTCATATCAGTGTTGAGCACCTGCCGGACGTCAGCCCAGAGTCGTGGTAAGATTCAAGCCTGTTTATGTCTGTGTGTGTGTGTCTGTGTGTCTGCATGTGTGTGTCTATGTGTGTGTGTGTCTGTCTGTGTGTCTGTCTGTGTGTCTGTGTGTCTGCATGTGTGTGTCTGTCTGTCTGCATGTGTGTGTCTGTGTGTCTATGTGTGTGTGTGTCTGTGTGTGTCTGTCTGCGTGTGTGTCTATGTGTGTCTGTGTGTGTCTGTGTGTCTGCGTGTGTGTGTCTGTGTGTCTGTGTATGTGTGTGTCTATGTGTGTGTGTGTCTGTGTGTGTCTGTCTGCGTGTGTGTCTATGTGTGTCTGTGTGTGTCTGTGTGTCTGCGTGTGTGTCTGCATGTGTGTGTCTGTCTGTGTGTCTGCATGTGTGTGTCTGTGTGTCTGTGTATGTGTGTGTCTATGTGTCTGCATGTGTGTGTGTGTGTGTGTGTGTGTGTGTCTATGTGTGTGTGTGTGTGTGTGTGTGTATGTGTCTGCGTGTGTGTATGTGTCTGCGTGTGTGTGTGTCTGTCTGTGTGTCTGCGTGTGTGTGTCTGTCTGTGCGTCTGCATGTGTGTGTCTGCATGTGTGTGTGTGTGTGTGTGTGTGTGTGTGTGTGTGTGTGTGTCTGTGTCTGTGTGTCTGTGTGTGTCTGTGTGTGTGTTATAGAATGTCATTTGCATTTCATCAGTGTTTTAGACAAAGTGAACTTTTTGACTGAAAGCACTGAGATGTTATTGTAAACATTTTCTTCTCTAATCTAAAGATCTTCAAACTGAACCTCACCAACTGTTTCCTGCCTGCAGAATCAGGCTTTTCTTCCTAATGACACCAACACAGCTCCTAAAGCAAAATGCTAAAGCCCAATGTTTTCATTGCATTTTCTGCTCCTTTATGATTCATATTTACACATTGGAAATAACAGTCAATCATTTAAAAACAACCACCATCATCACCAAACAAAACTAAACAAGTCAGTTGCCTCACTGATGAAGGTCCCTTAGCTCCCCTAGCTGTTACAGTATCTTTTACCAAATCAAGCATTCTTATCGTAGCCTTAGCTCAACGCAGACGCATGTTTGCCCCTTGGTAACCAGAGATCTGTAAGACAACATGTCACACAGCAGATAAATGTCCGATCAGAACAAATAGCTGCCTTACTTTACTGTTTATTACTGCTGTGGGGCAACATAACACATGAGTTTTATTCATTACATTTCTTCTGTGTGTGTGTGAAGTGAAGCACACCATCATCAGATCTCTCAGACTCATTATGGTAACGACAGCAATTGCAAAGCTCAGTTGTTACACTGTTTCACTAACTTGGTAACTCTCTGGGTTTTTTATTAATTCATTGAGTGCATTTATTCACTTTGGCTAACATCTGGTCTCAAATAATAACCCCTCAGAAACAGCACTGAGCTGAAAAATCAGAATTTGAGCATTTTTATTCAGCAAATGTTCAGAAAGCCCAAAAGAACCACATGCTTATCTTATTTAGGCCATTGCATGTGGGGGGAAACAGGAAGTCAGTCGACTTAGGAGGCACGGCTCTCATTGGTGCAGGTTCAACAGAGAAAGGCGCGTTTTCTTTAGGCCAAAGTTTGCATGAGTTTACATGACACCAGAGTTTGTAGTGGAGGAAGCTTTCTCAGCACGGGGTCGACTGTTCAACTACTGTTCACACGTAGGATGGTAACAATGTAAAGTGCCTTAAAAACCACACATTTACTACACTCACCGACTGTTTGTGGATCTGAGTGGATTATGTAGAGATGTTGCTGATGATGTGTTTTTCTCTCCAGGTATGATGGTACATTTCTCACTGATTTTTTTACCAGATCCCAGCTCGTTTTGTTTGTTATTTTGGCCTTTGTTCACCCCAGAGTCAAAGCTTTCAGTTTAGTAACTTGTAAATTTGTTTCTGGGTATAACTTTGGGGACCACGGCAGGGTCACCTTCCTTTTAAACACTTATGCTGTGCTCTGTCAATTGTGTCTCTGTCTCTCTCAGCCTCTTTGAAGGTCACTCCCAACTGGTCCCAGTTTTTCGAGTACGAGCACATCAGTCTGAGCTGTGAGCGGATCGCCTCCGGTGAATGGACAGTGTGGCGATCCCCAGCGAAAAAAGGGTCAGTTTACTGCTCAAATAACTAAAATCACAAAACTGGCATGTTAAAGGAAGAGCACTCTTTATGTTTCACTCAGCTAATTCATCCTTTCAGTTGCTGTTGTGCAGGAAGAAAATCATTTCTACCAAGATGTTTTCAGTGTCTAAACCTGATAGAGTCATTTTCAGTGAATTAACCTAACTGCAGACCGAAAGCAAATAAAAGGAGATGTTAAAGAAAAGCAATCAGCAAAACAAAGAGCAAATTCCAGCGGTCTCATAACAACCTGCTGACAAACTGATATTTGACTGGTGATTCAGAGCACCAAAGTACTTTATGGGTGACAGTGAGAGTCAGCAGGCATCTGGCAAAATGCCTGGTTTGAGAATTTCTTGCATAATTTACAACCTTGGACTGTAAAATGATCCCAGTATAGTACTGAATTAGATAATTAGTTTATTCATAAGTCGTCTAAAAATGAAGTTGAGATTCAGGTTAACACAAACGATGTTTCTCAGGTTGAAAGTGTCTGACTGCACATCAGGCTGGGGTATTCAAACTTCCTCTACCTGTGAAATTAAGAGAGTCACACATTCAGACTCCGGGGTTTACTGGTGCCAGTCCACACACGGTCACAGCAGCAACGCCATCAGCATCACTGTCAATGGTAAGATTCATTAAACTGCATTTCAGCATGCCTGAAGGAGAAGCTACATAACTCCTGCTTCCTGTTTCTATGAAATTTAATGTGACTCATTCATGTGTGAATCAGCTCTTCTCTCTCCAATAGACTTTTGCAACATTTGCAACTTTACACGTTAGTGTTTTACAGGGAACTAGTTGTGATAAAGGGAAGCACATCAATATAAACCAAAAAGGTTTAGTTCAGTTAAGTGGACTCATTTTTATACACAACTTGCTTCATTCATTCGGGCCGATCGTGGCTCAAGAGTTGGGAGTTCCTCTTGTAATCTTAAGGTTGCCGGTTCGAGCCCCGGCTCGGACAGTCTGGTCGTTGTGTCCTTGGGCAAGACACTTCACCTGCCGCCTACTGGTGATGGCCAGAGGGGCCGATGGTGCAATATGGCAGCCTCGCTTCTGTCAGTGCGCCCCAGGACAACTGTAGCTGCCTCCACCAGTGTTTGAATGTGAGAGAATGAATAGTGGAATTGTAAAGCGCTTTGAGGGGTCCCGAAAAGCGTTATATAAATGCAATCCATTATTATTCTCCCATTAACACAAGCACTATTGACTAACTTGATATTTGGCATTGAGACTGGTGCAGTCAGGGATTGAACCACCAGCCTTTTGGTTGGTGGTCTGGCTCAGGGCTGCGGCTCCAAACAAGCCACACTTTTGCAGTCTAACATTAAAGTCTGTGAGCTGTAGCTCTTTGATGTGTTTCTGATCAGCAGCGACCTGCTCTACTTTCTGTGCCACAGCCAACCAGAGCTAATGTTCCATGTTATGTCAGTAAGCTCTCCGCATGTGGAAAAAATGATCTATAATGCTGCACATTTCTTGCTGCATGGGGCTGTTCATGATCTGTTTTAGAAATGGATGCCTGATTGACCTCTATGAGGCTGGTAGCTAACCTGTGCAGTGTTAGGTTCCCTAAACTGGGACACTGAAATAAAATCATTTTTAAAAGCAGATAAATTACATTTTAGCAATACCAAAAATGATCCCACTGGGCCTGTTGAATATCAGTTGTGTATAGAGTCCATGTGAAGTCTCTGTGTATGTGGACGCAACACCCCCAGTCCTTCTCTGTAAACCACAGTGACCTAATTTCTTTCCTGCAGAGATTCAGAGATAGCTGATTTTGTTAGCATAATTGTTCTAGGGCAGTCACCTCTTCCCTGTAGGCTGTCTCCTCACCTGGAATCAGACAAAAACATATTTCATTTTTCTGGAGGTTTAGAGAACCCAGTGATCCTGCTGAGTCCTGCTGCCCCTGTGGTGGAGGGAGAGAACATCACTCTGCACTGTAGAACAAAGAATCCCTCCAACCTCCGTGCTAATTTCTTTAAAGATGATCACCCCATCAAAAGTGAAACTGCAAACCACACGACCATCTACCAAGCATCTAAAGCTGATCAAGGTTCCTACAAATGTGACATAAGTGGTCATGGGGAATCACCATCCAGCTGGCTGCTGATACAAGGTAAGGAACAAAGTCATTTCACTAAATAACAGCTGTCTGCTTAAGCTGCTGCCTGTGACATGACCCAGATAAGTGAACAAAATAGATGAATGGATGCAGACAGCTGTATAAACACATAGTGAGGGTAAAGATGACAGAAGAAGAAACATTCAGTGCATCTTGGGAATCCCCCAGCATTCATCAGGATTCATTCAGTTCAAGTATGAACAGGACGGCTGTGAGTATGCTGAAGGAACATCCTAAAAATCTCTTCTTTACTCTTGGATTTGGTTACCTGACATCATGTATTTGTTAGGATTTGTGTAAATTAGAAAATCTTATTGTAAAACAAATTGTGTTACCAGTCTCAGTGAGATTCGTAGCACTGCAATACATCATCCAACACGTTGCTTTATATGTAATAATGTGTGCCCAGTCGAACTGGGGTTTGTAAAGGTTTAAATATATATGATTTTAAAATACATATTATATTAATATTAGTTGTAATGCCTTGCATGAATGGAATTCTGATTGGGGATCAGCAACATAATAAATACATTAATTGAATTTTGTTGCATTTTTTTAGTGTAAAAAAGTTTTGACACGTGTATCATAGAAACAAAGTGAATAAGCAAAACAGAAGACGTCTCAAAACAACTGGAAATGTGAAAACATTGAATACAGCGCACATATTTTAACACACTGAGTCTTGTTCTGTCCCCAGATCATTCTGACCTTCCCACTCTCACACCGTCTCCCAACTCCGCTCAGATGTTTGAGTACAAGGACTTGAATCTGAGCTGCGGCATTCAAGGATGGACAGTCAAGAGATTCAGCACCTTTGACAAACAAGTGTCCCGATGTGAAGTCTGGGGAAACGCTACTTCCTATGGTTGCATCCTCCACAAAATCAGGGGGCTCGACAGTGCTGTTTACTGGTGCGAGTCTCCTACACACCAGCGGAGCAACTCAGTCAACATCACAGTTTATGGTAGGAGCGGGTTTAAAAATCTAATTTGAAATAGAAGCCCTCAAAATGTATACGAATGATTGGAAACTAAACACGTAATAGTCATGCTTGTAAAACACGTGTCAATGTTGTTATAACAAAAATGGTTAAATGAACACTTTTTGTTTTACACACAAACAGTGGAGCTGTACAGCTTCACAGCTGAGCTCAGTGGATGGATGCTTTACTATGAACAAACATAGTCGAGCTAAACAGAAAAAAACATGCATTTCTATTGCTTGTAGAAAATAATAGTTTCCAACTTCATGAGAATAGGTTGGCCAACTCTTCTTTACAGCATTGTTTCAGTTTATTAATGTGCACAGCTCTCTATCTTAAGATCCCACAGGGTTGCAGTCGGGTTCACTCCTGGGCTTTGCATAAATCACTGATACATTTGATCACAGAAGATGTCGTTCTTAAAATCCTGTAACTAAGTTTAAGGATGTAAAGTCTCCACTGTTATCTTCTCCAATGACATACGCCAACACAATGTAAAACAGCTACCTAGACTCCCACAAGACTGATTATCTTGTTAGTGTTGCATTAAACAGCTTTCATTGAAAAAGCAGGCCTCAAATCAGAAGTGCATGAATCCCTGGTATAACTCACAAAAGTGTGCCTTAAAGCAGATAAACTGCAAGCTGTAGAGAAAAAGGCAGCTCACTATTCTAGATCTTCATTTAGACTGGAAGAAGAGTTTGCTGCTCTATAATAAAAAGACGTCTTAGTATTTGTCACTGAATCAAGACAACAAAAACAACCCCAGGTTTCCTCAGGTGACCACAATATTTTAATACACAGAGAAGAACATGCAATAGAAATTAAAGGTACTGCACTGCAGTGCTCTGAATCATTCCATATCTATCTAATAAACTCTGTTTTCATGTAGATTGATATCTCTCTTCACACACAAAGGTTTATTATGAAGTTCCACAGGGTTTAGTGGTGGAATCAATTATGTTTTTCCCAAATATATTTTTCCTATCATCACTTTGGTGCAGATAATACCCAGCTTTATCTATCCATGATGACACACACTGATTAGCTAAACTGCAGGAATTTCTTAAGGACCTGGATGAGCTGTAATTCCTTGCTTCTTAATTCAGATGAAACTAAGATTATTGTAATTTGCACTAAAAATGTTAGAAACATTGTATTTAACCAAAATGCTTACTCTGAGTGGGATTACCTTTGCCTCCAGTAACACTGCGAGGAGTCATTTTTGACCAGGATATGTCCTTCCATGTACATATTAAACAAATGTATAGGGAAAGTGCTGCATATCTGCAAGAAACGTTCATGCAAAAACTAGTTCAGTCATTTATTACTCAGAATCTGCACTGCTGTAATTTATTATGATCAGGATGTTCAGATGACCCACAATGACAGTGACTACTGTTGTAAATTGCTGCAATAAAAATGAAACCGAATTGAACTGCATCTTGTAGAAGTAGTCACACTTGCTGATGATCAAATAATCAAGTGCATTTAGTAGCACCTGCCCAGAATACTTCCTCACCCACTGTTTCTCTATTCTGGCTTAATTTTTTATATGTCATGTCATGTAGTTCCTCTGAGGTTTTACTTACTTAATTTTAAGAACTTTAAGGAATCAGAATATTTTATGTCCTGATACTTGAAACCTTAGCAACTAAGGAAGGTTTACTTTCTTTATTTACTCTGATTTTATCTGCCTCTCATCAGACAGTGCTTGATAAATAAAGCTGAATAGCATGTTCTGCTACATGGCATGTACTCGTGTATTGAAACATTTTGTTTTTATCTCTCAGAACGAGAATATACTCCAGTAATCCTGCAGAGTCCCGCCCTCCCCGTGATGAAGGGAGATAACGTTACTCTGCTCTGTGAATCAAAGAACAGTCAATCCGACATCCCAGCAACTTTCTATAAAAATGAATCTATTATTGGGACTGCGCCTAGAAGTCACATGATCATCTATAACGTCACAAAGTCTCATGAGGGCATCTACAAGTGTAACATGAGTGTGGGAGTGTCTCCATTCAGCTGGCTGTTCATCATAGGTAAGGACTGAAAATCCAAGGAATGACATGACTGGTGACTTTGGTCTTTTTTCTTTGATGTGTATTAGACACTGTTCATCTGTGGTTTAGAGAGAAGATAAAAAGAGCTTTTTTCCAGCAAGATCTTTGTTGTTTGTTTCTAGATCCTGAAGATCCTGATGCCCCCACCTCAGATCCTCACAAAAACCTGTCTTCTCTGGGAATACTGCGCTACATCTTGGTGTACTTCCCATATGTAATTTCCACATTCCTCATGGCTTCTATATATCGCATGTCTGCAGGTAACACTGATCATTATGTTCAAAAATCACCCATTCATCTCGTAGTGTTGGATCTATAATCTTTACCAGAATAGAAAAACACTGGTTACTGAACATGAATATTTTGTCATAAACCAGAGTTACTATGTAAAAATCAGAGAATAACCAAAGTTATTGCCGTTTTGATGGAGGTTTGATGTGCCTGAGCCACATTTAATTACAGTTCACACAAAAGTCGATAAGAAAAGCAGGAAATTGGCAGACGAACTGGCCAACATCTACAGAGACATGTTTTCAGGGCTCTTAATCTACCAGTTCTGAGAAATCTGGGATGATGTGTAGAACAGCATCAAAAACAGAAATTCATTATTAGCGCATAAGTGCACCTGTATTTATTCTGTTTTTCATATCAAAAAAATTTGTATTTGAACAAGGATAGCAAAAGACTAAGACATCTCATTGTGGTTCAATTTTCACTACTAATCGGGTTATTTAGGGACATGATCGATATATTAGATGATCTCATAGAGGCTTTGTGTTTCAGAAGCAACCCTTGGTAACCTCCAGTCTCTGTGTGTTTATTCTCAAACCAGTTGCTGAGTGGTTGTGAGATCAGTCACATAAAGGGTGCTGCATCAAAAACCTTCTTGCTTTGGACACTTGTAGATTGCAGTGGTTGCCCAGATGCATGGAAGATGCAGACTTTGCCTTAAAAGTAAAAGTTACACATCATCTGGTTTCTGTGACACTTTTACCACAGCTTGGGAAGTATTTGGCATTTATTTGCAGAAAAGTTAGTGTCTTCCTTTCAAATTATAGGCAACGTTTGCAATGTGCTGGTGACCAAATTAAATACAAGGAGGTCCTCAATGTATAGCTTTTTACAACCAGCTTCATGTTATGGACTGCCAGCAACTTTATCAAATCAGACAAATCACTTTTATTGTCACATCACATGTGCAGGTACATTGGTACAGTACATGTGAGTGAAATTCTTGTGTGCGAGCTTCACAAGCAACAGAGTTGTGCAAATACAATAACGTAAACAAGAAAAATACAAGAATGGCTAAATCTGAAACTAATAAATATATGTACAATATATAATAGTATATGCATTTCTGGATGTGTATACTAAATATTTTTCTACGTTTAGCAACCACTCATTGGGTCACAGAATACACATTATTCCAGAGGGGGTCAGTGACTGGATTAATGGGACCAATGGGCTAATGACTCAAAATCAATATACATAAGGGAATAAATGAAAGCTTAAATTTAAAAGCCATGATCTTCAGGCCCTCAGGCAGCACTGCAGTAACGTCTTGATATTCACATGTCCCGGCTTAGGTTTGGAAGTTGTTTTAGCCACATGTTAGTTTTAGTCACTACAATCTGCAATTCAAATAAAGTCTAATACAGTTTGGCGGTCCAGTTTTGCTGTCTTAACAGTTTCCATCCCACTTTCTGTTGGCCCCAAATTATTTAAGATGGCGACAAATAGAAGCTCAAATCTATCGTCAGACAAGAATAAGTTAACATCTACAGTCGATGTCAAATTAAGTTCAAATTAAGAATGTATTATTCAAAAGAAAAATGACTTCTTTATATTTACAGTTTGTTTCATCACTGTTGTCATTTCTTACTTTGCGCCTAACAGGCAGGAGCTCACATGTTTCCATAACGATGCCTCCACCCACCGAGGAAGATGAGGACCAGTCGTATGATGATGTCATGGCTGACGTCACCACTGAGCATAATTTCTAACTTAAACTCTTTGTCATGTTTTGAAGTCCATGAATTTTGTTGCATGTTGTTTTTAATTTTTGTATCAATAAAGTTTTTTTTTTGTAAATTCATTGCTGTGTGTTTTCTTTAGTTTACATCTTCGACCTCTTAACATGAAAAATGAAGCGGTGCTTTCCTGGCAACAAACGTTATCAGGGTTAGAGGTGAGATTTTATTTATAGGATCTATTTTTAGGGCAAAGGGAGAATTTAACTGTTAGTTTCAAACTTTACTGGGTTGAAGAAGTATATTCAAAATGAATAGAACCGTGATGTTAAGCTGCCACCTGCTGATGGCTTCTTGTCACTGCATCTCTGAGAGGTGACTGTGGAGCTACAGCAGCAAACTGACTCTGAGATATTAAAGATGGAGCTTTATTAAAACACCACCAGACTTTATGCCTGACTTCAAACATACATGTGGCTTAAAACTGATGATGCATATACATGTATATTTTAGTTAGTTGGTATTTAGTTGTGTGAAGGGAACCTGCAAAGTGCTGTGGGTATGACAATAAACTTCTTGAATCTTGAATATTTTTTAATGTAATGCTTACACCCCACGAAACAGGCCGTCTGTTTTTTCAGTCTGATGACTGACAGCCTGCACAGAAGGAACCCTGATCCTCTCACCAGAGAGAGGCCAAACTGAGTGCAATCATGGTTGGCTGAAACAAATCACAGAATGCATGAAAGCTATTGGAAAAGGTACTAAATCAGCTCAATTTAACTGAGCAAGTGAAAGAAAGTTTAAAGTAACATAAAAAGAAAATCAAATATTTTCCACAACATTTCTTTTGCTGGCCACCTTTTCAGTCCCCAGAGAAACTGCGATATCGGCCAGTCTCCGGTGCAGCCGCTCCACTGCTGGCTGCTCATTTGACCTCCAGAGATGCTCATGTGTCCTTCTCCATGTCCAGGCTGATGCTGTAAAGTGTCTTCAGGCCTCGCTCAGCCTCGTGGTAGACCCCCTGAAGTGGTTAGCCCCTGCACAGGGCCTTCCTTTCTCCTGTCGTTGTCTCCTATGCTGTGCAAACCTCTCACACCTTAGTTTATTCTTGCTTTTGTATCTTGCTTATCTTTGGACTTCAGCACTAAATGGTCCCTTGAGTTTTCATCTGCCTCCTTTTTCTACATTTGGGTTAAAAACTTTCTAGATTTAGTATTTCTAGTAATTCATAGCATCTGTAGTTATGCAGTGAAATGGGTAACACAGCAAAAGAGTTTGTAAATGTAAATGAGCAAAAACACGCAGCCATTAGCTGTGTTTTCACTTCTATTATGAAAATAAAAAATGGTGCCAAAAGGTAAAAAACTAAAATCTTGAAAATAAGTTCTTGCTATGAGAAAATATTGAAATTAAAACAGGTTTTGACACTCGCTTGAATTCAGATTTCACACATTTAACACTTCTTACTTTGTTGTAAGACTTGGGCCACAGACTGGTTGAGTTTATTCATGCCTACAGATCAGTAATTGTGCTAATAGCTGGCAGCTAGCATGGAGTTGATGGGGAGGAGAAACTTGTTGTGGGCAGCACACATGGGAGAATTTCAACCCCAGGTTTGACCACGAGAACAGTAGAAGCATTCAGCCATCCAAAAAACATCTATCCAGCAAGAGACGCAGCTGCAAGATGCACATGTAACCTAGATTTGCTTCTGAGTAAAATATCATGAGCAGAAATGATGCTTGCCAGTGAAACTACAGCAGGAGGAATCTGCCAGTTCTGCAGTAGTTAGAGCTACAGTAACAAAATATGCACAAATGCTGTCTATTTAAGATCATGTTTGTGTTGAGTTCAGCCTCATGTTGATCTCTGATATCATATTCATTTTCCTGAATGCTTGGGATCGATTAAAGCTCTTTCTCTCACTGATATCATTTGACTCAAAAGGCCTCACCTCCTGCAGGAGGTGCTGTAGTAGAAGAAGAAAACCAACCTACAGCTGGATGGTGAAGCTGGTGTTGATTGTTTTGATGAGCAAGTCGACATTAGAAAGAGATCTGAGATAACGTCAACGGGCACTAAAAAGTGCCTTCAAAACAAAATTCCCCCTCAGTGTACGGAAATAATGTGCAGTACAGATAAGCAAATGACGCATGTTGTGGTTGCTTAAGAGCAAAGTCAGACTTTGAGGGGAAAAAAACTCAAATCAAACTGAATTATAAAGGTGGAAAGCCTGTGAAGTCTTATCAGAAAGTGACAGTGTGATATGACCATCTGAGAAAAAAGTCCTGACATTTGAAGAATACAATATGCAGGCAACCTGTGCATCATAAATGATGAGAAAGCATATCTGTTCCTGCGTTGGAAATTTGTAGCCCAGTTTAGCATAAAATACAAAGAGGAAATAAGTATGAGGGTAGTAGTGCGGTCTTTGTGAGTTTCCTGATTTGCAACAATATCATTAAACTCAGAGGACTCAGCGAATCAAGCAGCTTTTCCACAGGTGAGTCTTGTTTACGCTCAAAACTTTTGTGCTTAAGTTCTAATTTCATGCTTAAGTTGAACGATGATTTGTAGCAGCTTCTGGGCAGTAGAAACACACATCTGCCTCAGCACCACAGTTGGCTCCTGCCAGTGTTCAGGGTGCAGATCTATTGATGTCATTACAAATTGGTTATTGTTGTTGTTATAGACAAAGACTTAGAGTGTACTGGTGCCAAATGCACTGATAATCAGCCTCACACTCTTTTATGGCTTCGTTATGAACAATCTGTTCATTACCATTCAAATGTATGGACACCTTCTCATTTAATGTTTTTTCATCTTTCGTCCTGGAAATTGTTTTTAATGGAGTTATGTAGTAAACAAAAAAGTGCGAATCAACTCAAAACACGTTTTATATTTTAGATTCTTGAAAGCAGACACCCTTTGCTTTGTTGACAGTGCGCGTTTCAATTACCGCTTTTAGCTTGAATATCAAAATATAAATGTATTTTGCCAGAAACACCAGAATCTCAGGTTAAAGCTTTCATTTGAACAACCATCAAACAGCTAAAACAGCAAATGACAGCAGGTAAACAGATTCCAAATGAAGACGTAAACACAAAGCTCACCGACGGCACGCATACAGACCTGCTGCTGGGGCTGAAAGCCAACATCTTACAGGTTCTGATTCTGCACATTTTGTCACTCTCCAACCAAAATTCATTGAAACAGCAGAAGAAGGAGATCAAAACTACGCGTCACATTTTATAGACATTTACATTCACAGCATAAACAGTTCCCTCTTACTTTCCCTCTTACCATAAAAATCACACTTCCTGCACAGCTCTCTCTCTCTCTCAGTGTTCGCTCAGTTCACGACCAGTATCTATATCTAAGAAATGTAAACTTTTTAAAACCCTTAGCTGTGTCTCTAATCAAACCTCTGTAACTTTTCTCTGCTTCAGTTCAGCAGCATCACTTACTGTTCATATGCTGATTAATGCTTCCCTCAGTTTTTGTTCTACTCCAGAATATTTTTAAGGTATTTGCTATAAAAAGCCAGGCCAGGAAAATTTCCTTCATGTTTTTCTGTGTTTTAGCCTCACTTACACTGACAAAAAGGCATCTGCTGTGATGTTTACACCTGTGATGAAGTCTCACGAGTGTTAGTACTGATAAATGATCAGAATTATAATATTTCTTACTGTTTGAGGCAAAATTTCCCTAATTTAAATTGAAACAAATCAGAATCAAATCGATTACAGAAATGAGCAAACCCTTGACCTTCTCTTTTGTGAGATTCATGTTGTAGACACCTGCCGTGGTCTTCACTTCACATTCCTTGTCAGGCTTGTCAAACTTGTCAGTTCGCATGTTCTCCCCGTGTTTGCGTGGGTTCCCTCCGGGTACTCCGGCTTCCTCCCACAGTCCAAAAACATGCACTTTGTGGGGATAGGTTAATTGATTAATCCAAATTGCCCATAGGTGTGAATGCGGGAGTGAATGTGAGCGCGAATGGTTGTCTGTCCCTGTGTGTTGGCCCTGTGACAGACTGGCAACCTGTCCAGGGTTTACCCCGCCTCTCACCCTTTGACAGCTGGGATAGGCTCCAGCACCCCCTGCGACCCTGAAAAGGACAAGCGGAAGTGAATGAATGGATGTTCAGACTTATACCACAGGTTGTTGTTAATTTCAGATGTGTTCATTCATAGTTTTGATGCTTTCAGTGAAAATCTTCAATGTAAATAGTCATGAAAATAAATAAAAACCATTAAATAGTGACTAGCAGCACACACACACACACACACACACACACACACACACACACACACACACACACACACACAATCAACCCAGCTGATAGTCAATGAGTCACTTCCAGAAGGGAGCAGTCCCATTTAACTACTGAAGAACAACCTGCCTCTGTACCACATGGATTCTCCTGATGTCGTAGTGGCTAAGTTAACCAGGCACATGGCTCAGTGCATGAGTGGTGCACCAAAAGACATTGGCAGGAATACCAGAGGAGCGAAACACGAGAAAATATTTGACAGTGTCATCTGCTTATGTATGCATTTATATATCACCAACATACTGTGCAACAATCTGATGTTACAAGCAAGTTACGTTAAGGATTTTACCTGGTTAAATGTTAGTTTAGCTGACAGCTTTCATCTGTGTACTGAGATGTATGAGATGTATGGGCATCCAACTTTTGATCAGCTGATCAGCTTTTCAAATTGCTATTCAAAAAGCCCAATAATGGGGAAATGCAATAATAAACCCTCAAAGTAACAAAAGCATGAACCTTGATCGGATTAAAGAAGGCACTGCTTAAGTAGATACCTGGTTAATTGCAAGTTAAAGTTATTCTGATCATATTCTGAATGATTTGCCATTGTGACTGGGGCCCAGTTAAACAATGACTACGTAGTAAGACAGTTTTGAGATGTTTAGACGAAATACAGTTCCTATGCAATATCACTACACAAGATGGAACATGTCATTAACACAGTAAGTGATGTGATTTAGAAAGGAAATAAGCATAATGATATTAGAAATGGATTAAAACACAATACTAATAATAAAGTGTTAGAATAATAGGTCGGTTAAGACTGAGCAGTGGATTTCTATGACTGCTCCTTCTTGATCTCAATAAATTGGATTTATTTTTCAGCTCCAGAAACATGGCTGACGCAATAAATGTGACTTCATCTTCCAACCAGACCTGCGAGGCTGTTAACACTTCAGCCTATCCTTTCTTTATGCTGGTCTACAGTCTAGTGTTCCTGGTAAGTTTCAAATCATCAGATTGTGCACTGTTAAAAATGTGTTAAAGGTTCTCAGTATATGTGCTGAAGTCCTGTCCTCTCCATCCTTTCTGTGTTTCTTTAGGTGGGGTTAATCCTCAATTGCTTCATCATGAAGTTCCACTTTTGTGGAGCACAGCAGCGGGCATCGAGCAGCTTGAAGATCTACCTGAAAAACCTGACAGCTGCTGACTTCCTGCTCTGCCTCTTTCTGCCACTCCGCATCACCCACTATGCTAGCAGCTCTGTCATCATTCGGCAGCTCTACTGTAGTTTTGGAGCTTGTGCCATTTTCATCAACATGTACGCCAGCATCATATTCATGGGCTACATCGCTGCCAACAGGTAAACTTCATGATGAAGATTAGAGGAACCTTTTACCTTTTACTCAAACTGCATTTCATGGTAATGCTGTTTACGCCTGACAGCTTGACTGAAGCGCTGACAATTTTGACTTTATTAATGATTTCTGCTGATTTGAAACTAATAATTAATAAATAGTGACTGATTCATCTACTCAACCCCCGTTTCTTTTCTCTTCAGGTATCTAAAGATCGTCCAGCCTTCAGGAACTCATATCCTGCGGAAAGCAAAAACTGCCTACATAATTTCCATCATTACCTGGGTTTTCCTCCTGGTTCCGACTGTGACATACACCATCCTGTTTTTCATCACCCAGACCCCAGTGACCTCTAACCCCAGCTGCTGTGATCCCTTCTTTAGTGAATCAATCAAGCTGTTCTTCACAATCATCCACACTTTGTCTCCCATCATCTTCCTCGTGGTCTTCATATCCCTGGTCTTCTTCTACTACAGCACCTCCCGCAGGGTGTTGCGGGCACAGCAGAGGCAGCTGGCCTCCTCTGGCTCCGAGAAGCTTGTCAAGCCTCGCAGGAACATGTTAGTGCTGGTCAGCATCTTCTGTGTTTGCTTTGTCCCCTATCACCTGGCTCGTCTTCCCTATAGTCTTCTGTGGAGCAATGACTCTGTAGGCTCAGTCTTGAACTATGTAATGGAGGTGACCACCATGGTGGCAGTCTTCAATGTCTGCCTGGACCCTGTTGTTTACTTTTTCCTCAGTAAGTCTTTCCGGGCAAAGGTTAGAAAGGCGTCCAGGACAACCAACAACCAACAAGCAACTGAGGAGAGTGAGAGTACCAAAGAGCCACTGGACAGTGTTCCAGCAATGAAGTAACCCAGTGAGTAGTAAGGAAAAGCTCAACATTTTATAAAATACAGAGATTTGCATTTGGTTTGAGAGTCAGATTACACCAGTGAAACCAGTGTCATGGATCCCTAATCCTTGTCAGCTATATGACTTTCTGCTGAGCTCATGAATCAATACAGTGCTTAACACAAACATAAAGACAGAATCAGCTTTTATGTTGCTTTCAGCTATTAGCACAGTGGCTGATTTAGCATGAATAAATTGAACCAGACTGGGTTCACATGGATATAACACTTGGCATCTGATGAACATTTACAGAGGACAGAGATGACTCCCTTTGGGGAGAGTGTGATGGTATGATGACAGTTATGAAGTGAGGGTTAAAGCCATGCACACACTGGAAGTGATTCCCAGTGTTGGGGAGTCACGGAATACATGTACCGCCGTTACGTATTTAAAATACAAAATATGAGTAACTGTATTCCATTACAGTTACCGTTTAAAAAGGTGGTATTCAGAATACAGTTACTTCGTTGAAATAAATGGATTACACTGCGGTACTTTCCTGTTTCATATTGTCGCGGGTCAGGACTGTTTGTGTTTTGTTTGACAGCTACGTTCTGTTGTTCCAGGCGGCAGCGTCTCTGTCTCTCGCAAGAAAAGTTGACCCACACAACAAAGTAAAGCTATTTCTCGGCTACGAGCCGACAGGGACCCCGCCGTATTAGTCAGAGGTCCCTTTACTACAGTTCGGAGTCGCGGACCTTCAGTAATAGTAATAAATCACACAGCAATAGTACATTCACGTTGTTGTAAAAAGCATGATAATATATTAAGTAATCCAAAGTATTCAGAATACGTTACTGTCATTGAGTAACGTAACGGAATACGTTACAGAATACATTTTGGGGCATGTATTCTGTATTCTGTAATGGAATACATTTTAAAAGTAACCTCCCCAACAGTAAGGAATATACTTTTTTCTCGCATGTTCATCACTCCTATTCTCGTCTGGATTATTTTTTGGTCAGCAGCTCACTGCTGAGTGACATTTCAGACACTGAGATTCATCCTATAGCTGTCAGTGTTCATGCTCCTGTATCTTTAAAACTAATACACAAGAATAATACTACGCCAAGTAAAAACTGGAGATTTAATACATCACTGCTTAAAGATGAAGACTTTATTAAATATTTTAAAAAGGAATGGACTTCATACTTAGACTTTAATGACACTCCCGGAATATCTGCGTCTGTTCTATTGGAAGCAGGAAAAGCTGTGATGAGAGGTAAAATAATTTCTTTCTCATCACACAAAAAGAAAGAAGAAAACAAAAACATTCAGGAATTAGAAAAAACCATCAAATCACTAGAAGAAGCCTACGCGTGCAACCAAGATCAGGAAACATTGAACAAAATATGCAAAACAAAACTAGAATTAAATGAAACTATTAATAAAAAAACACAATTCCTTATACAAAGACTTCGCTTGCAGAATTTTGAACACAGTAACAAATCAGGTCGATTTCTAGCTAACCAGTTAAAAATAAAGAAAGAAAAAACAACTATATGTGCTGCTAAAGATTTATCAGGGAACACAATATATGACCCTGGAAGAATAAACAACATTTTTAGGGATTTCTATGAAACCTTATACTCACCACAAATAAACCCATCTAAAAATGAAATTGATCGGTTTCTTGACAACGTAAATCTCCCAAAATTACTAGACAGTCAAGCAATGGAACTGGATTTGCCACTGACACCAAGTGAGTTCCAGGAAGCCCTGATAAGTATGCCCAATAATAAGGCTCCAGGTCCAGACGGCTTCCCTGCAGAATTCTACAAAGAATTCTGGACAATTCTGGCACCAGTATTCCACAGCATGTTGCAGGAAATCAAGGAAAAGGGCAGACTACCACCAAATATGAACTCTGCCAACATTAGTCTCCTGCTAAAACCAGGCAAAGACCCTTTATTTCCCTCAAGCTATCGTCCAATTTCTCTTTTAAATGTAGACCTTAAAATAATCTGCAAAGCTCTCTCAAAGAGATTAGAGAAAATAACCCCCCTCTTAATTCACCCTGACCAAACTGGTTTCATAAAAGGTCGGCACTCCTCAACAAACACTCGTAGATTACTTAATTTAATAGACTACTCATACAATAAAAACATTGAAACCATAATATTATCTCTAGATGCAGAAAAAGCATTTGACAGAGTTAACTGGAAATTTTTATTCGCAACTTTACACAAATTTGGTTTCGGAAACTCTTTTATAAACTGGATAAGAATATTATACAATTCCCCAACAGCTCGTATCAGAACAAATGACCAGACATCCCCCAGCTTCTGTCTCCTGAGGGGCACCAGGCAGGGATGCCCACTCTCCCCTTCACTTTTTGCAATTTTTATCGAACCTCTAGCAGCAGCATTTAGACAGGCTACAACAATTAAGGGCATAAAATGTAAGAACATAGAACATAAAATCAGTCTCTATGCAGATGATGTGTTGCTTTTTCTGCAAAACACACAAACCAACCTCTCTGAGGTAATTACTCTAATAAACTGGTTTTCAAGAGTTTCAGATTATTCAATTAACTGGCCAAAATCTACAGTTCTCCCCATTAACTGCTCCTTCCATAATTCTTCCTCTGCCCCACTGCAATCCGGAAATATTAAATATTTAGGTATTAATGTTTCTCCTAAGCTTTCAGACTTAACTAAATTAAATCACATCCCACTTCTAAAGAATGTAGAAGGCGATCTGACTAGATGGAAATCTTTACCCATATCACTCATGGGAAGGGTCGCCACTATAAAAATGATGATCTTGCCAAAAATAAATTACTTATTTTTGATGATCCCTAACAAACCATCACAAGATTGGTTCAGATCTCTGGATTCATATATTTCCAAATTCCTTTGGAAAGATAAACCCCCGCGTATCAGCTTAAAAACGCTACAAAGAACCAAGGATAGAGGAGGATTAGATCTGCCTAATTTTCACCAATACTTCTTAGCCAACAGGCTTCAGTTCATCTCAGAATGGTTAAAACATACCTTCTTAGTTGAGCCCTGGCTAGATGTTGAACAGGCACTATGCAAGGATCTAGAGATTTCAGACCTACCATTTATTAGCTCAAACATCAAAAAACATGAATGCTTTAAAAGTATCAACATCAGCTTCTCTCTGACAGCATGGTGGGAGTATCTAAAAATAACGGAGTCTTCACTAATCTCATGCAAACGTACTCATATCTGGAATAACCCTGACATATTACAAAACAATAATATGATTAACTTCCCAGAATGGAGTTGTAAAGGAATTAAATACTTAGAACATATATTGGAGGGAACAGAATTTATCCCATTCGACAGACTAGGGATCAACAAGAAATTTTTTTTAGAATATCAATGGGCCTGGGCCCCCCTTCCCTGGCGGGTCGCGGGGTGTGGGAGTGCCTACTGGGGTCAGCGGGGGAGCTGGCCCCAGGGAGGGGTTACCTGCCCCTCCCTTCCTTCCCTCCCCATCTCCAGCTGCCTCCCTCTTCCCGCTCCTCCACAACCACCCAGACATGCAGGGCCTTGGAGTGGGGGTATGTCACCAGGGTGCAGAGGAGGCTACCCCCCCCCCCCCCCCTCTGTCCCCTTCTGGCTGCCTCTGCCTCAATTTTATCCCACAACTTAGACATTCACATTATTCACACTCTCATTACACATACATATAGGATCTTGGGGGTGGGCACAATCACGGAGTCCAAATCACCATCAGGGTGTATACCTCACCCCTGACGTCGTTGCCCACCTCTCAATTTTAAATACACTTAGTCATTGAGGGCTAGCAGGAGGGACTATGCGCTTACCTGCTGCTCCTTGGCAGGTAGCTCCATGCCCTCCTGGGTTTTAATTGCACCTTAGAACACATATGCATCAACACTACAATGAGCGGGTGGAGGGAGGTTTGGAGTCTTCTCCCACCCCCATTCTCTGCGGCCTGCTGGAGCGGGAGGGCTAGTAGGAGGAGTTGGCCGTCCGGCTGCGGTCTGGGGTGTGGGGCCTCCCTGCTGCTGCGGAGTCGGGGTGGTCTGCCTCTCCCCACCGCAGGGAAAAGGGTAACACCACCTGGGTCTGGGTGCAATTCCCCCCTCCAGGGGCAAGGGTACCTAGACCCGGTTTGTAGAGTACGCTTGGGGAGTGTGATCGTGTGTACAGCGTCTCTTTATGTCTGTCTCCACGTTGGTTGAGTGTGGAGTGAGTGCATATGAGAGCATGAGGGTGGGAATGGATGTTTGTGTCTGTGTGTGCCTGTATGTCTGTGTCTATATGTCAGGTTGGGTATCAGACGCCACCTCTCTGGGGACATCTCGGGCCCTCCAAGATATCTATGACTAGCTAGTTTATTGTGATGGTGCTTTTTTTTTTATTATTATTATGTTGCTCTTTGTTGTTTGCTGTCTCCCCTGTTTTTTTTTGTTTTTTTTTTCTTTCTCTCCATACAGGTGACCCAGGAGTTTTTTTTTTTTGTTGTTTTTTTTTCTCTCTTCTCCCCCTTCTCACCGTCTCTTCTCCCCTTTGGTTTTCTTTCTTCCTCTCCCCCTCTTTCTTTCATTCTTTCCCCCTGTCCTATTAAAAAAAAAAAAAAAAAAAAAAAAGGATGACAAAGGATGAACTGAAGCTCCGCCATCACGTGATTTCACATGCTGCTGTTTCTGATGTCACTTCCAAAAAAAAAAAAAAAAAAAAAAAAAAAAAAAAGTAACCTTCCCAACACTGGTGATTCCCCTCATCGCACATGGCTCTGAAAATGGTTGTTGGTCACTTGTGGACATTGCAGGCTATGGTTGCCTGGGTAACGTTTTGATGTATTTATTACCAGGTTGTATATCAATCAGTGGTTCCCCATGTTCTCATTGGTAGTTGCTTCAATCTTTTACCTGGGCCCAGAAAAATGTTGTTCGCTTCATTTTGCCAGAGTGTATTTTTGTTGTAGTCATTTAAAGTTGCAGAATATCATCCACTTTCTATGTCTCAGGTTGCCAAATTCCTGTGAATTTGATGTATGTATGAAGCTTAAATCTGTAAGAAAACCTGCATCAGAATGAGGCTTAATGAAAAAACGAGTACTGTGTCAAATAAAGCAGCATCTTAACACCAGTGAACTCGTTTTGGTTTCTTTTCTGAAACTTATCAACAGTTTTTCAGGTCTTCTCTGTGTTCCCTCTGTCTGTCCATGATGTCATAGTGTCTGCTCGTGGGTCTGTCTGTCAAGTTCAGTGTCCAGTTTGGATCTCTGTGTCTGTATTTCCTGTTTTACTTAGAAGGTCCATTTCTGATGTGTATAACTGTGTCCCAAAACGTCGGCTGTGTCCTTTGGAGGCTGTCACAGCCAGGCGACGAAGGCTGTCCCAATTCGGCGATTCCTTCAAATGCAGACGACAAATGCGTCCTCCTTTTCCCCGAATTTGAAGGATGGGTCGGGTGTGTCCTTTGTGGCCCACCATATCCCAGATTTCATAGTGCGGCCCAGCCAATTTCAGTTCCCAACAATGGCAGCCGCTACTAAGTTTTAAAATCACTCTTATTAATCTTTCTGGGTCACAAAATAAATTTTAACATTTCTCAGGTGAGAAAGTAGCTGTGTAAACTTCAAATATCTGCTTTGTTTATCGAGACATTGCATATGTGCAAAAGTGCGGCGATGTTTTTGGAGACGTCTGTTACTCACCCACTCAACCAGGGGATTCAATGGTCACTCCAGCCGGTGAGAGCAGCGGACTCCCGGCTTTTCAGACCCCCTCTCTTTCGCTACTCAGGTTAAGCATGATATATAAGTCCCTCGGATAACTTAAAAATGTAATTGTTTGGATTTTTTCGGTGTTTTATTTGTTCCGGAGTAAATCGGTTTGGCTGAGATCAAAGTTATTAGATTATTAGATTAGATAAAACTTTATTAATCCATCGGGTGGGTTCCTCCAGGATTTTCACACAGCTGAATAAACGTCAAGCAGTAAACTGATTAAACAGAAGTGTGAGACGGTCGAGAATTTACGCCAGTGTCCTGTTATATTTTAGATAGCAAGGAGCAGACGGCGGAGTTTATTAAACTCCACCGAGACAGCGGTGACACAAATCTGAAGGCTAGACCGTCAAATTTCTTCGAAGGACTGGGCCCACGTAGACCACAAAGGCCGTGTCCTCTGAAGGATGCAGCCGATGTTTTGGGACACAGCTAATGTGTCTAGTTTTGCTTCCCTAGTCTTGTTAGCCCTGATTTCTCCCAGCTGTGTTTCTCTCCTGTCTCCCATTCCCTGATTACTCCACTGTGTATTTTAGCCCTGTGTTTTCTCCTGCTTGTTGATGGTCTTTCTGTGCTTCATGTACTTCTGCTCTCCATCTCCTTGTGTTCAGGTTTTTTTTTGTTTAATTCTTAGTTTTTCCCAGTTTAGGTTATTTTTCAGTTCTGCTCTTGCCACCTCGCCTTTTTTCGTATGTCAATCTCCACAATAAAGCTCACTCACATCAGCAGTGCCTGCATCTTGGGTCCTTACTCATAACCCCACACATCTGCCGCGTGTATGAAGAGATTTTGGGGTTCGTGTGCTCAAATATCTGACAGGTGCTATACACTCAATCTTCAGGTTCCTTCTTTTTTTTTTCTTTTTTTTGTCCCGTTTGTATATATAGCCATCAGAATTGTTGTCTTAAGGCTAAGAAAGATGCCAAGCGGATTTATTTTACCAAGTGGATCATCATGGCCTTGCCATATTGGTCCATTTGATTGACCTTTATTATAATTATGAATTTATTTTATTTTCAGTTGCTACAAACGGGAAAGACATGACTGTGGGATAGGACAGGGAGAAAGAACGAAAGAAAGAGAGGGAGAGAAAGAAAACCAAAGGGGAGAAGAGACAGTGAGAAGGGGGGGAAGAGAGAAAAAAAACACAAACAAACAAAAAAAACAAAACACCTGGGTCACCTGTATGGAGAAAAAAAAACAGAAGAGAAAGCAAACAACAAAGAGCAACATAATAAGAAAAAAAAAAGCACCATCACAATAAACTAGCTAGCAGTAGATATCAATAGTTACTAAATAATAAACGATATTGTGCAGCACGCAAGATAGACAGCGCACAGTGTGCTTTGAGGCAGCAGCCAAGAAAGCTGTAGTCCGCGTCTGTGAATACCCATGTGTACACCTGTGTGCATACCTGTGTGGGTCAGCATGCTTGCATTCCAAAGGTTTCTCCATGTAATGATCTGCTAGGGGGTGTGGGGGAGCCACAGCCCTGTCCTCCATGGTATCAAGCAGGTATGGAGGAGATCAAAACTCCAGACATCCAGAGGCCCCCAGAACACAAGAGACCAAGGAAGACCCACAGAGGGGCAGCCGCGCCACTGTCCCAGTAAGAGCTAAGGAGAGTCCCAGATGAGGGCTCATTCAGCAGCCGCGGAGCAGAAGCCAGGGGGAGTTGCAGTGACGCGCCCGTGAGCTCCGCTGGCAGCCAGCTGTGCCTGAGTGACCGAGCCCCAGGCCGAGAGGCCGGGGGCACCCCACCTCCAAAGTGGCCCGAGCGAGCCCCAATAAGCGGCCGCCAAGGAGTGAGCCGGTGTGTACCTGGACACCCACCCCCAGATACAAAGAACCACCAAAGTACCGACACCTGAGGGAGTCCGCCACTGGCAGGGGAAGTGGTGGTGGGTGGAGATAGGCCTCCAAACCTTGGAGGGCCTGAGATGTCCCCAGAGAGGTGGCGTCTGATACCCAACCTGACATATAGACACAGACATACAGGCACACACAGATGCAAACATCCATTCCCACCCTCATGCTCTCATATGCACTTACTCCACACTCAACCGACGTGGAGACAGACATAAAGAGACGCTGTACACACGATCACACTCCCCAAGCGTACTCTACGAACCGGGTCTAGGTACCCTTGCCCCTGGAGGGGGGAACTGCACCCAGACCCAGGTGGTGTTACCCTTTTCCCTGCGGTGGGGAGAGGCGGACCGCGCCGACTCCGCAGCAGCAGGGAGGCCCCACACCCCAGACCGCAGTCGGACGGCCAACTCCTCCTAGCCCCCCCACTCCAGCAGGCCACAGAGAACGGGGGTGAGAGAAGACTCCAAACCTCCCTCCACCCGCTCATTGTAGTGTTGATGCATATGTGTTCTAAGGTGCAATTAAAACCCAGGAGGGCATGGAGCTACCTGCCAAGGAGCAGCAGGTAAGCGCATAGTCCCTCCTGCTAGCCCTCAATGACTAAGTGTATTTAAAATTGAGAGGTGGGCAACGACGTCAGGGGTGAGGTATACACCCTGATGGTGATTTGGACTCCGTGATTGTGCCCACCCCCAAGATCCTATATGTATGTGTAATGAGAGTGTGAATAATGTGAATGTCTAAGTTGTGGGATAAAATTGAGGCAGAGGCAGCAAGAAGGGGACGGGGGGGGGGGGGGGGGTAGCCTCCTCTGCACCCTGGTGACACACCCCTACTCCAAGGCCCTGCATGTCTGGGTGGTTGTGGTGGAGCCGGAAGAGGGAGGCAGCTGGAGATGGGGAGGGAAGGAAGGGAGGGGCAGGTGACCCCTCCCTGGGGCCAGCTCCCCCTCTGACCCCAGTAGGCACTCCCATACTCCGCGACCTGCCAGGGAAAGGGGGCCCAGGCCCATCCAGACCGGGGCCCAGCGCAGCAGCTCCCCCCGGCCCCACAGAGCCCGGGACAGTCCACCCAACCCCACCACAGAGAAAACTGCACCCACCCCACCATCCACTCGTCTTCCAGACTACATGAGACGATAGTTGCCCAGGCTGAGATCTTCCTCCACCTCTCCTGTATCCCCCTCCAGCAGAGAGTTCCTGAGGAGAGGAAAGCTCCTGCAAGGTGTGACAATCTCCCCCACCAGTTGAAGAGCCCCCCAGGTGGCTCGACACACTGGCGGCACCATGCGCCAGGGATGGGCCCCCATGCACCCACCAGGTTTAGGTTCCTTCTCAGTCTGTGAGGTGCTGTTGTTTACTGCAGGGGTGTCATTTGGATTACGAGCGAAAATAAATGGCCTGTGTTAATAGCAGTGCTCTGTTGTTTTAAGAGTTTGCAAAGTATTCTGGTTCTTGTAAGATAAAAAAACAACTTTCAAACGAGACCAACACTGGACTGTTTCTGTGGTAAGAAATCACAAATTTTAAAAGTAACTGCAACGTTCTACTATACATGTGGCTTAATTTCTTATCTATTTTCCACTCCACTCTAGCATGTAGGTAGGTTAAACAATTCTCTGTATTTATATGTAATTAGCTTCCTTTAAGTTGCTTCAGTGATGCAGTTTTTCAAAACTTTTTTATGAAACTAGCACCTCTGTGGTTGTCCAGTTTCCTGTTTCTGATAAAACCTGTTTTACTGCATGCCTGTCGTGTTTAATAACCCACATAGTCACCCACATGTGCACAATGCAAATTATGCGGTTTCAGCATGTTTTGAAGCAGCTCAGCAGTCTGTCTAACCCACATGAGTCACCATTCTCGTCATCAGAAGTCTTTATTTTTCTTAAACACTTAAAACATCATCATCTTTATTTATACAGTACTTAAAAAACAACAAAGCTGTCACGAAGTACTGTACATTTAAAGTAAATAATAAAAATACACAGGTGTACAAAATGAATTGTTAAGTGATGATGAGAAAGTTGCACACATTCATCATGGAGGTGGATTCATGGTAATCTGTTCTTTTTACAAGGTGGAATGATTGCACAGCATGCAGGCTCAAAAGTATACATATGGGGTCAATTATAAACATGTATGGGATGCTGTGTAAGACATAAATAAAGCTAAAATACAAAGGTTTGGACACTGTTTTGCATGTTTCGGAGGGGGGCTATGTGTTTACGTGCATAACGAGTGGTGTTGTAACAGCAGGATCATTCACACGCACTGTTCTCCTGATTTGGAGGTTCTGGCAGTCTCGTGGAGACCTTTTTACATCCCGAGGGAGTTTACAGTAGTTATTGTGATAGCTGTTTATATACCGCCGGATGCTAACGTTGGCTCTCAGCCTCTTGCTCAACACCATAAACAAACAACAGCTTGCCCACCCTGATGGGGTTTTTATTGTCGCCGGCGACTTTAACAAAGCATGCCTAAAGACTGTGCTTCCTAAATTTGTCCAGTTTGTGGACTTTGCTACAAGAGGAGAACACACTTTGGACCATGTCAATTCAAACATCAGGCACGCTTTCAGAGCGACACCCCTCCCCCACCTGGCTGGATCTGACCACCTCTGCATGTCCCTCACCCCCACCTAGACCCCCCTGCTGAGAAAAACAAAGCCCCAGACAAAGACAATAAAAACCTGGCCTGAAGGAGCCCTCTCTCAACTGCAGGACTGCTTCTCAACAACTGTATGGGATTTATTCTCCAGCCACAACCTCCAGGAGTACACGGACACTGTACTCTCGTACATCAGGAACTTCGTTGACAATGTCACCGTCAACAAAAGGGTCAGGGTGTTTCCAAATCAAAAACCTTGGATGAATAGCGAAGTGCAATCCCTCCTAAAAAGCCGCAACACTGCCTTCAAGTCAGGGGACAGGGCTGCGTATAGGGCGGCCAGGGCAGACCTGAGTAGAGGCATCAGGAAAGCTAAGGCTGCCTATAGGAGGAGGATTGAAGATCACTCTGCTGACAACGACCCCAGAAAAATGTGGCAGGGGATCAATCACAATACCAACTACAGAAGCTATAACCAGGCGACATCTAGGACTGATGCCTCGCTGGCTGAGGATCTAAATCGTTTCTTTGCCCGCTTTGAGACGACCAGGCCCTCAGCTGTCACACCACTTCCACCCGCCCCCAGCACTGGCACACTAACACTCAGGGAGCACCAAGTGAGGTGTGTTCTAAGGTCAGTGAATCCCAGGAAGGCGGCAGGTCCTGATGGAATACATGGAAAGGTTCTCAGAGCATGTGCTGACGAACTGACCGGAGTCTTCACTAAAATCTTCAACCTTTCCTTGTCATCAAACACCGTCCCGCCCTGCCTCAAAACCTGTGGTCAGCCCAAATGACTACAGGCCTGTTGCACTTACGCCTGTAGTGATGTGCTTTGAGAGACTGGTGTGTCAGCACATCAGGGCCGGTCTGCCTCCCACTCTGGACCCCCACCAATTTGCCTACAGGACAAATCGATCCACCGAGGACGCCATCACCATAGCGCTCCACACTGCGCTGAGTCACCTGGAGCACCGAGGAAGCTATGTGAGAATGCTCTTTCTGGACTTTAGCTCAGCATTCAATCATATCATCCTGGGATCCTGGTCCAGAAACTGTCTCACCTGGGACTCTCCACCCCCATCTGCCTCTGGATCAAGGACTTCCTGACAAAAAGACCACAGTCTGTCAGACTCGGCCCCCACCGGTCCAGCACCATCACACTCAGCACTGGGTCTCCCACAAGGATGTGTTTTGAGTCCCCTCCTGTTTACGCTCTACACATCCGACTGCTCCCCTACCCATCTCTCAAACACCATCATAAAGTTCGCGGATGACACCACAGTGGTTGGACTCATCTCAAGGGGGGAAGAGTCGGACTACAAAGATGAGGTCAACAGACTGACTGAGTGGTGTTCAGTTAACAACCTCCAACTGAACTAGAGATGGCACGATACCACTTTTTTTATGTCCGATACCGATACCGATATCATAAATTTGGATATCTGCCGATACCGATATGAATCCGATATAGTGTTTTTTAATCAACAAAACTGTTTTTTTAAATATCTTGCTGCATTTTGCAAGTCTGCAAGTTCATACTCAAGTTTAAAACAACAACTACACTAAAGCTATTCTGTTATACCTGTATACAAAAAAAATATTTCATAGTTCAGCAATACTGATCAATCTAATAAACTTAAACCTACACCATCCTCCCTATTCTGGTATTTTAAAGAGTACTTAGCGTAAATATTAAGCAACCTAACTAATAGGGTTCCAACTCCCAGCAACAACATAAATAAATAAAAAATAGGGAACCACCCCTCACGCGCCACCTCATGATGCTTAATCGACGTAATCAACCTTAATTTGATGCAGTGTGAAAAAAAAAATGCACAGAAATCAATTATTTTTCAAGAAATATTAAATAGATTCAACATCTTTCTTCAACAAAATTGCAGACTGCACAGATGGTACCTTCCCAAAGTAAAAAGTACTATAGCTTACTAAGGTATATATATTAGACTTAATAGTCACTATATACAGTAATTGACTTCTATTCATTTTACATCAAATCAAAACTTTGGGTGTCAGATAATTATTTATTAAAAGCTAGAGATTTTAAATGAGAATAAGAAAGAAAAGTCTGTCTTTGTGCCCCCTTTTCCCTGTTAATTTCATGGTCCTGGGCCATGTGGGCCCAGTATTCTTAGTTCCTTGTATTTTTGTATTTCGTTCCTTATTTAGGCCATGTTTTCTGAGTTGCCCTGTTGTGTTGTTCCCTAAGTGTTTTCCCTTCATGGCTTTTACCCCCTGTGTGCCCCTCTGTGTATCTGTGAGCCCTCGTCTCTCCTTATGTTTTATTCCATGTTTCCCCTGCCCTTTATGTCTACGTTCTCCCCGTGCTCTCTCTCCCCCCTGTGTGCCCTCTATGTATTTATGAGCCCTCGTCTCCCTTTGTGGTTGTTTCATGTTTCCCCAGCCTGTTATGTCTGTGTTTTCCCCGTGCTCTCTCTCCTCCTGTCTGAACCTCTATGCCTGTACCCGTCAGTGTTATGTTCACCCCGCCCTGTCTCATTATGGTTATCTGTGTCACCTGTGTTCCCCGTGTGTTCCCACTTTCCTCGTTAACCCTCTGTGTATTTCTGTCTGCGTCTTCCTCTGTTCGGCGTCGCGTTCTCCCTCATGCCGTGTGTGGTTCTCCCCGTGTCTTCCGGTATATGTTACTTTAGCTTTTCCCAGTTTAGTGTAGTTTTGTATTGCTTTTGTATCATCGTTATTGTTTATCACTTATCAGCAATAAAGCTGCATTTTGAGTTTATCCCTCGTGTCTGTGAGTTTGCAATTTGGGTCCTCATCCTGCCTGCCACACGGTCGTACCATGACAGTTAATGCCCTATCGGCCCCCCTGGCTAAACTTTGCTAGATCCGCCCCTGCACAGTTACAGCCGTCAGCTACGTAGAAAAAGATCCTGGTGTAGAAAGTAAAATTAAATAAATTCTAACAACAGCTTATCAAGCTTAAACGTTCTGCTGTTGTTCAGCCGCTGGTTTCCTCTTTCTGGTGCAAAGTGGGCCAAAAACAAACAAGAGAGACGGACTCGCGACAGAAAAGCCGATCAGCTGATCAGTTTCACGATTGAAGTAGCAGCCGGAGAGCGAGAGGCAGTCGCTTGTTAAGCTTAACGTGGGAATGCTTTACAAACATTCAGAGATGGACTTACACACTTGCTTTACTTCTCTTGGGGATAACTTTGTCGGAGATGAAATGCCGGGTTGCTAGCGAAGCTCCAAATGCTATCCAGACCACCGACAGGTCCCGCACGCCACAGCCGCTCTATCACGTGATGCATACTGCTCCGACGTGCTAACGTTCTGAGGTGAGTTACGGCGTGTTGCAAGTTTTGTGAGGTGCTTTCCTGATATTTAATGGATCGGATTACATTTTTTATTTTTCTCCGATATCCGATCCAGTAATTTAGGTCAGTATCGGACCGATACCGATACGTAATATCGGATCGGTCCATCTCTAAACTGAACACCACGAAAACTAAACTAAAGAACTTATCTTGGACTTCAGGAAGGGCAGAGCAGACCCGGCCCCACTTTACATTCACAGGAACTGTGTGGAGAGGGTACACTCCATGAGGTTTCTGGGCGTGCAGATCTCTGATGACCTCTCCTGGACTGCAAATACCCCGGCGGTGGTAAAAAAGGCCCAGCAGCGTCTCCACTTTCTGAGAGTGCTCAGGAGGAACAACCTGGAGGAGAGGCTGCTGGTGACATTTTACAGAGCCACCATAGAGAGCATCCTAACGTACGGCATAACAACATGGTATGCAGGGTGCTCAGCTGCGGACAGGAAAGTACTGCAGAGGGTCATCAACACAGCCCAGAAGATCACTGGCTGCTCTCTGCCCAGCCTGGAGGTCATTGCATACTCTCGGTACCTCAGCAGAGCTGGCAATATTATCAAGGACCACTCTCACCCCAGCAATCAACTGTTTGAACTATTACCGTCAGGCCGACGGTACAGGTCACATAAAACCAGGACAAACAGATTCAGGGATAGCTTCTTTCCCAGAGCTATCACCGTAGTAAATAAGCACAAAAACTATTGAACCTGCTTAGCTATACCATACTGTCACTGCCATTATATTATGCTGCTATTCATACTGTCATTATATTAATGCTGCTATCCTGTATATATCGTACTTACTATTGTTTGAGTACTTGCGATTATTTTATTGTACTTTTTATATTTTACATTTATATTTATTATTTATCTTGCACCAAGGGAGTGGCACTCCAATTTCGTTGTACTCTGTACAATGACAATAATGGCTATTCTATTCTATTCTATTCTATTCTATTCTATTCTATTCTATTCTATTCTATGTTTCCCTACAGTAGGGGTCTGTACAGGGCTCTGAGAGGGTGCAAGATGACAACTTTGGAATTCTACTAGAAACAGTCGATCATATTTGTTTGTCAAAGCTGAATCCAGGGCAAACTACGCATTTTTAGCTAACAACTACAATAAGCATAAAAGTTACTGTACGGCTATCATTTGTCAACATGACGCTTGTTCTTTTACATGTAATACATTTATTAACAACCTGAGAGTTTATCCGCTGGTCATTCGACATGACGAATGACTTCTGAAGTCTTAATTCAGCTCAAGACGCTGTAGATTCCCGTCAGTAACACTTTCGGTCCGCTAGTAAAACGTAGCTCTATTAATCTGCGCTTGATTACTCTTGAACCGGAACCGGATGTAAGTCCCAAAAATCAGAATTTTGGAACTGAAACTGAATTGTAGAACTGAAACTGAATGGTGAGAAGTGAATCTGAAATTATTCAAGAGCTAAATTTTTAAAGGATAAAATACGGTTTCATAGCAAATGAATTCATTTTCAAACTATAAAATTCAATTTCAGTTTAGTGATGATCATTTTAAAACCAATAAATTGAATTTCAAATTAGGCTAATTCATATTCTGTTTTTAAAAGCATTTATTTAAGTTACAATTCAGATTCAATCCGTGCAATTAAAATTCAAATTGAACTTATTCAAATTCAGTTTCTGATGGCACAGAGTTCTGCCCATATGAAAGGGCATAGCCTAACATATAAAACAGGAACAGACCGCTATGTAAGGCAAGGCAAGGCAAGTTTATTTGTATAGCACAATTCAACAACAAGGTGATTCAAAGTGCTTAACTCATTTATTTCAACAAAGTAACTGTATTCTGAATATCACCTTTTTAAACGGTAACTGTAATGGACTACAGTTAGTAAAATTTTGTTTTAAATATGTAATGCTGGTACATGCACTCTGTTACTCCCCAACACTGTCTGTGTACAATATATAGTGCTCTAGCATGGTCCATGGTAGTGATGTGGAAAAACACAGTGACTTCCAAACCCTTTTCTCAGTGATGATTCAGCTCTCATAACTCTCCTCCTCTCTCCTCTCAGTTCCAAGTTCCACTTAATACTTAATACTCCAGGGCTGACTGAGGCCCTCTGTTAAATAGTCAAGGCAAGAAGATTAGTGTCAGGTTTGACGTCTCCAGCACGGGAACGCTCCCAAGAGCGCGTGACCTTGATAAACATAAACAACACATACAGAGGGAAATGAGAGGAAGAGGAAGTGAGAACACCACACCAACGCAGGTCGACCGGTGAAGATCATCAGACTTTGACAGTTTCCATTTTGCATCATAGTCTAAACTTTGTGATGACACCTCACGGACTAAATAATGAGTGATTTAGAAAAGTTAACATCTACAAAAGTGACCAAAGAAAAAACAAGGAGGATTTTGGTGAAACACCTTCAGTACAAGTGACTTTAACCAGCATTAGCCAAAGAACAACCAGCAAGTTTCATGTTGCCATGTTTTTATCCATGGCAACATGATGTTGCCAGGGGATCACCAACTGGTTTCTATGCTTAAGTAACTGTGGTGCAGCTGAAGTCATATTTTCATTATTTTAACTATAACTGTGACTCTATTATTTTACAAACTTCAACAACGTGTCTCATTACTGTCACACACAGGCATTAAAAACAGAAATATTATGTTCACTGTCATTAGTTCAAAATGAAAATATATTGTTCAAAAGGACAATTACTGAATTTTAACATTTGATATGTTCGCTTTGTGCTATGCTCCAGGACTTTATGACTCAATTTTCTTTTATTTATATTTAATTTGAGACAATTATTTACTGTACAACTAACAGAGAGGAACTCATGTGTTTCCAGGACAATGAAGCCACTCACCCAGAAAGATGAGGAAAAACTGTGTGATATAGCTGACGTCACTACTGAGCATCATTTCTGGAACTGCCATATGTTGTTTCCTGATGTCTTTGTTTTTTTCTAACACAATAATTCCAGGTTTCAGTTCATGGCTTTGCTTTTGTTCCGGTTTGTTTGTGTTTTTCAGTTTGCCTATTGATAAAGATTTTTTTTTTCAAGTTTATTAGTATTAAAGTTGGCATTGCAGGATAACATGTAGGTTTTCATTTTCAGATTCTCTGTTACACTAAAAAGTCGTCTTATCCCTCAATTGCAGCGGTGTGAAACATAAATCTGGTCCACTGGAAGGCACAGAATTTTGATTTTTAACTGTATTTTTATATGTATTACAGCTTTTCCTACTAAAGGTCATTCATACTACACCATGATAATGAAGTACAATACTACATAAAAAATTAAATAACCAAGAAATGTTTTTCAATATCTAGTATAAAAAATAAAATAAGACATTTCTTGTAAATTGACAAAGATATTCTTTAAAAAAAATGCAGGCCAATCAATGAATACATGAATGTAAATTTGACATATTCATATTCATATGTCACGGTGGTTAGCACTGTTGCCGCACAGCAAGAAGGTCCTCCATCAGGCCAGGGTCTTTCTGTGTGGAGTTCGTGTCATGGTCCCCGCACCTCGCCAGCTGACAGCAGTCAGGCGCTTTGTTTTGTTTATTCTCCTCTCTCACCTCTGCTCTTCCTTTCTCTCTCGTCCTCTCCCACTCTCTCTTTCTCCTGCCGGGGCGGAGCTCAGTATGGGCTCCTGCTCCTGGCCCACGCACCTGGAGATGATCAGCACACCTGTTGCTGATTATGAGAATTGGAGTCCTACTTAAGATGGCGAGTCTGCTCTACTCGTCGCTGGATCGTTGAGCCATCAGCGTCAGTCGTCCTGCACTCTGCAAAGTTTGTTCGTGAGTACGTCTGAACCAGGAGACTAACTGTTTCTCTGTCTGTGTATAGATTTCCCCTGGACCTGTTTTCCCTGTGCACGGTGACTGAGCGTGAGCAAGAGTGATGGAGGAAAGAAGAGGAGCTGTGTGTGGTTGCGAGGGCTGTATGGAAATCTCCCCTCCCTGGACTCCTGCCCCTTTCACTCCCGGACCCTGGAACCCTTCTTCCCAGACATCTGTGTGTGTGTGTGTGTGTGTGTGTGTGTGTGTGTGTGTGTGTGTGTGTGTGTGTGTGTGTGTGTGTGTATATATATTTCACCGTGGGGAACACTGTAAATAAATTCACTTTTGATTTGAAGAAGCTTGTGGTCTGCGCCTGAGTCCGCTCCACTAATCGTGACAGTTCGCATGTTCTCCCCGTGTTTGCGTGGGTTCCCTCTGGGTACTCCGGCTTCCACCCACCATCCAAAGACACTCAGCTTGTGGGGATAGGTTGATTTATTAATCTAAATTACCACAGGAGTGAATATGAGTGTGAATGGTTGTCTGTTGCTGTGTGTTAGCCCTGCGACAGACTGGCGACCTGTCCAGGGTGTACCCCGCCTCTCGCCCTATGACAGCTGGGATAGGCTCCAGTGCCCCCTGTGACCCTGAAAAGTATTAGCGGAAGTAAATGGATGGATGTTCATTTTTCATTGTTTCACTGGTTCATCCCACTTCAAATCAATATGGGCTTTATGTGGCCCACGATGTAAAATGGGTTCCTAGTCTAATGAGTTGTGGCTGTGAGGATGTCCAAATCCATGGGCTGCATCCTCCTGAGGATGGATTTGTAGGCCGATTACGTCAAAGCGACGCAACGAAGGCTGTCCAAATTCGTAGACTCCTCCGAATGCAGTCGACAAATGCGTCCTCTTTTTCCCTGAATTTGAAGGATGGGTCGGGTCTGTCATTAGTTGCCCAACCTATCCCAGAATTCATAGCTCGGTTCCAATTCCAGTTTCCAACAATGGAAACTGGGTCAATTCTTTCTGGGTCAAAAAATAAACTTTTAACATATTTGCAGGCGGGGATGTAGCTGTGTAAACATTAAATATCTGCTCGGTTTATCAAGATATCACATATTTGCAAAAGTGCTCTGACGTTTTCGGAGATGTCTGTTATCCACCAGCTCGATAGCTATCCAAGAGCTCGAGGAGCAGAGAACAGGATACTCCCGGCACATCATTTTCAGTTCACCGCAAGGAGCAGACGGCCGAGTTTATTCAACTCCACCGAGACAGCAGTGACACAAATCCAAAGGCTACACCGTCCAATTTCACAGGGGTTTACTTTCAGCCTACCGGCGTAGACCGTGAAGGCCGGGTCCTCAGGAGGATGCAGCCCATGAATTTGGACATGACTTATATACACACAATTTGTAGAACCACTTATTGAGATGGGCAGCTGGCTGCTTTCTGTCTCTGTTAAGGGTGTCCATATCTGAGAGGAGACCGTGGAGCTACAGTAGGAAACCATTTGATATTAACCCTTTACAGCCGATCGGAGCGGGCACGCTCTGTTTTGCATAACTATTTTTAAATCCCGGTAGCTCTGCAACCACGTAAGCTAGCGCAATAATTTTTTTTGCATATGAAACTGGAGGAGTTGTACTTACATCTTATGCCATCAGCTTGTCCTAGGTCACAGTTTCATTCCACATATAGCTTTGCAAAAACTGCATAAAAATCACTTGCAGCAACAAAAACATGATATTCCAGAAACACGCTTCGCCGATCCAATCAGCTGTTTGTAACACTTCCTACGTCCATCAGCGCGAACTATCACATGACCGCATGACCTGCCCGAAACCGGAAGTGATGTCATTTTGCGGAAATGTAGTTTTTTTTTTTTACCATCGTGGCCTCATGAGCTTATACTTGTGTTTTTAAAAGTTATGTTTGACTTCATGACTTTCTGTGTCGTTTCTGGGATGCTTAGGACTCATATTGCACTGCTGGAAATAGTTTATTTTGATGCATATGCTGTTATTTTGCAAATTTGCACTATAATATTTATTTTCGTTTTTCCTGCAGTATATAAAAATTGGTGTATTTCAAAAAGAAAACTATGAAGAAACTTAAAATAAATTTCCTTTGGTGGGAAACTAGTTTGTGCAACTTTTTTGTATTTACAGTTTTGAGGGATAAGCCTCTTAAATTTCTCTAACTAGAAATATATGTTAAAAAAACAAAAACGATTTTCAATTTTTTTGTAGTTTATTGCACTTTTTTGCAATTTATGTAATTACTATGCACCTAATGCAGACATATTATTAAAGTTTGGGCTATAATGGTTGTATTGATGTATAGCAACTTGAAATGCTCCCAAAAATGGCTCCACAGCATGTAAAAATATAATATAAGCTCTGGCGGACTTGGTTCTATGGTAGGTCTTAAAGGGTTAAAGACAGAGCTTTATTAAAATACCACCATTCATGTGTGTAGTGAACTGTTCAGATGGGTTACTGGAACAATAAATAAGTTTAAGTATAAATTTTCATAAGATAGAAAGAAAATGATGTTGCAGTCATTTAAAAGAAAAGTTTGTTGTGGAAAAACTGTTTGTTATTCTATAAAAAAGCTCTCGGCAAAGTTAGGAAAATTGGAACAGCCCCACTCATCTTTCCAACACTGTAGCCAGGCTGCAAAGACCCAGAGTTCAGTTCACTGAGTAGTCCCTTAACTGTAACTAGCAATTAATTTATGAATTATCTATCCATCCATCCCTCCTTATCAGGGTCAGATCAGAACTGGACACTATCCCAGGTACCATAATAATACATAATTCTTTAGGTTTTAGAGAACAAGACTGTGAGACTTTATGCAGGTTCGAGTTAGACGAGATTAGACAAGGACCTAATAAGGCAATCAGGAATGATAAGGAAGGAGATGGTGAAAAATGTGTCCGCCTCTGCCAGGGCCAAAGCAACACGTCCAGTGACCAAAAGACAGATGAAAAGTGAAATTCACATTTTTCTATCTTTACTATCTTTACTCTTCTATCTTGTAGCACATTGCATTGGACCCATTTATCCTTCAGAGACTAAAATAAAATAAAAAATCAGAATATAATCCAAGTAAATAATATGATGACTGGTAAAAATAAAAAGATTACAGACAGTATTGTGGAGCCCACCATCTGTATCCCCAAAATTACCTGACTGTGGAATCTGTATCGTGAGGCCATGGGTCTTTCATCTAGTCATTTAGTGTTTGCAAATATACACCCAGAAACAGGAACTTGGCCCAGACAGGCAGAACCTGGACTCATGGGCCAGAATGGAAACATACAGCAACACCCTTGACACTCAGCATGGACCATGACACTATTGATCTTGTTTTTAGAGTTTGTTCCTGTGTTGCTATGATTAGTGCCACTGTGCCATCTTTCAGCCCAGCTTTGTCCATCCACTGGTCCAGATTTCTAATATTAGATTAATATCAGCCACTTCTTCTATCTGTTGGTGCTAAATACCATGTTTTCATGTTTTCAATGATGGTTCCTCTTGCTCCTCTTTTTTCTCTGGCTTCGGCTGTCTGAGATAGTTACTAAGCAAATAATAAGTCGTAACTATCTTCCTGATGTATTCATGAATCTTTGTTGTTTCGTCCTGGAAAGGGGTTCAGACACTATCTAGTCTCCGGGTGCCTTCCTTCTGCTTAGTGTATGTAACACTCCCCTAGTAAGAGGGCAACAAACAGCTCATATATGGTCCTGAAAAAAAAAGAGCAAATGATGAGATGGATGAAAGGTAGTGTGTTTTCCTCTCCCGCATCTGCTAAAGCTTTATTTATACACATTCACATGTTCACAATAGGTTACAAAAACTTCTTAATCTCTTTGTGTCACATTACTAAAATCTGAGTAAACTAAAATAATATAAAAAAAAATCTAAACAGTCATATCTGTTGTTTGTTACTCAAAGTTACACATCACACTCTTTTTTCCCCACACATAGTTTAATAGAACAAACATTCGTACTGGTTCAGATACAAACTTGTATTGGAAATCTCCACATCAACATTTCAGAGTGACCAGAGTTGTTATTACACTAACTTTAGACAATTACAGTGCTAGAACATCAAACTGTCTCTGTGAACTCACTAATATAGAGGAGCTGTGGTGTACTGTTGTTACAAGAGACTGCCTTCAGTTTAGAAGAAGCCAAAGACAAAGGCTACTGCGGTGAGCTAAGCTAGCTCTGCTCTCTTAACCATAAAACGTTTCAAAGAGAAAAAACAGACAAATACAGATCCCACCAAGACAAACTGTTGGTCGGGTTTTACCCTTATTTGGCATCTTAATCATGTGGACCACATGTGTTGCCTTATTATTTACTAACCTAAAAAAAACAGGTGGACTACAGGTAGTGTGTTTTCCTCCCTCGCTTCTGCCAGATCTGAAGACGAGCAGTAGCTCACACTAAACCGTCTCGTGGAGGTGCCCCCTTGTGGCGCAACTTGGGATCACACAACATGTTGACTCTCCACACAAAATCACCAAATTAAAGGCCTCCTTTAACAAAAATACACCTGGAAACTTATACAATACACAAAAGGTAAATCACATAATAACGCTACCACACATTACGGTGTATCACATACGTTCTTAAAATGCAGATAAGGAGTTTTTTTGTCTCTCCCCTTTGCTCTCTCTCTCTCCCTCTCTATAGACAGTGACATGTTTTTTGTGTGTTTCTAAATCTGTTGCACTTTTATTGCAGTGAAGACAAACAGGAAGTAAGTGAGAGTGCAGGGTAGAAGTTTGATCGCGGTGTTTCCAGATTTAAAGCAGTACGATAAAAGAGCACATAAAAGCTCAAGCAGCTTTTCCTACTCATTGACAACTGCAGAAACATAGGTGAGTCCTGCTTGTTTTTCATCCTCCACTTTTTTCTTCTACTGATTTCATGTTTACCTTAAAATATGCATATATAAAATATACTTTACCAGCTCTGACACGCTAGAAGAGAAACACTATGTTCCTTCGATACAGCGATCGCAGCATCACAGCTGGTTTCTGGCAGTGTTCAAGATGCACAACCTACAGCTCTATAACACTTTTTTATTAACTAAGAGCTGCTAACTAGCCTGCAAATCAACCTTACACTCATTTTTTGCATTTATTACGAACAATCTGTGAGTAACACAACATTATATTTAAAAGTGTTGTATATTCAGTAATGCAATATATTTGGTCATTTTCCATCTGCATACAGGGATTTCTTCTCTGTATTTATACACGACACACATACTGTGGCCCTTGTTAACGATTTTATCCAGTTGCTATTGCAGATGACAGCTTTAATCTACGTACTGAGGCATATGGTGACCCAATTTCGGCTTTTCAATTTGCTTTTAGAAAAGCCAGATAGTAAGGAAAGTAACAAATGTAGAAACATTGATCAGATTAGAGAAGGAAGTTAAACAGTTGATACTTTAATGTGCGAGTTATGATAGGGGGAGGGGGCATGAGCACTGCTGAGCAAGAATAAAGTAGTTGTGGTAAACCAGTCATATGACCAATTTAAGGTAGCATAGTAATAAGATGCTATGTACCCATTTTTAAATTGTGTTGATAGGCCAGGTAAAACCAGAGTCATGATAAAAATAAAAAACAACGCTGTGTTTTTTCTGAATACTGTCGTCAAATTTACTGTCTAAGGACAGCGCTAGAATGCAGTCTCTGCTGATGACCCCCCGAAAGTTTAGAAAACAAAAAACACCTTTCCTATTGGTGGAAAAATGTACAATGTTTAGGAAGAGGGGGAGGTTTTAAGAGGGATGGTTGTGTGAGCGTTTTAAGATGTGAGAGATTTGTGGCATTTAGTGTGTTTAGAGAGTGTAATTAGTGTGTTGTGTAGTTGATAGTTTTGTGTTGTGTGTCAGAACAAGAGGCGACTGCTGAATCTCCCAGTTACTGTCAAAAAGCCCCCAAAGGCAGATTGCAATGTAAACGCTGTCTCCAGGTGAAAAAAATGAGTGATACACCTCCTACCGTAAGGCCTGCAGGTATCAGGCATGTGGCTGCATTTTGAGGCAAATAGCTGCAAACTTTGTTCTTTGTAAAACTTGTGCGTAGGTTTTTAGAATTTCCAATTTATATTTGGATGTCAAGTGTCAGGGTTCCTGGGTCGTTGACTCAGTGATTTCAGTTTGTTCGTGTTCAGTTTATTTTCTACGTGCTAGTGTTTAAGAGAGAAATATAAACAAAGTGTTGACAGAAAACAAAGAGAAAAACAAGTGTAAACAAAGAGAACAACAGTGGGACAAACAAAGATATGAAAGAAAGCAAAGTAAAAAGACAAGTAAGTCACGTAAAAAGAAAAAGAGAGAACCCAAGAAAGGGAAAACACATAGAGAAAAAAAGCAGTGAAAGACAAAGAGAAATAAAGACAAAAGGAAACACAGACAGAAAGCAAAGTGAAAAGACAAACAAGTCACGTAAAAAGAAAAAGAGAGAACCCAAGAAAAGGGAAAACAAATAGAGAAAAAGAAGTGAAAGACAAAGAGAAACAAAGAAAGGACACATAAGTACATTATTAAAACACAAAACAAAATTACAATACTAACCTAATTACGGGTAATTTTTGGAAACGGGATGGGGACATCATTACCAGTCCGTTGGACGATCACAGCCTCTTGGGGCATGCTATGGGGGGCCCTGACGCCTGGGATGGGAGCAGGTATGGACAGTGCATTTGGAGCCCGGCCCCCTTCGGGGACCGGACTCCCAACTTTGATTTCCCCTAACCCCCTAACCCTAACCCTAACACCCTAACCTTTGCAAACCTGTAAAATAAGAAATACTTACCTTTCAAATTAAAAATCAATTATGGAGGTAGAGGGATGTGAGGCTGCAGACCATCGGGGTTGATGGCCCGTGCACGCCCTGTTCCTCCTTCGGGAGGGACAGGTTCTTTTCTTCAACCCTAACCAGCCAGTGCCTCGCTCCGGTTGGTCTTTGGGTCTCACTCCTAGTTAAAGCTCAATCTAGCATCTATGCCCTACCCCAGTCATTTGTCCTAACCCTAACCAATTTGTTTATCTCAAATTACCCACCCTAAATTTGGATTTTAGCCCTATTGTATATACCCCCTGATCTAATCTGGCCCTAAACAATTTGAAATCTGTGTCACCCTTCTGTCTCTGTGCATGTTCTAGTTCCACTGCATGTCATTAGTCAGATTATGTTCAACCCTGTACTCACCTGTTTCCAATCATTGTCATCATTCAGCCTGTGTATTGATATCGTCATTGTTGTCGTTCTTGCCTATGTTCAACCAGTCTCTCAGTCAGTTAGTCAGTCCTGCCGTTCCTGCTTTGTCAGTTCTCTCAATCCAATAAATCCGCATCATTTTTCACCGTGAGTTCTGTGTTTGGGTCGTCTCTTCCTTGCCTCCACACACGACACTCCTGACATCAAGCCATGAAAATGATTTTTTTAAATATGATTTTGGTTGTTACAGTAAAAATTGACTTTGATTCTGAATTTATGTTTTTTGTCTGAATTCAGATCAATTGTGTTAACCCTTTAAGACCTACCATAGAACCAAGTCCGCCAGAGCTTATATTATATTTTTACATGCTGCAGTGCCATTTTTGGGAGCATTTCAAGTTGATATAAATTAATACAACTGTTATAGCCCAAATTTTAATAATATGTATTCATTAAGTGCATAGTAATTACATAAATTGCAAAAAAGTGCAATAAACTACAAAAAAATTTAAAATCGTTTTTCTGTTTTTAACATATATTTCTAGTTAGAGAAATTTAAGAGGCTTATCCCTCAAAACTGTAAAAAGTTGCACAAAATAGTTTCCCACTACAGGAAATTTATTTTAAGTGTCTTCATAGTTTTCTTTTTGAAATACACCGATTTTTATATACTGCGGGAAAAACAAAAATAAATATTATACTGCAAATTTGCAAAAAAAAACAAAACAGCATATGCATCAAAATAAACTATTTCCAGCACATGAGTCATAAGCATCCGAGAAAAGACACAGAAAGTCATAAAGTCAAACATAACTTTTAAAAGCATCAGTTTAGCCTTACAAGGCCCTGATAGTAAAAAATTACATTTCCGCAAAATGACGTCACTTCCGGTTTCGGGCAGGACATGGAGGACATGCAATAGTTCGCGCTGATGGACATAGGAAGTGTTACGAACAGCTGATGAGATCGGCAAAGCGTGTTTCTGGAATATTATGTTTTTGTTGCTGCAAGTGCTTTTTATGCAGTTTTTGCAAAGCTATATGTGGAAGGAAACTGTGACCTAGGACAAGCTGATGGCATAAGATGTAAGTACAACTCCTCCGGTTTCATATGCAAAAAAAATTATTGCGCTAGCTTACGTGGTTGCAGAGCTACCGGGATTTAAAAATAGTTATGCAAAATAGAGCGTGCCCGCTCCGACCGGCTTTAAAGGGTTAATGCAGTATGTCAAAATGAAAAAAAAAGGAAGATCAGACATGTGAGATCGTGCTGAAAGGAAAGGCAAGTAGGCAAAGTAGTCAAAAACGGCCAATTAAACCCTGGTCCCCAGAGGGTCAATAAAAGTTTAAAGTAACACAATGGTTACTTTTCCTAGTAATTACTTTTTCAAAGTACCTTGCCCAACACTGGTCTTGAGACACCGAGTATAGTGATTTAGATCTGAAAAAAAAGAAGAATGAATTAAAAAACAATACTAATGATAAAGTGTTAGAATAATTGGTTATTAAGACTGAGCAGTGGATTTCTATGACTGCTCCTTCTTGAACTAAATAAATTGGATTTATTTTTCAACTCTAGAAACATGGCTGATGCAATAAATGTGACTTCATCTTCCAACCAGACCTGCGATGCTATTAACACTTCAGCCTATCCTTTCTTTATGCTGGTCTACAGTCTAGTGTTCCTGGTAAGTTTCAAATAATCAGATTAACACATTTTTAACAGTGCACAAAGGTTCTCAGTATATGTGCTGAAGTCCTGTCCTCTCCATACTTTCTTTGTTTATTTAGGTGGGGTTAATCCTCAATGGCTTCATCATGAAGTTCCACTTTTGTGGAGCACAGCAGCGGGCATCGAGCAGCTTGAAGATCTACCTGAAAAACCTGACAGCTGCTGACTTCCTGCTCTGCCTCTCTTTGCCACTCCGCATCACCCACTATGCTAGCAGCTCTGTCATCATTCGGCAGCTCTACTGTAGTTTTGGAGCTTGTACCATCTTCCTCAACATGTACGCCAGCATCACATTCATGGGCTACATTGCTGCCAACAGGTAAACTTCATGATGAAGATTAGAGGAACCTTTTACTGAATTCAGACTGCATTTCATGACAATGTTTTTACTACAAATTCTGACAGCCTGACTAAATCACTGACATCACTTTTGACTTTATTAATTTCTACTGATCTGAAACCACTGTGACTGATTAATGAATAGTGACTGATTCATCTACTCAACCCCCGTTTCTTTTCTCTTCAGGTATCTAAAGATCATCCAGCCTTCAGGAACTCACATCCTGCAGACAGCAAAAACTGCCCACATCATTTCCATCATTACCTGGGTTTTCCTCCTGGTTCCGACTGTGACATACACCATCCTGTTTTTCATCACCCAGACCCCTGTGACCTCTAACCCCAGCTGCTGTGATCCCTTCTTTAGTGAATCAATCAAGCTGTTCTTCACAATCATCCACACTTTGTCTCCCATTATCTTCTTGTTGGTCTCCATATGTATGGTCTTCTTCTACTACAGCACCTCCCGCAGGGTGTTGCAGGCACAGCAGAGTCAGCTGGCCTCCTCTGGCTCCGAGAAGCTTGTGAAGTCTCGCAGGAACATGTTAGTGCTGGTCAGCATCTTCTGTGTTTGTTTTGTCCCCTATCACCTGGCTCGTCTTCCCTATAGTCTTCTGTGGAGCAATGACTCTGTAGGCTCAGTCTTGAACTATGTAATGGAGGTGACCACCATGGTGGCAGTTTTCAATGTCTGCCTGGACCCTGTTGTTTACTTTTTCCTCTGTAAGTCTTTCCGGGCAAAGATGAGGAAGGTGGCCATTGTGACCAATATCCGACAAGCAACTGAAGAGAGTGAGCTCAGCAAGGAGCATCTGGACATTAACAGTCTGCAGGAGACAGACACAACACTGTGAGCACAGAAGCAGGCATCAAGCAGCTTTCAACTCTGCCCTCAACAGTTCTCTACGTTTCATATACTGATATAATCTCAGTGATTTTAGTAAAGATTATTTACTTTTGTTACGTTAAAGAAAGAGGAATTTTCTGATCTTGGCCCATGAGAAGTCCATAACAAATAACTTGGTTATGAATGAATCTGTAAGAGTTTTTGGAAAGGAAAGCAAAAGACATCCCAGTGTACTTCAGACCCAGCAACACAATCAGACAGAAACTGGTTCATCCCGAACACAAAACTCCTAAACACAGACTTAACAATGTGGTGTATGCTGTACAGTGTAGCAAGGAATGCCCAGACCTCTACATCGGAGAGACCAAACAGCCACTTCACAAGCGCATGACACAACATAGAAGAGCCACCTCCACAGGACAAGACTCAGCAGTCCATCTGCATCTTAAGGATGCCAATGTTCACATTTTGGACAGAGAGGACAGATGGTTAGAAAGAGGAGTGAAAGACGCCATTTTTGTCCACTGTGAGCGACCATCTTTGAACAGAGGCGGGGGTTTACGACACCAACTCTCTGCCATCTATAATCCAGTTTTGAGATCCCTTGCCAGACGCCTTAACGCCCACTCACATCCTGGGCCATCTGGCCTCAGGAAATCACATGATGGGGTGGGGCCAGGTTTCACAATGAGCTCACCCGAAACCCTGGCTGATTGTGACCTAAACCCGTTTTCACACCTTGGCTCATGTGATTACGTAGAAGATCCCTAAGGGGTCCCTAACCCTCTTGGGGACACTCTCATAGGGCTTAAAATCTGTGCCTCTCCTCCAATTGCTCTTAGAACATCTTGCTTAACTGTAACTAGCAATGAATTTAAGAATATCTTTAATCCATTCATCCATCTTCTCCTGTATATATGTGTATTACATATATCAATAATGTGATTAGGTAGAGGATCATTAGGGGGTCGATTGTCCCTCTCGGGGGAATAATCCCCAAATCTGGGACTCCCCACCATTTGACCTTAGAACTGAAGAAGCTTCTTGTATGAGAGGTGAAACGTCTTCAAACAACTTAAAGAAGTCCAGACTCTTTTCTTTCCAAGGTCCTTAGACTACGATGAGCTGGATGACTGAGAACCTTCACAGACAAGCAGGAGACTGTTGTTGTACAGTGGATTGAAGAGAGAGAGGAGCAGTTTGGTTTCAATCAGAGTTCAGTTCCTTGCAAAACAAATAAGCTTAAAACAAGACAAAATCTGTTGTTTTCTACAAACAGTGTTGGAGAGTAATGGAATACATGTACCACCGTTACATATTTAAAATCCAAAATATGAGTAACGGTTTTCCGTTAGTGGTACTGTTTAAAAAGGTAGTATTCAGAGTACAGTTGCTTACACAGAAGTCTGTTCCTGTTTCGTATGTTAGGCTATGCCCTCTCTATTTTAGGTAATTCCACGGTGGTGGAAACCTAAACAAAACACGCATTAAGAGGCTCTAATGCCTGTGTCTCAATCTCGAGTCTCATAATGGCGTGAGGAAATATTTTTAAGAATAATTTAATATGAAGGCAAAGCGGAGTGTTACAGGTATAGCCCTAAAGAATGTAGCCTCGTGGGTAGGGATGGTATCGTTTAGGTTTTATCTGATACCGGTGCTAAAACAGTACTTTTGAAATGGTGCCGGTGCTTAAACGGTGCTTAAACTGGTGCTTAAAGAATGAAGAACACAAACTTTGTCCAAAAACCTCTCACGTTTAGCTGGTTTTTTTTGTAAAAAGATAACAATGTTAGCCTTTTCTGCAGCTATAGGGCATATATGGTATCACTCTTGGCTGGAAGCAATGCTTAAACAGTGGGAAAAAATCCAAAAACCTCTCATATTTAGCTGTTTTCCACTTTTTCTTTGGTCATTTTAGCCTTTTTGGCCAGGGTGAAGAGAGTATCTGCCATCAAACAAGAAGACAGCCGCATGTAACTACAACGGTGTTTGCTAGTTCACCTTACGTGCATTAATGTAATAACGTGGTTAGCCTACTCAACGTAAATTACACACGAACAACATTAAGCTACTCGCCCAGAGAAGAACGGCTGCTGCTGCCATCATCATCCGTCATCATTTCTGCTACACTGGCAGGGCTAGGGGCCAGGACTCTACTCTTTGGGTTTTTGGGGGATGTTGCAAACTCCGGGCCCGATAACAGGCACCACACCCGCAGTAGATGTGCACAGTGTGAGGTCTCGCAGCAAGCTATCAAATACGGTGCATTTCTCGGCTTTTAACAAAACGCTATATGTCTCAAGGTTTGTCGTCAGATTCAAGGTGTTACCTCCTTTGACAGTATCACAGTATCAGCTTAAAGCACTTGTTGCAGGCTGCTGAGTTTGCATCTTTTGCTGTGAAGTACAGCCAGACTTTTGACCGCTTTGCCTTGGGCATTTTTAATCTAGAGCTCTTCTCTAAAAGAACGTACGTACCTTGGCCCGCTTACTATCCTTGCAAAGGTAAAATTATTGGCTAGAATCCAAAGTGTATCACATCTCAGGAAAAAAGGCAACTACCGTTTATGTCAGACCGGTACACATCCCTACTCATTGGCAGTGTAGTCTGTGCCGCAGGGAGAATGGACTGCCATATCCGTTATGTGTCTGTGAGCGCGAGGGAGGGAGAAAAAGGAGAGTAGAAAAGTACGAGTTGTCATCGAGCAGAAACGGGAGCTGGAAGCATGTAAATATAATAATAACCACTGCAGCCAAGAAGAGTGCCTGACGAGCGTAGTTGTAAGTAAGCTATTAAGACTCGACTGTACACCGTGTTCATGTTTTCCTCTGAAACAATAAGTTCAGTTGGAGCTTTCAACGCCTCTCTCTGTCTCTTGCTATACAGTTGAGCCAGACAACAAAGCATGTCTGTAAGACATGGCAAATTGTTTTGTTTTTTTTACTATGCCAACCCTTTTAGGTTTGTTACGGCCCTGGCCGAAACTGGAGTCCTAGGGGTCTCTTGTTTCTGTCTGTGTCTTTAAGAGTCCACAGGTCCTTCCTCATTGGAGAGCTGGCGGCTGCTGATTGGTCCCCTGATCTTGTGACTGCTTTGAAAATCCCTCAGCAGCAGTTGACCTGTGGCAGCCACTGGTTGTGTCCCAATTCAGGGTCTGCATGCTTGAAGTACGCGCACTACGTACAGTGCGTACTATAAGTACGAGAAGTGCGGAAGTGAGAGGCTTGTGAAATGGGATGGTCTAGCCTTCGTCGCGCTGTTCAGGTTGCCTAGCAACCATGATACTAACCGCGAGAAACGTTACATACAGCATTGTGTGACAGAAATGAAGGAGAAAAAATGTTTTGTTGGTCATTCGTTTTTGTCATGACATCACTTTGATTAGTTGAATATCTGAGGCTGAGACCACGGGACTGTAAAACATGATTGTTGGGCTTCATTTTTGTACTGAACAGTCATTTCAAGATTAGTTAGTAAAGAACAATTAGTTAATGTTGTTCATGAGACTAAAATCATCTCACTGTGGTAATGTAAATATAATATGGCCAATATTATAGTATTGTCAGATTATTATGATATATATATAGATTATATATATATATATATTAGGGGTGCAACGATACACAAAATTCACGGTTCGGTTCGATACTTTGGTGTCACGGTTCGATATTTTTTCGATACAAAAAAATGTTCATGCTTTTTTAATTTGTCATTTATTAAAATTATAAATATATATTTTAACTCAAACGTGCAGTTTTTAAATTTAATGTTGCTGAAACAACAAAGGGATAAAATGCAAATGCTACACCTAGCTCCCTAACTGGATAAACAGGAGAAAACAAGACAGAAAATAACAAGGCAGCTCCTCCCTTCTGCTTCAGTGACTACTTACACATGAATCTAACTGTACACTATATACAAATAGAGACATTCCTCAGAAAACACACACAAAATGTCAAAGGGTTTGGAGGCCAAGGATGGGTCTGCTGCTGCTGTCAGTGGCTGTGTCCCAATTCAGGGTCTGCACGTTTGAAGTACGCATTTTAAGTGCGGTTACGTCACCGCCATGCCACGACGGCTGTCCCAATTCGAAGTGTACTTCAAATGCATACTCGAAATGCTCCATCAATTTCCCCAAATATCAAGCGTGGTCCGGTGCACACTTCGTGGTCCCATATATCCCACAATTCATAGCGCGGCGGAGGGTGTGGATAATTTTGCCACAAAATACGGCAGAAGGGAGCGGCTGAAGAGTGAACTGTCAAAAGTAAGTACTGAATATGACGTCACTTATTTATGTGCGAATGTTTAATAATGAAGAACATTAAAACATTGCTGTTGGCCACATGTCGGCAAAGCTATGTGACATTAGTGATGTTTGTACTTTCAGTGTTGACTTGGTTTTAATATATATATATATATATATATAACAACACCCAGCACGCCCCTGCGGGCGGTTTATCCTTCAAGCTCGGGTCCTCTACCAGAGGCCTGGGAGCTTGAGGGTCCTGCGCAGTATCTTAGCTGTTCCCAGGACTGCGCTCTTCTGGACAGAGATCTCCGATGTTATTCCCGGGATCTGCTGGAGCCACTCGCCTAGCTTGGGAGTCACCGCACCTAGTGCTCCGATTACCACGGGGACCACCGTTACCTTCACCCTCCACATCCTCTCGAGCTCTTCTCTGAGCCCTTGGTATTTCTCCAGCTTCTCGTGTTCCTTCTTCCTGATGTTGCTGTCATTCGGAACCGCTACATCGATCACTACGGCCGTCTTCTTCTGTTTGTCTACCACCACTATGTCCGGTTGGTTAGCCACCACCATTTTGTCCGACTGTATCTGGAAGTCCCACAGGATCTTAGCTCGGTCATTCTCCACCACCCTTGGGGGCATCTCCCATTTTGACCTCGGGACTTCCAGGTTATACTCGGCACAGATGTTCCTGTACACTACGCCGGCCACTTGGTTATGGCGTTCCATGTATGCCTTGCCTGCTAGCATCTTGCACCCTGCTGTTATGTGCTGGATTGTCTCTGGGGCATCTTTACACAGCCTGCACCTGGGGTCTTGCCTGGTGTGATAGACCCCAGCCTCTAAGGATCTTGTGCTCAGAGCTTGTTCTTGTGCTGCCATGATTAGTGCCTCTGTGCTGTCTTTCAGTCCAGCTTTGTCCAGCCACTGGTAGGATTTCTGGATATCAGCCACCTCCTCTATCTGCCGGTGGTACATACCGTGCAGGGGCCTGTCCTTCCATGATGGTTCCTCGTCTCCCTCCTCTTTCTTGGGTTTCTGCTGCCTGAGGTATTCACTGAGCACTCGGTCAGTTGGGGCCATCTTCCCAATGTATTCTTGGATGTACGTTGTCTCATCCTGGACTGTGGTGCTGACACTCACCAGTCCCCGGCCCCCTTCCTTCCGCTTAGCATACAGCCTCAGGGTGCTGGACTTGGGGTGAAACCCTCCATGCATGTTAAGGAGCTTTCTTGTCTTTATGTCAGTGGCTTCTATCTCCTTCTTTTGGCCAGCCTATTACCCCAGCAGGGTACCTGATCACAGGCAGGGCGTACGTGTTGATGGCCCGGATCTTGTTGTTACCATTCAGCTGACTCCTCAGGACTTGCCTGACCCTCTGCAGGTACTTGGTGGTTGCAGCTTTTCTAGCGACCTCTTCATGGTTCCCATTCACCTGCGGGATCCCCAGGTACTTGTAACTGTCCTCTATGTCTGCAATGTTGGCTTCTGGTAGTTCAATCCCCTCAGTTCTGACTACCTTCCCTCTCTTTGTTACCATCCAACTACACTTCTCCCATCCATGTACAGGAGGTGGCTGACAACTGCTCCGTTCCGTAGTCTGTATCCGTAGCCAGTCTTGTTAATGATCTCACTGAGGGGGTTCAGGCCTATGCAGAACAGCAGTGGGGACAGAGCATCTCCTTGGTAGATCCCGCACTTGATGGTGACTTGTGCTATGGGCTTGGAGTTGGCCTCTAGTGTTGTACGCCACATCCCCATTGAGTTCCTGATGAAGGCTCTTAGGGTCCCATTGATCTTGTACAATTCTAGGCATTCCAGTATCCAGCTGTGGGGCATTGAGTCATAGGCCTTCTTGTAATCAATCCAGGCAGTGCACAGGTTGGTCAGTCTGGTCTTGCAGTCTCGGCTGACTGTTCTGTCTACCAGTAGCTGGTGTTTTGCGTCTCTGGTATTCTTGCCAATCCCTTTCTGTGCCCCGCTCATGTATTGACCCATGTGCCTGTTCATCTTAGCCGATATGATGCCTGACAGGAGCTTCCATGTAGTACTGAGGCAGGTTATTGGTCGGTAGTTGGAGGAGACCGGTCCCTTCTTGGGGTCCTTGGGGATCAGGACTGTCCGACCTTCGGAGCGGTATAATATTTATTTTTGTTTTTCCTGCAGTATATAAAAATTGGTGTATTTCAAAAATAGAACTATGAAGACACTCAAAATAAATTTCCTGTGGTAGGAAACTATTTTGTGCAACTTTTTTGTATTTACAGTTTTGAGGGATAAGCCTCTTAAATTTCTCTAACTAGAAATATATGTTAAAAAAGCAAAAACGATTTTCAATTTTTTTGTAGTTTATTGCACTTTTTTGCAATTTATGTAATTACTATGCACTTAATGAATACATATTATTAAAATCTGGGCTATAACAGCTGTATTGATGTATAGCAACTTGAAATGCTCCCAAAAATGGCACCACACCATGTAAAAATATAATATAAGCTCTGGCGGACTTGGTTCTATGGTAGGTCTTAAAGGGTTAAGACTGCACTAAACTAGACAGAGATCTTGGATGTCATTCCTTTCATGTACTGGAGCCATCTACCCATTTGGGGGTCTCTGCCCTGAGTGCTCCAGGTCATCCATCTGCATCTTGAAGTCCCACATGATCTCAGCCTTATCATTCTCCACCTTTGGGGTATCCAATTTTCACCTCTCTGGTCTGTGTCCAGATCCACCAGTTCTGCTGGAAGTGATGTGTGAATGCATGGTGAGATCTGTCTATACAGTCCTCTGTCAGGCACAACTTCTATTAGAATTTGATGTAGTTTGAAAACACGGTCAATAAATAATTTAGCGGTGTGTGACACTGTGGGCAGTTTTTCTAGGGCTAGGAAGTGTCATTTGGTACTGCTTTTATTGTTCTATGAGAAAAGGCGGTTCAGCTCCCTCCAACCAGTGTCACCATTTGTCCAGCTCCAGCCTAACCTTGAGTAGTTCACAATCACCCCACATTCTAATTTTGTTCTTTGGGGGTTAACTGACAGGAGGATAATGCACAAGGTTGCAGCCTACCCAGTGTTTAGAGACTCAAAAAAAAAATCAGAATATAATTCAAGTGAACTAAAATCAAAATGTTCAAGAAGTAAACGGCCTGCATTTGTATAGCGCTTTTCTAGTCCCTAAGGACCCCAAAGCGCTTCACACTACATTCAGCCATTCACACACACATTCACACACTGGCGATGGCAAGCTACATTGTAGCCACAGCTGCCCTGGGGCGCACTGACAGAGGCGAGGCTGCTGGACACTGGCGCCACCGGGCCCTCTGACCACCACCAGGAGGCAAACACGGGGTTAGTATCCTGCCCAAGGATATTTGGCATGCAGCCAGGAAGCAGCCTGGGATCGAACCACCGACTTTTTGATTAGTGGCTGACCTGCTCTGCCACCTGAGCTACAGCCACCCCTTAACACATCATTAAATAAGTCCTGGAAGACTGCAAGTGCAATTGTGATCCAAAAAGCCATCACAAGATCTTCAAAATGTCCTAAACATGTGTTAAACACAGCCTTACATTCATCCTCCTCCCTGATATGGACCAAGTGTAAAATGTTTCAGAGGTCAAACACTGGAGAGGCTCCAGAGCAGATCTAATGAGTGGCAAAGGATACTTACTCTTCAGGTTACAGTAGTCAGTGCATGGCCTACATGTTTTTTTTTTCTTCTTGGCTGCAAAGGGCATGACACTGTGTTTTTTTTTTCTGTTTTAAATATGTTGCACTATTTTGCAGTGAAGGCAAACAGGAAATAAGTTAGCGGGCAGTATAGAAGTGTGATCACTGTTTGTTTCCTGATCTAAAGCAGTACTATAAAAGAACCCCTAACAGCTCAAGCAGTTATTCCTGCACACTGAAAACTGCAGAAATAAAGGTGAGTCTTGCTCGTTGTTCAACCTCAAGTTTTTTTGTACTTTTAGTGATTTCATGCTTAACTAAAAATATGATTTAACCAGCTCCTGACTCATGAGAAGAGAAGCAGTGTATAATCCTTCTGTACTGCCATCTCAATGCCAACGTTGGCTTCTGACTGTGTTCCAAATGGGAAACCTGTAACACTATAACAAATTTGTCATTGACAAAGGCCCAAGTAATGCTAACTGACCTGAAAATCAACCTTACACTCATTTGTAGCATTCATTATGAACACACCATTGTACGTAGCATTGTATATTCAATAATGTAATATATTCAGGAATTTCTTCTCTGCACGTGGATATTTCTTCATAAATTGTGCACCAATCCCATGTCACAAGTTCTTGATAAGGATTATATCCAGTTAAATGCTGGTATAGAAAACAGCTTATAATGTTCAGAGTAATGGGTCAGTTAAGAGTCAGTGTTGGATTGCATATGTAGGCTAAAGATGAGAGATGACATCTAACAGTGGTTTCTGTACTTGCATGTTAAGCTTTCAACTTTGTCTTCAAAGCTGCAAGACTGTAGGGGAAAGCAACCTGAGACAACTGTACACTGAATAGAATTAAACTTTCAGTAAACTCCTCCAGAAAGTAGCATGCATAAAGAGAGCTTTACTGAATCTTAAAGGCAACATTTAAAACTGGACCTTGATTAACACTAAGAGACTATGAAAGAGGGATCTCTGAAGGCAGATTTATTTTTCAGCTTTGGGAAAAATGAGTGACTTAAAAAATATGACTTCAACTTTGAGCCAGACGTGTGATGTTGTCGCCACATCAGTCAACTCTTTCTTTATGCTGGTCTACAGTCTGGTGTTTCTGGTATGTTTCAAATCTTCAGATTATGTTCTGTCAGAAATTTTATTAAAGATCGCTGTGCATGCACTAAACTCCTGCCTTCTTCATCTCTGTCCTTTCAGGTGGGTTTACCCCTCAATGGCTTCATCATGAAATTTTACTTTTGTCGTCAGCAGCAGACATTGAGCAGCTTGATGGTCTACATGAAGAACCTGACAGCTGCTGACTTCCTGCTTTGCCTCTCCCTGCCACTGCGAATCACTTTCTATGCCAGCAAGTCTACTATTGTTCAGCAGCTCTACTGTAGTTTTGGAGCTTCTGCCCTGCTCCTCAACATGTATGCCAGCATCCTGTTCATGGGACACATTGCTGTTAACAGGTAAGTACAATCCCTGTTTCCCTGATCCAAGCATAGACATCTCTTTGTAACTTTCCAAAAGTTGATCCTGTTCGTCTGGACGTAGCGTTTTGTCTCTGGAGACTGAAGAAGTCGCTTGGATGAGTCACAAACGTTTCTCCCACAAAACGCTACGTCCAGATGAACAGAATCAACTTTTGGAGATTTACTTACCTGGACGATTGCAGGCATTTTAACCATCTTTGTAACTCAGTTATGTCTTCTGCAGATTCTCTTCCACTGTGACTGATCAGTGAAATTGCATACTGCCTCTTTTCTCTCTTCAGGTATCTGAAGATTGTTCACCCTTCAGGAACTCACATTCTGCAGTCAGTGCGAGCTGCCCACATCATCTCCATGGTCACCTGGGTTTGTCTCCTGGCTCCAGCAGTTATTTACACCATCTTGTTTTTCATCACCCAGAAGCCTCTGAACTCTATCCCGAGCTGCTGTGATCCATTCATTAGTGCATCAATTAGCTTGTTCTTCACAATCATCCACACTTTATCCACCATCATCTTCCTCGTGGTCTTCATATCCATGGTCTTCTTCTACTACAGCACCTCCCGCAGGGTGTTGCAGGCACAGCAGACACAGCTGGCCTCCTCTGGCTCCGAGAAGCTTGTGAAGTCTCGCAGGAACATGTTAGTGCTGGTCAGCATCTTCTGTGTTTGTTTCGTCCCCTATCACCTAGTTCGGCTTCCCTCAACGTTTTTGACAAGCAATCGCTCTGTTGTTTCAGTCTTGAACTATATAATGGAGATGACCACGATGGTGGCAGTTTTCAATATCTGTCTGGACCCTGTTGTTTACTTTTTCCTCAGTAAGACTTTTCAGTCCCAGGTGAGGATGGTGTCCTGGAGAGGCAACATTCAACAAGTGAAAGAGCAGGAAGGAGCAGCTGGACATTGCTACAGCTGTGAGTTAAGCCAGTAAGCTGTTGCTTTGATTCTGACAGCGTGTCATAGATCCAAGTCCTCGTGAACCACAGGAGCTTCTGCTAAGCTAAAAAATCAACACAAGCCTGAACTCAACACAACACATGGACAGCGTGAATGTCAGCACTGTTTCATACAGAAAAATATGTGAAAACTGAATTTCTGTGTGTCTTACAAGGCATTTGAGATATCAACCTTTCAGCATTGATTTGTGTTAAGATGTCTTAACTGCTGATGCTTATAAAGGAAAAAGATTTTAACTGTTTTGCTACCCTACTGACTGATTTCACGTTTTTGGTCTGAAGTATAGGAAATGCATTTAATGAAGACGTGTGATGACGTGTACAAATGTGACTCTTGTGTTGACATTTCCCTTTTGACTGGCGAAGCAACAATGTGACAAGCTGTACGGCACTATTTTGGTAAAACAGGACCTTGGTGTAAAGGCTCATATAGATGTAATTCATAAGTCATGTCCGTAAACTTAACAAAAAGCAACGATTCTCTTCTGATCCTGTTTGAATTACGGAGAATTCAGAGAAGAAAAGAAATTCACATTTGTACACGCAGTTCTTATTTTGTAAACTCCTCAAACATGCATGTTTTACAATCATTTCACCTTGAAAGTGGAAGAGTTCAAAGAAATCATTAAAAACCTAAAATTACCACGACATTCTTGTATAAAAAGTTTAGGCAATACCTATAAACCACCTTTGTAGTGGTTTTTCTAACCCTCAACCTTCCTGTCAGTCAGATTGAAAATGTAACTTGACTATGAAGAGTTTAGTTTAGTTCGATCAAGAAAACTTTGAGTCTTTTTCTTTTGTTTTATGTTTTGTATGTTTGCAGGTTGCTATGTTGTATGACAAGCATGTGAAACCACAACAGTTATTTCCTCTCTTTTTTTTTTACTCTATGTGCAAAGCTATAGTGAGATTTTTTTCACCACAGTGCTGAACATAGCATACTATCGCATACTGTGACAAAGTGTGGGTCTGTTTTGTACTTTGAGTCACTGTGTATTCATTTACACCTAAACTCACAGCACTGCTCTGTGCTTTAGTTTTTTAGAAAACAAAAACCCCATAAATCCTGTTTTTCATTGATGTTGAACATTACACTTTAGTATAACACCTGGGAGAATAACCACACTGATCATTTTACTGGAGCCAAAAGAATTTGGACTATTTTAATTCTCAGTCGTGAACTGCAGGATCCCCTGCATTTGAACCCAACATTCATTACTTTATGAGTTTATCGAGTGTTTGGCGCTCTCACTTAGAGTTGGCTCTCTCTGTGGTATTGTATCACATCCTTTTCCTGTTAAAGTGCACCCCGCTGTTTTGCCTAGCTTATCTCTGTACCTGTTTATTTAAAACCTTTAGAATAAGACTCTTTTCATATTGTAATCTCCATGTGCTATATTCAAAGCACACTCTCCTAGCGAGGCACCTGTACCAGTAGCTTTTCCCAGCAAAAACCAGGCCGACTGGGTGACAGTGAGAAGGAGCTGTAGTCTTAAATAGAAGCCCCCAGTACGCCACCAACATGTTCACATTTCACATCATTTTCTGGCACTCTGTGACACACACACCAAAGAAAAAACTATTCTTATTGCCAGTTCCGTTTTGACAAACCTGAAGTGAGAAACACAAGCAGCCAATTACCAGGGGCCAGCGCACACGGCACTGAATGGAAACCTGAAACTGCAAATAAATGTAAACTTCACAAAATAATAATTCACTTCGGCAGTAATGACACTTGCCAAAACAAAGGTGAACTGTAGTTTTCTCTGGTCCCCTCCCCAATCGGACCAGAAGTGACATTTTTAGCTGGCTTTCTGAGTGAGCTGGTGTGGTCTTTATAGATAACAAAAGTTTGGGGAAGTTTGTGGGTGAAACCTGTGAATATTCAGAGATGGAACCAGGAGCAAAGTTGCAGTTTCTCTTCCTCTATCATCCCAGGAAAACACTATCCTAGAGAAACTGCAGGTGGTGCTGTTGCAGAAGCGATATGAGGATCAACCTAAAGATGATGGTGTGGCTGGCATAGATGATTTTGATGAACAGGCTGACTAATGCACTTAAAACTCAAAGGGGACTAGGGGAAAAATCTTTAAAACCATAATAGCCTCAGACCTCAAAGATGCCTCCCCCCCCCCTCCCTTCTTTTTTAACTTTAGATCACAGTCAGATTTTCAAATGAAGAACCTGAGATCAACTCGAACCATGGACGTGGAAGTGCTTTGCTTTGTTGCTGATGATAGATTTTCTGCTCGTGGATTGTTCTTGTAAGATAATGTGAGATCATCTAAGAAAAAACTGCAGACAGGTGAAGTAAGTATTATATATAAACAACCTGTTGACCACATCTAAAAATGACATCAGGGTTTTCTGTGGTGGAAATGTGTTGAGACAGTCTAGCAGTGACGTCAAACAGAAAATAAGTACAAGTGCAGGTTAGCGGTGTGGTCTTTGTGTGTTTCCTGATCTTTAACAATACAGTTAAATTGAGAAGGCATAACAACTCAAGCAGCCTCTTCTGCTCACCGAAGTCTGCGAAAACACATGTGAGTCTTGCTGTTTTTTTTATGAAACATACTCTGAAATCATATATATTTTTATACATACCTATGCAGGAGTGTTTATATACTGGAATTACAATGTTAAGCAAGTGACCCACATAGTTAAATTGTTTATGACCCATATACTTAGGTGCATCACTGGTGATGTGCAGCGGTTGCTTTAGCCTACTATTTTAGACTATGGCAGTTTTATGGGTTATGCTGACAGGTTTGTCTCTTACAGTTGGTAGAGTTTGGCTGATTTGATGCATCTGGTTTGGGTTTGTGTGTCCTCGTCTTAATCTTTTTTTGTCTTTGTTAGTTTTTGACGCACATGTGCTTAAAGCTTTTCACCCAGGTTTGCTTTGTCTTGTTCTTCTGTGATGTTATGTTTTGCTCTACATATGGCTCTGTTCAGTAAGCTCTGTTTCAAGAACTCTGCTCTGTTCCAGAGGATCTTTTTGAGTGGTTTGATTTTAATTGGATTTAAAAAGCTGAATCCACAAATGATGTGCTGGATAAAGTTCATCATATTTGTCTTAAAATTGTGACCTGACACTCATCCTTAAATCTTTTGTACTTCTGTTGAATTCCTGCTTAACTTTACTCCTGTAATGGGAAAGACAGACAGCTGCCTCAGCACTACAGCTGGTTTCTGCCAGGCCCAAGGCATCTTGCTGCCAAGAGTGCTGACAATCTTACAGTCATATGTGGAGTTCATTATGAAAAATCTGTGATTAGCATATAATTATATTCACATTGAATAATGATATATTCAGTAATTTTTCTGCTGCACACCAGTGTTTCTTCCAAAAAATGCATATAGAGTGGTCTGAGCCCAGACTTCTCAACCTCAAAGCTCTGATTACCTGTTCTGATCAAATTGTGCAAACAACAATGGAGGTGGAATATTAAGAAATGCGTGAACACAGTAAATCTAAAATTATCATCTGAAAACTTATTATTTGGCGCCATCGACAAGTTTCATCTTCTTGGCAAGAAAAGTACAGGATTGGAGATACCAATGACATATTCCATACCCATTATATTTTTGACCATTAACATAAATATCTGGTTGCAACATTTGTTTACATTTTCGAATAAATATACTCAGTGGAAGGCATGTAGATCTGCACCAATGCAAAACAAACACAGACTGTGAATTAATCTCATGTTACAGGTTTGATAAGAAGAAAAACAATTACTGTCCCCAGAAAGTTGGGTACATGTCAGTAATTGACTGTACAGGTGTGTTACACAGAATGCACCGTAAGACAAATGTTTTGAATGGAATTGAATTGTCAGAAAATACAAGTATCTGCCTTAAAGAGGGATGTTGCCACGGACAGGTGCAGACCATGGAGTAGCAGTGAGGAGGACCCAAAACACTATACATGGAACAATATACAGAAATACATCACGCTTACGATGAACACTGGATTTATTTATAGTGAGTGGAAAAAAACACAACTATATAGAAATCCCAGCACCGTGGCCCCACCCATATGGAAAAGATATATATAAATCTTATAAAGTTTGTATCTGTCTTGTGGAAACTTGTATGAAAAGCATATAAGAGTGAAAACAGATATAAGATCCCTTGAAAAATTATATAATGCAACTTGTATGTTTTGGATACTTACTAAAACAATATATGAAGGTAGGGAGAAAGTGGCCACTTTCATGAGTAAATCATGTAAGCCTTATATGATTTACTCATGAAAGTGGCCACTTTCATGAGTAATCACATATAAGTTTTTACTATTTCTTTTCCATATGGGCAGTGGCAATTCTCATTGATTCCCACACAGTGGACATGTCCATGAAAGGTGAAAAAGTAACATCTCCAAAAACACCCTCCGCTCCCCAATTCCTGGTAACACACAAACATACTCAGCTTAGCAGGATCAGCTATAATCACGACAGTGTTCTTGGTCCACAGTTATACTAACAAGTTTTGCGTTAAGGATCTAGTGCCGACTAGAGCTCAGCCACCCTCTTAAATAGGGCGCTCTTGACGAGGCCATCAGCTACAGCTGGTGATGGCTGATGAGCGGCAGGTGTGGAAGTCTCCAGTGTAGGAACACATCTGAGAGCGCAAACGTACATAAACACACACAGGGAGACGGAGGAAGAAGCGAGAGGATACAACCAAAACACTACACATGGAACAATGAACAGAAATACATGAGCCCTGGATCCCTAGACCCAGGCCATGACAGACGTAGTGGATCTCAATGCAAAATATTTATAATTTGTTTAAATTTGATTTGACATAACAAACTAAGAGTCTACCAAGGTCGATCCTTCTGAGTATTTATGTCTCCCAAACCATCAATGTGTCTTTTAGACCCCATCCTACAAGACTGTTCAAGAAAGTACTACGATTAATTAATGTTTCAATCTGATCAACCTATCTCTGTTAATTATTTAATCTCCACAGGCCATCAGTAGTTTAACCGCAATCACTTTACCTAGCTGTTACAGCTAATTATAGGCCAATCTCCAACCTTCCTTTCATATCAAAAATCCTTGAAAGAATAGTTGTCAAACAGCTAACAGATCATCTGGTGAGGAATGGTTTATTTGAAGAGTTTCAGTCAGGTTTCAGAGCTCGTCACAGCACAGAAACAGCTTTAGTGAAGGTTACAAATGATCTTCTTATGGCCTCTGACAGTGGACTCATCTCTGTGCTTGTCCTGCTAGACCTCAGTGCAGCATTCGATACTGTCGACCATAATATCCTATTAGAGCGATTAGAACATGCTGTAGGTATTACAGGTACTGCACTGCAGTGGTTTGTATCACATCTATCTAAAAGACTCCAATTTGTGCATGTAAATGGAGAGTCCTCTTCACACACTGAGGTTAATTATGGAGTTCCACAGGGTTCAGTGCTAGGACCAATTCAGTTTACACTATACATGCTTCCCTTAGGCAGCATCATTAGAAGACATAGCATACATTTTCACTGCTATGCAGATGACACCCAGCTCTATCTGTCCATGAAGCCAGATAACACACACCAATTAGTTAAACTGCAGGAATGTCTTAAAGACATAAAGACCTGGATGGCCACTAACTTTCTGCTTCTTAATTCAGATAAAACTGAGGTTATTGTACTCGGCCCTGAAAAGCCTAGAAATATGGTATCTAACCAGATTCTTACTCTGGATGGCATTACCTTGGCCTCCAGTAACACTGTGAGGAACCTTGGAGTCATTTTTGACCAAGATATGTCCTTCAATGCTAATATTACAGAAATATGTACGGCTGCTTTCTTCAAGTTTTGCAGTATGTCCAAAATTAGAAATATCCTGTCTCAGAGTGATGTGAAAAAACTAGTAAATGCATTACTTCTAGGCTGGACTACTGTAATTGGTTATTATCAGGTTGTCTGAAAAACGCAGTTTTGATAAAGTGGTATAGTTTGCATTGGCTCAGGTAAACCTGACCCCTCTTTTAGTTACACTACAATGAGTGTAGGCTGCTGGGGGATTCCCTTGGTGCACCTAGTGTTTCTTCTTTAGTCATCTTTTTCAGTTAATATGTGTTCACACACCTTTCTGCATTTAATCATTAGTTATTGTTAATCTCTGGCTCTTTTTAACCACATTTCTTTGTCCTGTCTTCATCTGCACACCTGCAACCGGTCACAGCAGATAGTCGCCCCTCAGAGATCCTGGTTCTATTAGACGTTTATTCCTGTCACTGTCTCCAAAGCGCTTCCTAACAGGGGTCATATGGTTGTTGGAGTTTTCTGTTTTCTTTGTATTATTTACCTTACAATATGAACTCCCTTGAGGCAGCTGTTGTTGTGATTTCCTATAATCCTATAATTCCTATAATTTATAATCCTTATCTTTATAATCTCTTCTGCTATTTGCACATTCTTTACTGTAAATTCCTAAGTTAATTTGTAAATTTTTGTAGTAAATTGTAAATATTGTAAAACTTTTCTTCTGTCATTTAATGGTCGGGCATTGTACAGCTACAAGCATTTCACCCCCATGTCATACTGTGTATGGTTGTGTGTGTGTGACAAATAAAATTTGAATTTGAATTTGAATTTGAATTTGATTTGGTACTATAAAAATACATTGGATTGAACTGAATCTTTTTCAAGATGAAACTTGCATTTATATGCAATGTATTTATTATCTATTTTTCAGCTCCACAAACATGGATGGCCCCAACAATTTGACTTCCATTATGAACAAGACCTGTGATCCAGTTGTCCCATCAGTTAACCCTTTCTTTATGCTGGTCTACAGTCTAGTGTTTGTGGTAAATTTTCAGTTTCAATTTTTTTTAGAAATTGGTATAAGGTTCTCTGTGCATCTACCAAAGTCCTGTCATTTCCATTTTCTCTGTGTCATTTCAGGTGGGTTTACTCCTTAATGGTTTCATCATGAAGTTTTACTGTTGTCGAGTTCGGCAGCAGGCATCAAGCAGCTTGATGGTCTACATGAAGAACCTGACAGCTGCTGACTTCCTGCTCTGCCTCTCTCTGCCACTCCGCATCACCCACTATGCTAGCAGCTCTCTCATCATTCAGCAGCTGTACTGCACAGTTGGAGCTTATGCCCTGTTCCTCAACATGTACGCCAGCATCCTATTCATGGGGTACATTGCTACCAACAGGTAAGGAACCTTTACTAATTTCAGACAGTATTTCTTGTCATCATTGTTAATTTCAAAGCCCAGACATCTCTCTAGAAGTCAATAATGTCTTCGGAAGATTTGGCACCACTGTGACTGATTAGTGAATTTTTCTACACCTTTCTTTCTATTCTCTCTCCAGGTATCTGAAGATAGTCCATCCTTCAAAAACTCACATTCTACAGAGAGTACGAACTGCCCACATCATCTCTGTGGTCACTTGGGTTTGTCTCATTATTCCAGCAGTCACCAGCAACAGCCTGTTTTTCATCACCCAGAAACACCTGAACGTCACCCCGAGACGCTGTCGTCCCCTGTTTAGTTCATTGGTCAGGCTGGTCCAAAAAATCGTCCATATCTTCTCTGTTATCATCTTCCTCTTAGTCTTCATATCCCTGGTCTTCTTCTATAACGGCATCTCCCGCAGGGTGTTGCAGGCACAGCAGACACAGCTGGCCTCCTCTGGCTCTGAGAAGCTGGTGAAGTCTCGCAGGAACATGTTGCTACTTGTCAGCATCTTCTGTGTGTGTTTTGTCCCCTATCACCTGTTTCGACTCCCCTATATTTTTCTGTCGGGAAACTGCTCTGCTGTTAAGGTGTTGTACTACCTGAAGGAGGCGGCCACCATAGTGTCAGTTTTCAACGTCTGCCTGGACCCTGTTGTTTACTTTTTCCTCTGTAAGACTTTTCAGGCCCAGGTGAATCGGAGTATGGCCTCCATAAGAGTCAACGTTCAATAAGCAAATGAGGAGAGGCCAGTCCACTGGCTGTCACAAGAGTGACAGCATAAAGGAGGAGCTGGAGCTTTTCGAGAGTGAGATGAGACCAGTCAAACCAGTATCATGTATGCCAAGCCCTTACATACTAGAGAACTTTCTGTGGCGCTGAGAGATCAATGCAGAACAAATCAGCCCAAACACACTCCCACACAGAGAGCATCAGTTTATGTTGCCAACTTTCAGCTATTAGTCTGTGTCAGTTTTAGCAAACAGAAACGGAACCAGTCTGTGGTTAAATTTCTACAAACAATATCCAATGTGTGAAATCCGAATTTCAGTGTTTATGAACAAAAATATTTTAACATTTATATATAAAAACTGAAGTGAAAATTACTGCTGAAAATTTCGTCCGCAGCAATTTTTATGATTCATGACGAGAAGCAAAACATAGGCAATGCCTCAAGAAGAAGAAAATATAAGGTTTCCAGCCTGTTTTGCTACTTTAATAATTTTTCATTTCTTATTTCGAAGTTTTGTTCTTTCGAGTAGAAAATAGTTTAAATCAAGACAAAACAAGTGTTCCTCTGCAACTAGGAGTCATAGCTCTACATTACTAGAGGGGGTCCACACAGGAATCCTTGGAGAGCAAGCAAAAGACTTCACCTGTGCCTTCAACACATTATAATACACATTTATGCAGGTCATGTTTAAATAGCAGTAGTATAAAATGCCCTTTCATACTGAGGGACACTCAGTTCCTGGTTAACAACTGAACCTTCTCCAAGATCTTCCCATATGGCGTGCAGTAAATGCAGTCTGAGTGCTCATGGCTTGCCCATCGTCAATCATGTCGGCCAGCCAACAGCTGTAACCGCTTTTTTTCTTCCTCGATAAGGCAGGTTCAAGCCAGCTCTGACCAGGCAGAACTCTGTTGTCATGGTTCCTGTTTAATGTTATTGCTTGTCTAAATGAGTTGACTTATCAATTCATCTCTAAGAAGTTTTGAAGGATCCAATAAATGATCTAATGGTAGTGACCTATACCTTTAACAGATTGCAAAGCATTCTGGGTGAGCATGTTGAACAACAGAGACCAACACTGAGCTCTTTCTATAGTTATAAACCACAAAGTTTCAAAGTAACCGAACCGATTTACTGCACACATGGCTTAGCTTTTAACCTTTCTTCTTTCCACCTCACGCTAACACGTAGCTCAAACTATCTTTACTTCTGATTTGTCTTCTTTCAAATGTTTCGATGCTATAGTTCTTAAATCAATAAGTCGTTACCCTTCAGTTGTTCTGTGTTTTAAGAACAGTAAAGTGAGTCAGTTTCTTTGACGTGGACTGTTTTTTCAGCCTGCAGTTTGCCTGTGTAACAGATACTAACTCTAGCTCTGTGGTTGTTCAGTTTCCTGTTTCGAATCAAAACTTAGCTGCTCACATTTTACTGCAGGGTAAACTGTGTGGGTGTAGGTAAAATGTCCTATAAATGTCCTACACACACACCTACACACATTTCTACATTTTAAAGTAAACTAAATATATTCTATAACTTAAATACAGTTGGTACATTGCAATAAACCAACATGTATGAAAATCACATGTCAGCTTTAATTCTGTATAGACCGTAGAGTCCACAGATATACATGCACTGGAAGGCAATATGGCTGCTGCAACAGAAGCAGTTACCAGTGCCAGTCCCTCTTCCCTCTTTAATGGTTTTATTTCAACCCTCAACACAGCCTGCTTCCTTTCAGCCAGACTCATAGTTCGAAGTGAAAGATGAACTGATAAAATCTTTATTAAGGTATTCAGTAATCATAACTGGGTGTTCAATGTATTTAAAGAGTCATTTAGAAAACTTTACCTGCTCTTTATCAGTTGAATTGACAGGACAACATTGGAGCTTGCATGAAGTTCAGATTTACAGCAAACATGAATGCACCAAAAATGAATGAACACTTGTGTGATCTTTGATGTTTTGTGTGTTTGTATGTTGCACTTCTTCCTGCACCGAGGGAATCACTTGATAAAACCTGTTACTGTGGATCATATTTAAGCCTCTTTGTGGCATTGCTCCACCAAATGATCATGCTACTTCACCAAATGTATAGATCTGTATTGTGAGCAACATGTGAGCTGAAACGAAATAATGTTCAGGGTTTATGCTCATATTTTAAGATTTACGATACATGTTAACAACTCATAAATTGTTAACAATCAGGAAGTGGTTTCAAAGTCTGAGACTGGGGTCAGACTCATTTTACATGGCGGGCCACATATAACCACATAAATATCTATGGTAGAAAGTGAAAAACAGAATTTCTTGTGGAATTTTTTCAACACCAAACACAACTGTAGACTTGGTCTCAAAGCATACTGAGAGACAGAGCTGTGCAGGAAGTGAGATTTTATCTTGGTGAAAGTAAAATTCATGATGTTTTTCAAATGTGGAGCCCAATTTTGATCTTCTGTTTCTGTTAGTTCAGGGAATTTTGGTCAGACAGTGATAAAAGGTTTGGGTAGTTTGACAGCATGTCCATGTACGTCTATCATGTCCATCTTTTTTCAGAGTCTGTGTACCTGCTCTTTAATCGTTTGCTGTTTTGGCTTTTTGGTGGTTCTTGATTCTGACGTTTCTGTGGATAACACGTGTCTATATTTAAATAACAGATCAGTGATACATCCTGTTAAACTAGATGTTCTTCCTCTCACCCCCAAAAGGTTCAACAATTCATAACTTTATAGATTCTGCTCTCAGCTTTGTCTCTAGTATCACTGAAATGCAGCCAGATGCTCATTTTATGTTTCCACTCGTTTCTTCACTTTTTTCCGACGTCCCACTCTGTCTTTGCATGTGATTGGCTGCATGGTGCGCCCATCAACATAAAGCCCCGCCCCTGCCTGCATGGATTCTCAGCAGGGCTGGAGATTCAGCTCCTACATACCTAATGACTGACATTTAAATTATCACAAAACAAAACAAGAGACGTACATATGTTACTTTTGAAAACAAAAGTCTGTGACTGTGGGTCAGCCGGATTGCCCGACACTCAAACACCCACCTGTTCCTCGGGTTTACTTCCTGAAAACCTCTGAAACGTCTGCTCATCTTTCCGGGTTTACAGAGCAGCACCAGCTATGAGAGCACAGAGAAAACCCAACACAGACCTCTAGCATGACCGGATTGGACTGCATGAACTGCGCTTCAGTAAAACAAAGAAAAGACAGGTGGCGTGAGCTGAGCCGTCACAAGTGCAGCTCAGTGACGTGATATTAGTGACACAACCACAGACTTTGCTGAGACTCTCTTCTTTGATATCAGTTACCACACTAAACACTTCCTGCTGGATCTCTTTCAGATTAAAAGGTTATTTGAAATGAGGTGACTGCAATACTTTTAATGTGAAATTAAGAGAGGAAGTGCTGCGTTTTATTCTTTGCACTCTGACATTGTGCAAGAGCGGATGTGGTTTTTCCTGTAATAAATTAGTAAAATATTATTTTAAATGGGTAAAAAATATTAGTGCATATATGAAACAGTATCATCGTGTTACCGTTTAGAAATGTACTCTTCAAATAAAAAAATACTGAATTTGTTCTCTTTGTGTCGTGTTCAGTTGAATGTTGGTTTAAATGTTTTACACATCACTGAAACTTCGTTAAATTTACATTTTGTTTCATACATTTATTATTTAGTGTACACCAAGTAGGAAAGGAGTTACATGTTTACATTACCCACTAATGTAAACTGTTTCCAGATCTGTTCTCTCTTTTCAAAAAAGAAGCCCTAGTTTTGGTTCAGTCCTTTGCTTTTCTTCTTGTTTGCATGTTTATTTCAGGACTTTTACAATACATTTTAAAAGTTGCCAAGTCATTTTTTTTTCAAACCTGATAGTTCTGACCTGATAAGGTGCTGTATTTCATTTAAGATTAAGCAGAAAATGTCAGGATAGGCTTTTATTTGTAGGCCTTCTTTTTGATATCAAAATCTGACAGTGACATCAAAAGCACTGTGGTGATTTGCTGCCACCTGCTGCCTGCTTCCTGTCACTGCTCAGATTGTCCCTCTCCCAGAGGAAACTGTGGAGCTACATCAGAAAACTAACTGTATGATATGGCCGTGATCCATGATGAGTCTTGGGTGGGCTGGCTCAGTAGTGTATATGGGGATTGTTGAGTGAAGACAAAGTCCTTCAGCCAGGTCAAGTCAGCATACTGGGGCAAACTGCAGATCCTTTGCCTGAATTCCTTCTACCTCTCGGAAAAAGGAAAAATCCACCACCCACGGAGCTGATTCTGAAACTCCTCAAAATTTACAAAACAAAATCTGCTGGGTCCACTCTAGTCGGAGTCTGCTGTCCGGATCATGGATCCGGACAGCAGACTCCGACAGCAGACTCCATCAAAAAAACACCAAAACGTAACAAATAACGTAAACTGGGAAATAAAATAAAAAAGACACGTGACATACGTAACAGGAAATAAGTGCTGGTTAGCGGTGTGGCCATCATTTCCTGATCTACAGCAGCACTGTTACACCAAGAGCACAAAACAACTGAAGCAGCTTTTCCTGCTCACTGAAACCTCCAGAAACACAGGTGAGTCCTGCTGGTTAATCATCCCTGAATCTTTTGTGCTCATGCTGAATTCATGCTTGACTTTAAAGATGACTTAACATTTCCTGACCTGGGGACCAGAAACACTTAAAATCAACTCCACACAGCTGCCTCAGCACCACTGCTGCCTCTATCAGGATGCATATGTAATGACACCATTACAAATTTCTCACTGACTAAGGCTTAGGTGCGTCCTGGTGCCACGTGGTGTAATAGTCATCCTTCCACTTATATATGTGGTTCATAATGAACAGTCTGTCATTAGCCCATCATTACATTCAGTGCTGTGTGTTCAGTAATCCAATATTCAGTCATTCTTCTGCTGCACAAAAGCGTTTCCTTCAAAAAATACATGTACGGTTATGCAAGCAGTAAACCTCAAAGCTCTGCTCATCTGTGCTGAGCAAAGTTGTAGAAAACGGTTTAACAGTTGAACCACTTTAATGCTGTTGTTACAGCCACACTGCAAAATGAGCTGTGGGAGTGTGGGGGGCAGGTGTAAAAGGCATGCAGTGCTTATTTATCACATGTTTCAACAACGATCAAGAAAAAACAGAGGTGGGGGAGGAGGACCAGGCGGCTGAGCCAAATTAGAAAACTCAATAATAAAACAAAACTGGTCTACAGCTTCTCGAAAGGTCATGTCTATCTACAACAAGTTCAGTCAAAACCATACAGATGTAGCATCAACCGCATAGGGTAGTGTTTCTAACATGTGTCTGTCTATGTGCTTTATATGTATAGAGTACCCTAGAATTAACCTACACACCTGCCCACAATAAAGACGCTACTAATACATAGAAAACAGGAGCTGCCCCCTTTGTAATGATCCCTGGTGAGTGATTGGTCGCCTTTGTCCAGATCAGCCAACACGCATGTACGAGTCAATTTTGAGAGGTCTAGCAGGTGGAGGCTCGAGGCGCTAAACCTGGAAGACAAGAGAGTGACAGAACAACCAGTTGAATATAAAACTGGGTTCTGAAAACTAAGAAGGAGCTCCTGATGAGATTCATATCAACAAATTTAATCCTCATGGCATGCTGTCTAAAGCTACGTGCAGGATCTGAGAAAACAGTGAAATATTTAGCACTGTGCTGTTCTTAAAGAAGACATGAAACACTACACAGTTAAAGAGTAATTTAATCCATTGAGCCCTGCTCTTTATAAACTGACACAAAGTTTATGTTTAGCACCATCTTCTGTTGGTACAGAACATCATGTGGTTGGTTGGTTGTAGCTGATAGACTTACATTAGTTTATGTTAGCTAACTAGTGACCAAATCAATTACTCAGAGGAAAATAAGGAAACTAAAACTAACAATCAGTTTACAGGGATCACTTTAGTGCTGAAACAGTGAGTTTGATGTTCAGAAATATTCAGAAGATATAGTGTCCACTTTCATTGCCCGTCTCTTTAGCAGTAAGTAGCAGAAACATTCAGCCATAACTGAATAACTGACCAGAAGATGACATTTATCAAACTTTCTGAGGGATTTAGGGGATCTCAACATTATATTTAAAATTAGTTTGACTTTTGATTTACCTAAAATAATATGAAGGTGTATCCTATCAAAGAGAGATCTTAATGAAGGGGATTTATTTTTCAGCTCCAGAAACATGAATGAACCAATAAATGTGACAGATGGCCAGACCTGTGATTATGTCAACACATCAGTCAACTCTTTCTTTATTCTGGTCTACAGTCTGGTCTTTCTGGTGAGTTTTAAGTCTTCAGATTGTGCTCTGATGGAAACGAGGTTCTCTGTGCATCTACCAAAGTCCTGTCGTCCTCTCTGTGTCTCTACAGGTGGGTTTACCCCTCAATGGCTTCATCATGAAGTTTTACTTTTGTGGAGCTCGGCAGCAGGCATCAAGCAGCTTGATGGTCTACATGAAGAACCTGACAGCTGCTGACTTCCTGCTCTGCCTCTCTCTGCCACTGCGCATCAGCCACTATGCTAGCAGCTCTCTCATCATTCAGCAGCTCTACTGCAGCTTTGGGGCTTCTGCTTTCTTCCTCAACATGTATGCCAGCATCATATTTATGGGGTCCATTGCTGCTGACAGGTAAGGAACCTAGTAAAACCAGAATAATGTGTTAGTTATGAACCCTGTGCTCCAGATCAAAGTGTAGAAATCTCCTTTGGACTTAATAATTAATTGACCGGCCCACCAGGTATTAAAGCCATAAAGACTTTGAATGAAAACAAACCCTGTTGTGACAGTGATGTACAGTCTTGTTGGTATATGTATGATTTCTATACATTTTACATCACATACAAACTTTAGTTGTAACATTCAGATAATTATTTATTAAAAGCGAGATATTTTAAATAAGAATAAGAAAGAAAAGTATTTCTTTGTGCCCCCCTCTCCCTGTTAATGCCCTACCTGCCCCCCTGGCAACACTTTGCTAGATCCGCCCCTGCACAGTTACCAACTGTCAGCTACTTAGAAAAGGATCCTGGTGTTATTTGTCTCTCAGAAAAAGTTCATAACTTCCCTTCAACTCATTCATGTCACCTAAAAGGTAAACCTGTTTCTCCATCACCTGTTCAGCTCTGATGATCCAGTAAGGACATCTCCTGGTTTCATCTTCATGTTTCCCTCTCATCACATAACCAAACCATATCATGACCAGCAGCTTTACAGCTGTGGCTCCAGCAAACATCAGCTGATACTAGAAATTAATATTAAATAAATTCTAGCAACAGCTGATCAAGCTTAAACGTGCTGCTGTTGTTTAGCGCGACCTCCGCCTGTTTCCCCGTTCTGGCGCAAAGTGCGCAAAACAAAAAATAGAGACGGGACCTGCGACAGAAAAGCCGATCAGCTGATCATTGATCAGTTTCATGATTGAAGTGGGAGAGGGAGGGGGAGAGAGTGAGAGTAGAAAAGGCAGCTGTGCAGCATAAAGACGCAGAATAACTCCAGCTTTGTGTCTTTTTCATTGTAGCTGAAGTCCGGGACAAACTGTGTTCCTTTTCAGCTCAATACCAAACGCGCCCGCCACGGATCTCTGCTCCTCCTGGCTTCCCTTTTGCTCACCACCTGCTGGCCTCTGTGGGAGCTCTGCCATAGCCACCACCAAACATCAGAGTTATTTTTACACATCGACCTGCATCTGGCCAATCCACCACCTTTCATTTTTTATACCGTTACAAAAACAACAACAACAACAAAAAGAAAAAAAGATTGGCCCATAATAAGCTATGTTGGCACCTCTGTAACAGCTTAATTAAGTTGTCTCCTGCCTCCTGTCTCTTCTCGCTAGGTATCTGAAAATTGTTCATACTTCACAAATGCACATGCTGCAGACAGTACAAGCAGCAAACATCATCTCCATGGTCACCTGGGTTTTTCTTCTGATTCCTGCCATCACCTACACCATCCTGTTCACCCAAGAACCTCTGAGTTCTACCCTGAGCCGCTGTGGTTCCCTCTTTAGTGCATCACTCAGCCTGGTCTTCAAAATAATTCACATCAGTTGCACTATCATCTTCCTCGTGGTCTTCATATCTTTGGTCTTCTTCTACTACAATACCTCCCGCAGGGTGTTGAAGGCACAGCAGAGGCAGCTGGCCTCCTCTGAGAAGCTGGTGAAGTCTCGCAGGAACATGTTGGTGCTGGTCAGCATCTTCTGTGTTTGCTTTGTCCCCTATCACCTGGTTCGACTTCCCGACACTTTTCTTTTGAACAGCTGCTCTGTGGGGCCAATGTTGTTCTACCTGAAGGAGGCAGCCACCATGGTGTCAGTTTTCAATGTCTGCCTGGACCCTGTTGTTTACTTTTTCCTCAGTAAGACTCTTTCGGGCTCAAGTGAGAAAGGCGTCCAGGAGAGCCAACATTCAACAAACGGACAACAGGTCAAATTGGTGAGCTGTGAGGAAAACAATGCACTTTATTAAATGTGTGAAATGTGAGTTTTGTCTAAGATTCTGCTTTAATAGTTACACATGTCTGGATGACTGCATCACTTTTTAGCACTTTTTATTTTTGATAACAAAAAAATTAAATATAGCTAATATCTTCATTTCTTTTCCTTATAAAAAATCCAGCATTCACAACCATTTTTTGCTTTACTGACATCTTATTTCTCCATTTTGTTAATAAGAAATAAGAAATTTATAAATAATGATAAAATGAGAGTTGATGTGTTCACATGTTAAACTGGTGCTTTACGCAGTCTGGGAGCTGCTCCAGACTCCTTCACCTTGCTTCAGTAAGGCTTGTATCAACATTTTATGCACTATCAGTGCCCGAGGTTATAACAGGTATTAAAGGATTCTGGTTGTTTTGATTTTCATCGTCTGAGCAACTGAAACCAAAGCTGCTCTCCATCCATCCATTCGCTTCCGCTAATACTTTTCAGGGTCACGCTGCTGGAGCCTATCCCAGCTGTCATAGGGCGAGAGGCGGGGTACAGCCTGGACAGGTTGCCAGTCTGTCGCAGGGCTAACACACATCATTTTATTGGAGCTCAAACTCTCAGTCATGCCTCCATGCTGGTTGGGAACTGCAGAAACCCTTGCATTTGAACCCTTAAATGGCATTCATTACTTAATGACTTAATCAGTGTTTGGAACTCTCACTCAGTGTTGGCTCTCTCTGTGGTATTCTATCACTTCCTGTTCATGCTACAGTGCACTGTGCTGTTTTGTGTAGCTTTTGTGTGTACTTGTTTAATTAAAAACACTTTCAATTGAAATTAACTGCCCTTTATATTCACAGTACTTTTGTCTTTTATTTTAGTCTTTCGACATTTGCTAGCTTAGCTTAGTAATAAATTTATTTGTATTAAATGCAGCCTATTTGCAGCTCTGGAGGCCAGGATCACTGAATTGGCTCAGAAACCTGGAAATCCTGTAGGTAGCCTGTAGTTGGTAACTTTGCCACCATTAGCTTTCTCCCAGCAGAAACCAGGCTGGCTGGGTGATAGTGAGGAGGAGCTGAGTCCTAATTGGAAGTCCCCGATTCACTTCACCATGTTCATGTGTCTAATGATTTTTCCCCACTCTGCGACACACCAACTAAGGAACAACAACTGTGATTCTATTTTAAGAATCATGAAGTGAGAGACATCAGCACCCATCACCAATTGTCTTCCAGAGCAGGCGACACCTAACAGAAACCTGAAACTACTGGCTCTGGATAAATGTAGATTTAATAGAACAATAACTCCTGCTGGCAGTAATGACACCCAGTTACCTCAATTGGAGTCTAGGTATTGTTACAAGTTCAAATATTGAGGGTGAGCACAAAAACAGCAATTGGTCCAGGAGAGTCGGTCAAACAATGATTTTAATGAACACACGCGTGGGGAGATGAACACTGCACACAGACAGCATCGATCAATCGATCACTGAACAGATGATGGATCAATAACTGCAGCTGGATTGTGTTTGTTCTCTTCATCAGATTCCTGTCAACTCAGAATCGACACAAACACAGTAAACAGACACATTAAACTGTCTGACAACAACAGGAAGATGACACATGTGGAGGAGGTTCAGTCATATCCTGATCATCTAGACAGATTTGATTATTTTTTTCAGCTGATGTGTAGTAATGGTCTGACTGGTCGCTGTTACTGGGAGGTCGAGTGGAAAGAAACAGTTGAGATATCAGTGAGTTACAGAAGAAAAGGAAACAGTTATGACTGCGTGTTTGGATGGAACGATCATTCCTGGAGTCTGATCTGCTCTGAATATGGTCCTCATTATGTGACATCCATCTCCTCCTCCTCCCCCTCCCCTGTCTCTAACAGAGTAGCAGTGTATGTGGACTGTCCTGCTGATCCACCTCCACACCTTCAACACCACATTCACTGAAACTCTTTATCCTGGGTTTGGGTTCAATCCTGGTTGCTCGGTGCGTCTGTGCAGAGTTGGGTGTAAAGAGTGTCTCCTGTTAGAGAAACACTCTGACTGCTGAACAGTTCTGTCTGTTTCACTCAGAAACATGTTTTCAGATTCATGGATTCAATCAGTTGATGTTTTCAACTGTTCTAAATGATTCCTTGTGAACTTCTTCCTCTTCAGTCCTTTAGCAAACAAACATGTTAACATGTAGATACTAGACTAAGATGAATATATCATCTGAATGCAGGGAATGTGAACTTTGATTTTTAGGAAATTAACATAATTCCTCTCATCATCTTATAATATTAGAATATTTCAAATCAATCCAATGTATTTGAAATGTCAGATATAAAATCGAGCACTTCACTCTCGCTCTGCAGGCCTACTTGTTGTTCCTAGAGTATTTAAAAGTAGAATGGGAGGGAGAGCCTTCAGTTTTCAGGCCCCTCTTCGGTGGAAACAGCTTCCAGTTTGGATTCAGGAGACAGACACTATCTCTACTTTTAAGATCAGGCTTCAAACTTTCCTTTTTGCTAGAGCATATAGTTAGGGCTGGACCAGGTGACCCTGAATCCTCCCTTAGTTATGCTGCAATAGGTGTAGACTGCTGGTGACTGAGTGTTTCTTCTTCATTCACCATGTTTGTATATACAACTCTCTGCCTTTAATTATGAGTTATTGTATTATTGTCTTTACCTTACAATATAACATGTGAATATAAAGCACCTTTAGCTGACTGCTGTGCTATAAGAATAAAATTAAACTGAAGGTAACACTGTAATATGTGTGTCTGTGTTTGTCTGTGTGTGTCCTGGAACTACCTGCTGTACTGTAAGACAAATATGAAAGCTACTGGACCAGTTCTAGGTTGGCAGGAGTGGTGGAGCAAAGCACCGTGTAAAGATCAGAACTGAAAACCTTTGAATGAAAAGTCGGCATCTTTAATAAAACACAAACAGGTCACACTTAACCGTCCATAGATTAAGATCATTTTAGTTATCCCAGCTTTGTTCTAAATGACACACCGAGGTTATTCTTTAAGCTTTAGTTCTTGATTTACAAATAAGATTGAAACTAAAACCTTCAGTTTCACAGTTTCACAACTTATTTAAGACAAACTGAGAGTCTGAGAGTCTAAAACCGGTCTGTTCTGCAGGGCAAATAAAGCCAACTTAGTGCTATGAGCTCAATGAATTTATGCCCACTACTGATCATGGTGAGCAGTTTCTGTCTTTGCTTGCAAGAATTCTAAATTGTTCTCAAACCCAATTTGGTGCTTAAACACAGAGTTCCTATAGAAAAATCTAATTTGGCTCAAAACAAGAAAATAATAATAATCATTAGCATATAACATGAGTCAATAGTTCAAATAATCACACTTTCAGTTCAGTTCTATGTCAGTGTGATCAGATCAAAGCACCCCTCCAATCCGGTCGTTAAGTCTGACGTCACTAGCCGTGTCTGGGCCTAAACTCCGCTGCAGGTCCATATATATAACGATCACTATGGCATTACTGAGTTGAAAAACTGTCTAAAGTCTTTCATCTTTAATAAAATGATCAGCGTTCTGCTCTACCAGGTGTAACAATTGAGTTTAACATCCAGGCATCCATGAAAACTGAATTTATGACATTTAACGGAGTTAGAAGTTAGCAGGAAGTTAGCTCGCTAGCTTCTATCTAAATACAATATAGCATATCCTGACTGCGGGGTTTTGGAAACAAATTAAAACGTACAGCTCTGCTATCACTTGCAGCATAAATGAAGACAGAAAACTAAAGAGCAGTGACGTTTGTAGGGTTACTAAAGTTTGGTCAGCTGGTATATAATGATGTGCTAGCGACACAGCTATGTTAGCATAATATAAACAAGCTAACTTTTTTTCCACTCGACAAAAGTTAACGTGAGTGTTCTCAGTGGTCAGGAACAAATGTAATCGCATGGCAGGATGCTGTAAAAGGAACATGGGGGAACATGTTCCCTCTAAGCCTGAAGGAAAAAATAAGGAACACACACATGTAAAGGAAGCACTCAAAACATGCGGCTATCCTAAATGGGCGTTCTTAAAGTCAGCAAAGAGGCACAGAAAAGAAGACCAGACACCAGCGAGGGAGGATAAGAAGGACAGACACAACAACATTGTCATCCCCTATGTAGCCGGTGTATCAGAAAAACTCAGGAGAGTTTTCTCCAAGCATGACATCCCGGTGCATTTCAGACCCAGCAACACACTCAGACAAAAACTGGTTCACCCGAAAGATAAAACGCCAAAACACAGACTTAACAATGTGGTGTATGCTGTACAGTGCAGCGAGGAATGCCCAGACCTCTACATTGGAGAGACCAAACAGCCACTTCACAAGCGCATGGCACAACACAGAAGAGCCACCTCCACAGGACAAGACTCAGCAGTCCATCTGCATCTTAAGGATAAAGGACACTCTTTCGAGGATGCCAATGTTCACATTTTGGACAGAGAGGACAGATGGTTTGAAAGAGGAGTGAAAGAAGCCATCTATGTCCACTGTGAGCGACCATCTTTGAACAGAGGCGGGGGTTTACGACACCAACTCTCTGCCATCTATAATCCAGTTTTGAGATCCCTTCCCAGACACCTTAACGCCCACTCACATCCTGGGCCATCTGATCTCAGGAATTCGCATGATAAGGTGGGGCCAGGTTTCACAATGAACTCACCCGAAACTCTGGCTGATTGGGGCCCACACCCAGTTTCACACCTTGGCTCAGGCGATTAGAGGATCATCAGGGGGTCCTTTTGTCCCTCCGTGGGGGGTCACTCCCACTAGGTTTATATCTGGGACTCTCCACCATTTGACCTTAGAACTGAAGAAGCTTCTCGGATGAGAGGTGAAACGTCTTCAAGTAACTTAAAGAAGTCCAGACGCTTTTCTATGCAAGCTCCTTTGACTACGATGACCTGGATGACTGAGAACCTTCACAGACATGCTGTAAAAGGACCAAACTTCAGCCAGGAGAACAACTGAGATGATCAATCCACAATACGAGGTTAGTCATTCATATACTGCTGCATGGGCTGGGCTGTAGTTACATCGTAAGGTTTTAAAAACTGAGCTTAAATAAATGATTAGCAGGGAGGTCAACAGTGATCACTGACTGTTTTAGGAGCTTTTTGAGATTAAATAGAAGAAAATACAAAACATTAAACATGTTAACAACACAAAAGCCATATTAAATGCAGACTACTTTAGGCCCGGAAGTAGGATTCCTGACGTCATCACTTAACGACCGGATGGCCAAACCCATCTGTTCTCTGATTGGATAGTTAAATTTGTGATTGACAAGACATTGGCCAATCAGATGAAAGGAAGAAAAAACGGGTCAAAATTCATACTTGTAACTTGATACTTGAGTGCAGAATTTGACATGTATTTTTTGGCTAAGTCCACACACAAATTCTTTTTACACATACAAATCCTGATTTACAAGTACAAAATATTTACGACCACAATTTGAGTCGGGAGATGGCAGGACTGGTTGCTTGTTTCCCAGAAAAGAGTCATAATAGTATTTGTTTTTGTTGTGGTATTATACTGTATTGCCCACTTACAGGGTCATCCTGTTTGTGAAGCAGATCACTGATTCACATTGAAGTTCAGCATGCTGGAACTTCTAATTTCAACTGCTGAAATGAATTAAATCTTTTAAAAGGTAGTCATTGTCCTGTACTTCCCGAAAGAAAGAAAAAAACCAAAGAACACTAACAGAGGTCAGGTTGCCCAGGTGTTTGGCCTGGTCTATCAGAGATCCTGAGGGCAGCTGTGGATCATCCAGCAGGGGGCAGCCTTATAGCAATCGGAATATGAATGTGAGTGAATGTTAGATAACCAGCATTTATACAGAAGTAAAAGCTTAGAAAAAGTGTGTGTGTGTGTGTGAATAATGCAAGTGGTGTAACTTGCTTCATTCACCCACTCTGAGTAATGAGAAAAACGCTATATAAGAACCAGTCTGTTTGTTATTTACACAAATATCAAAGCTGAATCTCTCTCTATTCCACTTTTCTTAACACCTGCCATGATATTGAGAGAAGAGTAAGGTTGCTAGCATAGCTGAAGATTGAGGTGATGTTTGCATGCTGGTGCCTTTTAAGCTAATGTCAATTGGTAGGCCCATGAACCTGCTATACAGGAAGTCTGGTTCAGCTCCTTGAAGTTCTAATCCCTGATCCTATGAGTCGATGTGGGTGGGAGGACTCACACAGCCTGACTGCCTTGACATCTGCGTGTCTTCCCTGCTCACCCTGATATAAAGAAATCTGAGTAGTCTCGCGGGTCAAATCGCATCAGTCACACCTACTATGGCAGCTCCCCTGTTGATCATGGCACTTTGTTTTTTATCTGACTTGGTTTCAGAGTCTGGACAGCAGGCCCCAAAGAAAGATATTACTTGGAAAGGCTAGAGCAACCTATTTGAGCTATTTGGACAAATATAGATTAATAGTTGTTTGTATATATATATATATATATATATATATATATATATATAACAACACCCAGCACGCCCCTGCGGGCGGTTTATCCTTCAAGCTCGGGTCCTCTACCAGAGGCCTGGGAGCTTGAGGGTCCTCCGCAGTATCTTAGCTGTTCCCAGGACTGCGCTCTTCTGGACAGAGATCTCCGATGTTTTTCCCGGGATCTGCTGGAGCCACTCGCCTAGCTTGGGAGTCACCGCACCTAGTGCTCCGACTACCACGGGGACCACCGTTACCTTCACCCTCCACATCCTCTCGAGCTCTTCTCTGAGCCCTTGGTATTTCTCCAGCTTCTCGTGTTCCTTCTTCCTGATATTGCTGTCATTCGGAACCGCTACATCGATCACTACAGCCGTCTTCTTCTGTTTGTCTACCACCACTATGTCCGGTTGGTTTGCCACCACCATTTTGTCCGTCTGTATCTGGAAGTCCCACAGGATCTTAGCTCGGTCATTCTCCACCACCCTTGGGGGCATCTCCCATTTTGACCTCGGGACTTCCAGATTATACTCGGCACAGATGTTCCTGTACACTACGCCGGCCACTTGGTTATGGCGTTCCATGTACAGTGGGGCAAAAAAGTATTTAGTCAGCCACCAATTGTGCAAGTTCCCCCACCTAAAATGATGACAGAGGTCAGTAATTTGCACCAGAGGTACACTTCAACTGTGAGAGACAGAATGTGAAAAAAAAAATCCATGAATCCACATGGTAGGATTTGTAAAGAATTTATTCGTAAATCAGGGTGGAAAATAAGTATTTGGTCAATAACAAAAATACAACTCAATACTTTGTAACATAACCTTTGTTGGCAATAACAGAGGTCAAACGTTTACTATAGGTCTTTACCAGGTTTGCACACACAGTAGCTGGTATTTTGGCCCATTCCTCCATGCAGATCTTCGAGAGCAGTGATGTTTTGGGGCTGTCGCCGAGCAACACGGACTTTCAACTCCCGCCACAGATTTTCTATGGGGTTGAGGTCTGGAGACTGGCTAGGCCACTCCAGGACTTTCAAATGCTTCTTACGGAGCCACTCCTTTGTTGCCCGGGCGGTGTGTTTTGGATCATTGTCATGTTGGAAGACCCAGCCTCGTTTCATCTTCAAAGTTCTCACTGATGGAAGGAGGTTTTGGCTCAAAATCTCACGATACATGGCCCCATTCATTCTGTCCTTAACACGGATCAGTCGTCCTGTCCCCTTGGCAGAAAAACAGCCCCATAGCATGATGTTTCCACCCCCATGCTTCACAGTAGGTATGGTGTTCTTGGGATGCAACTCAGTATTCTTCTTCCTCCAAACACGACGAGTTGAGTTTATACCAAAAAGTTCTACTTTGGTTTCATCTGACCACATGACATTCTCCCAATCCTCTGCTGTATCATCCATGTGCTCTCTGGCAAACTTCAGACGGGCCTGGACATGCACTGGCTTCAGCAGCGGAACACGTCTGGCACTGCGGGATTTGATTCCCTGCCGTTGTAGTGTGTTACTGATGGTGACCTTTGTTACTTTGGTCCCAGCTCTCTGCAGGTCATTCACCAGGTCCCCCCGTGTGGTTCTGGGATCTTTGCTCACCGTTCTCATGATCATTTTGACCCCACGGGATGAGATCTTGCGTGGAGCCCCAGATCGAGGGAGATTATCAGTGGTCTTGTATGTCTTCCATTTTCTGATGATTGCTCCCACAGTTGATTTTTTCACACCAAGCTGCTTGCCTATTGTAGATTCACTCTTCCCAGTCTGGTGCAGGTCTACAATACTTTTCCTGGTGTCCTTCGAAAGCTCTTTGGTCTTGGCCATGGCGGAGTTTGGAGTCTGACTGTTTGAGGCTGTGGACAGGTGTCTTTTATACAGATGATGAGTTCAAACAGGTGCCATTCATACAGGTAACGAGTGGGGGACAGGAAAGCTTCTTACAGAAGACGTTACAGGTCTGTGAGAGCCAGAGATTTTCCTTGTTTGAGGTGACCAAATACTTATTTTCCACCCTAATTTACGAATAAATTCTTTACAAATCCTACCATGTGAATTCATGGATTTTTTTTTCACATTCTGTCTCTCACAGTTGAAGTGTACCTCTGGTGCAAATTACTGACCTCTGTCATCATTTTAGGTGGGGAAACTTGCGCAATCGGTGGCTGACTAAATACTTTTTTGCCCCACTGTATAAATGGCTGAATTTCCATATTGCCAGCGCCCTGAAATTTTGCTAGCAGTTTTTACCAGAAGTCCCAACTGATTCTTATTCTTCACAGTCAAGGTATTGAACCAGGTAGCGATACAAAAACATAATGGATTACATAAACCTTCTATAAAACAAAGACAACATGTCAGATGAGACATTACTCCGCACAATCCCAATATCAGCAGTTTTAATACTAGTACAGTAATAGTAAACAAGAGGACTTCCCAAATCAATAATCATGTCTTTAGTTTTAGACACATTGAGTGAATAGAAGGACTCACCACACCAAGCCACAAAATCTGTCACCAGTCTTTCCATTTTATTATTATCTCATAACACTTGTTTCTTCAGCTACCATGTCTCATGTGGACTTTACAGTGTCTACAGTCTCAGATCAACACATCCCTGCCCTCCAGCACAATCAGCAGCAGGGGCAGCGACTCCTCAACAGCAACATTGTACCCTTTAGGTAAAACATAGAATATGCATGATTTGCATTGTTCCCACATAATGTCAGTGATCGTATGATACAATTCCACATTAGATTCTTGATGAATGTAGGTTATTGTTATTCAGCCCTGTTCTAATGTGCCTCTTTATAACTTTGAGCATCTGCCCCTTCAAACATATCTGCACAGCCCTGAACCTAAGCCTGATATAAGCTGGTGAAATGTTAACTTATAACAAGGTGTTGTTGTTTATCCGGTTCTTCTCAGCTGTCCAGGGAAATGCAGAGATTGTCTTCCTCAAAGTCAAATATTTGAAATGGAGACAGCTTTAATGTGTCAAGGACATTATGTCATTACAACATGCCAAAGTGCAACAATAACATGTTTTCTCTAAAGTGAAGTATAACGAATTTAAATGCAAAAAAAGAACAGTTTGAGCTCTTTATCTTATTTTATTGATGTTCAGTGACGTACAGCAATGCATTTTTAATCTGTTACAGTTTATTTTCCTACAAGTGTGGGATTCAGCCCAATCCCAAGTCGACCCTAAGATTTAAGAGTTAGTTCCTTCTCTCGTGCTTATTTAAATTTAGTTTTTTGTCTTGTGTTTTAACGCTTGTCGTGGTTAACCTGTGGTTAACATCACAGCGCTATAAACTGCAGGTCATGCCTTAAGTCAAAGTCTGCAGACATAAAGACTCACAGAAAGTTTTTCTCAAAGACCTCAGGCTTCTCATCTGAGCAGGGCCATTGGGATTGGACCGCTTACTGTCATTAATAGAAAGTTATATATTTTATATTTGCATATATAAATATATTAAACACAATTCTACTATATAACATAACAGCAACATGCATATATTATACTTCCCAACACCAGTTTAACTAAACATATATAAATTTCTCTCGAGTTTACAGTCCGGTCTCTTTTCCCAACCTTCCTGTTTCCACTTGAGCTGCTCTTTTTTAGATTGTAGAAATCACATTCAGGTCTTTTACATTTTAAAACCGCTGAATTTAACACGGGCCTCAAACGTACACAGAGAGAAAAAAACTAAAGAAACAGAAAACTTTATTGTCAAGAGTTTTTATGTTTATAGATCTGTAACAATGTTACCTGATTTATTACTCTGTAAAAACCCACAAAGGACTCATTGTTTTATTAATAGAAAAATAAGCTCAAATCACCAAGAAAACACATTAAGATCAAAATAAAAGAAGTAAAATTATCAGGACTTGAGTCTAACTTAGCATTTTAATTTACGTGTTTCATTAAATATTGCTTCTTGTATACTTGCCTATGTGATGCATTTGTGTAAGTCAGCAGAGGTTGCTGTCACAATGAAACAGAACTATGGATCCTAATAAACTGCACACAGACAAAGCCTGTGCAGTGACGTCCACAGATGGACAGGGTCAAAGGTGTTAGAAGCCTCACTGAAAAACAAAAACAAGAGACTAGAGCCTATCACGAAAACTAGTGAGTGGACCTCTGATTAAAGAATTTCTACCAAACTACAACTGCAGCTGAACAAATGAGCTGTAGGTGGAACTTTACACTCTGAAATATTGAAAGATTTAAAGGATGAGACAGCTCAGCACAGCATGTTATTAACTTCACACATCAGTAGGGCTGCCACAAGCGATTATTTTGATAGTCGACTAGTCACCGATTATTTTTGCGATTAGTCGACTAATCAGATCATCATCCATTGGACGTAAAACGTACAGCTTATTGCACCAGCAGCATCTGCTCTCATATAACTATCATTAGCTTACAGGTTTAAGTGTTTAAGGTCTGTGCTAACTAAAAATAAAGACAAGATGGTAGTTTATTAAATTTTAATGAAATTTGCAGATTGTTTCGGTGGAGTTTAATAAACTCAGCCGTCTGCTCCTTGCTATCTAAAGTATAACAGGACACCGGAGTATATTCTCGAGCATCTCAGACTTCTTATAGTAAGTTGTCTGCTTGACGTTTATTCAGCTGCCAGGAGTCCGGTGTTTTCACCGGCGCTAGTGAGCCTTGCCCCCGGCTCGCTATCGAGCTGGTGGGTAACAGACGTCTCCGAAAACGTTGAAGTGGTTTTGAAAATATGTGGTGTCTTGATAAACTGAGCAGATATTTGAGGTTTACACAGCTACTTTCTCACCTGAAAATATGTTATACGTTTATTTTGTGACCCAGAAAGAATAATAAGAGTAATATTAAAACTAACTAGCTGCCACCATTGTTGGAAACTAAGCTGGGCCGCGCTATGAATTCTGTGACGCTGCTTCTTCTTCTTCGGGGTTTAACGGCAGCTGGCATCCTTGTACATGCAGTGCTGCCATCTTCTGTTTCAGTCCGTTATTACACTCTTAAATCCTACTACTTATTCCTGCATCTTTTGGGATCTTACAAAGCTTCAAAGGACGTGTCGACTATTAAATTAGTCGTCGACGATTTTGATAGTCGACTAATCGTGGCAGCCCTTCACATCAAGTGGTTCAGTCCAGTCAGACTTCAGTTTTGCAGCCACCATCCACATCCTGCTTCTTCAACTGGTCGTCATGGTAACTCTGGACTTTCCTCCAACGAATCCTGAAGTCTGTCAGTCCTTCTGACAGCATGAGGCCTGACAGCTGGACAAAATGTGCAGATGATGAAAAACATGAAGCATAGTTTGAACTTGTGTCAAGTTTGTGTTCGTGACTGAACTGCTGACCTGCTGTGAAACCTGCTGCTGGATCTCTGTGCTGTGCATATCTGCCTCTGACTGAAGCTTCATTTTCACCACTGTTTGCTTTGTCACTGCTAAAAATGAACCACGTATAACAACACAAACATTAGTGTTTTACATGATGACAGGATCTTACAGTGTTTGCATTCTGGACCTCACCTGTGAAACAGAAAAAACTGAAACTGAAGGTGCTGGAGCCATCTTCCCATGTCCCCGTCTTTAAATGAAATACTCCATAGTACTCAGTGTGATAATAGTTACTAGGCTGAGAAGACTTCCAGTTAGTGAATGTGGAGGTTGTGTTGTCAGACCAGAAGGCCCAGGGATCCCTGTAGAGACCAATCCACACATACTGAACCCCTGATCCATTCAAAGTGAGCGTGATGTTGGATTTCTCCTCTTTGCTTCTTATACTGGTCAGGTCTGTGTGGTATGTCCTGCAGTACGACTGAGCCGCTGACCAGGAGCGGCTCTCCTTCACTAAGATGTAACTTGTGTTTTTGGCTGCGAAAGATTCAGAAAATGATTAATTTTGAAACATGCCTAGTCTCATAGAATTGTAGAGATAAGTAGGCCAACAAATCTTTTTCCTACCATTGTAACACAGGAAAGGGTAAGAATCTCCACAGGGTCTATCATCCATCTGTGTTTGTCCCTGAAGAGCCACACAGTATTCATTTGCATTTACAATGTCTGGTTGGCCGTTAGCCCAGATCAAAAATTCATGTGTACTGCCAACATAGAAAAGTTTTTCCTCCATGGACCACTTCCAGCTGTAACGATCATCATAGAGCCCTATCCAAGCCCAATCATGGACCCTTGGTGAAATTGAGAAAAGCAGTTGGTTGATGTCGCTGTTGTAGATGGTGACCAAGTCAGTGAAGTGTTCTCTGCAGTAACTCTGAGCTTCAGTCCAGGTCATTTTCTGGTTCACAAAGTGATATTCTCTGGAGTGGGGAGGAAGAGTGGAAAGTCCTCCTGAGAAAATGAAAAGATTTTATTTATGTATAAACATATATTTTATATTTTCCCTTAAATTTTTACAAATATTTAAGTCATTTTATTTATTTATTTTTATAATGTTTGGTTTACCACATTTCTTGGTTCAAACTGTTTGAGGGAAGTGTTTTATTTCACATCACTGCACACCTTCAAACTTCAAACTTGTTTGAGTCCAAATGGAGGAAATGATAGCATATGAAAGAAAGTCCAACTGGTGAACGAGCTGTATTTTTAATTTTATTTATTTTTCTCTTCTCTGTAGTCAAACTGCAACAAGTATGTGTAGTGCAGCCATGTACAACTAATATAGTTCAACTAATAATACATGTATTACAACATTTTTGGAACATCATTTTAAAGGAGTGAGTACAAAATTGAATGTTTCTCAACTCTCAAATGACCTGAAGACAAAGATTGTTCACCATCATGGTTCAGGGGACGGATACAGAAAGATGTCTCAGAGATTTAAGCTGTCTGTTTCCACAGTTAGGAACATATTGAGAAAATGGAAGGCCACAGGCTCAGTTCAAGTTAAGGCTCGAAGTGGCAGACCAAGAAAAATCTCGGAGAGACAGAAAGGACGAATGGTGAGAACAGTCAGAGTCAACCCACAGACCAGCACCAAAGACCTACAACATCATCTTGCAGCAGATGGACTCACTGTGCATCGTTCAACCATTCGGCACACTTTATACAAGGAGATGCTGTATGTGAGAGTGATGCAGAGGAAGCCTTTTCGCCGCCCACAGCACAAACAGAGCCGCTTGAGGTTTGCTAAAGCGCATTTGGACAAGCCAGCTTCATTCTGGAATAAGATGCTGTGCCGGGGCTGGATATTTCAACAAGACAACGACCCGAAACACTGCTCAAAATCCACTAAGGCATTCATGCAGAGGAACAAGTACAACGTTCTGGAATCTCAGTCCCCAGACCTGAATATTATTGAAAATCTGTGGTGTGAGTTAAAGAGAGCTGTCCATGCTCGGAAGCCATCAAACCTGAATGAACGAGAGATGTTTTGTCAAGAGGAATGATCCAAAATACCTTCAACCACAATTCAGACTCTCATTGGAACCTACAGGAAGCGTTTAGAGGCTGTAATTTCTGCAAAAGGTGGATCTACTAAATATTGATTTCATTTCTTTTTTTGTGGTGCCCAGATTAATGCACCTGCCTGGTTTTGTTTAAACAGTTATTGCACACTTTCTGTAAATCCAATAAACTTCATTTCACTTCTCAAATATTACTGTGTGTCTCCTATATGATGTATTTAACTGACATTTTTTTATTGTAACAACCAACAATTTATACAGGAAAATAATGACCATTAACAAGGTTGCCCAAACTTTGCATCCCCTTTTTGGCTCCTACCTCAAAGCACACTGTGTGCTGTCGATCTTATGTGCTGCACAATAATGTTTAATATTTAGTATTTACTGTCATATTCCCATATATCATTGTGATGTTGTTTATTCTATTACTCTTGTTTTCTTCTGCTTGTTTTCTTTTTTCTTTCTCAACAGGTGATCCAGGTGATCGATATATGCATTTTTTTCCCTCTGCTCATTCTGTTGGTTTTTGTTTTTCGGCCCTTCTCCCCCGTCCCTCTTCTCAGCTGTTTCTCTTTCCCTCTTTCTTTCTCCCCTTCTTTCCTCCAGTCAAGTCTGTCCCGTATTCAGCAAGTGAAAATGAAATAAACAATAAAAGGTGAATCAAATGGACCATTACGGCAAGGCTGGGATGGTCAATTTGGTAAAGTAAATCCGTTGGGCATCTTTCTTCGCCTTTAGACAATAATTCTGATGGCAAAAGAGCCAAACGGGACAGGCAAAAAAAACAAAAAACGCACGTCCTTTGAAGCTTTGTAAGCTGAACGATAGGCTATAGGCTAATTGCTAACTAGAACAACAATACGTTGTTCACGTGGAACAGAAAGCGCAAGTACGGAAGACAAGGGGTTGTCACATGATTCGGAAGGCATTGTGGGCATTGTAGGCTCGGCATTTTGCCGTAACACGGGCAGAAATATTGCAGTTCAGTGCATTCGTTACTGGAATTTTTCGTGAAACGGGGTATTTGTAAGTCGGGGTTCCACTATACAGCAAAAGTACTTACTCAGTTCAAAAGTTATAGTGCTTCTCCATACAATGGGTTTTGTTAAATAATATCATGGGTTTGTATTAACTTTAGCTTTAACTGAGCAGACCAGCAACATATTCCTCCCAAAAAGTTCAGCCATTTGTGTACATGGCCATATCACTAAAGGTTAACTTGACTTTAACCATCTCATGTCACTTACCTACCAACTACTCCTGGCCCTTTTTTTAATCAGTTCTGAATTCTTCAGTAAATCCTTCTTTTACATTTTAAAAGATTAGATTTCATTATAATGTCTGTACACCATAATAAGCATCGTATCAAAAAATGAAAAAACAAATCAAATTCCTGAAAATATCCCACTATGTATAATTTAAAAACTTAGCATATCTATCTGTCTATCACAGCTACTGCTGTGAACTCAGTCCACTATCTTAGTGAAGTGGCTGTGTTAGCTTGATAGCTGTTAGCTTATTAAGTATTGGTGCCAGTGAGAATTGGTTTGCTGGCATGTCAATAAAACTGACTTGGAAAACATAGAAATCTAAAGAAAATTAGCATACTTACTGTGATACAAATAATACTGGTAATGGTCAACGCTTTATAGCTGGTGTCCCTGGGCTTTCAATGAATCTCCACTCCCGCCCACTCATATTGCAAAGCAAACAACGGCAAAAAAAGTGGGCGAACCTCCATACATCACACAAAATTACCTCACAAGTTGAGTTTTTCTTGGAAGAAATACATTCAAAGCAAACAGCTAGTTGACTGTTTTTACAGCTAGCAGTTGATATAGGCTTTTTTTTTAATCATAAATTCACTACAGTAAATTCCTAATTTTTGTCATATATTTTTATAACAAACTTTATGTGATGTTTCAAAAAGAAATTTGTTAAACAGTGTGCATAATGTTAGTGCAAGAACCTGTGAGCAACTGATAATAGTCAAGGTCAATCTCAAAAAGACATAAAAAAAAAATCTATTTTATGTTTGTGGTCAAATTGATCCCACGAATCGAAACATTCTAAAGATGGCTGCAATATAACTGAGATAAATATGTGAAATTAAATGAAGTTTTTAAGTAGCGGGTATTTTTTAAGTTGTCTTAAACTTTTGATCAGGACTATATGCACCTTCATTCTCTGCAACACATCAGCCAGTGCTTTCCCTTTACAGTCATAGTCCCTACATTTAAAATCCCTACTCTTACACACCATACTGCCTTTACCTCCCTATATTTATACACCTTCCCCTATCCTCCTCCTTTGTCAAAGCCCAGCAGTTTGTAATGGCACTGAGCTTATCAACAGCACTGGTGCTGGGAAATGTTAACTCAGGGCGCTAACAATCCAGTATGGAAATGTACTTCTTATCCACATATTTGACTGTGACTTGATGTCAGGTGCCATTCCTGGTACAAGTCTTCTTATTTTATCTGGGCTTAGGACTGTCATGATACAGGACACATTGGCTGTTGTTAATAACTGTAATCCACAGTAACTATTTAGTTTAATAGCTAAACTAAATAGTAACACAATTTAAAGTGAATGCAGGTATTGTGGTATAAGTAGGTAAAGATTTTCTCTCTGTCATTGTTGTAAATGTGTTAATAAATACATTTATTTTTAAAAAAAAACTTAACATGTAATCTGATTACCCAAATGACATTAATCTGTCTCAGTAAGTTTATAAACTATATTTCAATGTTTAATATTTTATATTACTGACCTGAGAGCAGCAGGATGAGCACTAAACAGGTTTCTTCCATTCTTTGCTTCTGTAGAACAAATATAGTCGTCATGATTATTTTTGTCATTTTTTATCATTTAGAATCAGAATCAGAAAAGTGTTTGTCAGATATTGAGCAGATTTACAACATTAGGAAATTGCTGCGGTACTTAGTGGGAAACATACTATAAGACAAACACTTAGATAAAAAAAAAATATATGAAAAGTGCTAAGCAGATTGATATATACATTAATGCAGGTGATGATCGGTGCAAAAATGGAACAGATGCAGAGAACACAATACAGGTCATGTGTTTGTGGTGGGACCAGTCATATGGTTATTGTTCATGAGTCTAACAGCAGAGGGGAAGAAACTGTTCTTATGGCAAGAGGTTCGGGTCTGAATGGACCGGAGCCTCCTGCCTGAGGGGAGCAGGTCAAACAGACAGTGTCCAGGGTGGGAAGGGTCAGCTGTGATCCGAGCTGCACGCCCCAGTGTCCTGGAGCTGTAGGTTTATTATCTCCAGTCTGATAAGATGCTTAATATAGAGTTTAGTGTGTATATCCAAAATAATTATACCTTTTGAATATCTAAAAGTCTATTGTGTCTTTAAATGGTTTCAATCATCAATCATAAGTTTATATGTTTTGTCATTAATAAATTAATGATGCGTAACTTACCGGGCAGCTCATCTAGTCATCTGCTGACTGGGGCTGACTTTTAACAAGGTTTTTGTTTGATTTCTTTGTATATTTTACTGTCAAATGAGGACATCAAGAAGGAGTGAACTAAAGTGAAGGTAATGTGGTAATGTTATGGTAATGGGGCGATCGTGGCTCAAGAGTTGGGAGTTCGCCTTGTAATCGGAAGGTTGCCGGTTTGAGCCCCGGCGTGGACAGTCTCGGTTGTTGTGTCCTTGGGCAAGACACTTCACCCGTTGCCTACTGGTGGTGGTCAGAGGGCCCGGTGGCGCCAGTGTCCGGCAGCCTCGCCTCTGTCAGTGCGCCCCAGGGTGGCTGTGGCTACAATGTAGCTGCCATCACCAGTATGTGAATGTGTGCGTGAATGGGTGGATGCCTGAATGTGTAAAGCGCTTTGGGGTCCTTAGGGACTAGTAAAGCGCTATATAAATACAGGCCATTTACCATAATGTTATGGTAATGTTTTAATAAATGTTAATTAATAATATTATTGCATTCATGTTTTTAAGCCAATGCTGTAAACACACTTTTCTAAACTATTACAATATAAACCAGTTTATTGATTATCACCTTACCTTCCGTACTCAGGCTTATCTGTAATTTTTGAAAAGGTAACAATTGTCAGTTTGTCCAGACAGTCTACAGAAGGTTTGGCACCACATGAAAAACCTCTGCAAGGTTACAGAAAGGTGAATACTCTTTAACAATATTCAAATCATTAGGGAAATCAAGCTGTTAAAGCGGGAAACACACACACACACACACACACACACAAAGAAGCTCAGACATGTTTCTAAGGATCAGACAACATGGGTGTTAGTAACAAGCGGGGAAGATATATGGAGTCTGTGCTTGTCATTTGTCTTCGTCATTCAGGGCACTGTACAATTTATTAGGAGGCAATTCATTTTTGTCAATTATACTTAAAAAAATATTAATGTTCTTGTAGGTAGAACTTAACAACAAAGCATTTTAACTTAAAAAGTACTTTGTGCACATGTCCATGTTTCAGTGAGCTGACTAATCATTTTAAAACTCAGTGCACCAAAAAGAAAAAAACACTCCTTCACTTAAATTTTTGAGTATATTGAACAAAATCTTTTTGTCATCACGTAACAACAGAAAATATTAAGCTTGTGTAACACATAAAAGTGAGTCTGAAAACCCTTTGTGTTTGAATTGCATGCCCTGTACCATCAGAATCAGAAAGACTTTATTTATCCCCAAGGGGCAATTAACATATAACAGAGCAGCATGGCAATGAAGATAAGGATAGGGCAATAAGAGTGAGATAATAAATACACGGTGAATAAAGAACTGTAAATTAAAAATAAGTTAGTTAAGTGTCGGCAGTAGAAATAGACTGTAGAGTAGTTTATGTTTCTGGTGTGGGAAGTGTTCTTATCGGCTGGAGTTAAAAAGCAGAGTGCCTTTGGGGACAAAGGTGGCGCTCCTCCTCTCAGTCCTGCAGGAAATGCAGCGGAGGCGTCGCCCAGAGGGGAGCCATTGAAATGTGGGGTGAAGAATGTGAGAGGGGTCGTTGATGATTTTGGCTGCCTGTCTAAGGACCTGTTGGCTGAAAACCTGAGCCAGAGTTCTGACAGGCCAATGATTTTAGAGCACACTGATGCAGTGTGCTGCAGTCTGTTCCTGCTCTGAACGGTGAGGGAGTGGAACCAGCAGGTGATGGAGAAGGTCATGATGCTTTCCAGGAAGGCATAGTAAAAAGTCGTCTTGATGGGTGTGCTGACTCCAAAGGAGTTGAGTTTCCTAAGGAGGTATAGCCGTTGGTGGCACCTCCTGAGAATCTCCTCTGTGCTGCGGAGAATTTCAGGAGGTTGTCAAAGATGGTTCCCAGGTATTTGTACTCCTCAACTACCTCCACTGGCTTCCCGTGGATGGTGGTGTGACTGAAGCAGCCAGATCCCTCTACCTACTGGAGAAGGACACCACCATCTCTTTGGTTTTGCTCACGTTCAGTTCAAGTTTGGAGCTGTCACACCACTCTACAAACTCCTGAAGAGTGGGCCTGTGGTGTTGTGAGGGGCAGTGACATGAGAACTGTCGTCAGCGTATTTAACCAGGTGACAGTTGGGCTGTGTGGATCTGCAGTCATCAGTGTAGAGGATGAAGAGCAGGGGGGGAGCACACAGCCCTGAGGGGAGCCAGTGGAGGTGGAACAGAGACCGGAAAGACAGTTGTTGACCCAAACTTTCAGAGCCCTGTTGGTCAAAAAGTCCAATATCCACAGGATCAGCTGATCATCCAGGTGAAATTGGGAGGAAAGTTTAGTGGCCAGGATCTGAGGCTGCAGAGTGATGAATGGTGATGAGAAATCAGCAAACAGAAGTCTGGCCGAGGAGTCAGGGAGCTTAATTTGTTTGTGGATGGAGTCCAACATGAAGATTTTTGCATCATCAACAACTCTGCGTGCACGGTAAGCAAACTGGAGTGGGTCCATCACGGGGTCTTACGATGAGCTGTTTTATGATCTTCTCCATGGCCTTTATCACCAGGGAGCTGAGGGCCAGAGGACGAAGATCATTCAGAGACTTTGGGTTGTTTCTTCTGGGGATGGGGATGACTGTGGAGTGTTTCCACAGCTGGGGGACGGTGTGACTATCAATTGAGTGTTGAAATGGAGTCTGGAACACACTTCCTAGTTGCCCTGCGCAGTGCCTCAGAACTCGACTGCTGATGTTGTCAGCTCCTCTCCCTGGCCCTCCTGAGGGCTCTCAATAGGTCCTCATTCCTGAAGGTGACTGCAGAGCTGCCAGCTTTGAGTGAGGATCTGGAATCTTCAAGCTGGGCCATGTTGTCCATCTCAAACCATAATGAAAACATTATTACAACTGAAATAGGAAAAAACATTAGAGGAAACAAAAAAATCTGAGGTTGGCAACACTTCCTGGTAGGTTTCATGTTTTATAGTGTTTTATTAATATGTACTAGTTTTTTTAATTTTAATGTGCAAAACATTTTTGTCACAAAACAAAAACTTTGTAGTTATTTTTTGTAATGTAGCAGAGTGAAGATGTTAAAAAAAAACTCTAGCTAGCCATGTTTTTTAACTAGCAAACATTCCTCAGAAATATGAATCTGTGATAGTTTCACAATGGCTGCTGAATGATATGAACTGAATAGCCCCCTAATAAACTGCCCTGAATCATAAAGACAAATGACAAGGTCAGACTTCCCCACTTCTTGCTACTCACACCCATGTTGTCTGTTCCTAAAAACACATCTGACCTCATTTGCTTTTAGGTTTGTACCTGCTTTAACAGCTTGATTTCCCTACTGATTTGCATGTTCTTGAAGTAGATTCACCTTTGTGTAACCTTGCTTGTGTTTCTTTGGCCCAGAGGCGCGTCATTTCCAGAGATATTTTTCTTTTAGACAAGCACAGGTATGGACACATCACCAAAAATACCACTATATGTATTTTTGGAGCAGCACCACTTCCACTACACTACATGTAGTTGTTTTATTGTCAATAAAACTCTGAAACATGAGCATTATAAAATTTATTGGTCAATATATCATAGAAACACGTTAAATGAAAGTTTAAAGTTTACTTTGGTGTGAAAACATTTGACGGCATAAAAATCCTGTTGGCACCAGTGTTGGGCAACTTACTTTATTAAAGAAGTAATTAATTATAGTTACTAGTTACTTCTTCAAAAAAGTAACTGAGTTACAATATTCTAAAAGTAATTAATTACTTGAAAAGTAACTATTGAGTTACTTTAAAAAAAAAAAACTTTTAACCTTCTGGGGTCCAGGGTATTATTGTCCATTTTAACTACTTTTGATTTTCCCTCTACATTTCACCTTTAAACTATTTACTTTGCCTTGTTTGGTGTCATTCTTTTCAGCACAACCTCACGTGTCTGAATTTACAGTTATGTTTTCATTTTGACATACTGTATTAACACAATTGATCTAAAATCAGACAAAAACTGTAACAACCACAAACATGTTTAATGATCATATTTCACAACTTTAAATGCAAATATAAATTGTCAATTTTAAAATCCTATGCACAAGTTTGCAAACAACAAAGTTATTTGCATCCATTTACCTTTTACCTTAATTTTTTTAATAACCATTTCAAACTATTTACAGAACAATCAGCTGTTCTTCAATAAGATGCCACAAATTATTTGTGCCACTCCAAAAACATAATTTCTGTCCACTATAAAGGAAACATCACAGCCTGATACCTGCAGGTCTGACAGCAGCAGGTGTATCACTCCTGTTTCTACCTGGAGACAGCAGTCGCCTCATTGTTCTGACACAAACACAAAACTATCCACAACACTACACACTAACTACAAAAGACAACACATTAACTACACACTCCAAACACGCTAAACGTCACAAATCTCTCACACCTCAAAACTCGCTCTCTCTCTTTCGGCTGTCTGCAGTATCACTAGAAGGCAAAGAATATACTGTTGTCCTTTTTTCCCTCTTTATAAAACATCTCTTGTACAACATATCCAATTTCCTTCCACATGTGCAAAAAGCCTTGCATCTCTAACTTTCTCTCCAAATTGATCAATCTGAGCTATCCTTCTGTAGAACTGAGACCCATGAAGACTTGGGATCTATGGCATTGGTCTCATCTGACTCAAAAAGCAGAAGAGACCAGCTGTGTCTGGTATGCTAACTAAATCCTGGAGGTGGTGCTGCAGTAGAAGAGATATGAGGACCAACATAAAGATGATGGTGCAGCTGGCATGAATGGTTTTGATGAGCAGGCTGACTGATGCAGTTAAAAGATAATTCAAAAGCACTAGAGAAGAATTTTTTTTAAAACCATACTAGCCCCAAAATTTCGAAAATAATTAATGATTAATCAAATCAAAAATCCATCAAAAATGTCCCTCCCCCTCCCCCCAAAACAGATCCCAGTAAATATGTTTACTTTAGATCACAGATGGATTTTCAGGTAAAGAACCTCAAATCAACTGTCACGGTTCTGGGTCAGTTTGGCCCAGTATTTTGAGTTGTTATGTTTTTGCAGGTTTAGTTTAGTTCCATGTGTCATTTTCTGTCTGTCTCTCAATGTCGACTCTGCGTCTTTGTGTGATGGTTTCTTGTTCCTGTTTTATTGTGAAGGTCTGCGTCTCATGTGAGTGTGAGTGTATGTGTGTTCAGTTTTACCTCTGTCTCGTCTTGTTGATTACTCCCAGCTGTGTTCCCCACCTGTGTGTAATCTCCCTGTGTTTCTCTGTGTGCATTTAAGTCGCGTCTTCTGTCTTTGTAGTTGCTGGTCTGTCTGTGTTTCCACCCTGTGTCATCTGTGTGTTTCCCTGCAGTCAACCATCATCTGTTTCCGCCCGCTCTCATTCATGTCCAGGTTCGTGTTCTGTAGTTAGTTTGTTCCCAGTTTAGTTTAGTTTAGTTTGTCCATTTCCTTTTTGTGTTTAATAAACCACCCTCACACCTGTACAAGTGCCTGCGTTTGGATCCTCCTTTATTTTCCACACGGCTCATCTCACTCGCCGTGACGGTACGGACCAGCCAGATATGGATCCAGCGGCATTCAGCCCACCCAGGGAGCTTCAGGAGGCCGTTATCGACTCTGTTTCTAAATTAATCAACCAGTGGTTAGAGCATGAGGGAGAAGTGTCTCTTTACACTGTGGAAGCCAACCTACAACACCTTATTTCCAGTTACCCCTGGTTATTGGACTCACTGCATCCACTCGTACAGAATTTTGTTCTTCACGAGCTTCACCTTCACCCTCCCACCGCTACCGCTCGCCCACTCGCTTCAATGGAGGACGTGCTGTCCGACCGGCCGGACAAGGAATTACCCGGTCCATCGGAGCCTTCTCCGAGATGAAAGCGACGTTCGCGCCACTGGCGCGGCACCCCACAGCCGGATGTAGGGACATGTAAGCAGTCAGCTGTGGTGAGTGAAAGGGACAGTTTTTCTGCTGCGTCAGACTCTGTGACTATGTTTTCTGGAGCTATTTTTTGTGTGTCTTCTGAATATAACAATAATTTTTCCGTCTCACCCATGGCCACTGCTCCAAAGACTGCCTTTGCTGAGCCCACATTCAGGGTTAATGACTGTGTTCACGCTGTTGTTTCTAAACCTGGAGTTACTGAGTCAAGCACCACGAGTTTAGGGAATGACTATGTTAGGGGAGCCTTTTCGTCCGCCTCGGTTCCTTCAGGTAAAGCAATAAACTTCCCCGAAACAGTTTTTCCTGACCATATCCACACCTTCACCACAATTCAATGTGGGGCCTGTAACACAGTTAGCAGTACAGTTAGCAGTTCAGCCAGCAGCCCAGCTGCCCTCAGTTCAGCCAGCAGCCCAGCTGACACCAGTTCAGCCAGCAGCCCAGCTGCCACCAGTTCAGCAGCCTACCCACTCGTTCATTCAGCCACCATCCTCACTGTCTCATTCTAAGCAGGGAACACACTTCACCACAACATCTGCTGGTTCTCTTAAGCTGGCCATGTCAGAGACAGTTGCTCCCTCTAGGGCCTCCCCAGAGGCTGGGTGTCAGTCACCAGCCAACTCTGGACCCCTAGAGGTCAAGACGCCAGCGCCAGCAGCCTCACCGGAGAACTCACCAGAACAGTCTCAGCTCTCAGCACCCCCTGAGAGTTCAAGTGAGTTCACCCGTCCGCCTCCGTCCTCTGCTGAGTGTATTGGGGAACACTTCCAGCCCTCTGAGGACTGCATCCCGCTGTTGCTGCCTGAGTCTAGCCACTGTGCTGCTCAGTCCCAGCCAGTGTCCACACTGGCAGAGGTCTCCGTGCCTGCTGCTTCAGTGTCTGTTTCCATTGGAGGGCCGAGGGCCCGTCCAGTCTCAAGCCATGTTAGCTGGTGGTTCAGGTGAACCCAGCCAGCGTCCTGCCTCGTCGGCTGGAGGGCCTGAGGAGCCCAGCCAGCCTCAAGTGTCGTCAGCTGGGGGTTCGGGAGAACCAAGCCAGCCTCAAGTGTCGTCTGCTGGAGGGCCCGAGTCGCCCGTCCAGCCTCAAGTGTCGTCTGCTGGAGGGCCCGAGTCGCCCGTCAAGCCTCAAGCAGAGTCAGCTGGTGGGTCCGAGGAGCCCGTCCAGCCTCAAGCCGAGTCAGCTGGTGGGTCCGAGGAGCCCACCCAGCACCACTCCTCGTCTGCTTACGGTCTGGGGAAGTTTGTTAAACCACCACCTGCTGAATCATCCCCTGTGACTTCTACACTGTTGCCTGCATCCACATCACCTCCTGCAGCATCACCACTGTCAGGTTCCGCAGCCGTCCCGCTGCCGTCAGGTTCCGCAGCCGTCCCGCTGCCGCCTGGTCCAGCCTCCGCGTCTTCATCCACGCCTGGTCCAGCCTCCGCGTCTTCATCCATGCCTGGTCCAGCCTTCGTGTCTTCATCTTCGTCTTCGTCTGGTCCTGCCTCATCTGGTCCTGCGGTTGCCACACCGCCGTCAGAGCCAGCTCGACCCGTTCCGCCTCGCCTCTGCCGGCCGTTTTCCGGGCCTCTAAGTTGGCATAATGGCCTTCGGGGACGGCCTCCGGAAAGAGTTTGTCGCCGCCGCTGGCAATCGCGGCCGACCTCCGGACCTGCTCAGTGGCCGCCACTGCCTTCCAAGTGGTCAGCCTCCAGAACTGTTTGCCCGTCGCCGCCGTTGCCGTGTGCACGGTCGGCCTCCAGAACTGTTTGCCCGTCGCCGCCGTTGCTGTGTGCACGGCCGGCCTCCAGAACTGTCTTGGTCTTTGTGTTGTCGACCCCCGGGTCGACCCCTGAACTTTTCTCGGACTCTTGACCTGTAGTTTGGTTTTGTTTTTGATCTGTTTTCCAGTGTGCTTGAATTGTTTGCTTGCGTTTTTGGACTCTTGTGCTCCTTGTTTTTTGTTTGGTTTCTGGTTTTCTGTATTTTCATGACCATTTACACTGAAAATCCTCAATGAAGGCATCAAAACTATCAACGAACATATATGGAATCATGTAGTAAACATATAAGTGTGAAATAACTCAAATAAAACATGTTTTCTATTTTAGATTCTTCAAAATAGCCACCATTTGCTTTGATTACTGCTTTGCACATTCTCTCCATGACCTTCATTATTTAGTCACCTGAAATGGTTTTCTAGCAGTCTGGAAGGAGTTCACAGAGATGCTGAGCACTTGTTGGCCCTTTTGTCTTAACTCTGCGATCCATCTCATCCCAAACCATCTCAATTGTGACTGTGGAGGCCAGGCCATCTGGTGCAGTACTCCATCATTCTCCTTCTTGGTCAAATAGCCCTTACACAACATAGAGGTGTGTTTGGCATCATTGCCCTGTTGAAAAATAAATGATGGTCCCATTCCCCTCTACAAATCATTACCTTATCATGGTGGAGGTGTTTGTATGTCCCATGGATCCCAGGGGCTATGTTGTCCGGGGGCTCCTCCTGCCTGGTAGGGTCTCCCTTGTCAAATTGGTCCTGGGTGAGGGACCAGACAAGGAGTGATTCAGAAGACCTCTATGAGAAGAACACCTAGGGAACAGTTCACCCAGCCTGGGATAGGGTTACTGGGGCCCCACTCCGGAGCCAGAGCCAGAGGCCTTAGTCCATGGGGCCAGCCAGGTACAGCCCGAAAAAGGGACATGGGTCCATCTTCCTGCAGGGCTACCACCCACAGGAGGGCCTGTAGGGGTTGGGTGCATTGTGAGCTGGGTGGTGGCTAGGAGCAGAGGCCCTGGCAGACTGATCCCTGCTTATCAAGACTTGCAATTGGGACATGAATGTCACCTCTCTGGTGGGGAAGGAGCCCAAGTTAGTGCGTGAGGTTGAGAGGTACTGGCTAGATATAGTGGGGCAAAAAAGTATTTAGTCAGCCACCGATTGTGCAAGTTCCCCCACTTAAAATGATGACAGAGGTCAGTAATTTGCACCAGAGATACACGTCAACTGTGAGAGACAGAATGTGAAAAAAAAATCCATGAATTCACATGGTAGGATTTGTAAAGAATTTATTTGTAAATCAGGGTGGCAAATAAGTATTTGGTCAATAACAAAAATACAACTCAATACTTTGTAACATAACCTTTGTTGGCAATAACAGAGGTCAAACGTTTACTATAGGTCTTTACCAGGTTTGCACACACAGTAGCTGTTATTTTGTCCCATTCCTCCATGCAGATCTTCTTGAGAGCAGTGATGTTTTGGGGCTGTCGCCGAGCAACATGGACTTTCAACTCCCGCCACAGATTTTCTATGGGGTTGAGGTCTGGAGACTGGCTAGGCCACTCCAGGACTTTCAAATGCTTCTTACGGAGCCACTCCTTTGTTGCCCGGGCGGTGTGTTTTGGATCATTGTCATATTGGAAGACCCAGCCTCGTTTCATCTTCAAAGTTCTCACTGATGGAAGGAGGTTTTGGCTCAAAATCTCACAATACATGGCCCCATTCATTCTGTCCTTAACACGGATCAGTCGTCCTGTCCCCTTGGCAGAAAAACAGCCCCATAGCATGATGTTTCCACCCCCATGCTTCACAGTAGGTATGGTGTTCTTGGGATGCAACTCAGTATTCTTCGTCCTCCAAACACGACGAGTTGAGTTTATACCAAAAAGTTCTACTTTGGTTTCATCTGACCACATGACATTCTCCCAATCCTCTGCTGTATCATCCATGTGCTCTCTGGCAAACTTCAGACGGGCCTGGACATGCACTGGCTTCAGCAGCGGAACACGTCTGGCACTGCGGGATTTGATTCCCTGCCGTTGTAGTGTGTTACTGATGGTGACCTTTGTTACTTTGGTCCCAGCTCTCTGCAGGTCATTCACCAGGTCCCCCCGTGTGGTTCTGGGATCTTTGCTCACCGTTCTCATGATCATTTTGACCCCACGGGATGAGATCTTGCGTGGAGCCCCAGATCGAGGGAGATTATCAGTGGTCTTGTATGTCTTCCATTTTCTGATGATTGCGCCCACAGTTGATTTCTTCACACCAAGCTGCTTGCCTATTGTAGATTCACTCTTCCCAGTCTGGTGCAGGTCTACAATACTTTTCCTGGTGTCCTTCGAAAGCTCTTTGGTCTTGGCCATGGCGGCGTTTGGAGTCTGACTGTTTGAGGCTGTGGACAGGTGTCTTTTATACAGATGATGAGTTCAAACAGGTGCCATTCATACAGGTAACGAGTGGGGGACAGAAAAGCGTCTTACAGAAGACGTTACAGGTCTGTGAGAGCCAGAGATTTTCCATGTTTGAGGTGACCAAATACGTATTTGCCACCCTGATTTACGAAAAAATTCTTTACAAATCCTACCATGTGAATTCATGGATTTTTTTTTCACATTCTGTCTCTCACAGTTGACGTGTACCTCTGGTGCAAATTACTGACCTCTGTCATCATTTTAAGTGGGGGAACTTGCACAATCGGTGGCTGACTAAATACTTTTTGCCCCACTGTATAGTCAGGCTAACCACACCGTACGCTTGGGCTCTGGAACGAGTCTTCTGGAAAGTGGGTTGGACTCAGTCTGGAGTTGCCCCTGGTGAGTGGCGGTTGGCTGGGGTGGGTATTCTGGTATCCCTTCGGCTTGCTGCCTGTACGTTGGAGTTTCTCCCAGTGGACGAGAGGGTTTGTTCCCTGCGCCCTCAGGTTGAGGCACAGGTCCGGACTGTCGTCTGTGCTCATGCATCACAATACCCAGCCTCCTTGGAGTCCCTTGGCCGGGTGCTGGAGGGTGCTCTGCCTGGGGACTCTGTTGTCCTACTGGGCGACTTCAATGGTCATGTGAGCAACGACAGTGAGACTTGGAGGATCTTGATGGGCGGAATGGCCTCCTGGATCTGAACCCGAGCGGTGTTTTATTGTTGGACTTCTGTGCAAACCATGGTTTGGCCATAACAAACACCATGTTCGAACATAAGAGTGTCCATAAGTACATGGACACTCTAGGCCTCAGGTCGAGGATTGATTTTGTAAATGTATCACTAGACTTGCAGCCATATGTTCTGGACACTCATGTACAGAGAGGGGCTCAGCTGTCAACTGATCAGCAGTGGGGTTTTTTAGCAGGTGTTTGACCATAAAGGCCTTATTTGTGCAGTCTCCTCCTAATATTTGATGTAGAGATTCTGAGGTGCTCTTAACTTTTGCCATTTGTGAGGCTGGTGACTCGGGTGAATTTATCCTCAGCAACAGAGGTGACTCTTGGTCTTCCTTTCTTGGGGCGTCCTAATGTAACCCAGCTTTGTCATAGAACTTGATAGTTTTTGGTCTTTGGTATAGTGAAAACAGGACTGTTGGAAAACCATTTCAGCTGACTACGTTATGAAACTCAGTGAGAGAAGACCAAGGGTTTGCAGTGCTGTCAATAAAGTAAAGGGTGGCTACATTCAGGAATCAAAAATATAAGATATAGTTAGAGTTATTTATCAATTTTTGTCTTTGCTACAAAATTAATCTTGCTTCACGACCGGTGCAAGAGTATAGGCTGGATCAATGCCAATCTCACCCTGGGAGTTGGTACCAGCACAGGGAATGGCTGGCACCAGCTGACCCCACCCGAAGAATAGATACAGCTGCAGGGACTAGCAAAGCCTTAGCGGGCCAGGGAACTTGAGTAGGGACCAACTGAGTCCCGACCACCCTCACCCAAGGCACTGGTATGGGTGCAGGGATATGCTGGGCCCAGGCATCCCTGGGAACAGGATCAGATGAAGATTTAGGCACAGGGGTGCCTAAAAACCGCATCTTATTAACCCTTTCACGCATAGTGGTCACTAGTTGTCCACCTAAATGGACGTGTAACAAAACTCTTTGAAAAGTACATGTTTAAAAAAACATAAGGTTCAAAAGTCTTTTTTTCATGCCTAAAGATGAATAAAAATCCTGCAGAAAAAAAATCCTGCTTGAGATTGTCATAATTCATGCATGAAAGGGTTAATCAGCAGACCGTGATAATAATAATCTTAGTGAGCTCCCCGAACAGCACCACAGTCTCAGGAGCATCCATCGCAGAAATGTGGCATGAAGTTTTCGATAGATTTGATGAGTGAGTATTTTTAACAGTATCAAAAGGTGAGGAACCATAAACAGCTCTGGAGGTGTTCAGATGAGATTCACAGACAGTCTTCAGGCAGATCAACTTGGATGAATAAACACTGGTCTCAGAACAGCCAGGCAGGCAAACATTAGTAGACTCTAACTCAGTGGTTGTGGACTTTCAAACAGTCTTAAAACTAGCGGACATAAGCACACAAGAAACAGATTCAGAGTGCACCGACAGAAACTCAGTATGAGTGGTTTGTGTGGTTCATTTGCACAGGTTTGAACACAGTGATCGTACTCAGGAGCAGAGAGAAAAACAACGTACCCTTTGGAGAGGTGGTCTTATTCGAAACAAACTCCGGAGAGGATCATTCGTGGTGAGAATGTAATCCAACCATCTGAACCCATTATCGGGTTTACGTTCCAAGTTTGAGCAAAAAAAAAAAACATCCCATGATCACGTATGCTTCGTATTGTGGGATGCAAGAAGTTGCTATGTATGTACAAGGTTCTGCACATGCCAGAGTACTTCTGTTCTCCAAAGGTCCAAAACAAAGCACCACATTTTTTTTATTTTATTGCTTTTATTTTATTGCTCCTCCCCTACAGAAGAAGCCAATGAGCAGACTAAACATTCTCACATAGTTTGTAGTGACACATTTTGGTTGGATGTGCATCATAGCCATCGTTCCCCCAAGACTCTGGAACTCACCCCTCTGAATCTGAGGTCTGTGCACTCATGGATCTCTTTTTTAAAAGTGAAAACTAATGTTTTTAAACCTTGTTTTAAGGAAACTTTTTGCTTTTCTATCATTTTTATTGTGAAGCTCTTCATAAATTAATATAATAACCTGACATTCTGTTGGCTAAAGTGTTTACTTAGATGAGTGGTTTGTGTGGAATGTGCAGGTGTTTGAAATGACCTCAAAGTATTAATTGACTGAAATGCTGTTTACCACAGTGTTGGGTTTGCAACACATGTGCAGGCATTTCAAAAATATTAATAGATTGCTATACTGGTAAGAAAAAGTTTTACCCAGATATATTCAATTTATTCTTTAAAAAAATGCTTCACACACACTATTAATCAGCTTTTCTTGCACTTAAAACTGCAGAAGGATAAATTAAAAAATATAATATAAATAGATAGATCTAGATTTTCAGTATTAGCATGTTGTTGGCCTGAAGAAAAACAGGAAGTACAACAACGATTGCAGGTAGCTGTGTGGTTACTGTGTGTTTACTGATCTGCTTTAAACTAGAGTGACACAGTTAGACAGACAGTACATAACAACCTAAGCTTTTGCTGCTCATTAAAAACAGCGTCAAACAAAGGTAAGTCATTTTTATTTCTATACCTGGATCCAATGATAATGAACAACATTCATGGTTTAATTAGGAGCGCAGGGTTTGTAGTTAAGCCAAAGATTCTTTATTTGTGCCCTGCGATCAATAATATGCTGCATACATGTTGTAGTTGAAGGCAACAGATGACCAGGAGGTAGAGCAGGTCGTCTAACGCTGTCACAGGCACAGCAATAAACTGAATACTGAGATGTACCCTCACTCGCTTTTGGATCAAGTGAATGCTTTTCTGATATTAAAGAATTTCAATACTCGACCCTCAGTTATGACTAGATGAAAGAAGGCAGTCCTAGTTACTTAAATAATCTGTGTGTTAACTTTAGACCTGCCAAGTTTCTAGAGTCATATACATTTAAATGATGTGATATTACTACTGCTGACACAGCAGGAGCTATTTTGATCATTCCAGGCACTTAAAGGACATTTCCTGATTATAAATAACTAAGTGTTAGCAGGGCCCAAAGTAAACCAGGTCTGGTTAGACACCACGTTGCTAAGATTTGTAGAGATGAATGTGTTCCTGCCCTCTGTCAGAACAATATTGAACGTGATTAAAAAACTAGGTGAGCTTACTCACATTCAAAGAGATCATTCCCACTTTAGTCAAGGGCTTAAATCAGATTAATGAGACGTTTGATTCATTTAGAAAGACATATTACTACAGAGTGAACATTAAAGATTAAAAACCATAAAAGGGGTTTCTTTTAAAGATGAAGATGATATCTATGCACGGTTTGTTTCAAAGAGGGGGGTTTATTTTTAATCTCCAGAAACATGGCTGACCCAACAAACATAACTTCATCTTACAATCAGACCTGTGATCTGGCCGTCCCGTCAGTCAGCCCTGTCTTTATGGTTGCCTACAGTCTGGTGTTTCTGGTAAGTTTCAAAATTTAAGATTACGCTCTGTTTGAAATGTAGTTATTACTGAAGTCCTGTTCTCTCGATCCCTTCTGTGTCCTCTTAAGGTGGGTTTGTTTCTCAATGGCATCATCGTGCGGTTTTACTGTTGTGGAGCTCGGCAGCAGGCATCAAGCAGCTTGATGGTCTACCTGAAGAACCTGACAGCTGCTGACTTCCTGCTCTGCCTCTGTCTGCCACTCCGCATCACCAAGTACGCCACCAGCTCTCTCACCATTCGGAGGCTCTACTGTAGCTTTGGAACTTCTGCCTTCTTCCTCAACATGCAAGCCAGTATCCTATTCATGGGGTACATCGCTGCCAACAGGTAAGGAACTAATAATTTATCATTTATTGTAAAAGTGACGTCTGCACTGATTCGTGAGTTTGTCTACTGCCTCCTTTCTCTTCTCTCTCCAGGTATCTGAAGGTGGTCCATTCTTCAGGGCCCCACTTCCTCCAGACAGTACGAGCTGCATACATCATCTCCATGATCACCTGGGTTAGTGTCCTGGCTCCAATAATCACCTATACCATACTATTTTTCATTACTCAACAACCTCTGACCTCTGACCCTGGTTGCTGTGAAGCCCTCATTAGTGCATCAATTAGACCGATCTACAAAGTCTTCCAGGCCTCCTCTTTCATACTCTTCCTGTTGGTCCTCATATCCCTGGTCTTCTTCTACTACAGCACCTCCCGCAGGGTGTTACAGGAACAGAAGAAGCAGCTGGCCTCCCGCCACTCTGAGAAGCTTGTGAAGTCTCGCAGGAACATATTGGTGCTTGTCAGCATTTTCTGTGTTTGCTTCATCCCGTATTACTTGGTTCGGCTTCCCTTGGCATTTAAGTTGGGCGGCAGATCTGTGCGTCAGGTGTTCTACTATTTAATGGATGCAACCACAATACTGTCAGTTTTCAATGTCTGTTTGGACCCTCTTGTTTACTTTTTCCTTTGTAAGAGTGTCCGAGCTCAGGTGAATCTGAAGATTCCATCCAAGAAGACCAAGAGCCGACAACCAAACAAGGGGAGTGAGTGGAGTGAGGAGCAGCAGACAGTTGTTACAACAGCAGCAAGTCAAACCAGTGAGCTGTAAGAAAAATGTAAACAGTTTAAAATATCCAGATTTACTTGAAACCAGGCCATGGATCCCAATTCAGTCTGTGAAGGTTCTCAGTCATCCAGGTCATCATGATCTCCCAGAAGCTTCTTCAGTTCTAGGGTCAAATGATACCAGATACTCCCAGATACTAAATCTGGACCCTAGAACTGAAGAAGCTTCTCGGATGAGAAGTGAAATGTCTTTAAGCAACTTAAAGAAGTCCAGATGCTTTTCTTTCCAAGCTCCTTTGATCCCAGTTGAGATAAATCCTCTCCAATTAAAAATGTAATGTAAAAAATCTAAAATAGGAGGACAGAAAAGATAGTGTTTACAAGAGTTTGCAAGTTACAGTGTCTGATTTAAATAAACTGAACAAGTGGTCACATTCATTCCAACAATTCATATTGTTAATATGCCTGAAAAATGATTTCAACATTTTCACAAATTAAAACGATTCTTTCTGCCTCTCATCAGTAATTTTTATATTTCAGTGTGCAAATGAATAAATGTTTTCACAGCTTCTGCTTATTAAGGAAAGCTCTAACATTTCTGTGCTTTATAATGTTTCTCTCGCTGCATAACTAGAGATGTCTGATTCCACAGTTTTATTCTGTCTTCATTAAAGACAAAGTTTTCATGTTGGTGTGTTCAAACCTTTGACTGTTACCTTCTCAGTTTGTGAGACACTCTCCTGCTGATGTCACACAAAAGGAAACTATAACTTTTCTCATTCAAACCAACAATAAATTATTGAATAAACCAGTAAGTTTAAAAAAACAGCTTCATCATGTTTTCCATAAATGAAATTTGATTGAAGACAATCAAATTCAAATGTACTTTATTTCAGTTTTATTTATAAAGCACTAATCACAACAGTCACCTCAGGGGCTTTATATTGTAAGGCAAACTGAAGACAGGAGAAAAGACGTGCTGTGGAAGAGAGCCAGAAATTAGTAGTTGCTAATGATTAAATGAAGAGATGTACATTCAGAACTGTTGTACTGACTCATGAATCAGCGATGTGACAGAGCTCTGCTGGAGTGTCTCAGTGGGAGCAAATCTGCATCTAAAGGCTCATGTAGCTCAAATGTATAACATAAGTCATATTTACTCGGTAAAAATTTAGGATGATTAACTTTGGGTAGGACGTGATAGAGGTGCTGATGTAAAAACAAAATTCTGTGTCAGACTGAAGGTGATGTAAAGAGATGAATCATTTAAGTGTCTCCAGCTGTGTAACTAAAGCCTTTTATTGATTATCTGAATAAACTTATTTATAATGTCTGCAGCTCTGCGCTGTGTGAAGATAAACGCCCTGAGCCAACTATTGTTGGGATTTGGTCTTTTTAAAGCACAATGTGTTCTTTATATACTCATTTTTTGACAACAGAAGGATCAGCTGTTGTTTGCTCAATAAAATAGAAGACATCCATGTGCATTACAGCAGGAACTACAACAGGAAGTGATGCAATGGACTTCACCACACATGCCTGGGCACCAAGGCCAAATTAGCACCAAGTGACTATGTAAGAGATTTAAAATAGATTTTAAATAATTATTCTGTTGTGAGTGTTACCTGACAATGAGTGGTAAGGGAACCTATATGTATTCTACATGTACAAGTATTGTTAAATACGATTTGTATAAGTCAGTTAATTAACTACGTTTCAAAGACAAAAGTATTATTCTGCAGATTCCTTCCTACAGTCAAATACCACAAAAACAGTTTGAAGCTTAATTTTTTGGTGTATGTTTTAGATATTTTTGTTTTGTTTTATTTTTTTACAATTTCATTTCCATACTTTGATTTTGAACATCTTTCTTTTTAGTTAGAAACCCACATCTTCCAATCAGTGAGTGAATCACACATGTCTGCTCCTCTTGTGAGTCTCCTGATTATTCTCTTTGCTCCTCTTCCTCTTGGTTTTTTTCACATTTTGATTTCTGGATTCTTGTTTTGTGATCTTTTTAAACATGAAAACCTAAAAAAAAAAAAAAAAACCCTCTCGCTCCTATTTTGCACTGGCTGTGTTTGCACTGTGTCTGCAAGAACACAGGCTGAAATATTGTGTTCATTTATATTTGCAGGCAGTTTATCACCAAGAATGTTCAGCCAATGAACTTGGTGGCTTGGACTGTAGCAGTAGGTTCACCTCTGGTGTTTTTAGGCTTTGTATCCATATTTGATTATTATTCTATAATATATTTGATGTGCAGCAGCAGATGGAAATTAGCCAGAAGCTAAATCTGTTACAAGGCATGCTTTCTCTCAGCTGTACACAAGCAGATGGCTGTTTTTTTCTTAACATTGTGGGTATGTTTTAATATAAAGCACCTTGAGATCAAGTACCTTAAAGCTTTTGTGCTCAGTATATATAGTACACTGCAAATACATTTTATTAATTTGTAATACAGCAGAAGTGTGGTGTCCAATGTTAGGAACTGCTGAACGCTCCCCTTTTTTGAGAGTACAGCATGAAATCAGCAGAAGTAAAAGTTAAATGTTAAGTTAAGATTAAGAACCAGCAGGACTCACCTGTCTTCGATGTATGCCTCTGAAGCGATCCCCTGCCGCATCACTGTAGATCAGACAACACAGTGACGACACTGCTAACCTGCAGGCTTTCCTCTGCTTCCTGTGTGTCTTCACTGCAAACAGCGGTGACAAAATGTTTGCACAGACAACACAGACATATCATTGGTCAGACTGAGGCTCGAGCAGTGTGTTCATCCAAAACAGAGGACTTGGAAAACGTGATCATCCAAGCATCTTCCGGTGCATCTGTGAAGTGAAATGACGTGTTAAAACTCATCAATCTTATTAACAGTTTGCATCAGCAGCTTTTCTTTGTGAATGCTGAGGGGGAAGTACTGAAGCACACATCACACACTCAGGGAGACGTGAAAGGGGAGGGGTTTATTTTCTGAATAACCTTTTCTTTTAGCTCACAAACAGATGACACCAAATATTCCTTTCACTGAAGCAGAGCAGGAGAGACTGAGCGTGAACAGCTTGAGTCTAATATTTGCTGTAGCGCTGGATCATTAATAAAAGAGAAAACGTTTTATTCTGTTTGAAAAAATCTCTCCAAGCAGTTCAAAACCATGCAGTGCAAGTGACCTCGTTTGGGCTTTGTGGCTGTTTCATTTTAATTCAGTGTCATTTTAATCGCACAGTGGTCAGTGTGTTCACTAGAACCATCCACACTCAGCCGCCTTCTAAAGCAGGTACAGTTACAGCTTTGTGTTGTTTGAAGCGTCATCATTCCTGGACGATCAGCGCAGACAGAAAAGGGCTTCAAAGTTTATCTCATGGGTATCAGTCAGAAATATAAAAACAACTTTACTGTATTTATTCTACTTTAGCCTCCTGTAAACTCAACATGTTCTTCTAATATTATAGTTTTATCTTCCTTTGTGAGATCCGTCGCTCTGCTGCTGTTAGCCTATCCATGTTTGTTATTGATCAGATACATGAACGCACTCTTTTAGTAAACCCTGGGTTGGTGTTTGAAGTTTATAACCAACTTAAAGTGTCCTTTTAGCATCAATGATGATGTCTGGATATGTTATTAATATTATTGTTGTTATTTTGAATCCGTTATTACATTCAGGACACAAATAATGATGATGTCAAAAGAGAGCAAGCTGTTTATTGGTTGGTTGAGAAAGTCTTCAAGATAAGACTCCAACATTACATTGAGAATCATAGGAAACGAAGCGAGACGTGGGACTATTTATACTCTGAGGAAAGAAAGAAAATGAGAAAATGCAAATACTAAATACAGACACAAGAAGATTCAACGATGACGTGACAGTGACGGTGGAACAGGAAGTGATACGAGGCAGAGGGAGTAGAAGGCAAAGTACCGAGAGCTAAAATTTCCACTCACACTAATTAAAACAGTAGATTACAGAACTGACGGTCGTCATTAGAACAACCAAAATGTAAAACCAGATCTCACAGACACAAACTACGACTCAGAATTAGGAACATCCAAAACTGTCACACACCTCTGACCAACAGCACCCGCCTCCTCCTCACTAAGATCACGAAAGCTTCAGAGTGTTTTCTAGAAGCTTATTCAGTTTGTGTGGGATCCTTCAATATGATCCACGGTAAGCAGACGCGTCAGATTCAGTTACAAACTGTGGCACACAGGGCAGTATCTGAGGCAATCAGCCCCCACACGCACACTACGTGGGTTTATTTGTGATGTGTGTGTGTGTGTGTGTGTGTGTGTGTGTGTGTGAGAGGCAAACCACACTCTGTGGGAGTGCAGACTTCACTGTAGCTCAGCTATGTGCAATTTTATGTTAGAGGAAGTTAACTCGTGTGGGTTTTTGTGCAATTCTATGGAGTGATATGGGACGAGAAAGAGGAAACTGAATGCACCAAGTAAGAAAACAATGAACGAATGAACAAAAATATTTTGGAAGGAAGGACAGGAGGAAGGAAAGAAGACAGGAAGGAAGGGAGGAAGGAAGGAAGGAAGGAAGGAAAGAAGAAGATGGATTGCACACAAGGAGCTGTTTAACATTTGCAAACTCACTTGTATCGAGCAAAGGATGATAGTTTTATCCTGTCCAGGTTTGCTCCGTTTATATTCTTCTTCTTCCTCTTTTTTGTTTCCTTGTTTGTTTGTTTTCTCTTTGTTTGGTGGTGGTGGAGGTTTAATTTAGTAATGTAGATTTTTGTTGGAAAGAGGGATCATTAACTAACTTTGTTAAAATAAATACATCGATCGCTAGTGAACGTCAGCTGACAGAAGAACTTTTCATTCTCACTTCAGACGTATTTTGTCAGTTTTTTAAAGACATCTTTTCTCCTTATATGTCTTGTCACTTGGTTCTCACTCATGTACACGGTGTACATCACTTCCTGTTCTGTTTCCTGTTGTAACACACAGTATTGTCTTCTTCTTTTACCGCACCACTGAACAGCTGCTGTTTACGCTGTCAAAGTGAAAATATAAACCGCACATTTGGGTCTCGAACAGAACGTTAGACAGACGAGAGAGCAGCCTCCTGTAAGTCTGCTACCATGTCTGCTGCTTTTCAGCATCCCCCCCCCCCCCCCCCCCCCCAAGCATTTATACAGGAAGATGAGCTGCTAATAAGAGAAGAAACCACAAAACACTCACTGGTGTTTAGGTGCTCTGTCGCTTTAGAGGCACAGCTGGAGAGCAGTCAACCATTTTAAATGAACAACCCCCCCGAGCCTCATTCCGCCCCAGGTTTTCTAACCATTTTATCCCTGCACGTTCACCACATGTTGTCCAAAGAGAATCACCCTGAAGTCTTTAAATCACAAGATTTCATTCATGTCATGACAAATTAGTGCTGAATGGTAGAAAACTTCCACTTGGTACTTATTCATTTATTGATCAAACACGAGGCTGATTTTCAGCAGATTAACCTCAAACCAACTGTGAAACAAAGAGGAAGACATTTTCTGGCTTGTTGTTCCCAACAAAGGGGGGGGGGGGGGGGGGGGAGTAAAGGAAACAGGAGTACAGAATGAGCGAACAATATAGTAAACAATGAAAATGAAGGCAAAGTATTTTTACTGGGCCGATAACCATAAAGGGCTTTGTACACGAGAATGTGTAAAACTGGCTCCAACACGAGGCAGTAGAATATGAGGATCTAGCTTTTTAGACCCTGTTAGACATTTTAGTTTTTAGATTTTAGATCTATACTTTGTCAGTGTCAGAGAAAACATGCCTTACACCAGATTTAGCTGCTACGTTATTCCATCTGACGTCCTACACACTTTGCATAAGACATATAATTTCCTCATCATTTCAGAGTTCTGTCTGGGCGCCTCCTCTCTTTTGTAAAGGCCTGAACCACCTCACTTAGAAGGCATTTACAAGACATCCTAATTATTAATTTCCTTTGCTTATCCTGCTTTGTGTCCTCTTAATGTTTACCCCTGAACAGCTTCATTATGAAACTTTACTTTTGTCGAGCTCAGCAGCATCCAGCAACTAAAAGGTCTATCTGAAGAACCTGACAGCTGCACTTCTCTGCATCACCCACTATGTCAGCAAGTCATTTATTTTTCCAAAGCTCTGCTGCAGCTTTGGTGCTTCTGCCCTGCCCCTCATTATGCATGCATGCTTCTCTTAATGGAGTACATCACTTCCAACAGGTATAAAACCTTTAATGTTTTCATGTGGCAGCTCAAGGTAATATTAAGACAGCTTTAATTTGCTGCTGATCAAACCATGAACTTCTCTATTTACCACAAATCACTCTACACCAGTTACACCATCATCTCCCTGTCGTTCTTCATATCGTCCGTCTTCTTCTACTACAGGAACTCCCACGGAGTGTTACTGTCACAGCAGAGGCTGCTGGCCTCCTATGGCTCTGAGAAGATTTTGAAGTCTGACCACTATGGTGGTAGTTTCCAATGTCTATCTGGCCTTTTTGTTTAGCTTTTCCTTTGTAATGCTTTTTGGACCCAATGGAGGCTGGGGATTTTCTCTATGAGGACAAGGGGCAGCTCAAACTAGTTAACGGTATATAAAACTTTAACATTTTATAAAATGCCCACATTTCCAGTTTCTGCAGAGCTCACTGATCAATAAGGGGCTGAAATGAACACTATCACACTCCCACACAAACAACATGAGGGTTTCTGTTGCTAGCTTTCAGCTATTAGCACAACATCTTATTTAACATGAATAAACTGAACTAGCCTGTGATCAAATTTATACAAAAGCATGATATCTGAATTTTGATGTCTGAAAAAATATATTAACATTTACACCTATCAAGATGAACTTTTCACCAGGAACTGTTACATGACATAATACAAATGAAAACATAGATAATGTCTTAATTCTTTTGATTATAAGAAAAATTCAATTTCTCTATTTTTCAATTTTAATTTTTTCTCTACTGTCATAACTACAGATGTTTGATTTCATAAATAAAGATGAAGAGAAAAGTTGATAAGACAGCAATTCTTCCAGAAAGAAGAACACTACTGCATCACTACTTGGTACGGCAATAGCACCGCCTACAACCGCAAAACTCTCCAGAGAGTGGTGCGCTGAAAGGATCACTGGAGGAGAGCTTCCTTCCAGGAAATCTACAGGAAGCGGTGCCTGAGGATAGCGGGGAGGATCATCAAGGACTCCAGTCACAAACTGTTCAGACTACTTTTGTCAGGCAGAGGTTCTGCAGTATCCGGTCCTGAACCAGCAGACTGAGAGACAGCTTTTTCCATCAGGCCATCAGACTACTGAACACTTCACAGACACATCACTGTCACTTATTCTTATGGTTCTTGTATTTTGCACACCACGTTTGGCTTGTGAAGCTTGCACACAATGTGACAATAACAGTGATTTGATTTGAAAGAAGGAATGTCCAAACTTCAAATGGCAAAGGAGTGAATAATAAGCATGGGAGACCAACCCAAAAGTGTCCGGAGTGACACTGTGACCTGTGGCGGAGACTGGCGTAGTTTAACATAAACTTGTATTGTTAATGAACACTCAGGATCCGTGACACTGGTTTTTCTGGTCTTATTTGTGAAGAGAACATGCAACGTACATTGGCTGCAGGTACTGTCTTCTGCTAGATGTAGTGATAAGGACACTAAAACCAAAGAACAATAAGTCAGTGGTAACAAACAGGAAACAAGTGTAGTGTAGCAAGATGTCTAGCAGTTGTGTTTCCTGATTTACACTGACACCATTCCTTCTTAGAAGAACCAAAGCAACTATTCGTCCACACAGAAAGCTGCAGAAACAGAGGTGAGTCCCGTTAGTTTCTCACCCTCACATTTATTTTTTACTTCTACTGATAAAGGCATGAATGAATAAGACCATTTTTAAATTACTCCCAATTTAGGAAACAAAAATACTCAGCTAACTTCCGTCAAATTCAAAAAGCTTATCTGATTATACGTTTATAAATCTGTTACTGACTAAGCCAAGTACAATGATGAAAAATCTTTACCGCACCATTATATTCAGTCATATCATTCAAATAAGAGCTCTTTTCTTACAAATACTGCATGTGCATTTAGTTAACCAACCTTTTCACCACAGACACTGTAAGAGAGTGTGCTTGTGTCTATGAAGAAAACACAACCTGTATCAGCTGCAGGTACTGCCTCATGAAAGCTGTAGTGATACGGACACTAGCAAAAAGTGAAAACAGTGAAATATCAGTCAGCAAAGATAAAGAGATAAAAGCGGCCTGTGGCAACTTTGTGATTGAACGTGATGATCGCTTGTTTTTTAGCAGCGTGATTGCAAACTATTTATAGCAGCTTTAATCACATGATGGGTCTGCATTTTCTGTGTACCCCTTTCAGTCACAGCAAACAGGAAATAAGTCAGAGTTCAAAGAAGAAGTGCAGCAACCACGTGTTTTCTTATCTGTAGTGACATTATTACATCCGAGAACAACCAAAGTAACTTCTCCTGCTTACAGACGACCTCTAACCCGAGGAGAGTCCTGTTTGTTTCTCATTCTCAAATCTGCTGTATTTCTACTAATAGAAAACTAAATAAATAAGAAGATTTGGAATCAGTCATTACATAGGGAACAAAAATACTTAGCTGTCTTTTCTACTGTTCAAAAGGCTAATCTGTCTACATCCTGGGTGTCTTCATGCCAGCTGCACTGATGAAAAACGTTATGCTCAAACACGTGGTTAATAATGGACAAACTGTGATTGGCACATCATTATAGCCAGTGCTAGATATTCAATAATCCCACTTCATTTTTCTGCTGTGACAGTGTGAGGTTATCTGAGTAGTAAAGCTTTAAGCTTTGCTTTTAACAGTGCAGGTGCAGTACTATCAACAACTTCAGGGTTGTTCATTAAAGATAGCTGAAAAGTGAATATTTGGTATTTCCCATGGAGATCACAAAAGCAAAGAGCGACTGCTGTGGTTTAATTTAAGAACTTTTTTGACTTGCTTTCTGAATTACTTGGATCTGGGATAACACAGAAATACTCAACATCCACTATTCTCTTTATTTATTTTTTGACCATCAACATAAATATTTTGATGTAACTTGTGTTTACACTTCCTTGTAAAATCTCCAAGGTTTTCTCACTTTTCAATGTAAAGAATGGAGATTTAACCCAGTGTGAAAGTTTTTTTGTAAGTAGCAAGTGCTCAACTCTCATTGGATGAAAAAAGGCGGTCCTACATATTTGTTCAAATGAAAAGACTTTTGCTGGTCGTAAGTGACTCTAAGGTTTCTCACAGTAGTACTGGAGTCTAAAGAAGAAGACTGAAATTGTGATTAATAGACAGAGTGGGTTTACAGCCAGTACACCCTGTGATTTAATAGCTGACAGAACCACTTCTAGCAGCAATAATTTGAAGCAAGCATTTCTGTAGGATTATATGAGTCTTGCATTACTATAGAGAAATGATTGTACTTGGTAATGGGTACGAGATGTTAGTGCTGATATTTGTTTGTTTTTTACTAACTGTGCTGCTGTAGATTATGGGCACACATTTACACTTTAGTCTCACCTGTTCAAAGGATGCTGGCCGACACCATTTATACACAAATCTCGATAAAAACCATGTGTGTAAATCAACCTTTTCTCTCCATCATAGCAGCCAGCTCTCTGTAGTAATGCCCCCATATTTAATGTCTGTACTCTCACCTCCTCACTCCTGCCTTTCCTTCTCTCCTGCTGCCTCCTAACATATGTCCTCCCTGCTTTTCCTTTGTCTTTGCCCCACAGTTTCCACCAAGCACCCTGTTGGTCAACAGCACTGGAGGCAGTGGTTGACCAAATTGTATTAAAAGACTGCTGCCACTATTGAGATGTTTAATTACATTTGATTGATGTTGTTTTCTTTCCAAAGAGTTTGAATAACAGATGATGTCACTAGCAATTTCCTATACAGTATTTGCATTTGCGTTAATTTTGTCTTTAAGGCTTGTTCATCATGTAAAAAACAAGTATAACTGTTGTGCATTGAATTGAATTTAGGTAAACTGTCAGTAAACTCCACCAGAAGGGAAAGTGCTGTTTAAAAAGACAAATATGGTGGATTTTAGCACTTATCAGAATTTAATAACATTGGTTTAACTCTGATTTAACAAAACAAACTAAGAAATTATGAAGTATTTTAATGAAGATGGTGTATTTAAGACTCCTATTTAATCTTAATCTTTTTATCTATCTATTGTTTTACTGTACACCGAGGGCCATGGGAGCATTGCAATTTCAAATTCCTGTGTATGACTGTAAATATGGTCTTTGACAATAAAGCTAACTTTGAATTTGTATTTTTTTTTACCTTCAGAAACATGGCCGACTCAAACAACATCACTTCAAACCAGACCTGTGTTATGATCGATACGTCAGTCAGCACTTTCTTTATACTGGTCTACAGCATGGTCTTTCTGGTAAGTTTCAAATCTTCAGACTATGCTCTGTTAGAAATGGGTTTAAGGATCACAGTGCATGTACCAAGGTAATGTTTCTTCCATTGTCTATGTCCTGCTTAGGTGGGTTTACTTCTCAATTGCTTCATCATGAAGTTATACTTTCAACAGCAAGCATCTAGTAGCTTAATGGTCTACCTGAAGAACCTGACAGCTGCTGACTTCCTGCTCTGCCTCTTTCTACCGCTCCGTATCGTCCACTATGCCAGGAATTCTGTTCCCATTCAGAGACTCTACTGCACCTTTGGAGCTTCTGCCATCTTCCTTAACATGTACGCCAGCATCATATTCATGGGGTACATCGCTGTTAACAGGTAAGGATTTCCGAATGCAGTTGATGTCAATTTCAAAACTATATTAATGGGTCGACTACAAATCCTGCACTCCTGAATAGAGAATGGTGGTGTCTTTTAGTCTCAATGACTTTTGTAGATTTAGCAGAACTATTACTGCTTAGTGAAGTACTGCTTCCTTTCTCTTCTTTCCTCAGGTATCTGAAGATTGTCCATCCTTATAGGACTCACTTCCTCCAAACAATACAAGCAGCCCGCAAGATTTCTCTAATCACCTGGTTGATTCTGCTGGCTCCCACAGTTATCTACAACATCCTGCTTTTGATCACTCAGCCACATGTATCTGCAGGTCCTGGTTGCTGCAGTGCCTTCTTTAGTGAATTCGGCAGTGTGCTCCACAAAACACTCCATGCTGGCTGCATTAGCATCTTCCTGTTGGTCTTCATATCCCTGGTCTTCTTCTACTACAGCATCTCCCGCAGGGTGTTGCTGGTACAGCAGAGGCAGCTGGCCTCCTCTGGCTGCGAGAAGCTCCTGAAGTCTCGCAGGAACATGTTAGTGCTGGTCAGCATCTTCTGTATTTGTTTTGTTCCCCATCACCTGGTTCGCCTTCCTTTTACTTTTCTATGCAGCAAGGGCTTTGTTGGTCAGGTGTTATACTACTTGAAGGAGGTGGCTACCTTAGTGTCAGTTTTCAACATCTGCGTGGATCCTGTTGTTTACTTTTTTCTCTGTAAGGCTTTTCGGGCCCAGTTGAGCCAGAAGACAGCATCGCTGAGAGCACATGTCAATATTCAACAATCAAAGGAGGAGAATGAAAACACTGAGCAACAGCTTATCATCCTCCAATCAACAGCAACGAGTCAAACCAGTGAGCTGTGAGGAAAAGTTCAACATTTTTCAAAATTAAAACAGACACCTACACAGACATCATTGATGTTTATATTTCTATCTTATGGCTATTAGTACAATGGCTGTTTTAGCTAGAATAAATTACATGGGTGTTTTCATCCTGTCCACATGTGCAGTATTGAAAAAATATCTCTGTCCGCAAGTAAATGCAAAAAACGAAGTCAAACGCTGTTAAGAACATGCCAAATCATTTTTTTTTGTGTCCTGTTTGGATCTTTTGCCATCAGAATTGTTGTCTTAAGGCCAAGAAAGATGCGAAGTGGATTTATTTATTTTCATCATGGCCTTGCCATATTGGTCCATTTGATTGACCTTTATTATAATTATGTATTTATTTTACAAATGGGACAGACATGACTGGGGGATAGGACAGAGAGAAAGAATGAAAGAAAGAGAGGGAGAGAAAGAAAACCAGAGGGAAGAAGAGACGGTGAGAAAGGGGGGAGGAAAGAAAGAAAAACAAACAAAACACCTGGATCACCTGTATGGAGAAAAAAAACAGAAGAAAGAAGAAGAAGAAAGCAAAACCAAAAAAAGAGCAACATAATAAAAACAGCACCATCACAATAAACTAGCTAGCAGTAGATAACAGTAGATACTAAATACTAAACGATATTGTGCAGCACGCAAGATAGACAGCGCACAATGTGCTTTGAGGCAGCAGCCAACAAAGGTGTAGTCCGCGTCTGTGAACACCCGTGTGTACACCTGTGTGCACACCTGTGTGGATCAGCACGCTTGTATTCCAAAGGTTTCTCCATGTAACGATCTGCTAGGGAGTGTGGGGAGCCACAGCCCCGTCCTCCAGGGCATGAAGCAGGTATGGAGGAGATCCAGGCCCCAGATATCTAGAGGCCCCAGAGTACGAGGACCGAGGAGGACCACCAAAAGGGGGGGAACCGTGCCACCCTCCTGGGAAGAGCTGAGTAGAGCCCCAAACGAGAGGTCACCCAGCACCTACGGAGCAGAGGCCAGAGGGGGTTGCAGTGGCGTGCCCGCGGGCTCTGCCGGCAGCCAGCTGTGCCAGAGAGGACTGAGCTTCAGGCCCAGAGGCCAGAGGACTGTTAAATTTCAGACACTTTGATAAGTCTTCACATATCTCACGCCAAAACTTTTGAACTGGTGGACGGAACCAAAGAGCGTGGATGTAATTGTCCGGTGTATTTGCTGTGCAATGTGAGCAGTTGTTGGAAGGCGTATAGCCCATCTTGGACATCCTATGACCAGTATAGTGCACTCTGTGTAATATTTTGCATTGTATTAATTGCAAACTGGGATTTCTGATCCACTGAAAGGTTTTTAAGTATATCTGAGACCAAAGGTTTTGGTCTAAGCTGATCGATAAATCTGCTTCCCATTTTGCAATAGGAAGGGATATTGATTCATCCATTTTAGAACGTGTTCTGTATATTTTAGGCAATAATTTGGGGGGTTTTAGACTAAAAAATTGTACCACACTTGGTGGTGTTTGTAATTCAGCTTCACTGGGATTGAATTTCTTTTTTTACTATGGATTTAATTTGTTGATATTCCAAAAATCGTTTCTTGTTGATCCCGTATTGTGTAACTAGTCTGTCAAACAAAATAAAGTCTGTTCCTTCCAATATATGTTCCAAGTATTTAATTCCTTTGCAACTCCAATCTGGAAAGTTTATCATATTATTGTTTTGTAATATGTCAGGGTTGTTCCAGATAGGTGTACGTTTGCATGTCATTTTTAGAAACTCCCACCATGCTGTCAGAGAAGAGCTGCTATTGATGCTTTTAAAACATTCATGTCATTTGATGTTTGAGCTGATAAATGGTAGGTCTGAAATTTCTATGTTATTACATAGTGCCTGTTCTACATCTATCCAAGGTTCATCTAAGAGGGTGTGTTTAAACCATCTGGAGATGAACTGAAGCCTGTTGGCTAAAAACTAGTGATTAAAGTTAGGCAGATCTAATCGTCCTATATCCTTGGTCTTTTGTCATGTTTTTAAGCTGATATGTGGGGGTTTATCTTTCCAAAGGAATTTAGAAATATACGAGTCTAACATACGAGTTGTATGAAGTACAGTTATACAGAAATGTGAACTATGCAAGTTCTAAACAGTTGTAGGATTAAAAATTATCGTATGTACAGAATGATTATTTACACAGAGCTATACGGTAGTGCAGTTAAGATAAGTGAGATATGTGGATAATTCCTACAGAGGCTATATAAAGTGCCAGTGGTTGTGAGTGGTGGTTCAGTCCATGTTATTATTGTGTGTTTGAGGGTACAGTTGTCCATTGTGTGTGTGTGTGTGTGTATGTTCAGTCCATGAGTTTAACGTGGGTCAGATGTCAGGAGGCAGAGTTCAGGAGTCTGACAGCTGTGGGGAAGAAGCTGTTCCGGTACCTGGTGGTCTTAGTCCGGAGGCTCCTGTAGCACCTTCCAGAGGGCAGGAGGGTGAAGAGTCCATGTGATGGGTGACTGGGGTCTTTGATGATTTTCCCAGCCCTTTTCAGACACCGCTTCCTGTAGATGTCCTTTATGGCAGGAAGTGGTGCTCCGGCGATGCGCTGGGCAGTTTTCACGACCCTCTGCAACGCCTTCCGGTCCGAGGCAGAGCAGTTCCCGTACCAGACTGTTATACAGTTGGTCAGGATGCTCTCGATGGTGCAACGATAGAAGTTCACCAGGATGTCTGAGGACAGGTGGTTCTTCCTCAGAGTCCTCAAGAAGAAGAGGCGCTGGTGAGCCTTCTTGACCAGCTTGGAGCAGTTGGTCGTCCAGATGAGATCCTAGGAGATGTGGACTCCCAGGAACTTGAAGCTGCTCACACGCTCCACAGCCGTCCCCTTAATGTGGATGAGTGGATGTGGGTCAGCATTCCTCCTGTAGTCCACGATGAGCTCCTTGGTCTTCTCGGTGTTAAGCAGCAGGTTGTTTCTGTCGCACCACTCAGCCAGACGATCCACCTCCTCCCTGTAGGCGGCCTCATAATTGTCACTGATGAGGCCAATCACCGTGGTGTCATCTGCAAACTTAATGATGGTGTTGGAACCATCAGCAGGTCTGCAGTCGTGGGTGAAGAGGGAGTAGAGGAAAGGGCTCATCACACAGCCTTGTGGTACACCGGTGTTCATTGTGATGGTAGATGAGCAGCGGTTATCCAGCCGGACATGTTGGGGGCGGTTGGTCAGGAAGTCCAGTATGCACAGTCCAATATGCACTGTTGTAAATTTTGACTAGCAGTTAGTGGGGATAGGTTAATTGATTAATCTAAATTGCCCATAGGTGTGAATCTGTGTGTGAATGTGAGCGCGAATGGTTGTCTATGTCTCTATGTGTTAGCCCTTCGACAGGCTGGCGACCTGTCCAGGGTGTACCCCGCCTCTCGCCCTATGACATCTGGGATAAGCTCCAGCGCCCCCCGCAACCCTGAAAAGCAGAAGCAGAAGCGAATGGATGGATGGATGTTTTAAATTACTTTTATTTATTTTTTAAATTCAGTTCAGTATTATTTCTATAGTGCCAAATCATAAGCTTGAAAGGGCTTTGTATTCCAGGGCAAAGGCCCAACAAAAATAGAGAAAAAACCCCAAGGCTAATTTACACCATTTACCACCATTGAGGCCTGCTCTCATAAAGTGTCATAGGTTTTACTCTGTCTGTAAAGCTGGTTTTCAGAAATATAAGATTTTAGAGTACCATCTTTAGCCAGTATAGTGTGACGTCACCAGGTTGGTTGGTTGGGGCATATAGACTTCGCTAACATAAAGTAATGTAACTAATGACAGAACCAATAACTCACTAGAAAACAAGGACGCTGAAACTAAAAATGAGTCTGAGAGGTTGGTTTTTGTTCTGTCCCTGAGTGCAACAATGAGCTTTATGTTAATCAAGAAATCAAGAATAAGGTGTCTACTTTAACTGTCTGTTTCAGTGGTTCTTATTGTTTGTCTATTGCATATCAGTCTTTCCTTTGCACATGATATAATTAGTTGCCTAACATAAACTAGTGTAAGTCTGTTAGCCACAACCAACCAGCCTGGTGACATCACATTCTGTACTGGCACTAGATGGTACTAAACATGTTTTAAAAAATTAAAGTTTTAACATGTATTTTTAAAATCCAACTTTACACACAGAGTTAAACAGATGATAATTTTTGGAGTTAGCCTTTAAATGTGTAGTGTTCACTGATTTTATCTTTGTTTTTTTGTGAACAGTATTTCCGGGTTGGTTTGCTGATTTGTCTGCTGGTTCACGCCTTACATTCAGAGTGTGCGATGTTGTCACATTCTTAGAATATTATGGGCTTGACCTTTGAACTGTTCCCTGTTTGGGCAGAACATGGTGGAAGTGCAGACGACAGCACTGTGAGTTGCAACAGAAAAGCAACAGGAAGTGATACAACACGCCTTAATGCATACATTACAGCACCCAGTGAGTGAAGTGGAGAGACACGAGACTCCGCAGAAACAAAAGATATAAACCTTACTTCTGTAGTGCTCAGTGCCATTATCATCACCATCACCATTATCTGACAGTGGGGATGGAGGTTGTATTTATTTTAACTGTGTGATAGCTAGCCAATATTACTTGGTTTTCAATTTTCCAACTGATGAGGGGAATGAGGAAGGCCTGCAATGTTATTATAGGTGTCAGTAAAATAATACATTTTGGCAAACCTGAGAAATCTGCAAAGTGGCCACTCTGTGTGTGTGGCAGTGTGTTTGTATTGAGTTCAGCCTCGTATTGACCTTTGAGCTCAGCAGAAGCCCTGGTGTAATGGCCCTGGCAGTATTTCGGTCATAAATCCTATAAATATGAATTATGACCACTAAATCCATATGTCTGGACTGTAGTTTACATGTGTGTTCTGTACCTTTAAGAGTCCTTTTTCTGATTAAGTGGGCTGTTTGGGGTTGGCTTGAACATGGCATCTGCTGATTGGACCCCACTGCCAACTTAGCCACCTCAGAAACTCTGGCAGCATCAAGCAGCAGCAGGCCCGTCTTCCACCGCCAAATTCATAGTGTTTTTTCTTGTGCGTGTGTTCTGACACACATTTATATATAGTATTGGAAAATAGCTCTGCTTATTGTTCAGGTAGCACTTTTTTGGAATAGATTTTTTGTTTGTTATTTTGAACTTGGTTCACCCTGGGGTTTTGGTTCAGTTTTGGTACGTTCGCAGTAGCAATACACTTCACCTTTATCTGTGAATTGGCTACTAGGTGTGTGGCTTTGGGAACCAGGGCGGGGAAACACTTTTTTAAATGGGATCTATGACACTGGTTTCACTGAATTCATCTGCGGCGAGAACACAAAACCTCAATAGCCTAAAGGTACTGTCCTAATCTACCAGTTAAGGCCACCAGCAAAAAACTTAACTAGAGAAAAATCTGTAGTTATAGTCTCTGACTATCACCTGCTAAACTATTTATTTTGAAGATTGACCTGTTGTTTCGTCTCTAGTGTAGTTGTTGTCACTTTCATCTTTACCAAAGCAGGTGAAATGAATTCACAACTTACTTGGAGAGACTGATACCCTTGATGTGACTTTGTGTTGCACTGTGATACACATACTGATGATAAGTGTATAAACAGTACTTTGTTTTAAATCATCATTTAAAAACTGCGTTTTATATCTATTCGAGTTATCTGTGTCAAATATTAAAATTGTGTTGATGATGCGAAACACTTAAGCGTGAAAATATATTTAAAAAAATTAAAAAGACATTACAAAGGAGGCACAGAATGATTCCCAGCATTGTATATGGCCTGTTTATCACAACTAATCATAAATGAAGTGTCAGCTTTCTGTGCAGCAATTTCAGTGGTTTCAAACAGGAAACACGTCAGAGATCAGGGTAGAGCTGCAGTTACTGTGTGTTTTCTGATTTACAATGATACCATTAAACCACGAAGACATATTGACTGAAGTAGCGTTTCGTGCTGACAGAAAACTGCAGAGGGATACATCAAATACAGGTGAGTCCAGCTGGTTTCTCAGACTCACATTTATTTGTACTTCTGCTGATAAAAAAACAACTGAAAAATGATTATCTTTAACATGTGGAGCAAAAACAGTCAATGATCAGCACCCACAACTAACATCCGTGTTCAAGAGACCAATCTGATCTCATGATTCTAAATTTGACTAAGGCCTGGGCCAAAACTACCAATAGTTAACCATGATCCAGATCTGGACTCAGACCTATCTTTAGAATAAGTCTGAGGCCATTTCTAGTTAACTCTGCACAGCTTTTCTCATATTTACGGTAGGATTATTTTTAATCTATGCAGCCTAATTTGTTTGTCTTTATGGAAGTCAATGCACGTACACAGGAAACTCACAAATTAGTCGTGTGCATTGTAACTGATACCACATGATGTTACTCAGCAATTAAATAACCTATTCAGAGCATGGGTGAAAACACAACTCTGCAAGGAGATGAGATGTAGAAATTCAGATCAAAGTTCAAGTAGTAAGTCTGGCAAATCATGAGAGATAACGGTTAAAGATGAGATTGTTTCAATGTTAAATAGAGGGAAGAAGGATGCCATGCAGTAATTAACACTGTCATCTCGCTGCAAGATGGTCCTGGGTTTGAATCAAATCTGGGGCCTTTTTTTGTCCAGTTTCCTGGTGTTTGTTTCTCTGGTTACTCTGGCTTCATACCACAGTCTAAAGACTGAGGTTAGATTAACCACTGATTCTACATTGACCGTGAGAGTAGAGAGAGTTCACCACCTTGGCCTTCCTTGTTGTAGTAGACCTCAGTCTCTATTGATCTTGTGCTTAAGGCTCATTCCTGAGCTGGCACGTGCTTTCTTTCAGCCCAGCTTTCTCCAGCCATTAGTAAGATTTCTCAGTGTGAGTCATGTCTTTTGTCTGCTGGCAGTACATGCCATGCAAAGACCTGTCTTTCCATGGCGATTTTTCTTCTTGCTCCTCTTCTTTCTTGAGTTTCTGCTGCCTGAGACATTCACTGAGCACATGGTCAGTAGTGGCCATCTTCCTAATATACCACACATCTGTTGTTTCATCCAATTTTAGTCATATTTAAAGCAACAAATCACAAAAACAGTTTCCTTAGCTTTATATCTTCAGGTACAATTATACAGAGAAACCACCAATAATCATGTGCCCCCTTTGCGTAAGCACTTTGGCGACAGTTGGAAGGAAAAACTCCCTTTTAACAGGACTTCCTTTTAACTCAGCAGAACCAGGCTGTATGATTCAGTAGCTTTTAGAATCACTTTTAGCAGTAATGTGAAGTAATGGTTTTCTGCATGGCTTTGTCAGACTCTCACATTGTTGTGGAGCTCTATTGGCTTTCTTTTCATGCTTCTTTGAGGTTTGCCGTCTCTCAATCATTCTGATGTTGATTTGCTGCTGTGCTTAGGATCTTTGTCCTATTGACGGTCTCACATTTGACTCCTATAATACTATATTTGACTATAATACTTTGGTATGCAGAGGAGTTTATGGTCGACTCTGTGACTTTAAGGTGCCCAGGTCCCGTGGCTGCAAATCAAACCCTAATCATCACTCCTCCACCACTGATCTAATAGTTAATGATACCTTTTGCTGAAATGCTGGGAATGCCAAACATGGTGCTGCCAAATATCTGCACTTCTGGCTGCTCTGTACAGAAGTCTTGTGGTTTGTTTAGAAGTAACTTCCCAAGCCTAAGCCATGTTGCCATATTCTTTATAAGGAGAAGAGGCGTTCTCCTGGCGGGCACTTTCAAACAAACCATAGTTGTTCGGTCTTCTTTAGATTGTTTGTCACGAACTTTAACATTTATCATGTTCACAGTGGCCTGTGGAGTCTGACATATATCTCTTGGGATTTTTTCACAGTTTTTCTGAACATTGCACCATCTGACCTTAGGGTGAACTTACTTAGTTTGACCATCATCACATGGTGGCACGGTGGTTAGCACTGTTGCCGCACAGCACGAAGGTCCTGAGTTCAATTCTACCATCAGGCCGGGGTCTTTCTGTGTGTAGTTTGCATGTTCTCCCCGTGTTCGCGTGGGTTCCCTCCGGTACTCTGGCTTCCTCCCACTGTCCAAAGACATGCAGCTTGTGGGGATAGGTTAATTGATTAATCCAAGTTGCCCATAGGTGTGAATGTGGGAGTGAATGTGAGTGTGAATGGTTGTCTGTCCCTGTGTGTTAGCCCTGTGACAGACTGGTGACCTGTCCAGGGTGTACCCTGCCTCTCGCCCTATGACAGCTGGGATAGGCTCCAGCACCCCCGCGACCCTGAAAAGGATAAGCAAATGGATGGTTTCACTTTGAGTTACTACATCAAACAAAGACACCATGAAGATAATTTCAAAGATTAAAATAGCAATTATACATAATTTGTTGCAAAATGATGTATATGTGAGGTGGATTTTTGTTTCCGCTCCAGAAACATCACTGACCAAAATACCATGACTTCACCTTCCAATGAGACCTGTGAGGTTAAGGATATTTCAGCCAAACCTTTCTTTATACTGGTCCACAGTTTGGTCTTCCTGGTAAGTTTCAAATCATCAAATTGTGCTCTGTCAGAAATTGGTTTGAGGTTCCCAGTGCATGTACCAAAGTCTGTTCTCTCCATCCTTTCTGTGTTTCTTTAGGTAGGTTTACCTCTCAATGGCTTCATCATGAAGTTCTACTGTTGTCGAGGTCGAAAGCAGGCGTCCAGCAGCTTGAAAGTCTTCCTGAAGAACCTGACAGCTGCTGACTTCCTATTCTGCCTCTGTCTGCCACTGCGCATCACTTACTATGCCAGAAGCTCTGGAATAATCCCGAGTCTCTACTGCAGCTTTGGAGCTTCTGCCTTTTTCCTCAACATGTATGCCAGCATCATATTTATGGGGTACATTGCTGCCAACAGGTAAAAAAAAAACCTTTACAGTGTTGTTAAGTACAACACTGGGTGTTACATCAGTAAATGTAGCTTGCCATCACCAGTGTGTGAATGTGTGTGTGAATGGGTGGATGACTGGATATGTAAAGCGCTTTGGGGTCCTTAGGGACTAGTAAAGCGCTATATAAATACAGGCCATTTACCATTTACCATTTAAATCCTGCAGTCCTAATTAAAGCATGAATGCATTTTTTAACTTAATGATTTTGGCAGCACTGTGGCTGATTAGTGAATTTGTCTATTGCCTGCTTTTGCTTCTCTCTTCAGGTATCTGAAGATCGTCAATCCTTCAGGAACTCGCGTCCTGCAGACAGTACGAACTGCCCACATAATCTCTGCGGTCACCTGGGTTTTTCTTCTGGCTACAGCAATTTCTTACAGCAATCTGTATTTGATGACTCAGGAATCTCTGACCTCTAACTCCAGCCGCTGTGATCCCCTCTTTAGTGAATCAGTCAAGTTGTTCTTTAAAATCATCCAGGTTCTGTCTGCCATCATCTTCCTCTTAGTCTTCATATCCCTGGTCTTCTTCTACTACAGCACCTCCCGCAGGGTGTTGCAGGCACAGCAGAGGCAGCTGGCCTCCTCTGAGAAGCTCTTGAAGTCTCGCAGGAACATGTTGCTGCTTGTCAGCATCTTCTGTGTTTGCTTTGTCCCCTATCACCTGGTTCGACTTCCCTTTACTTTTCTGTCGGGAAACTGCACAGTAGGTCCAGTGTTGTACTACCTGAAGGAGGTGTCCACCATGGTCTCAGTTTTCAACATCTGCCTGGACCCAGTTGTTTACTTTTACCTCTGTAAGGCTTTTCGGGCCAGGGTGAGAAAGTTGTCCAGGAGAGCCAACATTCAACAAGTGAGTGAGGGGAGTGAGAGCAGCAAGGAGCAGTTTGGCATCGTTACATCAACAGCAACGTCTCAAACCAATGAACTGTAGGAAAACTTCCATATTTTATGTACAGCCTTGTTTTGTGTGTGTGTGTGTTTTTTCTTTCTCTTTTTTTGTCACGTGAGTTCTGTGAAATCATGCTTATCCACCCCAAATCTTTACAAAAAATATAGTTTCTGCTAAGCTTATTTAAACATATCATGAAGAACTTTTTACCTTTCTGCAATATGTTTTTTTTTTTATTATTTTATTCATAACAAAAATTAAAGCATAGATAATTGGTGTTGCTTAAAAAAAAAGACATCTCAGGTTTTTTTTCTACTTGGCTGTTTTCCAGAAATGTTTCATTTCATTTTGATGTGTATTGTAGGAAATACACTGAATAAAGCGACAATGTTTTGAGGTTGGCATGTACACATCATCATGATTTATATTCGTGAGCACATTCAGTCACATCATGATTCAAATATACTTGATTATAAAGAGCATTGTTGTACTGACTTCTTTTTTTAACTCATGAATCAGTTGTTCCACACCGTTTTAGTCAAAAGGACCTATATGCATCTATAGGGTCATATAGCTCTAATTCATAACAGAAGTTATCTCAAGGCATTTTAGCTAATGCTTTGGATTTGGTAATCTCACAGTCTAAGAAGGCTAACCTGCAGTCTCCATATCCTCCCTGGTGAATTTGATGTATTGGTCCACTGAGTTAATGTGATCTGTGAAATGTAGGACGTCCTGAGATTTGATTTTCACCCAGGTGTCATCCACATATCTGAACCAATGGCTTTGTGGTGTTCCAGGGTAGGATAGCAAAGCCCTCTTTTCCACTTCTTCAATCAATCAATCAATCAATCAATCAATCAATCAATCAATCAATCAATCAATCAATCAATCAATCAAGGCTTCATTTGCTATGTGCAAGTTGCCCTGCAGTGAAATAGGACACCCCCCCCCCCTCCCCCGATCTTACACACACAACACAGACATCACATGGGGATACAGGTCGGAGATCGGTAGCGTTACAGAAAAAAAACACTGAAATATACACTACAATGGGAAAGTACAAGAGGAAAAAAAGTGACCTCTACTCATGCTGGGCTCCTGGGAGGATAGCATGAGCACAGGAAACAAAAAAACTCCTCTGCACAAAAAGCACATAAATGTCCACAGCACAACATTATGGAACACGTGACAAGCCACAGGGTCGGGTGGGGGGTGAGGAATAATCCGAAGCAAACACAGCAGCCATCCTGTCCAGCGCTACCATTCCAGCGCGGGCTCAGACCCGTCTCGTGTTCCCAGGAGGGAACAAGCATCGAAGGTGTTTGGAAAGGGAGGGGGGATGAGTGTGTGCATATCAGTGTATATGTGTGTGTGTGCGTGTCCAGAGTTCAGCTGAGACAGTGTCCTTCGCCCTGCTAGGCTAAGTAAACAGTCTTCCAGCCAACCCAAGTGGCCTTGCATGGAATGGGAAGGAACAGACTAAACACAGTTGTTATCAGGGTGTTGTTGTTCGGCTCCAGTCTTGCAACCGCAGCTGGCGCCGAAAGGGTATCCACAAGAAGTGATGGTGGTTTTAACTTTTTACTTTAGTGCCAACAGCTCATATGAATTTCAAAGCAGTTCTAACACTGGTCTCTCAATCTCCCGTTGGAGAGCCGCGAGCTTCGCCATACTTGGGTTCTGTGATGTTGTCATTCTTGTGCTCAAAGAGCCAATTCTGGGAACTCACGACCACAGTGAGCTTCTCCAAGATGTGATCCAATTTGCGCTCAGAGGTGTTATTCTGAGTATTCACAGCAGCCGTAGCCTTTCCAAGATCTTATCCGTGCCGACTCAATGAGCCCATTTTGAGAAACTCACGCCTCTCCCATCGTTTCAATCCCAGCAGGCAGCCTTAAGTCTTCGATAAGCCAGGGCCAAGCCAGCTCCAATCAGCCAGAACCCTGTTACCATGGTTCCAAATAGGTAGATATCTTCAGCACTCAGGCTCACCCAAGCCCAGACTTCTCGTTGAGAAAGGGGTGTCAATTGCATTTAGGGACCAGTTGATCCAATCCATAATTCCTCTTTTAGGTTTTAGAGAACAGACTGTGAGAGATTGTTCCAGGGAAAAGTAATACAAAATACACGAGACTAGACAAGGACATAAGAGGCTAAGCAGGGAAGCTAAGGGAGAGGAGGAGGAGGAGAAAAGTGTGACCGCCTTTGTCAAGAGCAAGAGCAGAAAAAAAAATTGGCCATTGTACAAATTGGCCATGATGGGTGAAACTGGGGAGCCCATTGCACACCCATGTTTCTGCCTGTAGAACTGACCCTTGTATGTGAAGTAGGTGCACACAGTTCCAAAAACAAACACACTTGATTGTGATCCACTAGCGGGATTTGTCTCGGCGTCACAGCAAAGCTCAATCTTTTTTTTTTCTGTTCTGCAGCTCAAGACTGTTTATGGACCCTAACATGTGAGACTTTGATAAGGTCAGAGATATTTAAGTTGTTTCTTTGTGTTTTCTTTAGTTTTCACAGTGTCTGAAGAAAATAAGAGAGAGAAATAAACTTCAGAAGACATCAGTAGGTGTGGCCACTGTTTGTTGGACCCTGTAGTTACAATACTGGTTAACTTGAACATATTTACTTTATTTTATTTACATTCAACATGTCAGTATTGAGCATAACTAACTCTCAGTAAAATCACAAATAAGTTATGTTATGTTTAACATGGGTTATATTTTGATCGGTGATTAACCAACTACACCACTACTTCTTTTATTTTATTTTATTTTTTATTTTTTATTACGAATAAATAATTTTTTAGGAAAAGAGAAAAGCTCTGTTTTAGCACTCTTATAGTTTTTACTCACATGAGGCGAGATATTAAGACCTTTGACCACTTAGCTGGGATGTAGGCAATAGTTCAAGTGATTCACTAACAATGACATACGTGTTCCAGCAGGAGGCAGTAATACACTAAACTGCACCTGTTGTGTTGAAAAGAAGGTGAAAGAGACTCAGAGTCTTGTCAGAAGTATTGTGAGGGAGTTGAAAGAAGAGGGTTATATTTCCAAGTCTCGGGAAAAATATCTGTCTGCTCCGATTTTTCCTCATCCTCGCCGGTTTTATCTTTCACCTAAGATTCATAAACCTCCAGAAACCTTGTCTGTTCCATTTAAGATCCCTATTGTTAGTGATTGGGACTGTGAATCATTCAGGATTACAGCATATAGAGTCTTTTCTAAATTCCTTGTCTCATCCGTTTAATGCACCCTAGTTATGTGAAAGATACATATGACTTTATTGACAAATTGAAAGATGTGAATGATCCATGTGACGCCTTACTTTTTACGATGGATGTGGAGTTCCTCTGTACCAACATAGACACAAGGTTGGGCTTATTGGCAGTTGATAAAATATTTAAATAAAATATGATTTTACACGTTCTGATGATAATATTTTAAAATTATTAAAATGAACTTTGACTAGAAATGATTTTCAATTTGAGGATTCCTTTTTTCTCCAAATCTCAGGTTGTGCACTACGTGGATATTTATACGTCCCACTGGGAAACGACAATTTTAGAAATTACCACTAATTTATTTTACGGTATTCGGACAATGTTTTTGGGATTTGGACACATGGATTAAAATATTTCAAAATCTTTTTGCATAAATTGAGCAATCACCACCCCTTAATAAAGTTAAAATTTCAGCTAGATCAATTTGTAGTTAATTTTTTAGATAAAGTTGTTTTCTTTAGAAAACAATAATAGTCAAAGTAAACAACTATGTAATAATTATTAATTATAGTAGTTACATTAATAGTAATGTAATTATTACACACACACACAAAGAGATGATGTTCATTTGGTATAACTGAGCTGCTCACACACCTTTGATTTTAATAAACACACTGAATAACTGAAGATTGTAGAGTCAATAATGATACTCTTCACACATAATATGTCAAATGGAATAAGCCAAAGGTCAAAATAACGATGACGATGATGATACTTTCCACACAAAAAAACTGAAGTAGGTCAAATGTCAAAGTGGATGTAGTGATAAAACAGTCAGCAGTGTGTTAGTTTTGCACCAATATCAGTGGAGGACTTTACCCTGAAAAATGCAGTGTAATGTAGAGCTTGATGGTTTTCCCAGAAACTGAGATTCTGTGGCTAGGATTTCATTGTGGATTGAGGTTTCTATCAAATCACTTTGAACGTCTATGTGGTGATAACGTGTTCACAGCTGAAAATGACACAGTGGGGTCTAAATCTTCTGGCAGTGGTTGGACAGCATGAAGGAAAATGGTGGAGCAACTTTATTCGTGAAGACTTGCTTTGTTGGTGCTGTGAACAGACACTTTATTTCCTGCTTTGAACTGTTTGTTTTAATGACACTTTAAAATAGATTGATTTGTTCTTCATTCAGTTATTGGATGACTCTTTTTATTTTTAGCAAATATTTATGTGCTCGTTCACAAATGAAAGACATAAAGACATCAATCTTTTTGTGTGTTTGAGTGTTGAGAATGAGACTGACAGCAGGGTGAAAAGAAGTGAAAATGAGATTGATTTTATCCTCAGATGCTTTATTAAAGCACACAGGAAGTGATTGTGAATGCCCGTTCATGTTGGATCATCATGTGAAGTTTTCAGGATTCAGACTGGAAATGTGATTTCTCTTTAAGGCTCTAAAAACTGCGCTTTGCCCCTTTAAATCTCTTCCCCTCCTTTATTTGTACTGACAGCGAGCGCTCTGAATCCACACACACTTTCAGTTCTTCTTCTGCTGTAAATAAAGGAAAAACTAGCTGATTAAACGAGCTCCGTCATTACAAACTTCCTGCTGATGTTTCCATGTGAAGCAGTTGGAGATATTCCTCCGGCTGGACGACACGCTCTGCTTTGATACTAAAGCATTATAAATCTTGTTTTTTGGTGCCTGTGACCCATCTTATTAATTTATCAATCACACAGGCAGTCGTTCCTCTGAGTTGGAAGGTGGCAAAAGTTACACCAATTTATAAATCAGGTGATAAAACAGACCCTGCTAATTATCGACCTATTAGCATACTCCCTATCTTTTCAAAGATAGCAGAAAAGTGGGTTGCTAACTCTATCATCAAACATCTTAATGACTCCAATCCGGGTTTGCACCCTATGCAATTCGGATTTCGCACTCTTCATTCAACTGAAACGGCTGTCTGTGTTTTTGTTGAGAGAGTGAAATCTTACTTAGACAAGAGCAGTTATGTTGCGGCTGTTTTTCTTGATTTCAAGCGTGCGTTTGACACTGTGAATCATCTTAAGCTCTTGTCTAGACTGTCGACATTTAACTTTAGTAATCACACTGTTAAATGGGTACAGTCTTATCTATCAGATAGAAAACAATGCGTGCAAATAAAGAATAGCAAGTCACCCTATCTTTACTGTATGCAAGGTGTCCCCCAGGGTTCAATTCTAGGCCCCCTGTTATTTTCACTTTATGTAAATGACTTGCCTAATGTGTGCAAAAATGTGGACACGATTATGTATGCGGATGATACGGTAATTTTTACGCAAGATGATGCAGCCCATCAGCTTTCACTGGCATTACATGATTTACAAAAATGGCTGAATGACTCATGCTTGTGCCTTAATTTTAAAAATACCGTATCAATGTTTTTTAGTAAACCTAAAACAACCGTGGCTGCAGTAAAAGTCTGCTTGGGTGCACAAGAATTAATTAATGTTGAGGAATTTAAGTATTTGGGAGTGCTACTAGACTCTAAATTATCCTTTAAAAAACACATTAAAAAAGTAGTGAAAACTGTAAATGTTAATATACAGAACTTTAGACAATCATTAACAGACCGCAGCGATTACATTCCTGCACTCTATGATACTGGCTCATATTGAATATTGTATTACAAGTTGGTCCTATACGAGCTCTGCTGCTATTGGGCCAATTGAAGTATGCTACAAAAGAGCATTGAAAATATTAGATAAAAAAACCTTTTTCATATCACCATTGTCAAATTTTAGAAAAATACAAGTTTTTAAATTTTACTAATTTCAAATTATTTAAATCTGCCTGTCTAATATACAAAGTTATACATGGTCTGGCGCCTCCACCAATGAGTGATTTTATTAAACAAAAGTCTAGCAGTGTTGCCGGGTCTCGACTGACTCGAGCCACTGTTAGAGGTGATTGTGAACTGGCACTCAGGTGGACCACCTTTTCACAGAATGCTCTGTCATATCAGGGAGTGAGCTTCTGGAATAGTCTTCCACTGTCAGTGAGGGAAAGTACAAGTCTACCCATCTTTAAGAGTCACTTAAAAGGGCAGCTGAGGGACACACAAACATGCAATCATGTTTAATAATCATGTTTTATATTGGACGGGAAAAAGAGTTAGTGTATTACAAAAAGGGAAACAACTGTTAGTGCAATGGGTGAACGCAATATCACGACGGTCAGGGCATGTACAATACTGGGGTTTGTGCAATATAATTGATGTGTTTCCGTTATTGTTATCTATACTGTCCTCGGTGTCCACTCTCCTTGTCATTGTTTGTTCTAGTATAATGTGATCACTGTTTTTGTCCTTGTCACATGACCTGTAAATAGTGTCTCTGTATGTTTTTACTAACTTGTGTTTAACACCAACCTGCCAGAGGGTCTGCAGATGGAAATTAGCCCAAGGCTATAATCTGGCATATTTACATTTGTTAAAATGTTCATTAATATGTATTGCCCCTCTTTCTAAAAAATAAATAAATAAATAAAGCTCAGATATTTTTATCTACACTAGTTTATCTCATTACAGCAGTTTGATGTTTCCCTTTGAATCCCCCTGAAGATCCTGACAGTGTAGCACGTACATAATACTCCAGCCTTTCAACTCTGAGCTTATTTAGTTCTATTAATACACTGAAATCTCATTTGTGTCATGAAGAAAGTCTTTAATCAAACAGAATTCAAAGATCAGAAACATTTCATATATGGAGTTAAACATGAATCATTGTTTCAACAACATATTTATTGTTGTCATAAACAGACAAGAAGACAACAACAAACTGCTCCTCCCATTCAACACATGTCAGTCCATATCCCAGCAAACTAAATCATCTCCATTTACACATCAAATAGAAACATGAATCACTTGTAATGATTAGAAACTTGATAGAATTTCAAATCTAGTTTGGGGAGTCATTCAGTGAGAAACAGTGAAATGATTTTCCATGTGAAAAGGTGGACAGCAGAAACAGAAAGAAAGAGTGAAACTAAAAGAGAAACAAAGAGCTTTGGAACAACGAGGCAGCAGGAGGACAGCTGCAGTTTAACAGCTTCAACTCACTGACAGGAAACAACATTAGAAACATCATCATCCTCAACTCATCTGCTGCACTGACACTGACACCTTCAACGGACACACCTTCAGTTTATCATAAGTGTTAATGTATGGAAACATCCTGTGAGTGAAAGTGTGTGTGAAGGTGTGTATGTGTGTGTTAGTATCAGGATCAGAGAACGACAGCTTTCCTCTGTTCCAGTTCAGATTCATTCTGATCCTCTGGAACTTCTTCCGTACTGAGAGAGCAGTGACAGGAGCTGGTGGTGAGTGTTTGTAGTATTTACTTCCATCAAACAATATCTCCCATAATCCAGATTGTATGTGTCCCTTCCTCTGCACAGACTCTGCTGATACACCCAGTAACCACCCTGTACTGTCTCCAACATCAACATCCCAGCTGTGAGTCCCTGAGTTAAAGCCCTCAGAGCCCAGGACAGAGCCATAACTCTCAATCCTCTCTGGATTATCAGGAAGCTGCTGCTTCTCTCCTCCTCGTCTCACACTGGTCAGATCTTCAGACAGGATGAGTTGTGGACCAGCAGTGTTTGGGTCCAGAATGAGAGGAGTGTAGGAGACCATGTCCTTCATGTTGTTCCAGATGTTGAAGGTCAGGTTGCCCAGGTGTTTGGCCTGGTCTATCAGAGCTCCTGAGGGCAGCTGTGGATCATCCAGCAGGGGGCAGCGCTGGACTCTTTCCACTGCAGCCTTGTAGTTGTGCAGGAATGAGACGTCTTCAGCTCTCAGCTCCTCCTCTGTGGCTCTGACTGTGTCTGAAAGAGCTGCTATCTCTCTGCTCAGAGCCTCCATCTTCTCCTTCATCATCCCACTCTTCTGCTCCTCTTCCTCCCTCAGTGCAGCCAGCCTGGCCTCCTCTTCCTCTGCTAGAAACTGGTGAAGCTTCTTAAACTGCTCCTTAATCTGCCTCTCTGTGTATCGGGCCTGGACCTTAATGTGTTCTGCTGTTTGATCAAACTTCACTTGAACTTCTTCACAAACCTTTAACTTCTTCTTTAAGGGCTCCAGAGTTTCCTGAAGTTCCTTCTTGTGTTGTTGTGCAGCTTCATCGATGGGTCTGAATCTGTGATTGGTGTGTTTTTCTGAGCCACAGCAGACGACACACACTGGCTGCTGATGGTCCAGACAGAAGAGTTTGAGTTTCTCAGAGTGCAGACTGCAGAGAGCCTCTGAAGCTCTCTGATCTCTCTCCTGTAAGAACGACTCACACAGGTTCTTTAAAGCCAGGTTTAAAGGTGGATCATAAACTGATATTTCCTTACAAATTGGACACTCGTGTATTAGTCTCTCTCTCCACCATCTCTTCAGACAATCTTTACAGAAGCTGTGGCTACATGACAGAAGAACAGGATCTCTGAAGACCTCCTGACAGACCGGACAGCAGAGATCCTCCTCTGATCTGGAAGCCATTGAGTCTGTGAGTGAAGCTGAAAACAGCAGACAGGAAGTACAGTCAGTCCTGGCTCCCCTCCCTCCTCTACCACCTTCACTGAAACTTCCTTTGAGTCGTGTTTTTGCTCAAACTCACATTCAGTGTGTGGAGCGTCAGCAGCTTGAAGCAGCAGTGTTGGAGTTTTCCACTTTTCTCTCCTGTAGCTGGACTCACTCAGAGGAAGCTGCTAGTTTGGTCTGAGCTCAGTCTGATCGTCTGTGCGTCTCTCTGCACTGAAGAAGAAAAATAATCTGTTTCCTTGTTTGTCTCAGGTAAGTGATGTGAGGGGCGGAACTTCATTCACCTTCACTTTACAAAGGCTGTTGCTTCACCCATAAACGAGGGTGTGTTTAATTCCAGAGTTAAGTCGTTTAGGTGCCACCAAACAGGTCACAGCATTAAGCTCAGAAAATAAAGTGTGACTCAGCATTGCACCTGTCTGTCAGCTTTTATTCCAGACTTTGTTCTGGTTATTTGTCAGGTTCCCAACAGTGGGAGTGTAGTCACACAAACACAGGTGGTGTTAAGGTGGATTCACTTTGTTACAGACAGTGGTGTTATTTCCTGTAACTAAGGGTTGGTCAGATGGGAGGTGTTTGATAAATTTATGTGAAATGACCTGTACTTAGAAAATGTCAAGTGATGTGAGCGGCTCAGAAACAGGATTACAAATGGGTGCAGTAGATCGAATAGCCGATATTTCCAGTCCTGGATCAGTAGACTTTGTTTGAAATCAGATCTGATTTATTGAAATATTAAGAAAACATTACAGTTTCAGATACACAGATATTTACAATCAATCTGATTCTGTCCACTCAGATGATGATAATGCCATGATAATGCCATGTCTCCTCATTTGCACCCCGAGCTAACAGGTAAGTTATGACCAGAGGTGGGTCGAGTATCCAAAAATTCACACAATATTATTTAACCTCCTAAGACCCGAACTCTTTCATGGCATGCATTTTTAATTTTTCTTTGCTATTTGCGTTGATTGGGACCTAAAGAATGTAAAAACAAATAATTACCTGTTTTGTTTTGACCTAATTTTTGTTTTTGAGAAAACGAGACCCACATGAGGGCATTTGTTTCAAATTTTGATAGAACAGTGGCAGCATAATGTCCTCATAAGTGGATATCAGGCCCTTGTAGAGAAAAATTAAGTATTTTGGTCTAGACGTCCCAAAATGTGATGTCCACATATGTGGACACCAGGTCCTAGGAGGTTAAAAACAAGTTTCATCAACTTACATCTTTATGGAGTGGAAACATTGCAGATTGCTTTCTCTCCTTGCTCTTTATGAATGCACACAACAGGGAGCTCCCATGAGTCTGGTTGGGTCAAAGAAACTGCAACTTGCACTCACGTTCCACTCTTTCATAAGCCATGATTGACCTACTGGTTTTATTCCACAGAGCTTGACATTTTGCAAAAGCAGACCAAGACAGCCTCTTGTATTGAACATTGGTAGCTTCTGCAGCAGTGGCATCAACTATTGATATAAGCAGAAGCTTCTCAAACGTTGCTTGCGTTACCCGCCTTGAGCCAGTGAAAGAATCTGCATTTTTCATAGGTGGCTCGGTAGAAGAGGACGACTTTCGTTTTCTGTGGCTTTCCATTAATTCTGTATACATCTTCATTTTGTTGGTATGTGATGGACTGAGTTGAAAACAGGAGGAGTCACAGGAATGATTTGAAAAATAGGGTTGCCATTTAACCCAAAAATTATGTTTACAAAAGTAATAAATATTGAGCTAATGAAAGAGGTCAATGAAACAAAACTAAACTCAGGCAAAGCCTGCAAACTTAGCAAACCAAGCAACAGCCCAAACAAACATAACTGACTTAAACATGAAATGACACACAGAGGTATATATAATGGCTGATCAGACCACTATGACACAAGCGGGGTAACTAAACAAAACAAAATTGTAAACAACAAACAGTGCAGTACAGTCTGGTTTGATAATAAACACCAAAGAAGAAAATCAAAACTAATAAACCCCAAACTCAATATTTAATTAAATACAAATACTTTGTATTTAATTAAAGAAAACACACATTCTCCCCTTCAGCAGGAAGTGGTGGTGCCGTCCAATTATCCCTCTTTGCATTTAATGGTTTCAAACCCTAGCCTCCACCTTTGTCTGGCAACTCCCTGGATCATGGCAGGTTAGAAGTAAAAGAAACAAAAGTTAGCCAAAATCAAAGTAATGAACTGATATGAATACATAAGTAAAGAACACATGTATCCAAACTAATCAATAAACTTATTGGAAACTAAAGTGTGTTATTGTGTTCAAAAAAGGAATGAAAATACAAGTGTTACAAACTTTAAAGTGTGGCCATGGGTTTGGCAATCACATGGTACTATCCTGGTACATTGTCATGGTAACTAGTGATGTGTCGGCTCTAAGGCTATGTTCACACTGCAGGTCTTAATGCTCAATTCCGATTTTTTCATCACATCCGATATTTTTTGTCTGGTTGTTCACACTACAAATGAAATGTGACCGCAAATGCGCTCTAGTGTGAACGTTCATAGCTCTAAAAGCGGCCTGCATGTGCAAAAGAAGATGTCACACACAATGTGCTCTGTTTACGGAAGTAAAAATGGGGCTACAGAGCTAGTAGTAGTAGGTGTTGTTGCAGTAGACTGTCAATTTCTTTAGAATTGTCTCCCCATATGCTAATCAAGTCCAAAACCTCAGCTTCTGTCCATTAACTCGCTCTGCCTCCAGTTTCCGCCGCCATGCTTTCTTGTTTGTCTTCAACGGCGCTGATAATTGGTGTCTGTCTTGTGTGGGCGACGTAAAAGACGGATTTAATGCGACATGACCATCAAACAGCAGTCGCTTTCTAAAACATCGGATATGTATCGGATTCAGTACCACATACGAAAGTGACCCAGATCAGATTTGAAAATATCGGATTTGTGCCGTTCACACTGTCATACCATGATCGGATATGTGTTGCATAGGGTCAAAAATAATCGGATTTGATGCACTTTCGCCTGCAGTGTGAACGTAGCCTTGGAGCCAGATCTTTGAAGTGAACAACCGGAACCTTGCTTGTTTATATTTCTTTCTGTCACCCTCTCTCTCACTTTTTTTTGTACCTGCAGTACTTACCCTGAAATATGAGGAATGAAGACAGTTTCAAGAACAAACACACTTGGTCAGTGCTGAGAGTGGTCCTGTTGCTGAGGTTGGGGTCATCCTGTAATCTCTTACAAACTACAACCAATGCTTCAATGACTTGCACACAAGTGAAGAGAGATGTAACATCATACAAGACCATTGTTTCATCTGCCTCCATAATAAAATCTCTGATCTTCTCAAAATATTGTCACTGAGTAGTAACAGCAATTCCCATGTTAAGTCGTTCTGGTTTAAGAAAACCGTGCACCTACCTGAAGAAGTCAATTGGATGAGTGACAAAATATTTCTCAGACTAAAAACAGTACGTCCAGATGAACAGAATCAACTTTTTAAGATTTCCTTACCTAGATGATTCAACATAGACACTCACGCTTGTACATTATATATTCATTTTGACAGAAATGACAGTTGTTGGCTGTTTAGTTGGTGCATTAAATTCTGAAAACAACCCTTTGAGTTGCAACAGGAAAGTGTTGAGTGTTGCTTATGTTACAACACTCAGTGGGTGTGTAGTGATAGACTCTGAAGAGACTCTAGAGATTAGATATAAAAAATTACTGCTGTCATCATTAAGATTTTTACTGTTACCTGACAGTAACTTACCGATGAGCATTAGGATCACATCAAGGAAAAAAATATATTGTTTATCATTTTGAAAATAAAGTCAAAATTCAGTTTAAATGGGAGGATAACAGTTTCGTGGCAAACTGCCATGGATGCTAAAGCCTCTACAAAATGCCTTTTGTACTTGAGTTAATGAAACAATTTGAATCAGCTGCCTTGTGATACAACATACATCGTCTTTAATGCACGAGGATGTAACCAATGATAACCTCGCATCTGTGCACTGCCAGACATTTCCTTTGGTACAAATCCAGCCAACTCTTCCGCACTTGTGCGTAAAAATGCAGCTTTCTACGCCATCTTTTCATCACGCCGTGTTTATGTGCTAAACGGAAGTCATTTCCTTGTTGCTAAAACAGACTCTGAAGTATGATTTCACTAACTCAGAGGCTATAGCAACTGTAGCAGTTTGACTTGACACAACTTTAATCTCCACATTTACTTTTTCTTGAAAAAAGCCGAATTTTGGCTTTTTTTCCAAAATAGATTTTTGACCTTAATGTTAAAATTTCAACATTATTGTCAAAACGATGAATATTTTCTCTCCTCAATGTGGCCCTAACACTCTGTTGTAGTAACCAGTGATGGAGACTGTATTTGAACTGTAAGTATTATTAAGCAATTTTGCCTAATAGAGCAAAAGTGAATTTGGTTAATATGCAGTCATCCTTCCAATAAAAAGGATACATTATTTAAAAAGACAAGAAACCAAGTGAGGAAGAAACCTTTTTTCCTAAGGTGCACTCTGCCCAATACAACTGTTTTCTGACTGATTACAGTTACTCATATAAAGACACACCTTTAAAAGAACAAAAGAAACAGTCACACCAACTGTTAAAAGTTTCACACAACCACAGCCCATCCAAATCACCGCAACTCAACGCCCAGGAAAATGGAAAGAAAAAGGGCATGGTGTTTTGAGATGGCAGTCTTTATTCAGTGGCCTACAAGCTGCAAGACATCTCAGCTGTGCTTACGAGGCATAGCAGCAACACAGAAGGAGGACAAAAAGCTCTCTCACATGGGGAGAGCCTAGAGGTCAGCGACCGTAACAGTAGCAGAGTGGTCACCGTGTGTTTCCTTATCTACAGTGATGCTTAACTTAAAAGATGCCTTTTAGCAGCTTTTGATATGAGGAACAGAACAGAACTTCTGAAGCTAGTATTGAAAAAGGTTTCATTACTCGAACCCTTTCAACACCGTGCTCTTTGGTGACATCTTGTGGCCCAAAGTATGAAGAGCAGCTTGAATCTACAACTTGAAATAAACTGCTTTATTGTGATTCCCTCCTCTACAGAGCTGAGATATCATTTCTATGTGATATCTGTGGTGTTTTGAAGATGAATTTCTTTGAGGGGATGAAAAACAACAATGTTATGTCTGTTTGATTAATAAATAATTTTGATGAATAAAATTAAAAATGCGTCATTGTGTGTTCTTGCTTTGTTTGACTTCTTGACATTTGAAAATATAAATGTCAACAGACAAAACATTTTACACAGCATCCCTGATTCGCCCATTCATACACAGATCCAATATTCTATTAACAATGATGACACTACATGTAGTCTTTAAATCTGCAGTTTATCAAAAACCAGTGAGCAGTGAACGGTTTCCTTACCTTTAAATATAACGTCTCTTCTTCCTCTCCACTCCTGTCTGTCTTACATCTTTGTCTATGTCTGAGAGATACAGCAGCTGTACATTTAACTAGCAAAACACTGTGTGACAAACCGCACACAAACATTTACAAAATGTTATTCCCTTGATGCTGTGTGTGTGGAAATACCAAAGTTTCCTCATCATGTCAGAATAATTTTCAGTAACCTCCACCAGAATAGGTTGTATGTCAAAATTACTTTAATTAAAAGACAGATGGAGTGGACCTTATAACAATATTTAAATTTGCTTAATATGCTGAGAATAACAAAGAAAATGTAATGAAGTGATTTTAACATTTAAAAGTTTAAACTTTGTTAAGTCATGTAAGTCAGAGAGAGAGATTTAAGTTTTGAGGGGATTTTATATAATTAAACAACTTGAAGGAATGTGGGGTGTGTGTGTGTGTGTGTGTGTGTGCGTGTGTGTGTGTAGCTGTGTGTGTGTGTGTGTATTGGCCATCTCTTGGATTTACATAAGCATCTTGTGTGTATTTAACACAATTGCCTCGTGCTTTAAAGTTAAGTGTAACTATATAGTGTAGAAACTACATGATATGCAGAGAGGCTAGATTAAATTGTTCATATCATGTTCAAGTGAAGTAAGTCAATAATATAGCAATGTTAAATCCCGTGACACTGCACGGGTTTCAGACTCACGCTCTTTAGATCGTGGTTTCAGGAAGGCATCCATCTCAGTCAAGTCGAGCAGCCACCTCTACTTTTTTTGGTGTACCGAAAAAAGTAAGTTGGGTGGTTGTTACATTAAAAAAGTCTAACTTGTAATTTGAACACAATAATTTCATGTTTCTATGAACGTAATTAAATCATGTAGGATTTGCATGGAATTCAAAAACTTAATTTGTTCTTGTTGAGACGACCTGATACAATCTAGTAAGAGTGGTTAGTTGCTGAACTCATGAAATTCACAAGATCGCACAAGATTTCAAACTGCAGGAAAATCAGTGGAGTTATAAGAGGCAGAGAACTACACACACCACGTGCATGCTGTTGCTATTTATTGTGGATTAACCTGTCAAGGACAAAAACAAAAAAATTCTGCATCAAATACAAGAAATCATAGCTTTCGTGTGTTTCCTAGATTGTTGGCATGGTGGTTAGTGCTGTTGCTTCACAGTAAGAAGGTCCTGGGTTCAAATCCACATTCTGGCTAGTTTGCAGTGGCTTCTCTCTGGGTATTCTGGTTTCTTCCCACAGTTAAAAGTCAAGCAGTTAGGGTTAACTGGTGATTCTAAATTACCTGTGAAATGGTTGTTTGTTTCTATGTGAAAGACTGGTGAGGTGTCCAGGGTGTACCCTGCCTCGTAACCTATCATTTCAGGGTTATTTCCCAGCCCTCCTGCAACCCGGAGGATGGTAGTCATTGTAAATCCATTCAATTTTTATGGTAACCAGGATCTAGACTTTGTTGAACATTATGTAATATGAAGACAACATGTAGTATTTAAGTGAGCAAGTAGTATTGGGGTAAAAGTTATTGAATAGTGTTGAAATAAAATGACAAAATCGTGAAGGATTAAAACATCCCAAGAGCTCAACTTACTCCATCTGAACATGTTTCAATCGTGTTTTAGGAACACAAAATGCACAGGTTTATTGAATATGAAAAAGTTGTGTTGATTTAACTCAGTTGTTTAATTTTCTGCCAAAACATTTGTGTGCAACAAATGTCCATTATTGAATCAAGTAAATCCAACATGGCCTTTTTTTCCAGTGAAGAGGTCTTCCCTTTTATCTTCTGCGAGATGAGCAATTGAGAAGATTGGATCTAAGAGGTTCACAGTTTTACTGTGTTTAATGGCTAATTCAAAAGGATTTGGATCCACAACATACTTCCACTAGATGCCCAGCTGCTTTCAGAGAGCCAAACTTCCTGCATCAGCGTTTCTGTGGGCCTAAAGATCGACAGCTTAATCTAAATGACATCTGATCAAAGAGTTGTACTATGCTGATTTGTATTCCAGAGCACTAAGCAGTCACATCATGACTCAAACATAGTTTCTGGTACATGTTGCACTGTTGTATTGTTGTATTGTTGTATTGTTTTTAACTCGAGAATTAGCAGAAACCGACTGATTGGAAAATGACACGTCTGTGTCAATCTACAGTTATGTCATTAAACTGAGAGCGTAAGTGTTTGGTTAGCAGGATATAACCTTACATATATGTTAGGTTATATCCTGCTAACCTAACAAAAATTCAGAAACATGCTTAACTTACGTTCTACACTAGAAAGCATCTGAGCAATTCTAAGGTTTATTTTAAGTATTAGACTCTAGAATCAGCCATTAGAATTATCATCTACATTTATTTAAATGGTATAAAAACTTGTATTTTAAACACTAAATGTTCTAAATGCAGTTCCAAGGTTGCAACTAACCAAACTGTTTTATAATCTGTATAAAGCTCTGGTCCCACCAGCATACATGCACTGGGAGGTGCAGCTCACTCGCCTTGAACAACATGACCGCTGCAGTGACCAATGTGACCTCTACATGTATGCACTTATCGCCTTTTAAGGGCTTTTTAGAACTTATAGATATTGAGTGTGGTTAGTTTACTCACTAAATCCTTATAAAGTCTTCAGCAACGCATGCATTAAATGAGTCACCACTGGATGGTCAGTGTCTGTACACAAGAAGAAAACAGGACCCCTTAACTGCTCTTAATCACACAGACTTTTGAATCAAACTCAGAGTTGATTTTAATGACATGTTTTTTTTTTTTGGTTTTTCTCTGTCAGCTCGTCCTTTAAAAACAGATTTATGTCTTGCATGTTTTTGTTTCTATGTTGTATGTTGCATATGTTGCACCACACCAGCTACTTCCTCCTGCTGTTTCCACTGAACTGATGTGTGAAACGACAGTGAGATTTCTCAACACGGTTAAAACGTGCGCATATTGTGACAAAAAAGAGCTGCTGAAACCTGCTCACAGCTTCTAGGAAATCTTTTCATAATGCTGCTCCACGGTGAGAACAGAAGACGTCAGTCATGGACAAATGACTGTCCCAGCAGAAACAAATGACACATTATCAAATAGTATCATTTACAAGACATTATCAGTAACAATCAACCCTCTAAAATAAAAAAGAAAGAAAATAATGCATTTACTGCACATATGTATGCTTCCCAAGTGTTGGTGACTAATCCAAGATTTAGATCGCTTCCACTTTGCCACTCTGTCAAGCTCATTGCAACATCACAGGTGTTGGTGACTTCTTTCCCTCCTGTTTCCACTTCTACTCCTGTACCAGGGCTCACACTTATTGTACTGAAGATGACTTTAGATTTTGAGGATTGCAGCTGAAGAGGTGTTCGGTAGGTGCAGTGTTAAGAAGAGGAATGTGGAAGGACATTTTTGGATTTTGCCTAAAGAAGAGGGAGGAACACAGGGTGACTACCTGAAAGAGTAAGGAGACTGTAAGTGGTGTCAGGGGAGCTTGTAGCTTGTCAGGAAGAGCAATAGGAGCCCTGCTCAGAACTATTCATTTAAATACCACTCCAATGTAATTTCTGACCATTACCACCTGCTCCCGCAACATGTCTATCCAATCCCACCAAACCCACAGACTCACTGATATTCATAATTTTCATGTAATGTCAGAGCTACTGAGACGTGCCCACCTGGAGGGCAAAACAATATTGTGGTCCTTTTCAGTCCATCTGTTGCCTGTTAAACAAAACAAGAAAACCCAAAATGACAAGATACTTGATACAAACATATGCCAGTTAATAGCATCATCCATAATGCTAAAACATCTGCATATTTTTTTCTCAAGTATATGATGACATCAAATTTAAAGTTAACAAGAATGAATGTTCACAAGATTTATCTTTCGTTCTCTTGGAACGTTGGGGGAGCTGTAGCTCGAGTTGGTCTTTAATATTGAACCCTGATTTACATCATCCTCGTTGCATCCCTCGCCCAGCATCATCAATTGACCGATCTGTAAGCTGAGGAAATATTTGAGTTGTTCACAAAGTCTTGGGATTCATGACACTGGTTTCACATGCAATTTGAATTGGCTGCAGGTGCTGTCTCATGTTAGCTGCAGTGATGAAGTGGTGAAGGACATTAGTAAAAAATCAATCAGTGGTAATAAAGTGAGTCAGCGCTAAAATAAGAAGTGTAGCAATAGCTGATCAGAAAATGACTCATCTGTAGTGGAAATATGTTCTGACAGTTTAACAGTGAAGACAAAGAGGAACCATGTCACTGTATATTTCCTGATCTACAGTCATACCATCACTCTGAGAACAGCCAAAGCAACTTTACTTCCTTACAGAAAGCTGCAGAACCAGAGGTGAGTCCTGATAGTTTCTCATTCTCACATCTTTAATACTTTTTTAGGGGAAAAAAATAGATATTTTTAACCCATCCTTACTTAAGGAACAAAAATAATCAGCTGTCTTCTGCCAGTGTTCACGAAACTAATATGAATATATGATTACAAGTCTTTTTGTGACTAAGGCTAAGGATGTCCTGGTGCCGAGTGCACTGATGAACTACCTTATACTTAAATATGTTGATAATGTTTGAAGACAGTCATTATGATCCATGGCACTAATTTTATTGGTTTCATCCATCAAGAGAACAAAAAACCTATGGTCCATATGTACTGGCTCAAGCTACAAGTGATAAGGAAACCAGAAAAAAATCAGTCAGGAGGGAATTACAGAGAGAACAGGTCTGTGACCACCTGCTAAACTATTCCTATTCCTGATGTTGCCTCTGATTAATTCTTCCTACTTGGAGGGAATGATATCACTGAGGTTTAACTGGCTTTGTGTTGCACTGTGATACACAGTAGTGATGATCCACGTACATACAGCACTGTGTTTTTAAATCATCATTTAAAAACTGTGTTTTGTATTTACTCAGGATGTCTTTGTCTAATATTACATGGGGTTGAGGATCTGAAATATTTAAGTGTGACAAATATGTAAAAACAGAAAGACATTGGGAAGAAGTAAACAAAAGTTTTTAGTAGTTGAGTTGCAGTATTATGAACTAGTTTAAAGCTGTGGAAATAAAACTTCTGAAAACTGAGTATATGACATTTCCTAAGAAAATCACTGATACTGCTCTGGTTTCTTCCCAAGAGCCTGTAATATCAAACACAACTTTATTTATATAGCACATTTCATTACATGTAAACTTAAGTCACTTGTCAAAAGAGACAAAAACATAAGAAACAACTTTACATTTCTTTAAAGAAATGAAAACAGCAAAAAAAAATGAAAACATGTAAATATATATAAAGGTTACACATAACGTGGAAAAATTTGTATTTGGTTGACTATTTCTTTGCTTCTTGGCAATAAATCTTCTGGAAAGCCTCTTCATTCAATTCAACTCAGTTTTATTTATATAGCACCAAATCACAACAACAGTCACCTCAAGGCACTTTATATTGTAAGGTAGACCCTACAATAATACATACAGAGAAAAACCCAACAATCATATGACCCCCTATGAGCAAACACTTTGGCGACAGTGGGAAGGAAAAACTCCCTTTTAACAGGAAGAAACCTCCGGCAGAACCAGGCTCAGGGAGGGGCGGGGCCATCTGCTGCGACCGGTTGGGGTGAGAGAAGGAAGACAGGATAAAAGACATGCTGTGGAAGAGAGACAGAGGTTAATAACAGATATGATTCAATGCAGAGAGGTCTGTTAATACATAGTGAGTGAGAAAGGTGACTGGAAAGGAAAAACTCAATGCATCATGGGAATCCCCCCAGCAGTCTACACCTATTGCAGCATAACTAAGATGGTTGTTCACAGTGGACATAAATGGCATCCTCGAAAGAGTGACCCTTGTCCTTTAGATGCAGATGGAGGTGGATCAAAAAGTGGCTCTTCTATGTTGTGCAATGTGTTTATGAAGTGGCTGCTCGGTCTCTCCAATGTAGAGGTCTGAGCGTTCCTCACTCTCTGCAGACTCTCTTGAGTTTTTCACCGGCTACATAGGGGATGACAGTGTTGTTGTGTATTTCTTTCTTGTCCTCCCTAGTTGGTGTCTGATCTTCGTTTCTGTGCCTCCTTGCTGACTTGATGAAAGCCCAATTAGGATAACCACATGTTTTACAGTTTTTTCTGAATGCTTAAACCCTAACTGTGATTCTTATAGCACAATTTCTAAAACTATTGATACTTATAGCAAAACCACTCACTGAGTTTGCAAAACTAAAAGCACAAACACTGCTTTGCACTCAGTTTGCAATTTTGTAACACACACTTTGCAAAACTGTAGCTACAATCCACTGCACAGCACTCTTTTTGCAGAACTGTAAACACAACTCACTGCTTTACACTCAATTTCCAAATGATCAATGCACTCCTAGCAAAACTATACACAATTATGGCCATTATTTACACTATTTTGCCAACTGTCTGGCACACTGTCACATGTGAAAACTTTGTTAGATAATTAGTTCACTTTGCAATCAGCCTAAGCACTATAATACAGGTAAGCTCTGTGTGTGGAGTACAATGGAGGGAGCAGAAAGAGTGAGAAGTAGAGGAGGCCGAAGAAGAGGACGTGGAGGTGAAGAAGTAGGATGAAGAGGACGACAAGGACAAGGAGGAACAAGAGGAGGACGACGAGGGGGGAGAGGAAGATGAGGAGGGGGGATAGGAAGGGTAAGAAGAGTAAGAAATAGAATTGCTGATGACATCAGAGCTACAATAGTGGACCATGTAATCAACCGTGGAATGACCCTGAGGGTAAGCTGGCCAACGGGTCCAGCCTAACTCGAGCCGCTACACTGTAGCAAGTACCATAAGAATACCATGCATCACATAGAAACTAAATTTACAGTTTTTTACAGTCGCTAACAAGCGCCTACCCATACTTCAGATACTTTTTCTAAACTCTTAACACAGACCCACACCTACAAAACACAATTGGCCAAATGGATAATATCCTTCCCAAAAATACACTTTGTTAAATATATACTAACTCCTCATTTCAAAATTAGAACACATCTTTCTCTGCACACACTAACTGTACAAAAACACTATAAATCTGACTCAAAATGAAATTAGTCTGTCAAAGAATAACACTTGTTTTCACTTCACAAGGTACATGCAGTCAAAGTACACCAGGTTTCAAAATACTGGCTATTATTGACATTACAAAAACTGCATAGACTTTTATGTTTCAGTTTCACAGGTATTTGCATGCGAAACATGCAATCCACCATATTGACACCAGAAATGTCTTGGTTGGTAACTGTATGTCCACATGTACAGTAATGTTCACATTCAAAAGCATTCCAGTAAAAAGCAAACAAGTTTTTGTTTCTTTACTGTTTACCACAGGAGGTACAGTAGAAACACGGTATGATAGGACAGAGAAAGTTTTACAGTATTGCTTACAGTGAACAAAATATCCATGAAACACACAAGAGCATTCTGAACAAAAAAACAACAGCAAAAAGCCAAGATAAAAAGGGGGGGAGGGGGGCTAAAAAAAGGCAAAAAAGTTGCATCTAATCTCTGCGATCTTCAGGGTTAGGCCACATGTTTTCATCAACATCACATCTGATGTCAGCCAAGTCGATGCACCTGGGATAAAACCGCCTGGTATGTCGGATCCACCCTTGGCAATCGTCAACTGTGATGTCCCTGGAGCCAGCATCCATGGCTTCAAGGAGGGACATCTGGTCATGTGGCTGATGGTCATAAACCTTCCACCGCCATGCAGAAAAGAACTCCTCTATGGGGTTGAGGAAAGGTGAATAGGGTGGAAGGAAGAGACTCACCAATCTTGGGTGGACTTCAAACCATGTTGTTATTGCTTGCAAGTGATGGAAAGCCACATTGTCCCAGGTAATTACAAAGGTCCTCATGTTTTCACCCTCCTGACCCTGCTCTGGAACCAGGCGCTGGTGGAGATCATTGAGAAAGGCAAGCAAGCGCTCTGTATTATAGGGTCCAACCTGACATTTGTGAAGGAGTAATCCTGCATTTGCAATTGCTGCACACATGGTAATGTTTGCCCCTCTCTGTCCTGGCACATCAACTGTGGCCCTTTTTCCAATTACATTCCGTCCACGTCGACGCCTTTTGGCCAGATTGAATCCTGCCTCATCGATGTATATGAATTCATGAGGGGCCTGGTTGGCCTCCAATTCCATAACTCTCTGAAACAAAGTTTATGTAAGTCATGTTAGTACTGTATACCATACTGTACTGTAACCTAGTATTGTGTAGGTTACCTACTTGCAAAGTGCAAAGCTTATAGAACTGGACATTGGATTGAATATACACTGTACCTGGACATATTGTCGTCGTAGCTCCTTGACCCTCTCACTGTTCCTCTCAAAGGGAACAGTGTAGAGCTGCTTCATCCGCACTCTATGTTTGGACAATGTCCGCGAAATGGTTGTGAGGCTGATTCTATCGATATTGTCGAATATCTCATGGTCCGCCACAATTCTGGTTTGTATTTCACGCAGTTTTATTGCATTATTTGCAGTAACCATTTCCACAATGGCAAGCTCCTGATCATTACTGAGGAGCTTTCCTCTTCCCCCAGAGGGTGGAAGACGTTGCATTCTTTAGAAAGACAGACAATTCAACATATGCATTACTGTATGACCATATTGACATGTCAAGTGAGAATAGGAACAATCCATGTAAAATGCAATACTTACCTGTTGGTTTGTTGAAAGGTGCGTATAATGGAGGCAACCGTTGACCGCCTCAAATTGGGCTGCACTCTTTCACCAGCCTCTCTTAGTGAAAGACCATGGTTGATTACATGGTCAATGATAGTGGCACGGATTTCATCACTGACTACTGTTCTTGCAGCCCTTGGAATGCCACCACCACGCATTCTTACACCTATACCTTGCCCTCTCCTTGGGCCTGCTCTTCTCTCTGGGCCCCTTGCTCTTACTCTTCCTCGACCAGACATTACAGTGTTTGTCTTTTTTTTGTTTCCAAAAACATCACTCCTCAAGGTCTTGCCTTATGAACCCCACTGAGTCTAAGCCAGAATGGAAGAAGGTGTGGTTGGCCCAATTTACCCAACATAAATCAGCTGTGTGTCAATTATTCAATTGTTTGTTTGTTTACAGCTGAGATATATTTTTGATATTGATATTGTTTTTGTACTGATATCATTGCAGGGGCAGAGGTTTTTATACTGTATCTACGGTTTGGAATATTGTTTTTGCTATTGTGGGATGTTGTGTGTTAACATTCGTAGATACTACAAGAACAGTCCATAGTTTTGTTGGGAGGTATAACTTGTCTGTTAAGAAAATGTAAGCATTGTGGAAATGTGTTCACTGACTGCATATTGGGTGAACACGACATGAAATGTGTGAATGGTATGGCCACAACAGACCGATCCTGTGCTAATTGTGTTTAGAGTTTTGCAAATGTGACAACTGTTTGGACAAACGCTTGTTAGCGACTGTAAAAAACTGTAAGTGTTTTTATTTCATGTCCAGAAACATGATTTACTCAAAAAACGAGACATCGGCTTCGGACCAGAACTGTGGTAATGTCGACACATCAGCCAACCCTTTCTTTATCCTGGTCTACAGTCTGGTGTTTCTGGTAAGTTTCAAATAATCAGATTGTGGGTTTTTTAAGGAACTGGTTTAAGGTTCTCTGTGCATCTACAAACGTCCTGTTCTCTTGTCCTCTCTGTGTCTCTACAGGTGGGTTTACCCCTCAATGGCTTCATCATGAAGTTTTACTGTTGTCGGGCTCGGCAGCAGGCATCCAGCAGCTTGATGGTCTACCTGAAGAACCTGACAGCTGCTGACTTCCTGCTCTGCCTCTCTCTGCCACTGCGCATCGCCCACTACATCAGCAGCTCTGCCATGGTTCAGCTGCTTCACTGCACAGTTGGAGCTTCTGCTTTTTTCCTCAACATGTACGCCAGCATCATATTTATGGCGTACATCGGTGCCAATAGGTAAGAATCTTTACTGATTTCAGACTGTAGTTCATGACAACGTAAAAACTAGATTAAGTGGTTAAGTACACACCCTGTGCTCCTCACAAAAGCATGAATGTACCTTTTTCTGGCTCAGTATTTACTTTTGCAGTTTTGGCACTGTTGTGATTAGTGAAGTTGTATTCTGCCTCCTTCCTCTTCTGTCTGCAGGTATCGGAAAATCGTACATCCTTCAGGAACTGTACGAACAGTACGAACTGCGAGAATCATCTCTGTCATCACCTGGGTTATTCTCCTGGCTCCAACAATCACTTTTATCAGCTTTTTTATCAGCTCCAAGGAACCTTTGACCTCTAATTACTGTGTTGATTCCTTTAGTTCATCAGTCAGCCTGCTGTACAAAATCCTCCACACCTTCTCTGCAATCATTGTCCTCTTGGTCTTCATATCCATGGTCTTCTTCTACTACAGCATCTCCCGCAGGGTGTTGCAGTCACAGCAGAGGCAGCTGGCCTCCTCTGGCTCTGAGAAGCTGGTGAAGTCTCGCAGGAACATGTTGGTGCTGGTCAGCATCTTCTGCGTTTGCTTTGTCCCGTATCACCTGGTTCGTCTTCCCTTTGTGTTTCTTTCGAACAGCTGCTCTGTGGGTCGAGTTTTGTACTACCTGCAGGAGGCGGCCGCCATGGTGTCAGTTTTCAACGTCTGTCTGGACCCTGTTGTTTACTTTTACCTCTGTAAGACTTTTCGAGCTCAGGTGAGAAAGACGTCCAGGAGGACAAACATCCAACAAGCAAATGAGCGAGAGCGAGAGCAGCAGGGAGCAGCTGGACATCACTACTTCAACACCAGTGATGTAAGGCAACATACAGCATTTGAGAGTCCGATTAGTGAAACCAGTATCATGGATCCCCGTCCTCATGAACCACAGGACTTCTTCTGTGCTCAGATATCAACATGAGGCTGAACTCAGCACAAACACATAGTGTCAGTGTTTTTGTTGCTAGCATTCAGCTTTAGCATGAACAAAGTGAACGAGTGTGTGGTCAGATTCATACAAACAAAGCACATCATTAAATATCTGTCTCTGGAAACAGTTTTAACATTTACACATATCCAGATGTGCTTTTTATCTTTCAGCAGTAATCTGTATATTTCATTATGAAAATCCAAGCTTGTAAAATGTAAAACTGCTTATGCTTATAAAGAAAATATCTAAGATTTCCAGTTTGTTCTGCTTCTTTACTGTTTTTCCACAGATGCTTTCACAGGTTTGTTCTGCACTGAAGCTAAAATCCAATTTAATGTTTTAATGTTTTTTTTGGTTCTTTCAAACAATAATATGTCCACGTTGGTCAAGCTGCACCCTTTTGTGACTCCCACACTGATGCTTTTTTCTGGAGCATTTACTTCTCCAGTCCACATAAGAAGTGTATTATTCTTTAGATGTATTTAAATATATTTTAATCATACATCTTGCACTAGTGAGCTAAGGGGGGGTAGAATTATACCTTTATGATTAGCTACACTAATAATCTGCATGAGAACAAAGAGCTGCACATGAGTCTGAAGAATCTGATCTTGTCTGATAATTTTCTGCACTGGTTTTCCTTCTGATTAAATTAGAATAAAGTTTGTATTTTTGCCTTTTAACTGTTACCTGATTTTATGATCTCATTATCTCTGAGAGCAGATGTGCTCTTACTGTAGTGATTCTTTGTCTTTTCTGGACATGTACACAGATTTTGAGCTTTGCTCGGATTTTTTTTATTATTTAAATAAAGAAACTTCTCACTTTAAAAGTTTTATTTGAAGTTGTTTCTTTAAACTCTAATTCTGAACCTCGAGTCTGTGAAACCTTAAAAACCTTGAGTACAGCGCTCCTGTCATGAAAATGCCTTTGTGTCGGTTAGCAAACACCGCGGGATCTGCGTCTTTATCACATTAACGGGAATTGGAGGGCGGCTCTTAATTCTCCGGCACGCGCTTTTTGGTGAGTTCGCGAGAACGCGCTGGAGATATCAGCTGTCCGGTGTGCTTTCCTGCCATAGACCGAGTGCGCTGCTGCTGGATTCACACTGTAGGACCGGAATGATGCAGGAGAGCCAGGAGCCAGAGCAGCAGACTGCTGGAGCCTCCGCCACCTCCTCAGGAGCCCAGGTCAGTAAGCAGGACGCGGGGGTTTATATCTGACCCTTCTCGGTGTGGGTGGAAGAATACACGGCAGAAACACCGTGTACAGTTGACTCTGAACAGCTAACTTGCAACAGGCATCGCAGACACGCACCCTGGCTGCCGTGGGAGTTATTAGATTTGTTCTGTGCTTTCTTTACGGTAGCTTGTGTCGAGGTGATGCAGCCTTAAACACGAGGGAAAGTAATGACCGTGATAATGATGTTAATGATCCAGATAAGCCCCGCGGGGTCATCGTGCAGGGCTCAGCAGGTGTGCAGATAACAGAGAGTATGGGCTCAAATTGGAGTCATAAATATTATTATTATTTGCTTTTAAGTTAAACACAGCATGCTTATACAGATTCAGTTGAGGACAATTACTACATTTGACATTTGTGAACTTATTAGCATGAAAAAAAGAAAAAGGAGCGATAAGAAGAAAAAATTCTAACAATGTTAACTAAATAAAAAGTAAAATAAAATAAGAAAATTCACGTGGAGTGTGAGGCATGAATTATGATTAGTTAGTTTTTAGGAATTCTAGAAATGGCTGCCAAATCGTACTTGCCAGTTTCCCTTTTCTATCAAATCTTATCTGTTCCCTGGCCACAGACACCATCTTATTAAGCCACCTTTTAAACACGGGGCCAAAGAAGACCGCCACTGTAAAAGAATACGTTTCTTTGCAGCCAGCATACCCATTGTAATTATCTGTTGTGAAAAGGAAAAAGATTTGATTGATGCAAAGGATCCAAGTATAGCCAGTGTACCATCAAGTGGTACTTTTTTCCTAAATTGGTTTGAAAACCACGTAAAAAGCTGACTCCAAAAAGCTTTCAAGACAGGGCAATGCCAAAATAGATGTGCAAGGGAACCTTCACCGATATTACATCTGTCACATGAGAGGGATACAGAATTATAGATCCGGTTAAGTTTAGAAAAATGTAATCTGTGAATGACTTTAAACTAGATTAGTTTATATCTGGCATTTACTGAGCCTTTCTGAATATTGGACAAACAGTTTTGATATTGGTCCTCAGACAGAGGAACACCGAGGTCTTCAGTCCAGTCGTCATAAATATGTTGCGTAGTTCTGAAATGAGTTTTGTAACTTTTCAAACCAAAAGATTTTTGTAAATAATTTTGTGCAAAATATCTCTGACCACAAGACTCTGGGAACACATTGTTGTTTTTGTGTGTAGTCATTTCCATCATTGAAGGAGGCGCTCTCATGAATCATCAGGTGACACCAATGACTGGACGACATCGATTGGTTAATCTGTTGATGTGATATTTTCAGATTGCCACCTAATGGAAAACACTGAAAACCATGGCAAGCCGTGCCAACCCAAACCGAGTGGGTACTAATGGAAAAGAGCTAATACTCACCGGGGGAGTGTCTAGTAATGATTAAATGCAGAGATGTGTAAACACTGAGTGAAGAAGAAAGCAGATGCCTCCACCTTTGGCCTTTGTGTGGTGCTCTGAAGCACTGGAATCCACTCGGCTGCAGCCCAGCTTTCTGTAAAAATTGTTTTTGTAAACATCAGCTACGGCTTTATTCTGTACACATTAAGCTCTTTATGAACCGTGAGAGGGAATCCACGGAGGCCCCGGCTCACGGGGAGCTTAGATTGTTTTCCATTTCTGGTACTCGCTCTCTGCCAGTAGCTGTGAGGACAAGGTAACAGTGTTTGTGTACAGAACCAAAGCAGGCTTGACTTCAACAGATTTCCTTCTTTGTGATAGAACATGTGACAAATGGATATATGAGAGAAAACAAAGTTAATGTATTGATGTTCATTAGTAAAATAATAATTGACAACAGGACCAGGACGTTCATCTCATTTCAGCTCAGTGTTCACTGTTGTTTACAGCCAGGAAATAGAAAAAAAAAGCTTTATATCATGTACAAACTTTTATGAATGATAGTCAAATGTCACAGCAATATACTAGACCTTAAAGGACACAAGTACCAAGGTTAGCTAAGCATTTGACCTTGGCCTTCACTGTTAGTGAGCAAGGTCAAAGTTAACCTTGAAATATAATTTCAAACAACCATATCGAGTAATACATGATATGAAAGGGCATGGAGAGAGCTGTGCTACACACCTTTTAGTTTTTCATTACAACACATTACGATGTCACAGTGTTAAGAAATATATTCTAAAACACTTCTTCAGTAAAGACTCAGAGAAGAGAAACACACAGAACTTCTTGCTAGCAAGGGCAGCCTCCAGACTGAGAAAGTGTGTGTGTGTGTGTGTGTGTGTGTGTGTGTGTGTGTGTGTGTGTGTGTGTGTGTTGGTCTCGAAGTCCAGCAGTTCATCAAAACAAAAAGCACTTAGACTAAAACAGATATAGCTACGTTAATCCTACTGTAAAACAATAAGACAAGGTACGACCTCTTCCCATACTCCCAGGATGTAGGTGTGCATTCCACACCAAGCCTTTGTAGCCTGCTAAAGATCACACATCCTATCACTACACAATTGATTATATGCCTCTAAGTATACATGGTTGAATATTTCCTAATACAAATAACTACATGCAGTATTCTACCATATGCAAACTTGTATCACTAAAAGATTATACTGACTACTAAATACAATTTATCATTGACACACAGTGACCCATAAAGTTAGACACTGCAGCTTTTTGAAGCCAAAGATTTCAAAGAATTCTGCCCCAGTCATATGTGTAAAGATAAAAAAAATTATATATATATACCATTTTAGCATGTAAAGTCAGCGTCACACTGATTAGGATAAAGGATCACCTGCCAACTTTGTATATTTAATATTATAATATTCATAATAGGTACTGTTGCCCTTAATACAGTTTTCTGAATAAATAAGTTAAGTTTAATAATATAATTATTATGAAATTATAACTATGGTAATAATTATGAAAGGATTTTTCATAAAAAAATTAATGTGTTGTTAAAATGAATAATTCATTCTTTACATACGTTTTAGATAAAAGGAAAATATCGCTAAAATGTATTTCCTTTTCTGACGGCACACTTCCGATTTTGGTCAAGCACTCAGTTTTTGCTGAGAAACAGGCTCCATGCTAGTGATGGTAAATTTGATTCTTTTTACTGAATCGAGTTTTAATGAGTCACTCACCAAAGTGAATCGCGTTTTTTGAGTCACTGAGTCAGTTGACCAGAGAGTGCAAAAAAATGTACATTTTCACTCAAACTTAATTTGTTTCTCTTTGCATGTAAATCCTACTGCTAAGATGAATGATTCTAAAAGAAAACAACTATTTTATCGAGCAAAAAAGAGCAAAAACATTTCTAAAATTAAGCAATTTCCTATCAAAATTGCTTAATAAACATTTATTTTGTTTATTTTTATTTTATTAGTATTTTCCTTAAATATGTCAAATATATATTTTCTCATTTAAATGTCCACTGAGCTGTGAGCCAGGGGGCGGTAATGCGCCTTAACATTGGTTGCCAACCAAGAAGAAGAATGAGGGAGGGGGTGAGTGAGTGATTCGTTTGCTCTACGATTCAACACAGGGGGGAGGGGGTGAGTAGCTCAAATGTGCTGTTCTATGTTAGCAGAGCGATGCTACTGTGAACCGAGGAGCTATTGTCTTGATGTGAGCTTCAGGGTTTTTTCTTCCAGTTCAGAGCAGAAATTTTTTTGTTAAGATACTGGATGTTGTGTTTTTCTCCACAATTTTAATTATAAGCTAGATACATTGCTGCTAACAGCAACAGGGATGAGTCAGTGAGTCAGTTGGGCTTGTGAATCATGATTCAGGAGTCAGTAAAGTGATTCTCGAGTATTGAACGATTCGTTCATGATTCGCGCATCACTACTTCACATGCTAAAGGCAATATGGAGATGTAATCAGATGCCATCTACTCTGAATTATCAGGCTGGAACGCTGTAAGTTACCTTACGCAGGGGCCATGCTAATATTCTCTGTATCGTATCCAATTTAGTGTACGCGCTTGCCGAAACAAGCGAAACAACAGTGCTTGCTTCAGCAAGTGCATACGCTATATTGGATACGATACAGAGAAGATTAGCATGGCCCCTGCGCAAGGATGACACGCAAATTTGTGAAGTGTAAGTTACCTTATATGACAGTTTATACAGATAGCTTTGGATATTATTGCATATTTTGCTAACATGAATGTTTTAGTGAGATTAATGCTCTTTATTGATGTAAACACGATTCTACCTGTTGAGATGGAGTTTATTTTCTGTCATTTCAGTTTTCACCAAATGTTCATGGAGACAATTAAATAAGCTGCAACTAAACTCCAGGGTCTTCATTTGTGGTTTAACTTGGGGTCACCGACATCCTTGTTGAAAACACTACAGGCACTTTTTTTGTTTGGGGTATTTAAAACATTATTTTTCGAAACAGAAGTAGGACTTCTCACTGACACACAAAGATTAAGATATTACACAAAGAATTTCCATGTTAACACTGCTGACCTCAGCATGTTTAATAAAAACACCATAAAACATCACAGTTTTAGTATAGATCTCTCTGAGTGCTTTTGTTTTACTTTTTTTGTTCCTTCATTGACTCCAGCATCACTGCTCTCTCTTTCTGTCTGCTGTTTATTCAGAAACAGAAGAAGACTGGATGTGGTGTGCACCAGTGCCAGGACTGCAACAAGACCTTTAAGTCAAAACACAATTTAAAGCTTCACCAGAGAATTCACACCGGAGAGAGACCACACAGCTGTGATGAGTGTGGAGCAGCTTTCAACACTTTAATCACTCTACAAGTCCACCAGCGCATCCACACAGGAGAAAAACCCTACAACTGTGAAGAGTGCGGCGCAGTCTTTGCACTTTCAGATACCCTGAAAAAGCATCTCCGTGTCCACACTGGAGAGAAACCCTATGTTTGTGACGAATGTGGCAAACGGTTTACAGAGTCCGGCTCCCTCAGGGGCCATCAACGGTTGCACACTGGAGAGAAACCATATAGCTGTGACCTGTGTGACAAAACCTTTGCATACCTGGGGGCCCTAAAGACCCATCGCCGTAGCCACACTGGAGAGAAGCCATACTGGTGCGACAAGTGCAACAAAACCTTCACTCAGCGGTCCAGTCTAAACCTCCACAGGCGTGTGCACACTGGAGAGAGACCGTTCTGGTGCGAAACATGCGGGGAAACGTTTGTTTGGCAAAACAGCCTGAAGGAGCATCAACTCTCTCACACCGGGTACCCGTGCAGTCGCTGCGGGGACGTGTTCCCTGATCGAAGCCTTCTGTACAATCACAACCTTGGTCACAGGTGGAGAGATAAACTGGTCAAGAGAGCAATGCAAAAGAAAGCTGAGGCTGGGAATCAACAGCCTGTGTAGAGGTTTCAGCTTTTGCTTCTGTAGCAGGGGCAATAAGAACTGACTTGTGGGCACGACCTTCAGACTCACCGTCTGATGACAAAACTGACCTCAGTCCAGCCCAAGCAGGAAAACGGATGAAGGGTATGGAGTTTTTTATTTGACAAATGATTAAAATTCCTTTTTAATGCTTCTGATTTCAAACTAAGTTTTGTCAGCTTGATAAAGAAATGACTGAAACACTTGTGGGGCCTGTTTAGTGGACTGATGTTGATCTTAACTGATTTCATTTTACTCCTTTTCTTAGTTGAAGCTTATTGTTCTAATCGTTTTTGCTGCTTTAACCGTTTTTGATTTTATTTTGTTGTTTAGGGATTTACTTTTAAGTCTTTTATTGCTGATTATTTTCTTGTGTTCTTTTCTTCATGTTTCCTCTTCTGATTTGTTTAATTTAGGTCTATACAGAGTCTTTAAAGGTGAGCTTTTATGCTTTGTATTTGCACCTGGATTAAGATATCCTCTCTAAATAAAGGTTTTCTTTTTGAATCCTTCCTGTTTCTTTTATGCAGTGTTCCACAGTCATAGGTCGTGTCCAAATTCATGGGCTGCATCCTCCTGAGGCCGCATTTGTAGACCGATTCCGTCACAGCGACGCGCCGAAGGCTGTCCAAATTCGTAGACTCCTCCGAATGCAGCCGACAAATGCATCCTCCTTTTCCCCGAATTTGAAGGATGGGTCGGGTGTGTCCTGTGTGGTCCACCATATCCCAGAATTCATAGCGCGGCCCAGCCAAACTCCAGTTTCCAACAATGGCGGCCGCTACTAAGTTTTAAAATTACTCTTACTAATCTTTCTGGGTCACAAAATAAACTTTTAACATTTTCAGGCGAGAAAGTAGCTGTGTAAACATCAAATATCTGCTCGGTTTATCAAGATAACGCATATTTGCAAAAGTGCTTCGACGTTTTCGGAGCATCTGCTACCCACCAGCTCGATAGCTAGTCGGGAGCTCGAGGGTCACTGAAGCCGCCGAGAACGGCCCAACTCCCTGCACATCATTTTCAGATCACCGCGGACTTTCGCTACTCCGGTTAAACGTAATATATAAGTAACTTAGACAACCTAAAAATGTTATTGTTGGGCTTTTTTCAGTGTTTTATTTGTTCGTGAGTAAATCGGTTTGGCTGAGATTAAAGTTATTAGATTAGATTAGATAAAATAAAACTTTATTAATCCCCCGGGTGGGTTCCTCCGGGATTTTCGCACAGCTGAATAAACGTCAAACAAAAAACTGATTAAACAGAAGTGAGAGACTGTTGAGAATTTATGCCAGTGTCCTGTTATATTTTAGACAGCAAGGAGCAGACGGCTGAGTTTATTAAACTCCACCGAGACAGCGGTGACGCTAATCAGAAGGCTAGACCGTCCAATTTCACGGCCGTTTACTTCCGGCCTACCCGACCTTCTGAGGACCCGGCCCACGTAGACCGCGAAGGCCGGGTCCTCAGGAGGATGCAGCCCATGAATTTGGACACGACCATACTGGCTCATGCAGGTGGCAGAAACAAAACTATCAGGTACTCCTGAGAGAACAGGGCGGAGTCTGGAGAGATGAAGGTGATGTCTATCAGAGTTGTTACTCAAGCTTTCACTGAAGCTTCATGTATCATAACTGATGGAGAAATAATGACTTTTTTATTTCAGTTTCCTCTTGACTTTTATCTTTAAGGCTGCAAAGAGAACAACACTTTGGTCAGTGTGCTGATGTTTATGTTGCTGAGTCAGTATTCATGTTGCTGCTGACTAAATGCAGAAATATCAGCATGGAGCAATAACCAATAACGTTATGAGCATCATTCCAATATCTGCTCAGCAGCCGCAGTCACAGGTCAGAGGAATGGACACATTTATGTAAGATGATGTTCTGAGCGTTTTAATAAACACTGAAAGAAACCGACTGAGGGTGAGCAGAGCAGGTTTCCACACTCTGACAAGACTTTGACTGGAGACATTACAGCTTCTGTTGGAGAGGAACATTTAAGAGAAGAGTAACCGAGACACATGACTACAGGTAGATTCCGTGTGTGTGTGTGTGTGTGTGTGTGTGTGTGTGTGTGTGTGTGTGTGTGTGTGTGTGTGTGTGTGTGTGTGTGTGTGTGTGTGTGTGTGTGTGTGTGTGTAGCTTGAGCTACAATGAACCAAATAACAGCTGATGAGGTGGTAACCACTGGGAACGCGTCCTCAGGGTTCGTGTTGTTTTCTGGGTAAATGCTTCTTCAGCATAACTGAAGAAGCTGCACTAAAAGATGAGGATGATGTTCAATGGTGGTGGTGACACATACAGGTTAATATTTCACTGCTTTCTGTTTTAAATCTTCCTTCTGTTAAACTCTTAGCTGTTTTCTTGAGCTGTACAGCTTCAACCAACATGAAATCAAGATCATCAAAATGTAATGACCTCGACAGGAAATCTGCAGTGAGCCAGATGTGTTTTAATAAAGTTTAATGAAAGAATAATTGTTGCTTCAGGATGTTACAATCAGTCACTGACAGTGCTGATTTAAGAGGAAATATCAATCCAGACTTATTTTTTTAGCTCCAGAAATATGCAGGTGTTCCAAGCATTTCTATCTCTGTAATTGAATTGATAAGGGATTAATGTTAAAATGAATCTTCATGTGAACCCCTCTCCCCAAATCTAATTGAAGTAGAATCACATAAACTGATTGTAACATGAATTATAGATATAGATCGATATAGATAGATAGATATATCGAGATAGATATATCTCTCCATGTGTGATTCAATGTTTATATATGATGATAGAGAGAGAGAGAGGCGGGCGGCTGGCTTTGGATGATTAAATGTCAACAACCTAAATGAATGTGGGGGTGGGGTCAGTATAAAAGTGAGGAGAAGATGGGGTCTTCCCTTTTATCTTCTGCAAGATGACCAATTCTGAATACTGGATCTAAGAGGTTCACAGTTAAAAGTTCCAGCAGAGACGCTAACAGCAGTCAACCTGTGAATTGATAAGCCAAAAATTCCAAAATCATCTCCTGAGTTTTAAGGTGTTTGATGGCTAATTCAGAAGGATTTTGATCTACAGCATACTTCCACTGGATGCCCAGCTGCTTTCTTGTTGGGTGATTATCATCTACACAGAACAATAAGAATAAGAGCACCTTCAGATCTGACACTGCTCATCCCTCCTCCAGCCTCTCCTCACTACAGATAAGAACAAGATCAGCATTAACTCAGAGTAGTAAAATTAGATAAGTATGGTTTAAGTGATTTTCTTATTGTTTTGTGATTTTTATCATTTGATTTTGATTTTGCTTTGGAAAATTAAAATTTCCTGCAATTAAATTCTAAATTGTGGACTTTGGCCTTTTAACCTTTTTTCCAAATTGTAAAGAAAAAAGTCTGAGTGTTATTCTTTAAATTTGATTACAATTTTTTTTCCTTGGAGTCTGCTGTCCAGGCTATTAAAATCATCCCAGAAATAACAGAATCAATAGGAGCGCACTTCCGTCATCAGGTGGGACTGATAGGATTCGACCTGCAGGCTTAGCAGGTTACCTGGACCATACTGAGATAGTAGTGGGCGAGTCCCCTCACCCACATCAGCTCCAGCTGAACCCTACATGATCTACTGGGTAAGACTCACAAGATCAGAGATTAGGACTTTTCAATCAGAGAGCCAAAATCAACTTCCTGCATCAGGGATTCTTTGGGCCTAAAGATCAACAGCTTAAAAGATGACTTTTAGCACTGAAATATTCCCTCCACACATCTGCATCAGAACCACAGCTGTCTTCTGCCTGTATCCAAGATGCAGATCTAATGATACTATCATAAAGTTGTAATTGACAAAGGGTTAGGGTGTCCTGGTGCCAAATGCTCAAATGTGAAGCTGAGACACTCAATGGACAAGTGGAGAAAAGAAGATGCCTTTTATTTGTTAGTCTCACAAACAGAACAAAAACATCAGAAGGAAATCACATAACAGGGGCTGTCAGCTCTGTAAGCTCACAGCAAAGGACTGAGACACAAGTTAGAAAGAGAAAGAGACAAAAAGAGGACAGTAAACTGTTTAAATAAGTCCATGTTTACATTCTACGTTAGAAAGCAGCTGAACAATTCAAAGGTTTATTTTAAGTATTAGACTCTAGAATCAGAGCTTTGCTGAAGCCTGTGATTTTCTGTGTGTCAGCTCGTCCTTTAAAAACAGTTTTATGTCTCGCAGGTTTTTGCATGTTTCTATGTTGCACCACACCAGCTACTTCCTTTGGCTTTTTCCACTGAACTGGTGAGTGACGCTGTCATTTCTCAACACAGGTCTGGTTAAAACTTACGCATACTGTGAGAAATTAGAGCTGCTGAAACCTGCTGAGGAAATAGGAAATCCTTTCTTAATGCTGCTCCACAGTGAGAACAGTCAGACCCCACAGGCCCAGAGGTACAGCTGCAGGTGGTGTCAAGGGAGCTTGTAGTGCCACTATTCATTCACACACTGGTGGAGGCAAGCTACAGTTGTAGTAACAGCTACCCTGGGGCAGACTGACAGAGGCGAGGCTGCCATATCGCGCCATCGGCCCCTCTGGCCAACACCAGTAGGCGGGAGATGAAGTGTCTTGTGTAAGGATACAACGACCAGGACAGAGAGCCCAGGGATCGAACCGGCAACCTTCCGGATACTGATGCGCTTCCCAACCCCCTGAGCCACGGTCGCCCGATTAACAGCAAAGACAAAGAGGAAATATGGTAGTGGGCAGGGCAGTGTGATCCCACTGTGTATTTCCTGATCTACATCGTACCGTCACACTCAGAACAGCTGAAGCAACTTTTCCTCCTCTCAGAAAGCTGCAGAACCAGAGTGAGTCCTGATATTTCTCATTCTCACATCTTTCATACTTCTGATAGAACATAAAAGCCATTTTAAACCAGTCCTGACTAAAGGAAAAAAGTAGGTAAGGCTTCTGCTAGTGTTCAGGAAGGTAATCTGAATATATGAATACAAATCTTCTTTTGACTAAGGCTCAGCATTTCCTGGTGCCAAGTGCACTGACAAACTACCTCACACTTAAATATGCTGAAAATGTTTGAGAACACTAATTTTGCTGGTTTCATCTCTCAAGAGAAAAAAAAAGCACCTGTATAGTCGACATTTACTGTTTCAAGCAAAAAATGATAAGGAAACCAAATACAAACAAACCAGAGATCAGTCAGGAGGGAAACACAGAGAGAAACGGTCTGTGACCACCTGCTAAATTGTTACACTGCAAATAAGCTCTACTTGAAATAAGCCAGATATTCTTACATCTGACAAAATTGTCTTGTTTTGAGATAAAAATCTGCTAATTGGGGTAAGCAAAAGTTTCTTGGCTAACAACAACACAATTTTGGCGATGAGTGCAGATTCTGCCTACAGTTCACCACTTCAGCTTGTGCTTAATGGATTGTTATAAGATTCATGAGACGGTTGACTCATCTTCACTCATGAATGCTTCCTTCTACAACTACAGAGTGTACATAACATGTAGCACAATATTTAAAATTGGTCCAACATTGGTTTAACACAACAAACCAAGAGACCGTGGAGGTGAATCATTTCAAAGATGAACCTAGGATTTTTACACAGTTTAACTGAGTAAAGTGGATTTATTTTTCAGCACAAGAACCATGGTTGTCCAAAAAAATTTGACTTCATCTTTGAACCAGACCTATGACGATGACGATACATCCATGAACCCTTACTTTATGGTGGTCTACAGTCTGGTGTTCCTCGTAAGTTTCAAATTATCCAATTGTGCTCTGTTAGAAATTGGTTTATGTGCCGGTGTATGCACCAATCCTTTTCTTTTCCTTCCACTCTGTCTATTTTCAGGTGGGTTTACTCCTCAATGGCTTTACATTGAAGGTCTATCTTTGTCGAGATTGGCCTGAGGTATCCAACAGCTTGATGGTCTACTTGAAGAACCTGACAGCTGCTGACTTCCTGCTCTGCCTCTGTCTGCCACTCCGCATTACCTACTATGCCAGCAGCTCTCCCATCATTCGTAGGCTTTACTGCAGCTTTGGAGCTTCTGCCTTCTTCATCAACATGTGTGCCAGTATATTATTCATGGGGTACATCGCTGCCAACAGGTAAGGAACCTTTATTATTTAAGGCTGTAGTTACCGATAATGTAAAAACTAGATTAAGTGGTTAACCACTACCCTGTGCTCCTGACAAAAGCATGAATGTATCCTTTTGACTTAACTGACTTCTTCAGATTAGGCACCTTTAGTGAAGTTGTATTCTGCCTATTTCTCGTCTCTCTCCAGGTATCTAAGGATCATCCATCCTTCAGGAACTCACATGCTGCAGACACTGCAGACTGCACGAATCATCTCTGTCATCACCTGGGTTTTTCTCCTGGCTCCAACAATTGTATATATCATAATTTTTTTCAGTTCCCAGAAACCTCTGACCTTTAATCCTAGCCGCTGCGTTCACCTGTTTAGTCCATCAGTCAGCCTGTTGTTCAGAATTATCAACACCTTCTCTGCCTTCATCTTCCTCTTAGTCTTCATATCCATGGTCTTCTTCTACTACAGCATCTCCCGCAGGTTGCTGGAGGCACAGCAGAGGCAGCTGGCCTCCTCTGGCTCTGAGAAGCTGGTGAAGTCTCGCAGAAACATGTTGGTGCTGGTCAGCATCTTCTGTGTTTGCTTTGTCCCATTTTACCTGGTTCGTCTTCCCTTTACGTTTCTGTGGAGCGATGACTCAGTAGGTCCAGTATTGTTCTACCTGAAGGAGGTGACCACCATGATGTCAGTTTTCAATGTCTGCCTCGACCCTCTTGTTTACTTTTTCCTCAGCAATACTTTTGGGGAGAAGGTGAGAAAGGCAACCTGGAGAGCCAAATATCCGACTACAAACGAGGAGAATAAGAGCAGGAGGGACAAGCTGGACATCATTACATGAGAACCAGTGACTTCAACCAGTTAGTTGTGAAAATGTACATTTTAGATTTCAATTTTGTTTTACAAGTTGATAAAACCAGTGTCATGGACCTTTATCCTCGCAAACCACAAGTCAGAAATCAAAACAGAGCTAAAATCAACACAGAAACATTTCCACAGAGACGCATCAGTGTTTATGTTTCTAGTTTTCAGGAATGAGCTCAAAGGCTGATTTAGTATGAACTGAACCATTCTGTGGTCAAATTCAAATGTTGTTCATATGGTTCTGGCTCTTTAGCTCACATGATTTAATGATTTAGTTTTATACAATTTAGTATTGCATTTTACATTGCTTAGTATGTTTGCTAATTTCTAGTTTATGTGCTTTTGTTTATTAGGTTACCTTTGTGCCTTTGTCTTCATCTATGTGTCCTTCGCTCCCTCTCTATCTGTGTGTCTTTTTTGCCCTTCAGCTCTTAGTCGTGTCCTATCTTTCTGTCTCCCTCTTTTGTTACCATGCTTCCCCTCCTTGTGTTTCATTCCTCTTCTCCCCTCTATGTCATGTGAATCCATGTCTGTTTCTTCAACGAACCCAGTGTCAAGCTGTGTGTCTTAGTCTGCGGCTCAGTGTGTTTCCTGTTTTTTTTTGCACCCTGTGCTCAGCGGGTTCAGTTTTGCTTCCCTCTGTCTAGTCTACTGCTTGTGTTCCCCATCTGTTTCCATTTCCCTCCCTTCCCCCAATTTCAATGTAAAGAGGAACTTTTATCCTGTTCAGCAGTAATTTGTACAGTTCATAATGAAAATTAAACAAAAGACAATGACTGAATTCCTTTTGCTTATAAATAAAAAAACAACAACAACATTTATAACCCATTTTCCTACTTTAGAGTTTTTCCACAAATATGTCAAAGTTGTGTTATGTAATGTAAAAATAAGTGTGTGCTTCATGTTTTTGGCTTAAATAAAGACAAATGTTTTGAGGTTGGTGTGGTCAAGTCAAGCTGAGTTTTATTGTCAATATATACTCAAGTATGCAGTGGGATAAAATATTGTCCTCCTGGATCAAAAGTGCAAACTGTAAAACTAAAATTGAAAAATTAAAAATTAAATTATACATATATACAACTTTACAGAATACAGAATAGATAAACTAAATACAAGTATAAAGGCATTGTACTTGAATAGAGATAGAGTAAGAATAGAAAAGAGTGAGAATAAATACATTAGTACCCTACATCCTGCACCTTTTTCACTTCTGTTTAGCTGAAGACTTTTCAGGGAGTTTTTTGGACATCCTGATAATAATGGATTACAGTCGTCCAGCCTGGAAGTAATGAATGCATGAACTAGTTTTTCAGCGTCAGCAAGAGACATTCTAATTTTAGAGATGTTGCACAAATAGAACAAAGCAATCTTACATATTTGTTTAATATGTGCGTTGAAGGACATATCCTGGTCAAAAATGACTCCAAGGTTCCTCACAGCGTTACTGGAGGCCAAGGTAATGCCATCCAGAGTAAGAATCTGCTTAGATACCATATTTCTAAGCAGCATAATGAGAGGCTGCGTTCTCTCACACATTATGTTCACTTATTATCAGCACATGTTGTTGTTCTGTGGAAGCTAACATCTTGTAGTTTCTGACACTTTGCATGTTTAGCATGAGGCTAAAATTCCCCCTCAGTGGGTCACTGGTGACCTGCTGGATGTTCAGAGGTTCATTAAATCCAACATGACTAAAAACTCAAATGTCAAAGGAAATAAACAAAATATTTAAAGTCAATCATTCTGGTCATAATTGTACTTTGACCTTTAACCTCTCTGCTCTGTGTGGTTTCCTCTTTCAGAGCAGAAAAACATAACAGCTGAGTCTCGACAGAACGTCACTCTGACATGTCGAGCTCCACACAACAAGACCAGAGTTGTAGAGTGGAGTAGAGCTGAAATGAAGTCAGAATATGTGCTTTATTATCAGGATAGTCACTTTTATCCAGCCAACCAGCATCCATCTTTTAAGAACCGGGTGGATCTGCAAGACAGACAGATGAAGGATGGAGACGTGTCTTTGACTCTGAAGGATGTGACGGCTAATAATGCTGGAACATACGAGTGTGGTGTCTTCATGGATGGAGCACACTCATTGGAGTTAAGCATCATCTACCTGGTTGTTCCTCCAGGTGAGTGAGTAGAGTTGAGTGTGTGTGTGATCAGAGGTGAAGCTGCTTCCTGGTTGTTGATGTTTGTTTCTAAAGATGTTGTTGATGAGACTTTGTAGAAAGCAGCTGGTCTGAGTGATGTGATCAGAGTGCAGTAGATAATGTCTGACAGCAGTTTGAAGAGGAAATGGATTCTGTTCTGTTCTTCACTCATCACTGTTGTACCTGACAGCTGACACCTCACACCTTTTTCTCACCTGCAGGTCAGACAGAAGGGCAAGAGAAGGATGAAGACAAGATGGAAGAAAGGAAGATGACGGAGTGGGTGGATCTGTTGGAATTATTGTTGGTCTGTCAGTTTCTGCTCTGCTTCTTGTTGCTCTTGTTATTGTTTTTCTGATCTGCAGAAAATATTAACTACAGAATCTGGATTTTATCTAGCATCCTGTTGAACTGCAGCAGGTTGAAATGTCTCAGAGCTTTTTACAGCTTTGAGTCTGCTGCTGCTGTTCAGAGTTCTGGGTATTGTCAGTGTTTTAAAGTCATGCAGAAACAGATGTAATGAGCACAGATAGCAGGCCTACAGTACTGTATGTCTATTTCATTTTTACTCAAAGGTTTTGTCTTGAGATTTGAGTGTCTTACTGATCAACAGATCAAACGGCCACTTTAGACTTCAGTATCACATCCCTGCTGAATGTCAACAGTGAACGTTGCATAATTTGCATCTTTTAATAAATCTAGTTTGTCAGATCTTCCAGCTACATCATGTGTTATGACCCAGGTCATTGTTGCCGTGTGGTGCTGTTACTCGCCACACCATGCGGGGGCATTGCTTGTACTCTGTGATGTCTGTGTTATGTAAGTTTCCAGGTGGAGGCTGACCATTGGTGGAAGAGAGAATGAGGCCAGCTACAAATTGGGATCTGATTGGGCCGGCAGCCCCTCGTCCTACTTCCTGTTTCCAGAGCCATTGCGGGGGGCGTGGTATGAAAAGGGAAAAAAAAAAACCCAAAACACTTGGACACTGCTAGCACGGTGCACCCACAGAAACGCAAAGCAGGAAATGAAGCATAGCTGAATATGTTTCCAAACCAACTTCCTTCCAAGCCAAAGACTAGAAAATATGGTGAAGCATATCTTCCCTTTGGCTTCACCTGCACAAGTGCCAAGATAGGTTTCCCCTATCACACGCTGGGCTCTCCAAATCACGGACAAACAGTATCCCACATTCTTCATTTTTAGTTCACAAACACTTGTTGTAATGACTAACTACTCCTGACATTTTGGAGATGTTAGCTCTTTATACAGTAAAGTTACAGCGGGATACAAATAATATCAGGCTGATCCTGCCATGATTTGTTCCCCCGGTTCAAATCAAAGACAAACAGTATCCCACAGTTGTTTATGTTTTTGAACCCATTTTACACAGAGAGGCATTTTTTCTTGTAAAACAAAGGAGGGGGGGGGGGGGGGCAGAGCAAAGAAAAAGTTTGGGAACCATTAACTGGAGATGTAAGAAGAGGAGTCAAGAGAGGAATCAAGGAAACGAGGATTTAAGCGCTACAGCTACGGCTGTGTTTACAGTGTTCTTCACGTTTGATTTTTAGTGACAGACTTTGAAAGACAGACAGTTTGACACGCTGTTTAAAGAGTCTTCCTCCCTCCTTTCTCCCTCCATGGTTGTATGCTGTACCTGTGTGAAAGGATCACATGTGCAGCCTCCTCTCTCCTCTGTCCTGCACATGTTTTTCTAATACATCCTACAAGATGTACAACAACATGGCCTACTGACCCTGATTTTTGGGTCACAGTGAGAGAAATGAGAGAACACTGATGATCTATTTGTATCCATGTTAGTGTTTAAAGCACAACATTTCCCTCTAGTGGCCATATGTAAACCATGAGGGTGGATGGTGTTAATGTAAAATGTGATATATTTTCTCTTCCTTTTCCTCTTATGAGGTTAGAATGAAGGTGAACATCAAAGTTACAACATTAAATTGTATTTTTGCTTCTTTATCTAAAACTTGAAATCTTTCTCTGTTGTAACTTGGAAATGGAAATTAGCCCTTGGCTATAATCTGGTATGTTTACATTTATGTAATTTTTTTTTTTACATTTATGTTCATTAACATGCACTGTCCTAAATAAATAAATAAATAAATAAATAACTTGTGTGTTTAATTGCCTTGGACGCCTGCCACAGAAACAGCGTTCATTTCACTGAAACAAGATTTGTCAAGAGCCACAGACCTGGCAACACCAAATTATGATGAACCATTCTACCTGGATGTTTCTGAAACACACGGAATCGTGAACGGTGTGTTGTTTCAGAAAAAGGGGGCGGCAGAGATGTGCTTGTGTATGTCAGCATAAGACTGAACTCAACAGAAGCAAGGCATCCTAAATGCACACAACACGCAGCTGGGGTAGCTAAAATAATTCAGAAAACAGCACACGTAGTGAGAGAACATCCACTAAAAGTACAGTGTAGTGGCATATGTCAACTCACAAGCATTCACCATGACACCACTAACACAACAGAGATTGAGTAAAGTTCCAAATCTGACATTTACACATGAGGGGATCAATATGGCAGATTTAATGGGGTCAGGGGAACCACATGACAGAAAAAGCAGAAGCTGAAGAAAAAGTGACAGAAGACTTAAAAGCAGAACCTATTCCTGGAGCTGAGGACTGGTTCACAGACGGCTGCTGCCATCATGATGAAGAAGGACTGAAAGCAGGCTATGCTGTGGTTTGCAGAAAGGGAAAGCAATATGAGGTTAAAGAGGCAGGAAGAGTTGAGGGGCAGCAGTCAGCCCAGAGAGCAGAAGCAATAGCCCCGATTAGAGCTTTGAGATTGGCCAAGAATATGAGAGTGAACATTTATACTGACTCAGCTTATGCTTTTGGGGCAGCTCACATGGAGCTTGCTCAATGGAAGAGGGCAGGCTTCAGAACGGCAACAAATACTCCCATTTGCCATAAGAAAGAAATGGAGGAACTGGAAAAGGCTCTGGACGACCCAGACGAGGTAAGTATCATAAAATGCAAAGGACACTCGCAAGAAATCACAATGGTGGCAAAGGGAAATAGGAAAGCGGATGAAGCCGCAAAACAAGCAGCAGGTTACAAAGGACGCAGGCAAATTGGTCAGGTAACTGCTGAAGAGGAACCTTTCTCGTTTGGCTCTTGGCGAAGGCGGTCACACTTTTCTCCTCTCCTCCTTCCCCTTATCTTCCCTGCTTAGCCTCTTGTGTCCTTGTCTTGTCTCGTGTGTATTACTTTCCCTCGAACAGTCTCTCACTGTCGTTCTCTAAAACCCAAAAGAGAATTATGGATTTGATCAACTGGTCTCTGAATGCTATTGACACCCTTTTCTCAACGAGAAGTCTGGGTTTGGGAGAGCCCGAGTGCCCTGGAGGGACTTTCCCTGCCGGATACACGATGGACGGGTGGCAGAACTAGAAGATCGTGTGCCTGGCGGGACTGTCGATCGAGGACGCTGAACATATCTACCTATTCGGAACCATGATAACAGGGTTCTTGCTGATCAGAGCTGGCTTGGCCCAGGCTTATCGGAGAATTAAGAGCAGAACCGGCTGTTCAAACCCCCCCCAAGGCTGCCCGCTGGAATCAAAGCGATGGGACGAGGCACGACCTCTCACAACGAACGCAGCATGGTTAACACCTTGGAGACGCTTACAGCTGCCGTGAAGACTCAAACTAACACCATTGAGCGTATGATGGGATACATCAGAGAGGGGCCTGCTCAAAATGAAACCCTTGAGCGAAAGTTGGATCACATCGCAGAATGGATCACTGCAGTTGTGGGGTCTCAGAATCAAAAGAATGACAACACCACGGAACAGAAGTTTGATACCATCATGGGGAGGCTCGCGGTTCTCCAACGGGAGATTGAGAGACCAGTGTCGGAGTGTTAAAGAACAGCTTTGAAATTCTCCTGAGCTGCTCGCATAAAAGAAGAATCAACAACATCAACATGCGGACACCACGGCGCCAGCTGCACAGGCCCAAGGCTGGAGCCGAACAAAAACTCCCTGATAACGACTGTGTGATGACTATTCTTTCCATCCCATGCAAGACCACCTGGGTTGGCTAGCAGACTGTTTACTTAGCCTGATAGGGCGAAGGACGCTGTCTCAGCTGAACTATGGACACGCACACACATACACTTACACTAATGAGCACTCACTCATCCCCCCTCCCCTTCCAATGCCTTCGATGCTTGTTGCCTTCTGGGAACACGGCGGGTCTGGGCCCGCGCTGGAGAGTCGGCGCAGTGGCAGGATGGCTGCTGTGTTGCCTGGAATTACTCCTTATCCCCTACCCAACCCTGTTGCTGGTCACGTGCTCTATAATGTTGTACTGTGGACATTTATATGCTTTCTGTGCAGAGGAGTTTTTTTGTTTCCTGTTCTCATGCTGTCCTCCTGTAGCCCAGCATGAGTAGGGGTCTCTTTTTTTCCTCTTGTACTTTTCCCATTGTAGTGTACATTTCAGTGGTTTTCTGTAATGCAACCGTTCTCTGACTTGTATCCCCATGTGATGTCTGTGTTGTATGTGTAAGGTCAGGGGGCGGGTTCATTTCACTGCAGGGCAACCTGCATGTGGCGAATAAAATTTGAACTTGAACTTGAACCAAGCACCAATGTGTTGGAAGAAGCCAGACAGGCTCAAGAAGAAGCAGCCCCAGAGGAAAAAGGGGTGTGGCAGAGCCGAGGAGCCCGGAGAGAAGGAGGTCTGTGGGGAGCAGTCCAACTGAAAGGAAAAGACGACACCTGGTTCCACTAGACGCAGTGCGCCACAGCAGACGACAGCCTGGTGGAGGAAAAACCAACCACATGATGAAGGGAAACTGATAAAAATGCTTCTTACAGGCTTAGGTTTGCTATATCAAATAATATTGGTTATGGCTGTGCGTTACCTTGTTTATATGTTGCAGACCGCTGTTAAGGGTTCAAGATTGAGGAGGAGAGTAAAAACAACCATGGTCCAGAAGAGCTTGGTCAAACAACTGATTTAATGACCACACGCAGTGTGGTGAGATGTACACTGCAAAACATCAGCTGTAGATCTCCACCCAAAAAGACACTTCAGATTGCTTTTGATTCATCAGGGTTAACGCCCCCTCATGTGTCATCAGATACAATACATGCATACGTCAAATCAAAACCAGGGCTGGACTGGGACAAAAAATCGGCCCGGGCATTTTGACTAGAGACTGGCCCACCAAAATGTGACGTCATTCAGGGGTAAAACCGCAAAGGATTCTGTGAACTTGTGGCAAGAGGTACTAGCGCACACAGGCTTTCAATTGAACTGAGTTACACAGCGATAAAAAGAAACACAAAAAAAGAGAGGGATATTCCTATGGGTAACTCCAAATAAGAATGTTGATTGTATAAATTATGTCCACTATAATTTGCTGAGAGTCTCTAACCTAACCAGAGACGACATGGAGGTGTTTGCGGAACAATTGGGTACGACCTCGCTGATGGGAGTGCAAAATCGAATGGCCCTTGACTAGGGATGGGTATTGATAAAATTTTCACGATTCCGATTCCATTTTCGATTCTGTTTAACGATTTGATTCTTTATCAATTCTCTTATCGATTCTTTTTAAAAAAGGAGAACACTAAGGTCGATTAGCTTAGAACTTTGTTTTATGTCTTCTTTTTGAACAAGATAGAAATTTAGGAGTAACATGGCCTTACAAACCCAACAGTGTGATCTTAAGAGAACCACAGCCTACGGCTCTTCAATGGGGTGTCACAGGGTCCCCTGGGAAAAAAAAAAGTAAATGTAAAACAGTAAAATAAATATTCATCTGTAGCCATAACAAAGTATATGTCAGGGTCCTGGGTCTCCTGACCCAGCGTTTTAGTTCTTTGTGATTTTTGTATTATTGTACTTGGTGTGAGTTTCTATGGTTTCTAGTTTCGATCCCTTGCCCTTCATGTTTCTCTGTGTCCCCTCTGTTCTGTGTAAGTCTGTGTCTGCATGTTTGGGTTCCCCGCTGTGTCTCTCGGTTCTTAGAGTCCTCTGCCTTATGGTTTATGTCGCTGTGTTTCTTAGTTGCTGTCTCCACTGTGTCAAGTTCGCGTCTCTGTGTGATCCTTCCTGTTTTACTTTGAAGGTCCGTGTCTTATGTGAATGTGTCCTGCTTTGCTTGTCTCGTCAGTTCTAATTTCCCCCAGCTGTGCTCTCCTTCTGTGTCTCATTCTCCTCGTTACTTCCCAGTGTATTTAGTCCCTGTGTTTCTTTGAGTCGGTGTTGCGTCGTACCCTCAACAAGCTGTGTGTGTTTTGCCTCCGTGTTACCAGTGTTTTTGTTTCCAGCTCTAGTTTCAGTTCAGTATTTCTGCTTCAGTGTTTTAGTCCACCAGCGTTTTTGTTTGTCTTTTGGTGAGTTTAGTTAGTAAGAGGTTTTACAGCAATAAAGCTGCGCTTTAAGTTGAACTTCTGTGTCTGAGTCCTGCATTTTGGATCCACCACTCCTGCTTGCCCACCTGCCACACAGCCAACCATGACAGTATAACATAAATTATTCTGTAGCAATTACACAAGAATATCCAGTAATGTCCCTGCCCACAATTAAACACATTCACTTACCAAAAATCGGGGCATCTGCTGTGGCAAATGGGTGCAAGCCTTTTACCACAAACTTAGTCACTGCTCGGTGACATTAGTCTATCCTGGCCTGAAAGGAGACGCTACCGGTAGACTGCAGCGAGAACTGCCAGCATCTGAGCCAGCCAGACTCTGTCTGTCTCTCTCATCATGGTCACCTAAATGCACAGTAATGGCAGGTTTTGTAATAAGGCAGATCGCGCTAACATAATATGCACTGTTAGTTGATTATTTACCTGCCGCATTAACGGGAGAGGACGTGCAAACGTTAGCGCTGCTGCTGGGTTGAGATTCACGAGTCCGGAGCAGAATTAAAAACACGACATTCATTTAAGGTCATCGTGTGTTTTGTGAGCAAATGCTTTTGCATATTCGTAGTGTTTCCTCCCTTAAATGAAATATCTACTTTGCAAGTATTGCAAGATGCCCTGTTGTCATCTGTTCTCGTAAAGTATAACCAAACTTTTGAGTGTTTGAGCCGCTTACGCGCCATGTTTCCTGCCAGGTAAATGATGCTCCGCAACGTGGTGACGTCATTCGGGGCGACTGGAATCGATAAGGGAATCGTTTGCAAAAATGCCAAACAATTCCAAGGAATTGAAACTGTGAGAACCGGTTCTCAACAAGAACCGGGTTTTGATACCCATCCCTACCCTTGACATGTTGTTGGCGGAAAAAGGGGGCATTTGCGCCATGTTTGGTGACTTATGCTGTACCTTCATCCCCAACAACACTGCTCCAGATGGCTCAGTAACTCGAGCTCTGGAAGGGCTGAAAACTCTGTCATAAACCATGCATGAACACTCACGAATTGACAACCCGCTGGAGAGCTGGATGACCTCTGTGTTCGGAGAGTGGAAAGGGTTGGTGATGTGTGTAATGCTGTCTGCTGCATCATTTCTAAGGATATTGGTGACTTGTGGTTGTTGTCTCATTCCTTGTGCTGGAGGATTGTTGGAAAAGGCGATCACGAGGGCAGTGGCCCCAATGGCCATGATGCCATTGATGGAGCTGGAAGTAACTGAGTGGGCTGAGGAGTGACACAACAAACGGTGTGGTGACGTCTCTGAGGGAGACGTCAAGAGAGGGAATGTGGAATTAAAGAAATAATTTTATGGCTACAATATATTCAGCATCATTAATGATATAATCTATAGTATTGATACTGCATTAAGATGTTTATTAAAACCTGCTGACTTTACATTAACCTTTTTATTACAGGTACAGCTAAGACCATTTTATAAGCTCAGTCAATTAGAGATCCGGCTCTTTCGGTTCGGCTCACTAAAAAGAGCCGGCTCTTTTGGCTCCGACCGGCTCTTCGGGTTGTTTTATTGCTTTAATTTATTTATTATTAACAATAATATGAAATTATGCACAAAAGGAATTACTAATGTAAAAAAAAGTGGTTTTATTTATATGTTTATATATAAATATATACGGTGGCCCCTAGAGACAAACCACGTACAAACTACAAAACACATTTCTAGCATGAACTGAACTTCCAAAGCAGAGCTACTAGATCACTTAAATTACACAATTGAAAGCATGTGTGTATTGTTTGTGTATTTATACACAGGCACTCGTATATAGTCAAATAATTAAAAAAAAAGTTCATTTACCTGTTACTACCACACACCAAATCCGGTCGTTGGTACTTGCTGGCTTGTGTAGCCACTAGGTAACAAAAGCTCAACACTGCGCCCAGCATCCTGGAGCACTTCTGTTGTGTTTGTACGTGTTTTGAGTTTTTATGTGCTTCTGAGTTTTTACGTGTTTTGGAGTTTTTACGTGTTTTGGAGTTTTTACGTGCTTTGTCTCTAGGGGCCACCGTAAATATACTTTTATTTATTCACTCCACATAAAATGTAATAAAGAAATCATATAATACAAAAATCAACTATTCACATTTCACCTTTTAACTATTTAAATTTTCAGCTTTTTCTTTTTAAACAAATTTAAAATGAAACAACACAAAACACTGCAAACCACAACACAATTAAATATAAATTAAAATATGAAAACAAAAAGAAGATGCATATTCTCTGTCATATGGGCCTGCATGAATAAACTTTCTGAGTCCTTTATCATCTGCAACTGAAAATAGTTGTGGATGATTACTATACCTTTCTAATGTGACGTTGTTGTCCCTGGCTCTCTCTCTCTCTCTCCCTCCCGCTCTGTTCCTGTGCTACTCAGTGTAACTACCGCCCCTCCCCCCCTCTGCTCAGCGTAAAGCACAAGGCTCGCGTGCTGAGTGAAGCAGGAAAAAAAGTGCGAGTGAGAGGGTGAGAGAAAGAAAAAAAAACACGTGACGGCTCGCGATAAGGAGCCGGCTCGCGTCGTTCACTTCAAGGAGTCGGCTCTAAGAGCCATTTCGTTCGCGAACGACCATCACTATAGCAGAGCCCGGGAAGGGGGCGGAGCAAGGTGTGTGCGCGTGGTAGATGAGGCGAGCATAGAGAGAGCTGCTTTTAATGAAACGGGAGTAAAGCAGTAAACTTACAGGAACATATACCACTACCAACGTTTGGATCGATATCTGCACACCCTTGTCTCCTGGATCCTAGCTGAGATCAGCGTGAACCACGTGGGTCTCTGCTCCCTGATCTGTTTCCTGTGTTTAGAAGACTTCCAGCTTTGTCACGGAGTTTCTGTCGGTTTGTGGGCTCATCTAAAGGTAAGCACCGAGCTAACGTTAATGCGGGTTCAGTTTATGTTGAGTTTATCTCTGTTGCGAACAATAGACTGTTTGGTATACACTGGAGTTAGGCAGACTGTAGAGTTTGTGATTGCTTGCAACATTATAATCTGGCGGTTGCTAACTGCGGTCAAGTGAGCCTTCACTTACGAAGTCACAGTCAAGCCAGCCTCACCGCAAATGCTGTTGTGCAATTCTTAGGCATATTTACACATAGGTTTGCAAGCAAGAAAGTCTTCTCTATGGTTGTGTCCCAATTCAGGGTCTGCACGCTTGAAGTACGCATTTTAAGTGCGGTTACGTCACCGCCACTCGACGACGGCTGTCCCAATTCAAAGAGTACTTCAAATGCGCCGTCGATTACCCCAAATATCAAGCGTGGTCCGGTGCACGCTTCGTGGTCCCATATATCCCACAATCCATAGCGCAGCGGTGGGTGTGGAGAATTTTGCCGCAAAATACGGCAGAAGGGAGCAGAAGAGTTTTTTTTTTATTCCAAACTTTATTGAAATTATAAAGCGAACAGTCAGTCATTCCAGTTCAGTTTGTACAGTAGACATACAAGGCAAATAAGAGTAACAATATACAGTACAATGAAATAAGAAGGACAAATAAAGGAAAAGAAAAAAAAGGGGGGGGGGATGTGACAGACTTCATAACAACTTTGTACTTGAAAGTTGTGACAGCTCATTCGTTAAACATTTCTGAATGAATTTCAATCAATAATAAATCTTTTTTATTGGAAGTTAATTTAAGAGAGTTTAAGTAATATTCAATTTCAATCAAAAACAAATTAAATGATGGGGTTGAGTTTTGAAATTTACATTTATGTATATGGAATTTCCCTAATAAGATGGAGCGGCCGAAGAGTGAACTGTCAAAAGTACTGAATATGACGTCACTTATTTATGTGCGAATGTTTAATAATTAAAGTCAGTCATATATCCACAAACACAACAAGCTGAAAGTCAGTGATGTATGTGTGTGTGTATTTTTATATATATATATATATATATATATGTGTATATATATATATATATGGCTGTGTCCCAATTCAGGGTCTGCACACTTGAAGTACGCGTACTACGTACGGTGCGTACTATTAGTACGAGAAGTGCGGAAGTAAGAGGCTTATGAAATGGGACGGTCTAGCCTCTGTCACGCTGGTCAGGTTGCCCAGCAACCATGATACTAACCGTGAGACATCAGTTACACAGCGATAAAAAGAAACACAAAAACTGGCAAGAAGCGGTTGTATTATTATCTGCAATAGCCGGTGCAATAGACAGCCACGGGAAGCCGACAGGTAAAGGGATCGTTTTTCCCTTTATTCTAAGCTCAAAGATGAGACTATTCAAAGTATAGTACTGTAAATTGGGTATAGTTTGGTATTTTCTCTGGAGCTGTTTTCTTGGTTATTTATCCCTAATATTGTCTCAGTATGTCTGATACAAAAAAGATAGTGGAAAGTTTCAGGACAGAGTTTTGGAATGATTGTAAAACTGTGTAATCATCAGTGTTGGGTAAGTTACTTTAAATTAGTTAACCCTCCCTCTCCTGTTTCTACTTCAATCATGAAACTGATCAATGATCAGCTGATTGGCTTTTCTCTCTTGTTTGTTTATCGCCCACTTTGCGCCAGAAAGAGGAAACCAGCGGAGGTCGCGCTAAACAACAGCAGCATGTTTAAGCTTGATCAGCTATTGTTAGAATTTATTTAATATTAATTTCTAGTATCAGCTGATGTTTGCTGGAGCCACAGCTGCAAAAAAGCTGCTGGTCATGATATGGTTTGGTTATCTGGTGAGAGGGAAACATGAAGATGAAACCAGGAGATGTCCTTACTGAACCATCAGAGCTGAACAGGTGATGGAGAAATAGGTTTACCTTTTAGGTGACATGAATGAGTTGAAGGGAAGTTATGAACTGTTTCTGAGAGACAAATAACACCAGGATCCTTTTTTTTAATGTAGCTGACAGCTGGTAACTGTGCAGGGGCGGGTCTAGCAAAGTGTTGCCAGGGGGCCAGGTAGGGCATTAACAGGGAGAGGGGGGCACAAAGAAATACTTTTCTTTCTTTTTCTCATTTAAAATATCTATTTATGCATATATACCATCAGAACAGTGTACATCAGCGTTTCTTTTCATTCAAAGGCTTTATGACGGTCTCTAGTCAAAATGCCCGGGTCTGTCCCAGTGTCCCAGCCCAGCCCTGTATGCAGCTCCTCTGGAGTCTGGTGTTACCTACATCTTCGTATTCGGAAGGCAGAATTTCTGGTTTTATACAATCGAAAGCACCACGACTGCAGTTTTTGTGTTGGATGTAAAAACATGACGCTGTGACGTAGGCTAGAATCATGGCGGCGGTCAACAACGGTCCAGGCGTGGGATTTCTATCATAGAAAAATGCACAGAATTTTTTCCTTTCTATTGGTAGGTGGCACAGTGCACTTGTGGCAAGTAAGCAAGCTAGAAGACTGGCAGTCTGGCTGGTATCCAGTTACAGAAGCAACACATTAACAAGAGAATTCTGAGTAAAACCAAAGTTACTTTCCCTAGTAACTAGTTACTTTGAAAGTAATGAGTAACTTGAAGTAACTGAGTTACTTTTGATAGAAGTAACTGGTAACTGGTAATCTAACTAAGTTACTAATTTAAAGTAACTTACCCAACACTGCACATGAGTGTATACTTACAACCTAAAAAATCTTACCAGGGGCCCGTTCTTCGTACCTCGCTCACTACATCCAAGATCAAATGACACACCCAAGATCAAATCATCGCGCTAACTTTGAGCTTGCTATTCCGGTTCTCCGAACACACCTGTTGTTGACGATTAGTATAGCTGGATGAAGTAATGTGAGATCGCCGGGTGGCTTAAAAGGGGCTACACATCGAGAGTAGAAACATTGATCGGCAACCCTTTGATTGGTCGGCGAAAATGTCGAAGGAGCGCGCTCAGTATTTTTCGTCAGCAGAGCAAGAACTCTTGATTGAGGCATTTCAGGAGTTTCAGTGTTTAATTAAAACGCAAGGGAAGGCTGAAAAGGCTGCAAAAGCAAGGAGAGAGGGCTGGCAGGAAGTTGCTGACAAATTAAACTTGTAAGTAATTTAATAATAATAATAATGGATTGGATTTATATAGCGCTTTTCAAGGCACCCAAAGCGCTTTACAATGCCACTATTCATTCACTCTCACATTCACACACTGGTGGAGACAGCTGCAGTAGCCACAGCTGCCCTGGGGCAGACTGACAGAAGCCAGGCTGCCATATTGCGCCATCGGCCCCTCTGGCCAACACCAGTAGGCGGTAGGGTAAATTTATTATATTATATTACGTTATACCCTCTGCAGCACGGTGGCACGGTGGTTAGCACTGTTGCCGCACAGCAAGAAGGTCCTGAGTTCAATTCCAACATCAGGCCGGGGTCTTTCTGTGTGGAGTTTGCATGTTCTCCCCGTGTTTGCGTGGGTTCTCTCCGGGTACTCCGGCTTCCTCCCACCGTCCAAAGACATGCAGCTTGTGGGGATAGGTTAATTGGATAATCCAAATTGTCACTAGGTGTGAATGTGCGAATGAATGTGAGTGCGAATGGTTGTCTGTCCCTGTGTGTTGGCCCTGCGACAGACTGGCGACCTGTCCAGGGTGTACCCCGCCTCTCGCCCTATGACAGCTGGGATAGGCTCCAGCGCCCCCCGCGACCCTGAAAAGGACAAGCGGAAGCGAATGGATGGATGGATGGATGGATATTACGTTATACCCTCTTTCACATTAGAGCCACAACAGGACCAACTAGAACATGGGAACAGGTAAAAGTGAAATATAAGAATATTCTACAGAATGGTAATATTTATCACTTATATTGCTTTTAGCCTCTTGAAAAGAGACCCTGAAATAATTTGTTTGTTTATAACAGCAACCAAGAAAAGGGCAGAGCAAAAACAGACAGGTGGTGGTCCTGCACCCCCTCGTCAACAAGTTGGTTAAGTAAATAATACCCTCACGGGAAAATCGATATCTCTCTATGAGCACACTGTCGCGCTGAGCTGAAGGATCCTGTCTATCCTGCAATATACGCTGAATTCTGGAAACTCTCCTTATCAATCTTGCACCTTCCGCAATGGGTGGCTCGCGTATACGGACAGGACATGGCTGCGACAGACTTCTCAAATCCACCTTCGCTTTTATAGCCGTGGTCTCTCATCTTGATTACACGAAGTGATTTACTATTACTACTCTAAAATATGAATTACATCTGAAATAATCAAATACATGACATAGAATGATTAATAGTACATTTCCCTTTTTTAGGAAATGACCTGTATGTATCTGTATGAAATCAATAAAAGAATCAAATACTGCATTATCTTTAGTTACATTGATAATATTTATTTATGGTAAAACAGTGGAGAAATATCGCTGTTGCTTTTGTATAAATGAAGCGGACATACCTGAGTGGCCGCAATCTAATCTTGTTTACATAAAGTAAGCCTGCTCCCGAGCAGGTTTACGCT